>NC_140529.1:29099453-30545286 GCF_057382185.1 Mchenga conophoros
ACGACATTAGGGACAGATTCGCTTATTTGAAGTTTAAAGAAAAACAAAAAAGAACAAGAAAAAAAACTGCTTGAACTTATTTTCCCCTCTCTTTCATGCCCAGCTGCACACAAATTCAGCAACAAGACGGATGCAAAAAAAGCTGTGAAAATAAAGAAGTAACCAATTTAAAAATAAATTGGTTTAGGGTCAGTTGAGCGTAAACAACCTCAATTTCCTGTCACGAGAGAGGCCTCTTACTCGTGGTGTGCTGACCTCAAAGGGAAACATGTTACGTGTTACAAATTCACCTGTGTGTTCAAGCAGAAAGATTGAATTAGTAGTTGAGGTGTTATGCACACTTTTTCATCTTTTGTCACTTTTGTTATTTCAGTCAAGTCACAAAGATAGGACAGTGTTTTTGACAGTTGTGACAGCTGATATTTTTGGAGAGCAGCAAAATTCACAGACCCTGACAGTCTGTCGATGATTTTACAAACTTACACATAAGCAGGACACATTGGGCCGAGGATAGACAAGTGGAAAAGTGGCAGATATATAGTCGCTTTTGGATCTGTTGTTTTCAAAAGACCAGCATATCACAACGGTGCTACGCATGAAAACTAAAGCAAGGGGAAATGCGAAAAATGAAGGCTTTTAGCAAGCCCAGTAACACGATCAAGAGGCACAACAGACTGGATGAATATGATAGTTGCTGCAACATGTTACTGTTTATGTGGAGGGGAACTGAACTGAGGAACAACAACGTTAACAGAACAAAAAAAAAAAAACATGGCGAGCAATAACCTAGCTTGCTAAACTATGTCACAGACATCTATATATTACATCCCCTTCTGTCATAAAAACACTAACAAAACACAGAAGTATTTAGCACACATTAGTATCGGTGTCACACCTGCATCATAGCATCAAACGAGAGACAAAACACACAGCAGTTCCGTTTTACTGAAAGGTGAAACAGTTCCTCCACTTGAGTTTTCACACTATGTTTTAGGTTTAATTTTAGCTCCAAATAGCAAATGTTTGTCTCTCTTTGTTTGCTACTACACCAACATTAATCACGTGCCACTAAAACCTCATATAAGCGCCTAGATATAGGAGAGCTCGTGTCCCCAATACACGAGATCTGGCATATAATTAGGGATTACCCTTTCGCTCGTCAAACAGTTTGACAGTTTGGGCACAGCCTCTTCTGGGGGTCGCAATCTGGCAAGACATCTCAGTGTGGAAAAAAAAAAGCATTTTTAGCTCACGTCTTATTGTGTCATTTTTCTGCTCCTTTCTGAAGTCACATCACAGTCTCTGCAGCTTGATAATGCTTTATATATCGTGGCTGTTTGTGTGCTTTAGGGTTCTTCGGGTACCAAGTGAACATAGCTGTAGACAAAGAGCTGCAGAAAGAAGGGCATCGTGCAGCCTCGGGAGCTATAACCATCACCCCCACTGCTGCTGTCCCCTCAGTGCTCCACTCTCTCTACTTGGGGGTGGGGGATCTCCAAAGTCGGCACCTGAGAGGCAATTACTGTAATACGTTCACCCTCAGACCATCCCTGTCAACTTGCGTCTCGTTTTCAAATTGTTCATGTTTTTATATTGCCCCATATTTGCATATTCTCCTTTCATGCGGCTCTCCGATTTGCAGAACCACATAATCCTTACTCTGACACCCCTCAACCCACCTCGTATTTTTTAAACTTCACCACAGAGATCAAAAGACGAGGCCACAAAGAGGTGATCAAATGCACATCAAGAGGGATTTATTTAGCCCACATCTGGAGCAAGCATGTTCTTAAAGCCCCCTATTAAAGACTTCATTACAGCACATAGTGCGCAATCAGTTCGACAGAACTGTGTAGCTCTGCACCAATAGACTACATTCTCAGGCAATACACAAATGAGTATAATGTTTTAATCTTTTCAGAAAAAAGCACTATTATTTTAAATTACTTAAATACACACTTAAAGATTATGATTTTCTGAAATACAAAATCTCAGGAAATTTTATAAGACACTTCTCAGAATTTACCCTTCAACATGTGATATGGTTAAACCACTTTTAAAATTGCAAAGCGCAGAATTTGTCGGCGTGCGTGTCTGAAGGTAAGGTAGTGTTAACCACATGGCGCCTTTCTTAGAGATGCTGAACATGTGTGCATCACATATGCGCTCTGCTTTTTTATCTCTGCACTTTGCACAGCTTTCTTTTTTTCTTTCTTTTGTGAGTGTCTCTGTGTGTCTTTGTGTGAGTGCGTGTCTGTGTACGGCGGCTTAAACCAGCAATGTACGTGCAGGCAATGCCATGCAATGCAGGCAGAGAAGTGAGGTCAGGATTGGTTGGCCTCTTGTGAGAAACCTCATGTGTGAGAGCGAAATTGAGTGACTTGAGTTTCAATCACCATGTGCCTCTAACACCATCCCATAGTTGGGTTTTTTTTTGTTTGTTTGGTTTTTTTTACAATAAGGTGCCTCCTAATGAAAGGTTTTCAGCCCTCTTTAGTTATCTTTTGTCCCAGCTCACTGTTCCTATTATATCCTGTTTCTAGACTTTCAATTCCACCCCTTCTCATGTTCTCTTGGTAACTGCGCAGATGCTGTGAGAGAATTTGAGATTATTTAATGCATCCGGTGCTAGTGACCACGAGACATGACTGTGTATATCAATGCATGTGTTTGTGTTGATTGGTAGTGCAGAGGGTTCCGTGACTGCGACACTGTGACTGTTTGTTCCACAGATGCTGCAGTGATTTGCAGTGCACTGCACATCATAACAAACAGTCACGGTACACCAGACCATAATCAGTAACGCAAAAAAGGTTTACTGCACAATGAACCGCAACAATGTCTGCAGAGTCGAATGCAAAGAGCCACAAAGCCACCCCGACTGCTCCTGTCTAGTGTCCACTGATAAGTTGATAAATTGACAGTGGCTCTCCATCCCTCCCTATGATCGAGTGTAGGAAAACAACTCCAGACTCCTCTGGCAAACAGAGGTCCATTAACCATAGCTCTGTTTTATGGAGAAAAACACGGTTGCCTAGAGAGGGAACATTGTTGTGTCCACACAGCCCTAACTTGTATCCCAGTATTTTATACAGTTTAGGAATGATTGCATTGAATGGCAGCATTTATGTCTTTGAAATCTCCCCAGCATGAGTGCATCATATGTCAAAACGCGAAGAAATATACTTGTGAGCTGCAAATGTGTGCCACGGATGTCTAATGTTACACGGTTTCGGCAGTTTCGAAGGTCTGCTTTATATACTGTAGGCATTACATGAGTGCAAATAAATAAACTCAGCAGTTACTAATTTTTCTTTATATACTGCATTATATCCTGGCTCTGGTTAAAGTGGCTTACCACTACGTAATATGTAAACAGCAAACAGTGTAGCTGTTGTGGAACTCTTCGAATAGCAGAAGGCAACTACCGTACTTGACTTTCACTTAGACGAGGCACATTTAAATGAAAACGTCTGAGCAGTTATCATTTAAATAAACGGCATCCACTTCTGCCCCGTCTGTCTATTCAATTGGAGCTGTCTGGCTTCCATCATGACCCAGCTTGTGTTTTGCTGTAGGTTAAGTCCATCATATCTTTCAGCTTGGAAAGACTTAAGCTGAAGCATTTACAGGATAAACAAACTGAATAGCTAGTTTCAATAAAAATGCCCTCACAGTTGGCCATTTTGTCTAACTTTTAAAGCCTGTGAGTGGATATAACAAAAACCTAGCAACCAAAGAAGCTCATTAGGACGAGAGAGAGCAAATTAACTCTCAGCTCCAAACAAAAGGAACAGCTTCAGGAGGCTTTCACTGGCTGAACAGGGCAATTGAAAACCCAAGAAAACTGTCTCCAGCTTCCTCCTGGGTCTGGGGAGGTGGGGTGTTGAAGTAATCCTGTCAAGTTGTCCAGCTGCACAAACAAAGCTGACCGGATAACAAAGACTTCCAAGAGAGAGGAAGAAAGAGGAGGAGGTGGTCTCCAAAACAACAGCATCTTCATATGTACCTGCTCCGAGATCGCGCAAGAGCGAGCCCTGAAAAGGATCAGAAATGAGAAAACCACGACATGACCACACTAATTAAGCCTGCCACGAGGACAGACTGTACGAGGCTGTTGCCTTTCAGTTCATAAATCACGCTGTCCAATCTAAAGACCGATCCAAAGCCACAGGAGTAACCAGAAACCCTGCATTCAATTCATTCGTCATTGTCTCTGAAAGACCCATGTTGCAAGTTTGTCCTGAAAACCTTTTTTTTTTGCATTGCCACTTATTGGCAGCATCTGAGTATTGTCTCGTCCAAGCTTGAAACTGCAGGAGAATTGGAACAGACTTATCCACACCAGAAAGTGTCAGGAAATCCTGGCATGCTGCTACAAGCATCAGGGCCTGGTCATGGGGGGTCTCATAGTTTGTCCAAGTGGAAAAGGAATGTATAGAGTCTTTAAAGCTAATGGTTTCTTTCGCTGATTGAAACAGCATTTTAAAATACTCACAGCTATTGTTTCCCCCAACAAAATAAAATCCATATTTGTAAATGTGTTTTTCATAAAAATAATTATTTTTAACTGGAGTGAGTAGGTGTCAGCAAAGAGCAAGCACATCATTTGTAGCTTAAAAAAAAAAAAAGGCTAAAAGCAAAGCGCACCACATGTATTTCTCTGATCTGAGGCACTCCCAGCTTTGGCTGTGAATCATATAGCAACATGCTGTCAGCTGTGTGTTGTGACTTGCGCCTCGGCAGCTTGCGAACAGAAGTCGTTTATTTTGCTCCAGCTGCCACACCCAAGGAAAGTGTTTTTCACGAAAAAGGACTACCAGCATGAGCGCGTAGAAACCAGATGGCTATCCGCAGACCACTATTAATATCACAGAGAAATCCCAACAGAGGAGTATAAACACAGGCGTTGTCCCTCGTTATCTGACATGGTTCCTATTCTTTTTAAATGTATGCATTGACCTCTGACTGCTTTTACTGAACCAGGTAAAAGACAGGGCGCCTCTGGCAGGTCATGCCTCTGATCTTTTAGTGTTGTTATGAGCCTGATCTGACTGAATAAAGCACAGACAACAAAAGGAAAGACAGCTTCCTCAAAGAAAAGCTTTCTTGCTGCTCCCTATTAGTGGACTGCTCCCAGGCCTTAACTGAAATCTGAGCATCCTTCAGGGATCAACGCCACCCACCCACCACCCATTCCCGACTTTATCCCCCTAGTGACCTGTTCCATTAAAAAAAAAATCCCACAAATTGAGTTCCCACTGCTAAATTACCATTAATTTATTTATCCATCCATGCACTTATACATCTATTTATTTATTTACCCCATCTATCCGTCTTCATTTCTCACGCTATCCCCACTGAAACGGCTCCCATTACAGAGGGCCACTGAGCACAGTGGGCTGGGTCAGCATCGCACAGATCCTGAACTCATGAGGTAATGGGCTGCTGGTCTGTGTAAATGTCCCTACAGTTTAACATAAAACATTTAAGGTTCCTTTATATAGACTGTTAAGACTAATACCATGTGTGCTTCAACTCTGTGAAAGGCATTTAGCCAGTAATTTGATTGACCCTTTTGTTACTCCTGCCAAGGGATGGGGAAGGGGGTGGGTGAGCAAAGAAGCCCGGCACCAGTCAGGCCTGTGGCGGGTGTTGTTCACGTGCAATGAGCCATGTGGTCACATGGGACAAACACAGATGGATGGATGGTTGTGTCATGTCCTATCCAAGACATGCTGGGAAACACACCTGAGTCCACAGGTGGTCATGCATGCACCAAACAAACCAAGTCGGTCTTGCGCAACACCTGCATCAATGACCCTGTTGACAGCCTGTGCAACACTTGATAGGGTGACCCTATTGCTGCTGACTGTGTTTCCTTTTCACAACTATTCTCGATGTTATCACAGGAAGATGTGTACTTAATTTTAACCGGCTTCAAGCTATTCAACATTTTCAGACGCTGATTTCTCACGGCATTTCTTCAGCTGGTCCTCGAGATAATATGACCACAGACTTTTGTACTTTCAGACAGCCTCCTAATGAGCACCGCACCGTAGACCGACACACTGACCCAGACCAAGCACAGGACAGAGCATGATGGATGGAGGCTTTTATCTGAGCAATAAACATTATTTGCTCTAGCTTATCATCTTATCTCACTTTAACTTAAGCATTCTCCCAGGATGTCTACTGGACTGCTGACACCTATATCCTTCACTTAAGGATTTACTCATTTGGTCAGTATGAAACAGTATGTGCTGTGCAGTCAGTATGGAACAATATGTGCTGTGTAGTCAGCATGCTCTCAGCATGCGTGATAAGAAAACCTTCGTTAAATTCAAATCCGGATTTGCAAATTCAGGCCACTTACTTGCAGTTCAGCTGCATCGTATTATTAACGTGTATTCAAATTACATTTCCGTTTTAATTCTCACTCTAAACCACCCATAACAATGCACGAGATTCAGTTAAGGCCATGCTTGTTGAAGCTATGAGCTAGTTTTCACTGAAAAGTCTATCTCCCAAGCCCATAAGATTAACTCCGGTGCACATGGGGATAATGGGGGCTTTTGTCTTATTATTACATCCTTTCAATACAATGCCTTCTTTAGAGTGACGGATGAACAAGCCCCAACAACATCAGGGGTCACAGCGTGGAGGGGGTGCGGGGTTGAACGGGGGGGGCACGGCAAGCTGGCTGTTTGGCTGAGCGCGGTTCCCCCTCAGCCTCGTACAGTACAGCTTCCATACATCAGAGTGCACATACACCCCCACCCGCCCACGTCCAGCTGCCTTGCACGTTAATATTTGACACGACAAATTGTTAATCGTTAAAGGGCGACGTCTAAGAAGCTGTCACGTTGAATCAAATTTAAAGAAGAAGAAAAAAAACATCTCGCGCTGTGCTGTAACTGCTTTCTTGGGACACTTGTGAAAGTGCAGAAGTGACGTTTCTTAACTGCGGCCACGCAGCGAGCTGGCATAGGTACTCATGAGTCATTGTGGCATTTTGAAAAGTTTGCCTAGACTTTCCAAGCATTATTGACACGCTTCACTGCTCATGCAATGAGAGGGACCTCGTGGAGTTTAGATAAGTGTCTGTCTCTGATTTTCAAAGTCCGAGCATCTATAAATATCAGCCTGGTGGAGCGATACAATAGTGCGGATCCCCTTTGTTAGGCTGCTGAAGCACATGCTCTTACTTTTTGCTCTTATCTTTAAATGGTGGGATTACTTACCCCATGAGAGATAGTAGATAGCAGAGTAAAGAGACGCTCCGGCAGTTTGATATTTGTCTTCAGGTGTCCTCACGTATGCGTCAAAGTTCAGCGCCTTCCTCTGTTACTCCAGACCAACGGTGACAATCAAAACTTTGGTAGCGGACCACACGGCGTGCCTTCTCTAGACAGTGGCAAATCCATACCGGTTTGAGAGCCACCACGAAACTGTTCAAAAAGGCGCGATGATCCCCCCACCCCCCAAAAAAGGAGAAGTTATGAAAGTCAAACCAGACTTTTTATGTTAAAAAAGGTTTTAAAAAATGAAGAACTAGCAGTTTCTATTCTGTCGATCTAATCCAGTCGGCTGTCTGTCTGTCTGTCTGCTCTGTGAGAACAACACTGGGCTGTGGAGCGTCAGTGAGGCACTCACGCAATACGCGCTCACACACCCACACACGCGAGACGCGGCGTGGAGTGTATGGAAACGTCATATTCCCACGAAGAGCCGTGAGTCTCGCTTTTGAAATATAAAACTAAAACGAGGCAGTTCTGCGGCCAACAATTAATATGGAAAATGCCCTTTAAGCTGATTTCTGGACCTTTTCTTCACTTTGGAGCGCTCAAATAAAGTCCAGATGTTCCGCCTCCCCACTTCCTCTTTTCCTAACAGATCCCAACACTTTTCAACTGACAGAGGCCAAGTATTCCTGCACTGTGAAACAATAAATACCACCATTTGATCTGATTTACTGTGTCTTTAATATATTCTTGTTTTTTGTTTTTTTTCAGCTGACCTGTTCTCGTTGACTGTTTGTGGTGACTCATGGCTTTTATTTTTTTCCATTTATCCCTCAGGTCTGGGCATATAGGTGCAATAAGATGGGTGAGGTGAAGGTAAGTCAGGACTTGTTAGTCAACAGGGCTGTGCCCACAGCTGGCAGGTGTTCGCCCCAGCGAAAAAGCCTCTTTCCAGCCGCAGGAAAGGTAATAATGTCTTCCCAGTCATTATGTTGAAAGCCAAAGTCGTCCCAAGTGGCCATGATGTCATGCGTCTGTGTAAAAGAAGAAGCTGCATTATGTTACTGCAGCAGTTAAACATCAAAAACTGGACTGGATTTTGTGGGATTGTGAGAGCAGCGTTTGGGATTGTTGAGACACCCTAAATAAATGTTTTGTTTGTTTGTTAAAAAAAAAAACAGATTATTTTTTATAATAGAGAAAAGAAAAATCTGAACGACAAGTGAAAGACTTTGGTTGAAACACAGTGAGTCACTTTCAGATACCTTTTCCTCTTAAAAATGACTGCAATCCAAATGGCAGGAAACAGGTGGCATTTGTTCATACTTTTGTGTACCAGAATGTGCTTAATGACATCAGAGAGCATTAAAATGAAAAATGACTACATTGCTCTTATGAAGCCCCCCAATAAGAGTGTATGAGACGTAGCGTGCAACAGCCGTCTCCAGATGAGTCTTTGCCTGTCTGTGTCTACAAGACAGTTTGAACAACCTTGACTCATGCTGCGTCTGCTGATGGTTTACTGGGGTTGAGAAAGATTGTGCAATTCTCTCTCAACACACACATGTCTATCATCCTTGCTGTTGATGGTGTGGGGAAATTACTTTCTCTAAAGAAAAAGAAGAACAACTTGTGACAAAAAACATCAACTTTGCAACACTTCTTTTAACGTTGACTAAATCTTCCAATCTGCAATCCCCAAGTGATGGGGTCAATGCGTAAACGGTCTAGTGGTGTATCTCAAATGCTTTTGTTCTCACGGTCCTTCTTCAGCTAGGTGTTTAATGGCTGTGTAGCAGACAGGCTTTATGGACTGGCTGCTCACTGTCAGAGGGTTTATGATTGGACACTGCTCCACTAAAACTGCCCCGCTGCGGTCTCTCTCTCTCTGAGCCTTTAGGGGAGGGGTCAAGAGCCCTGACCTCACTTCCTGTTGGGGCTCCTCACAAGCATTCCATTGTCTGTGAGAATGTACATGGGCTCTGGGGACTCTGCACATCTGGCAGCTGTTATTAGCAACCTCCTGTACCCACCCCTAAACCCCCGAAGAAGAGTTCCACATGTGCTCATGGATGTGTGCCCCAAAACACACTTCAAAACCTGCTCTCTCCGATGTTGTTTGTCCTTGTGGTACATTTAAGCGTTTATTCTTGACAATAGGAAGGCGAAATGTTGGAAAACATGTTTGTGTTCTTTCTTGCAGTGTTTTTTAAATAATTGATTTGTGGCTTTCTACAGTCTTACTGTTAAAAGCCAGAGATTAGCTCAATAGAAAGGAGCTTGGTTGAATCTGTCTAACTGTAACCTGAACCTCTAAAGTTTTCTGATTAACACATCACACCTTGTTTGTTATTCCAAAACAAGTAGCAGCTTTGCCAGAGGTTTGTGGGCAAACGCTTTATTGTTTGGGATCTGCTTCTAACTGCTCACCTGCTTCTAGGCAGAATTAGAATCTGCCCTATAGATGCTGTTGTTGTACAGAAAAACAAAAAAGATAAGATGTGAAGACATCTGGTGAAATTTGAGGATTGTAATAGGTGGATTTTTGTTACTTGTGACCATGTTTATTGTCCGTGCAGAGCAAAGTGAGCTAACAGCCAGTGCTGAAGAGTAACAGAAAGTACTTAATCTGGTAGTTCAACCATTCATACTTCTATTATACATTTTACTACATGTCCTAACTGAAACCTATTTGACATTTAACAAGTCCTGGTACTTTGTAATTTCGATTACTATGACGTAATGCTTGACGCATTTCTCATTTAACACTATCTGTGACCACACACTTGAACAGTTTATCTGCTAAAATGTCGGGCATTTCAGAGGCATTGTCACCATGAAAATTCCCTAAAATGCCAATATTAACTAATGCCCAGTTCAGTTACTTGGGTAATTGTGCCTGGTGCAATGCCCTCACCTAGACATCACTGTCTAGAACAAAGGTGATGTATATTATGTACACAAAAGAAAAGTTGATATTCATACTTTGTCATTAAACAAAGATTGTTTTTGCAAGCTTGAAACTTTCTTGTTAGTTATTATTATCGTAATTATTTCTTCATTTCTGCATCCACCCACTTTCCTAAGTCGTTTCGAAATAGATTTTTTTCTCCATAGAGATAGAACAGTATATATATATATATATATATATATATATATATATATATATACAGATTTTCAGTTTGTCTAAATATATTTACAGAGACAAACTGAAAATGTGTCTCATACACAGGAAGCCTTTATAGAGGTGAGTTGCCCTGTGTTTGACTTACCAGAACTGAGGTACTTAGCAGAAGTGGCACGACTGTGCAAAGAGAACACAGCGGATTAGCTTTATTACTCATCACTGGAGGTCTTTGTTGTATGGAACCAGAGAACCAAAACTATAAATGAGTCTATGCAGGGGGGCTAAATATGCTATGTTTCTAATTCTTTGAGCACAATTACACCAAGGAAGTCCTTAGTATTGAGCCTGACTGCTCTCTGGCAGCACCGTGTGAGACACAGGGGCTTTCCATCCCATCTGTATCAACATCTGATAGCATGTAAATTCCAGGTACAGATGAACTGTCATAATGTCACAACAACAACAAAAAAAGATACGTTTTGTATTGTTTTCCAGTAATGAGCGATCTGTTGCTCAAGAAAAAAATTCTGTTAATTAGATTTTGTCGTATTTGCTGTACTGCGTGTTCTTCTTTAAATGGCATTTGATGGGAGTCCTACTATATTTTGTATCTTACATTTATTTTGTATTTTTTATTTTAGGCACTTTGGTGTACTAATTTTTATTCTGGTATTTAAAGATGTATGTAGAGTTTGGTTTTTTTTTTGTTTCAGACTCTTTGTTTTACTCATTATTAGTCTGACAGATGTATATAGAGTTTGTTGGTTGCCTTTTGGTGTATTTTTTGTCTTGGCAAAGCCTTTGAAGCATTTTGAGCTTGTTGTTTGTCTGAAAGGTACTATTGAAGAATTTTGATTGCAAAGAGAAAACAAATATGGAAAGTTGACCACAAGGGAAAGATCTTGCATCACTTCCTCTTCCAAGAAAGAAAAAAAATCTTCCAGACATTAGAAAAAATCACTGCTAATACCTTCCTCTTTCCTATAAAGATGTTTTACCAATGTGATATGAGTATTTTTAGCTTCTTGAATGTTCCTCAGATGATCGGGACCCATGATCCAGATGAAAAGGTAATAGCTCATGTGAAACCAACAAAGGATATCTGGCACTTCAGTTCCATAACATGAAGACAATACACAATGACTATCTATGTTTAGCTTATAGTGAAGAACACAAAGCTCTAATAATCACAATCATTGTGAATACAGCATGCAGGCAGACTGCTAGTGGCATATACCTTAGAGCAGGAGTCCTGTCTGGGGTCTAGCAGCTTATCTCTGCCTGCACTCTAAACATCAGACTTAAGTGCTGGCTGTGCCACATGCCTGTGCTGTTCACAGGTTTAGAAGAAATCCGTACACCCTCCATTCACTCCCTGAAAACCTGCAGTGTTATCTTACTGCTTATCTCTGGACCATCTAGAAACTTTTTTTCCCTTCGGCACAAAAGAACTTGATCCGCTCTGTGTGCAGGAGTAAAAATTTGAATAACTGTTCAGGTCACCTTGTCTGCTCATGCACAAAGGAAATATAGACCTTGTGTTATCTGTCAATGTTTATATTTTCTTGGGCATCATTTAATCCTCTGTGTTTGTGACAAAAACGTTACCAGCATTTTCTTTATTCGTGCAAAACTACAATATGCCATTGTTCCACCCATGTGCAGACGTGTCTCTCACATGGGTATAAAGTTACCATAGTTTTATAGCAAGGTTTAAAAAGCTCGTTCCCATGGTCCAGTTTTGCACTGGTCTGTGTACTGGTTACTATGCTTGGGTATTAGTATTGGATGTCCGTTGTATTCATGATTCACTGGTTTGCTGAGGGAAAAGGTGTTTGTGGATAGTAACATGTGGTGCCCACACAGTCGGGAGGGGGGTTAGTCATGACTCTTGTGGCTTCCTGCAGATTAGGACGGTGTTTATAGAGCCCTGCTAAAGTACCCTTAGTAAAACACATTCAAATCCACACACTCATTATTAGTCTTTTCCATTAACATAACTCAAGCCTGTTTTTAATAGCAGGGGCAGCCAAAGGAGAACTGATACAACTTCTGTCTGCTTTGTGACCAAACAGTCAATTGTTGGTTGAAACTGAGGGGGATTGTCTGAGATGTGGAAACAGCAAAGTTCAGCATCTGGCAGAGCCAGAGATAGGATCCCTGACATTTAATCTTCAGAGGCTTTGCTAAGGGCACGGTTAAAAATCTGATGTTTTGACCTGAAACCATATGGCAGCCATCAGTGGCAAAGAAGCACAACCCTGACATTTCTTGCTAATTTACTGACTAGAAGTTCAAAAGGTTAGTCAGAGGTTTGAATGAACACGTGGGTGTGTTAGTTTTAGAAAATGGTGATATCAGGACAAAAAAAATCAACTCAGTTTTTTCTCTGTTTACGTTGTTATGTGTTTGGAACATGTGATGATAAAAAGATACGTTTTTGCTTTGAACTGAGATTATTTTAGAAGATGACATTATGTTTACTATTCTGGGATTCTGCAAATGTGATAAAAACAGATGCTCTCACTCTTCGACCTTGACTGTTGACGTGGGATTCAAAAAAATGCTACGTGCCTGTCATGGTAAGTAACTTCAATGTGTGTGAAGATGTGGTCACAAGAGACAAAGGAAGTCTCTCATTTTTTTGGTTCTCTCATGCAGAAAGAGAGAAAAACAAAAAAACAAAACGCAGACAAAACCAATGGAGCGGTACACTAAACGTGTCTATAGAGAAATCAGAAAAGAGAAGGATGTTAGGTCGTTTGACAGAGGGTAAACTAAGTTTTCCTAAACCAGGTCAAGCACACACTGAAATTTGGCTATTGTACTGCTGAGACAGGGAAACCAGACTCGGTGATTTAATCCCATGTATTTTTGCTTGAGGCCATACGCTGTGTTTTTGTTGTTTTTGTTTGCTTAAGTGCGTCTACAAAGGGTGTTTCTCCTGACGTATGAGTCCAAAGGTGCACATTCTCAAGGAGAAACGGCTCTTTTCCCAAAGGGAAGCTGACTGCCTGGGTCAATGTTGGAGGTCATCAGATAAGATGGATCAGGGGCAGGCCATTACTTTAATCCAGCTGTTCTCTCGCATGACCTTCACCCCTTTAGCTAAAGGTGAGCATTCACAGATCCAAATTTTGTTGTCAAAGTTATAACTTGGGCAATGAAAAAACGATGGAAGTGGAGCAGCAGGAGTCTAAATGTCACACCTCCCTGATACAGCCTGAAGCACCTCTGTCTTTAAAACTGGGACAGACACACATAAACATAAACAGAGCAGGAGACAGCCAGACAGTCACAGAGACATGAGAAGAAACCAAAGTTTGAGAAGGGATCAGGACAAATCTGTAAATTCATTTCTTGTAACACTGCAAAACAAATGAGGTAGTTAACAGTTAGATAAAGCAGGGCATTGTTGAATTCATAAAGTAGAATGATGTATTTTTATTGTCCTTTTTTTAAAATAGTAGCACTCTTTAAATCACCTTTGAACCAGGGAGAAAACCTCAGAGATTTATTGACTCCACACCGTTGCCTCCCCTGTGTCTAAGCTCTACACACCACCCAGGAAGTGATGCTTTGATCAGCACACTGCACGCATTCTTCCCATCATCATCTCACTTCCCTCCCCGGTGTTTCTTATTGGCTGCAGCTGGAACACCTCAAGTCGCTCAGACCTCACTCCATCAGGGTTGCACTGACAAAATACAGCTCAACAAAGCTGGAATAGCTCACCTCTGTTTGATTTTAACTTTCGTTAGGATATAAAGTCCAAGTCAAACCACTAAAGGGTCTGCGGAGTTTCACAGCAAATGCTTTGTTTACGTCTCCCTGTAAAGCATCATCTCTCTGTTACGATAAGCCATCAGAATATGATAGGGGAAAAAATGATGTGTGACGTATGAAACAGAAAACAGGTTGGACAATCCATCCATTTGTCCATAAATGAGTGTGTGTGAGAGGAAAAGTACTGTACATAAATCAGGATTTCCTTGACAACTGTGTGTGCGCACTTTAAATGTTTTGATCAGATTGGAAATAAGCAGCAGCAAAGCAGACTAAAACACAGTCTGTCTATGTTAACACACAGTTAACACAACTCTGTGGTTAAAACTAGATGTTAAAAAAAAACAACTTTTGGCCCGCCTCCAGTTGTCTGAGGCATCTATTAGAAACGATGAGGCCATTTTCCAGTGAAATTATTTCTCAGTTAACTGTGGTTTCACACCTGTTGATCTCTACTCAGTTACCATGGTAACTCCAGGTAACTCCTGGATAAGACAATAAGCAGTCTGTATTCACCTTCAATATTGCTATAAACTGATATGGATCGGTTTATGGCTTTTATTCTTTGTAATGTTTAACTTTTGGGTGACAGCTCAAAGACAGAGAGGATAAAGAGGGAGAGAAAGCAAGAGAGACGAGATGAATGTACATGTAAAAGATCTTTGATTCCCATAACATGGCCATATGGCCAAATATGGATATGATTGATCTTCACTTGTTTTAAATTGTTCTTTGCTTTTGAATGAAAATTCACCTGAAATTTTACAGGTGAGCAACAAGAAAACATGGCTCGCCTGGAGTCTGTGATACAAAATGAGAATATCATCAAATATACGTGACTGCCTAAAAAGGAAGTCTTTCTGTCTGAGTCATTTCACAACTCTGAATATTTTTTTAACAGCAAATTTTTATTTATTTTTTAACAGAACTCGTCTCACTTAACATTCTGTTCACTGTAACACCAATCAGTCAGAATGAGTTGACATGTATGGCAATAGTCTTTCCTGTTATGTTAAATGAGTTGACTTGCTGTAGGGCTTTGAGTGCAAAATGTTTGGGATAACAAACAAAAGTACTTTTTGGGAAGTTAAAAAAGGAAATGGCACTGAAGCCAACAGACATGATGCCCTCACTTCTCACATCCCAGTTCAAAATTTTTTGTCACACTATAAAAAATGGAATAAAGGTAGTGATATGGGGTACATATAGAAATGTACACGTACATATGTTTTAAACATTACAGAAAGATTAAAAGCACTGCTGTGAAGGCACAATATAAACAATACTTAAAAGGATCATTAACTGTGGCTAAAGAATCAACATACTTGCTTAAGAATTGGCAGATCTTCCCACATACAGTACGGTAACTCCTAACTCAATTATCTCTAAGCTAGCTAATGACATCGAGCCATCACTACTCCCTGGTAAAGTCCAAGATGAGACATGATGACTACAGTACGACACCTTCTCTTCAACTTCCCCCTGAAGGAGCTTTCACATGCTGATGACTGTTAGCTCATGCTGCTGCTTGCCAGCTGGTCTGGTTTTGCTTGCACATGTGTGAGTCATTGCATTAGAGCTTCAACTGTGCACAGTGAAATAAAAAGACTGCTGCATCATTATCTAATCACCCTGCAGGTTTGATAGGGGCAGTATACACTGTTAAGAACAAAATAAAAACCACTCCATCCGGTTGTTGAGGTGGATCATGGGAAATGCAGAGTCAGAGACATTTAAGTATGCGTAATTTGGCAACATTGCAGCTGCCACAGAGAATGCTCCATAAAACTGACGAATATCGCTGCTGGATAACAAAAAGAAAATGTGGCTTCAATTAACAGCTCGCACAAACTCTTCTGTGACTGGCAGTAATCTCGCTAACCTAAAACAGATTGATTTAGGCATTCCTCCTGATCTGAAAGCACCACCAGGACTAGTGTTTTTGTTCAACTTGAATAACACTATACAGCCAGACTCTCAGATTTTTGTTTATTCTACTGTCTCTTACCAACCGTGGGACTTTAACCTCTATGTCGAAGAACTGTTTCATTTCCAGATCTCTCCTTTAAATCTGCAGGTTCACTCCACTGACTTTCAGTAGCACGGGCAGGCTTTAACATGCAAGAGAAAATGTTCATTAGCTCTGAATACTCACTTTTTCTGAGAAACATGGATTTGATGGCCCTGTAAAATAGTGCTCTTATCCTGGCTTCATACCAGTCTTGCCCCCTTACCCCTTCCGCAGTCAACCCCTACGCCCCATCTGAGCAGCCCCGAATTCCAGGAAAACTTGCAACAAAGTTCTGGCTCGCATTAATCACAGTTCCACTCCCTGTAGAGCACAGAGGGAGAGACATCACCCCCTTCCCTTTCTGTGACCCCCTTCAGCTTCACACACCCACCTTTGACTGTTTTGATGCAGCCAAAAGTAGGAGATGAGAACTTCCTCCCGTTTTACCACAACCTCAACAGGTCTCTGTTTCACTTTGAGTATCTCACAATCTGCTGAGATCTTAACAGCCCCATTTGTCACACCACTGTGGTGACAAAGTCATGCTGCGTCAGTCAGTCTCTCTGCTTTATTTACCTGTTAGTTTTTCTGCATGTGGTCGTATTGTCGTTAACTCTTTATTGCACGCAATCCACTACAATGGTGTTAGCCAGGTCCCACGGGTTGCTACCTCCTGCCAGTTGTTTTATGGTGAACAAACAAGGCAAAGCGTGACTAAAAACTGGTCCAGATGATCCGCTGGAGGGGAGCTCATGTTACACAAATTTTACACTTAACTGAAAAGGTAATGTGTGCTGAGAAAATGTTCCATGACACAACACAGTTATGTGAGGAAAGAAAAAAAAAACATGTTATGCAACCACTGTTTCACACTGCTAATATAAAAGATTTTTATTGATTGGCCCGTGTTTAAGCCTAAAAGGAGTGTGTGAGTGCAACGCTGCAGCCCAACCCGTTCCAGTGATAGACCTGTCTCTGCATGCCCATTAGATGCAGGCGAACTGAATAATACACAGGATAGTGTTCTCATCTAAAAAACGTATACATCCCACTGGCTGTGTTTCTGGGACAATATGGCCAAGATCTCTGACGGGAATTCAGAGCACAGCTCTCATGAATAGCACATAAACAGAGAACATCCGTAAACAGTTTGAAGGACTCGTTTGGATTTTGTTCCAAGATGGTGGGTGGGAAGGAGGGATTCAGAAAGGGGACTGAGACAGAAGGCCAAGAGAGTGAAGCACTGCAGCTGATATTCCCTCTATGGCGGCCTGGTTGGGAGGAGCAACATCAAGCTGCCTCTGTTCTCCTTTGGGACGTTCTGCCTGTACAAACAAACCGACCCCGGGCCTCTGGTCTAATGGGAACCAGACCTGCTCGAGGACCAAATCTCCTATGTTTTTTTCTTTCCTTTTCTTCGCTCTCCCTCCCACCCCCACCCCCACCCCTATTCCCCCCTCTCTCAACAACCAACGCTCCGTTGACACGCACTCCAGCTGAAGGACGCACTTCAATTATTCTAAACAGACCTGAAAAAATTCCCCTTCCCTTTATCAAGCTTTCCCACACAGCAATTTTACATGACATTCCAAGTTTGTACATCAACGCTGACCTTCTTGATCCTCAAGGAATCAGATTCCAGTGACCTGTACTTATCACCACAGACACACTTTCTCTCACTTTTGCATACTTTCTTTATCACTCTTCCCCATTCCCTCTCTCTGTGTCACATGTGCACACACAGAGCTTCCCATGCATCTGTTTGCAAAAACGTCAGTCTTTTTGACAGAGTGTGAGTACATTTCTGCACCCAAGTACATGCATAACTAGAGAGTTCCACCAAATGACGAAAGCATAGGATTAGAGGCACCAAGGTGATGTGTTGGCTGCTGTATGAAAGAATGTCATCCCTGGCTACAAAGTCTGAATGTTCTCACTGTTAGGGTTCAGAGTTTATCAGTGAATGTCCTCCCAGTCTCACTGGTGTCTCTATCTGAATGTTCTGTTTTACCAAAGTATGAATACTGGCACAGAGTCAGACGGGGGGAAAAAAGGCTCTTAAAACACATAGAGCCTCCACATTGACAGCACATCTGATTCAAAGAGGCCTGATTGTGATACGGCCTGGTGACACTGCTCCTAACAAACATGTGGAGCTGTTTAAATTGCTTCATTTCATCACTATAGTCTCCTTCCTGCAAGATAAGGCTGGGATAAAAATCCAATACTTCTTTCTGTTTTTAATTTTTCTTTTCTATTTAAATCTGCATACGATCTGTAGTCAGGTCACTGACGCCAAGTGCATGGAAAGGCAGATTTATTGACAAGAATGAACCATGTCTGAAGATGTGGAAAAAACTCACAAACACTGGATATGACTGTTCAGCTCTGTCTTCCTCCCACACATCTGGGCACAAACCCGTCAATGTCCCTCAGGCAAAGATCGCTGATGAACTGAGCTGTCTTGCTGCCCAGTTCACAGTCATTCAACCCCACCATCCCCTGAAAAAAGTGTGTGCAAACACTCACGCTCAATCCACACCCTTACATTAGATTTTTGCCCGATCTTGTGAGCTGGTCTGGGCTTCTCTCTCTTTCTCCATGGGATTGCTCTGGGATTTCTGGCAGTGTTTACTTCTTTGTGCTCTACAAGCCTGGAGCGGCCAAGCCCAGGCACACACTCACTTCTATGGAAGGGTAGGTTTTTCTGCACTGTCAGCACAAAGTGTTAACAAACGTGTTGCAACTTATGGCTCTGTGGAAGCGTGTAGGAGTCAGAGTTATATACAGGATGTGAAACAGAAACCACTCAGATATTGGGGTCACTTGGAAATGTCCTCATTTACAAAAGAAAACTGAATTGCTTTTCAGCACATATCGGCTCATGAACCATAAACAGCTAATTTTCAGCAACCATTGTAACATCCTGTGTCATATTCTATCATCACAAGTTTCAGCTGTTGATTACAGAAGCAATCATTTTAGCTACTTTGTGTCTGCAGCATCTACCTTTGCAGGTTTGAATACAGGCTGAATCAGTGAAAGGAAAAAAAGAACTTTCACCTGAATTGTTGCTTTAACAAATACGGCCAAAGAATTAACAATTGATTTCATACAACAGTGTGTACTGTTCCTTTCACACACAAAAACCACAAACAGCTTTAAAACAGAGCAGAGAGAAAAATAGGAGGATCCCAAGATAACAAAACATCTGTGTTTCTACTTACTAAACATAGCAAGTCTTCTGTTTGCTTTGTTTGATGGTAGTCGCATAATGCCAAGGCTAATGTCAGCAACAAATTAATAGATGCTGGCTTTGTGAGCAAAGCTGGAAAAGAAAATATGTATCAGAAAGCAGTTCATAACTGAAAACAATATTAAATGAGCAAAAGAACAAGCACCAACAATATATTAAGCCCACCTGCACGATACTGTGTATGGTGTATCTTCCCCCTGTGCTTCCAAAGCATCTCTCACATGTCAGGACATGGACACAGGACCCCTGAAGGTGTCGTGTAGTGTCTGGCACCAAGACTTTGGCAGCAGGTCTGTAGGATACAAGCTGGGGCCTCTGAGGATCAGGCTTGTTCAAACATATCCCTCAGATACTCAGTCATATTGAGATCAGGGGGAATTTGGAGGCTAGATCAATGCCTAGAGCAATCTGTCATGATGCATGATCTGTTCTTGAGTAGTTTTCTTTGGTAATGTTTAGGTGGGTTGGACATGCCTGCAATGATTTTACTGTTGTTGCTGTGCCCAGGCTATGATTATCACTTCTCATTTGCATTTGGTAGCGTGCGTTTGTGAGCCTTTGTGATTGGATGATACAGCTCCAGGGCATATTTAATTGGTGTGTCATTGATCTGCTGTTTTCATGTACTCACATGTCACGTAGTCCTGTTACATGAAATAGAGATGGGTCAATGCATTAACGCTATCGGGGTCTGAACATTTCAAAAGTTTGTTTGGGGACTATATAGTTGGTTGTTACAGTGTAATAACACACTGTAATGTGACTTTGTCTGCTTTTACAATATCAATAAAACACACTGAATGAAAGATATGTTGAAATCTTGCAACATAACCGCAAAGTAATAATGTCTTATGGTATTAGTGATGACACCAGGCGGGTGTGTCCAGGCAGGAGTTAATGCCGTACTTGTTTATATTCTCACTGATGTAATTTGTTGAGGCAACAGAACTTTGGCAGGAAGGGACTGACAAACAGTCAAGGTCATTGACCCAGTTCAGGGAAAAAGCCACCAATCAGCTGTGTGTCCCTGATGTTTCAAATTAACGATTAGTTCTTGATATAGGACAGTAGATGGGGCAACAGGGCTGTCTTTGTTTGTTAATGATCACACAGCACTATGACCAATAATGGTTAACCACACATAACATCTTTCACCATTTTTTTTTAAAACCTCCTTCCGCTTCTTGTCTTTCTTTTCCTCTATATTGTTCCACTGCCACGTTGCAACTATTCCGAGTTTGGGAAGTAGAGACACCTGGATTTAGCCTTTTTTTTTTCGCCCCCAGAAAATGTCTTCCTTCCAGGGTAGGTACGCCAAAGGCTATGGCCATGTGATGACAATGATGATGTGGCATGGTCTGATAGTGAGAAAGTATTGAGCGTGGGGACTCCACACCCCCATGGCCTCGCAACGCTCCCCTATCCTGAATCAAATACACAGAGATGTGTGGGATTACTCTCACAGGAGGCACTTGAACCCTTTGACTTCCTGCCCGCTCATGAGTTCACTGGTCTCAGTGGGAGTGTCTGTGAAATGCATGCGCAATAACAGCCGAATGAAGGCAAGAGAGACCAGAAGGAGGAACGGGACGTGCTGTGAAGGAAGAGGAGTGAATGACAGGTTAGTGGGGGAGGTAGAGAAGGAGGATGAGAGGTGGGGGGAAAGACCATCCAGGGTCTGTCTATAACGAGCCTGAGGCTGTTGGCAGCAATAGCATGTGTTATGGAGAGGACTCAGTTCTCTCTTAAAAAACTGGACGAAGGGGGTGGGGGTGCGAATGCTGCGCAGCCAGGAAAAATTCACAAAATAACAAAAAAAAAAGTTCCTCAGCTGTCTGACAAAATGGTCTGTTTTTCATTAATACGGGCAAGTTGCTATTTTGAGGCAGAGCTTCCATGTAAAATATGACCTTAAGTTTTAATCTGTTGGGTGCAGATAAAGATCTGGACTCTATTTGCTAAACACGCTGCATCAGCCTTTAGCAAGCCTCGTGACAGCCTGTTATGCTTTCTACGTCCATCATGTGCCACAGTAAAGCATTTTGCGCTTATAATATTGTACAAGGGCCGATAACGTGTGGTATCATGTGCTGGTCCCTGACAGCTTGCTTGTCTCTCACTGTCTCCCAGCTAATATTAGAGCAGCGCTGATTAAAGAGAGGGCTGATTTTGGTCCCAGTGAAGGTCAAAGTACTTAAAGTGGCAGCATCGAAGTGCTGTGAGGCTAACAAGAGTGAGCACCTGGTGTCCAATGCCTGCAGCTCGAAAGGTAAGGTTTTTAGAAGGAAGGGAGGGGGCAGGATGATGATCTTATATACAAAGCCAGCTTGTTTGAGACCAGGCTCATATGGAGCTGCTCTGCCAAGGGTCCAGGGCTCTACATCCTGCCGCGCACTGAAAGACCCAGTCTTCAAATAAGTCACACGAACAAAGAGCCATACAGGCTGTAATCACCCATAAGCAACCCCATACACACATAGAAAGAGTACACTGTACTTCTCTATCTCCTTTGTTTTGTTTTTACTGTTTGCAGTGCCACCCATTAAGCTCCGAGTATTTCTCAAGAAGTCCCGGTTTTAAAATCGAACTCACAAATCAGTGCAATTAAGTCATTCTCCACAAAACACACACGCATACACACAAACACACTAACTCCCCCGTCATCGTCTCCCCGTGTTTCACCCTCGGGCAGCAACTGCGTAATGCCTTCCAGATGTTGGGATGCTGTATTCTCTGGCCTACCAAACCTTGGAAGTCAGTGCCCCTCTCTCATGGTGTTAATGGTGCCCAGGAGGCCTTTGAGGGGGGAAGGGAGGGGAGTCACAAGACCTTTCAACCTCCTATAGAGAATACAAAAAAGACCTCAGGATCCTTTCCCTTTCACAGGGTAATCGGTCAGCTGTCTTCTCTTTGCATTGATCAGCAGGGTTTCAAATGGAATTCCTGATGAGAAACCTGGGTGTGGTTTAAAAAGACATCCTAGTAACAGTGGAGGCAGGAAGGTGTGCTTACAAACAGGATAACAAAGTCCTCTGCAGCTGTTCTTTCTCCAGATGGGTAGTGGTGGTGAACACTATTAGATTTCATATATCAGCTTCCTTGGGCTGAGTATCTTGTGTCAGCTGCTCCTTGTCAACTTATTGCAAACCTGCCATATTATTCCTTTTTCTGAGTCTTAATAAATGAGTCTTGGTATAAAAAAATCAATGGCTACTCTCTTGAGTTAGCTTGTGTTTCCATCTTTCCATTTCTCTCTCCCTATGAGCTCCACTAAATGATCCTCTGTCACAGTCTCAGTTTTATGTTCCATACTTTACTCCAAGCTGAATGGCCAATCATTGGGGTCCTATCTATTTCGCAGTACAGACCATAAAACAGTATAAGACATGGTAGACAGCCACAGTCCCTCAGGGAATATTTTTTAAAAACAATATTAAAACCAGTGTTGGAACTTTTCCAGTCATGGTTATTCATTTATGTTCTTTTACTATGGAGGTTTGCGGTGATTGGATGACGAATGCAACCATCAGGGATGCAGGACAACTTCCAAAGATGGCTTTGGGGTGTTTCTGTTATTCTGGCAACTTGCACCATATAAAGGATAGATCACTCAAATGCACCAGCATGGCTCAGGCAAAGGGTGCAAACCAAGTGATCCCTAGACTAAAACCAAAAGAGGAGTGAGTGAGCTGAAGCGAGAAGAAAAAAGCTCCAGGCCGAGGATCTCTGTGAGAAAGTGTCCATCTGCAGCACACGCTGGAAACGACCCAAAACAAACAGGTTAAAATTAAACCACAGAGTGAAAGCCAATCTGTGTGTTTAACGTTCTTACAAACAGAGGATTACCGTGTTACCATTTCAAAGGTCTGAGAAATTGTCAGTTTTGTGGTTTATCCCACCACAATACAACCAATAATCTATGTAGTAGCCCCCCACTGGCTGACGCACAGAGAGATAGGGCATTTTGGAGAAAGATAGAACTAAAAAGAAAGTTAAAAAGTCACATGTAGGAAGGTCTTCAAACTTTGGCATTCTGTTTAATTATTAAAAAAAACCACTTTTTAAAAACTAGAATGATAAATTCTCCTGCTATAATTTATAGCATAACATATTTAACTTTTACAGTACAGTTATTGTAATAATTGCAGGTATAAGTTCCAAAGAAAAGCATATTTGTTACGCAGAGATAAAGTATGAATACAAATCAAGCCAAAGCTTGCAGATTGTTTTTTTAGACTTTGACATAGGTCATGAAGCTACTTGAGATGTGAGCTTTTCCCACTAACTCCACTGCATGTACCAGCAGGTTGAGTAATATTTTTGCCATTTTTGGATGATAATGTAACATTTCTCTAGAAATTTCTCTAGTAGAAACACAGACGCTCTGTCTTTGCATCTTTTTAATCTGCCTAACGGGCATCCCATCTTTCTAACCAGTTGATTCTGACTTTCCTAATTGGGTTTGGGCTTTGTTATGAAAGTATGTGGTTGCTGCGGTTGCCACCGCAGATGTTTCCCAATTCCATAAGTACTGCATTCCCCTCCTTTTTCAAAAGCCATGTCAGCCCCACAAGTTACTGCACAGCCATAGGGGATCAAATTTGTTCAGCTGCTAAGGACAAAGTGTACTTCTGAGCGGTGGTGATTTGACACTTTGCTGCCATCTAGTGTTGACTAATGGGTCTGGATTTAGAGTTGTGTCTTCCGATAGTATTGGAAAACAGTGGGAAACCATTTATAAATGAGATATCTGTATAACTGTAGCCATTCGTTAAAATAAAATCTAATATTTAAGGTGTGATTCACAGTGAAGACATGTAAAGTGCTGGATAATAATAATAATGATGGCATTCATTATTATTTTGTTGGCTGTGGCTCCAGAGGGAGCCAGAGATAAAGGGACTAAAGTGAGCTGGTTAACAGATATTCAGTAGAGATTCAGCAATAATAAATTAAACAGTTAAAAATTCACATGCAATATTGTGCAAAGGTATTGAGGAACTCATCTTTTCATTATTTTTTGCTTCCAAGCAGCCAGATTTTCTTGTAATTTTTAAAGTGCTCTTGAGCAATCGTTATAGAATTTCTTAAGGTCTCTCAAAGTTTTTCTTCTTTGCTTTTTCTGACCATTTTCCATGGAATGTTTTTTTTAACCCTAACACTGACCCAGGAATCATTCGAACATAAAAAATGGCAGTTAGGTCAAGGAATGAGCCAGGTTTGGGTCTACACATAACAGAAAACTTAGCCAAGAATCAGTTTTAAATTGCATCTTTTGTTGCTTGCATCTTTTGTTGCTTGCAGCTTGTTGCGACACAAGCTGTTTGTTACAATTGTTTTTGTTTAACCTACAAAAAAAAAAAAATACAGTTTGACAGTTTGAAAGTGTCAAACTGCTGATGTTGACGTGATCTAGCTAGCTAGCTAGCAAAGACCTCACACAGGACCTGGGAAATGCATGTGGTCCTTCAGTTGATCCACGTACTGGTTGCTGAAGCCTCATCAGAAATGGTCTCAGTGAAAGGGTGCCAGCCAAGAAGCCATTCTTGAGGAAGGGAAACTGGGAAAAAAAGACTGAGCTGTGCTAAATTACACAACAACTGAGATGAAAATCAGTGGCAACAGGTCTTATGGAGTGATGAATCCATATTTGAAATTTGTGGTTCAAATCATTGTCAGTATCCACAGAGGAGGTCGAGACAAATGTACAACATTCCTAGCAAGCAAGCTACTTTCAGCTGCTGCCGTGCCACGAGAGGTTGCCACAGCAGTTAGCTCTGCATATCTGGTATGACAGATGTCTGACGTACACAAAGAAAATTTTTGTCTCCAGCTGGAAGTCATCTGTAAAACACAGTGGAGAATCTGTCGTTCCAGCCAGTGGCGTTGGACTTCTGAACACAAAAAACTACGGTATGATTTAGATCCACCATGCAATACCATCTGGAAAACATTTGATTTATACCAACTTAATTTTTCAGCATTACAGTGTTCCCAAACACAATGCCAGTGGAGTAAAAGCATACCCGGAGAGCAAAACACACAATGGAACACTATCAGTCATGGATTGGTCTCCCCAGAACCCAGACCTCAACATTAACGAAGCAGTGTGTGATCACTTTGACAGAGAACAGAACAAAAGGCAGTCAACATCCAAGAAGAGTGAATGTCCTTGTCTGGAGAACTATTCCTGAGAACTACTTCAGTTCAAGCTGTGTTGCAAAATAAAGACAATCATACCAAATATTGACTTTAATGCTTGCTAGAATTATGCAAACTTTGGTTTTATTTACCTTATATATTGCATTTCCATGTATGTTTGCACATATTTGAGCAAATTGCTGTATCTTTTTCCCATTTTTCTTGCAAAATATAAAGAAATAAAAGGAGACTTTTTTGCAGCAGTGTTCCCCATTCTCCTTGTTGATGCATCTGAACCCATAAAACATATCTGTTGCTGGAGAATATCATGCCAAGGGTTTGATGGTCTTTCCACCCAGATGATGTAGCAGAGCATTTGCCGTTCAGCTGGAAAAGTATTTACAGTTTATAAATCCCAGACTGCATGACATCATTTTTTGCATCCTCTGCACACACCTCTCCTAAACCCAGAGTCTAAAGTTACCAAAGTCCAGATAAATAAATAAATGCATAAACAGACAACCTGGTGCTGCAGTGAGTCGACCAAAGTTTTCTGCGCTTTAAAATTCTTCAAGGCTTGTAGATAAAAAAAAATTACTGCATAGAGGAAACTGAATGCACTTCTGTCACAGCTCTTTATCTATCTGTCTATCTATCCCCACTATAATGTTGCTAAACGTTTCCATGTGTCTATGATGTCAAGCTTAGTTCCAGAGTAACAATCCTCTACTGGGTCCATCGGGCCCAGATAGATTGTCCCTCAACAGAGGGAGTGAAACCTGCTGTCAAAACACATTTTTCTTGCTACACGTGCTTTGTATTTTCTCAGAAAATGCATTTCACACGAAGAGAAATTTCAAAAAAAAAAAAAAGGGAAAGAAATGGTTTTGCTCTGGAATCTGTGTGACATTGTAAGAAATCTAAATATGGGTCTTTTTTAAAACATTTCATTCCTTCTGTGGTAATCAGCAGAAGTGATTTGACAGATCACCAAACTTATCTCCCCTGAGCCACCTAGGAGTGTTTTGGTTGACTCTGATAGTTGTGGGTAAACAGTTGAGCAAAAACAGGGGCCTGGAAGAGGAAGATTGTTCTTGGACAAGCTTTCTGCCCTGACTCAGCTGGACAGCAGGCATCCCATCATTGCAAAACAATAAAGAAACAATGTCATCACTCTGAAAAGAGGCCTTTGGTCTGAGCCAAGGCTTTGAGTAACACTGCTTAATTTCCAAGTGAAGAGAGCTGTTGCATTTTAAAGCACACGGGAGAAAGGAGCAGACAGAGGATATATGGTGTGAAAGCAAGGGTAGAGTAAGTTAAAACAAAAGAAGTCAAGACAAGAGAAGGATTTAGGTTAGCAGACAGGCCATAATCCAAATGTGCTCAGCAAAAGCTCAAAGCACAGGATGTACTGCCTTCATTAGCAAGCACAGGTAGTGGAGAGGGTGGAAAAGTGGACTGAGTGTGAAGGAAACAAAAAAAGATAACTAGGAGATAACAGACAGGAGTTTTAACCGTGAATAAGATCCAAACATGGGATCCAGGAAGCAGAAATAGCCCACCTTCACTGCTTCTCGCGCTGCTTTGAACAATCAGATTTATGCCTTTTCTCTACGGACTCATTAAGCCTGTTTACTACTAATGACTTCCTGTTTGTTATCTGGCTCCTGCACACTTACACGTTTACACTTTCCTATCTAACATCCTAAAAGACTTTCATTGCCATGTGACAGACTTACATCTTCACGTTGATTGTTGGACCGAGCTTGTTTTGGTATGTTTTACCAAAACATCCCCATAAGAGAGTCTGCCAGAATCAATTACTTACTTTTCTTGATTATAATCAACCTCATATGGCTGCTAATGGCTTTGACGGTCCAAGGGTCCAAACTACTGACACTCCAGCTTCAGCTTATACATTTTAATTGATAATTGGGAAATGTTAGCCTGCTAAAACAATAAACTCCCACTGTATATCCACTTGACTTACCAGTGCAATGTATGGATTTTGACAGGACAGAGATGCCTCAAGTCAAATATGGGAAATTATGCGCTTACTGGAAATGAAGATAAAACTGTGGCAAATAAAAGACAAGCAACAAATCACATGCATGTGCTAAAACAGTAGATAACAGCCTCTGTGCTTTATTATTGTGTACTACTATTTCAGAAGTAATTCAGCAGGAGCTTATCTACACAGTTTATAGCCGACTAATGTAAAGCGACGACAGTTTTCCCCAGTTTTGTTATTGTTGTCTCACTCCATGAGAGACTCATTTCCCACAAAATATCTGCTAGGTTCGACTTGAGTCACTCATTTAAGTGCATTTAGGCTTTTGTCACATTGTTGAGTGAAGCACTGGACGCGGGTGAACCGCTGAGGACTTTAGTCTTTAGTCTTATCGCCGACTGCTTCGTCTTCTTTCTCTCTCAGCTTCTCCGTTCCTCTCAGCTTTCAGACCTTAAGTTAAAGCTAGACGCTGCACTCAATTGCATCACTTGCCCCACGCTTTCCTTTGCAAGTGTAATTTGTGGCTGGCCTGTTTGAGTCTTAGTGGTTTTGTGCTCTAGTTTAGTTGTACAATCAGAGGACTGTTTGTACAACGTACAACCTTTACCCAGGGTGTCACAGGAAATAGTGTAAAAGTGAGGTCTTACCAACCTACAAAATTTAATTCAAAAATACTAAACACTTTTCAGAATATACATCAGAGTCACCATTTATTCACAAAGTAACAGTGAAAACAACAACAACAACAACAACAACAACAAAAGGATAAAGAAATGAAAACATGAATAAAAAAGAAGAAAAACAGCCTTCTGGGGCCTCAAAGGTGAAAATAGCAAACATAAGTACCTTTCTTTTTACACACAAATAACAAAAAGCAATAAAGCTACAGCATGAAAAAAATACTACAAAATAGGCCCCGTGTCTAACCACAGAAATGGACAAAAAGAAAGAAATTCCCAGAGGAACCCACCCGAGGGATTAATAAAGTTTTATCTTATCTTCTATCTTTTATCTTATCTTAAATAAAATTACTGACTTCCCACCAAGCTTCCACTGCCTTAAGGTTAGGTTTAAACAAACAGAAAAGAACAGGAACTAAGATTTTACAGGTTTTCAAATTCAAGAAGTACATTTTAGGTCACACAAAATAACCCTAAAGCCTCGGTGCAGAGGCTAGAAATACACCTTCACTACCAAAATTTTCTGCTGTAGCCTGCCTGCAGCACACGGACACATGGAAACACACTCTCTCTCTTTCTCTCTCTCTCTCTCACACACACACACACACACACACACACACGCACACACACACACATATATGATCACCAATGCTGAGAATTGAGCAGCATTCCCCCCCAAAAAATCAGTTTATAAAAGACGGAGTTTGGACAATAGCTACCTGGTCAGATAAGTGAAGCCAAAGCTTCATGTTAAACCTGCTTTAATTCTGCAGCTCAAAATGTGAAAAAGAAGTCCAGTTGGACAGAAGTCGAACAGTAAGTGAACCTTCATTTCCTCTAACTGTGACCTCAGGAGACACTGTCCTTGGTGAGTTTGTGGTCACAGTCACAGTTTCAAATCATATTCAAACTAACAATCATTAAAGTTAAAAAGGAGGTTAAAGCAGGTTATCTGACCTACCTTGCTTTAATTTATTTTAATCATACTCACACCTCGAGGAATCATTAAATTTAAAGGTAATGACTTTACATTATTAGACAGAAAACCCTAACAAGGAAATCCCCTATAAGGAAGCGCTTGAGGTCAGAGGGAAGAATGAACTCTCTTTAAACAGGAAGAGACGTAAACCAGACTCCAGGAGCAGCAGCTATCTGTCAAAAACAGACAGTTATAGTTAAAGGGCACGCTCAAATATCGACACCATTTGAGCGTGCCCTCTGTACCCCTCTCAGAGACTACGTCCACACTAGCCTGAATAGATTTGAAAACGGCTTTTTCGTCTAAAAACGCTCCGCCATACTCCGCATCCACACTAGCGTTTTCAGTCATTTTCACAGAGTTGTGCACCGAAAACACTTACGTTCCAGTACTGCGCATGCGTGAAACGCAAGAAGATTCGACCTGCCTCATTTCTGTCTGCCGCTTATTTACTTAAAATGTTGAGGAAACGCACCAAGTTTTTAAAATGGACTAACAATGAGGTGGAGTTGTTGCTGCGAGTAACGCAAAAGTACAAAGTTGCAAAAGCGATTGAGAGTTAAAGAATTTGGAGAAAAGCTATTTGAAGCATGTACAAACTGATATTAATCTTTAATAGGGCTGTCAAAATCGAGAGCAAACAAAACAACTGTGCAATGCCCTCCACTATCTTAGTTTAATTGGTCACATGACTGCATCATATGACTAACATGTATCATCGTTTTAGAAAGCCTCCGTTTTCGCTGTCCACACTGCATACGTTTTCAAACGTATGCGTTTTCGAGAGCGTTTCCAGAACGCTGCGTTTTCCTAGAACGTGGTCTCAGTGTGGACGGGAGGCCAAAACAGAGAGAGAGCGATGCGTTTCCAAACGAAAACACATTAGTGTGGACATAGCCAGATTCATTCCTCATTCGTCACATCCAGTCTCAAGACACAAAGACAATACTCTAGACTCAGGGTTTCACACATCCACCGTTTATATACAGTCTATGTCCCAAACGTACATTTTTGACTACTCTGACGGCACCACACTTGTACTCATAGTGCACGTCATGCAGCTGTATTTTACAGTATGAATGCAATGAAAATGGTAAGTGTGGAAGTATGCAATTTGAGACACCGCATAAGTTAACATTGCAGTTGTTAATCAGTATGTTAGCATCCTGAAGTTAATCGTACTCTAAACATAAAGTGGATTTGCTCAAATTAAGGCTGGGTGTGTGCAGACTAACTTCAGTATTCACCTACAAAAGGTTTGGATAACCTCTAATTCTGGGAGTCTTTCCAAGAATGTCTGTTTACAATCACATGTAGCCTAATATATACAATATCTTTCGCAAAAGTACACACACAGGAGGTAAAGAATGCAATCTTTGGCAGGGGAATTGATGTTTCTCAGTACTGTGGCATGTAGCATATTACAGTTTTTTACAGCCGCTAGGACACATTTCACAATACTTAGGTCACTTTTGCAAAACTCTTCACACAATCCTCCTAACTGACCTTCAGCTTGGCAAAGCAGTTCATTTCACATTCAAAATGCACTACAACTACCAAAACACTTTATTCAGGTCTCAAATAAACTCATTCTTCCAGAACACTAGCAAAGGTTGACAGCCGACAAACACACTTTGTCACCCACAAAACAATGACCTAAAAAACACTAACAACATGTAGCATTACACAGCGTTTTCTTGTGTAAAACAAGGACACATCTCTGTTTAGAATTTCAATATATGTTACTGGAATGAATCAGACATCATGCAGAATTCGTTACAGTTTTTTCTGAATGCTTAAACCCTAACTGTGATTCCTGTAGCACAATTTCTAAAACTATTCAGACTTATAGCAAAACCACTCACTGAGTTTGCAAAACTAAAAGCACAAAAACTTTAGGGCGACCGTGGCTCAGGGGGTTAGGGAATCGCATCTGTAACCGGAAGGTCGCCGGTTCGATCCCTGGGCTCTCTGTCCTGGTTGTTGTGTCCCTGGGCAAGACACTTTACCCTACTTGCCTACTGGTGTTGGCCAGAGGGGCTGATGGCGCGATATGGCAGCCTCGCTTCTGTCAGTCTGCCCCAGGGCAGCTGTGGCTACAACTGTAGCTTGCCTACACCAGTGTATGAATGTGAGAGTGAATGAATAGTGGTATTGTAAAGCGCTTTGGGTGCCTTGAAAAGCGCTATATAAATCCAATCCATTATTATTAAAAACTGCTTTGCACTCAGTTTGCAATTTTGTAACACACACTTTGCAAAACTGTAGGCACAATTCACTGCACAACACTCAATTACCAAATTTCCAACACACTCCTAGCAAAAGTATACACATGTATGGCTATCATTAACACTAATTTGCCAACTGTCTGGCACACTTTCACATGTGAAAACTTTTTTAGATAATTCGTTCACTTTGCAGTCAGCCTAAGCACTATAATACAGGTAAGCTGTGTGTGCGGAGTACAATGGAGGGAGCAGAAAGAGCGAGAAGTAGAGGAGGCCGAGGAAGAGGACGTGGAGGTGAAGAAGTAGGATGAAGAGGACGACAAGGACAAGGAGGAGCAAGAGGAAGATGAGGAGGGGGGAGAGGAAGATGAGGAGGGGGGAGAGGAAGGGTAAGAAGAGTAAGAAATAGAATTGCTGATGACATCAGAGCTACAATAGTGGACCATGTAATCAACCGTGGAATGACCCTGAGGGTAGCTGGCCAACGGGTCCAGCCTAACTCGAGCCGCTACACTGTAGCAAGTACCATAAGGACATCTTGAAATGAGAATCGGTTAGTACAGTCACTTCGCACAAAGATTTGTAGCACTGCCATATGCCAATGAGAAACACACCAATACCATTGATGTAAAAATACTGAAATTGTTACTTTACAGAATTGCTAGATGACCAGATGCTGGGGGCAGAGGAAGCATGTTCACTGCAGACCAAGTAACCCATATAGTCATTATGGCGATTGCAAATAATCCTATACTTGGAAATAAACACTTGTGTTTGTTTTGATGTGTTTGAATAAACACCAGTACTTGAAGTTTGGATCCCTCTATGCTTATGGATCTATGACAGACGTATGAGCTCAAACTGACATAGCCTACCTTGTGCACAGAGAAAGCAAAAGCCAGATGTGTTTTGTATTCATACCATCAGTGTGCAGTTGGCGCATTATGTGCTTAGTAGATGATGGCTTGTGTGTACTGTTTGATACGGAAACACCATTTTTACGAAGGTGTGAAGAGTTAATCTAGCTGTGTTTGCTTTTGCAAGAGAACTACAATGTTTTGATGATTGGGTGACAGGTTTTCTTATTTGTGTGAAGAGTTTTGCAAAATTAGCCAATAGTTACAAAAAATGTGCTTAAGCAATCAGAAAAAACTGTAATATTTGTTTATGTACTGTATTTTTATTTTTTTGCACTAAGTAATCCCAAAATACAAGAATTTGTATACACACCATCCACTGATACACATACAATAGTAATGCTAATCTACTCGGTCTTCTCCATTTGGCCACAGGTTCTCATCCACATCACATCTCATGTCATCTAGGGCAATACACCTAGGAAAGAATCTTCTGGCATGCCAGAATTGAAGGAGTTGAAAAATTGAAGGAGTAACACCTGTGTAGATGTTCATCTACAATGAGAATCAGCTGTGGCTGGTTAAACTGCATTTTTAGATTTAAAATATGTTTCAATAAAATATTGCTGTTGAATTTTGCTGTCTTTTTAAGTTTTGCATTGTGTTATTGTTTTGGCCATAAGTTTAACAGTTTTGAAAACAGTATGTAAGCACATGCAAAATGTCCTGTACGTACAAAGATTTTTGGCAGTTGTTGTGTCTGAGTGAGAAAATAATTCATGAAATTTGAGAGATGTAGTCATTGAATGCATTTTGTGCCAAAACAATGATAACTGATCCTCAGTTTAGCCCACATAGACTTCTGTTGTGCTCACTGTGTGAGGAGTTTTGCAAAAGTGACCTATGTATTGAGAAATGTGTCCTAGCGTCTGTAAAAAACTGTAACTTTCGTAGGGCAGTTTGTGAAGAGTGAAGTTTGCACAGAAATCAAACGTATTAAAACCAAAGTGGAAACAGTGACAAACTGCTTCCTCCAGTGACAAATTAATTCTCAAAAACAAGTTGTAAGAATTAGTCAGAAATTGCTTTGAGATTCTGATAAAGTTAGGAAGAATTTTCCACACTGGATACAAGATGAGTAAGCTGCTGTTTGACTTAATCATGAATTTCCCAGCAGGAAAGAAAAAATTACTCTATACTGCAGTCAGGATAGGGCATATCTGATGTTATGTGTGTAACAAAGAATTTTAGGGAATTTTGTCTCCCCAGTCTCCCTGACACTGATGCAATGTGTCTTGCATAAAGTAAAGAAAATGCCAAAGAAGAAAATGCCAGCAGAGAAACAAGGAATCTGTGGACACAGAGGGTCCTCTGTTAGACTCATGAATCTTCCAAGATCACGTTACAACAAGCCGAGCTTCAGTAAGTAAATGGAGATATTGTTGCACTGTGAATGTCTCTGTTGTTTTTCTGTGTTTTCACAAATGAAGTCGATGGACACTGGTTGCTTGCTCGGTTTTATAACGGGGTGAGGAAAGTGCATCTGGTCTCCAAAAGAACTGATGGAATTTCTCTCTAGCAGAACAATGCCATCTTGTCAGTGGTAAGATATATGATCAGTTCCTGGGTGTTAGTACAGGACTGGCATTAAAACTGCAGGATACAGTCAAGTGCCTTTTTCCTTAGGACTTTGTCAAATTTGAACGGACACTTCCCTTTTGTCACTGGAAAATTCATTCTTTTTATAACAAGCTGTAGTAAAAAGGCCAACATTGTCACATCAGCCTCACGAACATTTGTCACGCCACTAATTGCTCTGTGATTTATTCTAGTAAACGCCCGAGTCCAGTTAATCTCAGTGTCCTTGAAATCCTTCAAGGCCAGCTGATGAATGTGGTTCCTGCACATTCTTAGACTTGAACAGGAAGTACCCTTATTAAATGAAACTGATAGCGATCACAGCGTGGCTTCATGAAATGTAAGTGAACCGCACAAACGTTTGAACATTTCTGTTAGGTTTGGCAGCACTTAGCTTGGATTTCAAATGGACTTTGTTGCTGGGAAACACACACCATTTGTCAAGAGAATCAAGCTGGAATGAGACCAGTATTAGTCCAGTGAAATTTTAATAGCAGCCTTTTAAGTCTGATATGTGTATAAACCTCCAGGAGAGAGAAAAAAGAAGACAGAGGGGGGTGTAATCCTTGCTTGCTTTTTCTGCAGCATGACTGGAATTTCAATGCTTGTTTTCTTCACTGGAGTGTGTTGTTTGTCTTTCAGAGCATTCCTTCTTGGATATCCTCTATCTTTTCTGCTTCAACCTAATGGACCTTTCAAATAACCTTTGACCTACACTGGATTAAAAGACAACTTGCTGCACGTAGCTGCTTTTTCTCACTTGCCCTTAACCAAAAACATATTGTTCTTGTTCCTATTAAACATTTCTGTGGGTCCCAAGAGCACAAGGAGGATGTGATTACTTGCTTTTAAAGCCTCCCACAGATTCACTGTTCTTGCTGTGATTTGTTATTTAATGCAGGGGATGCATCCCAAAAGAGTTCATCACCTTAAACTGACTCAGAAATGATTCCTACATCCATTCCTTTAGTGTGACAGGACAACTTTCTTTCAGTTTCTAGAAAATCACATGCTTATCTGGGAGTATCCCACATTTCCAGACTGTGCCACACAGACACCACACACATACACAAAAATCTAACTGAAAGTGAAATCTGGGAAATTCCAGTTTTTAATATTGGCTTCTTTTGTGCCATAACATGTTCTTAATCAACAATCCAAAATGGGCACATTCCTTTTCTCTGATGTTAAGATGATAATGAATCAAAAGCAAACGAACAAAAAAAACCCCCAATCCCAATACATAAACCATATGATACATATTTCATTTCTGAATGAATCAATTTGGTGTAAAAATTCAACCAGAAGGGACAAAAAATGGTCCAGTTTTGGTCTTTAAACATTTGGTCTAAATTATGAAAACACAGAGCAACAGAGCCGATGGTGCGTGGGTGTGAATCTATGTGCTGGTGACCTTAAGATGTGTCTGTGCATGTGTATGTGTGGGCAAAACGACGGCTAACAGCCAACAACCAAAAAAATCTTCACTCTTCAGCTGATTTAGAGGGTTTGGGTAATTTTTTTGTTGTTTTAGTAGTAAAATGTAACTGTATATGCAACAGTGAAGTCGCATATACAGTATTTTAATTCATCCTTTATTTTTGCACATTTTCCATTCTTTTAAAGTGTAAAACTTTCCAAAAATAATCACATTTATGCTTTTTCAGGGGGTTTTCCCACAGTTCTAAAGAAAAGACAGGATGTCTAAATTTACAGACTTATGGAAAGAGGAAGTGTAAATGACCTAAACAGATTTTTTTTTTATTATTTGTCTAAAAGTCAACGGTCTAAATCCATTTTTATGTGTTTTTATGAATATAATATCATGAATTAAAGTTTTCACAGCAAATATCAAATTGTGTTAAATGGACAAAAATATTATTTAAAGCTATTAATGTCTGTAAATACCTCACTCAAGACCTACAATAGTTAACAGTGCAAACATCAGACTGTGTAACATAGCCTGACTCATGAAAAACAGAAATATCGCCCCCCGCATGCAAATTACTAACTGTGCAGTGAAAGTGGGAAGAGAGAGAGAGCAAGAGAGGGAGAGAGAGATAGGAGTCTGCTTGTACTTATTCACGACAGCTCGGAGCTGCACAGTCCAACAGGGGAAGCTGAGCAAAGGAGTAACAAATGACTGAGGGGTCATTGTTGAGTAAGGCAACTCAAATGAGTCAAAGTAGATTATTTGTTCAGCTGTCAGTGGGGCTCCTTCTCATTGCGGCAGGTAAGATGCTCTCATTTTCATTGCTAAAATGACGGTCTTCGAGATTTATAATGCATATTTGGTGTAATTTTGTCATATGATGTCTTTTTCTCAGTGGCCAAGACTTGTTTTTATTTATTTTTGTTATTTATTTATTTATTTATTATTTTATTTTCATTACCCACAAGGTCTATACGGATCAAGCATAAATGTGAAGCCATATTCGTGTTAGAGAAAGAGTCATTGGCGTGATTAGTAAAACAACAGCAGCTAAAGCTGTGACATGCCCCAGGTGCAGGACTTAATTTAACCAGAAGGGTGCGATAGATTGCCGTGTGTAAAAGAGAGAGAAAATAAAAGAAATGAAAAACAAATGGTGGATAGTTTCCCAGATTTTGTGAAAGAATGTGTAAAAGTACCCAGGGAGAAAAGAGGTGAAATCTGAACCAAATCTTTTCCCCTCAAATGAACACTTATTATGTGAAATCCAGTCTTCTTAGATGTGAGTTAAGGCTATTTATGCAACAGCAATTTCAACTTGCTGGCACTGGCTGTGACTCTGAATGTTCATTAGTGGTTTATTGGATTGATGTAGTTAAATGTATAGCCAGCTGTGTGTTGTTCTTTCCTTTCACTTTCCATTAAGTATATATTTTTTTAAATATGTCTTTTTTTGGAATTGGGAGAACATGGAGGAATACTGCAATAAGGCTTCAGATTAATCAATAATTTCTTTCTATTAAAAGGTTTGATTTGTACAACAACTTCTTTTCCCCTTTAAAGGTGTTGTCTTCGTAAGGGTTCATTGTTCACCGTGAGGTCATGGACTGTAACCTCATCAACCTCTTGCTTTCACTGTTATCATTTAGGGAAGTGTGGCTGTGTAAAAAAACACTCTTTGGCATTATGATAATCTTGTTTCTACACGAGTCCTCCTGAATAACAATGTGGGGGGTACGGTGAAAGACAAATCCTTTAAAAAAGCTCTTTTCTGCTTAACAGGAAAATATATCAAAACAAGGGCTTGATAAAAGAAAAGTCTTATCTGGTGAGAATATTCACTGACATATTTTTTGTTCAGTTAGTGCACTGACTAAAAAAAGGGGGGAGATTATCAAACTCATTGTCAAAAGAATGACTCACCATGGGAAAGGAATGTACACAGGCAAATGAAGTCAGCTTCCAGGAAAAATATGTGTTGTTTAATGATTTATTTTATCCATGGTGAGCAAGCAAGCAAACGGTGGAGGGAAGAAACTCAAATACAGGTATTAGTGAGCAGAGCAAAGAAACACACAGGAGGAGGTGGTAGATCCCCCCAAATTGCTAATTTGCTTGTTTGACTTCATCTGCCTTTTTTATTGTATTTTGTTGTTTAGTGAGACATTTAATATGCTTTTTTACTTGTGTTTTTTTAAGGTCTTAATGTCTTACAGAAAGTTATTTTACTACAGCAAAAATCTGTAAAACACTACAGGTCCATAGGGTGACTAGTTTTCCACTTCCCTCCAACAAAGAGGGAGAGTCCATACACTTCCTTTTCTGATTTCTTAATTTGTGCATCCTTGATGAGTCTCCTTACATTGCTCACTTAGTCTTTCACACAAGAGATAGGACAGGAGAAGGAACAAGGAGAGAGGAGAGGAGGAAACAGGAGTTTAACAAACAAAAAACCCATTCAACCTTCATTTTAAAGCAATGTCAATTAAACAGATGAATTATAAGTCGACTTGTTAGCTTTGTTTATTTGCATCAACAAGGTGATTCCCAAAGAGCTAATAGCTGAAAACTTGGTATATATCTGCACAGTGTCCACTGTGGCCTGAGCGATGCATTTGGCTTCAGTTGACCTGTGTCTCATCAGAAATTGTCTCAGTGGAAGGCTGGCTGTCAACAAACCATTCTTCAGGAAGGGAAATGGATAGAAAAGACTGAGGTGTGCCAAATTACACAAGAAATGGACTGAAATAGTGCCAACAGGTGTTATGAAGTGCAAATAGTCATACGTATTGAAGAGGGCATCTGAAAGGTACAACAGTATGGTGGAGGTTTTGTCGTGGTATAGGACTACGTTTCAGTCTTTGGTGTTGGTAACTTTGTCAAAAGTGATTGAATTACAAATGCAGAAAAGTACCATCTTGCAGTACCACCTGGAAAGCATCTGATTGGCCTAAAACTCTTCCTAAAAACACTACTGAAGTCCTCTTCACTGTTCTGCATGCGCAACATTTCTATCAGTGAAACTACGCTGTGAGTAACTGTGATGGGCTGCGGCTAGGCTGTTGGCATGTTGGTTTGCTGGAGCCTTACGTGTCCATGAGAGCATCATCTCTAACCTGGTTGTTCTTGTCAAAAATCTGACTGCACAGAGGTGCTGAGATGACCAGTACATGTGCTGTTCTTGCAGTAGCTAAAATAGCTCTGCAGCTATTTCAGCAGGGCATTGCCTGACCCAACACAACCAGAGGAATGCAGGACTTTCTAGATCAGAAGCATATCCAGACACATCCTATTACACATATTAGCCTGATTGTATATACATATGTCGTAGTGTTGGTCTATAAAATATGCTTAAAACACAAACTTGCATTTCCTTTTTGACTAGTATATTTGGTTTGATTTGTCGATCCTACATTTTAGTTTTACTACAAAACAAAAACAATGTGAAGCATCTAAATATATATAATATTTCTATGCTGCAGGTGTAGGTGCCTCATGTCCCATTGAGTTGAGCCCCTCCAGTGTTGTGGTGCGGTATGGAGACCCAGTTTCAGTCAACTGCACCGCAACAGTGAGCCATGATGGAATGGGTTGGGAGGCTTCAGTTGGAGGGATAGGGATTACAGAGGTCAACCATTTGCCCTGGAATGTGGAGAGTTTAACAGAATGGGGCATCTCTGCTTTTTGCTTTATTAACGCTAATGAGCAGTGCCAGAAAAATCTGAACATCGTTGTTTACAGTAAGTCCTGGTTGTTGTGCGTATATTATCACAATTATATTATGATAACTCTAATAACTCTGGTATCTAATAACTCCTTTCTTTTTCTCAGCATTTCCAGAAAAAATCCAAATCAACTCCACCGCTGACTCCAATGGTATGATGGTAGAAGGGGAGGAATATAACATTACTTGTGAAATCCCCAAAATAGCACCAGTCCAAAATCTTACTGTAAAGTGGTACAATGGAGACAGAATCATTGAATCAGATGTCTTAGAAATCATTGAACCAAATAACTTAAAAAATACTAAACAACCAGTGAAACTTTTATCTACCTTCCCGTTTACACCAACTCGAAACGACAGCGGTGCCAGGTTCAGATGTGAGGCACAGATGGACCTGAGCCCAGTAGGACCACATTTGAATGTATCGTCACAGGAGCTTACTATTACAGTTGTCTGTAAGTTTGAGCTTATTTGTTTGTAATTCACATAAAATACAATTCTGTCTCAGATAGTATTTGTGACTATTATGTTTACCTGGCAAGATGGTATATGTCTGAAAGAAGGATAAAACATTACATTGTAACAAATGGTTGGTGCTTTTGCTTCTTTTCAGTTGGACCAGATGTACAGTGTTCCAATATTATTGAGCTAATGGAAAATGAATCTTTGGAGGAGAATTGCAATATAGCAGGAAATCCCACCCCCTCGGTTAAATGGCTGAAAGATGGACAACCCTTCAACTCAACCACTCCGATGAGAAGGGAAAATGCAGGGATGTACACACTTGAAGCTAATGGCTCACTCTCTGTCCAAAAGAACATCCAGGTTCATGTGTTATGTGAGTGTCACATCCACTTTTATGACAAACTAACAAAACTAATACTACATTTGAACATTATACATTTAAAAATAGCAGAAATTGCTGGATGCACAAAGTGGAAGAAGTGCTCAAGTCCTAACTGAGAGTAGCTGTCACTGTTTTAATCAAATGACTCAAACTTACAACACAGTACGCAGGTTTAAAGGTTTTAATTAACAGAGTCTTGGGAAACAAGAGCATTGAATTTCAAAGGAAGCCTGGCTACTTAATCAGGTGAAAGTCTCCGGACTGTCACTTTATCTGTTCACATGCTGGGATGAAACACAGGTGAATATTCAAGAATGATCTCTTAAAATGTTTCTCTTAGTTCTGGTTAGTGTCAGTCAGGCCAAACTGCGACTGGAGCAGTATCTCTGTCTTCCAGCAGATAAATTCCTTTGAAGGACAAAAACTCAGTGTCATACTCAGCTGTGTGGGAGGATATTGTGGACATAAATGCAGGAGGCAGGACCTTGACTCGAAGCAAAACTTTTAATGCTGACTAGACCAAAGAAAACACAGAAAGACCAAAGTTCAGGAAAAACAAGGAAACCATGCCAGACAATCCAAAAGCCATAAATAATTGGGAAATAAATATTCTCAGGGCATTACAGAGCTGGAAGACAAACAACTATGAGGGTCAAAGCAACAAAGAACAAGGAGAGACTCAGACAATATACAATGTAATACAAGAAGGTGAAGAGGGTTAACATGACAAAAGGGAAAGGGAGTAGGACAGGACAGTGTAGGAAGGCAAAAAAAAGACAAAGCAGAAAGATGACATGAATGGAAACTACAAGGGAACTAACTAAAGGACAAGCTGAGAGTAACAAAGTTAAGAACAGAAGACTCAAACAGCAAGACTGAAATATAAACCATGACGAGCCTATATAAAGCAGAAGATAAACAAGAATTGTAAATACAAGGGAAGAATAACAAAAAACTCAAAACCAAGGGTCCCAAACCCAGGGAGGACCACACTGAGTGTTTGTCCTTTTCCTTTGTCCTTTCCTTTTCAGACGGACCAGAGTTGAACTGCCCAAGCATTTACATGGCAGAGGAACATACTCCTCACAATCTCACCTGTACTGTTGAGGGCTTTCCTGAACCTGTCATGGTCTGGTACAGAGATGATGAGGTGGTGGAACTTCCAAAGACGTTGACGAGACTTGATGCAGGACATTACTTGATCACAGCTTCAAACAATCAGTCAAACGTTAACGCCACTGTGGAAATTATTGTTCACTGTAAGTCTTTCAGACACACGTCAAGCGAGAGTGATTACATACGTATATTTTACTCCTTTTTGTCTTAAATGAAATTATTGTCTTTAGATCAACCATCAGAGATATTTGAGCTTCAAGACCTTGAAGTCCACATTGGTTCCACTGTGGAGCTGAAGTGCTCCTCCAGTGGAAACCCACGACCAACGTATACCTGGAATTATTACCAGACTGACAATGTGATGGAGGAAAATGAAGATGGAGTATCCCGTTTGGAGATTCACAGCGCTACTGCATACAACATGGGTACCTACACGTGCCATGCATGGAACAACAAGGGAAGAATTTCCAGAACAATCAAAGTGACAGTTATAGGTAGGTGAACTGCAGTACACAGTATGCAACATAATCGATCTACCAATTATAGCCTGCTTAGATAATGTCCTGGAAAGAGTGATAAAGTATCATGGATTGTGTGTAATATGAGAGCATTAATAAAAACCAGCTGATCCGCACGCTTTTTGGCTTTTGAGTCTAAATCGAGAAGTATCGATTTACAGCTTCTCACCATTACCACTACTGATGTGTTGTTCAAACCAAATGGGGAAGAAGGGTGATGTAAGTGACTTTAAATGAAGCATGGTTATTGGTTCAGTTTTCGAGAATTTTTAAAAACTGCTGATTGACTTGCTGATAAAAAATATATATACCTCAGTTCAGATCACATTTTACCTTATATTAAGAGTAATTTGGCTAAGTAAATGTGACACATTTAACTGATATGTGTTGCAGGTGCAGTCCACCCCAAATAATTCTTTGAGCTAGGGAGGGGTGTATCCTTCCTGGGATCTTTTCCTGTTGCCTCCAAAGAAACAGCTTAAAGACCTTTCCTTTCATTTCACTACAGTGCTGGATGTGGAAATCTTGCATTATTGTAATGAAGGAATGTAGATTTGGACTGAAATAACATTTCTCACTCCCACCCTTCCTTCTGCAGGTGCTGAGCAAGAATGCCCACTTGAAATAACTCCAAATCCAATGGTGCTTGAGTACAGAAGCAGAGCGCAGGGTGCAACGTGCAGCTCAACATCCGCCATCTCCACAAATGTCAAGAGAATGTACTGGGAGGGTGTAGAATCTGATAATATGACTTGGTTTACTAACACCAATGAAGACTGGGGGATGACGCCAGTTTGCACTGCAACATTTCAAGGAATAGGAAAATGCCAAAAATCATTGAACTTTACTCTTTACAGTAAGTATTCTCAACCCGAGCTGGCAAAAATACAGACATCCTGTACTTGAGTAGAACTACACATCCTTGTGTTAAAAAATACTCTGGTAAAAGTACTGTTTTAAACTTGTTTACTAAAGTAAATGGGAAAAGGTACAGACTCAGAATGTACTCAAAGTAAGAACGTATTGAGTAGTACCTTGTGCTATATTAATGTAATAAAATTGTAGTATATGGGAATAGAATATTTTCAGTCTTCAGTTATTTCAGTCTAAATTTTATTCTAATGATTGTTCTCAGCATGACTCAGTAATGAGCATAGGAAAAAATGATTTTTTGAAAGAGCTCTATCTTCTGTTTCCTACATTGTAGAGGATAACTTTGCCTCCACACATAAACAGGAAACACAGTCAGAGGTTAAAGAGAGATTCAGCAAAACACCTGCCCACTTTATCCACTATTAGTATGCCTTTTGTGTATTACAGTTTAGGATCAAATTGATTTAATGTTTAAAAGCACAAAGTGATGTGAAATAATATCTCAACTTGAATGTGTTAAACCAAACGTAACAAGGTTGTTTTGAAAACATAAGGAATGGAAAGTATAGACAGCTGTCAGAAAAATACTCAGTATTGAACACTCAAGCAAAGTACAGATACCTGAGAATTATTTGTGCTTTGTTACTTTCCACCTCTATTCACAACAATTTTCATACTTTTGCTGCCTTCAAATTTGAATCTTAAATTGTGTTACTCTGCTCTTTCCTCTCCCAACAACTCTCCACTGTAGAAAAACCAGACAGTGTTTCCATTTACCACGTGCGTCGCTTGAGCTCTGTGGAAGAGGGCAAAGAGTTCCAGCTGCGGTGTGACATTGTCAGCATCGCTCCAGCACAAAACGTCACTGTGTTGTGGTACAAAAATCAAGGTGAGGAGCTTTTCTGTAAACATTATAGACGTACTGTGTGAGACTTGCAATACAACACAATACAGTGCTTTGAGAGTCTTTCTAGTGTCCAGCAGTGGACAACGCCACTGGATGCAAAAGAAAGATTGATCATAGAAAGAGAAAATTACGCTACCTTCACCTCCACCATATATAATAATGATGATTTAAATCAAAAGGATCCAATTTGAGTTCATCAATCTATAAGACATCTTGCCTCTGATTTTCAGTCCAGTTCTCATGTAATTTGAAGACGACTTCTGATGAGGCTTCAGCGAACATTAAATGGATGATAAACCTGTAAATGTTAGTTAAACCAACCAGTGCACTTATATAGAAAAAACAAAGTGCCTTAAGATCTAATTAAAAAGTGATTCTTTTATAGGTTTTCTGCTATGTGTACACACAACACTAGTTCATCCCTTCAGTTAGGTGTCTTTAATATGGTTGAGTGGTTCATCAGCTAGTGTTAAGATGTTTAACAAAGTGGTCATATTACAATGAGTTGACTGAAAATGAGTGAAAAAAGTAGCCAATAGCAAAAGAAAAAGCCTTTAAAAGACCTTCACAAAGCCTGTAGTAGAACTATTGTTCAAGACCGCTTTAAAACTCATTGCTTCTTATAAACTAAATATAAAGAAATAAGGAGTGGCTCAAGATCTTCTCACAGTACTGTAAGTTGTGCTTAACTTCTGTTGTGTCTCCCGCTCATACATAAACAAGTAGAAATGTCAGCTTTTGTCTTTTTATTTTCTTATTTTCTGTCAGACATACTGAAAGAAACTGGCTGTCAGCTTGAAAACAACAAAACCTGCAAACTCAGTGATGTCAGATCCCCGGTAAATGTTTCTGCCACGATTAATGTCAACCTGCAAAGGAAAGACGACGAAGTGGTGTTCAGATGTGAGGCTCGGCTAAACCTGAGATTAAATCCTCTTCCGACTACAACATCCAGCACCCTTAAGATCACTGTCCTGTGTAAGATCCCACTTCATATTCACTTTTCCCTATTAGGGGAAGCTACCATTCCTTTTGTTATGTTGAACATATACTGTTACTCTCTTAAGTGTTTATGTTAAAAGTAGTGAAATGTTCAGACAAAGATGTAAAGATATTTAAAAGTACACCATTTGACTCTTTGCTCTGAACATCAGATTTCTAAAATTTGTCTTTCTATTGTGTCACTGTCATATCAGTTTATGAAAGATTTCCTTATATAGTCAACTGCTCCAGGCATAGCACATCTTTAAAGTCAAACAATAATCTTGCTAGTGCATATAGATTACAGCATGTAATTAAAAGACTAAATCCATCATTATCTATAACAATATGAAGGTAAAGATAATGTAATTACAAAACAGAGACACCCTGCTTTAACCTTGTTGCAGATATTTGTGCTATTCACTCTTTCCATTTAAATTTACTATTCTTAACATTGGTGTACGGATGAGTTTTAAACAGCATATTTGTTTATTTTGGGTGGTATTGCTTGAATACTCAGTGTTTGACATTATTCTGTTTACCTTTGTGTCACAACAGATAAGCCCAAAATTAATACCACAAAGCTTCCAAAAGAAATCCCCGTGTTCAGAGGCTACTCTGAGGAGCTTGTTTGTGAAGCAGAAGGTTACCCAATCCCAAAGATCCAGTGGCACTACAACCCAGAGTCCCATGTGAATGTGTCTAAAGGAAAACTCACTGTGTCTGAGCCGGGCATCTACAACTGCACTGCCAGCAATGACGTTGGTTCTGCATCACATGTGGTTGAAGTGATTTTAAAAGGTAACACACTTTTAACACACAGATTTCTCACCTTATGCACCTTTTCTGTACATTTTTACATGTATGTGTTTCTGGATGAACTTAAAGCCAAACAATCAGAGGGTTCCACTGCTGTTAGCCAAGACAATAAAAATATAAGACTGCCCTAGATGTTTTATTAAAAAGTCACGGCTCTTTACATGAGGAGTACAGTGGATTCACGAGGGCAGTGGAAACAACTAGGTAACAAGAAAAATGGTGAACTAGGTAGGGAAAGTAAAAATTGAGTGAGTTCCATTTCTAGGTTCTTATCTGTGACTAAAGAACCTAACATTCTTAAATATAACACAGAAGGGGAGAAGGCTATGAAAATACCACAACAAAATTTACAAAATAAACCCTAGGCAGAATACTAATAGAAATGAAAAGGAGCTGAAATAAATACTAAGGAATATAAAAATCAAATATAAGCAATAAACTTGGAAAAAAAAACTTCAGTTTCAATTCAATTCAGTTCAAATTTATTTATACAGCACTAAATCACAACAACAGTCGCCTTAAGGCACTTTGTATTGTAAGGTAGACCCTACAATAATACATACAGAGAAAAAAAAACCAATCATATAACCCCATATGAGCAAGCACTTTGGTGACAGTGGGAAGGAAAAACTCCCTTTTAACAGGAAGAGGTCTCCAGGTGACCCCAGGTCCATTATTGTCATGACAACAATGCTTTTTATTAAATCCTTCAACATGCAGACTGGAGGGACTTGGCACTGTTTCTGATTAGTAGTACTTCCTGATTCACAGCCATCCATCCTCTTAAAGGGCCTGTTTTTTTGAAGTCACATCTTGAAGTCATTCACTGAACATCTGCCTCTATTTTGGCTGTTTCCAAAATAGAGGCATATCTGACTCTAAAAAAGAGGAAACTGCACACTCATATGGCAGTGACTTATCAGTCACAAGAGCTATGTCCTACAAAATTTCCTATTTTATGTAAGCATAATTTGCAAAATATCCCCCCTGTAAATAAAACTGTATTAAATAAAACTTGAAACTACTAACTGAGATTATAAAATCTACAATGTCGAAGGTATATATGCACCAGCTTCACTTTTAAACCAATGGGGTTATGTCTGTCTTACAGTCATGGTAAAAAGAAATGCTCTCTTTAAATACAGTATAAATACAGTCTATGGATTTTGCAGTATGCACTGGTTCACTGCTGCTGGTGACATTAGGGAATGGGTAATGATTTGTGCATGTGATGTTTCTAACACCATCATAGTAACATAATAACCATAACAATAACCATAATACACTTGTTACAGTTTTCTTTCTGTTTCTGTTGCTGAAAACATTACTTTGAATGGACATTTAAGGAATTCTAAAGCATTAAATCTTATTGATATTTTATTATTTTATTTCCAGCCCCACAATTTCTGGGTGAATATGATCTATAACTTCTCACCTAAAATGCTTTCAAACTTCACCGGTATTACTACTACTACTGCACATCTTTACTTATACTTTAGCTTTTATTTTGTATGTGTATTTGCTGACCTCTTTAAATAGTAGAGTTACATATAGAGTAAAAATGTTACATTTCTATTGTTGCACACTGAAGTGTTTCCTGTTTGACTGTCTTCATTGCAGAGGACTACCTACCTCTCATCGCTGGATTTGTGGCTCTTGCAGTTGTAGCCATCACCATTGTCTTCCTCTTAATCTACTCAGTCTACTACAAGAACACCAAAATGCGCCACTACAACTTTAAAAACCCCAAATTTAGCGAGCACAATGGGAATGTAGCTCACAGCAACGGCGACCTGCAGTTCCCTATGACCAGACTTTCAACGCAGTACATCTCCGCGTAGTAAAGAACAGACTGCTGAGCAATCTGAATTGGCTGCAGTTAACAGTGTTTTTAAAGTATGATTACCACTTCGACAAAGATCTATTCATTCAAATATCACGCAACCTTCTACTGCATATCGATTTTCCAATACATCATAATCAAAGGTGTAGTCCTATTTGTCTAAGTAACATTGTGCATCGGTCACGACAAAAGCTTTTTCACTGCAGAAGCAAATTTACATTATTCAACTACAACTGAGCAATAGTGATCAATGCCAGCCTGACCTTAGTAATATAAAACTCATCTCTCTAATCCCTTTCACCAGTTCTTACATGCTGCTTACAGCTCTTTCCTTTCTGGATGTGTCTTCTTAATTTTCCATACTGTCTGTTTGATAGTTGCCCGCTCTCTCTCAAACTTGCCTCTCTCCCTCATGTAATCTGTGGTGAATTTTGCACCACTTTTCACACATTTAATCTCAGGGTTATGAACATATCTGACTGCTAGTTTCTGAAGCCCTAATTTGCCCTTGCCGTGTAATTATTGAAATGAATGTAATTATTGTAATGTATGTAATTTGGGGCATGGTTAGATCACCCAAAGCTTTCTTTCCCATGAGCACATTTTAGTGAACGCATCATCACGGTAATTTGCTCTGGTGCTTTCAGTCACAAAACTGACACTCTGTCTCTTCGGTAAACTCTAGCAGAGCCTTTCTGACCTCAAAAGAAGGTTTTGTGATGGCACAGGTCGTTACTAAATCTGGCCCTAGATGTCAAGATGACATTGTTGACCAATTACTTTGTTGTCTTTTAACTAAAACTCTTAAAGTGACAGCTATATTTTGAATGATTAAGCTAAGTGGATGTTTTATTTCCTGTCTTGGAGAAACAAAATGTTGGGCATGACTCTGGACTACACCTCTGATTATAATAGTGTTTCATCCTTAAGAGAGTAATGCTAGGTGCAACCACAGTTCCATGAGTCTAATCATTTAAAGAAAAAAATAGCATCAACCATACTTGATTTAAATTTGACAGGGTCTCTCCATGTTCCCCTCTTCCTTCCATGAAAGTTTTGTTCTCACCACTCCACTCACAAAACTGTAATTTCACTGTGAATCCTAAACTTGAGCACTCATCAGCTTCACTCACAAACTAACGTGACATCATATCCACAATTATCACTGGTCATTAGAGCTATGTGAGCACACTGAATACTGTTTTTGTGTATCACTAATTCAATCTTTATTTACCAAACAACCCACAACATTTCAACAGTTTATTCTTTCAACTCGTAAATGAGGCTCAGTCAAATTTTAATCAAGGGGTTTTTTTGTAACTTGATTGCACCTACCATATTTACACAAGTGTGTATCTACTACTGGATTCTTGCCAGTTTTCACTGGATAGAAATATGTGAAGGAGTGATAAGTTTGCTTCTGACTTGAAAGTAGAACCTTTCCTAATTTAATGAGCACAAAGATATTTGATGTTTTTATTTTTTGTTTTTTTCATGGTTCTTTTTCCTTCTTAAGGTTTCAAATCAGTATGCTTCAAGCTGAAATTCAAAATATATATATATATATCAATTACACCATCTTGTCACCAGGTGCATTTCACAGGGAGATTTGGTACATAATTTTTTTTTTTTTAAACATCTCTGCAGAGCTCAGCAGTGCACACACACACAGACACACATGCAGCAATTTCATTTTTTAACTTCCCTTTATCACAGTCATACATATCATATAAAAATGTCAGTCAAAATGTAGCTGTTAATGTGACTGTGTTATGTAATCAAAATGTGCAGAGATGCTCTAACAATGTACCAATCTCCATGTGAAATTTAACAGGTGAGGACCTACAAGCATTACAGTACTTCAGTGTATACCATGTATTGAGCCAACTGTTGTTTCAGTCATAACTTCCTATAAGTCACTCTGCATTCCTTTCTACATATGTAGCCTTTTCTGTGCCTGGTTCTTTCTATGCCAAAATCTAAAAGGTCTCTCATTATGGGACAAATTGTCCTGTTCCACAGATGAGTGACCACAGGCACTGCTACCCCAGTGTCTATATGAGCTGTATGTAAATGCATATATATATACACATTTATTTATTTATTTTTTCCTTTTAAGAAAACGTAAAGACTATTTAATGTATTATGAAAATGGACTGCATGGCGATATGATGGCATTGCAAATTATTGAAGGGTTAATGGAGTTCAAAGCCTTTTTGTGAAGGGTGAGGAGACCTTTATAACACATATGTATATACTGTTGTAAATATTTGTGACTGAGGAAAAAATAAGTATTTTCTTATTAAAATGATCACTTTTTAAACATGTTGTTGCTATTTATATGCATGTACAGCGAGTATGGCATATTGAAGAAAACTGATGGTTTCAGTTCAATTCAGTTTTATTTATATTGCACAAAATCATTACAACAGTCGCTGCAAGGCGCTTTATACCATAAAGTAAAGACCCTACAATAATACAATAATACCCCTTTCAAGCAAGCACTTGGCGACAGTGTGGAGAAAAAACGCCCTTTTAAGCAGAAGTAACCTCCAGCAGAACCAGACTCAGGGAGGTGCAGCCATCTGCTGCAACCAGTTGAGGGTGATGGGAGAAGGCTAGGAAAGGAAGGTGGAAAGTTCCAACAAAGGAAAACAGTAAATAGGGTTTTAAAACTCTTTACAAATAATTAAGAATGGCTGTTGAAAACTAAAGGAAAAAAAAGAAAACTAAAATCAAAAGAAAATTGATGGCTAAATACCAACATTAGCATGTCTTATTTAAATGATAATAATGTGATGAAATACTAACGTCTTGATGCATTCTCAATCATCCAGGAAAATAAATCTCCAAAAGTTGATTCTGTTCATCTGGACGTAGCGTTTTGTGGGAGAAACGTTTCGTCACTCATCCAAGTGACTTCTTCAGTCTCAGCTGACTGCAGGTTTCCCCAAATCCAACTTTACTCGTAACCCGGAAGCTCTCCCCACACACAGCCTTATGGGAACAGTAGTCTACCGCTACACTTATAAACAGTACATTTGCATAATTACTGAAGTCATTATGCAAATGTACTGTTCATAAGATTTGGGGAAACCTGCAGTCAGCTGAGACTGAAGAAGTCACTTGGATGAGTGACGAAACGTTTCTCCCACAAAACGCTACGTCCAGATGAACAGAATCAACTTTTGGTGATGAAATACTAAGTTCTGAATCGAAAAGGGAGTCCTACCCAGTACTAAACAAGGTGTACCTAATATACTGACCAGTGAGTCTAGTATGACTGTGACTAAAAAGATTACATTACTCCATACAAGCTACCCAACACGAATCCATCTACTTTTATCTAATCCACTTCAAAGATCTACTTTTTTCCTCTGCATTTATGTTTACTGACTCTCTGCATCAAAGAGCCACTTGTGTCACTTAATGCATCACTTTAAATGAACCTTTTCTTGTCTTTACACTAAATGTTGCTACTTTACATTTTAACTAACTGCATTGTCTTTGTCACTTTAAACTGTGATTTATTAGCACTGCTGCAGTGTTTTCTTAGTCAGGGGTAGTGAGTGCACTCAGTGTCTCTCTGTGCCCACTGTTGGGGGAGGGACAGTTTCCTCCCCGGTAACTGCTGGGAGCTGGGAGCGGCGTGCTGCTGTCAGCTGTAGCTTAGCTTAGCTTTCTCCTAAAAAAGTCAACAAGTCGCCGCTGGTTTACTTAGCAGCTGAGCTGAAGCGATATACACTCCAGCTCACTGTAAGAGAAAGGAAAGCCAAGGAAAAGGAGCGGCAGCTGTTGGAATAAGAGACTCAGAAAGTTTACTCTAATGGATTATTTGAGCTTTCTTCGTCTTCTTTCAGCCCTTTTGACAGTAGAGCTGTTATCGCTTTCTAACGGGGCAGAAACCAGTAAGTAAGAAACACTTGAGAGCTCATGTTTTCTTTGCTGTTGACATGGAAATAACAGAGGCTAAGGGTTCCATCCCTGCGTGCTTTGGAGTTTGCCTATAGCAAAAAGGGAGTGTTTAAAAAGTTGGGAAAGTGTGAATGAAGTTTTTAGTGAAATCCTTTATTTATCCAGGAAAAAGTTTCACTGAGTCTAGTTTTCAAGAGAGGCATGTACAGGAAGCCTATTCCTAAACGATTAAATGGGAGACAAAAAATGACAAAAGTGGGAAAATTAGTGACTTTTATTGTTGGGGGTTATAAGGATCTTCTGTATATTTACATTTTCCCCCAACAATCTGTTTATTGTAGATGCATGGTTAAAAGATATATGTCTCAGGTGTCATAACATTGTACTTTGTAATACGTGGAAATGAACTGAGTTGAATGTGACGCATTTAACTGATATGTGTTGTTGGTATAGTCCTCCTCAAAGAATGGTGGGCAGCAAGTGCAGACTTCCCTGTGGGAGGGGTGTATCCTTCCTGAGTGTTTTCCTGTTGCCTACACAGGAACAGCTTAAAGAGCTTTCCTTTCATTGCTATTTCACTACAGCGCTGGATGTGGAAATCTTGCATTATTATATATAATGGAGGAATGTTGACTTGGACTTTTACTACCACTCATCTTTCTGCATGTGCTAAGCAAGAATGCCCATTTGAAATAACTCCAAACCCAATGGTGACTGAATACAGAAGCAGGGTGCAACATGCAGCTCAACATCCACAATCTCCACAAATGTCTAGAGAATATACTGGGAGGGCGTAGAATCTGATAATATAACTTGGTTTGCTAACACCAATGATGACTGGGTGGTAACGCTAGTTTGCACTGCAATATTTCCAAAACTACGAAAATGCAATAAATCATTGAAATGCACTCTTTACACTTTTACCACCTTCAAACTTGAATGTCAACTTTTGTTACTGTGCTTTCTTTCTGTTACTGTGATTCCCTCTCCCAACAACTCTTTACTGTAGAAAAACCAATCAGTGTTTCCATCAATCACGTGGATAACGTTACCTCCATGGAAGAGGGCAAAGAGTTCCAGCTGCGGTGTGACATTGTCAACATTGCACCGGGAAAAAAACCCACTGTTTTGTGGTACAAAAATCAAGGTGAAGAACTTTTTTTGTAAATGTTATAGCTTACGCCAGGTTTCTTTGTCTGTATTATGCTGGGGGAGTGAGAAATGGGTACAGACGAACGTGAAAATGCAAGACATAAGGCAAAAACTGAGTTTATACAATTCCAAGTTTAATTATTATATCCATATTTGTTAGGACCTCTTTAATTCTTCAATACAACCCAAACTTTCTTGGGGAAGCTTGTAGTTTCTTTAAATAGTCTTGAGAAATAGATCTCCAGGCTTCTTGAAAGACATTCAAAGCTCTTTTTTTAAATATTAGTAGCCTTTTGTTCTGTTCTTTGTCAAGATCCCACACTGCTTTGATAATGTTGAGGTTCGGGTTCTGGGGAGGCCAATCCATGACTGTTTCATTGTTTGTTTTTTTATCCAGGTATGCGTTTATTGTGTTGGCAGTGTGTTTGGGATCATTGTCATACTGAAAAATGAAGCAGCTGCCAATCAGCCACTTTGCAGATGGTATTGCATAGTGGATGATGGTACTTTTCTGTGTTCATAATTCCATCAGTTTTGACAAGATTCCAAACACCACTGGCTGAAATGCAAACACTTACTGCATGTCTCTCCTGACCTTCTCCATGCATATAGATGAAGATTTGAACCCAAAATTTTTCATTTTGATTCATCAATCCATAAGACCTGTTGCCACTGATTTTCAGTTCAATTGCTATAATTTGGCAGCTGTTTTTGCATGTTGTCCTCCACTGGTCCAGTATTGCCTTACATTTCTTTAAAGACACACAGCACACCAAAGTCTCAAGATAGTGGTTCCCTGGGAATTACTTGATTGATGCAACAATTCTATTTTATGCCTGTAAAACTGTGTTATCTTTGGCATTTTTATGAAATAAAAATACAACAAAATTTGTGTTTGCAACAGGATGCTTGATTCTTGCAATGTTTTCTGTTATGTATAGACACAACACTGATTCATTACTTGAGTTAAGTATTAAGACATTTAGCAAGCAAAGAAAAAATTCCTCTGAAAATGGTTAGGTAGGAGTGGACTGAATAAGTGAAGGTAATAGCCAATATCCAAAGAAAAACCTTGGAAAGACCTCCAGAAAGTGTGGGGAACTATTGTTCGAGATCATTTTAAAATATTACAAGAAAGTCAGGCAAAATGTAAAGAAATAAGGTGTTGCTTGAGACTTTTTCACGGTACTGCAAGTCATGCTTCATTTCTGTTATGTCTCCGACTGATATGCAATCAGGTGGAAATGTCAGCTTTTGTCTTTTTGTTGTCTTATTTTCTGTCAGACATACTGAAAGAAACTGATTGTCAGCTTGAAAACAACAAAACCTGCAAATTCAGTGATGTCAGATCCCCGGTAAATGTTTCTACCACGATTAATGTCAATCTGCAAAGGAACGACAGCGGAGCGGAGTTCAGATGTGAGGCTCTGTTAGAAACGGGAGCAAACACCCCTCAAAATACAACATCCAGCACTCTTAAGATCACTGTCCTGTGTAAGATCCTATTTTCATATTCACTTTTCCCAATTAAGAGGAATCTACCATTCCTTTTGTTATGTTGAACATATACTGTTTTTAAGTGTTTATATTAAATGTCGTGAAATATTCAAATAAAGAGGTAAAGATATTTAAAAGTACACAATTTGAACAAAAAGTTCCACTTTGGGATTCTTTGCTCTGAATACCCAATTTCTAAAAAATTTTTCATGCTATTCATTCTTATATTCTCAATTGGATTCATCTCAGAGGTGTACAGATGGGTTTGAAAATATGCTATTCAAATTGTAACGCATTGTTTGTTTTTCATGGTATTGCTTGAATACTCATTGTCTTGACATTACTGTATTTACCTCTTTGTCACAACAGATAAGCCCAAAATTAATACCACAAAGCTTCCAAAAGAAATCCCCGTGTTCAGAGGCTACCCTGAGGAGCTTGTTTGTGAAGCAGATGGTAACCCAACCCCAAAGATCAAGTGGGGCTACAACCCAGAGTCTCATGTGAATGTGTCTAAAGGAAACCTCACTGTGTATGGGCCTGGCATCTACAACTGCACTGCCAGCAATGATGTTGGTTCTGCATCATATGAGGTTAAAGTGATTCTAAAAGGTAATACATTTCTGTACTACATGTTTCTGCAGAAACGTAAAGCTGAAGTTCTGCAAAAGCATGAATATAAGGCTGTCCTAGACTGTATATAAAAGATGGACATGGCCAATGTGGCATTTCCCATGTAAATGGTAAATGGTACTTATGTATTGCTCTATTTGAGAACTTTTACTACAAGTCACCCAATCACACACACATTCATATGTCTGTCATATTTTGGAGTGTAACAGATCCAAATGGAATATGGATAAAACGACAGATAAACAATGAGCACAATCACACAGAACACAGTACAATTCAACAAAGGACAAATAAAAAGACACAACTCTTTAGATGAGAACCACGGAGGGTTCGTGAGGGCAATTGAAACAACTAGGTAACAAGAAATAGGTGAAGATAATCAAGGCCAACCAGACAAGAGGAAGTAAAAATAAAAACAAGATACTGAAGACAAACAGTTAATAAAATAAAAAAGGAAGTCACTGACTAACATACAGACAAGACCCTAACATACTTTGAACTAATGAACTATGAAATACCACAAAATAATATACAAAAAACTAACACCAAATAATAAGTGCAAATAACTCACAATTTTGGGTTCAAGACCAAGGATCATAACAACAATGACCTGGGTTAACACAGGTTCAGTATCTTGTCCATGAATCCTTCAACATGCAGACTAGAGAAGCTAGGGACAATTCTTAAAGCCATGCACTGTTTCCTTTTTAAACCCATGGAATATGACTGTCTTATTCATGGTAAAAAGAAAATCCACTCTCTTTAAGTTCTCAGATTTCTTCATCAGAAAGAAGAGTGGGCGAGAATTCCCCCCAAATCACTTGCAAACAATTATTTAACTTATTGCTGCTAAAAGTGGTTGTCCAAGCTACTGAATCATCATAAGTACTTGGTTTTTGTTGAATAAATAATGATGCTGGTGTTCATCTCGGGCTTAATTCGTTTTAAGACCTTGTAAAGTCAAGGTGATATGATATGTAAAACCCTACAGCTTTCTTTTTACCATGACTGTATATTTAAGTATAATTGATGACTATGAGGGTCCCTTCATGCTCCAAAAACAACAGCTTCGGGAGGTGGTAGAGTGGTAAATGTGTAGCTAAAATATCTGCAGGAATTTAAAAAATTTCAATTTGCTGCTATAACTTTGCACTGTCCACGTTTTGCTGTGACACAACAAATTTCCCACATGTGGGACTAATAATCTTCTTATCTCTCTTATCTTTTAAATATGTTGGGGAGATCCGCCATGAAAATTTGAGGCTATGATCAAATACAGGATATATCCACAATAAGTTTGGAGTTCCTAATAAAGTGCTCAGTGACTCTATGATGCCCTATGTTAGTTTTCGTTCAGTTTCAGAAAACATTACATTGAATAGTAATTTCAATAGTAGTGCAGGAGGCTTCGAAGAACCTGGGCAGATCACCAGTTTCTCACAGGGAGACAGACAGCCATTCATACCCACACACCTGTGGACAGTTGCCAATTTTAAGGAAATATAAATCATAAAATGGACAATTTAGAATTACCAATTAACCTAACCACACTAACTGCATGTTTCTGGGCTGTGGGGGGGAAGCTGGAGTACCTCGAGAGAACCCAAGCAAACACAGAGAAAACATCCCAACTCCACAAAGAAAGGAGTGTGTGGAGATGGTAAATCATAAAATTATATTCCACAAATCTCTCTGTAAATATAACCTATAGCCTGTCACGTAGAACACACTAGAAACTTAAGGGGTACTACTACTTTGCAATTGATCTTCCTGCCCCAATACTTGGTCATTTTAAAAAATAAATTAGAAGCTATCAATCTTTATTTTTATTTGCACTTTTTAATTTTGCATGTTTGTTTGTTGACCCCATTAAATTATAGAGTAAAAAGTTTACATTTGTATTGTTGCACATAGGAAATGAACACCCTTGCATTGTTTCCCGTTTCACTGTCTATATTGCAGAGGACTACCTCCCTCTCATCGCTGGATTTGTGGCTGTCACTGTGGTAGCTATCTCCACCATCTTCATCTTCATCTACTCAATCTACTACAAGAACACCAAGATGCGCCGCTACAGCCTTAAAAACCCCAAATTCAGCATGCACAATGGGAATGTAGCTCACAGCAATGGTGACCTGCAGTTCCCAATGACCCGACTATCAAAGCAGTACATCTGTATATAGCACAGAATAGACTGCTGAGCAATCTGAACGGTCTGCATCTCTCTGCCACCAGGGTTAACAGGTTTTTCTTGTTTTGTTTTTTATTGCTGTTGTTGTTGTTGTTTTTTTTAAGTCTGAATACCGAGCCAAATACAAAGAAAGACTATTCTGTCCTCCAAACGTCAATCACCCTGTTATTCTCACACAGATTTCCCCTTACATTATAATCAGAGGTGTAGTCCTATTTGTATAAGTAGCGCATCGATCACAGGCACACAGCCTTTAGAGTTATTTGTTTTTAAGGCTATATCACCAAAGTGGCAAGTTTAAATTATTCAACTATAACCATAACATGCTGCTTACAGCTCTCTCCTCCCTGGATGTGTCTTCTTTGTTTTCCATGCTTTCCTGTTTGATAGGAACAGTCTCTCTTTAACATTGGTGCCATCTCTCTTCCTCACTTATTCTCCAGTGAACTTTAAATTCTATAGTTGTTACATTGTAGGCACACAGCTGTGTGCAGTGCTTTTGGTATGTGCTGAAACTCTTCACCGAGTCTGCTCTAAATATGCAGAGTGAAGAGTCCCTTTCTACTCTGGTGTTTTTCTACACATCATACGTGTCATCTTTTCCACACAGATTTTAGGTTTATACTGTAGAGTAGTTTGGCCCTAGATAGCCCAGCTTTGATTACTTTTTTTAAACTTTGTTCCATGAAATATTGTTGACGTGACAACTGAATTTCGACCGATTAAGCTAACTGTGAATATGTTGTTTCCTCTCTGGTGGGAAAAAAAGAGGTGGGGACTATACCTGCAATTGTAAGTGTTTTATCCATAAGGCAGTAATACTAGGTGTAATCACAAATTTCCTTGATTTGAATAATTTAAAGAAAAAATAATGAAAACCATACTTGATTTAAATTTGGCAGGGTCTCTTTAAGGTCCTCTGCTTGTTAACATGTTCACCACTTCCATCATGGCTCCTGTTTTTAGATCCTTCAATGAAAGATCAGTTCTCACTACTCGACTCACAAAACTGTAATTTCACTGTGAATCCTAAACTTGAGCAAATATCAGCTACATTGACGAACTGATGTGACTTCATATCCATGATTAACACTGATAATTAGATCCGTGTCTCACGAGTCCAAGCCCAAAGGCTGAGCTAAGGTAAGGACTATGTGGAGTCACCACACAGCACATTGAATGCTTTTTTTGTGCCACCAAACAAAACACAAGACTTATCTCTCGGGGCCTTGCTTCATCCTTTTCCTATAAAGAAAGTAGTCAGAATGTGATTTACATTCAGTGATCTGAAAATAGCAGCCACACTGGAAGCAGTTTGGTTTTAAGGAAACAACAAAATAAAGTGAGGGTCAGAAACATTTAAATCAGGTTTTTGATTTATTTTTTTATTTTTATTGTAGCTTTTACTCTTTGTGACTGTTATTGCACCTGGTGTAGTTACACAAATGAGCAACCTCGGCTTGAGATGTACAAGTCTGTCTATACTACTGGATTCTTACCAGTTTTCACTGGATAGAAAGAAGTGAAGGAGCAATCCAACTCGAAGGTGAAAAATTTTCCCATTTTATTTTTTATATCTGATGCATGGTTGGTTTCACTAATGTTGATGTTTCTGTTAACCTTAAGACTTCAGATCAGAACCGTATGGGATTTTTCACGTCTTTAGGACATTGTGAATCTCAGACTGCTGTCCTTTAAACTGTTAAACTCACGGGAAATGCAAAGCTTATATAAACTGCTTTTACTTATTGCCTGCCCTGCCAGCAGTGCACACACAGCAGTTTTCTTATTTAACCTCACTCTTCAACGCATATCATATTGAATGTCTATATGAATTGTATATTCAGGGTAATATTTGATGTAAATCCAAAAGTTTATATTTATTTATGAGAAACAGTAAAGGCTGAATAATTTAGTGTTGAAAATGGACTGCGCACTGGTTAGTAATGCAAATTATTGAAGGGTTAATGGAGTTCAAGTCCTTCATGTGAAGGCTGAGGAGAACTTTATGACACATTTGTATATACTGCTGTAAATATTTGACTGACTGGGGCAAAAGTGTATTTTGTTATTAAAAATGTCGCTTTTTAAAACATGCTGTTCCTATTTATATGCATGGAAACATCCAAGTATTATAGTGTAATAAAGAAAACTGAGGAGTTCAAGAAAGGACAATTTGGATATGTAGTTTTAAACCTTTTTTACAAGTAATTAAGAATGGCTGCTTTATTTGGTTATTGGCATGAATAAAATTAAAAAAGAAAATTGTATGCCTAAATACAGACTCAGTAACCCTAAGCATACCATTGTATTTAAATCATAACAATAATATTTTTGGGGGGGTAAAGGAGGAATAACAGTACAGTATTTATGCTTTACCTGAACCTGCAGCACAGCACAATACATATGGAAAAGCTCTGCTTTGTCCACCACACATATCTCTAAGAACATCAACTACAAGAACAAAAAGTTAATATCATTCTTTTGCCTTCCCCCATTTTTCAGAATGGTTCATTAGTGTGTTGAAGCATAGCATGTCCATCCTGTTACCCTTATTTATAAAATAAGCTGATATTTTATGTGTTTTGATGGTGGATGCACTATCAAATCCTTTTTGAAGTCTTCCTCTGCTAACCTGTTGTGGATCACATGGTTAATTGTGGCTGCTTTAAACATAAAACTGAGAATATTCTTTAGTGTATTTATATAATCCATGTATCACATTTTTTATACCGTATATATTTTGATATGTGGATCCCAAACATGTTGGGTAACGAGACTTTTCATGTAAAAGAAGACTATAAAATGTGTTTAAATGATCATTTCAAAATAGAATACAATGATTTGTTTTAATTATCCCTTACATGTAATATATGAGTTATATTTTAAAGCAGTCCAAATGTATACATACAGATAATTATAAGGATGGTGAGATCATTAAAATAAACAAGCATTTTACAAGAAACTGTAACAGTGAAAATTCCATGTTGTCTAAACGAATCAATGGGGTCTCTTGAATATAAATATATATAACTAAGTTCAAATGGTGGGCTGGTATATGTCCCATTTACATTGGTGCATACAATGTAAAACTAAGGAAAAATGTTCCAAAAAATCTTGATTTTATTTTGAAAATATGCTCATGCTCTACATACTGGGTTCAGTACCGGTTTAGCATAGAGTATGTGAAGCATTCACAGGTGTGATGTCATCTCAGTTATCTTCTCTCCACCTTTTCTCCCTTTTTTGTTTTGCTCTTTCCTAAATAACTAACCAACTAAATAAAATAAAAAGATTTTAGTCATGTCATTTTATACATCATAAAAAATAAACATTAAAAAAAATATACTGTGTTACTACCTTCAATTTTGGTTTCAGTTTTGGTCACAGCTTGTGGGCAGAGCAGCAGGGGCGACACAGGTGTGTGACTAGCTGTATTCAGCCAGGTCTAATTTATTTGTCATTTCTTTGAGAGCGTGTTGTCCTCTATGCTGAAACCATGATGTGGTTCTTCTTCTTCTTTGGCTTCTTAATCGCGTGTACACGTGAGTTTGTTATCTGTCGTGTTTGTTTCTTTGTGATATAAAGTTACAATATTATGTCTCCGTTAATTTATAATTCATATCAGCTCTGTTAATGTACCATATAAAAATACTGCCATACTGTCTATGACCTTATATTTTTATATTTGATATTTGCTTTATTTAGCTTGATGGGTTTAGTTTCAGTTTTATGTGATTCTGTAGGTTAAGCGAAACTTGTAAATGATACAGCATACTTGTGAAACCTGTTAAACTTGTAATTCCTTGAAAGGTATGACAGAGTTACCAAGTGACAAACAAGAATTTTCTGTTCATAAAATATTTTCTTTTCTACTAAACGGCTTTTTTTCTCCTTCCTATAAACCACATTATCATCTACAGGAGAAACAAAGCATGGTCCCACAAAGCATCTTAAAACTTGATTTATGGGGCTATACTAATTAGACCAGCTTTCATTATTGTTCATCTAATTCATGTAATGTTGTTCATTAGATTGGGCATATTTCTGATGTCATGAGTAGATAGTTTTAAGCTTCTAAAATTGATGTATTTTGGTGTAAAAAAAAAAAAAAAATAGCCTCTGTTTGTGGCACCTGTTATGCTGTAGATACTGTCTGATCCACAGTCCTAAGGAAAATCTAGTATTCCAGTGTAGTTTGATGCTTAGTGTCTTTTTAAGAGGTTTTTAAAACCAACATATTCTGTTTTCATGAAAATGAAAAAAGACTCCTTTAAAACTTTCTGTCTGGGGCGTTAAAGAGGATGACTGTAGTTTTAGTTGTCTAATGATTTTTTTTTTTACTAGAATGACAACAGGTTCAAGTGTTAATGCACAAAGTCAAGTGAGAGGAAAGAAAGCAGTGTTGGGTATGTTGTGATTTGGGAAAAGGTGTTGAAATATCAGTTTTTTGTTTTAAAATATTGAGTGGCTCATCCTTTAAGTGGAGATTCTTCAGTCCCCTGAACTGAGTACCATCGCTGTTTGTGCCATATGCCAAACTTAAGTCTACTTCTTCTCTAGGAAACCCTGCAAGTGCCTCCTGTCCATTACAAATTAGTCCCCCTAGAGTTGTGGTGAGACTTGAAGGCTCCTTGTCAGCCAACTGCACCTCACTATCTGACCAGATTGATGGAATGGGCTGGGAGTCTCCATATGGAGGATTGGACCTTACCCAGGGTGTCACTTCTCTTCTCTTTTCAATTGACTCTGTGCCAGTGTGGGAGTTAGAGCCAATGTGTTTTGTAAATCTCCATGATGGTGATCAGTGTGTAAAACTGTTACCAGTCACTGTTTATAGTAAGTAGCCTTAACTTTCTCATATATTTCCTAGAAAGGTGTTTTAATATTAGAACACTGAATGACATTAATTCATTTTATTTCTTCTACTTGCAGAAATGCCAGACAGTGTGTCATTGAGACAGAATTCAACTACAGTGAAAGAAGGTGAACAGTTTGCCATACAGTGTGACATTGTTAATGTTGCACCAGCAATAAATCTCTCTATGCTTTGGCACAAAGGAAATAAGATCTTAAATTCTGAGACATTTGATGACTCCAGTCCATCTCCCGTCAGTAAGTCATCTGTCCTCACTCTGACTGCTCATAGAGATGATGATGGAGCTGAGATCTGGTGTGAAGCAAAACTAAACTTGTGACCAGGAGAACAAGGTCCTGCCATGATGCGCTCAATGTCGCATAGTGTGACTGTACTCAGTGAGTTTTCATCACTTGTAAAAATATTACATATACAAGATAGTTTATTACAGACAGAGCAGAAAGACTGAGTAGATGAGCTGAGAGCGACAATGTTAACACATTTCCCATCTCCCACAGGGGCTCGAACAACCTTTGGAGTCAAGCTGGCAATAGGTGTGGCCATTGGAGTTTTGCTCCTCATTGCTGTTGCATATTATGTGACACCCAATGGCACAATCTCTTTCCACAATTGTGGCTATCAACCAGGAACTCCCTCAGGATGAGTATAAGGTAAACCTTTATCTTCTTATAAAAATGCACATCTCTGCTATTATTATTATTTCTAATTATTTTATTTGGTGTTTGGAGAAAACATCTGTAACATGTCTGTTGATGGCCGACGGACATGTCTGCTCTGCGTGCTCTGTGGGTGTTCTTCTGTTCAAAGCTGTAGCTTTAAAAATGCACCTTAAAACACACATGCATCAACACTACAATGAGCGGGTGGAGGGAGGTTTGGAGTCTTCTCTCACCCCCATTCTCTGCGACCTGCTGGAGCAGGGGGGCTAGGAGGAGGAGTTGGCCGTCCAACTGCGGTCTGGAGTATGGAGCCTTCCTGCTGCTGCGGAGTCGGGGCGGTCTGCCTCCCCCCACCGCAGGGAAAAGGGAAACACCACCTGGGTCTGGGTGCAGTTCCCCCCTCCAGGGGCGGGGGCACCTAGACCCGGTTTGTAGAGTACGCTTGGGGAGTGTGATCGTGTGTACAACGTCTCTTTATGTCTGTCTCCACGTTGGTTGAGTGTGGAGTAAGTGCATATGAGAGCATGAGGGTGGGAATGGATGTTTGTATCTGTGTGTGCCTGTATGTCTGTGTCTATATGTCAGATTGGGTGTCAGGCGCCACCTCTCTGGGGACATCTCAGGCCCTCCAAGGTTTGGAGGCCTATCTCCCCCTACCACCACTTCCCCTGCCAGTGGCGGACCCCCTCAGATATCGGTGCGTTGGTGGTTCTTTGTGTCCGGGGATGGGCGTCCAGGTACACACCAGCTCACTCCTTGGCGGCCGCTTATCGGGGCCTGGAGCCTGGGGCTCGCTCGGGCCACTTCGGAGGTGGGGTGCCCCCGGCCTCTCGGCCTGGGGCTCGGTCACTCAGGCGCAGCTGGCTGCCGGCGGAGCTCACGGGCGCGTCACTGCAACTCCCCCTGGCTTCTGCTCCGCGGCTGCTGAGTGAGCCCTCATCTGGGACTCTCCTCAGCTCTTTCCGGGACAGTGGCGCAGCTGCCCCTCTGTTGGTCTTCCTTGGTCTCTTGTGTTCTGGGGGCCTCTGGATGTCTGGAGTTTTGATCTCCTCCACACCTGCTTCATGCCCTGGAGGACGGGGCTGTGGCCCCCCCACACCCTCTAGCAGATTATTACATGAAGGAACCTTTTAAAAAACAAAAAACAAGCGCATCCATGCTCACAGGTGTACACACGGGTGATCACACCCACAAACTACACCCTTTTTGGCTCCTACCTCAAAGCACACTGTGTTCTGTTGATCTTATGTGCTGCACAATAATGTTTAACATTTAGTATTTACTGTCATATTCCCATATATCATTGTGATGTTGTTTATTCTATTACTCTTGTTCTCTTCTGCTTGCTTTCTTTTTTCTTTCTCAGCAGGTGACCCAGGTGATTGATATATGCATTTTTTTTTTCTCTGCCCGATCTGTTGGTTTTTGTCTTTTGCCCTTCTCCCCCGTCCCTCTTCTCAGCTGTTTCTCTTTCCCTCTTTCTTTCTCCCCTTCTTTCCCCCAGTCAAGTCTGTCCCGTATTCAGTAAGTGAAAATAAAATAAACAATAAAAGGTGAATCAAATGGACCATTACGGCAAGGCTGGGATGGTCAGTTTGGTAAAGTAAATCCGTTGGGCATCTTTCTTTGCCTTTAGACAACAATTCTGATGGCAAAAGAGCCAAACGGGACAGGCCAAAAAAAAAATGCATTATCTTGTCAGCTATCTCTAAAGCTCCACTAATCAAGACTGCTGCCCTGACACATATTTGTGGTACAGAAAATGTGTCAGGCTTATTATGGAGGCATGACTCACTGCTTCCTGGACTTTTTTTGGACACCTTTTCCACGCAGTTATTTTCTGTTTCAGTTTTAGGCAAAGTTTTCCATCGTATTTGCATGTCTGTAGCTGATGTCAGGATGGTTATTTGAGTGAACTGGTCTTGTTGCTACTGAAGGTGGTTCTACTACCCATTGAATCACATGGCTTTTTTTCCGTTGTTTTCACTAATTTGCTTATCCATTTTGATTTAGTTTTTGTTAAATACAGTGTAGTGAAAAGGTATTTACCCTTTTCTTGAATTCTTAGCTTTTTGTATTTTTGTTACACTTGAATGTTTCAGATCATAAAATAAATGTTAACATTAGACAAAGATAACCTGAGTAAATGAAAAATGCTATTTTTAAATTATGGTATATATGATGGTATGGGATCCAGTCAACCACAGAGAGAGCCACAAATGGAGAAAACTTGGAATAGTGGCGAACCTTCCCAGAAATTGTTGAACCTACCAAAATTACTCCAAGAGTGCATCAACATCAAAATCTCATCCAGAGGTCATAAAATAACCCAGAGAAGCATCTAAAGAACTGCAGGTCTCACTTGTCTCAGTTGAGGTCAGAGTTCACGATTCAATAATAAGAAAAAGAGTGGGCAAAAAATAGCTTCATTGGAAAGTTCCAAGTGTAAAAATCACTGCTGACCAAAAAGAACACAAAGGCTCAGATGGCCCGTCTTCTGTGGACTAGCTAGACAAAAGTTGAACTTGCGTCCCGTTACATCCATCGCAGCAGTCCATTTAAAGGACATCATAGCACCAGTCAAACATGGTGGTGGTAGTGTAATAATCTGGGGCTGCTTTGCTGCTTAAAGACGTGCACAACTTACAATTTACTGAACAATGAATTCTGCTCTCTAACAGAAAATCCTGAAAGAGAATATGCAGCCCTGAACCTCAAGCATGATTGGATTGTGCAGCAAATCCAGAACAGACCAGCATGTGCACCTCTGAATCGCTACAGAAAAAAATACAATAATAAATTACGGCACTGTTAAACTCACGGGAAATGCAAAGCATTTATAAACTGCCTTTCCTTATCACCTGTCCTGCCAGCAGTGCACACCGCAGTTTTATTATTTAACTTCAGTCTTCCATATATGTCGTATTGAATGTCTCTGTATATTCAGTTTAATATTTGATGTAAATCCAAAAGTTTATATTTATTTATGAGAAACAGTAAAGCCTGAATAACTTATTGTTGAAAATAAACCGCACACTGATGTGTTAATAATCCGAATTATTGAAGGGTTAATGGAGTTCAAGTTCTTCGTGTGAAGGCTGAGGAGAACTTTATAACATATTTGTATTTGTTTGTATGTGCTGTAAATATTTGTCACTTAGGCAAAAGTGTATTTTCTTATTAAACATCTTGTTGCTATTCATATGCATGTAAACAGCAGTTATTAGTGTAATAAAGGAACATAAAATATACAAGGTTGTAAACCTCTTTGCCAGTAATTCAGAATAGCTGTTTTCTTTGGTTGTTGTTATGAGCAAAATTAAAATCGAAAGGAAAATTGTAGGCTTAGATACAAACTCAGTAACCTAACCATATAAGCATACCATTGTATTTAAATCAGTAGGAGCACAATATAGTTTTGTCTCAGCCTGCTGCACAGATACAAGGCATATGGAAAAACTCTGCTCTGTCCTGCACACAGATTTGATATCTCTATAAAAGGCATAAACTGTTTGCTTATTTCGGGGACATTTGGCGCACATGAAACAAAGGCACCTGAATTTTCAGTGTTTTGTTGGAGTCTGTCCTCGGGAGGGTGCTGTGGGAGAATCCAACAGGTTTACAGGTATGGACGCCTTCAAGTGCAGTCGGGAATATTGCTATTAGACATTTCTACCCAGTATGAAAAGACGAAGTTTTAAGCCTTGCGACTTGGTTGTATAAAAACTGCATACACATTTATCATTTACATGCTTTAAAATTGACGATTAAATGCTGAAGTCTTGGAGGAGGGGGGTTTAATTGAGTAATTAGCTGAAACTAAAGGTTGAGCTAAGGTTAAATGAAACTAGTTGCTATACTGCAAACTTTTGAAGGTTTTCTTCAAAAGTAAATCAAATGTTTAATTTATTAAGTAAGAGGTTGAACAATAACTTCGAACTGTTCCTTTAACTCACAATGTCGCTTCAGAGCGAGCAGAAGACGGGACGCTTGGTGAGGTAATCGTGTGACTGTCGGGATAGTTGCTGCCTGACTACTTTTGGTTTCGGATTTTTTTTCCTTTACAGGTTTAGGGTTTGGTCACAGCTTGTGGGTACAGGAGCAGCAGGAGGAGGGACACGGGTGCTTGTCTAAGTTTATTCAGCCGGATCTAATTTATTTTTCTTTTCTTTGTGAGCGTGTTTCCCTGTTTGCTGAAACCATGGTGTGGTCCTTCTTCTTCTTCGGTTTATTAATCGCGTGTACAGGTGAGCTTGTTTTCTTTCTTTGTTACATAAAGCTACCATATTGTGTCTTTATGAATTGATCGCTGCAGCTTCGAGAAAGCCTACGCCCATTGTTTGATACATATCAGCTCTGTTCGTGGACTGTATAAACATGCTGTCCTACTGTCCGTGACCGGGTTTGTATTTGTTTCTTATAATCGTGAATTTCAGTTTTAATCTCTGTGTTGTTAGATCTTCTCGACTAAACACAGCTTGTAAATCATTGACCCAAGTTTGTGTATTTTATCAGGTCAGTGTCTGAGCTGTTATTCCTGGAGATGTATGAAAGAGAAACTAAATGACCAAGAAGAACTATAGTAACATTTGTATCAACCACTGTAAACTAAACAACAAAAAAAAGTTAGAACCCCTCAAATCCAATCAAGTCCGACCCCCGTCACCACCAACAAAATGAAAAGAAAGTGCTACCAGAAACAAAAGTAGGGAGGGGGGTTACATTCAGTGAAGCAAAAATAGATATGAATAGAAATTGTACTCTATGTGTCTACATAAACTTGCATCTCCATATTTCATTATCTTGTGTGAACCCAGAAAAAAACAACAACTTTGAAACATGATTTATGGCGCTACTAGACAGACCAGCTTTTCTCAGAGATCTGTTTCTTTACAGAAGGGGCAGATTTCTTGCTAATTTTATGAGGAGATTTCTTTAAGCTTCATAGGAATAAGGAGGAAAATTTGCAGTTTCCATAACAAAGCAATGAATTATTATCAGTCATCAACTTCTTTGCAAGAGAAATATGAGTCATGTCACTGAGTAAGGCTGGTTAAATCTTAGTCTCTGATACTGATCCCAGACAATACTTTAAATTACTCGAATAAAGTTTCCAGTGGATATTTTGCTTCTGAAATGGATTCATTTATCGGCTGGAGGTATAATGATGTAAGATGAAGTAACTCTGCAACAAACTTGTGGTACCAGTTATGCTTTAGATACTGCCTGATCTCCTTTCTTGGGGGGATATGCCTTTTAGATTAGAAGTCCTTTTTTTTGCCTGTCCCATTTGGTTCTTTAGCCGTCAGAATTGTTGTCTGAAGACCAACAAGGATACCCAATGGATTTACTTTGCGAAATGGATCATCACGGCCTTGCCATATTGGTCCGTTTGATCAACCTTTGTTGTTATTATTTATTTTATTTTATTTTCAGTTGTTACAGACGGGACAGACATGACTGAGGGATAGGAAAGGGAGAAAGAAAGATGAAGGAAAAGAAAAACAGAAGGGAAGAGGGACAGTGAGAAAGGGCACTTAAAAAGAGAAAGAAGAGGAAAAAAAAATCTCCTGGATCACCTGTTGAGAGAAAAAAAAGAGAAAACAAGCAAAAAAAAAACAGAGCAACATACTAAACACAACACCATCACTTTAATCTAGCTAAGTGTAAACAGCAGTAAATACTAAATATTGAATGTTGTTGTGCAGCACGTAGGACCGACAGAGCACAATGTGCTTGGAAATAGCAGCCAATAAAGGTGTAGTTTATGTCTATTAACAGTGGACACCCGTGTGCACACCTGTGTGGATCAGCGCGCTTGTATTCAAAAGATTTCCCCATGTAATGGTGTGCTAGAGGATGTAGAGAGCCATAGCCCTGTCCCCCAGGGCATGAAGCAGGCATGGAGGAGAGATTAGAAGTCTTTAAATCAAAATATCAAATCTTTATGAAATTTAAAAAAAAAAAAAGGTCCTCAATAAACTTTCATCTGGAGAGCTGAAGAGTATGAAATTGATAATTTTTTAATACAATAATCTTTCTGGCTATCCTGGAGTAGCTTGACTTTCAAATACTAATTGGGCGAGAGTTGTTTAGTGTTTGTGTTCAGATATTGAATGGCTCATCTTTTCAGCACGGAGTCTTAAGTCCTCTGAACCAGGCCAGAGTACTAACAGGACCGTAATGCTTAGTAGAACATCAGAGTAAATGTTGCCATGAACTTAAGTCTTCTTCTTCTTCTCTAGGAAACCCTGCAAGTGCCTCCTGTCCATTACAAATGAGTCCCTCTAGAGTTGTGGTGAGATTTGGAGACGCCTTATCAGCCAAGTGCACTTCACTATCTAACCAGACTGAAGGAATGGGCTGGGAGTCTCCATATGGAGGAGTGGACCTTACCCTCAATGGCACTTTTCTTGACTTTAAAATTGACTCTGTGCCAGTGTGGGAGTTAGGGCCAATGTGTTATGTGAATTCCCGTGATGGTGGTCAGTGTGTAAAACTGTTACCAGTCACTGTTTATAGTAAGTAGCCTTAACTGTCTCATATATTTCCAGAAAAGGTGTTTTAGTATTTGAACAGTGAATGACATTAATCCTTTTTATTTCTTCTACTTGCAGAAATGCCAGACAGTGTGTCATTGAGACAGAATTCAACTACAGTGAAAGAAGGTGAAAAGTTTGCCATACAGTGTGACATTGTTAATGTTGCACCAGCAAGAAATCTCTCTGTGCTTTGGCACAAAGGAAATAAGATCTTAAATTCTGAGACATTTATTGAGTCCAGTCCATCTCCCGTGAGTAAGTCATCTGTCCTCACTCTGACTGCTCATAGAGATGATGATGGAGCTGAGATCTGGTGTGAAGCAAAACTAAACTTGTGGCCAGGAGAACAAGGTCCTGCCATGATGCGCTCAATGTCGCATAGAGTGACTGTATTCTGTGAGTTTTTAAGTTGATCTTGATCAAACATCAGAAGATTTTCCTTGTATTTTATTTTCTAATTTATTTCACATTTGTCTGTATTTTATTTGCATGCATGTCCTCAGACCCACCAACCTACACCAAGGCTGGAAATGAGACTCTGGAAATGACAGTTGGTGAAAATATGACTTTAAATTGTAACGCTAAAGGAAACCCTCCACCATCATACCACTGGGAATTCCCAAAATTCACAAAAGAATGGCATGACAAAGAAGAAGTGATTGAGCCAATTCTGACCCTACCGTTTGAGCTTCCAGGGGTCTATACATGCACAGCCTATAGTAACCAAGGCAATGTGACCAAATATTTCAATATCAGCGAAGCTCCAAGTAAGTTCTCATTAGTTACTTCATGACATTTTGTATCTCGTTATACGTTCTTATTGTCTATAATATTTTGTGCTGTGATTCTCCATTATGTAGTCGTCCTGGGACCACTGCTGGGATTTTAATCGCTTTGTTCTTTGTTTTCATTTTTATTTTGGGATGTGGGGTTTATTACAGACAGAGCAGAAAGTCTGAGCAGATAAGTTGAGAGCAACAATGTAACAACATTTCCCATCTCCCACAGGGTCTCGAACAACCTTTGGAGTCATGGTGGGAGTGGGTGTGGCCGTCGGAGTTTTGCTCCTCATTGCTGGTGCATATTTTGTGACACCTAATGGAACGTTCTCTTTCAACAAAGGCGGCTATCAACCAGGAACTCCCTCAAGACCAGTATAAGGCAGACTTTTTTTTAAATTCAGATTTGCATGGCTATTATTTTTATTTTTGTTAATGATCTTATTTGGTGCTTGGACCCAAAAATTCTGTAACATGTCTCTTAATGGACAAAGGACATGTCTGCTCTGCATGCTCTGTGGGTGTTCTTCTGCTCAAAGCTGTAGCTTTAAAAATGCATTATCTTGTCAGCTATCTCTAAAGCTCCACTAATCAAGATTGCTGCCCTAACAAAGATATATAATACAGGAAATGCGTTTAAATGCACTGCAGTAACCTTTACAAGTCTGTGTATAAAAATGCAACAGATAAATAATTAGATTTCATCCCCACTACAGTCTTATTTTGGAAGCATGATGTGCTTGCTGGCCTTATTTGGAAATCTTTACTACACAAATACTTCCTGTTTCAGTTTTAATCAGGATAATTCAAACCTTTTTGCATATGGATGTGATGTTTTCCTCTCTCCTGCACATTTTCACAAGTCTGTAGCTGATGTCGAGATGGTTACTTGAATGCACATAAACTCATTTAATGAATCAAGCTGATGTTGGACTCAGGGGAATTAACACCTAACAGGCGCTCTTTTTCTAGCTCATCATTTTGGTTTTATGGCTTTCACACATACTGTATGGTTTGTTCTGTGCTGATTATCGGCTTCGTGCTGCAGCAAAGCTCCGATGAAGCCACTATATCCTGTCCATGCAAAACTACAAATGAAGACAAAGGTCGTATCAGAGGAATTAAACAGAGCATATATTTTGGACACAATTGCTGTAATACGTTGATACAGCTATATATGGTCAGAGTGGATTTCTCAGCTTTTTGTGCGGTTGTGCTTTTGGGTTATATTTCTCATCTAGTAATTGTGTTAAAAAATATTGTTTTTATTGTTCATATGACTTGATAATTAGGTACTATTTAACAGCAATTGTTGCCTCATCTGAATTGTAGACCTCTTGTGTGTCTTTAAAAAAAATAACAATTCATCAAGAAGTACATTAAATATTTGCATAAAACTCATTTTTTTTAAAGCAAAATTAGCAATTCTATGTCAGCATTTTATACATTCATTTTGTTTCTACTCATCTAAACATGTAAATGCTTTGGAGGTACTTTTTATGGAATTACTTGAGAGCACAATGTAGTAATTACTTTTTTTAAGTATTCATTTTTAGGATATGCATAAATTATTCATATTTCTTTCTCCTTTTTTGTAAAATTCGATTTCTGTATGCACTGGTAAGTCTTTCGGATCGCTTCATAATTTTTGCACTGAATAGACTGATAGAGTTTATCAAGTATTGCGCCAACTTTTCACATGACACAACAGTTGTTTTACTGAGTCTGCATTTTACCAGAGTTTGTCTAATTGTACCAGTGACATGTTTTTAAGAAACTACATGTGTGTGATTGTAAATCCTGAATTAAACAATTCAGGAGACAAGGCAAAGTCAAACCAGTTTTCTTTCTCACTCTCTGTCTTTGAGTCTGGCTACATTTTACAATGTTCACTCTGCCATACTAATTAGTTCTTTAAAAAGTGAATGTAAAGAAGATCATTTGTGATCCAGACTACTGTTGCCAATATAAACATATTTCTTATGAAACCATGTTTTTTTCCTTCTCTGTCACTGTTCAAATACTGTTTCTGTATGCTCTGTGTTGCCCTAACAACCTGGCACAGCCACCAGTGCTCAATTAGTCATGGACTTAAAGAAAAAAAAACAAGATTTTTCAAATGAGCAAACGCACAACATTAACGTGTTTCGATAGAGAACTTTTAGAGGGAAGAGCATATTCAAAGCTGCAAGTGAACTGAGCTCATACTGCAATGTGTAAGTTGAGATTCCCAGCTGTGCTGTCCATAAATACACCATAAAGCGTTCGATTACTCGCTCCCTTGCACTGCAGTTGTGGTCAAAGCTGATAGGCTGCGTAGCATTCTGGTCACAGTTGGGAGTCTTACAAGCTACATCCTGCACAAGACCAGCACTGCTGCCTGCTGGGATTTCACAAAGCATGGAGGTCAGGAGCAATAGGAGGCAAGCATGCAAGACGAAGGGAAAGCAAGCGTTTCTTCACAGAGAGTGACACTGAAAGGAAAGAGAAAATGTGGGTCAGGTTGATATGCTTTCACCTCTGTGTTCTAGGAGACTCACATGACTCAAAAATTAAGGAATGAAAGTTTGGTGTTTACATTTTATTCTACTCAGATTTCAAGCTGGATGTTGGAAAATAGGGGTAGGGGGTGGAGGAACTAGACAGATGTATTCATCCTATATTAGTGGCATTTTAGTTCTGCATATACTTCGATGTCTCTGCAGGCTTTTAATATCCTGCATACTTGCTTCTAAGATTACTGCAGTGCAGTAAGTGTTATGCTGTTTTTCAGAGGCCTGCAACCTGTTACATTTCCCTCTTTCCCTTTCACCCCCTCCATCGCCCCCCAAAGTCAGCTGGGAGGGAACTTTTGTTCCAACATAATTCCCTGCAGGGTTGCCAAGGTCTTTCAAGTTGGAGTTCTCTTTCTCTAGTCTGTTAATCCACGGCTCGGTGCAGAAAATAACATGGGAAACAACTTTCTCACATGGATTCTTTTGCTTTGCACATTTTGTTCAGGTAAGATTTTGTCGCAGAGGTGTTTCTTTTCACTTCTTTGGGTTGTAGATGACGTTTGGTCTTATGGAAATGCTAGTAAGTAAATCCGGGTTGGAATGATCAGTAACTTCTGTGAAATAAATCTAAAGGCGAGCTCGAAGAATTAGAGCAGCCAGTTTTGTGCTGACAAAAATATTTGTCTTCATGCCAAGACTGTTATTTACTCAAGTGATGAAAGGCCCTAAAGAATAAGATGTGTGGTTGCATGCTGGATGCTTATTAGGTTGCAGCCAAGATATAATGTGGGTGACGCCCTGTAAGTAGGTCAGTTTAATTCTGCTGTCATAGCACATGTGACTTATTAGTAGTATAGCTATAAATCCCCTATTAGCAATGCACACTTGTAAACTTTGAAAGTATTAGACAATTCCTGCTTGATTACTTGTGAGTGTGTTGTAACAGGGTTACATAATGTGCAAGTAGTTACGGCTTTTTCATGTAAATATGAATATGCATTGTGATGATGATGACAGAAAAACAGTGAGAGATATCACTGCTGTGTATCTTAGTGTCAGGTGAAGGCTGCTCCCTAATCCTCAAGCCGTCCAGGGTCGTGGTGGGCTTTGGGGAGTCAGTGTCTGTCAGCTGCGAGGCTGCACGCCCTGTCCGTGTCCTGGGCTGGGAGTCAGCCATCAGTGCTTCACATACACAAGAGGACCAGTCTGTCCAGTGGAAGGTGGACAGTCTCATTGACTGGATAGAGGAGCCCATCTGTTATGGGGTGTTTTTCACAGCTCCGAAACAATGCGAGGAGAAGCTCAACCTCGTGCTCTACAGTGAGTTGTTTAAAAGCTGTTGTTAAGATTGATTTCTCAACCGAGCCCTTTTTTGATTGACCTGAACCCTGTGTGTTATTCATTTAGAAACTCCAGACAGTGTCTCCATCAGACAGGTGAACCACACCGGCCCCATGGTGGCAGGGAAAGAGTACCAGCTGCTCTGCGAAGTTCAGAATATTGCTCCTGTTCAGTATCTCAGCCTGAGGTGGTACAGAGGGCAGACTGAGGTTTATAACCACTCCTTCTCTGATCTCACCTCTTCCTCACCTGTCCAAGTATCCTCTATCCTTGTTATCACACCAACTAAAGCTGAGAACGGAGTGCAGTATAAGTGTGTTGCAGAGCTGGAGCTTGGGCCAGAGGGACCACAGCCACCTCCCACTGTTTCCTCAGAACCTCTCAATGCTTCTGTTTATTGTGAGTCACTAAGCTCTTCTCATTCTTAAAGCAAGTTCCTGCATGCTCGATACAGTGAGAAATGATATGTGTAACTTTCTCTTTAGTTCCCCCGACATTCCTGAGTCCTGAACCAGAGATTTTGGATTCTATACTGGGGGGTGAGATCATATTAAACTGCACTGCAACAGGAAACCCCACCCCAATATACAGCTGGCAATCTTCCGTTCCCATGCAGGAGAGGGTGGAGAATGAAGCAACTGTTACCTCCTCCTCGCTGCTCCCAGGGACCTACACCTGCACTGCATCCAATACACTGGAAAAGAAAAGCAAGCAGTTCATTGTCAAGGCAAAGACCAAAGGTAGAAGAGAGAAATGAGGCACATGCGCAACCTGTCTGTGCATGCTGCAGCCTAACTTGTATCTTCTTTTGCTTTCACCTAGGCGTTTGAAACAACCACTGTGGAGAGGGGGTTGGACGACCACATCAGAAACACAGCGAGAAGTTTATCTTTTTTACAGTTTTTATTTCTGGTGTTTTTGTTTTTTTACTTTCACATTTGCTACTCTGGCGATGGAGGTGCATATTTATGAGACGATCTTCTTATCATCCAGAATTAGTTCACACAGAGAAACAGACCTGAATATGCTGTGCTTGGTAATTACCATTTAATTTGTCAGTGTTGTTTTAGGATGTAGTTCACATTTTATGAGACATTCTGTGTCTAATTTATATTTGGATAGGCCCTTTTTTCCTATTAATGAAACTATCTTGTAACACTACAGAAGTGTAGCTACTCATCATAGCAGTATGACTAGCACCAGGACATGGCTGTAAATATGACGTCTTTGTTTTCTCATCTTTATCAATACAAGTTTAATAAATGAATTGTAATAAACTTCTTTCATGGACCAACAAGCCACCTTTAATCAAACATCTTTCCAAAGGAAAAAAAATACTAAGAATACTAACACATAATTTACAGTAGTCTGTCCAATCCAGATGAAGCTTAAATGAATCATGCAGAACTTAGAACATATAGATAGAATTCATATTAAAGGTAACCTTTATAATTTCCTATATTCATTTTAAGTAAAATTACATATTCTATTTTGTTCTAATTTTAAAGATTATGACTTGGAGCTCATGGAAATCAGAAGCCAATTTCTCAAATTCTTATTTGCGATATTGTCTTATATTAATGAAACAAAGATTTACAATACAGAAATATCCAACTTATCAAAAGTATGTTCATCTGTACACTCAATACTTAGTCTGGGCTCCTTTACCGTGAACTGCTGCATGATTGCAGAGCAGCGTGATGCAGCCGATCAGCCTGCAGCACTCCTGAGGAGTTATTTAAGCCATTGCTTTAATAGCCACCTTCAGCTCGTGTTTATTTTTGTGTTGGGTGTTTCTCAGCTTGACAATACCCTGCACAGCCTCTCTGTGGCAGGGCTGGGCAATTACCCACCCCCACTCTACCGGATTCAGTTCTGGCAAGTTGACTGGCCAATTAAGCACATTAATAACCCAGGCAGCAAATCTGGTAGTAGTTTTGAGACTCTGGGCAGGATCTAAGTCCTGCTGAAAAAGGAAATAAGGTTTATCAGCAGGTGGAAGTATGAAGTGTTCTATAAGCTCTTGGTAGACAGCTGCACTGACATTGCACTTTATAAAACATGGTGAACCAACCACATCACAGACCTTGGATTCTGTGCCTCTCCACTCTTCCTCCACGCTCTAGGACTTTGATTTCCAAAACTAAAAAGTAAATCTGGTTCATCTCTGATTTAGGAAAAGTCAGTGTTTGCTCTTGATGCACTGGCACCACGCTCAGCCCATTCCTTTTCACCAATGACTTTCTCTGCCTTTCTCCCTTTGTGAACAGCGTCATTGATCGCTGTCTGGACAAGTGCCAAGTCAGCAGCCTTCCCCCATAATTGCGATTGCACGTGGCATGCCCAGGAGATGAACAGTATTCATGCTGTAATAACATTAATTTAATCAAACTTGTGAAAATAATCTAATATCTGAGACACTGATTTTCACAAGCTATAAAACACTCTAAATTAACCTAAAAAAAAGTTTATTTCACTGTGTTTGAAATTAATGCAGAATACATACGTGTTTACCTTTTTAAAGCTATACCAAAAAAACACAACTTTTCACAATATTCAAACAGCTGCCATTGCATCATTTTCCCTCTGTCACTGGGTCACTACGACTTCTCACCGCGAGATGGCGTGGTTATACTTCTACAGTCATTGATCTTAGGAGGTGATTGGTTGTTGAAGACTCACATGATCAAAACACTGCCTCGTAAGAGGATTTTTAAATATATAGAGAACTAGTATATGAGTGTTGATTTTAAAAATTTAGTGCCATCTGTGTGTGGATTTTATCATTTGGACCCCTGTCACGCGGTCACTGCGGCTTCTGACCACGAGATGACGCTGCTGTACTTCCTAAGAGGTGATTGGCTGTTGAAGAGTCACATGTTCAAAACACTGCTTAGCAAGGGGGGACTAGCATGAGCAGCTAACATTAGTTAGCTTTTTGAGACTAATTATTAGGTCCATGACAACTACTTAAAAGTGATAAAGGTGGGAGTCATTTCTTGGGTTCTTTCTTATGTTAAGTCCTCTTTGCATTTGCTCACAACAAAGAATGTCGTGTTCTCTTTCAGAAATGCCACAGAAGGATCCGTGCCAAAAGCAAGCATGTGCAATTCAGAAGTGTTTACAAGGTGCTTTAAGCGCTCACTTTGACGCAATTATATGTTGGTGAAGTGAAACTGAACTGTTGCCTAACTCTATCTCCCCCCTGCAGCTAATAAGTACGTGGAAAGCCTGTGCGAGAAGGAGATCGCGGAGATGCGGCGGTGCTGTCAAGTGCATGCGGGAAACTCCATTTGCTGCTCCGGGTTCAAAGACTCAAAACCCGCAGAGAGCAAAAGTAGCGAATAGTTCCATGTTACATGTATTCATGCAAGTCATAATTCTGCATTGTATTAGTATAACATGACAGTGGAGTTTGCTGAGTTGTTGCATATTTATTTGTCTGTCTGCTACCATCCGTTTGTAAATTTAAATAGTGTTTTCTCACAGCAGACATTTTGAGATTGCAGAGAGCCTCATAATCACTCATCCCCCTGGGGCTAAATGGCACACATCTGGCAGCCTCACAAAGCTGAACAATGCAAGCTGTCTAATGTATTTAAATATTATATCGTGTGGTTCTGTCCACACCCAATGTATTTCTCATGCCTAGTATGAAATTTCAAGTATGTGTGTGGCAAGGAGTTTTATTCTAATTATAGTAATAAAGATTTTTTTAAATTAAGAATTTCCCTGGAAATCGAGACTAACTTGTTATTCATATCTCAGCCTACAGCAAACATCGTACAGTGGATAGCTTTTAGGGGTGTAGAGGAGAACATGGCAGAAAGACAAAGTTTAATGCTAGCTGGGTAGACAAGGATGAGGCTCTAACAATTGTTTTTTCCTTCTGGTAAAGAAATAAAATGTTTGCACTTTGAATGAAACAATTGGGTTATACTTTTTAAATTAGGAGCATCATTCACCACTCATGCAATGATTAGGACAAGAAAGTCATTACAATTTAAGATTTGTTGATTGATTCATGTTGTCAAACATTTTCTTTATGGAAGCAGGTAAAAGTGGAGGTGTGAAATTAATAATACTCTGGTAGATTTGTGGCTTTCAGTTAATTCAACAACCTTATTGACTACATAATTGTAATTAGAACTACATAATGCCCTGGGTAGATTTTATTCCTAGGTGTGTTGTTTTCACCTTCCATTCTGCTGGGTCGATTCTGGCCCTCGGGCCAGAACTGGGTCAGCCACACCTCCTCAATGACTTAAAACTTTTAGTCCCTGGTGTTATGGGCCCCAGGGGTCCAGGCCCATCCAAAAAGGTCAGTGCACCCCCTCAGCTGAATTCTACTGGCATAGTTTTGGAAGCAGGCACTGTGGCAACTCATAAAGAGAGAAGCAGGGATAGCTCAGTAGGTAAAGTGGTCGCCCCATGATCGGAAGGTCGGCAGTTCGAATCCACTTAACGGCTACCCTGAGGTACCCCTGAGCAAGGTACCGTCCCTACACACTGCTCCCCGGGCGCCTGCTTAGTGGGCTGCCCACTGCTTCACTGAGTGAATGGGTCAAATGCAGAGAAAAACAAGTAATTTCCCCATGGGGATCAATAAAGTATCCATTATTATTAAAAAGAATAATTTTAGTAAAATTAAATCCTTCAGTTTGGTAATGAAGGAGATCTAAATCATTGATAAGCTATTACAGTAAAAACCAAGCTCATGTTACTTATTTGATTAATAGTAGCTTAGTGACTAGGAAGTAATCTCAGTAGTGTGACTCAGGAGGACACTGATTTTTGGAGCGAATGGGCCTGTGCAAGTCAAACAATGGGAAGAGCCCCCATATGACTCTTTGGAACAAAAAAAATGTCATTTTTTCGACTTGTGTAGTTTGTTATAGGTGGTGTGGATATTCTTGTGGTTTAAAGTTGCTTGTTTGTTCTTGAATTTGTTGTGTACTTTTAAAGGTGGCCCAGCTGCCCCCATATTTGCAAGGGGTCATTACAGCGAGTAGCACCAGATTTCTGATTTGTCAGGCCCTTCTTGACACAACATCAGATGGGTTGAAACAGGGACCTTTTGCTTGTTGGGTGAATGTGTAAAACTCTACACTATGGAGTGTATAGGTTATTATTATACGGGACTCCCTCTTTCTGTAACATTTTAAATATACCTTTAACCTTTTATTTTTAGCTATGCATCTTATTTTACCCTCTGTTTTTAAAGTGTAAGTGCAAATGTGCACACAATGTATAGGATAAATGTACCTAAATGTCTCTGAAGATGTAACTCATGCCTAATATTTTTTAGGCGTGGTCTGAATATTTGTGAATCCAGGCCTTGGATTATTTTAACACTGACACCCTGGTTGTACCTGTTAGACCCAGACAAACTACATTGTTAAGGATTTCCTTAGTACATGAGCTCCACATTCTCTGCATGGGAGTCATTGCCATCTTGAGCAGCTGTAAACGGTTGCTCAGGCTCATTTTACACTTTGAAACCTTGCCTGCTTTTGTCAAAACTCTAAACAAGTAAACTCACACAACTTCTGGCAAATCTTACTAACTCATCAACACAGTTTTGCACGTTCTCAAAACCACGGAGTGTTGTCAGATCACACAGGGAACCATTGAGAATAATCACACCACACATGGTACATTGCACAATACGCCTAGGACGAAAAATGTAAACAGCTTTCAAAACATGTAACTCAAGTCTTTCCGGCCTCGTGTGGCCATCTTGCATGTAAAAAAAAAAATTTGAATAAAAAATAGATCCCTCCTAACACACACGCACACACATACTGCCATCCACTCCTCAGCTTCCCTTTTATTTACCAAGACATCATTGTGGCAACAGAGGATCTGCTGAGAAACCAGTTTTATTCTCATCTAACATAAATATAAAAAATTAGAAACCATAAAACTGGAGTCTGGGAAAAATGTGAAACACTTTAATGAGTACATAATTGTGAGAAAAGAAAATCACCTACTTCACACTTCTGCTGTTTCTTTTTATATGGGTTATCAATTCGTGCACAAAAATATGATAATATAAATGCTTGAATATTTTTTGGGAATGACTGTTCTTCATCTTATTCTTCCTCCTGTGCCTCACATAATTTCCACCACCCTTTGAGCCATCTTAGCAGGCCAAAGTGGCTTTATATCTTATATCTAGATTTTAAGAAATGACATCTGTGCTGTAATTGTGATTAATGTCTGCTTGCGGTTCTTGACGTACGAATGCAAGTGAATCACTGTGCAGAAATTAGTTTCTTAAGGCTTTAAGCTTTAGTCTCTTAACTTATAGCTTTAATAGAATTATACATGTAAAAGTAAAGAGTGTTGATAAAGGTTTATACATTCAGACCAATCAAATGTATAGCCAAAGACATATATACGGCAATAAAATAAGAAAAAAATCAAGAAATGCAGGCTTTCGATCTTTTGATATAGCGATGTTGAATGTTTTCAGTTCATATGTTCAACAGGTTGGATGCCAGTTAGAAAAGAATGAGGAATCCTGGATTAAGTTGGATGAAGTGGTGGAGAGTGGCAACTGAAGCAGCGTTCAATGGATATGTAGGTTAAAAGTTGGTCAGAGGTTTTGGGTTAAGGAAAGAAATGTGAAAGCACTGATGGTAGTGGGTCGAGAAGAGGGTGGCATAAGAATGGAGCAAGCAAACATGTTGAAGGTGTAATCTGAAAGAGACAGGAACCTGCTCAGTGGTTTCAGGGGAGAATGGAACTGGGCAGTATTAGATGGTAGTCTGTAAGATGAGTCTGGACATCAAAAAGAGGAAGCAATTGAAGGCAGAGATAATTACTGAATGGTGGAGGTTGAGGAAGGAAGAATGCTGTGCAGAGTTCAGGGAAGAGTTGAGGCCAGCTCATGGTAATAGTGAGGAGTCATCAGATGACTGGGAAAGTACAGCTGTAGTGGTGAGGGAAACTGACAAGAACATATTTCATACTTAATGTCGAAATGAAAAAATACGGGAAAGCATTCAAAGGAAGTTAGCAAAGACAAGGTAATATAGTAAGGGAAATAAAGAATGTAGATATGAGTACTGTTAAGCAAGGTCTACAGCAAAGGAAAAGGCTTATAGTGAGATGCATCTGAGAATGGACATTGAGAAAGGAGAAAAAGACTTCTTCTATCAGCTAGGCAGAGCCCTCAACCTTGAAAGGATGTGCAGCAGTTCAGGGTGATTAATGATAAAGACAGAAATGTACTAACAAGTAAAGGGGGCTTGGAAGGTGGAAGGAGTACTTTGAGGAGCTGATTAATGTGAAAAATGAGTGGGTGAGGGAGGATGCATGAAGGACAGGAGGACAGTTGGTGAATCAGGAAGTGCAAGGGATTCGGAAGGAGAAAGTGAGGGCAGGTGTGGTGAGGAAGAGTGAAAAGTGGCTAGTGTAGATGGTTTCTCTATACCTGTTGGAGATGAGCAGTGGACTTTTTACCCAGATTGTTTACCTGCACCAATATTCAAGAGTGAAGATGGTGTGCAGAATCGCAGTGCCTACAATAGATGAAGGTGAAAATAGATGGGCATGATTAGAGGAGGAATAATGATATAGAGAACACGTAATGTTGAAGATGGACCTAGTGGGCAGGAAGGAAAGAGGAAGACTACATAGAAGTTTAATAGATGTAGTGAAGAAGGACACGCAGATGGATGATGATGATGATGTTAGGGATAGGATGAGATGGAGACAGATGATTCCCTGTGGCAATCAGAAGATGTGGGGTTCCTATTTTTCATTAATTGAAGTCATTTTAAATTAAATTATTTAAGTCTCTATACTTTAGGTATTATAACATATTAAGACTAAACAAATACATAATTATTCTTTACCTTTACACTTCATTTTTGTTCCGACAAATTTAAAAAGATGATGTTTTGAAGAGAAGTTACAGCGAGTCATTTATTTTATTTTACTTTATTTTATTTTATTTATCTAGTCGAAGTACAAGGAAAGGAACAGCACTCCTGTGTTTCCGGCGTCGTCCTGTTGACGCAATGACGCGATGACGTCAAACGGAAATCTGTAGCTCCAATTCTTTCTAGAATTCTGTAGCACTCTCTAGCCTGCTGTCTTCAGGGATGTTCATCTGAGTTTGTCTACATCTAATACAGCAAGAAGCTCTTCTAAAGAAACAAATACGTATTTCTGCGCTGTGCGGCGATCTTGCGGTCTGTCCTTGTTTCAATCAAACTTGTTAGCTTCTCATAGCTCGCGAACTTAGCTGAAGCCTATTGTAAGCTAACGGTGTTAGCTTTGGGGTCTTGGTGTCAGGATGTCCAGGATAGATTACAGCGTGTGGGACCACATTGAGGTGTCGGACGATGAGGATGACATCCATCCAAACATCGACACACCCAGTCTCTTCAGATGGAGACACCAGGTATACCAACAAGCGACGCATGGTTACAATTAAGATGCTACACATGAAGTAAAAGTGATGCATATTTGACCTGAACTGTTAGCTGACCTCGTGTGTTTACTTTGGTTCTGTGTTCACTTTTAACATGAATATAGGAATGTTTAACTTTTTGCAACTAAATCCACATTTAGAAAAAAGAAAAAAACAAGTAGTAAAGATTTTATATTTTGACCTCAGGCTCGTGTGGAGCGGATGGAGGAATTTCAGAAGAAAGGTGAAGAACTAAACAAGGGACTGTCCGAGTGCAGACGCAAGCTGGCAGACACACAGAAGAAAATCAAGGAGCTAACCATTTCAACATCAGAGGATGCCAAAGCAGAGTTGAGCAAAGTCCAGGCTGAGGAGAAGAAAATGAAAAAAGAGGAACGGGATTGGGAGAGAAAGGTGGGAGACTACCAACGGGAGGAGAAGAAGATGCCGTGGAATGTAGACACGCTCAGCAAGGATGGGTTCAGCAAGGTGAGGTAGAGTAAGTGGAGCTTAAAAAGCACTACAGGTTTTACATCGCACATCATTTATTACACTCTTTTTTTTCTAAAGTATTTTCAGGAAAACAAACGCTAACAAAACTGTTGTCTTTTCTCCATATTTCATCTTTTAACTTCTGCAATTGTTTGTTTGAGCCTGACATCCAAGGGAAAAATTGGCCGAAAACATGATCACCACATGTCCCCCACAACAGAGCCATTAGATCCCCTCAAAAGTTCACCTTGCTTTATCATCCATTCAACTCGTATGCCACTGTGCCCATCTGTCCTGCTTTAGAATAAAATGTGTGAAAGGACATGGTACTTCAGATGTGGCATCAGCTGCCATCACCTGCACTGATCCTTGGCTCAAAGCTGGAAGTATCACCAGTTACTTAAGAGAAGACATTAGACTGAAGGAAATAGGGAAAGGGCACACATACAGAGTCGACTTTTCTGTTTCAACATTTACAGTTGATTTAGAGTTCTGTGTTGAATCTTTGCAGATCCTACAAAGTAACCTCCACAAGGATCCAATACTCTCGCCAGCATTCATGCTTGTGCGTAGTGTTAATTACCTGGTCCTGTCTCAGTGTTTTATATGCAGAGTTAGCCATGATGGAAACAAATAAAACCGTGAAACAGTTGCTGATAGATTGAGCAAGTATTAAAAAAAAGTAGCCAGAAATGCAGAGGAGGAATTGACAGTACTAAACAGGCCAATACAACTGTTGTTGTTACAACATACCTACAGTATAGATTCAATGTAGAAGTCTACATCTACTCTCATTCTTTGACTTTGTAACACATTGAAGTCTTTTCTTGCAATTTTCAGATATGGGTTTATTAATATTGACATCTCTAACTTGTATGCAATGACATTCTTTCTGTAGAACTCAGAGACATTGTCGTTAACGAGTCCATTCTTCCACTGTCCTTTTCATAGAGTATTGTTAATGTCAAACCTGAAACTGAAGAGACCGAAGAAGAGAAGGAGCAAAAGCACAAAACATTCGTGGAGAAATATGAGAAAGAGATCAAACATTTCGGTAAGCACTCGCATGCATCAGTATTTACTCTCGTTACAAGGTACTGGTGAGAGTAGAGATGCTTCTTCATTACTCTCGTTACTGCAGGCATGTTGCGACGTTGGGATGACAGCCAGAAGTACCTCTCTGACCATCCTCATCTGGTATGCGAAGAGACCGCCAACTACCTGGTGATCATGTGCATCGACCTTGAAGTTGAGGAGGTAAGTAATACAAACAGAGCTTGTTTGTCATGAATTCCTTCTGCACGTGACCATACTCCATCTAAATATTAAGCTGTAAAAACGCTTCTTCCTCCTGCAGAAACACGCATTGATGGAGCAAGTGGCTCATCAGACCATCGTCATGCAGTTCATTCTGGAGCTTGCCAAAAGCCTCAAAGTTGACCCCCGTGGATGCTTTCGCCAGTTTTTTGCAAAGATTAAGGTAACTAGTTTTAGTTTAGCTTCTATTAGTTTTAGTCTTTTTAATTATTATTGTATGGAAAGTAAATGTCAGAGTAAAGGTTTGGGAGCATCAGTACAGGCATTGCAATTTGGATTTGGATCTTATAACTTATTCAGTGACCTAAATATGGGGTGGAGTTCAGAGACCTGGTATTAAATTGAGCTCAAGGCTAAATTATTAAAGATGATGGCATTGGCATGGTTTGGTTCCAAGGTATTTAAGAAAACTGTTTCCTATTTGCATAAATGTTTCCGTGAACGTTTTACCTCACCACGTCTGTTTTATTTGTCTTTCTGAGTTTGTTAGCAAGTCAGGCAGAGAGCTCTTTCTTCCACACTTTGCAGTGGCATGCAAGCCAAGCTCCTGTTCTTATGGCAGGAGCTTAGAGAAGTTAAGGTTAAAAAGTTTGGTTACACTTTACTGGAGATTTACCTGGCAATGGTCACAACCACATATCCAAAAAGACTTGGCAGAAAAATGCAAGTTCTCAGACGACTAGCTTTATCTTTGCCTAGGTTAGGTATTCACTGTTCACTAAAGTTTTACAGAGGGATGGATTTAGGTTGATTCTGTTCATCTTGATTCAAAGTTTTCTGTGGGACAAACGCTTCATCGGTCATCTGAGTGGTTAATTTGTCTATTAGTGATGAAACATTTCTTCCGCTGGCAAAGTTGCATCCAGATGAACAGATTCAGCTTTCTGGGATTTGCTTATTGTCGAAGATGTATTAAAAAATCCAGTCAAAAAAATTCTTTCTGTCTAAATTTTTGTATTAAAAGAAGTGGAGAACAGTAACATTGATCATCACCTGAACTCTGCAAATGTAGAGAACCGGTTCCTAACCTTTGACAGATTCCTCTGAGTTCACAATGTTGAATCCCGATCTGTCGTTATCCCCCTTGTTTTCAGAAACACAGTCTAACCTATAATCCTTCTGTTTTGAAAGCTTGACAGATGTATGCAAATGCAGGTTTACTTAACTAAACCGTTTTTTTCGTTGCTGTTTTTTTTAGTTCATAATAATAATTTCGGTCTGGTGCACCAGGGGATTGTGGAATGGTTTTATTTTGGGGTTTTTTGTTTTTGTTTTTGTTTTTTTTGCATCTAGACCTGTTGTACAGGAACTAAATTTAGTCCTCAGTGTACAGTGCACAGTTTCCGTAAACGGTCTCTGACATGGGGAAACCCTCGTACTAATTGTGTGCATACGTGTGCATACATGTGCCTTATCAGACAGCAGATCAGCAGTACCAGGAAGCTTTCAATGATGAACTGGAGTCATTCAAGGAGCGCGTTCGGGGAAGGGCGAAGATCCGGATAGAAAAGGCTATGAAGGAATATGAGGAAGAGGAACGACAGAAGCGCATTGGACCTGGAGGGCTCGATCCCGTTGAAGTGTATGAGTCACTTCCAACTGTAAGTTTTCAGCATAATTGAGCACATTCCTTTGTTTTCGTTCTCTTGAATGGCGTGTTTCACAGATTGCATTGGTAATTGCAGGAGATGCAGAAATGCTTTGATGAGAAGGACATCCAAATGCTGCAAGAGGTTATTAGCAAAATGGATCCAACGGTAGGTTGTTTGGTGTTGTCGTGCAGGTTTATTACTGTGAAGCACTTTTTTTATAATGTGAAAAGTGCTATATAAATAAATTGATTTGATTAGATTATAGTTTTTCTCATCGGAGTCTGTTTAAATGTAAAAATGTATGTATATCTTTTTTAAAACATCCTAGCTTTACTCGGTTCATAAATGTGATTCGTTCTACATGATTTAGGTGGCAAAGGCTCACATGAAGAGGTGCATAGACTCTGGGCTCTGGGTACCCAACGCCAAGGGAGACGACGGGGAAGAAAAAGGGGACGAAAAAGACGACGAGCCCACCTACGAAGAGATCCAACACGAGAAGGAAGAAGCCAAAAAGGAATGACCACATCTGAATTGTGATTTGTTTTTATTTTTTTGGCAAATGTTACCCCACTGTATTTCAACTTCACTATGTGTATGTTTAGTTTGCCAACCAATGACACAACTTCTCAAAAATATTTAGCTGACATTTAAGGGATTAGTGTTCACCTAACTCCACAGCAACATTACGTGAACAACTGCTGCCTGGAAAAGAAACTGCCGCTTGTGTGTGTGTGTGTCTTATTTGTTTGGATCTCACTGAAGTTTTGTTCTTTGAGTTATTCGTAGCGCAGACATGCGTTGGCTGCTTTGTTTGTGTTGGTCATGATGATTTTGTACTTTTCAAATTCCAATTTTTCTTTGAGATTTTTGGCTTGAGCAGCCAGTGTATTATTTTCCCAAATTGCATTTTCTACAAACTTACTAATCTAAACGTTCACTCCTTGAGACAAAGCGTTTGTGGTTGTTTTGAATGTATGGGTGAGATCAGAGAGGGCAAACATGTGACTCAAAAGCAGATGAGACCTGTAGTGGTGTTAACCCTGATGACTTTGTTGTCATTTTTAGTACGTCACAAACATGAAGACGATGACTACAACAATCACGACTTTAAAAAACAAAGCTTTTCATTTCAGGACACACTGGCTGCACATACTGAAACTAATTTACAGCCTGACGAAAAGGAGTTAAAAGTTCCTCAGGTTTAGCATTTCGTTATGGGGGCAATTGACAGATCATATGTTCTAATAGTGAAATTTGCACAGTAGTGCGTGCCAGTTAGGCGTGTTTGGAATCTACATTCACTTTCTGTGCTGTCATTTTGAAGGTGATTAGTACTTGGGCTTTTGCATGATGTCAGAACTTGTTTTACAAATAAACTAATTGCAATGGCTTATAAAAGGCATTTTTGACTGTCTTGGACATTAATAAATGAAACTGCTCAATGGATATATGAGCAAACTATTAACCCCAACAAATATTTATTTTTCATTGAAAGCTAATTTTAAGCTTGGGCAAAAATAACTTGAATGAATACAGAATGCATTTCTTAAACAATGATTTCATTTTTTAAGGGAAAAACCTACTAGGCCCCGTGAAAGCGAAATTGCCTGCTCTTGTTAAATGATGAGTTGATTGTGATTAACTGCATTTTTGGGGGGGGGCTGAGTTTCATTACTCCCTGACCTGTTGAATTGAGAGCTCCCTTATATAGAACCTGTCTGACAAACAGCAACACGTCATACCACGATGTGAAGAAACTTGAGAACAGATAAGAAGAAGAAGTCATTGACACATATCAATCTGGAAAGGGTTACAAAACCATAAGGCTTTGGGACTCCAGCGAACAACAGTGATAGTCATTCCCACAAACCCACAAAGAAGTTCCCACAAAGAAGTGCAGGCCTCTCTTGTCTCAGCGAAGATCAAAGTTTATGATAAAAATGTTTTGTAGGTTTTTTTCCATATTTTTTGGACTGATTAAACAGAAGTCAAACATCTTGGAAGGCTTGTATTGATTTACATCTGGTGTAACTACATCAGGTGTATATAATGATGTAATTACATCAGTCAAAAAGTAGAATCTGCAATTAGTTTTTGGTAAAGTGACCTTTACATATCCTTTATTTATCCAAATAAAAAGCCTCAGTTGCATTAATAATATCTTTTTCTAAAGGATCGGCCCAAGAAGGCAGCAGAAATTGTCACAGGTATAACAGTTCTATAAAGATAGTTAAAGTGGGCAAAAAGGGCTGAATTGATTATAATATAGGTCCAATAAGAGAGAGCCATAAAGATACCTGCAAAATTAGTCAGTTCTTTATTTTATATACAACCCCATCATAAATCCTGTTGACTATAGCCTATTTACTAAAATCACATATGAAAAACAAAATAAAAATAAAAATCCAGCATTCTTGAAAGAAAAAAACATCAAACAAACTTGCTTTTTCCTTCCTGCACAATCTGCTGATTTCAGTTTGTGTGTGAGTTCAGTTTGTGCCGACCTCAGCCCAGCAGCCCGACGCAGGAAACCAAGGCAGTGATGACAAGTGCTGTGCAATACAGCAAATTTTGGTATCCAATACCAAGTAAATACAGGGTTTCCTATAACAATACCAATACTGAAACCTTTAACTTATAAATGCAACTTATATGGTGGGGGGAAGTTTGTCATATCTTATGACTTATTAGATGACTCATCATCAGTTCACAAATTCTCAACATATTTTAATGACCACTAAATCACTGTGATTTAAGATGTCGGCTTCTTGTTATAAATGTGTTCTTTAAATAAAACATTTCATACTGTATGTTGGAGGGATATTTTTTATTTCCAAAAAAAACAAAAAATACTGAAGTTAGTGGATAAATTCAGTATGTTTTGATCTGATGCTAATACCAGCATTGGCATGAATACTATGGTACTTGGGTCGATCCCCTCTGATGAGCAGATGAGCAGCAGATGTAATGGCCACAGGAGGACTGGGGGGCCATCACAAAGAAGTTAATTATTTTGGCAGATGTTTACTTTGCGCAAGACACATGGGTAGATAGTTGCACAGTGTTTTTCAACTTAAAACACTTAATAAATCAGTTAATAGACTTTTATTTCAGTTGTGTTTTGAGGTCTTGTGTAGAGCTGTATTTCAAGCTTTCAAAGAAAGCTTTAATGCCACATCAAGAAGTTTAGGCATGCCATTATGATGTTCCTAAATCGTGGGTGTCAAACTTCAGTCCTCGAAGGCCAGCATCCTGCTTGTTTTTGAGATATCCCTGCCCTACCTGCTGCTATTACCTGGATCAGGTGTGTTTTGCCAATAAGAAGCTACAAGGGCAGGTTAGCTGGAAAACAAGCAGGACAGCGATCCTTAAGGCCTGGAGTTTGACACCTGCATCCTAAATGATCTGATGTGTGATTTTCACCTTCAAAACATGAGAGCTGACTAATTAGGTCTAAACCAATACTTTTAGCAAGCACAAGTTGATTTGTTTATTTGGATGTTTTTGATTCAGTCTTAGAGAGATGCCAGTGAAGGAAATATTCATCCCAGGTTTCCAGGGAAAGATTTTCCAAAACATTAAACTTTAAAATATACATTGTTCCCATGTTAAAATGCAAAACAAGTGACTTAAACATATCAACAAAGTGTGTCTAATGAGAACATAAATCAACAATTAGGATATTGCACTTGGAAAAATGAGACATGGTTAGGCATAGGTTATGCCACCAAAAGGTATGCAGAGTTGTTATTGGATGTTTTAATGGTATAAAAGTGGCACAAGAGTTTGTTTAATATTGTTATAGGAATCATTTTTAGGTTAACATCTGTAAAACTGAAGCCCGGTATAGAGTGATAATATTTTTGCAGGTCCAGAACACCTGGCCCCTTGCGGTGTGGAGGAGCAACAGCTTTACTCAGAGTCCCTCCTGAATGACTGGGCCTACCTCTGACATAGAGCCCAGACACCCTGCAGAGTAAGCTCATTTTGGCCCCGTGATGTCATCCTTTAAGTCACTACCCAAAGCTCCTGGTCATTGGTGTGGGTGTAATAACAATAGCTAATAATAACTATTTTATTGCAGTACCACTTTCAACACACACAGTTTTCTATATCTTATTTAAGGTGTAATGAACTGAGAAAGATGGAAATTCCCTGCATTGTGGGACACCCTAATGAAAAAAACAAATCCTGTAAACGCCCCTGCTTAAAAAAAACAAAACAAAAAAAAACCCCAAATGAAATCAGGTAGAAAATACAATATTGACTTAATCTATGGACTATGAGTCTGGGAGAAAGATTTATTACTTTACATTTTTGGCTGTGCGGAAGGAGAAGTAAGATAATAGATGTATGCTTGTAATAATATCATAGGACAGATATTATTACAAGCATATATCTATTAAGAGTCTTTCCTCTACTTTGTTAGTTTGTTCCTTTCTTTGCCTTTGATTTACATTAAGCGGAACAGTTTAACGTTTTATTTTGAAAGGTACGTGCTAATGCGCACCCGCACGCTAGCGACGGAAGGAGTGGCCCTGCGTCTTGGTTTCGGGAAGCAGCGCGTTGCCGTCGTTGCTCACAGTTCGCGAGAACCCGAGAGTGTAGGCGGCGGTGGGGGAAATACGCTCGCAGAACTATGAAGCTTTAACTGTCAATCATATTGACGTGCTGAGGTGTCTTTTTTATGTTTTTTATTTTTAATGCGAAACTTTTAGAAGACGCTCGTCAAACGGTAAGATATTTTACTGTCGCACAGGTTGCTAAGTTTACAGCTCCGACTTGCTGTTGATATATTTCCTTGTTGTGGTGTCGCGTACGCTGTTAAGTGCATACGAGGCTTGATTTAGGCCTCGCGATAACGCGGTCAGTTTGCTTTTATATAACGTCAGATAGAAGGGAAAAAAGCAAACTTTTGTTGTACTGTGCGTCTCCGTATAGTTTAATCGGTGCCCTCGAATAGTTAGTAGCTTGACGTGATGTAAACAATACGTTATAAGGTGTAATCCCTGATAGGCCTATCGACATATTGATCGGGTTTTCTGACGTCATATTTGTTAAAGCATATTTTTCTTCTTTTCTTTTTGTTATTTGGTAAGCTATGAGGTTTGTTTGTTTTGTTTTTTTAAAGACAGAAATGTATAATAAAAGCAATACATTTTATTTTAAAGAAGCTTTAAACTTACTCTTGTTTAGTATTTATGTATACCACAGCACGTTTATGTAGCTGATTTTCTTAAAGCTGTGGTCAAACTCCCGTTTGTCTGTGTGTGTCAGTAATGGGAGGGAGGTCCAGATCTTCAGGATCGTTTTCAGGCCTGAGTGAGCCTCCGAAGGATCAGGGCATCCATGTCTACCTTTTCTGGACAAAAGATGGGAAGAAATATTTGTCTCACACCACAGGAGAGGTCACAGCGGAGCAGCTGTGTATCTCTGCAGCAGAGACCATCGGTAAGAGGAAAAGGCTCCACCAAATGCACAGTCCAGAAATGAAAGTGTTTTCTCTTTTCATGTGGTATTTGAGCCTGCTAGTGGCAACAGTGTGTAACATCAGTGTTTCCTCCTCAGGGATAACGGCTCTGTGCCATTCACTGTTTGCGCTGTACAACCCAGAAAGACACTTTTGGTACAGCCCAAACCACATATTTAAGGCAGAGGAAAACCCGAGCCTTGTACTTCGCTACTGTATGAGGTGAGTCTGTGTTTGTTTAACACTGTACTTGTGACACAGATAACATACAGCGAGGATGTTGATATAGTCTTTTTGTATTTAGGTATTACTTTCGGAACTGGCATGGACTGAATGAAAACGAGCCCATGATGTGCCGCTATCCTCCCAAATCTGGTTCAAAACGGGGTTTCCCTTTACTTGACACAACTTCACTGGAGTATTTATTTTCCCAGGTTGTTTTGGGGTTTTTTTTTTAATGGCATGCTTTTACACTCATAATGTTCCTGTCTTGACAATAATATAGTATCTTTTCCAAATCAGGCTAAGTATGAATTTGTGAATGAAGTGGTACAAATGGAATACGTCAAGACAGAGGAGGAGCAGACTCGCTTCAAAAATGAGAGTTTGGGAATGGCTGTGCTTCACCTCTCATACCAGGCAATTAAAACGGAATCAACTTTGCAAGATGTAGCTTCAAAAGTCAGGTATATACTTTGGCTTGATCACACCGCAATCCCTCCTTCCAAATAGTGTTTTAAGCTTTCATTCTTAAATGGCTTATAATATGTTTATATCTTGTACTGTTAATGTTATTTTCTGCTACTGTAACAAATGTCTTTTTAATCCAATCTAATCAGTAAGTTCAGATAATATCACTATACCTCTTTTTTTTTTCAGCTTTCTAGACTGCGTTCCAAGATCTTTCGCCAAACACATTTCCAGAGACAACTTCCTGACTAAACTCAGGATCCAGCGAGTGTTTAAAGACTTTGTGCGGTCCTTCCAGCAGCACACAGTGGATCGGGGCAACCTGTGCACTGAGGAAATCATGTACAAGTACATCGCTACACTCGAGCACTTGGCACCGCGTTTTGGCACTGAGACTTTCCCCGTAACCCGCCTGGATCTGAGGGACGAAGATGACCGAAGTGGCTCGTGTTCCAGCACCACCCACGCCCAGTGTGGTTCAAAAGACAACTTCTGCGGCCCAATATCACATGAAATATCGGTGTCCGGTACTGAAGGGATTCAGTGGAGGAAGGTGTCTGCTCAAAGGGTCTGTATAGACACTGATGCTGGCATATTGTATATGTTGGTTGAGTGGCCTTTTGGGTTTTTTTTTAATTTGTTCAATCTCTTTACCCAGGCACAGGCAAATAATTACATGGGGAATGGCTACATAAACTACATGAGAAAACCAAAACAGCACTCCAGCCAACCAGATGCAGACACACCCAATGACTGGACCTTCTTCAGCGAGTTCCCTGAAATAACTCACATAGCCATTACTGATTCTAATGTGTGCATCAGCACTCGAGACAATCTCTGTATGGTGAGACCACTTGTTTGTTTTTTAATGTAAAAGCTGCAATGCATTCACTTAATTGGTAAATGTCTTTGTAATGCATTAGTCCAGTGGATAAAGTGTTTTTAGTCATTCAACTAATTGCTCAGTCTTTTGAGGATGTTTTTATAGACAACACACTATACATTTCTGCCTAGATTCTATATGTGTTTGACTATAAAGCCTCTCGTTTTTGACTTTGCTTTGGGCAATTTATCCTGTTTTGAATTTGTATGTGTCAGTAGGTGGGAGCTCTGATTGTAAGGTAGTGGTGTTTCTGTATATGTATGTAGGAGGTTCAGATGATCTCCAGCCAGGAGGCCCATTCCTTCGTCTCCCTCCTAGATGGATACTACCGACTGACTGCAGACGCCCACCACTATCTTTGTCATGAAGTGGCTCCCCCAAGGGTAGTGTGGAGTGAAGCAAATCTACTGCATGGACCTATGCAGTGAGTTTTCTACCCTTATATACATGCACATTCAGACACAGAAAAGGCTATAAAGAAACATGGTGTGTTATGTCATAACTCCTGTGTGTTTTTCCAGTGATGAGTTTGTGCTGTCTAAGCTGAAAAAGGAGGCAGAGGATGAGGGAACATTCCTCGCTCGTTGGAGTGTTGTTGACTATAACTGCATCATCCTAGCTGTTCTAATCAAGAATCAGGTGAGTCAACACCCACCCTCTTATATGGAAGTAGTTGCAGTGTAATGATGGTCGAAAAATAAACCCGATACTTTCCCTGCACCTGTGTTTTGTGCATACAGGATGGTGTAACGCGAAGCCACAAGCAGTTTCGTGTTCACGTAAAGGATTCAATGCTCTGTCTGGAGGGCTTGGAACGACAGTTCCCCAGCATGAAGGAGCTCACCGATAGCCTCAAGTCGTTTGTCCTCAAGTCTGGTTCGGACAGCTTTACTGTCAAAAAATGCTGTTCGCCAAAATCAGGAGGTTTGTGTTCCTTGTTTTGCTCATGTATCCAATATTATGCCTCTAGAGTCCTGTTGAAGCCCCCTTTGAATTCAGCCTTGTTCACCTCTACTCAGTTTTTTAAATTAACTGTAATAGTTGCGCTAATGTTCCTACTTACTAATTGGGGTACTCGTATCCCTGTTTAGGAATTTAGGTGATATTTAGGTTTTTAATCAGAATTGACTGTGTCTGTTCTGCTGTGTGTGGTGCAGAGCTATCCAACCTTCTGGTGAGGAGACACAATGAATGCGATGTTCACGCTGAGCCCTTATCCCAAACCTACAAGACCCGTCTAATGTTCCCCCAAATCAAGGACAAAGATATCAAACAGGTGACAATGTCCACTCGCCACCTTCATAGTCATAGAGGATTAGTTGTCCTCTGTCCTGTAGCTGACTGTACGGGTGTTTTATTTTGGAGCAGGAGCAGCATTTGGGTCGCGGCACCAGAACTAACATCTACTCAGGACGGCTGTTAACGCAGGAAAGAGAGGAAAGTGATAATGACGAGTTCAACAACAACTCTCACCGAGGCCACCGAGTCGTTCTTAAGATTCTGGACCAAACCCATGAAGATATTGCTCTGGTAAGCTGTTTGAAACTCACTCAAAAAATGACACTTTACTATGCTGAATGTAAACGGTTGTTATGATCTTGTCTGTTCTGACGTTTACGTTTTCACTCCTCTTAGTTGTTTTTCGAAACCGCAAGTCTCATGTGCCAGGTATCCCACCGTCACCTGGTGTTTGTATATGGCGTGTCTGTCAAAGGATCTGAAAGTAAGAGACGTAGCACTGTTCATCCTCACTTCCTCATTGTTATTTCCCCATCACACACATCAGTGTATACAGTCAAATTTCTGATTTTAGTACTAAGAAAACCATGTTGCATATGCAAAATCACCCTAACCATGTTCTATTTTTACGTTTTGCTCGTGCGTATATCATGAACCAAACCTCTCAGACTTGTTCCTGTCTTTGCAGACATCATGGTGGAGGAATTTGTGGATTTCGGGCCTTTGGATGTCTTCCTTCGCAGAGAAAAGAATGTGTCTGCTGGGTGGAAATTCATTGTTGCAAAACAGCTTGCCAGTGCCCTCGACTATCTTGTGCGTTCTAATCCTTATTTTTGACACTGATTATATTTCAGTAAATCTAATTGATTTCAGTGAAGTTTTTTATCCAGTGTTACTCTAAGAAATAAGCTGCTGCAGACCCATGTGTAAAATGATTGAACAAAAGAAACAAGTAGTAGTTCTTTCTTACTGCATGCCATGTTTTGATTTTGAGATGCTGCTATCAGGCAGGAAGTGAAGTAAATGTCATATCACAGCAAAGTGTAAGATAAGTGCTCCAAGTAATTTTTTTGCCTATTGACTAATAGCAGTAACAGTTTGTGTTATTTTTAAGAACACTCTGCTTGACCAACGGTGCTATTTTCCTTATTCTAGGAAACCAACGGGTTGGTTCATGGAAATGTCTGTGCCAAGAACATCCTTTTGGTGAAAAATGGTCTAGAACCTAACACTACTCCTTTCATCAAGCTGAGTGACCCAGGAATTGCTCTGAGTGTTCTTTCACGGGAAGGTCCGTACCACCACCTCGCTTCAGTTTATGTGTTATGTGTCTCTATACACGGTCAGCTTCAAGAGTGTTCTAATTTATGTACTTTGCAATCAGATTTAGAAACAGGAAATCTCTAATCTCTTCTCGTGAACCATTTCCTGCTGTCTTGCAGGTTTGGTTTAAAATATGTTGTTCAAGTGTGTCAAAAATAAAAAGTTGAGATGAGAGTTGCACGAAAGTAAAACAAAACTCTTCGTTATTTGTTTTGCACTTGCTGATGTTGAATACCAACTTTATAGATGCTTCTGTGTTTGTCACCATCTATTTAGTTCAGTTAGGAGGAGTTCTCCTTCAGATAAGCCAGAATAAATATCCTACACTAACTTGTGTTATTATTTTGTGCCATGCAGAGCGCCTGGAACGTATCCCATGGATTGCCCCTGAGTGCATTGACAGTGGTTCAAACATAGGCAGCCATGCTGACCAGTGGAGCTTTGGCGTAACGATGCTTGAGATCTACAACAACGGTGATCTTCCCTTCAACTTCAACACATTGTCCGAGGTAGGCATGTGCTACAGCTCGGGCTTTTACTCCTCTTTCAACAACCCAAAGTATCACATCACATATTATTCTTCTGAATTGTAATCTTAACACTTGAGTCTCCCCACCCCAACCAGAAAGAGCGCTTTTATCAGCAAAAGGGCCACTTAGCTGAACCATCTTCCCCAGAGTTGGCCAGGTTCATCAACATGTGTTTGACCTATGAGCCTGAGGAGAGGCCGTCATTCCGCAAGGTGCACAGAGAACTCATAGAACTCATGAGGAAAGGTCAGTGTTTGCTCGATTACTTTATCTCCTTTTTTAAAACTCTGTTGCAGTTCATTCAATAAACAAGTGTGTGTTTCTTCATCCAGGTTTTGTCATTCAGTCTGTTATGCCTTCCAGTGAAGCTTCAGCTAACACAGACCCCACTGTGTTCCATAAACGCTACCTGAAGCAAGTGCGGATCTTAGGAGAGGTTAGTACCACACAGCAGTAGTTTGCTTTTCGTTGTATTAGCTGGAGTAATCATCTCCTCATTCTTCTGTTTATAGGGTCACTTTGGAAAGGTGACTCTGTACTTGTATGACCCAGCCAATGACGGGAAGGGAGAGCAGGTGGCTGTGAAGTCTTTGAAGCAAGAAAACGACAAAATTTCTGACGGCTGGATGAAGGAGATTGAAATCCTGAAATCTCTTTATCACAGCAACATTGTGAAATACAAGGGCTGTTGCACAGAACTGGGTGAGTCCTCGCTTTCCTTTCTGTCTGCTTAAATATCTGTTTGAGCCATATGTCAACAGAGTCTGCATGTGTAAATGAGTGTGCAGTACAGCTCTTGTAACCTGCGGTGCTCAGTGGATCATTCAGCAAATTGATTTTTGGTCCCTGCTGTTCTTCTGTAAATATTGGAAATCCATTTGAAGTGCACCACTGTTTGTGTTGTATGTCAATATTTTGAGCTTTTAACACACATCATGCTGAGCAGCACAGCAAAGCACCAGAATAAGAACAGGTTTTCTTGTCAGGAAGAGAAATTCACTTTTGCATTGTCCATTGACAGGAGGGCAAGTCGTCCAACTAATAATGGAGTACCTTCCTCTGGGGAGTCTGAAAGACTACCTCCCCAAACGTAACCTTCCGCCTTCTCATTGTCTCATGTTTGCTCAGCAGATCTGTCAGGTGAGTTGTGGTGGTTTAATATTTTGTGCTAGCGCTGTATTACTTGTAAACACCATATGTGTCTATCCGTACAGCCCAACATTTGAATGAGTTACTGTACATACTTCTTTTTTCATAAATTAACATGACTTTTTTTATTATTATTACACTTGTTACTGTTTTTTTTTTTTATTTTTTAAATGTCTAGACCCTCTTGGCCTTGAATCTGAGCTGGTCTGCTTTTACTTGAGTGGTCGTGACTTCCGCTCCTAGCTTCAGCTAAACTTTCATATTTTCTGGTGTGAAAACTGCTGAGATGTCAGCTTGTATTCTTCTCTGTTCTGAAGAGAGTCTCTGTTTTTCTGTTTGCTTTTGTGCAGCATACAGTGTAACAGCCTGAAGGAGATAATCCATCACATTAAGCTTTAATTCCATTTTACAGCACTCTGTTTTTGTGTGTGTGTTTTGTCATTAATTCATTCTGTCTGAAATAAGTAGTTTGATTGCATTGGCATTATGTTATGCTGTGTTTTCTCTCAGTAACCTGGGAAATGTCCTCCAGGAAATAATCATTCAACACCCAGAACCATAATTTCATAGCAGCCTTGGAAAAAATAGCCAATTTCTGTTTGAATTTATTGTTGATAATAAAGTAATATTAGTTTTGATTAAGGGCACTTGATGGGAAGCTTGATTTTTAAAAAGTGTAAAATATTGCAGAAGATTAAGAACAGGGCTCTGCGAGGCTCTTTTGTGAAATTATTTTGATCTAACATGTTTCAGCGACGGTTCTAGGGTGTAGATGGGTGTGGAGGCATAGTTATCACATTAATGGTCTCTGTTATGGCATGCAAAGTTGTCAGCAAACAAAGATACAGTTGAGTCTGCGGGGAATGCAATTTGCTTTGCAGGTTTCTGGTTGTAGATGAAAGTATTGGATAAACTGACATTTAGACCTGGTGATGGTGTTTAATGGAAAATATTCATCTAATGATTCTTTACCACAGGAGTAATGCACATGCTCAATTTTAATGGCAGCATATTTAATAGATAATTAGATTGCTTGCTCAGAGCCATAAATTTAATCCTTAATATTGCTAGAAGAAGATTTCAGTGATCACCACACACAGATCTGTAAAAATAGCTTTTCTGACCTGTTTTTATCTGAATTGCTGTTGCAGACTGATTGACAGGCATGAAGGAGTTACTCTCCGTAGGGACACGTTTTTTTGCTTTTTACCGTGGTTAAAATAGCAGCTGTTTTTGAAATAAAAATGGCATCCATCTTTTTATTCCTGTTATTTTCTTTTAAGGGGATGAATTACTTGCACTCAAAGCGATACGTCCATCGCGATCTGGCTGCCCGTAATGTCTTGGTGGAAAATGACAGTCTGGTAAAGATTGGAGACTTTGGCCTGACGAAGTACATCCCTGAGGGTGAGATCTACTACCGTGTCCGTGAGGATGGAGACAGTCCAGTGTTCTGGTCAGTTTACGCACTTAGACTTGTCACTCATTGTGTTGTTGTGTGACTTTGTCCTCTAAATTACATTTTTAAAAATTTTGTAGGTATGCCATCGAGTGCTTGAAAGAGAGTAAATTTTCCTTCTCCTCTGATGTTTGGTCCTTTGGAGTTACACTGTATGAGATCCTGACCCGCTGTGACCGTCGCCAAAGCCCTCCAGATGTATGTCATCACCGGCCTCTTTTTCAAGTATTTCTTTACTGAACCGGCCTTATCGATCAATCTCTGTGTGAATTACACAATCTGTTCTTATGTATCTTTTGCAGAAGTTCTTTGAAATGATGAAGGAAGCTCAAGGACAGATGACTGTGGTGATACTGATAAAACTGTTGGAACAAGGGTTGCGATTGCCTTGCCCTAAGGACAGCCCACATGAGGTAAGCTCAGAAGCCCATAAATCAAGTTCAGTACTTTTTGGCATTATGAATGGTATAGGTTTTTTTCATGATTACTTGTTTTTTGAACAGGTGAAGATATTAATGGAGCGGTGTTGGAGTGCAGATCCTTCAGAACGGCCAGATTTTGAGTCCCTAATTAAAAAGTTTCAGAGCCTACGCCAAGCATACTGGCAGTCCTTTTCATAGTCTCAGATATGCTGATTTGCTGACGGGGACTATGTGGAAATCCATTTGACTACAAGTCATCGCTTTGCTACAATGGCAACCATATATTAAGGGGAGCCAGTAATGTGTTTCTTGCCTCTATTAAGAGATATATTTGCAACCTTTTCATAATAAAAGCACACTGCTATCCTCTTATATGTGATGTTAACACAGTAATGAATTTTATGGGCAAAAACTTCATGTTTGTCAAGAGTTAATGGTTTGCATATATCACAGTGAGTATTAACAGTTTGTGTACGGTTGAGGGATACTGTATTTCATTTTGTTTAGTTATTGTACATTTTTGACTGTTTAATTTTATAAACTTTAAATGAATAATTCAGAATCTAATAAACAATTTTCCACAAGCTATTTTATTAAAGCCTGAAATAGACTGATGACTCCATCAGTGGGTCTACGTGTTACCTGGTTTTCACTCATTTTTTACTATTCCACAACACTATCAGTGATATGTACTTGTAATGCTTTTATTTTAAGGGGTTGCTTTTGAAATTCATATGGAGAATTTCATTGATACCAGTCTCAGGGCTCACGCTCATGGTCACAGGGGCTTTCCTTCCAAAACACTCATGCCTCTTTGTTTCCACACATCTGCTTTCTCTTTGGTGCATGACTGCCTGTTATTTGCCGTTACTCTTAAAACTGTCAAAACACAAATGCATAAATGATCATACCAGAGCTTTACTCATTAAAGCTTTTTCAGAATCATTAAACACAAAGTCCAATCTTATTTTGAATTTATAAAAACTCTTAGGGCTTTCAAAATGGCACCTCTTAAGTATAGAGCTGTTAACTGCAAACACAATGGGGATATGCTACAAGAGATCAGAAGAGACAATGTGTAAAGTCACAGGGAAGTAAACTTCAGATTGGCTATGACATCTACAAAGAGAAACAGTCTCTACAACTTGGCACTTGACTCTGTCCAGTATCTTTAATGGAAACATGCTAGTTGATACTTTTAAAAAAAAGAAACAAATCCCACTTGGCGGTAGATTTTGTTGCATATAGTAAACATGGCTCCTTATTTTTCTTCCTGAAAACTACAACTGTCAGGCTCCAAATGAAAACAGAAACAAGGATGAGTCAATTCCAAGTAGCCTTTCTAAAAAACAAAACAAAAAGCAAACTCTTTTTGACGTTACTGAGAAAATACTTTCAAAGCTAACCATTCATTTTCTGCGAATGGCATCTCTGGCAGCTTTCAGCTCACATTATAGCACTGACTCAGCTCTCAGAAAATTTTTAATGACATACCACCTGATTTTTGATTGAGTCTTAATAGCCTGATGTTATTGCTTCTTGGTGCCGCACAGGAGACTTCTACATATGCTGGAAAATTGTTTCTGTCTAGCCAAAACAGGGCCCACATGGCTTGGATCACACTAAAGTGGGGATGTGTAGATAGTCTATCCAATTATGAATCTGAAAGGACCTCCTCTGAATCACTGATGATGTAATTTTAACTGGACAGATGAAAACCATAGCTAAATCATAATTCTGGCATTTAAATCATAGCTGAAGTTGGACACTGTTACATTTAGAAAAGCCCATTCATGCTTTTTGTCTTGCAGTAAAGCAGTGATAATTACTGACCTCCACGATAAGACCATGAGACGTTAAACATATGCAGTTGACAAAGCTGTTGCTACTGACAAACCCCAAGATGAGAGTATTACTTAGATTCTTAGATCATAGTACTTGCTTTCAGCTGAATATGCACTTTAACTCAGGGTCATATCATAGTGTTAGATCTGCAGGAACTGGTCAACTTGTGGTTTACAGAGTTCAGACTAAACATGGTGAAATGTCTTTTAGCCTTTATGCTTCTCACTGCTAAAATTCTGCAAGTTTCACTCTGAGCTTTGCTCCAACTGAGGCCACAGCTTTAAAGTAATGATGACACTTTTACTCATGCTATAAGTTCTGATTTACACTCGCTTTTATTGAACTGGTGTGGAGTTATTTTATTTCACTTTCTTGTGCTTTGCATTTAAATAGGGTTATATTCTTTTAATTTGCATTTTATTATTATTATGCTGTTTTTATATGGTCTGTTGTTTCATTGCATTGTGCAAATCACTTTTAACTGCCTTTATGTACGACATATACAATACAAATAAAAATTTGCCTCGCATTGCCTAAAGCGTAGAACTGAAAAAGAACAATCTGCCAAATTCAGCATTTATTTATATTCAGCAGGTGTTCGTGTTTCTGTTCTGCATACGCTTTGAGTAAGACGCATACAGCAAGTGGAAGCTGAAGCACGAGCTCCAAGACATCTGTCCTGCCACAGTTATGTGTATTACAAACTGTCAGCATCAGACGTGTCTGCTTAAATGGGAGCTTTCCCTGCTGAGAGCTCTCAACATGTATTTGAAGGAAAGTACTGCAAGGACTGCAGGCTAATGGAGAATGAGGAATCTACCATGAGGCATGTCTAGTACTAAGCATTAGTCCAGAGTGATACCACCACCAGCTGAGTCACCAAATGCTTAACCCTTGTGTGGTGTTCGTATTTTTGTTACTCAGCCAGTGTTCATGGGTCTGGTGGACCCGCTAGAGTTTTGGCTTTCCAAATTAACACTATCAAACAATTTTATGTTAAATTACTCAACAGATGTTTACTTCATCCCAATTACAAGACATATGAACAGCAAACATGGTTAATTTTTTCCCTTTACCTTTGTTAGATCACATTTATGAATTAATGTGCTTCTCATTTTTCTTTTATATAAAATGTTATAAATAAATCAGTTATAATCAAGTGGAGTGAGTGGAAAGACACAACACATTTACACGTGAAAAAATAATTAATTGTTTAATTTTTCTTTTGAAAAAAACTGAACACGGGTCTCACAGACCCGAACACCATACAAGGGTTAAATACTACTGCTGTTCCCCTTGGGAACATAGAAAAATGCTGAATAGTGAAGCATATTGTTCTGACTCATAATCTTGGAGAGAAACTCCACTGCTGACTTCTGGACATGACATGATTGGTCCTTCTGGTGCTTGTCTGGACTGTGAAGCCCCCTGGAGGCACAGGCATTTTTCGTAGCCAAATGAAACTGATTCCCTTTATCCATCATTACAGTGTTGGATATATTCTCAGCTGACGCAGCCTATACTAGAGACCAAATTCAAATTACCAAAACAAAACCTGTATCTTCTTCTCTATATCTACTGTGAAAAAATGCTGTTTTCCTATACACTCTCTGCATAGCTAAAAAGGGCTTTATGAATGCTTTGTTTGTGGTAGAAAAGTCTGAATAAATTACCATGTGTCAAAAATTAACTGCTGAGTTTTTAAAGAGTGGTATTCATAAAATAATACTTAATCAATCAACATGCTAACAATAGCCTATTACGAAGATAATGGAATTTAAGTAAGCAAACCAACCACAATGATTTCCAAGAATAAAACGTTACGGATTTTTATGTTTTGTTTGAATTTTTAATGCTTTTGTTTTCAGTTTTGTTATATTTCAGTTTCCAGTGTGGATTTGTTTGTCTCAGTTCAGCTTTTGTTGTTTCAAGTGTCAAGTTTGACTTTTTATTTATTTCAGTATTAGTTTTTGTTTCCCTTTTTTTATTTGTTATTTGAGACACTTTGTAAAGCCAAGTAGCTCACAATCATGTGGACATATTCTCAAGCCTCCTTGCTTTATGAACTGGTAGTTCTAACAAAAATGAGCATATTTAAATTATAAACCATATTTCACTAGTTTATCTTTCAGACATATTTTGTTGGGATATTTTTGAGAAAATGTACATGCATAAATTAGACTCTTAAATTGTCTGTTGTCTTTTAAAAATCTAGATATTTAATACTACATTTTAATTAGATTAATTACCAAAAAACATCCATTATGCACCTCATGCTGAGGAGCAGGGACACTCGTTGCTCCGCCCCCACCCTTCCGATTTACGTTGTAGTCATGGAGAATGCGTTCCCTTGTCGTCCAATCAGAAGCAGCGCTGGGGCCATGTGTGTATTGTTTAAACTGCTCAAATCAGCCAGAGTTTTCAGACCGAAAAAACTTCCAGCACCGAGTCATGGCGGCCACAGTGTCAGTTAATACAGCTGCCAAAGATGAAAACACAGACTCGGGAAACAGTTTGGCTTCTCGTCCGCTTAATGAAAAATACGACCCCGCCGTGGACCAAGAAAACTGGATTCCCGGGGATCGCCGGTACCCCGAACTCGTGCAGAACGAAGAGGACGCGACGCCCGGACGCGAGTGTCAGCGAAAGGTCGACGAGGACTTGACATCACTGAACCCCGAAGAGATAGAGAGCCGCTTGGAGAGAACTCGACGGGAGTTTTACAACAGGAGGAAAATTATTATAAAAAACTTGCCCTCTGACGTTAGCAATCAGGTATGAGTAGAAAGTTTTAGGGGGTGAGGGTTTAATTGTTGGTTGGTTGATTGATTGATGCTACCCTGTGGCTAACGCTAGCCTAGCTCCGTTATACCTGCCATGCTATCAATGTTAGCTTCACAGGCATTTAACTTATTAGCTTCACCTTTTATTTAGTTTTCTGTGTACTACATCTGCTAGTGGTTTAAAAGTCAAAACGCACAGATTATTGGTAATTAAAAACGATGCAAACAGTTCTATAACTGGTTTGAGTTTGTTTGTTAACTAACATGGCTCGCGTTTACTGACAAGTGGTCAAATAATCAATCATGGTCATTTGTGGCCTGTGTGACCCACCAGGCCGCTTTGCATTCGTGGTTGAATTTTACCATTTGGCCCGCCGAGCCAAACTGTGGTTCATAACCGGTTTATGCGGGTTACATATGCAGTGAAGGTGGGTCATAAGTCCATTTGTTATTAACTCTGTCTGTAATTAACTCTTGATGCTACTTTTTTTTTTCTTTTTTGGAACGTGCCTGACTCATGGGGAGCGGTGGGCCTGCGGGCGGTACCATTGTTCACAGAGGGGGGGCTGGGGCAGTAGTGGGAGTTCGAGATGTGAGTTTCTCTATAACAAAAGGTGGAAGGCGTGGGGACAAAACGTTTCAGAAAATGCTAGGCAGCATCGCCATTTGTGTGAATAGGCAAAAGCTGGGCAGAACAATTTTTCCTACAACAATGAGGGAGTCATTCACCTCTCATCCCCCCCACCCCCAGCAGGTGCACTGATCCCCCACCCCCCAGTGTATATCAACGAGCTAATTGGCTGAGAGGGGGTTGATTGAAATCTTCAATTAACCAACGACCTCCTAAAGTCAAATGTTATTTACACATTTAAACATCTGCAGTTAATCATTGTCTCTTTCTTTTTACAGGAGGTCCATGAGCTCTTGGGCAGCTATGATCTGAAGTACTGCTTTGTTGACAAGTACAAAGGCACAGGTAGGTCTAACTGCTCAACCATGTTGGACTGAGCAAGGCAATTTGGCAAGTTTGGCGTCTGCAAGTTGGAGGAGGTGGGGATCAGGATGGATCTGCTCTATTACGCCCCTTTAAAATTTAATCTGACAGTGAACTCTGTAGCAAACAAAAGTAAATCGGGCTCTCCAGATTTGGAGCATGCTTAGTTAATGACTTTCAATGGACATACTGAACATGAAAAGGGGTTCTGGAGAAAGCAGCCAGACCTCAATTAAAGACTTTGTTTTCACGGTGTGCCTTCTCTTGCACTTATCATTATCACACAGTTGCAGATCTCTCTTTTTGGCGACTGTTGATGCTCGCTTGTCGTGGTGTCACGTTACATTGTCAGTTCAAGTGCGATAAGATCGATGGGCTCTCTGTGTATCTGTGTATGCGTTACCTCACATGCCCCTCGGTGTGATCTGCCATCTTGTCCAGCTAGAGTTGCTTGTTTTTAAATGTATAAAATGTAAAATATCAGATTAGAATATAAATAATTAAATATCTATGCATTCTTGCAGTAATATTTCACTAGAAAATGGGTGATGATCATGATAATAGGCCAGAAAATTGTGTGAGGCAGATGGTATTTTCAGGGTATGCCTGGTATCCAGCAAGCTGATATGGAAGAAAACCAGTGACATTTAGATGGCGCTTTTTTTTTTTTTAACAATATAGAATTGGCTGCCAAACTAACTTCTTACTTTTATTTTTTATTTTCCTCCCCTTCTCATGGCTTTCAGACAAAACTGGAAAACTTTTTCACGCCTTCTTTCTTTTTCATAACATGGGTAACAAGATGTTGATTTTATTCTTGCTGGACTGACAGGCATTGTAGTTTAAACAAGGGGTAAAGTTACACCAACACAAAGGATTCTGTGTGCTGATATTGTGCCACCAGAACTGTTTTAACAGCCTTGCTAGAGGCAAAAACGTCACAGGCAGGGTTTGCTCCCTGACACCTGCTGAGTACAAATAAATCTGACTTTATGCCACCTGAACAATGTCATTCCCTTGCCTTACACCAATTTGTTTCTCTCTTCTGTTTCCTTTCCCGTGTTACTCAAAGCATTTGTGACCCTACTTAATGGTGAACAAGCACAAAGTGCCATCAAAGAGTTCCACCAGCATGTGTTGCGGGACCGGGAGATCTCTGTGCAGCTGCAGCCGACAGATGCTCTGCTGTGCATCGCCAACCTGCCCCGCGCATTCACGCAGCAGCAGTTTGAGGAACTGGTGCGCCCCTTCGGCAACCTGGAGCGTTGCTTCCTGGTGTACAGTGCCACCTCGGGGCATTCCAAGGGCTACGGTTTTGTGGAGTACATGAAGAAGGACTCTGCGGCCAGGGCCAAATCGGAGCTCCTGGGGAAGCAGCTGGGCTCCCGTATGCTTTACGTCCACTGGACTGAGGTGGGCTCCCTCACATATCCACTGCTGCACTCCAAATGCCTGTGCGTGGACCGCCTGCCTCAGAGCCTGCTGACAGCCCAAGACCTCCGCAGTGCCCTGGCTGACACCCACACGCCAGTTTTCTGCCAGGTCAGATTTTTACTGCACACAAGCCCAATACTTCAAGTGAATGATTTCAGAAGTCTACAGCATACTGATTGCACACAGCAGCGATCATTAACTTTTTTGTCATTTCTTTGTGTGGCTATTGTTTTATACAGCAAATGCCCACATTAATAAAAGTTGAGTGCTTTAAAAGCTGCTAAAATCCATCACAAAGTTGTAAAATTGTCCCTGAAGGTGTGCAAAATGACTGCACTACTGAGTCACTGTGAAACTGCAATCCATATTTGATCTTTCACCTTTACCCCAGTTTTCCTGTGGCCACTCAAAGTTACTATAGCAATAGCAACTGTTGGTTTCTATGGTGATGACCACCTGACACCCCCAGGTGGTGTCATTCAGCAGGTTTTTTTCTGGAATGGGAGAGAGCTGTGTCCTTTTGAGCAGGACACAGTCGTAGTTTTCTGTTGTTTCCAGACTGAACAGTCATAATAATTAGGAGCCATATGATGGTTTTAATAGGAAACTGTGATATCACTGCAGCTTTATCAAATTCATAAAACCAGACGGTTGCATCATGGTAAGAGCAGAATACCACTAAAAACAACACAAAGCCATATATAGTGGTTGATGTGGTGATTAAAGGGCCTTAAAAGGTAAAACAGATTTTGATCTGGGACTTTAGAGATGCAAATTTCAGTGGGTTATTTGAAATTTGCCAAACCATAAATGAAAGCAAAGGGTGCTGACAAATAGTAGCATTCCTAATCAAAATTCACTGAGTGAAGTGACCCATAAGTATCCAGGTGGCAGCCATAGTAAGTGCTTTTTGAAGAGTCTTAGTACTCCAAAAATTTCCAGAGTGCTTCCTTCTTATGTCTTTTCTTGCCACCTTTTAGAATAGGGTACACTGAAACTTCCTTTATGAAAAGAAAGGAGGCAACACCATCCCCCAATGAGAACTTTGATGAAAACAATCAACAGGAGTGTCACCTGGTGCAGATACTATAAAATGTTAATTAGAAAAGGGTTTTCCATTTCGTGTCATATCGTGCTAATTTGTTCCTAACTAAGAGACTCTTAAACCAGCAGGTGAACTACAAACATCACACTGCTATGATAAAACTCGCATATATAGATTTTAAAAAGGCTATATAAATCAGGATTGAGGGTCATGTTAAAATAATAATCGTGAGCTGTGTAGAAGCTTCACCCCAATTCAGTTTGTGTTGCTTCTATTTTTCTTTATCAATTCACCTTGATCTTTCCTTGACCTAATGATATTTTCCATCCAGGCCTGGGGAAATTATGTAGATTGTTTCAGCTCAGCAGCAGCCTGAGACACAATTTTGGTGCTGTAGCCATCTTGACAGTTATTTGAAGCTCCTATCTTAATGAATGGGGAAAGATCCATAACTTTTGGTTGAGTGCTCACCAGGTATATATAAAATTGCTGCTTTTTTTTTTTTTTTTTCATTATTATTTATATGAACATGTTCAAGATTTGCCATTCTAATTCACTGCATGGAAACAGTTGGACACGCAATCTTGACGTTTTTGCTACAATAACAAACAAAACAGAGTAGCGATATCTGCCACTACATGGTTGCATGTTTAGCATGTAGCACTTCTCATGTAAATCTGAGCTCAGAATTCACCAAATGCTGCGATGGGTGTTTTGTGAAGCAAGTCTTGCCCCTCGGTAGCGGCCTCCAACACCACCAGGCAGTTATTTATTTATTTATTTTTAAACAAGTGAGTTTCAGCGGTCACCAGGATGTAAAAGTTGCATATGTAGAGTCACCACTGCAACCTCGAACATTTAAATTCTGTCAACTTTTCCTGATAATTAGGTTTTAAAGAGCTTATACTACTGTTGCAGAATTCTGAGTGAGTGCTGTTTCTCTCTGTGGTAATCCTGAGTTTTTATTAACTAAAAATTCCATGAGATTTTTTTTTTTCTCCATCTTTCTCCAAATTTGTGCTAAAATATGTGAACACTGAGGGTGTAAGTGAAAACCACTTGGCTTCCACTCTCTGTGTGTGTGTGCATCTTATTCATTGGCTGCAGGGTTTTTTGTTTTTCTCTATATGCTTGAAAAATTGCTGCCTCAATTTTTCTCTCCACAGTTGGCTCAGGGACAAGATGGAAGTTTCCGGCGTTTTGCAGTGCTGGAGTTTGCCACTGCAGAGATGGCCGAGGAAGCACAGCGACTCACAGATGGCAGACTGCTGGGTGGGACACATATCAGGGTGTCCTTCTGTGCCCCGGGTCCTCCTGGAAGAAGCATGTTGGCTGCTCTGATTGCTGCACAAACCATGGTACTGTATTCCAATCTACAGTCTTTGCTTGAGCCCTTAAGGCATAACATTGCTGCCTTTGAGTTCGTGCTGTAGTTAAAATTACGTTACTGGACACGACTTGGAAGCATTGCCGTTATATAACTCTCACAGAGGAGCTGGCTCATCACGTGATTTCAGATTAATGGAAAAAATTTTGGTTATTTGTTGGTCTTGTTCTGAGTCTTTGCTTTGTTTCCTTCCTCTCAAGGCTGTAAACAGGGGTAAAGGACTCCTCCCTGATCCGACAGCCATGCAGATACTCACAGGCCTCAGCAACCCCGCCGCCCTCAAGATGCTGCTCAACCCACTGACACAGGGACATAAACAAGGTGAGGAGCCGTGAGCTGCTTTTAATCTGTTTTATTGCTATTATTCGTTCTCCTGCGGTGGATCTTAATCTTTGTCTATGCGCAGGCCTCCTCGGTGCGGCCCCCGCCATACCGCCACTGCTTGCCAACCCCGCTCTCACGGCCGCCCTGCTCCAACTGCTCCTTCAGAACCAGGCCAAGGCTCAGCAGGTACCGCTGCCTTTTCCATCTTTGCTCCGTCATGTTCTTCCCTGCTTTTGCTTCCTGCCCGTTTTTGATTCATCCTCTCCTACTCACAGACTTTGTTCCCCACTCTGTTCTGTCCCTCTTTACCATTAGCAAGCCCTTCTGGGAAATCCTCTTCTGTGGGCTCAGGTGCTACACAATAAAGAAAACCCTCTAGTGCCTTGTGTGAGTGATAACGGTTTTTATGGTTGGCCATCAGTGTGTGTGTGAGTTGGAGCTGAAGTTAGATGGATTCTGGCCCTTTCTTCTTTTTATGTGAATGCTGATAGAAAACCTATTGCCTGGGTGGGTAAGCTCTTGCTAGGAAAGTGAGGGGTTTTTTTTGTGCGTGTATGTGTGGAGTGTTCCTTCGAGTGGTGCTGAGTAATGCGGTAGATGTACTATTATGCTGTATGCCAGAATTGTAAAGGTACATCCTGTAAGGACATAATTGCATATACAGTAAGTAAACTTGCTGAATGCATGTGTTAAGTTTAGTTACCTTGATGTTGCAGTGTGGCTGAGTGACCCTGTTGTGACTGAACTTTTTTTCCTTTTTTTTTTCCCTCTTGGTCAGCAGCCGGGACTTATTGGGGAGAATCCTCTGGCCTCTCTGCCTGTCCAGCAGGGAGTCCATCTGCTCGGAGACCTGCCCCAAGGTTTGGCATCAGTCCACTCCAGCCGTGGCTCCTTCAGCCACAGACTGCATGTCTGCTTTTGATGATAAACATCTGCATTGCCATTAGCCTGTCCATCAGGCGTCTTACTCCTTACATTACTTATGTTACCCAAATTAAAACAGAATGCATATCTAATTTCCTCTGAAAAGCTTGAAGGAGAAGATTAAAAATGAAATGTGTGATTGTCATTTACGCTGAAGTCTCTAATCACCATAGGTGGTATTGTCCCTGGACTGGCTCTTCAGACAGATCCTCTACCCCCCTTGAAGCCAATGCCACGTGGCAGAACTCTTTCAAGGGATCAGGAGTCCCCCACGTCGGCTTGTCCCTTCCCCCAGACCTCCTCTCCGACCCTGCCGGGGATCTCTATACCCCTGCTGGGTGGCATGATCGGGGCAGATGGCCTCACAGCACAAGGGGTGAGTTCCCAAGTAATTGCCTTTTTAAAATGCCTTCAGTCCTTCAACTGCCTTTTTTTCCCTCTTCATTCTCATTCCTCATTCTGTGCAGGAAATGTAAAAATAAGCCATCTTTTTTTTTCTTTTTAAACTTCATGTCAGGTTTCCATACTAGGAGATCCTGCAAAAGATGCAAACCTTCCCCAGAGTCCCTTCCTCAATGTCAGCAACGCGTTTTCCTCAGGTGAGGTGCTGCTTTTTTGCTGTGCTCGCATGAGCGGTAAAGATTTTATCTACTTTTACAGTCTGTTCTTGTTTGCCGCTTCAACTGAGAGATGATGTTGGATGCATCAAGGATATATTTGGGGTGGCTGTAGCTCAGGTGGCAGAGCAGGTCAGCCACTAATCAGAAGGTCGGTGGTTCGATCCCAGGCTGCCTCCTGGCTGCATGCCAAATATCCTTGGGCAAGATACTAACCCCATGTTTGCCTACTGGTGGTGGTCAGAGGGCCCGGTGGCGCCAGTGTCCGGCAGCCTCGCCTCTGTCAGTGCGCCCCAGGGCAGCTGTGGCTACAATGTAGCTTGCCATTGCCAGTGTGTGAATGTGTGTGTGACTGAATGACTGAATGTAGTGTAAAGCGCTTTGGGGTCCTTAGGGACTAGTAAAGCGCTATACAAATGCAGGCCATTTACCATATATTTGTATACCGTGCATCTCCTCCAGGAGGAAGCTGCAGACCTCACCCTTACAGAAGGCGGCCTACACTGAGTAACGTGTCCAACCAGAGCATGCAACCGAATTACAACCTGCGTTACCAGGATTCCTACAGCCCTGAGTACCCCCCACTCCATCGGGTAACTATGAATCATTGCTGCTCAGACTCCTGATTATTTTTTTTAAATGTGTATTTCTGCATCGATGGGTTGTGTGTTTTTTGTTTTTCCTTGTCTTCCTTACTGCTCTAGTCATTGTGACCTGTTGAATTTACTGTATAGCGCTTGGCTGCTCATTTAGTGGTTTTATGACACAATCTGGTCCGATGCCATCTGGTGTCTTTCCTCAGGATCCCCTTGCCCACTTGTATGAACAGCAGGAGAATCTTGATGCCGGGGCCTTGGCAGGATTCGGTCAGCAGGTAGTGCTTTGTCAACTGTTTCAAAGCTGACTTGAGGACATTTGTAGTGTCAGTAAATTAAATGCACGCCTCCCTGTAGTAACATAGCTGTGAACTTGTCTGTCTCTGCAGGCCTCTCATTGCGCTGAATACAGTGAGCGGTTCCCCCCCTACAGTTACCCTCCAAGCCCACCTCTGTCCTCATATTTCAGCTCAGGGTCTGAGAGCTCCTGTAATGGGAGCCTTCCCACCCCCAAGCTCAACAGGGTAAGCAAAAGCTTTGCATTGATTTTTTTTTTTTTTTTTGATATATATGAAGGATTGATTATTTGTCAGTGCAAGAATACTGAGGATAGCACTAGAAGGATTAAAATAAATAAATAAAATAAAAATAAAATAGTGGAGGGTTAGGTGCCAAGAATAAGTCTGTTCAATAATTAATGTTGCACTGTGAGCGCTTGAGTTGAAGTCAAATGATGAGTGGTTGTTTGTCTTTAGGCTGTGGGAATGCCTCCTGTGAGCCACACCAACTACCCTGCAGGTGTGGAGAATGTTATGAAGGTAATTTATAGGCTTCAATGTTATTGTTTCATATTTTTCTTTTTGAAGTTTCTGTTTTGATTTTAACCCCACCCCCTCCTTTCTTGTAATTATAGACTCCCATCGGTAGCCAAAAGCGCACGTTCTCCCGGCTGATCCCGTCTCCCGAGCCGAGCCCTGAAGGCGGTTATGTGGGCCAGCACTCCCAAGGCCTCGGCGGTCACTACGCAGACTCCTATCTTAAGCGTAAGCGTATATTCTGAGTACAGCTGTAACGAGTAGCCATTCAGCAGCCAGGATGGAGTAGCATCTCCTCTCCCATATTCTCCAATGGACTCAGTAATTTGGTGGTCCTCGGATTTATTGTCCCATATGCATGTGTGAGTGACCTCTGGAGGCTGCAGAGTAGTGCAGCCTGTTTGTCACTCTGTGGAAAAACCTTCAAATTTTTTTTTTTTTTTTTTTTTTTTTTTTTTTTTTTTTTTTGTATATATGATTTTACTGTGTTTTGTACATTTCAGTTTTAAATTTTTATTTGCCTGAACTTCCTGTTGAAAACCTTGTAAATTAAGGAGAAAAAGTGGTTCATTAGTAAATGCAATCTTTTTTTTTTTTTTTTTTTTTTTTTTTTTTTTTTTTTGGAATTCCTGTGAGTGAGGTATATCAGCAGATCTGCAGTTTGGCCAGTTTCAATGGTAACTAGCGGCTGCTTTTAAAAAAAAAAATAAAAGTGATTTAACATCTCACCAAAGTGACGCTGTCCACAGTTTCAGGCAAAGGGACTTGCATAGTGTAAGAACAAGCTTTGAAGGCTCTTACTTTGTGGGAGAAAAGAAAAAAAAAAAGCCTACCGTATTCCATGTAAAAAGTTCATGAGTTTGTATAATGAGATGGTGTTATGGTGTCTTGTTTTCCCCCTTCCTACCACACGGTTGTAAATTTTGCTTTATAACATTTCTGGTTTCAAACATTTCCTAATTGTTAACCTGCAGCTTTCCATCCACCAGTGATGGTTGTGTGGTGTTATGAGGCGAAGCTTTTTACAAACCTGGGATGTTTCCTGAGCCTGAACTTTTCCACGTTGTTTTGTCTTTCTAACCACACCCTCCAGCCTGTTCATGGAGTCTGTTCTCTACACTGGTTGTTGAGTGATGCACTTGGAGGGCACCGGTCATGTGTTCTCACCTGTATAAAAATGCCATCTCAAGTCCCCCTCTCACTCATGTATGTCCAGGAGTCGACGTATTTTCTGTGTTTATGTGAGTTCTGTGTTGCCATGTTTACATTTTTGAATGTTTTATAAAACCGTGAACGCTGCCCCACCCCTTGAAGGGTGCGGGCAGGTGCAGATAGCGCTGCATGCCATCTCTCCAGCTGCCAGCAGATCGTGCATGAATACAGGAGCGGTTCGGTGTTCTCAGTGAGGGGCTCAACTGTGAGTTGAACCGGCTTCTCCCGACGAGCACACGGCAGCTGGAACGATGGACAGCCTCTGTTTAGTTTTCAGATGATATTGGGGGTTCAGTATGTCTTTGGAGATACTGCTGGAAGCTTGTGGCAGGTGATTGGTCAGTGACATGATTGTCCTTGTATTATTTTTATTTAATTTTTTTTTTTAAAAAAGAATAATTATCTGGTTGACGGTTTGATTGTGAAAACCCATTACCTCTGACTTCTGCTAGGAAATGCAGCTACACTTGAGTCTTAACTGTGTTTTCTGTGATCTCATCCTGCCCTGTGTTGGCTTCCATCTACATTTACAATTTGTGTTTATTTGCTGTGTAAATAGTTAAAGATTCCCCTCCTCCCTTTTCTTGAGTCTAAAAACATTTGTTTTCCTTAATGACACCTGCCTCTGGTTCTGGTGTTTTTTGAATATTTGCTGCTCGTTTTTTTTTTTTTTTTTTTTTTCTTTTTTTTGGAAGTGAAGAGTGGCAACACAGCAGACTGCTCATGTTGTGTATGGACCAAGAGATGCAGCTGTACTGTATGATCATCACTTATTTTGATTGGATTTTTTTTTTTTTTTTTTTTTTAACTGCTGTCCTCTCATCTGTACCACCATGATTGTCTCTGTATGCGTGTGTGTGTGTGTGATGTGCGCAAGTAAATGTTATTTAAACTCACCACTTTCTCTGAACTCTTTTTGAATTGTGTCTAAATGTGAAGCCTTACTTGGATCGAATGGCTGTCTGTTTTGCTCTTACATTTAACCTCATAGGCTAGACCTCAATTAGTTCAACTTCAGCGTCTTAATGTGGCTGTCATTCACAGCTTACTTTTAGAGTTTGTGTGTTTTTTTTTTTTTTTTTTTTTTTTTTTTTTTTTTAAATGAAACTTCTACCCTATAATCCAGAAATCTTCATTATAGAATGCACCTGATAATTGTTGTGTAGAGGCTGTTAATATAAATTGACTATTAGAATACGATTTTTATTTAGGCTTTCATAAACAGACGTGTCACCTAAGAAATCTTGGGGCTTTTGCTGAATATTGAAAATTTTGAAAAGAGGTACAGCATTTGGTGACAAGAGGGACAGCAAAGATGGGTTTTTAAAATGAGTTCTTCCCCCATGAGGTATTTGGGCTTTCTTACTGTTTGCGTTAGTTGTACTAAAAGGTCAAAGGTGCCCCACGGACATCTAATACATCTGTCACCCAAACGCATACGCTCAGCTCCCGTATGGTAAGAGACTCCTGACAGGACTATCTTCAAACACCTGTGGGCAGTTATTTTCTCATCTTAAAGCCATAAAAAGTGCATGTGTAGAAACGACCAGTCAAATTTCATAAAAATGATGACCTAAAAGGAGTCTCTAAGAAAAGCTTCTCTCCCTTGGAAGTTTTTCTTCTACCGTTGTTGGACTGTTCCTTAGATTTCAGTTCTGGAGCTGCGGTTGAATAGTCCAAAAATGACGACGTGCCTCTTTCGCCTCATGCTTTTTTTTTTTTTTTTTTTTTTTTTTTTTTTTTTTTTCCTTTCCTTCCTTCTTCCCTCTCTCTCCCCTCAAGCTCAGTGAAAAATATCACAAGGTCAAGGAAAGGTGTGAAGACAATTTAAGGACTCAAGAAAAGGGAAGCATTGTGTGCAGAGAGGTCATCTAAACCTCTGATTAAAAATGTTGTTATAAAGGTTGGAATTTAACAAAAAACAAAACTCTCATCAATCAAATCAACCTCTTCTTCTGATAAGTTTTTGTATTTCATTTTGAAATTTAAAAAAAAAAAAACTTTTGGAAAAAAGTTTTGAATTCAGTTTAGTTTCATTATTTCCAGACAAGATTTTATTTCAGTTTAGTTTTTGTTAGACTTTTTGAAAGCGGTTGACTGATCTTTGTAGATATCCAGAGTCTAAATAAACACGTCTATTAATGACTCATCAGGCAAGTTGTCACCAAACTAACAGATATTAAAACTAACAATCTTTCCTCTACATTTCTATTTTATTTTGGTTTTTTAAATACAAAAAATTGTTTCTTCAGAAGTCTACTTTAAAAAAGAAAAAATGCAACAACAAATATAAGTAATGCCAAGTGAATCATGGCAAACCTTAAACACATTGACGTGTTAAATAATCTGGATTCAGAGTTTCTATAAATCTACATTCTTCATCAAAACAAGGAGATTTTATTACAGCGGCGTGATGTTCAGAGTCATTGACACTTCAGAACACATCAGCAGGTCATTCACACGAAATGGAAAATAGAAATCCACATTTGCACCCTTGTGATGGCTGCACCTGCAGACACGCAGCTAACAAATCGGTAACCCCATGAGCCAACACTTACAATTACTCTAAAATTGCTGTGTAATTCCATAAATATCACACACAGACACATAAATCAACAAAATTCTCTAGTTTGCATGTCATGGCAAGATTTATTTGGCACTGTTGAAGTACATTGTGCGCAATACAAATACGTAGATTTAGTTCAGTTTCATATGTTCAGCTCTGTTAAATTCTCTTATTTTATTCATTATTAATTTCTTTCTCTGGTTTTGCCAGTGCTGGAGCGTCCGTTTGGCTGCTGAGGCCTGCTGGCATCACGGGGAGCAAAAGATGTGCTCTTGAAGGCAGCTTTACATACAGGAAGTGCCAACTGGGCCATGCCAAACACTGCTCATAGTCAGAGGCATGATTAAGTCATTCATCTTAAATATGTTGTCTGTTTTAACTCCCGAGTTAGTATTTGGTTATGTTTGGATTTGGTTATTATTCATTTAAAGTAATTATTAAACTGACTATTGGTTTTGTTTCTTCAATATTAAATCATTTGTTAGTATTTGCTCCCTCTTGTGTGTAAAACTGGTTTGATAAGCCAGTAGTTTAGTCCCTTTTGTCAGCTTAGTTTTTGGATCTGTTGAGTGGTTAGGTTTCTTTTCCTGTTGACTTTATTATTTTAGTTCTGTTCAAAAGGGCCCGGTAGTATTAGATGACTTTTGTATAACTTATTCTTTGCATTTTTGGATCATTAAAACCCGTTTTTTCTCAAAATTGTCCTCATGCGTAACTGTCTCAGGCCCTCACAGTCATGTTGCCAGGTTTGTTGATCATTTTCATGGATGGTGCATTGCTGTGAATTGGATGGTCTAGTTATTCTTTCATAAAGAACGGTCCACTATATCCTGTTAAGTGGAGTGAATAAGCTTTCTTTTGTATTTAGAGAATTCAACTAGCTCTTATTATGACTGTTATGCAGATACTTCCGTGTCACTTCACTCTGGAACGCTCCTAAGCTAAACTATTTGACTGCACTCCAGCATTGTTTGAGTGCCCTTTCTCTCTTGAGCTGCGGACACACTGAAAGTGATTCACGGCGACCATAGAAAGTCCATCATATTTGGCAACTTCAAGCAACTACGTGCAAAATAACTGCTGGTGACGTCAACTGAGCAGGACCTACTGTAAACTTTCAGGCAAGTGACTAAAGAGACGATGAGTGAAGAACACTACTAAGTTTATTTGTTAGAGGGTCACCTAGGCGACCGGAGTTTGGAATGTCCACAAGTTTACAGCTATCAGCTTAAAAGCGATGAGCGAATCGCTGCCAGTGTGCACGCAGCTTTATGGTTTATTCATGCCAAACACAGCATTAAGAGACACATGCCAAAGCAAAATTGTATTTCGCGCCACTTGATTGCATACGGTGTCTATGCAAAAAGTCATATTGACACTAGGAACTATATTTGCATGAGTAACCTGAGGTCATCACGAGTGAACATAATCATCCGGTAAAATTGCAGAACAAGACATAAGTAACCGAGTGGTGTCAGTTGCCAGTCTTATTGAAGTATTATTGAATTTAACATGATATTCATTTTGTAAATTTTGGTCACTGAGCATTCGAATGAAAAAGGAGGATATGTTTTTAAAAAGGGTTTAGTTTAGGGCAGGTCTACACAGTGATTATCCTCCTTTATAATAATGGATTGGATTTATATAGCACTTTTCAAGGCACCCAAAGCGCTTAACAATACCACTATTCATTCACTCTCACATTCATACACTGGTGGAGGCAGCTACAGTTGTAGCCACAGCTGCCCTGGGGCAGACTGACAGAAGCGAGGCTGCCATATCGCGCCATCAGCCCCTCTGGCCAACACCAGTAGGCAAGTAGGGTAAAGTGTCTTGCCCAAGGACACAACGACCAGGACAGAGAGCCCAGGGATCGAACCTGCGACCTTCCGGTTACAGATGCGATTCCCAACCCCCTGAGCCACGGTCGCCTCATACGGTCGCCTTTATATCCGTTTCTCAGTCAGATCCACCTCTCTATCGTCATATCCAATTCCAAAATGGCAAGATAGCGACAGCTTGAGCCTTCATAAACATACCTCACTAACCAATGGGTGACATCACATTGGCTATGTCCAACTTCTATTTACAGTCTGAGTTTGCCAGTGAATTAGATTAGTTCAGAGTTAGAAATTTAACATTTTGACTTTGACATATGAGCATTTACATTACTAAAAATCTCATAAGCCAACTTACATGCCCGAGATAAAAGGTTAAGAACTCCTTCACAGTTCTAAGCAGCATGAATTGACATACTGGTTATATTTCATCCCAGTTATATTTAAGTAATGAACCAGAACCTAGAAGTGCGTCGTTTCAATCAGCAGTGATTACACACACAGCCAGCTGATGTTTTGCTTCATTGGCTCAGTAATCAACCGTAAAGACTACGTGTCTGCACACAGATTTTGAGGAATGGGTGTGGTAGACAGAAAACCCGGAGCAAACAAAAGGAAACATGCTTCAAAGCATCTGGAAACCTTCAACAAAACCTCTCTTTCTTTGTTGTCTTCTCTCACATGGGAAAAAAACAAGGCTTTTAACCTTAACTCGTATCTTATGATGTATACAATCCTTAATAACTGATAACCAAACCCGCCTCAGCTGTTATCACTGAGGTGCCTTTGCCCTTTGCCGTGAATCTCATTTACATCTTGTTAACGGGGAGATACAGGGCCGCTTCTAATGTGCTCTATCAGTGCTGTATTGCTGTGAATGTGACCTGTATGAATGTTAAGCAGGTTGCTGCCAGGAGGATAATTTGTGCTCCCTGGATGGATAATTACTGAACAACAGACAGGTTGTCAAAAACTAAAAACAACTGAAGAAATGTGTTAAACTGAGATCTGATTAGACAGCTTCATACTAAAAGGGGACCTATTATGCTCATTTCCAACACCATAGTCTTATAGTTAAACTCTATTAGATTAGGCTGGCATGAATCACAGTCCAATATAATCCTTATTCATCTCATACTGGGCCTTGGTGCAGCTCCTCTAATTTCATCTGCTGTCTGAAACAAGCTGGTTTAGCACCCTTCAAGCTAAATTTTGTGTGATTGGTTGCTCCTCGCACAGGGGGTTTGAACAGCAGGAAGATGACACATAAAGAAACATCACAGAGAACCAAAAGTAGCAAACCAAAGACAGCCAAATTCAGTGCTTTTTAGCACTCAGGAGTTACCTGTACATACACTGACCTCATTATTTGAAACTCTGGCCATTTTCTAATATGAACATCCAATGCTGTGTAACAATATAGCTCATTGGACACCTTCCTAGTAGCAGTTTGCTTTCCACAGCTGCCTTAATTCCATGCTTTCATGTTTTTTATACCAAATTATGACACTACAGTCCGAGAGTCATCAGACCAGGCAATGCTGTTCCAATCTTCTGTTGTCCTATTATAATGAGTCTATTTAAACTGAAGCCTTGGCTGTAGTTTAACATGTCGTGCATTCAGAGATGCTCTTCTACCTTGGTTATAATGTGTGATTGTTTCAATAACTTTTGCCTTCTTATCAGCTCGAAGCTGCCAGTTATTCTCCCCTAACCTCTGATACCAAACAGGCATTTTCACCAAGCGAGCTGCTGCTGTATATTTTCTCTTTTTCAAACCATTCTCTGTAAACCCTGGAGATGGATGTGCAGGAAAATCCCAGGAGATCAGCAGTTTCTGAAACACTCAGACCTGCCTGTCTGGCTCCGAAAACCATGCTGCATTCAAGGTCACTGAAATCATAGGGCTTTTTTTGCACAATTTGAACTTCTGTAGGTTGTTTTGACCATGTCTATATGCCCGAATGCACTGAGTTGCTGTCATATGATTGGTTGATTAGATATTTTGCATTAACAAGGTGGACAGTGAGTGTGCATGTAACAGACGTCAGGAAAAGCAGGTGATGCATAAAGGAACAACTTGAAATGTCAGATGTGTTTTGTAGGCCCGGTTTCCTCAGAATACTCAGGAAGTGATGGCAGGTCAATATAAATCTTATCAGGCAGAAATGAAAAGCTCGAAGTCGTCCACCTAGTTGATTGGTTGTCTGGTGCTGCAAAAGCCCTTTGCATTGAAGTCCCTCACCCTTCAGACTGAGGTGCTAAGAGGCAAGAGGTAGTTCTTTTTCTCTCAGCAGCCATCAGCATGAAAGGTTTTGATTAGCTGTTTTTCTGGTGGTCCCACTGAGCCTGGAGGAGTGGAGCTGTTGATGGAGCGCTCCTCTGACGGGTAAAAACACAGTTAGCCATAAAACTCTTTTTTTCCCTTTTACCAATGATATTGTTCATGACACTTCCCAGAGAGAGGGGTTTTTTTTTGTAGACATGGGATCTGTCATGGCATGTCACTTAAATAAGACTGAGGAAGAAATACTGCTGTTTTTATCATCAATCTGTAAGGGACAATCGAAATGAGAATATTGTGAAAGAAAGATGGGTAGTTTTCCACCACTATTGTGCTCCCCTCCTCCAGCCTCTGGGTTTATTTCTGCGATATTTATCTGTAATGCTTCTGGCGCCGCTGAATTGCGTTTCTCATACCTGCAGCCAGTCTACCCGGAGTTCTCAGAGGGATCCGCTGAGGCTCAGTGGACGCTGTGTCAGACACATTTAGATTTCTGCCTTTCATATTTCCACCCACACAGCTACCCTGCACAGTTGCTGGTGAATGCTGGTGAATGCTGCTGAAACCTGCGATTTTCCCAAATACATACAAGAAGGAGAGAGAGCTCTGAAGACAGACCAAAAAGCAGCATCATTCCTAACAAAGATGCAAAGATGAAAATAATGAAAAAGTTATATACGACTGCTGTAGAACCAAAAATGTATCTGCTGTCTCATTATATTGCCAGTGTCCATTAAATAAGGGTTTTTCAGTGATTGCATTTAAATGTACATTGTAATCTACTTGTGCATTAAAAAAAATGCATTAAATTCATATTTACAGTGTCTTTTTTTTCCTGCTTTATTCAAGATACCAGCAGCAAAGTGTAATAAAATAGGGTCTGTCACAGGAGCTGTTTATAGCAGGATTAGTCATAGAAAGCAGCCCACTCCCCCCACCCCCCCACAACATTCAGTCTATAAAGCACAAGAACACATCAGTAGACCAGCAGAAAGCGACTAGAACAGGGGAAAACCCATTCAGTTTGAATGCTGCTCGTGCTTATACAGCCAAACAAGATTACCATATAGAAGATGTTTTAAAGTGCAAACACGCATCCTTATCCCCTCTGACATAAGCCCAGGTATTGTTATGCTCTTCATTTTCATCTTCCCCATTCTGTCCTCTATGTAACTCTATATTATCGCAGCACTACACAATTAGATAACCACTTCAGGTTATGGGAAATAAAAGCTGTGTTCCAGTGCTGTGTTATTGTCTAGAAACAACACACTTCATTAAAAAAAAGAAAAAGAACAGTTACTCCAAAACAGAAACGCTTCATTTCTATTTTTCTTGGACTTATAAGTAGTCAGGCTCATTTTTTGGTCCAGAGATACTTCAGATTGCTTTTATTAAACTTCTCCAGTGCATAAAAGTGATTCAGACATTGGTTAAAAACTCATTTATTCAAGAAGTATTGCCTGTCCTCTCTCCTCTCGTTGAATCATATACCATGTCCCGTAACGTGCTCCTCAACATTAATGGCTTACGCTTTTATCTCAAGCACAGCTTTCCTTTATCTTATTTTTTTCAAGCCGCCATTAGTCTCTTACATTTTCACACCTGAACTGTGAGATATTGTTAGAACACTGTATCTCTGACCGCTGCCGTCTCCATTTCTCTACAGCCGAAGTGTATTTTTCCATTCGACCCATTAACACCATTGAAATTATTCATCATTTCCTAATTCAAAAGCAGCATGTCTTTAAAGGCTTAATCTAAAATTTAAAACACAGGACTGTTTGACATTTTTTTAACATCTTATAATGACTGACACCAGATAATGACTAGACGCATGCTGCTAGTGTTTACTGGTGCTTTTAAATGCTTATTTTTGGCTACTTAAAAACCATTTTTCTTTCCTGCCCTTATCTTTGTGTGCATGAATAATTTATGTGCTTATAAAAACATAATTTGCACCTTTTCCTTGGTAACCATGAATAATATATTGGACAGCAGTGACCGGGAAAGTGCATTCAAGGAACATGTATGTGTGAAGAATTTTTTTTTCTATGGTAGCGCCACAAGGGGTCACTTTGAGAGAGGGGTCTCTCGGAGGTCACTGACTGGTGATGACTTACTGTCAGGGCATATGTGTAAGGACGTAATGATTCGGTGCCTGTCTGGAGACATCACAGGTAGACAGAGCTCCAGTTTATTTAATCACAGGAGAAAGACTTTGCATAGTTAGCGTGCCTTCTTTACCCGGTAAGCTCTCCTACCAACAGCTAGATCAGTAATTTGCTGGAAAATGACAGAATTTTCTTTTTAGTTTTACGTCTGCACATCACCACAGTGGATTTTAAATTACAGACTCCCCCATTTTAAGAGACTCCAAATTGAATGGGCAAACCAACATCATTTTAAATTTAAGGACTGTTTTTCAATATTTGGAAATCTTCTGCAAAGATTGCCTGATGTCTAGAACTCAGAAAAGTCACTAAACGCTGTGTTTTTTGCCTTCCTGCTTGTTTGTGGATCTTTCTGCATTCATTTTTGTATTCAATGACTGGAAAGCATATTCTGTTGAACTGAGATTGACTTGTAACAGACTTGTCCACTGAAGAACATCCCATTTCTTTCCTTGAGAAATTCTTGGGTTGCTTTTGCAATATGCTTTGGGGTCATTATCCATTTACACTGTGAAGCTCTATCCAATCAATTGTGCACCCTTTGTCTGCATCTGAGCAGAGTGTGTAACCAGTTAACAATATGAACCTGAAGCTACAGTTTAAATCAGCGGTCCCCAACCCCTGGGCCACGGACCGTTTCGTACTAGGTGTGAAATTTAAGGTTTTCAGGGGTTATATCGATTTTTATTGTTATTTTTTAATCGTTTTTATCGTTAACTCAGTTTCCCTGGATATTTTTCCATGTGTTATGATAGATCTTCTTTTTTTTGGTACCTGTCCTGGTTTTATTTTGTTGTATTTATCCGCGACACCTTAAAATCTCTACAGTGATTCTATTTTAGAAACATCAACAGGTAGAAACGAGGGCTACAAGCGTGATGGTGTTTGTTACCTGTTCAAATTGAGGGTCTAAGTGCTGGGCTGAGGTCATCATACACTCAGATTTACCATCACTCTGGGTCCTGGGTTAGATTTGTGCTAGTATGTTAGCATGCTGTCTGTCCGGATGCTTGCAAAGAGCTGAAGTTGTGTTAGCATAATGCAGTTGTTTCTGTCCTACATGCAGTTTTCACTTCATCATTGCACTCCTGTCCTTTTGAGCAATGCAAAATAACTCCTCAACAGCTCCAACCTTTTCCTTCTGCCACACATGAACTGAAATCAGCTCATTGTAGCGCAAGTGCAAACATGCTTGTGTGATTTGTAGATAACCGAAGAACCTTTTAAGCCCAATAAATGGTATAATTCTTACTGTAATGCAATTACTGAATTTATTACATTACTGGGTTACTGAAAAATGTAATGTCATTACAGTGCATTACAGCCAGCACTGCTGACAATGATGTCCCTGCCTCTTCGAGAGTGTTCTTGACTTTGTTAGATGTTGTTAAATTGTTTTTATTGACCATGGAAATATTTCTGTCATTATTAATTTTAGTTGTCTTCTGTTCTGTTTCAGGACTTTTAGCGTTGTTGTTCAGCTGGCCAGTGCCTTCCTGGGGTGGGGGTGGGTGGGGTTCAGTGTATGATGCACTGCCTCACTTACACTGCATCTCATTGGGCTTCATATTTAAAATCAAAATGAAAGCTATAAAATTTTAATTCAACACTTGAACATGGCTCCAGATCTTTTACCGTCTTCATTTACAAAGAAATAACAAGGGAACAAGCTTCACTCAGTCATGAAACTGCTTGCCAGTCAGCTGTCTAATTAATTTAAAGCCTCTAAAAATGGGGGACTGTGTATAAAAATGAAGCTAAACTATGGATGATTTGTAATCATTCATCTACCTGCTTCCTGGGCGTTTGTCTGCCAGTATAAAGCTTTAATTTTGTTTTCCCATGCTATCAAACTCAATTCTGACATCATTACTCTAGTCCAATCATTTTCTTGTTGGACTCACAGGAGCCAACCTGCCTCCAATCTGTGTATTTTAAATCTCAGTGCTCTTCTGGCACCACTAATGTCTAGACTCTGGGCGGATCTGCCCTAACACCGATCGCTGCAGAGATCACATAATGCTGTGATGGATCATCAAAGTCTAATCACCAAATAGCTTAATTGAAATCCGTTTTTCAATAAATCACTTTCATTTTTCCCCCCAATTGATCCTTTGCTGTAATTCCTGAACAATTAATTCAAAAGTTTAGTATAATAACTTAAATTAAAGCTGAAAGTCTGTAGATCAATAACATATTGATTTACAAAAGCCACCTAGAAATACCTCCCAAAATTCAACTTTTTACTCAGCCCCACAAATAAAATTATTCAATAAGACTTTACATTTCTTTTAAACCCAAAAAGAAATGATGCAACATGTAGAAGTGCAACCTTAATGTGACAATAAATACAACATAGCAGAAAAAACTCCCACAGTAATAGAACCAGCAGCTGTTAGATTTTAGTATGAAGTGACTTTGTGATAGTTTAGTGTAACTAGTGCAATGTAAATATGACAGAATTCAACATGGATCATTATGAGATGAAACTGTAAAGTAAATAGCACCGGTTTAAAGTCGTGGTGCATAAACACATCAGAATGTACACCTACTGAAATAAATTAGCAAGTAGATTTATGCTCCGTGACACTCAACACAAAAAGGTTCAGACATTATTCATAGTGCGTGTTAACACAGTCATTGGACTGCATACTAAACTTAAAAGACAGAAACAATGTATTGATCCAATACCAGTGCTGGCATCAATACTGTCGATGTTTGGATCAATTGGCCACCTCTAGCGTCCTCTTCTCTGTCCAAGGTCTTCACGTGGTGAGTTGTGCTACTTTACTTTAACTAGTTTGTTTAGATTATTATATATCAGGCACAAAACTTAACACAGTTTAAGAAGTTTTTTTTTAATGTTTTCTCTGTTGTACAGTAAACATTGTCATTATTTTTCTTTTGGTAAATCTTTGCTGAAATGAGGCCTACATGGTAAAAAAAAAAATGTCATTATACAGATGCTAATACAGAGAAGAGCTCAATGTCTTTCATTTATTGGGAAAGCAAACTACATATGATTCCAATTGCTACAAACAGAATATCGATTTAGTCAAAGCTGATAAAAACTTTGTTGATGTTGCCCCGAAAGTTAGTTTTCAGAAGGCCCCTCCCCTAGAAGTTACACTCCTACCATTATTTTTTGCTCCTGCAGAATTCCCCCACAGACTTTTGAGTGTATGAGTGCCATATCTCTATCCATCTGTATAATATCTCCGGCAGTTTTGCCAGAATATTAGCTTCACCATTCACACAAGCAGCGGGATAAAATCCAGACCAACTGTGTCAGACATTTAAGTTGACATGCACCTCGGTTGGGTAACTTGCAACTTGCATGTGTGGCAATGTTAAAGTAAACAGCAAATGCTACCCTTCACAGTCCAATTAAAATCTTTTAATCACCCCAAATTTAAAGATGCTGTAATTGCATCCCATCATCCCCTCCATTCACTTTAGAAAAAGAGGAACATTTTCATTGTTGTCCATCCTATTTTAATTATTTTTATTATATTATCCCTCTGTTCAGCACTTTGGCCGACACTTGATGTCTTTTAAATGTGCTATATAAATAAAGATGACTTGACTTGCCTATTAGTTCAAATACTCATACAAAAATGGCATCCTTGTAACATGTACGCAGACTAATGTGGGATACACATGAAGGACTTTCAGCATGGGATGTGGCTTTATTGCTGCAGGCTACTCTCCACAGGTTAGTTAGCTGCAATAGGCTTTTCTGTGTAGGACATCTGTTCATGAGTAAACCTGCTCTCACAAGATTTCCACACCAGTATGAAGCATGGTCTTTCTGACGCTCCAGTCACCACTAAAGAGCCTGAATGTCATTAGCAGGAGCTCTTAGTAGCTCTAAAATCTAGTTATCACGTCATTCGAGGTCTCAGTAGTCCCCAGCTTGTCCCTAAAGTGAGACACTGCCTCTCCTCCCTCACACAGCATTAAATCTTTCCCTCCTTTGCATTCAGCTGGATGGACATTTCAGTCAGATCTCATTGATTCGGAGTGAAAAAAAAACCCCACTTGCTAAGTGAAAATGAAGTGAGAAGTTTTGTCTTATGCTTCTGCTGCTGCTTTTGTGCACATCTCTCACTTATGAATGACTGTGCTTTTTTTTATGTTGTTTAAAGTGCGGAGGATTGTTGCAGCTCTACTCCAACGTTAGCTTTGAATCAGCATGAGCGTGCGAGCCTTTACACAAATGAATGCAGCATGGACAAGAGGACAATCTGCCTCCGCCGCTGCACCTCCACAGAAAAAGACAACCTCAAGTTATTTCAGGAATCATTTCAACACTTGGTGTAAATGGCCCGACAGTGTTCTGAAACACTGTTACATATCACTGCAGGTAGACCAGGTCTGAGCTACCTTTCATCCCATTCATGCTGATCTCTTTCTTACACACAACTGCATTCCAGCACGTTCCGCTTGCTTTCCATCAGCCTACATATGTGTAAACACAAACCCAGACACACACATGCAGGCACACGCATATTTGCAGTCAGAGTATTGCTCACTGTCAGAAAAGAGGTGTGAATTAATATTTCATGGCCCTCCGCTGGCAGAAAGTCAATCCATTTCCCAGCATTCCCATATGCTCGATGTGTAGACTCCATGCGGACCAGAGGTCAAACAGACCGAAGATGGTCTTTCTCCTGGACGCACAGGATTCATTGCTTCCTCTAATTGTCCCAAAACCGATAAATTGCCCTCAAGTTCATTTTAAGCACATGCCTACACTGTGCACATGCACCAACATTAAAATCAAAACAGAAGAAATGCATTACGCGCTCTACATTCCCACAGACTGCACAACCAGCCGACGCACTGACTAAATAAGAGTGCATGGCATTTCAATTATTCCTCACAATCTGAATATATATATAACATGGACAGCCATTTGGCGAGGCTGGTCATAATAAATCAGATGGGCGCTAAATGAAGTGTGCAGCTGACGCAAGCAAGAGGAGAATTCTTTTCTCCACGCCACAATGGAGAGCTCCAGGCTGCACTGTGGTCTGTGGTCATCGTGTGATCCAATTTATCCCCCTCTCATGACTTTTTTAAATTTTGAGAACTTAATGATCTGACACAGTAGTTCCATTTTTAGGCTCTTTAGTTTCTTTTTACTTTATTTTGTATTCAAATATTACTGGCGTCTGAAATGTCATTCTCAAGGGATGCAATGAAAATATGCCAGCAACCCAATGAAAAATATAAACTTGGCCATATTTCCATGGAGTGCCTGTCTTTTTCAAAATGTATGTATTTATTTTCTTCTCAGAGCGCTGGACAGATGAAGGTCATGCAGCTAAAGTCCTATGAATGTATTAAAAGTAAAAAGAACTGTGTTTTTCCTTCATATTTGGCCAAGGCCTTCAAGATTAAATTAAAGAGAGTTTCTTTTGTCAGCATGCAGGAATTTAAATCAGGACTCCTGGAGTCCTCTGCGTGCTCATTTGCATTCTGATGAAGCGACTGAATCACACGTTAAATTGTGCTGAAACTTGTTTTTCAGGGAGGAATTCCGAAATGGGTATTTCAACTCGACTGCAAAAATTCTAATTTTATTTTGAAAGGTGTTTCCCAGATAAACAATACTCTAATCTCTGATTCTGATAAACAGTCTGATGTTGATCTTTTCTGAACCCTTCCTGACAAACAACATTTTAATTACCATTTTCCGGCACATGTTTTTTCACATAATATTTCTGGATCCAGTTACAACCAGATCATCCTTCTTTTTTCTTCCTTTTCTACCCCCTATCTATTCATCTTTAAGGACATAGACTACAGCCGATTGTTTTCTTTCAAGGAAACAGCACCGAGTGTACTTTAGTGCAGCTGCCCTTAGAGAAAGCAATCAGTCTTTTATCAGTAATCAGTTTTGAAATACATATCTTGTAGTTTTAGCAGGGAAGACAGAAAGAATAAGATCAGACCTCTAATAAAGGGGTGTGTAAAATACAAAGATGCTATATTAGATATAAGGTCAAAGGATTTTCAATTTGAAGCTCTGCAGGTTGTGAATAATGTAGAAATGTGAGCGCTAGTTTGTGGACTCTGTAGCAAAACTGGCTGAATGATTCATTTTTACACTGCTGACATTTCTTTTGTCCATAAACCCACAATAAAGGCTTATTATCGTATTCAACAGGCGTGCTGCCGAATCTCACAGGTCGCATGTGTTTGACCTGCACATACAGACATACAGTACATATCAATATCAACATTTGCATAAGGCAGACCATCAACAACGTGACATTTTCAGATTTTGCCTGTTTTAAAAGTGCAGGCGGATTCAGTGTAATAGTACTCTTTCATTATTTTTTTCTTTTTACTCAACTGAGAAAACACTTCTAAATTTAGGCCTGCCCTGGCTTTTAAAGTCAGAGACAATGTGATTAATGCTTTTCCATTTTTTTCCCTTTCAGCCTGAACTACTGCCGTGCTTCTGAACGTTCCTTCACGAGGATCTGCAGCTCCAGATTTAACAACTACATTTTTTCCAAATTTGGAAAAATTACTTTGGAAAGGATTTTTATCATCATGCACCAGAGTCAGTGTGTGAAAGCTTTACACATTTGTTCTTCCCACGATCAAGCTAAAGCAAACGGCTTCAGTGGTACTTAATTTGTGATCCAGAGTCAGTCAGGAAATATCCAGGGATTATGATATTCGAGGATTAGTTCTTGAACAAAGGCTACATACTTACTATGGGTGTTAACTATTTAATGCACCATTACTGTATAAAGATAAATCTAATCATATTACTCTGTAGTAGGCTCTACATTTGACTTTTCCTACGTTTTTTTGTTTTATTTTACTCTTGGTGCTTATTTTGTTGTGTGTTGCCCAGTTTTGGAGATATCAGCAGTAGAGGTGTCACCCTCCTCTTGAATATAACTGATCTATGGTTCTCAGAGGGCCAAACATTATGCAGCACTGTGCATAACCCACCCCTCATTTCTATATATTTTGCTTCCAAGGACCCAGGCTTTCTTGTACTTTTCTTGTATGAGAGAGCTGAGTGTAGAAGCGAAGCTCTCAATTTACCGGTCGATCTACCCCCCCACCCTCACCTATGGTCAAGAGCTGTGGGTAGTGACTGAAAGAACGAGATCGCGGATACAAGCGGCGGAAATGAGTTTTCTCCGAAGGGTGGCTGGCCTCTCCCTTAGAGATTGGGTGAGAAGTTCGGCCATTCGGGAGGGGCTCAGAGTAAAGCCGCTGCTCCTCCACATTGAAAGGAGCCAGTTGAGGTGGTTTGGGCATCTGACAAGGATGCCCCCTGGGCGCCTCCTGGGTGAGGTTTTCTGGGCATGTCCCACCGGGAGGAGGCCCCAGGGCAGACTCAGGACACGCTGGAGAGATTACATCTCTCGGCTGGCCTGGAAACGCCTTGATGTTCCCCCGGACAAGCTGGAGGAGGTGGCTGGGGAGAGGGAGGTCTGGGCTTCTCTGCTTGGGCTGCTGCCCCCGTGACCCGGCCCTGGATAAGTGGAAGAAAATGGATGGAGGGATGTATATATATGTATGGCATACCTCTGCATGCTATCCTTTGTGTGGTTTTGAAAAATGAGGTAACTGGATAAATAGAAGACAAAAAAAGGATCAAACCTAAAAAAGCAACAGATGAAAAACAAATGAAAGCCATGTCCTTAAGAAGTAGAAAAATCCAGCAAATGACTCAGGACCTGAGTCCTTTAGTTTATCCAACTACAACTGTCGCCAGGAGGTCATGAGAAAAACATGGTGAAGACTCTGTCACGGCTTAGTGCTACATTTCAGCCAGTGGTTTTGGGAGTTTTGTTTAATCAAAATTGATGGCAATATTTAAATTATTGTTATCTACCATCAGATTTTGATGCACCACACAATATCATCTTAAAAGCATCATTGGCTTCATTTTTCAGCAGGACAATGATCCCAAACACACTGCCAATGCAGTAAAAGCATACCTGGAGAGAAAAACACACAATGGAACATGTTTAGTCATTGATTGGCCTTCACTAAATCTTAACATCACTGAAGCAGTGTGGGATCCTTTTGACAGAGAACAGAACTAAAGGCAGTCAACATTAAAAGAAGAGCTTTAAATAGATTATTTTAGATGTACAGCACTTTGTTCAACAGCCACTCATTTAACTGTGCTATATAAATAAAGTTGACATTGACTTTGAATGTCCTTCAGAAGCCTGGAGAACTATTCCCGAAGACTAGTTAAAGAAATTGCAAGATAGCTCTACAACAGCTGTACCTCTTTCCCATTTCCTAGCAAAATATAAAGAAATCAGGGGTGGCACAACATTTTTGCACTGTACCGTGTATTCGAAAAACTCAGCAGCAGTGTCTCATCTCAGAAATCATGACCCAGTTACTCCAAAAGAAATCCACAAACCTTATTGTGAGTGTGTCATGCAGGAACCCTTTTCTCTTTATTGGACTACACTCGCCAAAGATTTAACCCCACATTAGAAATCGTCCGTCTACCCAAGACAAAAGGCCGCTTGTGACTGCATGTCAGTATTAATTGTCCACCCTTCAACTTCTTTCGAGAGGAGAAAAAATAGTTCCAAAACCAAGTGCTTACGACAAGGTTTGCAGAATTTTGAGTAACTGGGTCATGATTTCTGGAAAGACATTATTGCTGAGCTCACTTTGAGCATCGCGAGGTAAGTGTCATTTGGTTGCTTTACTTTGAAGAAAAACTGAGTAAGACACACCAAAAATAAATAATTAAATAACATTACAGGCCAGAACTGAAGTACATACATTTGATTTGGGGGAGAAATGTCTCTTTTAATAAAGAATATAAAAAGTTGGTGGTGAGATTCAGGTTTAACGGCTTGTGAGACTGCATAAATATCTAACTAACCATTTGAGCATGTGACAAATTCTTAGATATCAATATTTCTCGATATTTCTTACATCTGCACCCTTTCAGTCACTTCAGTCAGAGCTTCTGAAACAGCTTTAATCAGTGTTTAATCAGTGCCATCGAATGTTATCTGTGATTCATTTCTCATACTATGGACTGTATCCCTGTTCTGTCTGTTTACCTGCAATATATTGAAGTTTAATATCATAGCTCAAAGTGATATTATGCCACAAGAAAATGCTACATGTTTTTTCCTACATGCGCTGAAACATAAGTAAAAAAATAATGATTATATTTAGGTCGAGGCAGAAAGGGAGAGTGAAGAGGCACGTGTATAAGAGGAAAACAACTCCTTAGAGTGTCAGTCTATTTCTAAAGCCGGTAATTACAGTATAGACAGAAACTAGACTAGAAGTCTATTCCTCTGCTGGCTGCCCTGTGAGGCTGAGATGCTCGTTACCGAAAGCAAAATTGCTGGTTTGGTGGTTCTTTTTATGGCCGTGCACTTGTTCTACAAAAACCACAAGATTTATGTGTAGTGACTTTACAACAGTTTAGATTAACTGTGAGAAGGTGAGAGAGCAGGAGATAGAAAATGATGAAAAAGCTGTGTTTATTGGAAATCTGCTCCTGATGCCTTTTTCAGCATATTAAAGAGGTTGGATTGCTTTTTGGGGAGAATGGGAGAACGTTTCAGAGGGAAAACTGGATGTTTAGGTGATTCTTAGCGACTATCAAATCCCCAGTATTGATCGTCTCCTCTCATGCTCACAGGGAGGACAACAGGTGTGGGCAGAATAGCAGAAGACCTCCACCAAGACTCTCCATAACCCTTCAGAGACTCCTGGGAGCATTCAGACTTCATTGGCAGACAAAAAGGAGCAGCTGCACCTTTTTAGAAGCTTGCAAATGCTTCCAAACATTCATCTATTTTTTTAATAGCTTCTTATCTGTGTCAGGGTCGTGGCAACAAGCAGAGCAGCCCAGATCCCAGCAGCATCCCACAGCTCTATTTGGGGAATCTGGAGGCCCTTCAGGGTCAGCTGAAGCGCAAATTCCAGCCTGCACGAATGCTTCCTGGTGGTCTGCATCACTAATAGGAAATATCTAAGGGGAACAGAACTGTCTGATTTTTATAACAAGTGGTTCCTGTGAAAGAGCAGCATCACAAGCGTGAAGCTTAGCTTGAATTTTATATCTAAAAAATGGAAAAGTGATTTAAAAAGAAACACGCATCTCCAATACAGAGAGGACAAGCGTCTGACACATGTGCAGACGCCAAAAATGCACTTTACTGCCACCGAGCTAAACACTGCGCAGGCCACTGCAGGGACTTGATTACAGTTCAGCTCAGATGCCTGATACCTGTAATCAAGGGGTATTTGATTACAGTTCAATAGCGTATGTCAAAGTAACATTGAACAATACCAGGCAATAATACTAGAGACGACATCGCCCCGTGTAAATGTAAGATTTATTCACAATCACTTCAACAAGCGTAAAAGTCAACTAACCAGTCGGCCTAATCAACTACATGACGAATCACATGATTTGCAGTAAACATCACGTCTGTCCTTATTTGGTAGTTACATTCTTGTTTGTATTCCCCTCGACTTTAAATATGCATGAAAGAGTTACCTGACAGTGCTCTTTCCTGATTTCTGTAAGATATATAGTGCTGTTGCACTGGTGAAAGCCCATATCAATCATGGCCAAAGTTTCAAATAATGAGATCGGCGCGTGTTCAAATAACCGCCTGTGAACCAAAAGCTCAGACGTCAAACTGTTCTAAGTGCTCAGTTTCAGGTAATTTTGCAGTTTCTGCTCTTGGCTCTGTATATCAAAGAGCGGGCATCCCTAACAGGCCCACCTCAGGCACATGGATCTGGTTGTGAGCAAAAGAAGCCCCACCCACCTGCAGCTCAAACCTTCTGTCTGCAGAGACAGCCAATGAGAAAAAATATGGATTAAAGGGATGGGTAAGGGAGCTAAAACAGTTTGTTTTAAACTGTGGAAGAAATGACAGGCTTCTCCAAGGCCCATTAAAAGACAAAATAGGACTATTTTGAACTATGAGTCACACAGAGATACTCTGGCAGAATGCAAGAATAAAAATATGGAGCTGAAAATGAGCAGAACACGTCACCTTTAAGTCAAACAGTGATTAGATGTGTTAGAAAAGCAAGTCCGAGAAGATTTGGACACATACAGAGGAGAAACCTGCTTAGCTGATTGTGTTGGCAAATCTCTCTGTTTTTGAAACTATCTGCAAACAACACTTACATATCAGACTTAAATATGGTAATTTTCCTGTTGCAGCCACTCCAATAGACAGAAAAAAGACATAAAATTGAAATGGCATAAATTGCTAATTTCACCAATGTGAATCCAGGTTAGCATTGTCCTTACAATGAAAATAAACATTAAACAATGGTATAAAATATATAAGAGAGCAGCTATCTAAAATTACTTGATACACAAACAAAATAATAGTTAGCAAAGCAAAGACAATATACAATTAATAAAGCATTGAGGTTGGAAAAAGGAACATCTGATCAATAATTCATTTTAAATCAGGAAAGCCTGTCCGATAACTGTATATCATTAAAAGAGATTTAAAAGAGGTCACTGACTCTGCTGACCTGATTTCCTCAGGCAGCTCGATCCATAGCTTCGGGGCTATGATTGCAAACGTCACCTCTAGTTAGCGGCTGCACCTCGGGAACAAATAAAAAGCTCCTGTCAGAAGATGTCAGCTAAGTACAGGCTCATATGGTACTTTAGAGGTCAGATACAGTATATAGAAAGGTGAAAGGTCACGATGAGCCTCGCTAAATATGCAACAGCAGGTTCTCTTCCTGTCTATTTTCTCCAAACTACAAAAAGACTTTTTAGTGCTACAAATTATTTATTTTAAACTGAACAAAAAGAGACATTTCCAATGACTGAATAATGTTTTACAGTGTACAGGGCAATTTTTTATAGTATGTTACATAAACACTAAACAGTGGCTGCCCTGAAATTGAATTTGCATGAATTACTGTAAGGAAGAAGATGAGCCGTGTAATCCTTTAGAGCATGTTCATTTTATTTCTACTCAAATCAATAGCACCTGCAGCTCTATAATAACCAACTTATCAAATGTGGAATCAGATTTTGCATTTAAATGCACTGCTTACATACACTGGTATAAATATTGATCTTCGATTGATGGAGGTCAGCAGATTTTCCCAAAAAGCGCTTGTCTCTTGCTTTTATGGATAGTGTTATACATTACCATTATCAGTGGCAGCTCTGATGGGAATAAAACCTTTTACCCTTTAACGTGAGCGCCTTCTCCATTTTCCAGAGCAACAAGATAGTCTTTACTTTTGTTTCTTCTCTAAAAATAACCCAACAGACTGTACGCAAGAGCTCTATGGGGACAGCTCCAAGCTCTCAGTGATGTCTGGACATGAACACGTACTCCTCAAGCTTGAGATGGTAACTCAAAGCAACAACTATCAGCCTCAGATAGGTAAAAATGATAAAGAGTGGTGTTTTAGATGGCATATCAGATGTTATAAGACTCTTTCTCAGCTGACATGATTTGGCCAATTTGTTGCTTTTGTTTTCTCTCACGGAAATGCCAAGTGAGCAGACAGGGGGCAAAGCATAATGGATGTGCAAATAAATGGTTTAAATCCCCCCCAGTGCTGACAGTGCTCACTGAGGAGAGCAACCACCCATCCACCATATAGAGACTGGATGGACCAGAACAGAGGGAGGGGGGGAGAGAAAGAGAAAGAGAAGAGAGAGAGTGCTGTGGTGAAGCCAGTGTTTGCCGTCGAACTCCAGCAAATATGAGGATGGGGAGATAATGGCCCACACTGCACAGGATGACTGAACCACCGCAACTATGAATTCTCTCCTTTTACGATGCATTCTGACTGAAAAAAGAAACAAAAAAGAAAGAAAGAAAAACTGAAGCAGAGAAAATCTGGACAGCAAAGGATCGCTTATGCCTTTTGGATATGTCCAACCTTTCTTCAGCATCCTGATCTATTAAAGATAAGCTTCTGAGTCCTGTTAAGCCTTTTAGTTAAAAAGAAGAAGAAGAAGAAGAAGAAAAATATCTCCACCGAGGAATTGCTGAAGACTTCTGCGCTTGGTGTACGCACAGAGATGCTGTAGCTCTACACGAACCACGATAGACTGAGTACTTTAATGGAAATTGCTTGGAAATTTGAGCTCTGCTGAAAAAACATACGGACAGCAATAATACCACACACAGAAAGAGAGAGAGAGAGTGCGAGAGACAGAGAAAGAAAGCGGGGAGAGCCAGCGCCGGCGATCTGTGTGTCTCTGCAATAAGTGGCTAATAAAAAGCAATAAATTCTCTAAAATAAATACAGTCATCTGGTTGTGCGCCATGGGCGATGAGGCGTCAAACTTCAGGAGAAGCAGGAGGACCGGTGTCTCATCACCAAAACCCCGAACTGGTGAGGATCACGGAAGACTGGAGATTTGGGGATAAACTAAAACTGATCTCCACCGAGAACAATGAGATTATTGATTTTTGGATGACTTGTCAGGTTACCACTGTGGCAGTTTTTTGATGTTATTCAGAAAGCAGCATAGAGACCGGTGCTGCGCTGGACTTGGTCACTTTGGTTTGTTCTCTCAGAGATCAAATGGCAGAGAGGGACATGACATGTTTTGTTTTGTGCTTGAAATAAGCGAATACAGCCATATTATTTAATCAAGAAGTTAAAAAGATTTTTTTTCTTTTTTTTTTCTTTTTTTTTTTTTTGTTGCACTATGATGGAACCACCACCATGTTCGAAGAAGAGCCTGTCCCTGTCGCTCCCGGTTCCCCGGGAAGGACAGGCGACTCTGAAACCTCCGCAGCATCTTTGGAGGCAACCCCGGACCCCGATCAAAATCAAACACCGGGGGTACTCCGACACAGACCGGCATCACCACCGGCACATGGAGCGCTCCGACGCCGTGGATACGAGCGACAGACCGGGACTGAAAAAGTCTCGGATGTCCTGGCCATCCTCCTTCCACGGGACCACAAACACATCCATCGGAAATTGTGTCGGGAACAAACGGTAGGCGAGAAAGAGATGCATTCCAAACATCCCAATAATAGCCCATGACAGCCCACAAGGCATATGCGTAAACGGGGGAGGGGTGGGGGCATTTTAATGAGTGCGTAATAACGCAGTGCGCCTGAAGGGTTAACTGATATGAAGCGCTTTCTATCGAGAGGCGGGACGCGTGGGTTTTCGGTACAGATGCGTTATGCGTCTTTGGATAGACTCTGTCAGATGGGTATGAAGCGCAAACCAGGCCGCCCACTCGAAACGCAGGAGCACCTTAACAATGTTAAGAGCGTCAGCATACTAGTTGATAAGTAACATGAAGCTCGGTGGTTTTAATGGCATCAAAGGTCTGGTGTGTGCGTTCGTGCGTGCAAGACAGAGATATCGCCGGCGTGCGCACTCCGGGACTGCATCAGTTTGTTCTCAGAGGGCGGTTTGGGGCTAGGTGGGCGTTGGAGCAAAAAAAAAAGTGCCCTGCTGATGAACTCCTTATCAAGACAGTCTCTAAATTCAAATGTAGGTCTCCCTGACCTTTGACCCTCTTTTTGTGGTGAATTGGTGGGCTAAAAAATAAGATGCAGTGTTACCTGGACTTGTGTCACAGAAATGTCACACAGATGGCTTCAGGAAGCATCTAGCTGGCACACACTGCTGCTCTGTGATCAGACATGACAGTAAAAAATTCACTGCCTCATAACGAGAGGACACAGCACACCTAAACTGCACTAGCACTTAAATCAAATTAAGCAACGGATGTTAATCAAACATATTTGATTAAAGGCATTTCATTAAGTGAGTCGTGGAACTGCATGATTATGATACGATTACTTTGTCCTCACTCAACAAACGCTCCATTTATCCTCTTAAGGAGACACTGAGAGTGCAGCATAAGGATGTTTTGTCCAGTGTTGTCGCCTTTTTTTAACTTATAACAGCAAATAATTTACTGCCTGGTAACATAGGCAGTAAAGTCTTGGTTGTGACTCTTTTTCTTTTTTATTCTTGTCTGTGAAAGAGTGATTGTCATGGAGAGAAAGACGAGGGCTTTCGTGCTTATGCTGGTTTTTAGTTTGCTCCCTCTTCCCTTCTTTTCTCAGTATGACCTGAAGTCCCCTGATGTTCCTCCAAGTCAAGGCGTTAGTTTACATGTTGGACTGCTTAGAACTGCCTTATTATCCTCCTAAACTTTTCCCATGCACTCATGAAGCACAAACATGCCTCTACCACATTAAACAAGAGGATTGTCACACTGATGACACATTGATGGCTGTGTGGTGGGTCCCAATGGAAATGTGGGGGTCTAGCATTTTTTTTCTTTTACTCGTTGTCTTTCCAGTTTTTTTCTTTTCAATGCCACAGACGGCCTTCCCGGCAGGCCCCTGGGAGAAAGGCCAACTCCAGCTGACTGGAGGAAGGACTGATTTGTATTTTAGTCCCCAGGACACGCTCTGAGGCAGTCCAATCTTTAGTGCATTGGGACTGACTCTGCCTGCCCTTCTCCTTCTGTGGGCGGCAAACCATGAGAGGGCAGAGAAAGAGAGATAATTCGATTCCAACAAGCTCAGTTTTGAGGGCACACGGAGCTGGCTCCAACTGTGTGTGCGTGTTCATGTGTGCGTGTATGTTCCTTAGCACATTTGTAAAGTGATGTGTGCGATCAGTGGGTGTTTGTGCTACACACTGGTCAGGAAGGAGGGTGCACGGAGGAATGGAGGCTGCTAGTTGAATGTTGTGTGTCACGGATGGTGGTGAAATGTGTGTGGAGGTATTTATGTGTGGGCTGTGCACAGGTTAGTGTCTGACCTGTAGCCCATATGGTTTCCAACAGGCCTTGTTTTACCTCTTTTCACATCAATGGGAGGTCAGAGGTATTTCCACTGTGCTGGAGCTATTTTTATTATTTTCACATACTGCAGCGACTGTAAATTCTGCCTCTTTGCTTATGTCCACATAATGGATGCTTCAAGCAGATGCCTCATCGCTTCACTGTATTTATAAACATCTATGTTGATCCAGCAGCGCTGTGCTCTTTCGCTCAAGGCTAACTTGCATTGAGTGTGGCCTATGGAAGGCAGCTTCATGCACATCTGCTTTCACCACTCTGAATGCTCTTATTTACATGCAGATGTCTGGAAATTTTCCTCAAAGTACATTTTAAACAAGCTCTCATTTAAGGAGCCATCCATTCACAAATCAGAAGGTGAACAGTCTGAGATAACTAAGTATATTTTCACAATATGTCTCAGTAGAAGGCCAGGAGAAATAGGAAGGCTGTAAATCTGACCTCTTGCTAAGATTAAATGACATTTTGGACAATCACTCTCATGATCTGATCCTTTCTTTGGGACTTGCAACACAATGTGCCTTGCAGCAAAATACAGCAACAAATTAGACCCCCTCCCCCCTGTAATTTTCACACTTAATATAGCCATCCAGTGAGGCGGATTGGACCGGCTCTTGCTCGCTGTATATTTGAGGCCCCTGCTCCAAGCCCCATCATATGGCAAGGAAGTGACCAACAGTTAGAGCCTAAAATCTGCTTAGATTTAAATGTTCTGAAGGCATCGCAAATTTAGCAAACATGAATCGGTGACAGGTTAGATGGTTCTAAGTTTTAATGTATGCGAATTCAATGTTTTTAGCTTTGTGCAAACACAATAAGACCAACTGTACCAGATAAGGATTCTTTTTCCAGAAGAGTGGAAGAATAATTGGTCTTTGATTTGTTGCGTGCTGACTGACCCGGTGGAAGACCTTAAGGAGTCGGTCAGCGCCTCATCTGGAGGAGGTTTCAAGAGATCAATGAGCCTGAGAGCTTCTGGTGAAATTGTTTTGGACAGGGTTCAGGGAACTGTAATAGAAACCCTCACTATTGATAAAAAAGCACTCCCAACAGTCGCCAGTCTAGCGGATGGGGGATACACAAAAGGGATTTTGCATAACTGTTTGAAGAATCCCAGTCTGCAGCTTTTCTACTTCTATCCTACAAAATGGCAGTCTTAGTGGCAATCAGCTTCCCCCCCAAAGAGTGTCAGTCTGCCTCCTCTGCATTTCCCCGATGTCTTTTGTTCAACCGCCTTGTCATGCCTTTTGTCAGAGGACGTTAATATGAACGTATCAGCCATCAGGTCCCATGCCCAATGCGCTCTGGGAAGTTCCGACATGAAATGAATGACTGACACTGAACGAGTAACAGCTCTTCCCGCAATTCAGTTGCTATGGTTACTTGTTTTGTGCATTTGTAGAATAGATTTCATTTACCCAAAAAAGGCAAAGCCTAAGGCACTTGATGGGCTCGACTGTATAATTTGTCAGTACGTAGCAGATCCCGCTGGATATGCATCATGACTTGTATGTTCATAAGGTGAAAAAGGGAATATTAATGCATCTCAGCTGAAGAACTGAGGGCTTCAGATTGAAGTTTGATCACAGCAACCTCTGCGACAATTTCAAACCAAAGGCTTGCTCACTTCCTCACCTACCACATATGCATTCTTTACACACACCCCCTTCCCCCCTCCTCCCTCCAACCGAGGGATCTAGTGCTGATTTGTAAGCTGTAGCTGCTCTTTTCCCTGCATGACTGGCCGGCTGCCATAATAATTTAGCTCATAATGAGGTACAGCTCCAGTTAATTACCACAACAGCAGTATTTTGCTGTTGATCATACATTTGCATTTCTAACACAGGAGATCCAAGTCTCATACAGAGAGCATTCAGGAACTTCCCCACCAAAAGCGTTTTAATAGCGTTAAGTAATAGACCTCTTATCTCATTTAGGTAGTGCAAGCATCTGTTTAGGCTACAGATTGCGCTCTTCTGTGAATACATCGTGCTTTCTCGCTGCTCTCAGCACTAATTAGTATCTGGAGGCAGTACACGGACTGGAACCGTGCTCACTGTGCTTTAGTTGGCTCAGGCGGATACCCCAGGTAAAACCTTCCTCAGCAATGACACCGAACAGATGTCTGCTCAAAGGGAATGTATAGGTCCCCTCATTCAAGGTCCCTCTTTGTGTTTGTTCTCTGCTCGTCGCTTTGTTTGCCTGCAGACTCTCCCACAGACACTCGGGCCTCCTGTAACCACGTTTAGTGGCGTCAGCTAAGCTTCAAGAATCGACTGGAAACCTTGGCGTCTTTGCATTTTAATTGATTTCACACTGAATCTTCTCAGAGTTGTGATACACCAGTCATTTGTTGTTTTTGTGTGTGTGTGTGTGTGTGTGTGTGTGTGTGTGTGTGTGTGTGCTTTTTAACAAGTGCGGATGGGCAGAGATCCCAGTAAGAGGAAACAAAGTGAGCATCGGCATCAAAAATCCAAGTTGCACAACAAGTCCACCTGTTATCCACGATTATCTCCGTGTTTGCTGCAGCTGCTTACATTTAGTCTGTAACAGCCCCTTAGTCCCTATTCCTTTTCACGCTCATGCTCATTAAATCGCCTTTTTGGAACTTTCTGACACAGTTGATTATGCAATACTTTCTTTTACCTCTTTCAACATGCCCACTATGATGATGATAAGCCTCATAATGGCTATTTTTTTCCTTTTCTTATCTAATTATACTGCTTGAATCAGTCTTTTGTCCATTAAAATAACAGTCTTTGATTGCTGCATGTCTCTCTTTTTGATCCCCTATCCTCTCAGTGCTTCCTTTCACCTCAGAGTAAATGGAGAGTATTGATTCCATCTCTATTTCTGCTCTCTGCTTTGTCTTTCCATTGTGTGGCCCGTCTCGCTGGTTCCCAGTAGCGTCAAGATGCTTTCTGATAGCCTTCTTCTTGCTTACAGCGGCATTAAGCACACTATCATAAATCTCTTATTTCACCCCCCCACCTCCTCAAAGCCATATCTGAATCTCAAACCTTCACATCCTGGCAGTGAAATGAACTTCCCACCGCCAACAGTGTGCAGCGCCTCATCTCTTCCTATATTCTTCCCCATAAAACGAGGTTTTTATACTGATGTGATTTTTAGTTCTTCATGCTCCAGTCGCTTCTTGAAAAATCACAGACTTCAAGGGCATGGCAGACACAAACACCTTCATCACATGGCTGGAAATCAGCTGCCACTAAAAAAAAGGAGTTCAAACAGCCTTTGCATCAAAGAGAAGTTGGGAAAAACAGCATCCTAATCATGCTGTGAGATTAAAATACACACAGTACTCTGTAAAGCTTCCTGTATGGATTTACAATCACCCATTTCCTTGGATTTAGTTTTCGTCTGATACAAAATAAATAAATAAAGCGTTTCTTTTTTAGTAGTAATAGTAATTTATTCTTCGAGCCCAAAGGCACTAAGGGGAACTAAAAGGAAAAACCTTTTAGTGTAATCAAATCGCCCACTTCATACCAAGAAAAAGGTCTTTATTGCTGAGACTTGGGAGTATTTAAATGTCAAAATGTGCAGCGTATTCCATTTCACAATAAGTGCTAGTCTTTCACCTCTCAGCAAACAGTTCAGCTTGATAGAAAACGGCAACATGATGCCCGTGTGTGAGATTCCCTATAAGATAGAGCGACGAATAAGAATATTGTGTCCATGTGGTGCTCAAGCAGGTGATACACCATCAATCAGAATCAGCTGGCGGTCTCTGATGATGTCGCAAAGGGGGCAACCCCCTTGAAAAGCGCTTTAGGCTGCTGTCTCAGTGCAGAGCTGTCTGAATGAGTGAGTCTGACAACCCCTCTGTCAGCGGCGTGTCAGCGCAGCACGCGTTCAGTGAAGCAGAGCGCACAAAACCGTAGCCACCTGTTGAGCAGAGCACCGTGTCGGACTAATGTGAGGCATGTCAGGAATGCTCAAAGAGTGCCGAGTTTAAATTAAGAACTCACAGCAAATTACGGCTGGAGCAGATGAAGGTGTGCACCTAGAGGCCGCACTCGTCGGGGGGGATGCTCACGCTTGTGTTCAGCTGCCCGCTGATGCCAACATCTCATCTGAAATATCGCTTCCAGGCCTCGTGCCCCAGGACAGAGCTCCCGCCCAAAACTACTGGCTCAGTTTCAGCTATATGGATGACTACGGAAGACTGTCATACGTGTTTAGAGTAACAGATGGCTTTAATGCTGGCTTAACGTGTCACAGACTTGTACACTAAGGCAACAAATACAACCAACGCTTTGTTCAGACTCTCATTTTTTATTCTGTTTACGGCATAAATCATACTCGTAGGTGTTGACTGTATATCATTATTATTATTGACAGATATAGAGCGCCTGGGACAGAAATACAGCAGGAAATAGATTGTTTTTTGCCCATTCCCAGTCTGACTCAGCAGTACTATTACTGTGTGAGCTTGATTGGAAAAATGCTGAAAACAACAGTAAATAATATCCAGTTGCTATGAAAAATATAACAGCATGAGAGCTTGCTAAATATGCCAGTAAAAATCTTTCATAGTGTGCTAATTTAGACAGCCGAGGTGGGTGGTGATGGTGGTAATATTATAGCTACAAATTATCAAGTAAAAAAGTAGCAAATGTACTTAAAAAACTTGAATAGTCTTTGAGATTTTATAAAAAGAGAAAAAGAGATAAAAAGGAAATGAATCGCATCTCTTTATATTGTAAGGCTGATTCAACCTCATCACTCCACACACGCCACATGCATAGGGAGGAGGTGCAACAGTAACTGATACACAAAATCTATCACCTCATTCAAATCAGATTCAGAAGAATAATCCAGATCCATGACCCAAGTGTTACTAAGGCTTTAACCTCTTTAATATCGATGTTCTTCTATGTGCACCTTGGAAATAGGCGATTACAAAGATTGCTCTGATTAGGTCGTCCCCTGCAGGAATGACACTTGACAAAAAAAAAAAAACACCCACCACTAATTATTTCTTTATAATTTCTAACAGTAGTCTCAAAGAATGATCAAGTTTTTAAAACATATTTGAGTGTTTTTGGGTAGTAGTTAAATATAAAACGTACAATTTTTTCAAGGTGAAATAATAATTTGTTATTTTAACAGTCAAAGAACATATAGAGCAGAAGAAAGTAGTTTCATGTGAAAAAGCAAAACCACCGTTAAATTTAAACTGAAAGTATTGTGCAAAAGTTTTGAGCCACCTGTCATTTCTTCATATTTTGCTTCCCAAGGGCCAGACTTTCTTGTGAAGTGGTATTTAAAGTGCTTTTTAGAGGTCTCTCAAAGCTTTTCTTTGCACATTGGGTGCTTTTTTACTCATTTTCAGTCCAGTTCTCATCCATCTAACCACTTTCAAAGAAATGTAGTTTTTTTATGTTTATTTGTTGAACTATTTAACTTTAACCTATGAGTTGTTCAAGCATAAAAAGCCTTAAACTCAAGAGATGAACCAGTGTTGATTCTCAGCATAACAGACAACTTAGCAAGGAGCCAATTTTAAATTGTATCTTTAGGCACTTTGTTCCAAGCAGCCTGTCACAAAATACATCCTTTGCTCCAATTTCTGTAGCTAAAGCTATAAAAGATGCTGACGATAACATAATTTGACAGGCATAAAACAGTATTTTTGGTATACTGGTAGGTATCAGCTGAAAATGTGGCTTATCTCAGCATTGTGTGCAATGCATCCGTAATAAAATCTGAGGTAACAAGTGGAGGACACCAAAGAAGAAGTGGCAGAAGAAATAGAAAAAAATCCAGCTAAGATGTGAAACAAACCTGATAGATGGATCTGGACCTTCAGTTGGTGCATCTGTTTTTTGCTGAACCCTCGTCAGAATTTTAGCCAGTGGTGTTGAGGATCATGAGAACATTTATGGAACTATGAATGGCGAAAAGTACCGTTAAGTTTTGATCCACCATGCAATACCATGTAGAAAGCATCTGATTGGCAGCGGCTTTATTTTTCAGCATGAAATGATCCCGAACAAACTGCCAACACAGTAAAAGCATACCTGGAAAGAAAAAACACACAATGGAACACAATCAGTCACAGATTGGCCTCCCCAGAGTCCGAACCTCAACATTATTAAACCAGAGAACAGAACAAAAGGCAGCCAACATCCAAAGAAGAGCTTTGAATGTACTTCACGAAGCCTGGAGAGCTATTCCTGAAGACTACTTAAAGAAATGACAAGAAAGCTCCCCTAAGAGGGTCCAGACTGTGTGGAAAACTAAATATGGTCCCAAAAATCAACATTCAAGATTATTAGAATTGTACTCAGCATTTGCCTTATACACTGTCTTTTCATGTATGTTTCAATAAATGTGCACATGTTTTTAACTTCCTCAGGAGAATATAAAGAAATGAGGGGCAGCTCAAGCATTTTCCACAGTGCTGTACACGCAGCGAACACTGAACCAGGGCTTACAAATGAAGAGGAACTAACAAAAATAACCTTGTGCTGTAGCCTTATTACAGAGTAAAAAACAAGCAGCGAGACGGTTTTTGAAAGAGAATGCTCCAAGCCTGTAAATGAACAAATCATTCCTCAAATAAAGCAGGATATTTTCAGATTCATTTAATAATTTACATTTCTCTTAATTTAATATCTTTAGTTTGTCAGAATGCTCAATGCCAAATGACTGTCACTGCCCATTATATGTTATAATGACTCACAGTGCCTGGCCAGAGTATCAACAATAGCCTGCACTTTTCACTTTACAATACTGCAGATATGGCAACGCCAGCTGGGGCTTAAGAACACATTGTTATGCTGCTTCTTCTCAAGGCCAAGGTAAAATAGTTTTTTTTTTCTGTCTTTTATTGCTGCTAACAGGGAAAGACTCAGCAACATATAGAATTAAAACACATACAATAGGTTTGTGTGAGGAATATATGTGTACACAGGGGGAAAAAACCATCTGTGGAGCTGCAACAAGGTTTGTGGGAACACTTGTGCATTTTACATAATGCATGAAGCAGCTTATGATTTATAGCTGACTGAAGGTGTGGTAGGCAGATGCACAACTCGGTTTTCTCAGTTAGAAAAAGAGCTGCAGTTCCAGCTCCTGACCCCTGCTAGATCAAGTGTGAGCAAATGTGTTCGCACATTAAAAAGCAACAACATTCAGGTTGTTGGAGGGCAGAACGGGAGAGAAAACACACACACATGGCTTGAGGGCTCGGGGTATTTTCATCTGATGCTACTTTTCAGTTCAAGGTGACGTGATGGAGAGCATATATATATATATATATATAATTTTTATTTTTTTTCTTGTGCAGGGTCCAGAGCAGTTTTTCACTTATATCATCCATCATACAGTACACTGTGCCTGAATAGTGTTTCCTAATGATGCTGATGCAGGCTGGGACGTGTATTTTACCCCTAACAAAGCCAGAGTAATTAGCAGAAGTGTAGTCCGAGTTCTCTCTCTCTTCCTCAGCGATCCTGTCTCACCCTCTCTCTCTGTTTGTTTGTGCGTCAAGGGATTATTGTGTGATTACTTATGTGATTTGGGGGTTTTCTTATGAAGGGTTTCCATAAAGAAGAACAGAACTGAGTTTTCTCTCATTCAATGCAAGTTTTCCCTCCCCTAAGCTTCTCATTTGTGTTGTTGGGGGTTTTTTCCCCCCAGAAAAAAGCTTGAAAGATTTCTGGTGCAATCCACAGAACTGACAGTGCACGGCTAAAAGTTTCCCAGTGTCCCTTAGCGAGAGTACCTAATCCTCACATATTTTGCATCAGCAGAGTCTGAAGTCACAGACAGACAGCTAAAATCAGCTGAATCCAATCAGGGAAATGTGTTGGTTTTGCGTGGGAGGGGAGGGTGCCCTGGTGTTCACAGACCACAGTCCGTTCCTTTGCGTCACACAGGTGGGACGTTAGAAGCCCATGCTACGGGGAAGGTGTGAAGATAAGAAGACTGGAAAGGAACAGAAGGTAAATGTGGCAAACAAGGAGGCGCACATGTGTCTAGGGGATACAGGCAGAGAGCTGCTGTCTTCACAGATCAATGGCAATTGTGTATTTTGTCACATCAGATTTGATGCAAGACCTGTCTGCGATTGGTCGTGTCCCTTGCTACTCACGGGCGTAGATTCACAAGCCACTGATGCTGTGCTCATGAACGCCGGTCTTTCTTTCTCAGGGTGATATAAATGGGGAAGGGGGGGGAGGGGGGGGGGAATTGAAGCCTCCAGCTGTCAGTGTAATGAGATTAAACCAGACCAGCCTGAGCTCCCAGTGTTTTATTGAACTTTATTTCAGTTTCCATTCTGTTTTTCAATATGTATAAGGAAGATATTGAATGTGGCTGCTTCTGCGCACTAGTCCAAGAGCATCTGGTTGTGCATCAGTGTGGAGTGTGCGATTGTGTGTGTGTATTGGAGGACAGAAACAGAGAGATAATGTGAAAGACTTGTGTGAGTATGTGTGTAATGTCCTCACTTCACACCCTGCAGGGCATGGTGCATCTCCTAAAGATGTGTTCAAGACGTCGCGCCGTCACGAAACTTTGATTTGGTTTCCAAGCTTTCCGGCCTTTTCCAGCAGTTTCCACATGGCGCATGGCAAGGCCTGTCTGGTGCTGCCAGTGGAAAAGTAATGCTTAACCGTGGCGCATGAGGCCTGTGCATTGCTTTCGTTGAATCCTGGTCTGTGAAAGGCAGACAGAAAGCCACACTGGCACAACGATTGTGGCTGCAAGTCTGTGTGCGAGCATGTGCTCGTGTGAATGCTTTTGTGAGACGGAAAGTGTCTGGGGACTCGCAGAGTGGGAGACATCCATTCTGTTTGGACATACTGCGGAGTCTCACAGCCCATATTCCCCAACTCTGACGTTTTGGAACGGTCTGCCAGTCTGTGACTGCTTTTTCTATCACGCCACTCAGGCCTCATTACCCAGTCGCAGCTTCTTCCTCCATCATTTTGCCATCAGTCAGGGGGCACTTGGCTCCCCAGGTTCACTCATTTCTCTGCTGATAAATATATGTTACTCATCTCCTGCTTTTTTCCCATTAGAAGAGAACATAACACTATTAACATCTTCAGCACCTTTAAGACTCATCATAAGGGCCCATTCATCAGTGGTCGGTGAAAGAAAAAGACAAATGGAGAAGGTGATAGGGGAAAAAATACAGCAGGAGCAATGCTTCTTTGCATTCATATTAGAGGTAAATATGGAGATGTTCACAACTGAAATACATCTACAAATGTGTATGTACGTGTGAAAATGCAGAATGTGAAGGTATTTCACAAGATTATTTGGTTGGTTCGTGGTTTCCATCTCCGAGTCCGAGTGGTTAAATTCTTCATTGCTTAAAATAGTGGAGAGCAAAAGAGGAATGCACCGATATAGTCGTGAAACTGCTGAGTCTCATCTGACAACAATTTTGTAAAATTAATCTGTATTCATATGGAGACTGCAAACCTGGCTCAGATATCAGTTATTCTGATATCAACTGGCTACACCGTAAACCCCAGAACATTGGCAGCTGCCCCCAGAGGCTAAATAACAAGACTAATGGCCCATTTTCAGTGACTGCGCCATTTGTCATGTAAAATCATGGGAAAATTAGAAGTTTCTGCAGCCAGTGGTTCTGGCATCAGAGTAAAAACAAACAAACGAATAACTAGCTCCAGTCCCCTGTTGGAGGTGAGGCGGATTTCCAAGAGTTCCAGCAGTAAAATGATGTCTAGTTAAAGATGATCAACAAAATCAGTGAGTCTGTTTAAAAATTGTATGAGATTAATATCAGCTGGTCCACCTACCAGCTACCAGTGCTACTTGGAATTTGTATTAGAAGAAAAGAAGCAAAACTACCAGTAAATGTATACTTATTGGCCACTGGCCACATTAGATAAACCCATTTAACTGCTCATCAAGTGGGATACGGCTATCGCTAGGGTTTACAGAAGAGCTATATCCTGTTCTCTTGGAGGACATGCCTTGTTGATGCCAGAGGCCAGAGGAGCTTTGAGCTGATAGGAAGGCAGCAATAACTTTCTAATGAATAATATACCCACTCGTTACAACCAAAGTATGGAGAAGAGGATCTCTGAATGCACAATACATAGAACCTTAGAGCTGATGGGTTACAGCAGCAGAAGACCACATAGAGTCCTGCTCCTGTCAGCAACAACTCTCACTCGCTTGCCAAGACTGGACAATAGAAGACTGGAAAACAATCCTGCCTGATCTGATGAGCCTCAACTTCTGCAGCAGCACTTAGTTGGTAGAGTCAGAATTTGGTGTAAACAACATGAAAGCATGGATCCATCCTGCTTTGCATCAAAGGTTCAGACTGATGGTGGTGGTGCTATGATGTGGGGGATATTTTCTTGGCACACTTTGGGCCCCTTACTACCAAGTAAGTTTAAATACCACAGCCTACCTAAGTATTGTTGCTGACCATGTCCATCCCTTTATGAGCACAGTGTACACATCCTCTAAGCTTCCAGCAGGATAATGTGCCAAAGATTTCTTGAACATATCAAAGAGTTTGCTGTATGCAGCAACTATGTGATTCTCTCATGTTAATAAGGATGCCAATCTCTGAGGAATGTTTCCAGCACCTTGTTTAATCTATGCCATGAAGAATTAAGGCAGTTTTAAAGGCAAGCAGAGGGTCAAAGCCAGCAAAGTGGCTGGGGAGTGTGCAGAATTACCGTAGATGGATTCGATTGCCCAGCAAAAGTGACAGCGACTCTGATGCTTCAGGATTACGACAAGACATGTCAGATTATTTGCATCATCCTTCATCCATTAGAAACAGGCCTGAGAGATGAGATGTTCCCACACTGTTTTATTGTTGTTTGTCAGATTTTATTTTTCATTATCAATGCAGTATTCCTGTCAGGCATCTATGACCATATTTAGGTAACAGATGGGTTATGGGTGAGTGGACAGGACTTTTGGTCAGGTCTTGATGGGACGAAGTTAGACGGAGAATGAAAACTTTGAGCGTGACTTGATGTAGGGAAAAGAAGGAAAAGTGGAAAGGGCACATTTGAATTGGGGAACACAAGTGTAATACTGCAGTGCTTGTGCTCAAAAAAAGGGAGAAGAAGAAGGACAAGAGGGCAGTGAATGAGATCAGAACAAAACTGACAGACAGATTGACTCATCAGACAAGCATGTCGCATTCACTGCCAGGCTGCATGGCAGTGGCCCTGATGCAGTTTCAGAACAAATTAATCCACGCAGATAAGGCTGCCTTCTTCTCACTAATGATATCTTACTGCTATTTAGGATAATCACGTTGATTTCCTTATTGTTCTCTTACTAAGATGATTCTCACAGGTACTGCCTATTTCTTATTATTGTAATTATTAAAGTACTATAATTGTTTCACAGCTTTTCTTTTACTGCCCCCATGAAATATAGAGCGTCTTCTATCTATGGGGATGTAGTTTAGCTGAGATATTACTTATATTTTGAGGCTATAATCTTAAAATATAAATAGACTTCATGTAGTATAATCAGAATAACTTGAAGCACCATTGGTTAATATTGGATATTTCTACCATGGTAGATGCATTATTCTAGAAATGCATCAGTTGGTTGCAACATCTAGTTGATGGATGGTTGTTGAATTTGGTCTAGAAGTTTACAGAATTCATTAGAGTGCAATACTTTGACAATAAATTACATTTTGATACCTAGAAGTTGAATTGTAATGGCTATGCGATCCAAACTTTTCGTCTTAGCTCTAGCGAGATCAGAATTTCAGCTTTTACAAAATAACTTACATTTTAAAAAGACTAATGGCGTTCCCATTTACTCTCAGCTGTGCTCATTTCCAAATGTTAGCATGCCCTGTACTCTAAGAGAACACAGTGGACATTAGAAAGGGGGAAAAAACACATTTTCTACCCGTGTTGTCATGAGCATGTTACCATGGTGACATTCATTTTGAGTTCAAAGCAATTCTGCGCTTCTCAGAGCTGCTAGCATGACTTTATGCTGTTATATTTAAAATGGGTCAAATGACTATGAAAGATGTCACATGACAAACAGTTATGCTAAGGTCTGCACGGTGTCAGCTCAATGTTTGGGATTTTTCTGCCACTCAACTTTCGTTTTTTAAGATCTGAGATGATGTGCTTTGATTATTTTCTTAAAAATCAGCTGCCTTTAGCACAGCAGTTGGATTTAACATGAAAGGCAACACATCGAAAGAGGGAAGCAGTTCTTCGGTGCGCACGCTTTTCCTTAGCCACGCCACAAATGCACTAAAGGACAATTCAGAGCATCAAGCTAAATGGGCCATTTCACCGGGTGTTCAAATCAACCTTGTACGCTTTCACACTCAGCTGAACCCCTGCTCGGCATTTGTTTTCGCACCAAATTATATTGGTAATTATCCATCATTCCAGGGTAATATACAGCCAACCATCTTTGTGCTTTGGAATATGTATGACGAATTGGATGCCAAGACTGGTTATGAGTGTGCAGCTCATTTCGAGACTGAATTCGTGGTGACAGCATTTGAATTTACAGAAATGATATGGAAATTTTTAGATCATGAAATTCAGATAGATAGATAGATAGATTAGCGATCAGTGGAAGTGAGCAAAAACACAGATGGAGGATAGTGAGATGGTGGGGAAGAACATAGACAGAGTGACACAAAGGTAGCACTGGATGACTCACACTCTTCTCTCATTCTCTTCATCTCTCTCCAGTCTGGATTAAAATAAAAGAGGCCCAGCAGCCCCAGCCTGCAGAGAGGGAGTTGTGCGCTCCATCTCAGAGATAGGGTGATGTGCTAAAAATACCACTCCTTGTGTGGGCTTCTTGGGGAGGAAGGAGGGGGGGCAAAAGAATGGGGAGGGAGGTTTATGGATTTGGTGGTATAGTACGCTAGTGATATCACTACTTTCCACAGTCCAGCCCTATCGCATTTCAAGCTCGTCTTTTCTTTTGATCTGTGCTCTATAATGTTCACTAATTGCGCCTTGTAAAAGCACTTTTCCACTTTCGAGGAACGCTGGTCAGTGCAATTAAAATCTAGTTCATTACGCCAGAGTCTGCTAGAAACTGCTTTTATCTTGCTGACCCCCATTCCTTCTGCGAATCACACCCCCCACTGCTCACGTCTCTCCTTTGAGAAACTCCATTAAACATCAAAAGTGAATCAATATCAATTTATTGCTCTCGCTGTTGCGTACACACCAGTTTCTCTTCCTGTCGAGGAGTTGCTCTCACAGCTCCCAATTCATCTAGATTTTCAGTAGCGGGAAACTAAACAGGACACCAAATGAACACGTCTCACCATCTGTCATCTCTCAGGATGGTTCTCCTCGTCAGCTGATCCATCTGTTTAGCTCGGCTTCAGTCTCTACAACAGCAGAGAGGAGCAGAAGTAAAGCGGAGCTTCGTTACACGAACATACACGGAGCTTGCTAAACGGAACAATCCTCATTTAGTGAACCGCTATGGTTCCCCGCCCCGATATTCGGAAATTAAAATGTTAGAAACAGAGCTGCAGAGTGGGATTCAAAAAATACTTACCTTTCACACCTAACAGCCTCTGGGATCTCAGAAGGGATTTGCATATGAAAGCGTAGGGATCTCCGTGGAGGACGGAGGATGAGGAGTGAAGAAAGGAGGACAAGTCAGGAGACAGGAGGGGTTTCTGGTTGAGCTGGGTGCACAAAACTCTGTTGTAATTATTCATTGTGCACACAACCAGAGTGAGAAAGGATATCGATAGGACGAGGCACTTATAAGTAACAAAGAGCTGTTTGGTCAATCGGTGATAACCCCCTTGCCCTTAGTTACGCAGTAATGTATGCTGAAGACATCAGAAAAACAGCAGTCATCTATATTGTGCAGTAAGAACACTGTTTTTTGCTTTCTTTGATTTTACTCTGCATAAGAGACTGCTATTTTTACTGTCAGCACGAAGCGTTATGCTTTAATGGTCTTTTGGCTGACTTCGTCTAGCTCGTTGCATACAAAGACCCCCAGGACATCAGAGCAGAAATTCAATCTAAACCTACAGAGAAGTGAAGGAGCGATATTGATGTACAAATATGCAAATACCACTGACTGGCTAAGTCATTAATCTGACCCCGGTCCAAGCAAGCATGTGTTTCAGTTTCTGATGACAGACTGAAGGCAGGAAGGCCACGAAACAAGCATGAAGTGAAGATGGCCACAGTACAGGCCTGGCAGCACATGGCGTCAAAACTCACAACCAAATAGCAAATATAATAATAACCTATTATAACTCTTTAAATAACTTCCTGTACCCTGAAATATGGAGTTTCATTTTGATATACAGTTAGGATACAGTTCCAATATTTTTAATCTGATGTTTATGTTAATGTCCTGATATTAAAGCAGAGAGGCAGAATAACTTCATAGTTTCAAATCAAATTAATGTGTACACTGAGCAAAGGAGCATGTTTTTCTGATTTTGTGTGTTGTGCTGTTGGCTGCATCACAAATTCTCAAGCGGAAGGCGACAAAATGGGCTAGTCTCCACCTGGAGACGAGAGACTCCTGTGAGTTTTCAGGAGTTCAGAGATCTGATGATGTAAAGTGACAGATGCCTCTGGTGGGTTTCGAAGAATACAAAGTGTAAGGCAACCCACAGAGCAGCAGAACCCAGATTCCTCAGGTGAAAGAAAATACTCAAAGCTTTGTACGTGAACCCCTCAATCCCAGTGGAATTTATTTTGCACAGTGCATTAATAGATTAAGAGGGCAGGCAGTGGCTGTCCTTTCACAAAGTGAAGGGCCTGTTGCTTTGCGGAATAAATGCTGATTATCCTGTCTAGTGTAGCTCATAAAATAAATCCCTTTCCTGTGGCATTTGCCAGGTGTGTGATTGCGGCCAGTCCCTCTGGGTTCTTCTTGAAAGGCCTGTGTTGTGCGCACTTTCAGAGGCTGAAGCCAGCTCTGTGTTCAGCCGCCTGGAGTTGGGTTGCGATCCTGTGGGCAGGATAATCTGCTGTAATCTTTGGCTCTCTGATCTGACCACAGCAGAATAGAGCTGGACGGGTGGGATAGACTACCGAGGGAGTGGACAGCAGACATGGCAGGGTTGAAGGAGATGAGAGCCACTGTACTGTAAAAAAACCAAAACAAAACAGAGATACCAACCAAGCACAAAAATAAACATGCTGTTTATAGCTTAGAAGTTCAGTATATAGTATTTTCATGCATTAAACACCTTTTGAGTGACAATGTGTTAATGGATTGCAATATCAATATTGATATTAATGAGTATGACAATCCAAGTACCTCAACGCCTCTCTCCTGCACCAACAAGGAGCAACAAGCTCCCCAGCTTAGCACAGTCCACTAACCACTTGCTTCTATTGACTCCTGCACATCAATAATAATAAGCCTAAAGCACCAACTTCACATAAGAGGACTGAATCTGCCATTAATTACTGCTAGTGACATGTTACTAAGGAAGCAAACCCAGCCCTGTAAGACCTGGGCATCCAGTTTTAACAAGGGGTCTGGATTTTGAACAGGGTTAGAAACCTGCTGCCTGCTTTTTAGGATAAAAAAATGTCATTAACACTAAAAAAAGATTGCTGATAGTACAATTAAGATGCTTAACCCCTTGTGTTTTGATCCAAAAACACTAAAGATTCTTACCACAGACTCCTCAGTTTGAGCTAGAATGATCACAGAACAGTTTCTTAAACTCACCATTTAAAAATTCTGGATGCAATGTGTCTCAGAGTGGGATCACTCGAGGACCTCGTCCTTCTAGCTTCTCGTCTCTGTGTCAAGTTTGTGTCTCATAGTCTGGGTCTCTGTGTTCATTACTTCCTGTCTTATTTTGATGGTCTCTCATTCACTGTGTGTTGCAGTCTATTTAATCTCCTTTGTCTAGTTACCCCTGATTTGTTCCAGCTGTGTCCCACCTGTTGTCGATCCTCTCATTGTCCTGTGTGTGTATTCATGTCCTCAGTCTCCCTCTGTTCTGTCACGTTGTCGTTGTCTCCCCTCTAGCTGTGTGTGTTTCTGCTCGTGTTTTCTCCTGGTAATACTTCTCCAGAGATGGTTTGTTCCTGGCTTAAGTTTTCTTACATTTTTTGTGAGTCTTCAGCAATAAAGCAGTTTTTTTAATTTTTACATTGTTCTCAGTGAGTCCTGTTCCTGGCGCACAGCAAGCCCCGAGAAGGCATTTGCATTTGAGGTTTTTCTCAAACATGTTCTGCCCTGTGCTGAAATTACAGTTCAGCAGTGGTAGTGTGTTGCAAGTCCTCTGGCAGTCTATAAAAGACCTGTCTACCTGCAGAGAGTGTCTGCTGTTGATGGAGGTGGTGTACAAAGTATGTGGTAAAACCGGTCTGTGGGCTACTCTTCCTTCTGTTGTTGTTCGCCTGTCAGCCAGTCGAAGAAGAAGAGCAAAGTTACAACGTACGAAGAGCTGAAGCGAAATTGTTTAAAAACAATAAAAAGACTCAACTGCAGCTGCTGTCTGTGGCTTTCATATCATATTTTTTGATCTTTGATTTATCTGCACTTCTGCCATTCCTGATGAACTCTGCTGTCACTCCCCTCTAGCAACACTAACAGCAATCCAGTGACACACAGTGGCATTCACATCCAGCAACGTGTGGCTGGGATTTTAGACAACAGGGTGAAAACACCTCTCCGTATGCTGTTTGTAGGGAAATACATACGCAAATGGACACAACTGCATTACCATAAATTACGCATTATGTGCATGGTGTGCCTGATGGTTGTCAGTGAAAACATTCCTCACTGCTGAGAATGAATTTTCACACATCGCAGTGGACGCTCCAAGCATTAATCCTAGTCTCAAAGAAGTCAGTATACCCGGCAAGGCTTCCAGTGTTCCAGCTTCCATACATTTCTACTAGCTAATGTTGCTTCCCAAAGCCCTTAAGCTTGAACTTAATTCTGTCTAAATAAAGCTGCTAAATTATGCACTGTTAAATTATGTCCAAAAGCTATTTGAGCTATAATTTTAAATGTGAACAGAAATACATAATACAATTAGAAAATATGAGCTGTGCAAAGGCATCACATGCCTCTGGAAGATATACAGCTGATGTGACCAGTATGGTAGGGTTAATATTAGCAGAACATTTAATTCATGGAGGAACCTTTTCTTGGTTTAGGGCATCAAAAACTGAACTTTAGTTGTCTTTCTTTAGGGTAATTTTAGGTAATGCTATTGTTGCTTAAAAGGACAAAGCCTTTTAGCCTCTGTGTGAAAAACTGAATGCAAATTTACTCACTAAGCTAATCTCTCAGACTGTTGCTAATATATGCATAAACTACTGCAGACGAAACTTCAGATTACATCTCTTTTGGGCTCTTGGGGCCTCTCGCTGTTACAGCAAGTGGTTTACTAACCCATCCTTCTCTGTAAAATTCCACTCATGATCTCATCCTCTGCATGTGTTCAGCTTAGAGAAATAGAAACGTTCCAGCCCTCTGTTTACCACCATTAGTGGGTCACTCTGACCTGTAAGCTTAAACTATCTCCCTCCCCTTACAAAACATCTCCCATCAAAAGGCCACAGGTGGTTTTTTTCTGTCTTTCATTATGTCCGAAGCCAAGAATGTCGGCATAAAAAAACCCAAAAACGGTCAGACGCTAAAACCCAAACAGAGAACACACAAAAGACACACAAAATTTCAGACTTGATGTAAAAACTCATGCACAGAACACTCTGCGTGTGGTAAGATGAAATGCAACAGTCATCAAATATGAGTATTATACAAGAAGTAGAAGTTTGATAATATTAAATTATTGTGAATTTAAACTCAAGAGAGCTTTAAATACTCCAGTGTCTAATCTAATCTATTATTATCTTGCAAACACGCTGATTAATTAATGATTCTCGAATTGGTAATTATTATGTTTTCCACTAATAATATGTCAAATATTTGTATGATATATTTAAAAAATTCTAAACATTATGTTATCAATATATAGAACTCCTTCACTCTGCATAACTATCTAATCTAGTCTCTTAAATTGGACAATTTACTGCTTTATTGCTACTTTAATGCTAGCAAAATTATATTTGTTTAGATATGCAAAATGGCAGTTAACATGGTGCATGCTAAAGTGTGTATTTTTGGTCAATTTTAGCTTACAATGAATGAACTAGTGGTAAAAAGAAAGAACAATTACTAATTACTCAGGTTTTATAGGATTGATAGGCTGCCTGGTATAACTTATCTGCCTCTAACAGCTTCATCCAATCAGTCACTGTCAAACCCGACTGTTTGACAGCGTTTCCAGGTGTATGCTAGCTGTAACTTTGGAATGCACGCAAGCTGGAAATGGAGATTATTTGCCTTCAAATGGGGCTATAGCATTGCCAACTTCCAGCAACCACTCGCAACCAGTCGGGAAATATTAATCTTTTTTCTTTTTCCCTCATGACCAGTGGTTGCCAGGCTGACCAGCATAGGCCTGTATGACTTGACCCTTATTTGCTTGCTCATACGTTTTCACCATGACTGGCAAACGTGCAAGGTGACAGACAAGTTACCGTAATGTAATAAAAACCTTCAATGAAAAAAAAAACCTAAGCAACAGGATCGTGACAGCAGCCGACGTAAAACCTTTAACAAGAGCTTCAAGTAGAAACCAAAGCTGTTGAAAAGTAGCAGCAAACAACCATTCAGTCATGCTGAAATGTACTTATCTGGTTTACTTTTGGTCATAGGGCGCCATGTAATGAGTGTGGTTTTTCTCACAATGTGGAGTCCAGCATTACTGGTGAAATGTGGAACTCTTGAAAAGTGAAAGCGTGGGGGTAGGGGCTGAAGTGGATCTGAATTTTCGTCAGGGGTTAGCACTGTTTTGATTTTTATTGTAGAAAATTTCTGTGACTCATCTCTAATGCATGGATGAATAGACTCAATAATGCCTTCTGAATGCAGATGGGTTGTTTTTTGTTTTTTTTTAGCTGGATAAGGAATGAGATTTCTGGAAAGATTTAAATCAGCATGAATGGATGCTGGCTGGTATGCTAATAAGGTGGCAATGTTTCTTAACGAACATAATTTGATGAGTTTAATGAGCGTTCAGCTGCCAGGTCACAACGAATCAAGACGCTTAAATATCTGATTATAAGTTCTGAAATCGTTATGATTGTAACAACGGGAGACTTGATTTAATTATTGAATTAGTGATGACACATTAGCAGATTTCAGCAAATTCGGGGGATTTTAGAGGGTGCCTCCTGACCAGACAGTTACTGCACCATAAGCAGTCTTCTCGCATCTCCGTCTAACTGATTATTACTGTGTCCTGCCCTTTTTTTCCCTTTTCCATCTATGCCATTGCATTACTCTCACCCCAGCTCTGTGAAGCTCCAGTGACCAAATGCCCTTTTGTTGTCCATGTGGCTTGGCTCCAGCACTTTCCCTTCAGAGCGCTTGCCTCTTGCGCATTGTACTGTAAATGTCGGCATTAAAATGTAAGGAGTCATGAGCGTGCCTCTATCTCTCTTCTTATCTGGTGTTTGCCTGAGAACACAAAGGGCAAGCTGAGGCAAGCGGAGATGGCAAGCCTGCTCTGGACATGTCATTTGAGATGTGTCAGTTACGGGCACACTGCCCTAAAAGCTTTGCCCCAGCCTGAGACTGCTTCGTAATAAAAAGGCCTAATGTGCTCGATAGATCCGCTGATGATTCAACAGCAGCAATAAGAGTACAGCTGTGATTACATGGTCAGCCTATAAAAGTAGCAGCCTTTCCCAATTTGCAAGTCCTCACTCCTCTTCCCTTCAACTGGCCTGACTGCCGCCCCCACAGTGGTAGCAATCAGCCAGGTGCTAAATGCCTGGGTGAGGCACAGCTCATGGGTGGGTGGGTGCGTGCGTGGAGGGGGGAATGTTGTGGAGGGGAGGCTGAAATTGCACGTGGAAATAAGCATCTGTGCTTGCTTGGGAGAGGAGGAAGCGGGGGCAGGAAATAACTGTCATTCTCCACTAAGGCTGAGAGTACAGACTGAAGAGAGAAAGGCTGACGGACTCACACAGGTTAATCATTAACTCGCTGAGCTGAAGAAAATTAAGAAAAAGGATTGTTGGGGCGGGGTTTGGAGTATATCGTTTCTTTTTTACAGTCGTTTAAATGGATGAGTGTTGCTTCATCCCTTCAGAGAGGTCTGATTAACCGCAGTGCACAGTGTGATGGGGAGAAAGCAGAGCTGACACCAACCAGGCTGTTGGGAAAACGCTGATATGGCAGCAGGCTGCCCCTGCCAGGGGCTTCCTCGTGATGACTGTTAATGAATAATCGATAGCAAGCGACGTTCAATGGAGGGAGTGTATGTAAATCTCCTCTACGCTCTCATATGGACTTATAGGTTTAATTAAACTAATCGCTGTATTGACTTAGGGCTCCATAGCCCTTTGAAGCCTGCTGTAGTAATGACATGAAACCAGGCTTCCCCTTTTGTTGCAGAAATGTATGCAGTGAAGAGACTAAATGAAGTGCTGCTGCAGCACAGTCCAATTTTCGTGGTTCTCTCTGCACACATGGACTCTTTGTAAGAAAAGGCACAGCTGTAATTTAATAAGCAAATAGAGATGCATTAATACCTGTGCATAAGACTTCTCAGTGTAAATACAATGCAGCTTGATGTTATAGGGTTAGTGAGCATGCAGGAAATTAGCTTTATTTTCCAAGTCACTGACTGACTACATCTCTCAGTCATGCAAATCAAACCGCATTGTTAACACATATCTATAACCATAGGCGTGCATCACAGAGCCCCAGTCATTCACAGAGGGAAGCATTCAGGTAGCTATATGAGAGACAGCAGCTTTAATCACGACAGAGATGGTTTGCTATCGGCATTAGAAGGGACTCTGTTGGCACAAATCCCCCCTTCCCCCTGAAACCTCTGATCATCATGTCATTGTCTGCAGCAATACACTCCAGGGACTCAGCTTTCACATAATGAAACCAAGAGAGCTGCCCACAGCCCGGCTTATAATCACCCATATGTGTGCGTGTCCGTGTGTGTATGTGCGTGCAACTAGTTCGCCTTTTTATAGTGTTGATTGAAAACAAAAGAGTTTCAGCATTAACGCTCTTCTGTGTGTGCGCTTAAGCATATCATCGGGGTGTGTTTTTGCCAGTATGTGCTCACGCGCGTGTGTGTAACAACCACGGGTGTGCATGAGTCACTTTGAGAGGTTTCACCAGCTATTATCGAGCTGGGACTTGGTATTTAAAAGGAGATAGAATAATTGTCTCTTCATCAGCTCTCCAGAGATTACAACAGTAACTGTCAAGTGAATTTGAATTCTTGACATTTTCCCAAAGTCTGGCTGTGAAAGGCACTGTTCAAACAGGATGTATGCAAGGCCTTTTCATAAGTGACTTTCCAAGATGAGCTCCACCATCCATGCCGAGTGCATCACAAACAAACGGTAGTTGCTCTCTCCACCAGGAAGAGAAGTGAGGGAAAAGATAGATTCAGAGGAAAAAGTAAACCAATGAACGCAGAAGGCAAGAGGCGAGAAGGAAACGGCTCGACGAGGCATCTTATCTTCGGCGTGTTTTTCGCCGTGCTCAGGCTTTAAGCCGCCTGCTGAAAGGTGGAACACTGAATTCATGCAGCAGGTTTTGCTTGGGCTCTTTTTGTTTTTTTCCCGAAGCTGCTGTTGCAGAAAAAGGCTGAAGGAAAAACAGATACCATTCACAAGTCATCTCATTTATGCTCTCATTCGGTATGTGCGCAGTGTATATTAAAATTGTGACACAGAGTTTGAATAGCTTTCTTCTTTTTGTCTTCTCACTGCTGACACACACAAAATCAAACACACACACCCACAAACACACACAAATGTAGGTTTGTATCAGCATGCACACAGACTTCTACAATTTGAAATATTTGTATCCCAAACAGGGACAAAAGGTTAGTCCTACAACCAAAAACAGGAAGTGTTTGGATTACATTTTCCACTTAGACAAGCAGAAATTAAGAATTGTATTTAGTAAACAATCAGCAGTATGAGAGCCTCTAAAACATCAACTGTATTAATGATTCTTTATACTGCAGAAGCAGAACAACCTGCAGCACAGACATAAAAAATTAACAGGCGTTTCTGTCGCACGAATATGTGAACTGTTCCCAAATATATATATATATATACCGCCACAAAATGCAATGTTTTATCACAGCTGCCTTAAATTACCTTATCAGTAATTGTTCCTACAATGGTTAATTCACCAGGATGTTCAAGCTTTTTCCAGTTAAAATTGTCATTTTTAATGCTTAAATATAATTATTGTTGTCATCCATGACATTTCAAATTTGCAAAAAAGCAGAAAAAATCTATTTTTTTTAATTAAGATGCTAAATTACAGTTAATTAATTGCATTCCTGAACAGAAATTAATTGTCATTTTTAACTTAATTTTAGTGGTTAAATGTTATGCTTCATTAATTTCTCAGTGAATACAGTGTGCCGCCTCAAATTTGGGTATAAAAAAGTTAATTTGGTAACTTCCTGAAAGTTACCTTAAGTTTTTGACAGACTTTTAAAATATTTTTCTTGTTTTATGATAGTTGATATAATAAACTAATTCCAAAAAAAATATAAAGTCACTGGTGGGAAACATTCATGGCAGTTGTTAATCTTCCAGGAGTGGAGTTCACACAAAATTCCCTCCAAGGTTAGACGACACAGAGAAGATGCAAAAACACCCGAGACCTACAACTACGACTCTACAGTCAAATTTCAGCAGCATCCTAAACGTTAAAGTTAATGACAGTTCACTTTGAAAAAGACAGAAACAAGTATGACTCATTGGGAGGATCCAGGAGAAATCCTGTTTTCTGTAAAAAAAAAGAACAGAAGAACGCAACTTAAATTTGCAAAGCTGCATCTCGACAAACCCAAACCCTTCTGGAGCAACGTCATTTGGACAGAGTAGACCAAAGTGATGCACAGCACCATGTTTGGAGAAAGCCAAACACAGTACGTCAGCATAACCACCACGTACCAACTGTCAGCACAGTGGTGGAGGGGTGATGATCTGAGTTTGTTTTGCAGCCACACGACCTCGGCACCTTGCATCAAATCGACCATAAACTCCTTTGTGCACCAAAGCATTCTGGAATTCCATGTGAGGCCATCTGTCCAGCTAATGTTTAATGGAAACTAGATCGTGCAGCGGGACAGTGAGCTCGTGCACGGCAGCAAATCGGCAACAAAAATGAAAAAAATAAAAAAGTTAAGGTGATGAAATAGTCAAGTCAACGTCCAGACATTAACCATGCTAAGAAAGCTGTGGAGAGACCTTAAGAGAGCTCTGCACCAACTAATGCGCACAAACCTCAATGATATGGCCCAACATTGCGAAAGATGAGTTGCAAAAAAATTCTTCCACAACGACGTGAGTGACTCATAAAGTCATACAGAAAATGATTACTTCATGTTATTCCTGGGGTGCACTTTTTTCACACGGCTACAAGTTATTTACACAGTTTGATTTTTGTAACTTCAGTAACTATGCCATCATGGAGTATTACACAGCGCTGGTCAGTGTAAAACAATAAACACTGTGGTTATTACCAAGACATTTTGGTACAGTATCTAAATAAATTGCACACACTCTTTCTCTATTCAAAGGAAATTGCTAAATTTCCAGCAGTGTTGTTGCCAAATGCCATTTTGGTAATTTCAGGGTTAATCAGTTAGTCACAATGCTATTAATCAATGCCTCCTGGTATGAAAGTAACAAATAACACCTCAGGAACAGTGCTGACAGCTAACCTGACACCTGCAGTGCTTCAGTGGCTCCAACTTAGTTTTAATAAACACTACAGAGACTTGTTTCATCATTTTTAGTGGCGTGTTAAAAAAAACCCCAACAACCACAAAAAAAGAGCAGCACTCTTCACACACAAAAATTCAGCTTGGGGCTGTCTACTATTACTATCTACAATGCCATCACTGAATTAGATGTGGTTGACCTATGCACCTTGTCTGAAAGCTATTTCATGGTCTAATTGTTGCTCATAGAGAATATTATGCTAGAACCGTGTCTGTTCCCATCTAAAGGCCACAGAAAGTGCTGCTGGTGAAGGTTGTTGATGTCAAAATACAAAATGTTTTGGGCGCAAACCTTGCACGCTCTTTTAGTAGATCGTGTAAACATTTACACAGGGGTATGAGTCAACCCATTTTCCCCTGATTTTTTCTCCCCCCCCTCTCTCTCTCTTTTCTCCTCCTCTCTTTTTTGGGCTGTTTGTATCTCCTCTTCAAATCCTCATTACACAGGCTCTGCGTGTTTCTCTATTCTCTCGCCTGTGGTCTGTTACTCGTACTGATCAGCCTTCCTGTTGCTGCAGAGGAAGTGTGAGCAGAGAGATAAGGATAGTGAGAGCACATGCTTTCATCAGGGAGGTGGGAGGGGGGAGAAAAACTTAGACGAGAGGGCAAAAGGCTGGCTAATTAGGAAATTAGCAGTTGGTGCATTAGCGGCAGGGATGTCTTAAGAGTTGTGAACGTGAGAGCAACAGCAACGTGGAGACCAGGAGGGGACGGAGGTCCGGTTTGGGTCAGCCTGTATGGGAATCAGAGTTGATGTGGTGAAACATCAGAAGAGCTCTCTGTGAGGCTGTCAGGGGTGAGGAACACACAAACCCGCTCAAGCAAGGATTAAAAAGACCCAAATTAATCCAGGGAACAAACTGAGGATGCAAGAAGGGGGAACTGGATTTAAGGTATCCAGGGCATGAGGATCACATCACAGGATACGCATGTTGATGAAATTTGACTCCTCCAGTGTGAGACGTGTGCAAGAGCAGGACTAAAGGGAGGATCAGGCCTTGTTATTAGACCTCGCTCTGGATTGAGGACAGTTTGCAGCACATACGTCAGGTGCTTTGTTTTTTTCTGCCTGAGTACTCACTGAAAAGTGGATGAGGGGGACTGCGTGGGAGGGAGACGGCCACAGAGAGCAAGACAGCCAGTTGTAAGTGGAGGCTGGGGGAGTTTTCCTTCGCCTGTCAGCTCCAGCAGGGCCAGCAATGAGTCAGAAGAAGCTGACACGACAGCTGACATTGTGGGAGAGTAGTGAGGGTCCACCTCCGGTGCCCCCGCTCACCTCACCCGTGTCGCCAGGGGATCAGTCTCGGGGACACGGAGGAGGCTCTGCTCTGTTTCGGCGCTTGAAACTAAACCGCAGTATTCAGGAGCGCAGACGCTCATCTCACTGTGTTTACAGGTACAGTTGTGCACCAAGACACTGATCTTTTAATGTCCTGGTCGTGACTAAGCAATCTTTGTTCATTAAAAATAAAAAGAAAGAAAGAAAAAGAGAAAAATATGCAGAAGTTATGTGTAACAGTTATGCCTTAGTTCAGGTGCGGCGTGACCATTTCAACGTTTGTCCAATATGACTGTAATGCAGCTCACTAAAGTGGATTTCAGAGCAAATTATTCCATGCACACACTGTTAAACCATTAGTCAGATGGATTAGATTTGGAGAAGTGCTGAATTCAGAATGCTGAAGTCTCATAATTACTCTGAAAGTCTGCAGGAAAAAAAAAAAAACAGGGATTAGAATCAGAATCAGAATCAGAAACTTTATTGTCATTGTCATGAGAACAACGAAATTAAGAATGGTCCCCGATCATTGCATCATCCCTAGCAATATCAAAAATATAAATAAAACAATAAAATTCAATAAATAAAATAGATAGAATACTTAAAATACTAATAAGATATAACAGTAAAACATTCACATACATTCCCACACACATGCTTCAGACCGTGCATAGATTAACACAAGAGTGGCGTGATGGACATTTTTTTGTAGTATTCAGATGTGTTATTGCAGTTGGATAACAGCTGTGTTTGAGTCTATTAGTCCTTGCTCTGATTGCCCTGTACCGTCTGCCTGAGGGCAACAGTTCGAACAGGGAGTGGCCAGGATGTGAGGTGTCTTTTATGATGTTTTGGGCCTTTTTAAAACAGTGGGCGTTGTGTAGAACTTCCAGTGTGGGGAGAGGGCAGCCAGTGATCTTTTGGGCGGTGTTAATGATCCCTTGGAGTGCTTTCCTCTGAGCCCCTGTGCAGCTAGTGTACCAGATGCATATGCAGTAAGTTAGAACACTCTCAATGGTGGCTCTGTAGAAGGACACCAGCAGTCTCTGTGTGATGTTATTCCTCCTGAGAATTCTCAGGAAGTACAGTCTCTGTTGGGCCTTTTTCAGCAGCTCGGAGGTGTTCACACTCCAGGAAAGGTTCTCCTCTATATTGACTCCCAGGAAGCGGAAGCTTGCCACCCTTTCTACACAGTCCCCATTTATGAATAGTGGTTGGATCTCTGCCTTTTTCCTTCTGAAGTCTATTATGAGTTCTTTGGTTTTTGAAGTGTTGAGGAGGAGGTTATTGGCCTTACACCATGACGTCAGCTGCTCCACCTCGTCTCTGTACGTAGACTCGTCTCCCTTGGAAATGAGCCCCACCACATGCAGCTTGCAGAGAGTCCCCATGGCAGACATTTCTTATGTCTTCTTCATTACTGAGGAAACATGTTTAATGATAATTTGATCTGCTGCCATATCCTCAAAGCCTTCTGGGGCAAGGAGTGCCTCCTAATTGGCCAATTTATAAGTAAATTCCAAAAATATCACACTTCATGCTTAATTTTAGAAATTGAACTGAAGGGCGTTCACAACTGTGTTGACAACAAAAGTTTGGGAAGTTTAGGAGACGTGGAGAGGTGCTGAGGAGATAAAAGTGATCCTATATCAAAAATAGATGCTGCGTCTGCTGCTGTTGCTGCAGTGCAATGCGCCTACATATCTGTCCTTGTCATCCCAACATTTAAACGCAGGTAAATATATATGAGGAATCCTGTGGCTGTTTAGGTGTGTAACAAACATAATAAATCCAGCAGTATACCTTTCGCACATGCTGTCAGATAAATTGGTGTCTGTCTGCACTGCTGCCTGTCCATCTTTTTCTTGTTACATAATGCCAAACTCTGAAACCCTGTTGAATCAATACTGACTTTGGTTCTGTGTTGCAAGATCTAATCTTGCTTTCATCTCAAAAAGAAAAAAAAATGCCAGAGGAATTTTGCTGACGTTTGCTGGAGACTAAAGGTTTGTGACTGAAGGTGGTTTGGGGGAAAAAGAGGGGAGTGTAATCTGAGCAGTATGTTGTTGTGCCCCCTTGGGTTAAGCTCATCTGGGTTACGCTCTGAATTTTGAGGAGAAGGGAATTAATTGTTGATTTGCAGAGCTGTAAAAGGCAATAACAAAGTTATCATCAATTTATTTGGTACTTTGGCAAAAGATGGCGAAAGCTGTAGTTTATCCAATGGGCACCTCAAAGCTGCCTCCTAGAGCGAGAAAATCCCCACAGAGTCCCGTATTGAAATATCAAACATCTTTACTGCCTGGCATGAAATGGGTTTGCTCTCTGTAGCAAGTACCAACCTATAAATAAAACTTATAATGTCAATACACAAACAGGCTTTAAAGATCTCAACCATAGAGGCCTAATGCAATAGCATCATTGTAAAATTCAGGAAAGCAATGCTGAGCTTGAGAGAGAATTTTATTAATAATATTTTCCTTTTAAAGGTTGACTTTTGAAAGCGTAATTGGTCTCGCCCCCGATTTAGTTAATGTATGATTTAAAATTCAGCAGCATAGAAATGTAAAACAACATTTGGTCAGTCGTCTTTCACAGTTAAAGGTCCTCAAATTTGGAATATTCTGGAAATAAAGACATTGAGTGCTTTGAAAATTTTAATGCACAAGATAAAACTATGGCTTAAACAAAATAACTTTTTTTTTTTTTTGATGAAATGGGTCTCCTGTAATTCTTAGCTCTTGCTCTTACAAGTTTGCAGTTGCCATTGTTTTTGCTATTTGGTGTACTGTTTGAGTCTATATTTGTATTGATATGCTGTGTCTTAAAAGCTTGAGGACAATTATTATTGGTGCTATGTACATCACACCTGATGCGTTTTATTTGAATGCTGGGGAGGATTTTTTCATATATATTAATCACTAAACTTGACAAGCTGATGGAAACACAGCAGGAGGTATCTGGCAGCACACTTTTCCTCTGCTAATTCGAACCAGCCCTCTTCAACAGGTTTGTGTTTTGGTACCTTTTGGAGCGTTTTTAATGGAATTATCTGTCATACATTATGGCTTGCTCTGCGGTTGCAACAGACCATCCAAGATATCTGTGCTCGTGCTTTTAGTCAGCAAAATCCAATATTTTATGTGTTAGCTCTAATTAGCAGCAGTGTCTGAGCTGTGCACCGGTGCAGTGTCAGAGTGGAGCTTGTTAGCATTAGCTAAAAAGTTAGCAATCCACCCCTTTTGTCCACATAGAGTATGGGCACTTCAGGTTGTAAAAATTCCAACATAGCGGCAAAACGCTAACACAGAGGCATCAAAATTGGGCTTCACAAAACCATAGGTGAAGTTGCGGCACATGTGTCTATTTTTTTTTTTCCAAACCCATTTAAAAAGTATTTAGGATTTTTTTCCTGGCTTTCACTCTTCTTCTTCTTCTTCTTTCCTGCCTTTGTTGGAACATTTCTACTTATTGCAACATATTATCAGATCAGTGGATATAGGTCATTGTTAGGATAGAGTATTGCCTCACCCGCATTTTCTCATGTGCATCCTTATGTGTGTTGCACAACAATCAAGAAAAGGGGGGCAGAAAAAGTCACAGAAAAACTTCTTCCCAGCATTGCTACATGTCTAAAGGCCACAGGGGGACTTCAGTTTGAGTGTCCTTAATCGACCAGTAGTTTGTTTTAATGTCAGATCTGTAGCAAAATCAACATTCTCAATCAGTCATGCCTCCAGATAGAGAGAAAGCGTTGGCCCAGAGAGAATGTGCGGTTGATGTGGCTCGTTTTCCTCACTTAAACACAATGCTCTCTGAGAAGTGACATGTCAGTAAAGTGTAATTCTTGGAGAAACCCTGTGGCAGCCTGCCAATCCAGCTGAACCACAGAGTTACAGCTGCATGCATTCATGCCGCAAAGTGTCACATCGCTTTCTTCAACTTTCACTCCAAAAAAAAGGAGAGAAACACTGCAAGAGGCTGAGCTGCATCATCACTCGTGTCTGGGCATTCAGGGTTATCTCGATAATGTTTATCCACACTGTGAAATAAGAAAGGCGGCAACAGAAACCTGCAAAAATGGAACTCATCTAAAACCCTTGTACTCTCTCTTTTCTCTCTCACTCTGTAGCTTTGATTCAGAAAATGGTCCCTCGCCAGGCCGCAGTCCCATGGATTCGCAGGCGAGTCCTGGGTTGGTGCTCCACCCCTCTTTTCCCCAGAGCCAGCGCAGGGAATCCTTCCTGTACCGCTCAGACTCAGACTACGACACGTCCCCCAAAACCATGTCACGCAACTCCTCCATCAACAGTGAGGGGTAAGCACGGAGCCATCGTTTGGATCCATCATGTTGAGGACAGGATGGAAACATGTTTTTTTTAAACCCACAGTGTCCACTCACGCACATCACAGTAACTACACATTATCCCAATCAACACAGCATTGGGAATGGGATTGTAATTATGCATCCATTATGCTAATGAAATCATGATGAATCCTCATAATATTGACTGTTGTGCTCTGTTTCCTGGTCTGTTTTTCAGTAAGCTTAAAAAACCTCAAACCTTTCATGTGTTTCAGGGATTTTTTTTCCTGTTTAGATCCACACAGGTCTTTGTAAACATCCAGCTCACAGATACAGCCTCTCATATAAACACAAACACAGAGCACCGCAGCAGCCACAACCACTCATATTCTTCTCATTCTCTGCTTTTTGTTTTCACCTTTGGTCCTGCAGGCATACAGAAGACATGATCGTCACCCCTTTCGCTCAGGTACGTATTCCCTGTGCACCTCATCTGACATGTTTAATTGCTGTAAATGGCTAAAAAAGGCAGCTAATTAGTGCAGTGAACTTGTCCTCCCCCCCTCCCACACCTCCCTGCTTCCTCCCTTCCTCTTTCCTCCTCCCTCCTCCTCCTTTCCCTCCCACGCTGTCCATCCATCCCCCAGGTGTTGGCCAGCCTACGAACTGTAAGAAGCAACTTCACCATCCTCGCCAATGTCACAACACCCACTAACAAGTCAGTATCATGCTGTCAAACACCCCTTCCCCCCCCCCACTTAACTTGTCACGACTGCCTGCTTCGTTTGCAGTGTGTGTACACAAATGTCTCGGTTTCCTTGATCCCATGGGGAAACACTTTAGTCATCATGATTAACCAGTTTATGATGACCAGACAATGCTCAAGGAATATGTGATGTGCATTATTTGGCATATTTCCAGCAAGCTTTAGCTGAAGACTGAGTGCAGAGAGCTCAGTGCCTCAGGTGTATGTCCCTGACTCTGTGCCCAGACGATGGAGACGGTCAATAACACTAAAATTATTCTCCCTTGTAATGCAGTAGACAGAAGGAGCTCGAGCTGGCAGGCTTTGAGTTCCACGTCAATATGATATATAAAGCAATGCGCCACTGAATTATCAGCATCTATAATTACACGGCGGTGTACCCTTGCCGTACGATTACAAAAACCACAAAAGCCTTTTGAGAAGAAAGCCGAACTCAGGCTTTGTCTTTAGTCTTTTTTAGACTCTTTCATTTTTGAAGTGAAACAAGAGACTTTGTGTGCACTATTAAAACAAGCACCTTGCCGTGTTATTGAGTACCAGATGAAATGTTAATATTCACTCCTCCGCTTGTCTAGTGTTTGTGGGCATATAGACGAAAAAACATCAATACAAATTCTTATATCTCCTGTCTGAGCCCTTTTTTAAAAACCATATATTGCCATGTTGCATGAGTGTTGAACCCCAGCAGGGGGCAGCAGAGGGCAGTTCTCAGACTGATGTAATGCTGTCTTTGTCCACAGGAGGTCACCAGTAACAAGCCAACCCACTGTTCCCCAAGCTACACTCTCTGGTATGTTGTTAGCTAATTAAAACTCTGTCCAGCGAGTTTCCTTTAAGGACACGCCAAGGCTCCCACTCTCCCCTAATGACCGCAGAACATCACATAATATTATGTGGCTATTACTGAGGAAATGTTTAATCAACTGCACTGCGCAGACTTTAGGAAATTGGGTGGATCTTAATTATAAGGCTTAAGCTATTATGGCTATATGGGTTAATAAAATGTTGAATTTAATCACTTCTTGCATGCAGATGTACAAAGTGCATGTAAGAATAGCTTCATTTAAACTGAAACTTTTAGTTTTTATAGGATTCTTTGAAAAAATGTGGAGCCAGGAGGTTGCAAGACCGCCATTGCCGTGGGTTGTGAAATAGATATGAAAAATAAGTGTTCAACAAATACTATTTTTGCAGTTTTTATTTTATTAATAAAACTGGTATTTTCTCTTTTTGTATTAAAAAGCTTAATCCTGATTTAAAATGTCAGAATGATACATGACATTATCAGCACAGTGATGTTGCTTCACTAGACTATTTTTCACTAATCTCAGCTTTTTAGGTTAATTATGATTCAGTACTGTGCAGTGCATGTCATCTTTGAGCCAAGGTGGAAGACAGAAAGTGCGATCACTAGAATGTGACCCAGATCTCCATGCACACATGCTCTTTTCACACTTCCTGCCCATTTATACTTTGACTATGTGTGGTGTGTGCCCCTGCCAGAAGAGACATACCAGCAGATGGCTCGGGAAACTCTGGAGGAGCTGGACTGGTGTCTGGACCAGCTGGAAACCATTCAGACCCACCGCTCAGTCAGCGAGATGGCGTCCAATAAGGTGGGCACCTGTTCGCACACAAATATGTTCAGCTTCACCTTCACTGTTCGCCTATCTCGGCGTAAGCGCCCTGCTGAGATAATGAGCAACATATAAACTGATCCACAAGGCTTTTCCAGCCTCCTCCAGTGCTTGTCACATGTGACCTTCACACATATTCACACAGTATTGCTCAGCACATGACTCATCAGCTGGAGTATTCATGTGCCACTTAAAAAAGTGATCATTTGCAGTAATTCTGGGTTTATTTGCAGTCCTGTGGTATTCATAAATAACTGATGTGGAGTCCTGTGTTCAGCTAGTGCTTTCCTTTTTGGTTGGTATACTGAAAAGCTGGGGGGGGAAACAACTCTAGTGGTTGGTGTGGTTGTAAGCAGTATTGAATTTTGGTGCATTTTTGCATTAGTATGTTTATAATTCATATGTGTGCACATGGGCAGGATTCTTACAGATGCATGCACTTTTGTTTGTGCGGGCACAGGAAGAGAGAGAGAGCGGTAGAGAAGGGTGGGATGTGACGGTTTGTGGGTGGGAAGGACAAGGGAAGGGGGGGGGGGGGGGGGGAGGGTGGATAGGTCCTGATGCTGATGTCTCTGCTGTAACCTTGGTTGCTACCGAACAGCAGCAGGGTCTGCCCTTCCCTTTTTTGTCATTGGCTTCCCACTCTGACCACAAGCCATGTGGCTTAGGCAACAACCAATGAAGCACAGGCAATGCTCCTTTAATAGTGCTCTGTCTTAAAGAGACAGCATCCTGTGCCTTGTTGATTTTATTCCAGAAATTCTTCCCATGCTTCACCTCTGTGTTAATAATTAGAAGCGTTCTTTGTGCTTGTAATCAGGCTTGTGATGAAAAGAGCGAGGGAAAAAAGAACACAGTGATGAATGAAGGGACATAGTTTATGTGTCAGTGCACATACAATGCACAGAGAGAGAGAGGAAGACTCTTGGTGAAAACGTAGTCTCTGTGAATATGTCGCGGCGTCTTAGAAGGTGCAAATAAGACATCCTCCACGCTGCCAACATGGAGGTGCACACATGAATATTCCCACACAGTCTCTCACTCACACTCACACCCTCACTCACACACATATTTCCGACAGACGTACATGCTGTCTTGTTGCACATGCGCTGTCGGCATCTGAATAGAGGCGAGCGCAGACACTCACACACATGCACGCGCCTGCAGCCACACTGCCTGATTAGCTTGCGAGAGCTGTCTACAGCATCCAGGGAAATGGCGCAAGAGGCAGAGCATTTGAGGAGAAGCGGCAGCCTAAAGCAGCGGGATTAGACCTCTGGCATTTTGGCCAGCTGCTGCACGGATTGACTGGGAGCAGAGGACTGTGCTGCGGAGGTATCAGGAGGCAGCCGGACTGCCTCTGCTCTGACTGTGTGTTACTGGGATCGGTGTGAGACGGCACAGACGGGCTGATGCACCGGTAGGATTGGGCCGGGCCTCTGGATCCGTACTGTGGGGGAGGGGCAGCCGACGCAGAGAGGGAGACTGTTTTTCCAGACCACAGCTCTGGTTTGATTCTTCAACCTGACTGTCTGCTACAGGCCTGCCTGCATCCCATTCTGTCCCCCTCTCTTTCTCTCCAGTCTTGCTGTTCTCTTGCTGTCATCAGTTGTTTGCCCGTTCTCCCTTCCCTGGTCCTCCTGCTATCCAGGCTCCCTTTGCATCCACTATTTGAAACCTCAGTCATCTTTCTCTCCTCCCGTCATCATCTCTCCATTGCCCTCACCTTTTTTTTTTCATTAGTGTTTGTGAAGCAGCCCAGCTCTCGTGACATTGTTTTTTTTTTCTTTACATTTCTCTTACATTGCCACTCATTTCCACCATTCGCTGCTGTCTTTGCCCTTCAGACGGTCCATCGCTCCCTGTCTCCCGCCTCCCCTGCCTCCATCTTTACTCTTTCGGCTCCCATCCACCTTTACCCAGCACTGACTATATATTTGGGTCAGCCTGCTCAGCAAATGGGATGAGATGTAGTCTCCACAGCAGCCGGATCCAGGGGGCTCCTGGTTTGCCCTCATCTTCGGACCACACTGAGGCTGGAGCCTGACTCAGGAGTGACTGGGTGGCCTGCTTTGGGGTATTGCATGTAGGCAAGGACAATCTGCACCAGCAGCCCCTGCCCTCACCCCCTTCCCCTGTTCCTTTGACCCCTTCTTGGGGCAGCCGTCACTCTGGAGTGTCCCGGCTTGACTGGCTGTGGCCTCTCCCCACACACCCTGACGACGCCCTCATGCCACTGGGGGACTCGCAGCACCTCTACCCCACTCCACTACCGAACCTCCTGCCGGTGCCATCGACCAAAACCCCCAGTCACCCTCAACATGGGTGTGGTGGAGGCCATTGACCCAGCGCCGTCCCCCTGCCCCTCGCCTGTACCAGGGGGCTACAGGCTGCCCCGCTCCTCCAGCTACAGTCCCTTGCAGGGGAGGGCAGGGGCAGAGCTGGACCTCGATGCAGCTGCTGGAGGAGTTCTGGAGGGGGGTGGGACAGCAGCAGAGCGCAGGACACCCTTAGTGGACCTCTTCTGTGAGACCTGCTCCAAGCCCTGGCTCATCGGTTGGTGGGACCAGGTAGGGCTCGGGGAACTTGCAGAAAACAAACAAGGCCTGGCGGTGGCCATCTTGGATGGATGCTGTGAACTCTACAAGTGTTATGCATGCATTAACAACTCATCTGTTAGCTAGCCCTCATTATGTGTCTTTTTTAAAAATTCACCAGTTGTTGCGTCATCTTGTGAATATATTGAGCTTATAAGGGAAAATCTTAAAAGGTGCTACATTAGATTTGTTTTATGTGGACTCCATGTGGTGCTGGAAGACTTTCTGGGTCTGGCAGGGACTTCATTTCAAACAGTAAGTCAGAATGCTGGCCAGTATATTCCTGTAGATAATTTACATGAAACTACTCAGCAGGAACAGTGATAGGGGAACAGAATTTATTAACTCTGCCCAGTGTTTCTACACTGCAGCAGAACTGTAAACAAAAAGACAATAATATCAGTCTCATTCTTCATCCCCCTATAACCTGTCTACATCCGTGTCCTGTGAGAGTACACCGAGCTGCTTATAATCTGAGAAATAGCCTTGGGACTTTATGAAGTAGTCCAGCAGTTTTTACTGCAGGTACGATGCAGTGTCACATAATGGCCATTTCTATCCTTCACACCTGCGTCCCACATCCCTCTCTCTGGCTCTCTCCTGCTACCCCGAAGCTGGCCTCAATACAGACTAAAAGAAGGCAAGCATGCTGTCAGTGAAGGAGAAGCTTATTGTCTTGGTTCTGTGTAGATGCTTAATCCCCCTTTTGGTTATTTAACCCTCTGACTCTATGTAAATTTATACATTTTCACAGGTTTTTATTAATAAATGAAATTTGTAGACTTGTATGTGATGGGATATCTCGACACTTAATAAAAAGAAAAAGAATAAGGATTATAGGATTTACTTGATATCTCTGTATCACTAAGTACAGGTTATACTTTGGAGCACTTCCACGTGTTTTATTCATGACGGTATATATGCCTAAGATATATGCCTGATATATACCTTACATATGCAGGTGTGTGAGCCCACAGTCATGTCTGAACAGTGTTTGCATGTTTGCTTCATTAGTCTGTGTCAGAGGAAGAGTGTTGTTTGTCCTGGCACTCGGACTGGCACTGTAGAAGTGTTGGTTGGCAGCTATGACTCAGCGTTACAGCATTAGGGAAGGAAAGAACCAAAGAGCGGGAGAGAGGAGGTTTGGGCTGAGCCTGCTTGCCTAAGTGTGCCACTGGGCTTCACTGGCCTTCCTGGCTGCTGATGGCTGATTCTGCCTGATTGCTCCTACAATTTATTGTTACAATTAGCTATTTGCCTGGCTTATTATGTAAGAGGTGACAGGCCAGGAAATGATGGGAAAATGGGAGATAACTATGGGGATAAGAGTGAGAGATGGGGGGTGTTGCACAAAATAAAACGGAAGGAAAACAAAGAGGAGCTTGTGACAGAGAAGGATTTGGGAGCTCAAGGGAGGTAATGGAGAATGCTGTTTACCTCTAGGGGGAGGGAGGAGCAGTTTTAAGTAACAGAGAGCTGTAGCGAGGAGCAGAGGCAGAGGAGGAGAGGGTTGACCTTGGTAAAGGTCAGAGACACCTGCCTACTCCCTCAGATTGTCACCCAAGAAGCCACCGCTCTCACATCAAGCTGAAGGACTGACTGTGAGGAGGCAGTTGCCATGGCAACTGCTTGGGTTGCCATGGAGATTGTTATGTGTGAAAGATCAGTCAGTGGGACACAGACTGAGGGGTCTGTCCGATTTGCATTGTGCTTTCACATAACTTGTCTGACAGGGAACTGTTAAGTCTCCCAAATCATCGTGTGGAGCTATGACAATAAAACGTTACATAAACGCAGCGAGAAGATTCAGGAACAGTGTTCAGTCTGTCTGCATGGATAATGTACTCATTTAATCATATTTGTGTCTGTAGTTCACAGCTGACACTGTAGTTGTATGGGAAAGAATACATAAAAGAAACATGCCACATTACTGCAGCACATCTCTGGAAATCAGAGTACAAGCACACTGAGTCGGGGTATTGAACAGTCTGTTCTCATCTGAGAAAAGGAGGAGGCATGATTCATAATTGATTCCCTCGCAAAATGAGGGTGATAATTTATTTTTTCATATTTGAATCACAGGAATGTTTTGTTGTTATATATCAGTGCAAATGGAATCTAAATTACAGTGTTAATATATAGTTGGATATGTCAGTAACACATGTCTTATGCTTCTATGTCCTAACTACTGTTCAAGTCACTCACTTCTGTCAATGTCTGTCCTCCCCTCAGTTTAAAAGGATGTTGAACAGGGAGCTGTCCCATTTGTCAGAGATGAGTCGCTCAGGGAACCAAGTGTCAGAATACATCTCCACTACCTTTCTAGGTAAAGAAAACCTGCCGCCCACTTGTTGCCAACTTTTATAGCAGCTTCACCCGCAGCTGATCTCTGACTTCTGCTTGTTGCAGATAAGCAGAACGAGGTGGAGATCCCGTCCCCCACCATAAGGGAGAGGGAGAAGCCCATGTGTCACATCAGTGGTGTGAAGAAGCTCACGCACAGCTCCAGCCTTTCCAACTCCGCCCTGCCTCGCTTCGGAGTGAAGACTGAACACGAGGATGCATTAGCCAGGGTAAACGGAAGTGAAACCTACTTTCTCAGCACATTGTATTTATTTATCTAATTCTAATACTAAATTCCTGTTTGCATTCTGTAGTCTTCTGTGAGAACATGTAAAGAGAATTTCACTCCAAAACACTGACAGCAATCATCACATTATGTCTACACTGGACCGTAGTAGATTGTGTTAAAATAAACTTTTCTACTGTGAACTTCTAAAGAACTGGCAGCACTGACAGTTTGGTGACATGTGTGTTTCTCTTTGCTCTCAGGAGCTGAACGACTTGAACAAGTGGGGCCTTAATATCTTTCGTGTGGCAGAGTTCTCTAATAATCGACCCCTCAGCTGCATAATGTATGCCATCTTCCAGGTGAGAGGCCGGTCTTAATGGAATGTGCAGCAACTAATAGAATGTAGAATGACTGTGATCATGACTCTTGTGGACTCCGCCTGTTGCAGGAAAGAGATCTACTGAAGACCTTTCGGATCCCTGTGGATACGTTTGTCACCTATGTGATGACCCTGGAGGACCACTACCATGCCAATGTGGCCTACCATAACAGCCTCCACGCTGCTGATGTCACTCAGTCTACTCATGTACTGCTGTCCACACCAGCTTTAGATGTAAGTATCTCTATTTAACTGCCAATGACAAGAAGTCCACACAGCTTCTAAAACGAAACAATAGTTAAGAGCCAAACTGCAAACTATGTGTTCCCCTCTTTGTTTCTCTCTTACAGGCTGTATTCACTGATCTAGAGATACTAGCTGCATTATTTGCTGCCGCCATCCATGATGTGGACCATCCAGGAGTGTCAAACCAATTCCTCATAAACACCAGTGAGTCAAAATGAGATTAAACTTGTACACACATACATTACCAGTCAAAACTTTGGACACGTGACTATTTACATTGTAGATTCTCACTGAAGGAAACAAAAAAAACTCCCAACAGTGTCACCAGAAAAGCACACCTCCTCCTCAGTGCTTCACGATGGGAACCATGCATGTAGAGACCATCCGTTCACCTTTTCTGCGTCACACAAAGACACGGCGGGTGGAACCAAAGATCTCAAATTTGGACCCATCAGACCAAAGCACAGATTTCCACTGTTCTAATGTCCATTCCTTGTGTTTCTTGGCCCAAACAAATATCTTCTGCTTGTTGCTTTTCCTTAGTAGTGTTTTCTTAGCAGCTTTTTGACCATAAAGGCCTGAATTCGCCTAGTCTCCTCTGAACAGTTGATGTAGAGATGTGTCTGCTACTAGAACTCTGTGTGGCATTTATCTGGACTCTAATCTGGTCCTCATGTGTGCCAGTTTCTTTGTAGTGCTTGATGATTTTTGGGGACACATTCAAAGTTTTAGCAATTTTCCAGAGTGACTGACCTTCAGTTCTTAAAGTAATGGACTGTCGTTTCTCTTTCCTTAGTTGATTGGTTGTTGACATAATATGAATTCTAAGTTGTCAAATAGGGCTGTCAAGTGAGTACCAACCAGACTTCTGCCCAACACAACTGATGGTCCCAACCGCATAAAGATGGCAAGAAATTCCACAAATGAATTAAATGAATGAGGGTTTGCAGCGCTGTCAACAAAGCAAAGGGTGGCTACTTTGAGGAATCTAAACTATAAGATAATATAAAAGTTATTTATCATTTTTTTCTTTGCTACAAAATTCCGTATATCTTGCGTAATATATTTGATGTCTTCGGTTTGTATCTACAGTGTAGAAAGCAGTAAAAAATAGAAGGTGTGTCCAAACTTTTGACTGGTAGTGTATCACACAGCAGGAGATAGTCTGGGTACAACATGTTCTCACTCACTCACATACTCTAAAACCTGGGGTTCTGCAGCATGGTGGTGGACTGGTTAGGACTGTCCCCTGTCAGAAAGAAGTGGATAGGTTGGGAAATTCCTCTTTGGAACAGGAAGAGGTGAATTTGAAGTTGCCTGTCTGTTTTTATTAGCTCCACAATAGAGAGGCCAGACCTCACTTTTCTCTCATAATCAGCTGTCATAAGCTCCAGCATCCCTTAATAAGTTCTGGAAACAGGTGCATAGATGGGAATACTCCAGAATTACATTGGGTTTAGGCATGAGTACCAACTGGGTAGCTTAGGACACATGGAACCCCCACAGTGTTACTGTCACTACTTTGCACTAGAGAAACATCAAACACGCTCAGGTAATTTAATAAAAACGAAACAACATAAACAATGGTGATAAAAAAAAAGGTGAATTGGTTGAATATGCCTGATGTGTGATGTGCAATCATCACTAGCAAATTACTAGCAAAGAGAGGGTAGCTATAAAGAAACCAGTACAATAATGTCTATAACAATGTGTTTGTAAAAGTCTCTGATTTAAGAATGGGGATAATTCAGATAGCAAAAACTAAGCAGGGATTTTTATATATGCTTTACTGTTTTGTGTATATAAATTGTATTTATGATGTATATAGTGTAGTATACAACACGCACTTATATACATACATACATATATAGAGTGTGACTTCTCATTTTGTTTTGTAAATGCAACAGTTTACCCTTAAAAAATAGTAATTCTCAAAGGAGTTTTTGTTGTTCTTTTACTGATATCGATTGTTGCTTGATGCCTTCCTCAGACTCAGAGTTAGCCCTGATGTATAATGATGAGTCTGTGCTGGAGAACCATCACTTGGCTGTGGGTTTTAAGCTGCTTCATGAGGACAACTGTGACATCTTCCAGAACCTTACCAAGAGGCAAAGACAGAGCCTTAGGAAGCTTGTTATTGACATGGTGAGTGTCAACATATTCATTATGAATTATAGCTACCTTTCTCACTTGTCGTCATGTGACCCTTTCTACTTTTTATTTGTCTCTTTTTCCTCTAATCTACTCATACCTACTTTGTTCTCAGGTTTTGGCAACAGACATGTCTAAACACATGAGTTTGCTGGCAGACCTCAAAACTATGGTGGAAACTAAGAAAGTGACAAGTTCTGGAGTGCTGATGCTTGACCACTACACTGATCGAATACAGGTAAGCTACAGTTATTCAGTTAATTTAAAAGTACTTCCAGTCAACAAACAATGAGAGGAATATTTATAAAAGATAGGAGTGTTATAAAAGATAATGAGACCGTGAACGTGGCTCACCACAATGTTTTTTAAAGGTGGAGACAAGTTGGAAACACAATAAATATGAAGCTGGCATTTTGTTTTAAATAAACTAAACCCTTAGAGTGCATGTATAAGACAGGTGTAGCCACCACAAAGACAGCCATTCGTTTCTGGGCTTTGGTTTTCAAGGCTGGACTCCATGGCTGTTGCAGTCTTGTTATTTTGGCACAGAAGGGAAGTATCTGAATGTAATGGTGGAGTGCTAGGGCATCATGTAATGCTAGCATGCTTGGTTACCAAAGTGCATTGCACAGACGCAGATGTCAACTAATCGGTACAAACAGCACTGAATGGACTCTTAAGTACAATAACCAACAAGCCATTTCAAGAAGCACCTAAAAGTGTTGACGCAGTTGAGGCTTTTAGTTTGGTGACTTTCAAATGGCAGAAGCAAAGCCGCTTGCATTGGCCTTAACCTGTCAGTTTTGAAGCCAGCCTTTCAAGTGGCAGTTTTTGGCATTTGAAAGATTACTTCATCTTTCAGAGCTGTAAGCTGCTGCTTGGTTGAACAATATACTTCACACACCAAACTCCTGCAAGATCTAAAATCCAGACTGACAGTGTGGTGAATGGGACAGAAATGAAACATCCCCAGTTATCTCAGCCAAGGTGATGGTGGTTGCTGACAGTTTCTAAAGCAGCTGATCAGCTGTCTTTGAACAAAGACGAAACAACGGTGTTGATTCGAAAAGTATTTGAATCCACGAAAGACTAGATTCTAACAACTTATTGTATTATTATATGTGTCAAGAGTTTTGGAAAGGACAGCTAATCTGGAATTTCTCACCACTGGAGAAACTAAGTGATTTGCACTGCTCCAGTCAGATGTCACAGAAGAACAGGTGACATTAACAGCGGGAGTTAAAGGAAGAGCTCAGGTGACATCTGGATTAAGCGATAACATCTTTACAACCCTTTCATTGGGAGGTTAGATACAGAGGTTAATTAAATTCAGCTGCAAGCAGTGGAGGATGTTTTCTGAGGATTTAAACATGAAGAACATTTTTGCTTAGTAGCTGTCAAGATCAATAAGGAGGAAAGAGCAGTTACTGAGACTTTGGAGAATTGTACCAACTTGTGGAGGAAAGGAAAGGAAAAGAGAATGAATGTGAAAAAGGTCATAAAAACATTGGGTTTGCACCACATTTTTCAGTCGCTTTGTCAATTTAAAATGCTTTAAAATGTCAGACAACTTAAAGGGAAAAAGTAGACGATGGGCAAACAATCTTCATGTTTATCAGATTTCAGGATAGTGTTAATCAATGCTACGGCCATTACTCAAAAAAGGTGAGGTATTGCACATTACTCTTTACTTTTCTATTACTTATAAACCTGAAGCTACAGTCCCACACACCAATAGAAATCCCCACCCTAACAAGGACACGCATATAAAGAGCCCAAAAAGACTTTAAAGGAATCGTCACCGTAATTCAACTGCATAGGTTTAAATAGAGGCCAGCAAGCTTATTGCTTTTGTTACCTGTTGAAGTTAAGGCTCTGGCTGCAGGGCTGGGGTCAGCATACACTCAGCTATTATGTCATTCTGGGTTCTTGCCTAGCTTTGTGTTTGCATGATGTCTGCGCAGATGCTTGCAAAGGGCCGAAGCTGCGTTAACAGTATAATGCAACTGTTTCTGTCATGGACGCAGTCTTCATTTCACTATCGCATTCTTGTCCATTTATGCAATAACAATAAAGGTAATGTCCGTATCGCTACACTTCAAAAGCCGTAGACCATGACACCAGTTTGTTCCTCCCTGCACATAAACTGAAAGTAGCTGATTGTGGTGCACAGAAAGAAAAAAGCTTGTTTCTTTGTTTGTTTGTTTTTTATTTCTAACACAAGTAACAACATAATTTTAACTGTCATTTAATTATTGAATTTAGTAGTACTGCATTACTTAAAAAATGTCATGTGATTACAGTAACAAGTTTCATCCAACACTAGTATTTCTAGCTTTGTACGTTCACAATATAATGTGAGGTAAATGATTTTGTATATGTGCAGGTATTGAGGAACATGGTGCACTGTGCTGACCTGAGCAATCCCACAAAGCCTCTGGCTGTGTATCGACAATGGACAGAGAGAATCATGCAGGAATTCTTCAGGCAGGGAGACAAGGAGAGAGAGCGGGGGATGGAGATCAGTCCCATGTGCGATAAACACACTGCATCTGTGGAAAAAAGTCAGGTAAATGAGCAGCAGTGAAATACACACATGTATGAATATAACAGCACGCAACTGGATAACTGTTAATGCTGTAGGTGGAGTGATAACTACAGTGCAGAGAGTGATTTATCAGCTCTGATCGCAGCAGTCATCCTCCTACATTTTTAATGCTGATTTGCAGGCAGTGAAGAAACACCACTGTGCTAGCTTATGTCATGTCAGTCATTGCCTTTTTCTTTTTTTTCCTTTACGTAGGTGGGCTTTATTGACTACATTGTCCACCCGCTGTGGGAGACATGGGGGGATCTTGTACACCCTGATGCCCAGGAAATCTTGGACACTCTGGAGGACAACAGAGACTGGTACCAGAGCACTATTCCCCAAAGCCCCTCACCACCTCCTGTGGACGACGACAAGGATCTAAACGTGTGCATAGACAAGTTTCAGTTTCAGCTCACTCTGGAAGAGAGTTTACAGCAGGAACAGGAAGACGAGGATGGCAAGCCCACGCCAAACCATGTGGCACAGGACTGCAGTCACGGGGAGGATGAGTGCAAAAAGGATGAAGAAGAAGACATAATGGCAGAGGAGGAAAATGAGGATATAATAGAAGAAGAAGATGAGGTGGCAATGGAAGAAGAGAACTTGGAGGAGGAGCTGAAATCTCAGTTGGGTGGGGGGCCTGACAAGGACAGACTTTCTGACACAAGTCCTGTAGAAGAAGAGGAGGATTCTTCTTCACAAGCTGACGATACATGAGTTTTGCTCCTGTATCTCCCTCCTCACTTGCACACATTATCTTGTTCATCCTTTCAATGGCCAAACCAAGAACAAATAAGACTGCAATGACAATACACACCTTTAAATATATTTTTCAAAAAGGGAATAAATACAAATTGCTTAAAGAGAAGTTAATTACACAGCAACTGTAGATTTGGAGTGGCAACAAGTCTTTCGACTGATTCCACAGTGAACTTTAGACTAAGAGGAATCTAGGAGAGCATTAATGTTGGGCGACTGAAGACAGCGTAGCACTCTGGGACTAGAATGCACACACATAAACACACATGAAGTAACACACAACTTATAGAAAGAAAGAAAAACAGGAGCAGGAAATCCACCAATGCAATGTGTGTACGAGCATGCAGCAGTCATGCAGTAAAAGTGTGCTCCGCATATTCCCTGTCCTTTCTTTTTTCGGGAGGCAGAAACACACGCTGGACTGTATGTTTGTATGTGTGCATTTATTAGAGGGACACTGATAAGTATTGAATCTCTTTGGAAAAAGCCATCCCTTAATGGAGTATTAACTAGTGTTCAGTCAGTATTAGTAATTCATGTTCGTTAGAATCTCAATAGAAACTGTTCTCCTCAGAAAAGCTACACGTCCGAGTAACTTCTTTTTTTTTCCATTTCTGTCGGAAAGAAAAATAAGATAATCCCATCGGAGTTGGAGGAGGTGAAGGAAAAACTACGGAAGGAAAGGAAGATGCTGCGACGAAGGGGCCATCGGGTCCCATATCCCCCTTTTTCCCTTTACGCGGAGAGTGCTACTGGTGCAAGATGGCTCTGTGCCTTTTTGAAACACCAGCTTCTTGAACGGAGCTGTCGTGAAGCAATGCATTGTGGGACAGGAGTGTCTGAATTTGTCATCATTTTTGATTGTCTCTTGTTGAAGATCTCTCTCTCTTTACTGTTCATGGTATCGTGGTGTGTATCTCACACGTACAGTTTCTGTGGTGATATGTTTTCAGCTGTAAGTCTTCCTTTGTTGCTCTTCTGGTAATATAATAACTCAGAACTCTAAATGCAGAGCAATCACTACCACCACCACAACCACCAGTAGACTCTTTCCAGCTTATGTTCTTTTCTTTTTTAATTTTTAGAATTTTTTTTTAAACTTTCTGAGAATAAGCCATGTGATGCTTTGAAGCATACGTTTTGCCTATTTTATATTTGACAGTTGCCGAATACGTTGAAGGGACACGGGATTATTTCATCAGCAGAACAAATTTTTTTAAACGCCATCTCACGCCCACTTGCACTGCGTGGTCATGTCTCCTCATACACAACCAATCTCACCAAAGTAAAGGATGAGAAACTTCAGTGGGTGAAGTGATTCAAGGGAAGACAGATGAATAAGAAAATCAGGGAGGCAGAATGTCAGGGGAAAGAAGCGTGACGTGGCCAAATAGGAGGTCTAGCGGTCCCTAATCATCCTTGTTATGTTTGATGCTTTTTTGCCTTAATGTCAGATGCAGGATATATGCCTGCTAGTATGTAGATTTATAAGATATACAATAGATATCCTAGTATATTTATATCACGTCTGTATGCTTATTTCTGTGAGTATCAGTGGGTCTATACACAATGTATCCAGCATTGCATTTGGAGGGAAAAGGTAGACACTGCTGCTGACTAGCTGTTATGTTGTTGCTGTGCTTGGACCAACGTAAAGAATGTGTTGTTTTCTAATCACAACGACTATCTTATTATAGCTATCTGAAGGCATTGAGGGGGAAATAAGAATTGAAAGGGGGAGTTGAGGTGTGTGTGTGTGTTTTTGGTAGGTTTAAGAGGAAGATGTTGTCACACTCATCGTCGCTCACTCACTGGCATTGCCGTATCTCGTCGAGCGGATGTTCAGGATTCGATCGACAACAGCTCAAACCGGCCGCAGTTTGTCCAGGTGTTCGTTTCTCACAGGGTATAAATGAATTAAATACATAAACAAACAAAAGAACACGAGTGGGGTTCTTTTGAAGGTAAGACCAAGTTCCTGCAGGTCAGTAACTCAGCTTATCTGAAGACACCACCACAGACTGGTGTAAGAAAAGCCCCATGGGCACAGCTGCGAGGCCCCCCACACACAGGCTGTTTCATCCAGTGGAATGGGAAGTTACTCAAATAAAAGATTCCCATATGCACTGGCCTTTTTTTTTCAACACGTTGCTTTGTTTTGTGGCTTCTCGTTCTGTTATAAGCTATAAAAACATCAATATTTAATTGCCATACAAACACAATACTGTAGCAATTGTTTCTTATTAAGGAAATTATTAAAGTGATTGATTGCTGCCATTCTTTTTAAATGATGAGAAGAAAACCAGGGGAAGTGTTTTCTTTGAACAGTTTGTGTACAGTTTATTTTTATATCATTCTGGTGGATGGTCTGGAAAATGAATCACGTGTTGATGACTATAGCTATAAGCATTACCACTCTTGTATATAATGTAATATTGGATTGTAAATTATAAATTTATCCGCATCATCATGATTAACAAATAACCACTTAAAGTTGTTAAGTGAACCACTGCAGGCCACATCCTCATATTTCCATTTTTTAAACATATGTTCTCCTCACTCGTGCTGTCCTATTTTATTTTATTTTTTCACTTTTTAGTTGTTCACATTTATTGTTCAAATCAAATATATTCGTACCAGCACTTTATTTCATCAGGTTTCGAGGCAGACGGTGTGTTTCAGGTAGTGTGTGCTGCTGGTTTGGTCATTCGCAGTCACTTATTGATTATATTCCACTGGGCCAAACCACAAACCCTCATTGTGAAGCAGTTAGCGTTCACCTCTCTCTGCAGGCATAACCAAACAACCCAATCATTCTCGATTAAATGTCCAGATGAGACTGAACCCATTTGACCAATGCGATCAAATGGAAGTTGAGGTAGTCACATAGGATACAGTTAAAGGAGATAAATGTGTCCTTATGTGACTTGGCCCTTTCTAGCACCGTCACCACCTCGGTTTCTTAGTAACTTTAATCACTATCTAGCCTGATAGCCTAAATGTCCATCCCGTGGTGGCTTACTTAGCTGGTTCCCATCGGGTTTGCTGTCAGGTTATTGTTGTCACAGACTGACTCCCTCTGAGAATACTTCTCTGGGCTTTAATTCATGTGTTTGTTCATGAGTAAGAAAGGTTATTCAAGGGAAAAAAAAAAACATGAAATGATTGTAATATTTGTAAATGATGTTGCTGTAATGTGTAAAATGTGTCCAAGTTATTTTTTATTATATTATTTTTATGAGAGTTTTTCCTCTTGACAGAGCTGAGGTGTCATTTTGTGAATAAATGCATTTAATAAGCAAACATCTATATATAAAACAATATTATAGTATATCAGTATATTTTTCTTTTATTTCACTGTTCAGTACTGTAAAGTGTGTTAAAATACAAATAAAGAAAGATTTTTCTATTAAATGCAAACTCCACTCTCCTGTTTGCTACGTTTTTCTTCTTCGCATTAATGGTTTCTAATAACTCTATGCAGCTTAACACGGACAAAAAAGTGTCTAACTTGTGCTTTTGTGAGCATTACCGCCCAACTCAGAGCTTGGGGTGTTTCTCACCCATTGTAAAAGCTATCATTTTTTCATCATTTTTTTAAATCACATTTTTGACTTTTGATGCTCATATCAAGTCTGATTCACTCGTTTTGCTTTTTTTCATTTAAGAAATATAGCTAAAGAAAAAGAATTAAGAACTCCAGATTTCTTATTTATTGCATCTATTACAATAAATAAGGAGATTCATTCATTATTTTTCTTGTGAATTGGACCTGCTTGTCCATGTCTTTATCTCCTCTCACTTGCATTTGACTATTTTCATGACTGTTATCTATTAATCACCTCCAATCTGTTTAAAATGATTTTAACTCACTGTCACCCCAATTCTAAAGTTTTCTTGTCGGGCTTGTTTATATTTCAGTTTAATAATCTTGGTCCATTAAAGCCTTAAGGAGCAAGGCCAGTACCAACATTGTTGAACCACTCCACCCCTGTTCTTCAGACTGTGGCATCCTTTTTGAGACAAGTATTTTAGTAGTGTTTGCGACTTGCTTTGATCGTGTCCATTTTGACTTGGCAGTTTTTGTTAATCCACAGAAAATGTTGTTTGCTGTGGATTAACTGAAAAAAAAATAGACATTTCTATATTAATAGTGGAACAGGAACCTTTTTGCAATTTCAACTGTTTAACTTTTACTTAACTCATTTGGTTTACAATTAATGGCAATCGAGGTGGGGTCAGCTAAAAGTTAAAAATCCCTGGACTTCTTCACATTTTCCATAGTCATCCAGTAGGCGTGCTTAACTTAATTTAGCCTGCAGCTTGGTTTATTTTCAGTTAAACTTCAGAGTGGCTTAGCTTGTTTACATTTTGGTTTTTAAAAGATTTACAGTAGTTCCTTTTCCCCTCACGTACTCTTAGGTAAGTATTGTAACCTTGGAATGCACCTCTATTTGGACCTGTTTGGTCTAGTACAGGTAGGTTGGTACATGCATACACCTAGATTTAAATAAGATTTCCTATTTGTATTAAATCTGGTACTGTGGTTTTAAAGAGAGGCTATTGCGTAGGGACATTTTTGATATAGATTTATAAATGTGTTATGAAAGTTTAAAATCAATGCATAAATGCTTAAATGTTATTTACCCCATAGTTAAATATTGGTAAAAGTGCAAACAGTGATGACTACCTCTCTTACACGAGATGGCTGCGTCCCCAGAGTCCTCTACACTTCAGACAAGCGCAAAGGGTCTTCCCGTTCTCCGCCAATCACAGGAGCCACATAAGAGCGTCGTCCAATCAGAGTGAAACATGACAGAGGAAGGGGAGGGTACATGTTCATGCGCAAGAGCTTTGTCAATACGGAGCTAGGCGGTGGCAGAGTTTAGCTATTAGCTCTTTTGAAAACAAGATAAAAATATAAAGTCCTGTTTGGGCTTCAGCGCATTAGTTGAATTGCAAAGGTAATATGACGTTATGATATTGAAATACACTCGAAGGGTGTTTTTATATTAGCATTTTAATTTTGTAATATGTTAATGCGGTAGCTAAAGGTGCTAGTTAGCATTGATTTGTTAGCTCGGGATATAAAATTGATACAGTTAGCTCAGGCACGTTGTAGTTTATAAAGTTATGGCTCCTGGTGTGCTTCCTATTGAAGCTGCGTTTAACCTGTATATTTTTTATGACCGATAGGTCGTGGTGCCGTTGCACGGTGGACTGTCATTATGTCCTGTCAGTTCCTGCTCCTGCTGTTGCTGAGTGTAGGAGTCTCCGCGGTGGAGGTCCAACGTCCTCGCGGTGTCCCTTTGTCAAGTAAGCATTTATATCTTTAAACAAGACTAAAACGCATCAATTTGTTCACCGAACCTCTGGTAGTCAGCTACTTGTAATGCGGAGCTTTCATGGCACTAATAAAATAAACTTGAAACCTCGACAGAACGGCAGTTTTATGAAGAGGGCAAACCCTTTACGTGCCTAGATGGCTCCCGGACCATTCCGTTTGACAGAGTAAATGATGACTACTGTGACTGCCAGGATGGATCTGATGAGCCAGGTGTGTATATCCTGGAGTCTGATTACTCTTTTCATAGAACGTTTGAATTAGGTAGTTGCTGCTAAATGCACCTGTGCTGTTTATTTTCAGGCACTGCTGCTTGTCCCAACGGCAGCTTTCATTGCACCAATGCAGGTTTCCGTCCAACCTTCATCCCCTCTTCTCGCATCAATGATGGGATCTGCGGTAATTTAGTTATTTATTTATTTTTTTAAATCATGCTGACCATTTTTATTTCTGTTCTTTTGTGTGGCTATGATTTTGTTTACACCTTGAATTCTTTTTTTTGCAGACTGCTGTGACACAACTGATGAGTACAACAGTGGTGCTACGTGTCAGAACACATGCAGGTGGGATTTATACAACTTTCTTAACTATTTTTGCTTTCACTTATACTCAGTGTTGGGAAGGTTGCTTTTAAAATGTATTCCACTACAGATTACAGAATACATGCCGCAAAATGTACTTTGTAATGTATTCCGTTACGTTACTCAATGAGACTAACGTATTCTGAATACTTTGGATTACTTAATATATTATCATGCTTTTTACAACTTTTTACATGAATGTACTATTGCTGTGTGATTTATTACTATTACTGAAGGTCCGCGGCTCCAAACCGTAGTAAAGGGACCTCTGGCTAATACGTCAGGTTCCGTGTTGGGCGCGTAGCCGAAAAATAGCTTTACTTTGTTGTCTGGGTCAAGTTTGAGGCAGAGAGAGGCGTTGAAAGGCTGCTCCAACGGAACTTATTGTTTCGGAGGAAAACATGAACACAGTGTACAGTCGAGTCTTAATAGCTTACTTACAACTGGGCTCGTCAGGCACTCTTCTTTAGGGATGGGTATCGTTTAGGTTTTATCCGATACCGGTGCCAAATCGGTACTTTTGAAACGGTGCCGGTGCTCAAACGGTGCTCAAACCGGTGCTTAAAGAATGGAGAACACAAAATTGGTCCAAAAACCTCTCATGTTCAGCTGTTTTTTGTAAAAAGATAACAATGTTAGCCTTTTCTGCAGCTATGGGGCATATATGGTATCACTCTTGGCTGGAAGCAGTGCTTAAACAATGGAAAAAACACAAACTTTGTCCAAAACCTCTCATGTTTAACTGTTTTCCACTTTTTCTTTGGTCATTTTAGTCTTTTTGGCCAGGGTGAAGGGAGTATCTGCCATCAAACAAGAGGACAGCTGCATGTAGCTATGACGATGTTTGCTAGTTCACCTTACATGCATTAATGTAATAACGTGGTTAGCCTACTCAACGTAAATTACACATGAACAACATTAAGCTACTCACGCAGAGAAGAACGGCTGCTGCTGCCATCATCATCCGTCATCATTTCTGCTACACTGGCAGGGCTAGGGGCCAGGACTCTCCTCTTCGTGTTTTTGGGGGATGTTGCATAACAGGCAACCCACCCGGAGTAGATGTGCTCGGTGTGAGGTCTCGCAGCAAGCTATCAAATACGGCGCATTTCTCAGCTTTTAAAAAAACGCTATGCGTCGCCAGGTGTTTCATCGGATTTGAGGTGTTACCTCCTTTGACAGTATCACAGTATCAGCTTAAAGCACTTGTTGCAGGCTGATGAGTTTGCATTTTTTGCTGTGAAGTACAGCCAGACTTTTGACCGCTTGGCCTTGGACATTTTTAATCTGTAGCTCTGCTCTAAAAGAACGTACGTACCTGGACCCGCCTACTATCCTCGGAAACGTAAAATGATTGGCTAGAAGTGTATCACAGCTCAGGAAAAAAAGCACCGAAATAAAGCACCGAAATGTGCGCTGCTTTTCGGTCTGGTTACTACCGTTTATGTCAGATGGCACCGGACACCGGTACCCATCCCTACTATTCTTGGCTGCAGTGGTTATTATATTTACATGCTTCCAGCTCCCATTTCTGCTCGATGACAGCTCGTACTTTTCCACTCTCCTTTTTCTCCCTCCTCGCGCTCACAGACACATAACGGGTATGGCAGTCCATTCTCCCTGCAGCACGGACTACACTGCCCATGATGCTACATTCTTTAGGGCTATGCCTGTAGCATTCTGCCTACTAGCTTAGCACAACAACAACAACACCCAGGAAACACAGTCGCAGAGAGAGAGCATCACCCTGTAACCATGGCAACCGTAACGCTGCCGCCTGGAACAACAAAACATAGCTGTCAAAACAAACCCAAACAGTCCTGACCTGCCACAATATGAAACAGGAAATGTAATCCATTTATTTCAACAAAGTAACTGTATTCTGAATACCACCTTTTTAAACGGTAACTGTAACGGAATACAGTTACTCATATTTTGTATTTTAAATACGTAACGGCGATACATGTATTCCGTTACTCCCCAACACTGCTTATACTTGCATATACATATTCAGTGTTTTCGGTAGATGTTTATTATTCAGAATGTTTTATATGATGTTTAACTTGCAGAGAGCTTGGGCGAAAAGAGAGAGAGAGCTTGCAGAAGATGGCTGAAATTGCAAAAGAAGGCTTTCTGCTAAAACAACAACTCATCCACGAAGCCAAAATGGGTCTAGAGGATAAGAAGGTGTGAATGACAAAACAACCTGTGGTCCTTTTGCAGTATGCCTCTGAAACATGAATCCTTAGTCATAATCATTTTGATGTAGAGATGCCGGTGCCTAACAAAATACACTTGCAAATCTTTACATCAGTTACCTCTTAGAAACTCACATTTACATTCAGAAACCAAATATTAGACAAATTGCACAAAAAAACCAAAACCAAAATAATTTCAAGTATCAAAATGTTGTTGTTTTTTTGTTTTTTTGTTTTTTAAGTTTTAACTAAGTTACTAGTGCCACACGTGCAATAGACTAGCGTTCTATGTGACCTGTTTTGGGGCTGCATTCAGTACTTATATTTTTCTGGATTTTAATGTTAGGGTATCGTTTGCTTTCTATAGTGATTTGTTTATATTTTCCACAGCTATTGTGTATAGGTTAAATTGTTATATTTTATAATTTTCTCTCAATAGGCCAAACTTGGAGATGTTCAGGGGAGTAAGAAGGATATGGAAGCAAAGGTGGAGGCTCTAAGAACAGTAAAGGAGTCTGCAGAGCAGCCTGAGAGAGAAGCTAAAGAGCGCCATCTGAAGGCCTGGGAAGGTAAACTAAGATTTAAAAGTATATCGCCATCTACTGTTTGTAATGAGCATGACATTACAGGTTCTCTAGTGTCATTTAAGCTAAATATTAAATATTGTTTGATCCTGATTGTTTTGCAAGTATGGCTCATTCGCAACGCATAGCAAGGTTGTTAATTAAATTTTCATATATAATTTTTTTTCTTTTTCCCCAGATCAAAAAGCTCTCATTCAAAAAGAAAAAGATAGTGCTAGAATGGCTGAGGTGTTTCTTGAACTTGATGATGATGCAGATGGTTTGTGAGTACTGGCACCCTCCAGAATTGTTGGGACACGTAACAAACTGAAAAATATATCTAGTTAAACAGCTGGTGACATGCCATAGAGACCACTTTGGTAACAATAGCAACACCGTGAACTGATTGTAACTCTTTGAAACAAAGGGTTGACATGCCATTTAATATATACACTTTGGCTGATCATTATCCTGAAGTAATTTAGCATTTGTTGTAGCATTTGTCTTTATCCAAGTAATTTATATATTTTTTTACGCCACAGTGTGTCAGTGCCTGAGCTTTTGTCTCATTCTGAGCTTGACCCAGATGCAGACGGTTCCTTCACAGAAGCAGAGGCGCAGGTAAAACGGATTCTGTTTGTCTTCTGGTAAAGTTTACTGGGTTTTAGAAACTGTGACACATCAAAATCTGAACCTTTCCTTTGTTTTGCATAGGGACTATTGGGAGGAGTGGATAAAGTAGACACAGTAGCATTTGAATCTATCTGGAGTAATGTCAAAGAAAAATACATGTCAGAGGTAAGATGCTATACTTTTTATTTTTTTAATTTTTTTAATAAATAGTAAATTTCATGAGAAATTTATGTAAATATTGTTGGCATCAGTCCAACGCAGACACCCCAGCACCAGAGGAAACTTCACGGGAGGAAATAAACGAGCCCGTCTCTGACAACGAATCTGATCAGTACCCTGACGATGATATACCAGAGGATGAAGATGATGATGATGAAGAGGATGAAGATGATGACCGCGATGAGCATGACTATAAGGTCAGCTCACTGAATTTTTCATCAAACTTCTGCTGGATGAGTCAGAGTTATTTTTGGAGTTAACTTATGTTTGATTTGCAGATCCCTCCTACAGCGAGGACTGAAGAAAAGAAGGATGATGATGAAGGAGCTATACCTCCCTATGACCAAGAAACGCAGAACCTCATTGATGGTAAGAATGCGTTTAAAACTGAGTGACTCATCCTGTCCTGAGCAATAAGTATTTGACTCATCACAGATGTAGAAGCATGTCAGTTTGCATTTTAATGTTCTAATTTGAAATGAATTATTCATTATGTTTTGCAATAAATTGTACAGAAAAGGAATTAAATTCCCCAGCTGTGTATCTTTTATATGACACGAAGTTCATTACATATGAAAGCATCAAGAGGAAGTCATGATTTGCTCAGACCTTTTGTATGTTTGTGTGTGTTTTTTGTGAGTTTGTTGTACGTGTATATTTCAAGTCTGTGCATCTGATTCCCAGCTGCTCAGAAAGCCAGGGATGAGTTTGATGAGGCTGAGAGAGCTCTCCGGGAAGTAGATGATCAGATCAGGTAAGTGCTCAGCCTGAATGTGAAGAAGCCTCTTTGCCAGTAATGCAATCAGCTTTTGTTAACATAATGAGAGTTTAAATTTCAACAGCTGCATTGATTTGTATTTTTTTTTTTTTTTTTTTTTTTTACACAATCAGCGAGTTATTGTAATTGAAACCTGTAAACAAATACTGTTTAATTTTGGATTGGGTATTTGTTTCAGGAACCTTGAGAAGGAAATCTCTTTTGACTTTGGACCCAGTTCTGAATTTGCCTACCTCTATAGCCAGTGTTATGAGTTGACTACAAGCGAGTATGTATTGTAAAAAAAACAAAACATATTTTTTTTAATGCTTTGTATAATATTTATTATATATATTATATATTTCTGAAGGTCTAAGTTTGTCTGTTTCTTTCAGGTACATCTATAGACTGTGTCCATTTAACAGGGTAACCCAGAAATCCAAGTTTGGTGGATCAGAAACTAACTTAGGGTAAGACAATATCTGTTCTTTCTATTTCGCATGGCTTTGCTTGAGTCTTTGCTCATCCGTGTTTGCCACCATTTTCTTTGTGCAGATCCTGGGGGAAATGGGCCGGTCCTGAGGACAGCATCTATTCTGTAATGAAGTATGAACATGGAACAGGTTGCTGGCAAGGCCCCAGCAGATCCACCACAGTGAGTGACACCCAGCCAGGCATCATTTAATCTTTTCTGTCTTAATTTGACTTTAAATAATTGCTGTTATTTTACAGAGAAACAATATAATTTGTTGTTTTCCCTTTTAGGTTAAGTTAACATGTGGGAAGGAAACTGTTGTGATGTCTACCTCAGAGCCTAGTCGCTGTGAGTACCTGATGGAGTTTACAAGCCCTGCAGTCTGTCAGGAGCCCCCAAGCCTGGAAATATCGAGTCATGAGCATCAAGAACTCTAGATCTTTTTGATTAGTAAGTAACTCCCAACTTCTGAGTATTTGTAGCAAACCAGTATCATCCTCCTTTCACGTCTTCCTGTCCATCCCTTTTATATATCAAATGTTTCTTATGGCCAGCATTGTTTAAAGCTGGCATATTTTCTTTGCTTAACCAAATGAAAATGTTGTACAATCTGAAGGTTTAGCATTTCAGAATTTTTGGAAGAATTAGGTAAAGCTTCATTTTAGAAGAAGAGCAGGCCAGCAGCAAGATCCAGGTAAAGGCAAGTTCATAATAATTCATCGTAGTGATTAAGAGGGTTAGAATTAATGAAGGCCAGAACTTAATGATGTCCTGTAAGGGTAAGATGAATGCAAACGGTACTACAGTATTCCACATCAGCACTCTTACAATAGTGCATACATCCTTTACTGCACACAGTTGGAACTTTAGAGCTTCCAGCTGTTTGAATGATGTCACAGGTCTAAACATTGCTACCAGCTCAGATTGTAAAATGAGTTCTTATTTTTAGAAAGTAATTTAGGGTTTGTTGTTGAATCGCAGTTACTGTCACACATTTCATACCACAGCGATATAGTGATATCAAATTATAAGTTTGCCCGCAAGCCGCCCACAGATGTCGTAAATGGTAAACAGATATCTAATACAGTTTTTCTTGAAATACAAAGTGATGTAATGCTGCAAATTATGAAGCGTGGTTAATCTTAAATTAAATTGATTTCTTATAGCCATTTGTCTTAGATTTTGTGGGTGATGCACAGTTGATAGTTACATACCTGATGTTAAAGTGCTTTAAAATGGTATGGTAATAGGGATTCTTATTAGAGATGCACCAATACTCATGTTTTTTTAAAATAGTTTTGGTTTGTATTTATAGATAAATGTTACTGACTGTCTAGTGGCTATAAATTAGGTGAGTATCTGCCAACGCTGGTGATTTCCAGTTACATCGGTGCATCTCTAATTGATCTGGTACAGCAAAATAAAACTTGAATGTGTCATCCTCTAACATTAACATGGCATCCATCTCGAATGTAAGCAATAATTAGGAGGCATCTGTGCTGCAGATGCTTAGTCCTCAGGAATGAAACCATTAGGGATCAGTGACTAAATTGTTCTTCCTTTTTTAAATAACAACAAAGACATGACTTAGGCAAACAAGCCATTGAAATAAACATGTATGTGCTCCATCTTGCAGGTTGTTCTCAAGGGACCACAGTCACTACAGCAGTATGGAGTTGCCATGCTGTGAGCAGCATCACCTTGGTGTTGGTTAACAATTAACGATAAATTCCAATGATTAGTTTCTCTTTCACTTCTGTAGCATCATCTAAATTTCCAACTTCCAGTGCTACCTGTTTATTTGAGCCTGTTTCTATCCACTGTAGTGTCATTCCATTATTTTGAAATAAACTTCTTATCGTGCTGTTAAATTTTGTGTACCAGTGCTTTTTTTTTGTCAGAAATAAACTTTAAATCTAAATAACTTTTCTTATGATCACAAAACATATGGATATATTACATATATCCAATCCTATTGATTATTAAATATTTAACTGAAGAGCTGGTGGAAATGTGTCATTTAAAAAAATAATTCAGTGTGCGTTATTGTTGCAATTATCGAAACACTCAAGCCAACAAACCAGCCTTACTGAATGTGCATGCGATTGTAAAATGACATTTTAATAGTGTTTTGACAATCAGTAAAAATCGAGCCGCTTGTATTTGTAGCTTTTATTTTATTTTTTTTTTTCTGGCATGTAAAGTACAAATAATTAAACAATTCCATGAAAAAGTCTTCAAGCGTCTTCAGCTGAAATCCCAGTAATAAATATCCTAGTCTAAACTGAAAGGTTTTTTTTTTTCTTTGTTAAATTTTGACATTGTTCATTTGGTCATGTTTGGAAGTATGAGATTTTGTATATTTTTTTCCGCAGACCATTGGTGTCAACGGAAATGTTTTGATCATTTTCACTTTTGATTTGTTCTACCATTCCAGGAAAAATGTAAGAAAAACATCACTAAGTTACTGCGTCCCCTCTTCTAAATAAATAGACACAAAATACAGTTGGTTGAGAAACAGAAGGACCACTCACCCCTTCAGTACCTAAAGACTCCCAAGGAAACCTTCCTGTAGCTTTTCTGAGCTCTGCACTATTTTGTTGGAGCTCCTGGTTAGGTTTCCAATTGTGTAATGAGGCTCAAGAAGCACAAATTGATATTGAAATCGATACAGGTGATCTCAGTATACAATGCAGCTATGTAAACTGAACCCCTGATATCCCATTTTGTAAATCAAACCATCAACATGAACAAGAAAGCTTCTTGTGAGCATATCAAATCAAATCCCTCCCTTCCTGGCTAGCTGAAGGACCCTCAGATGGGCCAAAGCCTGGCTACAGGGGCTGCGCCGTGTCTCAGGGGTTCACCGAGTGGTTGAAAAAACAAGACTGTGATAAGATTAAATAATTAAAAGATTTTCATTTAACAAGACAAACAGAACACAGGCAGTAAAGGCATAACATCTAGCACAAAGCATGTATGTTTATACACTTCAATTAGTTAAATATAGCAGTGCATTCTTTGACTATGGAGAACGTTTCCAAATCGTACTTCTAAAGCTGTTTTTCTATTTGTCCCCCTTTTAAGAAACGAAATGGTGTAACCACAATTTTGGCAAACTTAAAATCTTTTAAACTTGCAAATATAATGAAATAAACCATAAATATACACAAAACATACTTTATACGAGGCAATAATAATAATCATAATAAATAGTTTTTAAGTTAACAATAAGTTAAAACTACAAGCTTAAAGTCGCCCAAATAATACAAGTTTGTTGGCGCTATTTTGAATTTTTTCTGTTTAAATTATTTTATGTTGCAACAAAAGCTACCACAGACTTTACAAACACAATTGAACACAGATTGATTGAAAGAAAAAAATCTAACTAAGTCTAAAATCTGCATACACTGTAAACTGCAACTAATTAAATAATGGAAGAAAAATAACAAACTTTACCCAATCAATGCAACCAAACATAATCTTTGACCCATGTGTGTTCTCTATGGAAACATCAACAACACAAATACACTAATTTAACATGTGAGTCTTGATATGTAAATGAAATCAATAAATTACAGGAAAAATGATATTTGAAATTGACATGGGCTAAAACTGATGATATATTAGACAGTATTCCTTTCAAGGTCATTGAGAATTGCTCTATTAAGACAGCCAAATGATGCAGTTTGAGCTAGCATGGTCAGAGCACAAATTAGGGGCTGAGGAAGTGATTATGGCAATTTTGAGATCAGAGCTCTCATTGCTTGTTTGATTTCTTAACGAGTCTGTTCGTTTTTGCTCCTTTCACGATTCCGCAAACCATTTCAGTGTGACATTTAATTTCTTTTTTAAAAAATATATATCATTTGTTCTCAGTCAATATAAAAACAAAGCACATTGCACTTACTGTTCCATAGGAAAGTTTTTTTGTCTTTTTAAATGATTATTGTTGTTGCTCAAGCAGTGTAGTACTGTTTCCTGCCATTGTCCTTGGCTCTTTGCTGTACATCAGATGTAAGTGTTCGTATAGACTGTGTATGAAAGGTCGTTTTGGACTGTGGGTTTGGTTTCTTGGGTTGACTGTTCTACATCGGACATGGCTGGGTAAACAACTCCAGCTGCAGCTCAACGTGGCCTGTTATCTCGGTTGTTCCTAACGTCTATCACTGGTCTCACCAAGTGCTCAGTCCTACTGTGCTATCTCTTTCAAATTGCATGACCAAAAATAGCTAGATTAGTCCCTTTATGTGGTCAGCTCTGGACACGCCACGAACAATCATTCAGAGTATTTCAGGGGATGAAACAGCATGAGTCAGATTGAAAGATGCCTGTGTAAGTATTTGAAGTGGTGCAACGGTTTTGAAGGATAAATTAGTCACAAGACAAAGCGGATGATTTAAATGTCGGGGGAAATATTATAGGAGGATGCGTTTTTCTTTCGTCGAGAGACTGATTCATCGCATTTATTTTTGATATGCCTCTTATCATTCGGTGTCTGCATGAAAGATGTGCAAATGGGATTGCTTGCATCTGTCACTTTTGGTTTAGTGATTTAAAGATTTATAAATGTAAACTGATATGCGCAACTTAAACATTCAAAAAGTAATGATAACTGAAATTGTAGAGGGTCCTTATTCAATAAATAACATCGATTTGTACAGCAATTACTTAGGGAATATTATAGTTGGTCTTAATTGAACCTTCTTGTACTGACTTGCAAAGCAGTTCTTTGGCAAAACTCAAATCTATCTAATCGTAAAGACTCATGCTCAATCTCAGTTGTGAATCTGCGTCACTGTTTCAATCTGCATTTTACTTTTTTATTTAATTTTGCAAGCAGCTTATAGAATTTGCCAGCTGGGCGATGAGCTGGGCTCATTGGAGCTTTATCTGGGATTCTCAAGTCAAAGAACTTCATTTCACTGCACCATCATTGAAGCAACACTGTACACAACTTCAGGACAAGAGATGTGTGTGTATGTGTGTCTAAGCAGTCAAAAGTATAGATATGTCTGTCTGGCTATACCCCCAACTGTTTACCTGTAACTTTATTTTTTTCTCCATTAAATTTGTTCTTGTTAGGTTCGGTTTCAATCATCTTGATATGGTTAGACAGTTAAGTTTGTATGAGATACATTGTTCCTTCGCCCCCTCCCCAAATCCCCACCCATACACCGCATGCTTGTTCCCCCTTGCTCTGCAAAGATCAGAGGGTTTAAAATAAAGCCATGCGATGTCCCAATTTTTCCAAGCTTAAGAATCTGTAAAAATTCAGCACAAGGTCTTGTTCCTTTGTATGTATAAAAATAGATTTATCTCTAATGTAATCCTTTCAAAGAGATCGTCCTCTTTGGCTAACACAGCGTCATTTAGAAAAGCAAAAAGCAAAAATGTCTTGAATATAGTTGACCTTATTTAATCTATTAATGTGTGCAGTTGTCTTGATATTGAAAGACATTAGCTCTCCCCCATGGTAAATCATCAGTCTGGGCTCTAACAGACATTTCAACTAGACAGGTTGGCCTTAATGTTTCATCAAGGGTGCCATAAATAATCTTCATGCAGTTGGGTTGGGGATATTTTAGAAATGCTATTTTAGTGGTTGTGCCAAACAGATCTGAAGCAAATAAATAAATACTTTTCTGTTGTAAACAGAAGTATAATTATGACACTTTCTTTTCTGCAAGGTTGATTTTGTGCAGTCATCTCTTGATAGGGCAGGAGTTCAAAGTTTCTGCGAAGCTTTTGTGAGAATCAAAGGGTTTTAAAGTAAAACTGAGGAGCGTTTAGCAAAGTTGGAGGAGCTGTTAATATTTCTCCTCACTGGATCAGTGATAATCTTTACATTGCTGGATATCATCACTCGCAGACATGACTCTAAGTCAACTTTAAGTGCTCAGTCTTTAGGAACTGCAGTTTACTTAATCTGCTCTATTCATATTTTTACCCATATATTCTACTGAAATGTAAAACTTTGACCTCATTTGTTCAGGGAGCTTCTATCTATGCACTCAAGAATAATACCGGTGCTCTTGAGTTTTTGCTCATCTGTGTTGTTTCACAGCAGACCTGCTTTGGCCGTTGTTGAGTTCACAATTTTTCAGTAGTAACCCTTTTTTTTTCAAAAGCATTTAAAATCGAAACAAATTGTCTTTGTCTTCTCTTGACCTTCTGACAAAGGATCTCATGCCGGATGATGGCTGACAGAGCAAAATACAATCATCTGAAAATGATGCAAAAGCAAAACAACACCGGTATTTCCCTTCGACGTGGCTGTGTTATGGTGAAACACTTTTCATCTCGCGCTCTTCTCTCTCATGGCCACCGGAGACTTACTAATGAACACTGTCACCATGGGAGCCCTGCCACTCTGCTCTAAGTTCACAGACAGTCTGCTTGTATTAGATCCATCTTAAGGACCGATTAGAAAAAATACAGCTTTACTGGACTAAATATGTGTAATCTTCTAGTTACTGAACTGTGTTTCTGTGATACATAAGTGTACTATTGTGTTGTTTGTTGTGAGACTGTGAGGGAAAGTGATTCTGATGGCCTTCGAACTACTCTTTTCTGTGACCAGTATTCATTAGTTAACCTAAATCATATTGGGTCTGAGCTGAACAAGCCCAGATAGGGTAGAGAAACTGCCTTTACGCTAGGCACCACCTAATGCAGGTCAGGAAACAGTAGTCAAAGTTTCTAGAAAATGCTTACATACTCGGCTATTATAACCACCTTAAATATTGAATATATAGTTATATTTTAATAGACGTATATAAGAGAACACTGTTTTTTAATTTCATTTTCTTTGATCTAAAAAAACTTGCTGATTCAAAATGCCCAAGTGTAAAAAAAGTGACTACATTCTCTCCAGCGAGATAATGGGAGAGATGGTGGGGTAAGAGTTTGGGTAAATTGCACATATTTCGTTCGCTTAAATTGTTTGATCGTTTTGTTCATCAGTTGTTGCTATTTGCCTGAATTCAATCAAAGCACTCAGTACACATTCTCCGTCACATTCGTTAGACTGTCTCCTAAATAGATCGCTCTTGCCCCTACCCAACAAACCAGCTACGTACCCCTTCTAATTCAATCCAGGCAAATACAGGGAAGGACTAGCATGTTGTGTAAAGAGAAAAGAAAAACTCCACTAGTGTGTGTTTACTTGAAACTCTGACTTGTGTATGCTTGCATATGGATATGTTTGTGTCGTGTGTGTGTGTGCATGTATCTGCGTGTCTGTGTCTGTGATTCCGTTTTTATGAATTTATGTGAGAGAGACTCAGTCCAGGCCCATGTAGAGTGATGGCACAGGGAGCTGCTCTCCCTGCAGGTCGAAGGAGCTGGCGGCAACAGCCTCTCTCTCTCTCTCAGGCCTTGTGCTGCTTACTGGTCTTGAAGGAAACCTGCAGCACGCGGTCACCCAGGCGATAGCCGTTAAGGCTAGCAATAGCCATGGCAGCTTCATCGTAGTTGGTCATGGTGACAAAGCCAAAGCCCTTACATTTGTTGGTGGTGAAGTCACGGATGACCTTGACATTGGTGACTGCACCGAAAGGCCCGAAGAGCTGCCACAGGACACTTTCGTCCGCCTCAGGGGACAGGTTGTACACAAAGATGCACCAGCCGGCTCCAGTTGGACCGGTAAGGTTGACGCCGGCCAAACTGGTCATGCTGTCAATGGTGATGGGTGAGAATCTGGGGAAGAGAGTGGGAGAACTACCATGGGTGTCATTCTGAAGTTCCACACAGCATTCAGTGCTCTATACTGTCTCTAATGAGCGTGTATCTTTGAGAAATGTTAACGCTTGTAGTCAGGCATGGAGTCAGGGGACCCCATCTCCTTCCCCTCTCCTGCACAGTTTTGTAGGTAAATATGTGTGGGCACCACAGTGGCTCCAAACTACCTGCTTTCATACAAAATGACACTGTGAGCCCTGAGACAAGACACCCACACAATCTGCATATTTTCTCATTTTCTCTGCTGACCAAAGCCTCTGGAAGAATTAAACACATGAATCACGATGTTCAACGGAAATCACAGTATTGAACAAAACACAGAAACCTAGAGAGGGATGAAAAGCAAATTGGAATCAAATCATACAAAAACTGGAGCAAACAGAGGAGACGCAAACGGAATCTGGTATGTCCATGCTGGTGAAAAAAAGGGGACATTAAAGCAACTGAAACTGACAATGTTAGTTCATAAATAAATACATAGAAATTATTTCTATTAATCAAAACAAAAGAACAAAAGGTTAAACAAAGCCATGCCAGAATACCCTGCTGTCGGAATGCTGCATCATTGCCTAATGCAATTACAGATAGTCTTTTGTTGGCTCAGCTGCTTCTGTAGCATGGTTAAATGGGTTGTGGGCATTAAGAATTATGGCTAGTATCTGATTTTGAGATGAAGTCAGCAGGTGGTATTCCGGGCACTTTGTTTGAGGTTTTATTTTGGCATGGATGCTTTTGAAAGTACACCTTTGGCATTTACCTCTTGACTCCGTAGCTGGCGTTTAGTAAATTGTCGAGTCTGCAACGCAAGAGGGAGAATGAAGGGGATGCAGAAGTTAGTTATGAGATCTACAAAGAAGGGGGGGCTTTCATGTTAACATGTTGCTCCTTCACCAGCTGGCCTCCAGAGGGCATCCTTCACTGCAGCGTAGTCCCAAACCATCCAACCACAAACTGATGATGTGTCAAATTGGCCTGCTGGTTTTTATTTAAGCTCCAGAGTAATATGTTATTTTACATCTACTTATTCAAATTAAGTATTCATACTGAGCAAGTGAGCATTCCAAATCTGGGGGTGTCTACAGTTTGTGAAGTCCCTTAAAAATATTTCATGCTGGAAGCCTTGGAAAACTTTTTATTCATAATTATCCACATAGATGTGGATAACATCTATCATTATGATGCCTAAATGCCTATTAAGTATAGGCGACATTCATTTAACTTTGCTTTTTTTGTTGTATTTGGGAAAAATCTGGTTTCTTACATTGGTTTTGAGCTGTTATTTGGATCGGGTCCCTTTCCCAGTGAAGGGATCACACTGCAGTGTAAAAGAAAGTCAGAGAAAGAAATTGAGAAGGAGGGACACCATATTGCCATTTCCTTCTTTACTAGAACGTAAAAAAAATAGCTTAATATGTATTATAGTGACAGACAATCTGTTATTTATTCTTTAATCATTCTCTGTATTGTTAAACTAGATCACATTTACTAATTTGTGAATGTGCCACTTCAAAAATATTCAGATGCATTTACTCTTAGCCATTCTCTGATGTAGTTTAGAAAAACTTGCTGACTTGGCTACTGACACAGTAATGATATTCCATGTCTTACTAAAACAATGCAACGCTGACACACTTGCAATATTACGAGTTGGATTTGCTATTATTGAGTTTGCTTAAGCTCAACGACAGAGCAGGATAACCTGTGACTTGACCTTGAAATTATATTTATTTACAGACTATCTGTTGGTTAGTAAGGGACTCATACATCGGGTGGTATGAGGTTGGTAAAGGTTCAGTACCTGAAACGCTGAGTCTGGTGGTGGAGGGGTCCCGTGTAGCGACGAGCAGCAGTCTGGTACAGCTGAGTGAGTAAGGCCTGGCCTGTCTTCTGGCTGGGGTTGTTGGCGAACTTGACAGTGATGGGCTCGGCAGCACCCAAAGGCTTCTGTCCGTTCAGTCCTTTGATGGCCTCCTCTGCTTCATTTCTCTTGTCAAACCGGATGAAGCCCACTCCTCGTGATATGCCTGCTCCGAATAGCAAAGCAGGACAGTGTTACTACCTTGGCATCAGTGTTGCTTCCTGCAAGCGTGACTGGTCTGACACAGGCTGTATTGATATATAGTTTATCCCAAAAAACTGACTGACAGTACCTGTAACTTGGTCCACTAAGATCCGTGAGGTGATGATCCGACCATATTGGGAGAACAGCTGTTCCATGTCCTTCTGGCTCATTGTTTTAGGGAGTCCACTAACATAAAGGTTGGCATCGCGAATGGAAGCCGAACTAGGCCGGGCATACGATACCTATAACACACAATATAACATAATCACTGTGTTTTGTTTGTTTTTTGTTTGGAACAATTTATAGCAGAAAAAAGAAGAACCGTCACTTTGACTGGAGGCACATGTTAGCTAAAACTAGACTGAGTTTCCAAAAAAATTGTTGCAATTTTGCCTTGTTTAACATTTACAGACCCAGTTCTCTGTTTGGTGTCTGTGGACTTAATCAGAGTTATAATGAGAGCATTGCAGACATGCTATAATGGCCGTAACCGTTACCCACACCGAGTGTCAGCTTTGTTTTGTACTTAAAAAAAAAATCAGCCTTAGTTGATATATTTTCCTGAAATCACCAGTGACTTAATTAGTGCATGGTCATTTTCTAATACATCTGTGTTTATATCCCTTATGGTTTTCTGTTGGTCTACTTTCAGAACATTTTGAGTTAGTGGTGCAGAGCGGGATCTAATTGGCTGTAAAAGCAATAGACACGTTCTCATTTTTGTGTTTATAGGAACACGTGAGCACTTCTGTGACAGATAGTCCAGTCCAGTGCATTGTTAAAAGTGGTGTGTTTGTGTGTGATGGAGAGACAGAGTGAGTGTTGTCTGAGATAGGCTGAGCTGCCCTCCCTGTCCTGCCTCCTTCCTTTGTCTCTATTCTCCAGGGAAGAACAGCTCTACAGGCAAACAGCAAACAATGTGATTGCATCACAAGAATTGCAAGATTCCCAATAACATATAAACATGGTTTTCACACACACCCGCGTGCTATTTGTCTGCATGTATATGGTGTAATGAATGCAAATGTATTTAGAAGTAGTTGCACTATTCTTTGGTTTGTTCTGACACAAAGAAAACAGTGATAACAAGTACTACACATATACTGTAGATATCTTTAGTGTGAATACAGGTGTTCTGATTTTATCCATCACTGCTAAGCACTAGTGTCTATTGTGCACACAGATGGACTGTATGAGCAGGAGGGTTGTGTGTTGGAGTGATTAGGGTGTTCTGGACGAGTCAGGGGGGAGTCACTGTGTTCGGGGAACAGAGGCTGCCCTATAATTAACCCTCTCGCTGTCGCTCCCACAGTACAGATGGTGCCTGAAGCCCATATGGCCTCTAATCCTGTCATTGGGATTCTGCTCTTTGAGCTACCCCCTACCCTTCTACTGCTGCCCCCACCCTAACACCTTCACCCCTTTCTATTGAAGCTTCCTCCAAAATCAGGAAGATGAAACCGGTCTATGGCCGCATGAATTAATGAATTTTGAGATTTAAGAATAAATTACAAAGCAGTTAATTACAGACAAAGTTATCTATGTACAGATACATTAAATATGAATGATCTTATATGATTAACATTGCAGTGTAATAATTATCATGACAGTCTCATTACTTCTGCTCTAGAGTGAAAGTAAATTCACAAGGTTATGTGCACTTTTAATATAATATAAAATATGATTTGTCTGTCTGTTTATCCAAAAAGTAAGCATATACAGTCTGTGACTTCAAGCGAATTGTTTGATCAGCCATAAGCCATTTTGAAGGACAGCTGTTTTAGGATCACCTGCTCTGCTCTTTCAAAAATTCGTTTTTTCAATCCTGCAGTTCATTTCAATCTTTGATCTTCTTTTATTGTGTTCAGGGGACGGAGAGAATCAGTTTTTATGCCCCATCATCTGATTTTGGGACAAAGGAGCCCCCCTAATTAGCCTAGATTGGAGGCAGATGGGCTAACCTGGACTGACCCTCATGCACCACAGTCAGGCTTCCTAATTACATTTCCATCACAATAACCTTTGCATGCTGTCCGCCCCTTGCTTTCTGACCTCCACTTTCTCCTCCTCTTTCAGCCTTTCTCTCACTTCCTTTGTTCTAGCCTTCTGCCCCCTCATCCCCATTTTCTTCCCCTCCCTCTGTCACGTCTGTCACTGCCTCTTTCAGCAACCCCCTTGACAAAATCTACACTTCCTCTCTCTGTCTAGCATGCTGTGAAGAATAAAAAAAAAAAACAGAGAGCAAAATTGGTTCAGTTCTGCTTACCTTGATTGTTTTAGTCTGCAATTTGAGACCATTGAGTGTGTTAATAGCCTTGTCTGCATCATTTGGGTCGACATAGTTTACAAAGCCATATCCCAAACTCTGTCCTGGAGACAAAGAGAGAGATATAGATGACGTTTGGGATTCTCCAAAACAACAAACAAAAATCACATTTTTTGGCATGTACAATGTGTTGCACCTGTTATCTTGTCTCTGACTAGCTTGCAGGACTCAATTTCTCCAATGCTACCAAACAAACTTTTGAATTCTTCCTGGGTCATGTTCTGAGGCAGATAGTTGACGATCAGGTTGGTTTTGCTGTCATCTGTGGAGCCGTTTGTGCTGATGACTGGGCCGTTAGGCAGACTGGTTCCGCTTGGACCGTTGGACACCTGGGTTTCCATGGTGCTGATTATCTGCTGAGGAAGAGGGTGGAGTTAGATTCATAATTCACAAAGAGACATGGTGGTGATCGGCGCTGATATAAATATAATATTTATCACACCATTTTGCAAATGCAAATATAACCACGCACACAGACTGTCCACTTTGTCACTGTCAGCAGGAAAGGTCAGGAATCAGCAATGCTAAAATGGAGACGGATACCAGCTCTGATTTATTATACCCCACCCACCCCCACTGCACCCCATATTTCCTCCTCTCTCGCTCTCTGCCTCTGGTCCTGCAGATGTCACAGTCCCTTTTCCCTTTCTCCTCCCCTCCCCCCACTCTTTTCCAGGGTCAAACACCATTACATCATTACACAGGGATGGATAATAGTGATGGTAGAAGTGTGTGTGTGTGTGTGTGTGTGTGTGTGTGTGTGTGTGTGTGTGTGTGTGTGTGTGTGTGTGTGTGTGTGTGAGGTTGGCAAGAGACTGGGGGAGGTCAGAGGTTGAGATTATGGACAAAGGGAAGAAAGCGGCACTGTTAAATGGATTTGGTGCTACAATAAAAGGAGAATACCACGGTTTGGTTAAAAGATAAATCGGGATTACATGTTTGCTCTTCTGCCTTTGTGTTTCCTAGTGGTCAGCTGACAGTGGAGTAAGGGTATGGGTTAGTGTACAGTACTATGCTCATGTCTGCTCTGTTGCTCTGGTGTGCACCATCTTACTTAACGTCAGCCACGTGGGATTTCAAGGAACATCTGTTTGGTCGCAAACAAAACTTCCTGAATTATTTTCCACCCACTCACTCACAAGCAACACCTACTGCTAAGCCTTCATAGGAAACAGGAACTCTGTTCACATTAAACTACACTGAACTGATGGAGATCGCTCAGCTGTATGAGATTACTGTGGTAGTCTCACATACCATGCTTTAAAAATAACCACCTAAATGTGTAAGTCTATGATTCTCACATTTACTTATTTTTTTAAGGTCTAAAGTCATTTATTTGGATTTGATTCCCTTCACTTGTCAAAATAAATGAGCGTTCATGTTTTTGAATCGTGACGCTAAACGATCACCTTTATAGCACGGCCCTGCTGTGCCTTTGCACTATATTTTTGAGTACAAAAATTTCAGCTTTTATGTAGCTCAGTAACTCCATAAATTGTCTGAATAAATAACGCTTGCGTGGTGGTGGAGGCCAAAATGTAAATTTTGATGTCAGATTGCTGGATTGAGCTGCTGCAGAACTGGGTGGGTGTTATGCAAGTCAAATGGGCTAAATGAATCTTCTCTTGGATGCTTACAGTGTACTCAGAAGCAACAAAGGGACTTAATTAATAAATCCTCAAAGTTATTTTGAAATTTGCATGCTTGATGGAGAGTTTATTGTAGGTGTCCTTGAATCACTAAACAGTATAACAGGAACACATATTTCTCTTTAGCTCTTTGAAGCATGTACTTTTAATGGACAATTGATGTTATTTAAAAAAAAATTTATTGGAAAAACCTGGATGGTTAGCAGACAGAATTGACTTGTAACCTCATGTCATCTCTTCTAAAACAAAAATCATATCATTGTTTCTGTGTTAAGACTCATTTTACTGAAAAGGACTCATCTCTTCCTTTGTGTGTTTAATGTATTTGTCATTTCATGTGCTCTCCTTCTTTTTCTAGTCCCCCTAAATAGGTCTGTCTAATGAAACCTGCTTTTTCCCTTGCTTCTATGACCGTCTGTCTTGCTTTGAGCCTCACCTTGACTCACGTTGCCCAGGTAACAGCCCCTCAAAGACTGCATTGTTTCAAATGGCTGAAAAAGCTTTCTTACCGTAGGCTGAGTGTGTGTCTGTTCTCATTAAGAGCGCACAGGTTAGACATTTGTCCGCCTTTTATTCTGTGTATTGTATGGCTTTGTAGGAAATATAAGTCAGATTGACAATGACAAGGGGCGAAGCAGCACAGTGACAGAGTTAAAGCAGCCTAAAAATAAAATACTTCAAACACACATCTACGCACAAACAGCAGATGACATAAAATAGCAATCTGTCAAGCAAAGGTTTTGATGTCCAGCTGTAATGCCAAGTGAATATCACTTGCGTGCCCCTCTAAATGATAATGATGAGATGCACGTCTTGACAAAATAAGGTGGAGTCAAGCGGTTATGTTATTCATCGTAATAATAACCTAGTACATTGTTGTGTGATGTGATGCATCTGACTAACAGAAACACAAACAGCTGAACGTGTCCCAAATATGACAGAAGCATTTCGAGGGAGGGGGAAAAAAACAAAAAACATATTAGAGCAAATTTGACTCGCCAACGAAAATAACCCTCAGCATGGCAGAGCACACATTCCCAGTGAACAGTGTGAAGTTATATAATTCACAGAGCCACCGAGGAAAGGGCTGGGCTCAGAGATTGGCTGACACAAGCAGCAACTGAGATTAAGATTTTCATATAGAAACTGAGAGCAACAGCATGCTTGGAGGTTATTTGAAACAAATAGAATTTTTTTTAAGCTGTCATATTTCATTTTATACACCACCAACAATAAGCAAATACTCTGGATTGCAGTAACCCAATTACTGTGTAATATAGAGAAATTACTGGGATGGGTGCACAACAGCATGAATAATCGCGATATGCTGTAAGTATACACATACTCCAGCTAGTGGCTCCAGAGATTTTTAAGTATTGGTGACAAATACAAAGATCTCTCCAGGGCTAGTTAGATTTCCTAATTGTGTAAACCCTTTGCTGCCTTTCATTACCCATTTTTCTGAATCACTGTCTAAAAAGAATGAAAACAAGCCAAATAAAGACAATTTTTAAAAAATATTTTGCTGTGGTAGCTCTGTGTGTTCCCCCACCTCGACTGCTTTCGTCTATTCTGGGGTTCTGCGAGATCTCCCTTAATATTTAATGTACTGCATCAGCATCGCCTACACATGGTCCCAGACTTGCACGCAAACAAGAGTCCTGCCTCCACTGCCAAACACATGAACCCAGACTCGCACGCAAACGAGAGCCCTGCCTCCACTGCCAAGCACACATTCCACCTACACGGTACACTATTAAATTACAAAACACAGAAGCATTACAAGACTAAATGTAAACGCAGTCTGTGTTCTCTGTCTTCTGATGCATATAAACAGCTTCCCCAATTCATTTCTGCTCCAAATGCACTAAAGGACTCCGGGCTATAATGTACGGAAGAATAACACTTTCCCAGTTTAGCTCATAACATGGGATTTACCACATTAGAGGTTACAGTTTGGATGTAACATCTAGCGTTTTGACACAAAGGTCACGCAAGGGAATTATAAGCTCAGTGTATAGGTAGATTCACTTGCCCTGCCTGTGTTATGTGTATCTTTAAATCACTCAGAATGCACAGTAAATGTATTTAGATAGACACGGAATTAGAATCACAACAAAGATTTATTCTTTTAAGACATAACCTGTACCTATTTCACATTTTAATGCGTTATGTAAAGATTTTTTCTTTTTGATTTTTTCTTTTTTCTGGAAGGCATGAATCAAAAGTAAATGCAAGGCTAAAGTGTAAATGAGCCTTCTAAATAACACAGATTACAGGATTATCCCAAACAAAGGGCATTAGCCACACTCTCTGCAGCTTAAGGGATCATGGTGGCAGCTGTAACACAACAGGACGACAGGAGTCACAGCTCCTGTCAGCCATGCGCTCAGACTCCATCCTATTCTTTACTCCACAGACTACAAATGAAAGATTTCTAACAGATTTCAGCTCTCGGAGGAGCGCCTGTGCACCGCTTTGATAAAATCACAGCAGACAAAGGCGAAGGAGAGAAATCTTGCAAGTCCTCGTAGCATGCGGGTCGCTATCCAGCGTGCTGAAAAAGGGAGTGGCTTTCGGACGGTCTCATTTTGAGGCCGGCGATGGCCGTGAATCAACCGAAGACCACCGAATCGTCATTATTATTAACACTAATGGTTTTAATTCGAAGTACGAGCAAAAACAATAAAAATAAAAATAGGACAACAATCTCGATTTGTCTTTTTCTCTTATTTCTCCCTGTTTTAAAAAGCCAAGACTTGTGAGCTCTGCAGGCATTCATGAACCGGAGCGTCTATTTGCTGAATAAACGTATTGAAACGACCAAACAAAAGAGCCACCCGTTCCTCCTCTTCTCTCTCGCAGAGGCTATGGCAGCGCTATGAATATTAATGTAAACAGTGGCGCTTTGTGTGGTGGCCAGGGGGCTGCAGGACTCTCCGGGAACAATGATTGTTACAGTCACCAGCTCCGAGTTAAAAAACGCCACGATAGGTCAAATATAATAAAAGTATTTATTAGCGCTTTAAAATGGGTTACTTTTTCTCTTTTAGAACGGGGCTCTTTTAATTATTTGTTTAATAACTGCCTTTGACATAAAGCATTCTTGAATTCACTATATATTTATATATAATTAATTTACAATGATATATATTTTAAAAAAATGAACTGTCACATAAAATATAGAATTATTTAACTCTTTATGAAATTATCACTGTCGTTGTGTTAGGATTTTGCAAACAAGTAAATTCTATAGTCTCAGAGGAAGATATGTTTTCTAACTCGGCCTGCTGGGTTTATTTGTTGTTAACTATATAAAGTGGTGGGCAACAGGAGGCATTTAACCGCTTATTTGAATGGGATTTTACGTCTCGACCTAGGACCCAGCATAGTTGTAAATAAATGACATTAAGCCTACGCTTATAAACGTTTAAACGTTTTATGTCTGACGTCAGGCTTAAAGATTCACGTTTAAATCTGTGCGACTTAAGATCAAACAGCTGGTTTTAATGTGATGTCCTCGACTGTCCTTGTCCTTGAATTGTGTAAGTGCCTTGGAAAGGTTATCTGACTCAACGCTTTTATTTGCTTGGCACTGCGGTACAGGCATGGGAGACTGCGGACCATGTGGAGGGGAGCCACTGTCGGTGTGACACTGTCTAGGCCTGCAAAAGGACAATAGGTAACGTACAGAGCGAAGAGAAACCACAAGTGCAATTGGAAACGAGACAAAAAGTGGACAACAAATCAGACCGATCCTGTGCACCTCCGTGTTGCACACTTTTTCCGAGCAATATTTCAAATTCCTTGAAATGATCTTACAGGTTATATTTTTTTCGAGGACTATCTGCCTCTCGTCCTGTTTCCTCTGAGTGTTAAATAATTTATTTTGGTTACTATTATTAGCCATAGACTGAGCAGCCTGAACAGTTTATTATGTTTAAATATATCAAGCTCTAATTAATAATTACGCAATCCCCAAAAAACTAAATTAACGGTCATTTTTATTTTTCACTCTAATAAATACTTACTGCTCTCCTGCGCGCAATATTAAGCTTTTTATCTTTAGCCTTTGCGCTTATTCTCTGTTTCTTGGTTATTCATTTGCTTCAATAATTTTATGCAAACGTGTCTGGTCTTAATTCGCCTGTTTGGATAAACTGCATTCAAGCAGAGCATTTGAAGAGGAAAAGCTGAATAGGTCGTTTGAGGCTTCAAGGCCCTTGTTGGGTGCTCAGGTCCAGCAGAGACACGCCCAATCCGACCGTCGGCACACAGCAAAGCTAATTTATCAGCGCTCGTCGGATGAAAGGAGACGAGCGCACTGCGAGCAAGCATGGCCATCTTGTAGCCTACGTGAGCGCTGTGAAACTCGGAGAAATGCGCTTAAAATGGAGATGTCCGTGTGCGGCCTTTACTGTCGCGGCCTCTGAGATTTCCAGCCCATTTACTCGGTTACATCGCAACGAGAACCCGGAGGAATTTGGACTTTGTCTGATTCAATGCTAACCAATGGGTGCGTAATCTCTCTCCTCCCCCTCCCTCTCACGGAGTGACTCGACCCTTTTTCCCTCCCTTTGCCTCGCTGGATGGGCCCTCAGCCTCCGAGGCATCATGTTTTGTCTCAGAAAGCCGTCTCCAGCATCCTTGTTCTGCACCAGGCAGAGAAAGCCCGTCCTCCCCCCGCGCTGAACCGCCTCATGGCATTTCTCCCTCTCCATCACTCCGACCCTGCAGGATTCCTACATCTTGACTGCTTATTACGAAAGAACTATAACCAGAGCTGCGACATTTAGGCACTTGTAGTAGCTATGATGCTAAAACGTAAAACGTGTGCTACAGAAAATGGCAGGGGAAAAAAAGAAAAAGAGAATTCTTACAACGCGGAGGATGACTGCAGGCTGGAGCGCAGCCGGCATGGCGCATCACTCAGTATGAGATTACTAACTGCCTGTATGGATTGTTAATCTTATCGTAATAATAAGGCGTCGCATATTGGACTTAAACTTTTGACTCTAATCCCAACACTCCTGCATGTCTTGGCACAACCACAGATCTGGGTTTTAATCTCCACAAAAAAAAGCATGAGTAAAAAAAACGATGTTACATGGATCTGTCTACGACTAGCTGCATCACATGTGTACACAAAGGGACTGAGATAGAATGTAAGCTACAGCATCTCCCTCACAAATATAAAAGAAATAGAGGCATACGTACAGTAACCATTCTTGACGTACAATGAAAGAAATCTAGGTCCTCCTTTGCACTGGTCTTGAATCTGAAGGCTGAGTCTCTTATATGCTCTTCGGCCTTTATGTTATTTGGCCCTTATGTTCTGTCAGGAGTGAAACTTAAAAGAAAAAAAAAGAAAAAAAGGAAAAAAATACAATCTTCGCCAAGGGATCTCAGCCCTCTGAGATTGTATGTGTCCTCTATAGGATGAAATGAGGAGAAAGGGCTTTTCTACTGGATGATGATGAGGGAGAGCGTTCTCTCCGAGTGGCGTGGGTGATGGTTCAGAAAAAAAGAGAAGCAGTGATCCTCAGCAGGGTGTGTCCAGGGGAGGGTGTTCTGGTTCTGCTGTTTTTTTGTGTGTAATTCCTTGCTCCTCTCGCAGTCTCCTTCTGTGCCTCTGCTGCAATGTTCTTCTTTTATGCGTCCTCCTGGCTGGCAGAGCGCGCTGCTGATTGGCTATTTGTGCAGGGAGGGTACTACATGGCAGCCATTGCAATGCGCTCGTCTCCCATTATCCCCTTCAGGAGAGATCACCGAGAGTCCTCCCCCTCTTCCATCCCTGCCCTTCCATCTCTCCACTCCCTCCTTCTCGCTGCCCTTCCTTTCTTCCTGCCCCCCTCTTCACACACACACACACGCAGAGCAGTGTGAATAGGGCTCCACCTGCACTTTCAGAACAGATGGGTGCAGAAGAAGACAGTGGACTTGTCTCTCTCATTCCCCACACTTTGCACTCACTTCGGCCTCAGCACAGCCCCTTCCTTTCTCTCTTAGTCTTCATTTAGGCCTGCCTGACACCATAGCAAACAACTACGCTCCATAGGCCTTTGTCTTTCCAAATAAAAGCAATGTAGAGTGAAGATCAACAGACTTTCTCAGTCCACATTCATAGTTGTGAAGCAAAAAGGAAGACTAGAGAGCTATGCCACAATTTGGCATGAATTGCAGATACACACAAAGCCTAAGATCCATACGATGGCTGATGATTTCTGGACATCTCATATGCAAGGCAGATGGTTAGCTATAGAGTCAGGTGCAGACGTGGGAATAACAAATTAGATAGCCCTCAAATTAATTCAGGTCTTTTCATTTAAAAATTGAGAAAGGTACAGTTGTGCCAAATAGTCTTTTTTTTTCTTTGCTTTATGATCAGAAATGTGGCCGGTAGTGATTTTTGTCTTGCTTTACGATTCCAATATCCCCATCCTTAGTAGTTATCAGCCCTCTCTGCCCACCTCCTGCTGCTCACTCCTATGTCCCTTGCTGTGTGGTGAGTGCTCACTGAGACATGCTGTTTGGGCTCATCTATAATGCATCCCCTGCCCCGGGACATCATGTGTGACAAATGACCTATTTCTGTGCAGACCCCCATAGGGCCTTGACCTGAGGGGGTGGGTGGAGTATGCGTGCGAGTATGCATAAATCAGTGTATGTTTGTTTATTTGTGCATGAGGCTATGGTTTTTGTTGATGTGAGGAATTGAGATGATGAATGAAGGTTGGTGCTGTGCGTGGAATTAATGCCTCCTGAGTCTTTTTTAACTGCGGATGAGTAGTAAAAGTGTGCCGATTGGTTCATCTCCTCTCCTTTGCTCTCCCTAAGTGACACTGAGGAACCTTCAGGTATCTGTGGTGTTACCATCTGTGGGTGGATGTTGGCTTACTTTCATAATAAAATACAGGGCAGGAATCAGAAAGAACTCATTTAATTTTACTTTGTGTCTCTTACTGTTCTTCACACCTTACAGTCCCGATCACTCTTGTAGACCCCCCTCTTCCTTTCTGTCATTGTCCCACAGCTCTCTTCCAGTTAGATTCTGAACATGGGCTCTGTCTGATATTTTACATAATTGCCTTACATAAGTAGCAAGCTTGGCTCAGAGCTTGGATGATATTAGCGGAGATGAATATTGCATGAGGAAAGCACTCGTTAAGCGTTAATAAGAGGATAGAGATGGAGCCCCACTGTCAGTCTGTCTTAACCCCGCCCCCACCATTCTGACAAGCAGTGACTCAACTCAGCCTGGATGCGTTGGAGCCTTTGAGTCAGTTTGTTAAAGAGGGAGTGTGCATGTGTGTGCAATAGCACACATGCACGTACGCTTCTACTGGCGTACATGGACGTCTGAGGTGAGACGACGAGATTCGGTCATTAGGTGCTTGTGTTTTTTCCACCTTTGTTTGCTGAATAAAAGCGGCTCTTGTAACACAAAGGCGCCCAGGACTGTCAACTGACTGCAGGCCCACTTACAGTTCACACTTAATGTGAATAAATGGGCTTAATTGTGGCCCCTCATTAGAGCCCTGGTTAGTAGCACGGCAGCTGAATCCTCCTCTGTGAATAAGAGGGCATTTAAAGCTCCTATTGTGTATTACTGAATCAAAGGATCAAGCATTGGTTTTGCTTAAAAACCTTTTTGTTATTCCACTGATTATTTTCTTATTGTTGAGGGTTCTCCACTAGTGATGATTAGGAGTCTTGTTGGGGTGGTCCTTTTCTCTTTGTATATTGTGGAATGCACCTTGATGCCAAAGAGCTGAATAAAATTAATACACTGATTTTGAAGACCGTCAGCATTCATAGGAAGCTGCTAACTCTTCAAATAGCCTAGAAAGTACAACAGGAGCAAAAATTGATGCATCTTTTATGATACATTTTTATATATACAGTAGATCTGCCAATACAGTGATAAATATGTCATATATTAGACATCTGGGTGGTGAATATAGGTTTGTTGAAGAATTGAGGTCTAAATTCGTTAGGTTGGATTTTCTGTTCTTCATCTTTTTTATTCTCACAGTATTACGTCAAAAACCAGTGCCTGTTGCCATTGCCCTGTGGTAAGGTAGTGGCCTTGTGTGTGTGTGTGTGTGTGTGTGTGTGTGTGTGTGTGTGAGAGAGAGAGAGAGAGACAGAGACAGAGAGAGAGAGAGAGAGGAGACAGGCGGAGTGAGAGAGTCACACTATGACAGCATATCAGGGGGATGGGTAGGCTGATTCAGCCTCAGGTCTGGTTAATTCGGTGGTCTCTCCACCAGGCCTGACTCTTGGCAGTCCAGGGTTCTGTGGCAGCAGCAATGAAGCAGTTCTTGCTTTCAGGAAAGGTTCCAAAAATAAATTAGCCTCTTTTTGAAAGGACATTTGTTGATAATGGCAACTGGCCTAATTCAACCCTTTATGTATTATTTGGCAATTTTCTTGCAGTCTCCCTCATGGGTTCACTCTTGCACTTTTTCTCTGTCTCTCTCCTCTCTTTCTCTCTATATCCCTCTCTCCCTCTGTCTGTCTGGATGTGTTGTCTCTGGGCTATTATTAGAGTAGACAGGCTGGTGGGAGGAAGTCTCTGAAGTAGACGCTCTTGTCATTTTTTTTATTTATGTATTAAATTCTGCTTTCCATGTGCCTTTTTAATTCTCGGTGTACAGTATCTGTCTTTTGTTTGTATTAAGTGTAGGTGATGCGTTTAACCTCTTTAGACAATGTAACTGTTCCACATTTTTATCATTTGATTAAAGGAAACATCGCACATATGCTTGTCCCTGTGATTATCTGCTAATCATAACGTTATTGCTGCTACTGATGTGAATTCGTGTGGGTTTGAGGAAGGACTAACCTCCTTTAGTGAGACCATGTATTACTCAAAACCTTTTTAAATATAAAGGCATGCTTATGAATCTTTCATTTTGTCCTGTCTGAGGTGGTATCTGGGGAGAGACCTTAAATACACAAAGCTCTTAGACATTCTCTTTGTTTCTTTTCTCGCCTCAGTTCCTGCTGCTCCATTTCTATCTGACATGGAGGAAAAATCATACATGTGGCACAACAGCAACAGAGGAGGTGTGAGTGTGCCCGTTCTGTCGAGCTGAGGTGTTTTTAGCTTTATTTACTCTGCAAATGCCTCGACTTACAATGAACGGTAAATACTGTAAACAGCTATCCTCCCTCATCCTGGAATCTACTTATTGTGCTTTCATGTACACTTTGTTGTGGTGTTTACTCGATAGAGGGAAAGTCAATTATTAGATAGATAACATAGGCTTTCCAAATTGGATATTATAATGTTTCCTAGAAAAGCTTGTGTAGCCAGTGCACTCTATTTCTTCCCCCTATACTGTCTTCTTTTCCTCCTCTCCTCTTTCAATCTCTGGCTTTTACTCCCTGTAGTCCAGCTTTCTCCCCCTCACAGTCCGTCCCCTTTTCAGTAATAGGAGACTTGAAATCAATAGCACATTAGTCTGGCCGGAAACTCTTATGAAATTAAATATAAATGACTGAGATTGCAGCTCTACCTGCTGCTGACAGAGATGCATGATGGCTCTTGGGGATTTTTTTTTCTTTTCGTTCCTCTCTCCAGTAAACAGTCAGGCCATTTTGTGCTGTTCCTACAGCTTACCGGATCACTGGAATACCTAGTGTTTTTCTTGGCGATTAGTGTGCAGCACTGTAGACTTTGATTGGCTTTGTTTAGGGTTTGACATTTTGTCCTCTGTGTTGAACAATGACCAATCTGATAGCATAATCTGATAGAGCAAATGGCATCGTGGACGTCACAAAGCCGCGACAGCTCAGGAGGCATGAAGAATCAGCCGGCCACACCCATCCTCCAAATACAGCAGCAGCGCCATTTGAATATGAATGAGCACTCTGGTTATTAGCAGATTGCATCTTACTTTTTGCTCTCCAGTATTTTCTCCAAATACAATGTGTGCTTTTCCTTTCATTAAGCTTTCAGGTTTGCTGCTCTGTACTTTTATTCTGGAACTTTTTACATGTAAATTTTGTTGCTTGGTCGTCTTCCATTTTCATTAACTGCTTCAGCGTGTAAAGTGCAACAATTTCTTTTAACATTCTGTTTGGCTTAAAAGCATAATTTGCAAGGTGGCTGGAGAGTGCTGGCTGGTGGGAGGAAAGTAATATGAGACAAAAAGCCACTGCATGCGCTTCTGGGAATTGGTGGAGGCTTGGACAACAGTAAGCTAATACACATAGATGATATAGAAGTAGATGTATTTGCGAGCTATATTTCACCCCATCAGAGATGAAACGGTTTGTGACAGATGGACTGATATTGTTCTCCTGTATGGCCCATAAGTGTAGCCCCTCCTGCTTTCCCTCCCTGACAGATGTAGGGGGAGGACCACAGTACACTCTTCTTTCTTTCAATTGATTTTGGTGCTTGAACCCTTAGGGAGTAGAGGATGGTGGTGGGATGGGTATATGGAGATGTTTTAGCCATTTCCTGCAGCACAGAAACTATAAAAAAGACCAAAGCAAAGGCTTTAAACCACTCAAACATACAGGCATATATCTGCATGTATTCAAATATGGCTGCACTCTCATAGCAGTGTGCACTCTGTGCACCGCTCTGACTAGAGCTTGGATGGATATTTCCATAAATCTTGGTTAGTGAGTGACAGGCTCACATGCATTCATGCATGTAATGTAGGCAGAGGAGAAAATGTGGCTGCTCATATTTACAGGGTGGTGTTCAAGAAATATACACCTGATTCACTAGATTATATTAGCGCATAACTATGGAATAATGTTTGTGTTGTTAGCAAAATTGCTATTATTTCTTTTTATTATGCCCTCTGGATAAGTTGACTGCCAGGAAATTCTGGATTGTGTGTTTTTTGGGGTAGTAATTAAGCTGATATCATGTGATTCAGCAATGATTACCCGCTGCACCAACGCCGACTGTAGGATCAACATTAGGAGACTTAACAGCTGTCTGAGAGCAGATGTGTCCTGTTGCTGCACCCATTCTGTGTCCCTGGAGGGGAGAGGTCAAGACAGGGGTGGAGGTTGAAGCAGAGATCGTCTCCCGAGGATGCTCCATGTTGATGCTTTAAAAGAAACTTTAAAAAAAAAGAGAGAGCAGCTGCCTGACCATTGTATAGCACACCAGTATAAGATGGAGATTAGCATTATTGATGACAATTTTCATCTGGTGTAATTCCTCCACCCTGCGTTAAGAGCAGCTGCTTAGCAAGCAAGGTCTCTAATGACATATATAAAATTCACATAAATAAATATATATATATATATGTGTGTGTGTGTGTGTGTGTATGTATATAAACATTATATATAACCATTGAAGGTGTCATGAAAGGTTATTTGGTGGGTTTTTGTTAGCTTTTCTCTGGAAGGTTTTAGTTATTTTGCCAGTTTCTATTGGTTCTAGTGATGCTCTGGAAGCAGACGCCAGTTAAAAAAGAAGTGCATAATGATTTTAATAGGACTCCCTGGTGGGGCTGGATATAGAGGGGACGTGCCCTGGCCATGGGCGCGTGGCAGCAGAGCAGGTGGATGACGGGCAGCTGAGTTCTGGCTCTAAGGGGAGGGGAGGAGGGGCTCCATTTTGGAGGACTCTTGGGGTTGAGAGAGACCCTGAAAAAAAGGCAACCCCATCTGGAACTGAGGTGGGGGCTCTGGTGTGAAAGAGATCTAGTGGGTGGTGTCTGACACTCTCTCTTTTGTTCTTTGGTAACACAACAGTGATGGTGGTGGTGGTGGTGGTGGTGGTGGTGGTGGGGGCTCTCACTGCCGTGGGGGCTGGGCACACAAACAATAGTGCCGATCTAAGGATTGAAAGCCTTCGATGAACAGAAAGGCAAGGAAGCAGGCAGGGAAGGTGTGGACTGAAGGATAAAGCAGGAATGGGTTCAGCCTACTTATAGGAGGTGGGTTTTCAACCAGGCAAGGACGTTGCAATGTCACATAAAGACACGGTACAAATACTAAGTGAGCTCATATTGAAATGCTTGTTGCAGACATTTAGAAATATACTTACTGTAGCTCTTCAGGTTATGCCTGAGACGTGCTGAATACACACATGAATGCAGGGCAGATAATAGAATTTTTATTAATAAAGGAATCAATTATAGAGAGCCCCATCGTCCAATAAATTAGAATTTGTTGGATCTTGGGGCAGAGGAGAATGAAAGATGAGTGTTGGCATTGTGGTGGAAGCGTGCCTGCATAGAGGGAGAGATGGCGAGTATGAGCTTCATTTATTTTCATTAGCAGTGTCTATGGGTCAGAGTCATGCCTGCTGCGAGCTCTAATGCAGCTCTTGAGTGCTACATGCATACATAAACATATATCCTAGAGACATCTGTCTTTGCTCAGCTACAGCCACGCTTCTGTCATGCGAGGTTAATTTTTCCTTGGTTCATTCCTTCTCTTCCCATTTTTCACATCTCTGCTCTACAGTTCTTGCCATTCATCAGCCATCTCGCAGAGGACAGCCGAGTACCTGCAGCAGCTCTCCAGGGTGCTGAATTGGAGAACTGTGGGGTAGAAGGAGTGAGAGTTGGGTGGCGGGGTTGGGCTGCAGCACTAAGCATGGCTATATAATTTCCTCATAGTAGGCGTGGGGTATGGAATGGTGATTGCAGGCAGGCAGACAGGAGGGAGATGTAGACCTGCCATTATCATAAACTGAAAAGTCCTCCATTAGAGGGGAGAGTCAGGGCCAATGTCATTCCTTATGTGTTCAAATACGACAGAGAAAAGAGCTGGTCAAACGGTAAGCTTAAAACATCGTTAGTATCTCCCTTATAGGTGTTTGCCTTTGAAATATATAAGTATTTTTGTGCTCACCAGTATGACTTTCCAACACGGCCAGTAAACAAAGCTGTAGTCCTTTTCTGTCTCCTTGCAGAGGTCAAATTTACAGATTGAATCTTAAAAAACACCAACCAGGCAAGGCTTCCCCTTTCTGCAGTCACGGTGAACAGCCCCATCTGCTGGTTTACTGCAGGTGTAACACGCTGTGTTGTCTTGAGTGGTCAGAGCAAGCTGAGTTGGCATGCTGCTTTGTGCTTTATGACGCATGAACTGTGTGGCCGCCCCTGACAACAGCAATGAACAAAACAAGTGAAAACAGTGAGTCCTTTTCCACCTAGTTATTAATGACGGTCAAAGTCATGTTATCAGAAAACCTTCTTTGTGAAAGTAACAGGACTTGAAATGTTTTTGGTCCACTTCCTAAATTTTAAACAGAAATGAAACCTAAACCGATGTGGATATGCGGCATGAACAGGTCGCTCTAAACCGGTCAGGTGAGATTTCTGCGTTAGCAGATGGTAGACATGATAGCCTCTTTGTGCAAAGTGGTCAAACTGACGCGGAAGGATAGTGAGGCCGGACGTAAAGTGATTTTTTCACAGCATTGTACAATTTTAAAGGCGCAGATCAGATTTTGTAATGTTAAAAGTTCTTACGTGTTTAAAAAGGGTTATTGGTTATGTATACTGAAAACGTAGTGTTGTAACTCTGTTTATTTTGATCGAAAAACCAATAAGGAAAGACGATCGCGTTTTATTTTGAAATAATACCGGATGTAGTATAGGTATGCTTTACAGCACGGCCGCGGTTCAGCTCCCGACCGCTAGGAGGAACAAGTAGGGATCCCTGCCCGGTCCCAGCGTGGAGAAGGAAGCGGTCTGAGAGTCCGCATCCCTGCACAAGCGGGACAGAGCGAAACCTCGAGAGGAGCAGACCACTTTCAGTTTTTATTCGAAGACTTTTCCTTACATGGGGACGAGAAATGTCATCGACTCCGAGCGAAAGGAGGGCTTTTGCTCATAAAATCAACCGGTGAGACAGTGACAGAAGTTATTGTTTAACGGCTACTACACTGCCGCTTGCTTTGCTTGAGAATGACCTGCAGGAGAGACGGTGCATATAGCCATTAAGCTAGGATTTGTAAGGTATCACAAAGCATAAACCGCTTGGTATAAACACACCTGTAGCCTAATACCACAAGAAAGGGGTTTAGTCACGTAGTTTGCGCTTTCTTAATGGGTGTCTTGCACTTTTGCGAGTTTAATAACCTGTTTTCTACACGTTGTCGTAGCATCGTAAGAGCTTTGTTGTCAACAATGATTGGGCTACTTAAGTAAAACAGCGCCGAGCCAAAGGCTGCTCTGCTATTAAGGTGTGTACTTTAAGTGGGAGTATTTGTTTCGGAGTAATAATAAGAGAAAGACTTCGCCTTGTGGGAATATATTAGTAACCTGTTTCTACATGTTGTAAACTGGTTCTGCCTCTCCGTTAAAAGTGGTGCTGCATGCGTTAGAAATGCACTGTTTCATCACACTGAACATATGGTGATCACATTCCAGGTAAAATTGTCAAAACTCGTCACACCTGTCACCTGAGTGTTTGAATAACAACTGCACCAAAACTTGTGTGGGTGTGTGGAGGTGTTGGTAGGGAAGTAGCTCCCTGTTTGTTACAAGTGTTTCCCCCCCTAGCTATTCACCTCAGCTTCAATCAGTTCATTTTATAGTCCGTTTCATCAAGAAATAAACATGATGCTACATTCTGATGTAAGTGTATAATTTCTCTATAACGCATCCTAAAGAGGAATTCTCAATCGCCCACCCCATTCCTAAAATCCCGACTTTTTAGTGAGACCAAGAGCATTGTTTAGCGCCGGATGCAGGAAAGGGTGGGAAGGGGTGTTCTGGCTGTTGACTTTGCAGTTGATAATGTTCCTTTTTCCTGTTTTAAATGGAGGTGTGCAGAGAAGCTGCAGAAGCTCTTTCCAGATTGCCAGTAATGTAGTACTAGTTCTTAAAAGTTCAACCTGATTTGTCATCACAAGGAGATCTTAGCTCTGTATTGGAGATGGAAGTGGAGGTCACTAGTCTTAAGGAGTCCTTGTGGTTTTGATTGATGTATGACATGAACCTTAGCAATGTAATCACAGCAGAAATGTTGAAGCCTTTGCAGCTGTGTATATGAAAGAAACAGACATGTGGTTCTAGAGGAGCAGCTGCTTGCTGTCTCTGGGAAAGGATTGTTTTTTTTTTTCCTTCTCTCGCTTTGTCTGTCTTTAAGCCTCCCTTTGCCGTTAGTTCATAAAGGCCTGCTCTGGCTCTGTGCCTGCTCTGTGAGATCGGATCGGGTCCCTTTTCAGAACAGCTGCTGCCCTTCAGCATTGCTACTAGTACCAGGAGATGAAAACGGTGATAAGGGGTTCACAGATTCTGTGGGGTAGGATTTGAGAAAGTGCAGACGTCACTTCCTGAATAGTTGTAGACACTTAAGCTGTTAAATGTAAATACTTTTTTTTTTTTAAGTAAAAATAAATAAATAAATGTGAATGACCTCTTACATTTAATTGGATTTTGATTTTGTTATTTGCACCCATGTTTTATTTCTAACCTGCAATCCTTTCTATTGTTCAGGACGGTTGCTGCAGAGGTCAGAAAACAAGTGTCCAGAGACTATGGCTCACCTCAGTTGTCAAAGAAACGAGGAGGCGCGCACCACCCTGTGAGTCACCCTGTGTTTAACCTCTCAGAGTTACTGCCCGGCAGCCCTGAAGCTCAAATTAGTCAGGCCAGAAATGGATGGGTGTAACTTTGTAAATGAGTACTGAGTTTAGATACAAGGAGGAAGATGTTACTTAGGTGATTGCAGTTTTAATTAGTGTTCACAGCAAGTGGCTTTGAAGCAAGCATACCTGCTCTCACTCAGCTGTGTTGTTCTACAGCTAGGCAAGGTCTCACCATGAACGCTTAAGAATAGAAGAAGGGATGGTTATATCAGGTGATTTGTCTTGGAAATTGTCTTGTGTCTTGTTATAAACATGCCAGTATGGTTTCTAATTAACCCAGAAGAAATGTAGAATTCTCTGTGATCTTCTAACAGACAGTCTGGTAGACATAGGTTGTGGAGTAGAGCCTTGTTTTTACTTGCAGTGAATTGGGCCATATGAAAAAAAAGATGACAACAACTTAGGGTTTTTTCCATTTAGACAGGGGCTGTAGCAGTAGTTCCTGTGGGGGATTCTGCTTTTGATTAAACAGATAAAAAAGAAAGTACATGCCTTGTTCAAAATTGAGAAGTGAAAACCAAAACTGTAAAAGAAATGGATAACCTTGTTTAGACACAGTATTTTTCTTTCTTTTTAGCTTGCATAGAGATATATAGAGATATATATGTGGTACAGGAAGTTTTTGTTTACCAACCGTGTGTGGATCTTTTATATTTTTCTGCCATTCCTGTCGTAGTGGGTTCCCATATTAAACATGGCTAGTTTTTAATAATCGGATCAGCATTTGTGAAAGTAATCTCTTGCACTGCGTTTTATTGTTTGGTATCAGAACCATGGTTTTTGCTGTTGTATGTCTATGTCATTAATAATTTGGGATACTCCTAATGGGGTCTTCTCAAACAAGCTTTGGCTGCGAGCACAGAAGCCCTACCCATGTGCTGGTTAAACCTTTTGTTTGGGTGCGACAATCAGTCAGGAAAACAGTTGAATTAAAAGGGAGAAGAGAGCTATAAGGTTGTTTCCGACAGAGGATGAACTCAATAAGTTCCAATAGTAAATAAACCTGGATTATTTTGAACGGTTAATCATCCAAAGCTACTCTGATCCAAGAGTAAATATAAGAAGCAAGAACGCATTGAAGTCTCTGACATGATGAATTTAGTGAAAAATGCCAATAAAAATGTAATAACTCCCCAGAAGCTGATTTTTTTCCTGTGAATGCCACTTAATTAAAAGATAACCATTGCTTTCACATGTTTACCCTTTCTGTGATTTTGTATTAAAGTGGTAATGCTAGAAATTGTGGGCACATCATAGTAATATGTACATAATAGTTTAATGCTGACTGACAGCTTCCACTGACGGAGGTGGTTGAGCCGGTGGACTTTGAGGAGTATGTGAGCAGTCATGCTCCCGGGGTGGAGCCCGGCCCTCTCAAGCAGCTAATGGAGTTCCCGTCAGATGACCTGGAGCTCCTCCACCTGGACAAAGACTGCAATACACTGGAGCCCCCACTGCCTGAGGAAGAGGAGTAAGTCCGCTAGTCTGCTAATGGCCAGCACAATCCTCATACTAAACTCTCAAGTCCCATTTATGGTCTTGACATTACTACACAAGCAGAGCTTTAATATCACTGTAATGGATAAACATCACTACAGATAGGAACAAAGCCTTCTCTCTGTGAACATAAATATTAAAAGCATGCTTTGCTCAATTATTCATGTGTTTTTCAATGTAGCTCGCTGGATTCCAGAGTGAGAGATGCCTTGGCTGTCTACACAGATGACTGGCTTGTCATTCAAAGAAAGTAAGTGGTCACAGTAGGGGTGTCAGCTAAATAAACCTACAGTATGCTTTTCATCTATTTTGTAATAATGTGCGCCACATTTCTGTGTTCACTCCACATGTGATTGACAGTTACATTATTAGTTGGACAACTCTTCTTCTTCTTCTTCTTCTTCAGATATCAGCTCTATAGCACCACATACACCCCTCACAACTCTGAGCGGCAGAGGGAGAGGCAACGAGGGCTGGTCAAACAGACCTTTGAACTGGATGAGGCTGCTGCAGCTGAGCGCCAGGAAGACCAGGTAGACGACTGCGATGTTCAAAGACCCTGTAATCTTAAATGCTGATGGGCGTTCAGTGAGGTTAGGTTCATGAAACATGTTTTAGTATTGCCGGGAGTAAAAGTTTTCCAGCTGTCACACACTAAAAGTGCTGTCATTTAATACACAGGCTAAGAGATAGAGTTGCCAGATTGCTGGGTGTCTCATTATCACAGAGAAAGGCAGTATGAGTTGTATTCTGGTCAACAAGCTAATTATATGAAAAATGACTAATGGATAAATGTCTTATCCATTATCTATTACATTTTCCCCACATGAGTCATATCAGATGGGTAATGGGATATGTAGCATTGTAATTCTTATAACACATCTTTGCCTGGAAGGGGGAAAAAATCAAACAGAAAAACACATGACCTCACCTCTCAATCTTGTGTGGTTCAGGATGACGCAAAGCGGCGGTCAGTCAGCATCGATGAGACTCCTCGCGGCAGCTGGGCCTCCAGCATCTTTGACCTGAAGAATTCATCTCCAGACGCTCTCCTGCCAACTGTGCTGGAACAAACAGCTGCAGAGGACATGGACCACCGCAATACAGAGGCACGACAGCAGGGGCGCCACAATGACCTGCTTGGCCTGTTCCCTCCCCCTGATGAGGTTTGTATTTGATTCTCTTATATCTGACTCTGTTGTGGTTTAAGTTAGAAAAAACAGAGCAAATTAAAAATGATCATGATTTATAGCTATGATCACACATTTAGTTTAAATAAGAGTTATTCAGGATTCTATACTGTCAACATAGGGTTTGGCTTACATGCTCCATAGTGTAGTGGTTAACACGTGTATAATATGCTTAAGATCCTGGGTTAAAACCAGGAGGAGACTCATATCCCTGGGGTTATTTGAGGGAATCCGTCATAAAAAAGTCTGTGCCAAGTCAAATATGCAGATGCATCTACTCTGGTAACCCCTTGTGAATAAGAGAACAGCTGAGAGAAGCTTTAGGTTTACTCTGTTTAGAGGAAACACATCACACTGATAATGAATGCTTATCACTCCGGGTCACAATTTCCTGGTGAGAAACATTCTATTATAAATTTTGTGGCAATAAATACCCATGATTGTATGAGTATTACCCATTAGTGTAATATTTTGGCACACAGAGCAATTTCCACGGTGCTGATTTCTCTGCATGGAGCCATGATGAGTTGTAACTGTAGATGAAAGTCAGACACAAATATGAGGCCGTCATGGAGACGAAAATTCAAATTGGGGGTTGCCACAGAGCAAATACAGCAACATGTTAGAGCAATACTGGGAGCATTGACAGAGGAAGCTATAACAGTGGAGGGAAAAAAAGAGTATGCTCATAAGAAGGATGAAATCAAAAAAGCTATATGAGCAAGCTAATGTTTTAGTTTTCTTTGTGTGAGATATAAGACGTCAGCAGGAAGCAAACATAAGCGTCTGTATCGTTTGATTCTGAAAGCTCACTTTGCTCATTTTGGCTGAAACACAATGCTGCAGTTTTTGAACTAAATCTGGGTCAGCAACATTTCTAAAAGTCTTTTTAGTGGTTCTAAAATGTCTTATCAGTGCCGGCGTTAGGCATAAATGTTGTAAAAGTTTAAAACTAAAACTTGTTAGTGTGGATGTACCCTGAGAGTTGTTTCTCTCTTATGGTTCACCCCGTGAGAACCTTGAAACAGCCCACGATCTAATTATTCTGTTATCAAAAAATAGATTTTGGAATTATCGATCTTAAGTGCAGCGTTTCTGTGGGCTAGTTGTGTAATGAATTAAGTGCAACAGCTTAGACTAGCAGCACACTGGAAGTACTGAAGGAACTTGGAGCTGTGTAAATGGTGATATTGCTGGTTTTCCACCAACATGGAGTCTAGAACTAGTATCGTGGCTGTGGGAGAGACTTGAGCAAGACATTCAGCACTGATTCAACCATGATTTCTGGTGGACAGAAATTAACTCCATAGCTAGTAACGTTGATTTGGTCATAATGTGGGCTGGTTAGATAGACCAACAACACTTCATTGGTGTTTAAAAAAAGGCATTACTGACATGCACGCTAAAATGAAAAAGTAAGCACCTTTTTTAGTCAGTGACAATAAAACTGTATTTATCATTTCCACTCCTAACTAAACAGTGCTACGAATTGAAGGCAAACCAGACATCTAAAAGAAAAGCACTGACCACACAGAGCTAAAGCTGCAGGGAGCAGAAGACTCTGGCAGCAGAGTTTATAAATGCCGTTGCCATTTGTTCAGCTCAGAGCTATTGAATGTTCCCATAAAGTGAATGTCCATAATGTCTGCAAATCCAGCCACTTCAGGAGAACTGTTTGCTTTCCTTCCCTCAGTGTTCTCCTTTTCTCACTCATCCTTTTTTTTATGTATGTGTACACTTCACTGTTTCTCTGCCACTATGTTGCCATGACATCTGTGTAAATGCTATGCCGGGGTCTTGTTTTCCTTTCTGTGTGGCAGGATGAAGCAGTAGAGAGATGCTCTCTTCCTGAAGTGCCCAAGGAACATTGTGGCCAGAGGATCATGGTCAAGTGTTTGTCTCTGAAGTAAGGAACATTTGGAGTCTTGCTCCTGGCATTTGTATCTTCATGCTCTGGTTATTATATTTATTACAAATACCCCAATGCACTCCTTATTTGACATTGTTTATTTTGTATGTTTTTCAGGTTTGAAATAGAAATCGAGCCAATATTTGGAACACTCGCCCTTTATGACATCAAGGAAAAGAAAAAGGTTTTATTTCTTTTTGTTCCATTTGATTAGTTCTTATTTGGCATAATGAGTCTTCTTTCAATGAGTTTCACTCTGTAAAACCACTTACATAATGCTGAGCTCATACTTCACTAATTTAATTTCCCTCTTCTCAAAGAGGCCTAAGTGGTCTTGCGGTTTAGATCACTGAGTCAAAACTGAATTAGCATCCCTTGACGTGCATTTCCATTATCATCTTTCCTTCCCCTGCCTCCTCTGATTCCCGCTTATCTTTCCTCCCAACAGATCTCTGAGAATTTCTACTTTGACCTTAACTCGGATCAGATGAAAGGACTCCTAAAACCCCATACACCTCATGTCGCCATATCTACATTGGCTCGTTCCGCCATTTTCTCCATCACATACCCTTCTCCTGACATTTTCCTGGTCATTAAGGTACTGAAAAACTCAACTACACATGTACAGTGCTGGGAAAATGCATTTGATTTGTTTCTTAGTTTTTGGCATATTTGTCACAATTGGATGTTTCAGATCTTCAAACTAATTTTAATATTAGACAAAGATAAATCAAGTAAATAAAAATGCAGATTTTAAATGATAGTTTCATTTATTAAGGGTAAACAGCCATCCAAACCTGCTTGGCCCTGTGTGAGAAAATAATTGCCCCTTAAACCTAATAGCTGGTTCTGCCACCCAAGATAGCAAGAACTGCATTCAAGGATTTGCCATAACTGGCAGTGAGTCTTTCACGTCGCCGTGAAGGAATTTTGGCTTGCTATTTTTTGCGCAATTGTTTTAATTCAGCCACATTGTAGGGTTTTTGACCACGAACAGCTTACCATTTGGATTATGCACATTTATGAAATGCTGTTTTGGTTTTATGCCACATGTAACAGGGTTCAAGCCTTCCAGTAAGTTCAGCTTTTGTCTCATCAGTCTGCAGAATTTTCCTAAAGGTTTTGGGGATCATTGCGAAGCTTTTTGGCAAGTATGAGATGAGCCTTTGTGTTCTCTTTGGTCAGTGGTGGTATTGACTCTGGAACTCTACAATGGGTGCCATTTTTGCCTAGTCTCTTTCTTACTGTCGAATCATGAACTCTGACCTTAATTGAGACAAGTGAAGCTTAGAGTTCTTCAGATGTTTTTCTGAGTTCTTTTGTGACCTCCCGGACCTCCTCCTCCATTGATGCATTTTAAGATCTTTTAGCCTGCTTCACCTGGTCATACAGGTTTTATTTAAGTGATTTCTTGATTTTCTTGAACAGTAATCAGGTCTGTAGAATGGGCTGGCCACTTGGGTGTGGCTAAAAAACTAAATACAAAACTGCATTTTGTATTTACTCAGGTTATTTTTGTGTAATTTTAAAATTCATTTGATGATTTGAAACATGTTTGGCAATTATGCAAAAAGACTAAAAAATCAGAAAAAGAGTGCAAATACTTTTTCACAGCGCTGAACATCAACAACAAATATTACTTTAAATCACATAATTGCTCTCAGTGAGTTAAAAGTGCATTTGCATGTGTTTTTTCAGCTTGAAAAGGTCCTTCAACAAGGAGATATTAGTGAATGCTGTGAGCCCTACATGGTTATGAAAGAATCAGATTCATCTAAGGTAATGGAGCCAAAATGTTCTTTAAACTGTTGCAATGCTCAGAGCTTGCAGCCGCCATGCACGTGGGACCCTCTTACTGTCTAGTCACAAGAATTACTCAATTTTGTCAGGGTGGCTGCAATATTTACTGTCGTCTTTGGCAAGCCAATACTGGCTCTTGCAGATGTTTTAGGCTGTTCAGTATCTTTTCAGATCATATTTTGTTCCACTGCAGCACAAGGAAAAGCTAGAGAAGTTGCGCCTTCAGGCAGAGCAGTCGTGCACGCGTCTCGGCTGTTTTCGCATGCCTTTTGCCTGGACGGCCATTCACCTTCTCAACATCGTCAGCAGTGTGGGAGGTCTGGATCGGTCTGACCCGGACTCTGATTCTGGTACTGCTGATTATATACATATATTTCATTGATAATTTCACATGTGCACGTACACTGATGAGCCACAACATTAAAACTACTGACAGGAGCATCACCGTGGTAGAATGGAACATGATGCTGGGAAACCTAACATTCGTGTAGATGTTAGTGTGATGTGTGCTGTCCACTTAAACACTGTTGCAATGTCAGCAGCGTCTCGCAGCTGGCCAGTGTGCCTTACAAAAGAAAAAATGCTCGGGAATTGCTTGAGGAACTCAAAAATCCCAAAATATTGCTCTAGTTTCTGCACTGTGCATATGTGGAATGCATCGTCACTCATCCAAAGGCCCCACACTCCAAATCTCACAGGGTCCACTGCTAACTTCCTGGATTCAGAAACCACAAAACACAATCAGAGGTCGTGTTTCCGGGTCAGAGCTGTTTTAGCACCTGGAATGGACCTACACAATATCAGGCAGCTGGTGTTAATGTTGTGGCTGATCACTGTATGCAGACCATTTGCCTAATTACAGTAACAAATGTCTCCTGTCCCTATAATACACACCTTTGGGTCACTGCTAGAGCGAAAAGGTCATGGAACGTGGAACGAGAGAAAGAAGAAGGGGTTCGAGCGGATGAGCATCGGTGATGACATGTGTAACTTTGCCACTTTCCGTCCTGCAACACTCACCGTTACCAACTTCTTCAAGCAGGTATTTAGAAGTGCACATGTGTAGATCTGTCCTTACAGTGAGGTAAACTACCCATTATTTGAATGGGGTAGTTGAATATCACTATAGAAACAAAAGGTGAGACATAATAAATAACTGCATAAAAAGTAGAGTTTCATTTTTCTTTCTACTGTCAACAAGCACTTATTTAAAGGTAATCAGTGGAATTCTCTATATATTATTGTCACATTGTTACTTTAAATAATGACAAGTGTCCAGAGAAAGTTATTGTCTTGTGAATTGCTGCTATATAAATAGAATTAATAGTATGAAATTAACAGTATCTAATAAAAGACATGGGAATAAATAAATAGCCCCAGTGCTTTAAAACTACTTTTTCTACTAACCTTGGGCAATACTGTCCATTTAATTATTAATCTTTTAAAAAAAAGATTATGCTCTCTGAGCTGTTGCACCATAGTTATCAGTGAATTGTTGTGAAAGCACAGTCTATGCAGACATCCCTTTTTATATAACTGTGAATCAAGAGTGCATTTCTTTCCAACGATGGGACACTTGTCACCATAACCTGAAGGCAACCCTGTTTTTCAGACCACTTATATGCTATATGTTATCCTAGTAAAATCCATGAATGTGGTGTGATTTATTAAAGTCAGTTGTCAAAAAGCCTTTCCCTCCAAAATGTTAGTTTTTATAAAAGTGAAAAACTGCAGCCTGTTTTTACTCTTTTTAATTTAGTAGAGACAAATGAAACAAAGCCTGTGAGCGTGTCCGCTATGTGACATACTCCTCTCACTGCAACATGTTTCTAACACACCCTCTTAATCATGGCAGTGCACTTAAATTGTCAGTGCTCTGGTCATTCTTCTAAACCTGACTGCATTTAACTCCATCCCCAGTGTCCACTTTTAGGGTAAGACTGAACTGAACAAAGACGCTGACCTATTCTAAATATATATATTAAAAAAAATCCATATAAGAGGGATGATCAAAAAATGCTTTTCAAATAAAATTGAAACAGTTTTATAGAGAACTGCTCTTTTGTTTACCAAGGAGGGGGATAGGCTGAGCGATGAAGACCTTTACAAGTATCTTGCAGATATGCGCAGACCGTCCTCTGTTCTGCGCCGCCTGAGGCCTGTCACAGGTAAACCCAACACGTTTCTGTTGTCTAGGAAAGGTTCACCCAAAGCTTCATGGGTGATTTTAGATGCACTGTTTATATGTCTCTGTTTTAATCCCCGACCTGCTTTGCCTCTCAGCCCAGTTGAAGATCGATATCTCTCCAGCTCCAGACTTGCCTCATTACTGCCTCTCACCAGAGCTGCTTCATGTGAAGCCATATCCAGACCTGCGTGTTCGACCAACCAAAGAGGTGCTGGAGTTCCCCGCCCGCCAAGTATACACACCGCACACTACCTATAGGTGAGCGTTCATCTTACAAAGGCACACACATAGGAACACACTGTGTATGTTTGTTTTATAGTAAGTTTACCTATTAAGCAAATATACATTGACCTAGTCTGGGCCTCTTGTGTCTATTTGATTATTGATTTTTGACTGAATCTGATATTCTTCAACCTTTAAGTCAATAGTTAAAGGAGAAAAAGAGACATTTTTCCAGCATTTTTTTTTTAATCTGAAATTTTTTTTTACTAATGTTATTTTCATGTAGAATATGAGCATAAAAATACAAAAAACAAACAAATTGTTTTTATTCTATGTACAGCGTATACATATAATACTGGTTCACCAAACACAATCTTTAATAATTTAACAGCTTATTTTAAAAAGCAAATTTACAAAGCAAACTGATGTAAAGACACAAAAATAATGCACAAAATATAGATTACAGGCACGATAACAAGGATGTAATTATGAAGGACCCAAAATATATATTTTCTGCCAGTGCAGTTGATCTATAGCATCCATAGCAAGGTTGGAAGGGAGTGCAGTGAGTTTATGGAGTTAAGATCTGGATCATGTCAGCACTTCACTCTGGAAGAGGGAAGCAAAGTAGCAAATTTAATGAAATAAAAACATGGAAAGTTTATCAAGAATATCAGATAGTTTGAACAAGTTATTTACCATCTTCTGCAGTTTGGCAAGCTGCTCATTCTGACTCTCAATATCCTCTTTTTGGAGCTCAGTCAAAAGCTGTAAGCCTCGCAAGACTTTGTCGTGCTCCTCTGCTCTCTCCTACAAACAGAAGTAAAGTTAAAATAACCTGTCAGTGATTATATGACTAGCGTTCAAATATGAAGCAATAACCAGCAAAAGCAACTATGGAGTGATGGAGTGTTAGAATTCATGCTACACTGTAACTATTTTGAGTACAGCTTTCTGTTACCTGCAGCTCCTTGATGCTTGGAGGTACAGAGTTGCTGAGGTACATCTCCAACTGGCTCACTTTTGTCCTCAGCTGCTGCTCTTCCTTCTCCAGGCTGGTCAGCCATTCTTTAGTCTTTGTGGTCTGAGCGTGTTGCTGGGCCATCTGGGCCTATCAAAAGAGGATGTGCCTATATTATTCTCTTCCCCCAACAAAAGCCTCAGTGCAGCTGGCAGCTGCTTTCCCCAGAGTCTTACATGTAGCTTTCACACTCATTTTGCTTGCTCTTGTCTTGGATATTAGAGTATGGTTTAACCTTATACAGCAGGCAAATGAAGTGAATAATAGTAATATGATTGTCTTGGCTGTGAGTGCCCACATAATAACAGCAATACAGGATTTTATGTAGGCATTTTAAAGAAAATGTTTTGCTTTCACAAGTCACCAAAAAGCTGCATTTTCTCTCTCCTTCTCTGTGTCTCCACCTCAATCTGATGGCGACTTATATACTCTGCCTCAAGTTTGCTCCCGTATGCTGTACTGAGATTGAACCTTGATTGTAATTCTGAGACATTATCTCTCCCCAAATACCACAGCCTTTCACCTTCACCTGGGGGATCTGTTGTTTACATATTTCCATGTCTTCTTACCTGTAGCAGCTGTATCACTTCTTTGATCTGTTTCTCCACCTCTGCAGCCTGCTCAGTCTGTTTCCCCAGCTTTTGGAGAGTTCTCTCAGTGTTCTTCAAAGACCGGCTGATTCTCGCTATCTTTGCCTCAGTGGTTTCATAAGCATAGTTTAGGGATTCGCCAAACTGTAAGACACCAAACATGAGCACATTGACTTCTTCTTGCGGTGCCACCTTGTATTCCGTCTTGCTGGTCTTCCTGACCGGGCTTGCGTGCACTGCTCCAGCCACAAAAAGCAAGCACAGGCTCCAGAGCATTGTGATAATAAATGTTGTTTCCTCAGTTCTTTCAGATGTTCAAAAGATATTTCTGATTTATCTTTCAGCAATAGCGCCTGTGCAGAATAAAGCTTTTTTTTTATGTATGAGTCAAAAATGAAAGCCATAAACAGGCACTTGTCTGTCATAGCAGTGTCATCAGCCCCTCAGCGATGAATGGAGGGTGGCTGCTCCACCTTATATTGCATGTGTGCATGGCTACGTGCGATACCAGGGTAAAACATTAGCTCGGCTTTGGCCTGATCACAGGTCTTGTCCATGGCCTTTGCCTCAGTGACCCTCCCTTGAAGTTTGACTGTAGCGATACTAATTTTGTCATTTAGGTCACAAACATGTGCATCATGCATAGCAATATATGTAGCTTTTTTTTAACGAAGAAAATTTTCACATGTATTATATTCTGTGCATGAAGTTTGATTGTTATGTCAATCACATGTGATTGCGTGGTGTGTCAGTGCCTTTATACAAGTGGCTAAAGTCAGCTTTCAAATATGTACAGGAGTTAACTCTAATGTTTAACTTGGATGGGGGTTAAGGTGACTTTCATCAAGTGAGGCCAGGTTCGGGTCACACTCCCGTTATGTGCGCTCGTATGATCTTGTCTTTTCTGAGAATAAGATTGTTATATATTGTAGGTTGTGGGAAATATTTAATATAAATGGGGTGTGATCTTATTGCCACATGCTGACATCATAACAGGAATTAAGTGTTCCCTTCATGGCTATGCAGCCTTTTAAAATTCTTGTATTTTTCTCTCTTTCTCTCTCTGCCTATTTTGGCTCTAAGGAACCTGCTCTATGTTTACCCACAAAGTCTGAACTTCAGCAGCCGTCAGGGCTCAGTGAGGAACATTGCTGTGAAAGTACAGTTCATGGCAGGAGAGGACCCCAGTCAAGCCTTAGCGGTGAGTTACACTCGGGGATAATGAAGCAACATGACCGTGATGTTCTCTGGCAAATGAAATCCCAGCCACAAAGAAAAGCTTAGAAATACTATATGATGTCTTTTTCAGTAGCGGGAACTTCAAAGGAACATATTTGTGAGCAGCAAAGGAAGAAGAATTTAGTTATGCATGACCTGCAGCATATCTTTCATGTTATCACTCTGATTTTCTTTTCTTTTGGTTTATTTAGTATAACATGGACGATGCACACTATATAGTGTTTACTATAAGTGGCACTCCACCCAGGATATTTCTTTTGCATATCCCATAACAGCAATCCCATGTAGAGCTGCAGGGTAGAAAAGGATTGCTTGTTATGTAACATGGCTGCTGCTGACACAGTTACAGTAACATAGAAACTACTCAAAATACTCAACCAGTGTAACTAGTTGAAATTCACTCTTTCTTTCATTTATGAGTGAAAAGTTTTCAAACCTTTGAAAAAAAAATTTTCCAGAGTGAACTGTTCTCAGTTTGGGGTTTGAAACAGTTGTGGTGTTCATTGTGAATGTCTTATTGGTTATGGAAAACTGCATTTATGCACTGCTTTTTTTAAAAACAGGTCATCTTTGGAAAATCGAGCTGTGCAGAATTCATGAAAGAGGCATACTCTCCTGTCATTTACCATAACAAGTAAGGTTCCCTCACCTGTTAAGCCTCTGCTCAAGTCTGTCCAACGTTTCTTTCTTTCCTAAATGTCTTGTTTAACTCTTTCTCATAAGGTCTCCTGAGTTCTATGAGGAGATGAAGATGAAGATTCCTGCCAATCTGACAGACAACCACCACCTGTTGTTCACCTTTTACCACATCAGCTGCCAGCCCAAACAGAACACTCCTCTGGAGACTCCTGTGGGCTACACGGTGAGTGCACTCCTTCAGCTGGCTCTCCTTGAATACTTTCACCCACACACTCACTTGTTCAATAGTTCTATCTGTTGTCTTGCCATCTGTTAGAGATCGCGTGTCTTTCTTTCTGCTTGCAGTGGATCCCTCTGATGCAACATGGCAGACTACGCACCGGCTCTTTCAGTCTGCCTGTCTCTGTGGAAAAGCCCCCGGCTAGCTACTCGGTGCTCACCCCTGACGTGAGTGTGTTTGAAGAGATTGTGTGAACATTGGTTCTTCTTCCAGCACCTATTCCTTTGTGGTGTGCCTGAGTGTTAAATGAGTTGGGTGTCACTTTCCGGCAGGTTCAGCTCCCAGGCATGAAGTGGGTGGATAATCACAAAGGTGTGTTCAATGTCGAAGTGAAAGCGGCCTCCTCAGTCCACACTCAGGTACACAAATGCGCTTCTTACACTTACTGCTCTTTCTTATTCCTCCCACGTGTAAAGACCCAATTTGCTATTATAGCTTGGCTGTGGGTCCTTAAAATTTTTTATAATTCTTATAGATCTGCTATCAAAAATACCTTAAAAAGCGTTGAATTATCTTAAATGTTCTTTAGTGTTATTACTACAAAACAAAAAAATAATACTCCCTGGTCTTTAAGGAGCTCACTTTTGGGCTGCTCAATTTGCGATACATCGGTGGAAGCTATAGAAATGTTAGTCTACAGAAATGGGAACATAGCAGTTAAAGTTAAAAGACATGCACCTGTCCTTGTCCTGGACTGGTGACAGTCAGTCTCACGTACCTAATTACAAGCTGGTCCTTTCCGTGCACGCACAAAAACGTACTCAGTAGCACAGGCAAATAGTCATGCGCTCACAACTACGCAGTAACATTTTGTTAGCGTAGAGGCTCCTGTCTGCAAGTGAAGACACAAAGTTCACTAAAGTAAACCACAGAGGGCCTACCATGAAAACATTCTTAATAACAAATCTAATGAGACATTTAAATCACCCTGACCCAGCTGAATATGGAGTTTTGAAAGAAGCTAATAAAGGCAGTTGCTAAATATAACACTATCCAGAATTTAGAAGCAGCCACAAGCCAGCAGCTTCACGAGCAGTGAACGGATCAAAGCAGATACGAGGAAAATTATGGAGACAAGTGAAAACACATGAGGGTCGATGTCCTGTTATCTGGTGAAGCTATAATTAGACTAGAAAGTGATGTAAGTAGATACATTTGTGTTGTTGTACCTGCTTTTGTTTGGTAAGGTGAAATACGTCAGGTAAAGGTGGATGTACAACAACTTATTTTCAGTTAATTATTTGTGCCTTGTTCCAGTAGCAGAACACTTTATTTTCACTTGTTTAAATTAGAGAGGGTCCTGTAAGTTACTAAAGTTTGGTGGAACTTCTAAAGTCCAATCATTTCTTTTATTATGAAAATAATATTTTGCATTGAAGAAAGGCTGGTTTTTATTTCTATAAGCTGTCAATAATAGCTCCAAGAAAATCAGAATAGGTAAAAATCGTTGTCAGTAGGTAGCATTAAGAAAAAAATCGAAATAAACCAAGAAAGTTGCACTGGGTGCATCTTTAGTTAAAGTCTGTGCCTGGAAGTATGTACGAAGCAAACTGAGTTTCACATTTGAGACTATGGGCTGTCTTTTAGATCAAAAACTAGATTTGTGTTAGTCTTTCACATCTATAAACGTATAAACATATTTCATCATGTAAAACATCAGTGTTTTCCTCAAACAGTATAATTTCACTTTTAATGTATTTCCATCCTGTTTGGCATTCACATTTATTTAAATTAATATACAAGCGTCATAGATGTAACTGGCATATGTCTATAGAAACTAGTTTAGTTTAATGTCTAAAACAATCATTTTGTTGGCTTTAGATAGTATCAAAGTAAATCGGCGTAAACTGGAAAACAAAAGAAGTGTGGTGCACATTAATGTTGCTCAGAGTGGAGAAACTTGAAATTTATTTTATTGTTTGATGTACGTCACAGTCTGCTTGGCTCCTGTTGGCTCACATATATGCAGGTCATCGGGAAATGCAGTTTCATGTCACTTTAGAAAAGGAAGGTCACACACACCCTGGATCACCCTGCTCTTCTAGAATTTCAGGTGTTCTGCCAAATCAAAGTTCACCAACATCAGCTGTTACTTATCATTCATTGTGCATGTGTGCTTCTAGGACCCTCACCTGGATAAGTTTTTCACGTTAGTGTATGTCCTGGAGGAGTACTCCTTTCCTTTCCGCCTGAAGGACGTCATCATAACTGAGGCAAACATGGAAGGGGAGCTGAAGGCCAGCATGGCTGCGCTGAGAGGGGCTGTGCTGGATACCTGTGTCAGGTTCTTGCATCAGCTGCTTAACAAACTCATTCAGCTCATTGTCTACCCTCCAGTCATTGCAGGCCAGATTGGTGAGGAGGCTGTCAACACTTCTTTCTTTTTTCTTTTTTTAACTTTCTTTTTATTGTTTTTCTTTAAACATTATACAGGGAGGGTAGGGGGTAACAACAAAACAAAACAACAAAGCAACAACAACAACAAAAAGATAAATACAACAAGTAGGATAACAACCCCCCCCCCCCCCCCCCCCCAAAAAAAACAAAAAAAAAACAACAACAACAACAAAAAAAAAAACCATGTTGGATCTCCTTGTTTCTACAGTTTGATCATTTCTCATTATCAATGTGTTGGTCTTTATCCTGTTGGGTTTATATACTCAGTCCATTTCTCCCACTTTTTATGGTATTGATTCTGTAGGTCAATTGTTCCATGGTTTGTATTTCATCTATAATTTTGATCCATTCGTCCTGTGATGGTGGGTCTATCTTGTTCCATTTTCTTGTAATTGCCTTTTTACAGGCAGCAAGCATAATTTTCAATATGTATCTATCTTCTTTCATCACATCACAACACTACTTTCTATGCAAACTAGGCAAAAATGCAAATTCTCATTTTTTTGAGTGATTGTAATAACTCTCTTAGAGATATATTAATATGATTATTGATAATTATTTTTTGTTGAAGATATGAAAAACAAAACTGTTTAATTTGCTTTACATTGAGGAATTTACTTCATTAACACACACAACAGAGGAACAGATATTCTAGATTCAGTTTAGCACCTGATAATAAATGCGTTAACTTGTGGTTACCTTTAGGGCAAGCATTACCTTTGTTGTTGTGGTTGTGGTTATTGTTGTTTTAAAGCACTCACTTTGAATTTACCTGCAGTGAACCTGGGTCGGGCTGCTTTCGAAGCCATGGCTCTGTTGGTCAATCAGATCCACAAAAACCTGGAAGGGAACCAAGATCAACATGGCCGCAACAATCTGCTGGCATCTTACATCCATTACTGCTTCCGCCTGCCCACTGCCGAGCCTACCCTGCCACCGAATGGTGAGTCACCAGGCTTAACTGTGAAACCTTTATTTTCATTTGAAAGAACAAAAATGGTTTTTGTTAGACCATAAAGTGCCAGGGGTTTTTTTTTTTTATTGTTTTATTTGCTAACTTCTATGTCCTTTCCTTCTCCCCGAGTAGCAGGCACCCAGTCCTATGAGATGCCAATGCAGTACGCTACCTTATCAAGGGCAACAGCGCGGCCAAGCAGTCTGCACCTGTCCCGTTCCAAAAGCATTAGCAACTCCAACCCAGACCTGGCTAGCACACCAGTTTCTCCTGATGAGGAGGTGCAAAGGATCATGGGGAGCAAGGTATGCTGCACTTCTCAAGTCATTTTAAAGGAGATTAAAGTTAGGTTATTAAATATTTTGCACTTTGTTGGTCTTATGTTTTGCAGGAAATGTGTACCAGTCAAACTTATCATAGGCAGCTGTTGCTTTACTTTCACATTTATTATATTTGCTTAGTGTCTCATTTTTCCCCTAGTATTTCAATTACATTAAGTAAAATATATGAATGTTGTTACAGTCTGGCTACACAGAAAACATGGTCTGTGTTTTCTGTCTTTATGAAACCACTTGTTTATTTTCTAGTTTCTGTTTAGATAATATCACTCTGTTATTTTGTTGTAATCGTAGTTTCTGGACTCTTCACAGCTGATTCAATAAACTCAGGTTAACTGAGAACTCTGTGCAAACAGTCTGTCTCACTGCTTAGACAACAATGTAGTAATTCTCTGTGCCTCTATCCCTTTACTTAATGCAGTACCTCAGTCCTTTATTCTCCTCTCCCCAGCTTTCTTTTCTTTGTTGCTTTTGTCTCCTTTTATTTCGTTCCTGATTTTCTTCTCTAAATAATCTTTTATGTAGTAATTACCCTCTCTTAATTCACTGTGCTCTTGCCTCTTGCCACACTCTGTGTGTGTTTTTGTGTGTGTCTCTGGTGGCTTATGGCAGGGCATTGACCGCTCCCACTCCTGGGTAAACTCTGCTTATGCCCCTGGGGGCTCCAGATCTGTGCTACGCCGGAACCCCAACTCCAGCTGTGAGCTCAAGCAGGTGCCAAATCCCTTCACCTCATCCTCACCTTTACCTCCTCCACCTCCATCCTGCACTGCCTCTCATCAATTCTCGCGGGTCATTTCTTACCTCCATTGCATCTGTGTCTGTCTGGCTCTCTCTCTGCTCGCCTCAGCCCACCTGTCACCCCTTTTTATCTACTCCCTGTACATCCTCTCTGCTGCCTAACAGGCACAAGTTCTGCCTGGGGCTTGTTAGGAGTTCATAGAAAGTTCTCTGGCCACCCACCCATTTCCATTCACCCATTTTCACGTCATCTGTGTGTGTTCACCTCACCATCACTCCATGTCAGGCAAACGACCGCAGCTGCAATCGCATGTCTGCCTTTCTGGACAGCGTGGCTTTGTTTTCAGTTCCCCCAAGGCAGATTGCAAAGAAGGTAAAACTGGCATCTAACTAACTGTAAAAGTTACAAACTAACACATTTGTGATATCATATCATTCACCAACTTCCAATATCATTACCATTCATCAACAATCATGCGATTTGAACACAGATCTACATGGAAATAATGTGAAAATTGAAAATTTAGATCTTTTTGGAATGAAGAACTATCAGTTCGTACTCCTAAACCTTTATAACCTGCAGTTACTGTTTATGAAGTATTCCTAATAGCATTGAAACTGTTTATTTTAATCTTGATAGCTCAAATACAATTAACTAGACCAAACTGAACTAGCTTGTTGTTGGTTCATGTCTAGCTGCTCCACGAGGAGCTGGCTTTACAGTGGGTGGTCAGCACCAGCACAGTGAGGGAAGCGGCACTGCAACAAGCTTGGCTTTTCTTCCAACTGATGGTAAGCATTCCTTTTTGAAATTGCAATAATTGTACACCACTTTCTAAGTAGCAAAAATCTAAAGAGAATGCAGTAAAACAAAACTTAAGGTCTGCAAACCATTTTCTTATGTATCCCCTCCTACAGACAAAGAGCATGGCCCACCACTTATTCCTGACCTCAAAACTGGATGTTCCCAGGCGTCAGCGGTTCCCAGACCGCTTTGTGGATGACATCGCTGCACTTGTGTGTGCCATCAGTGCAGACATTGCCAGCCGATACCACAAGGTACCAAATCCTGAGAGCTACCCCATATTCTAGAAATTGAATTCATTTCTTGATAACAATTTAGGTCACTGGCCAACAAAAACTATAGTGGCTTTATTTTTCTCCCTTATCTTTTATACAAAGCTTGAGCATTGCTGTTTGATTCAAACCTAATATACAACCTAATATAATGTAAACCAAGACTCTTCCTCTTTCTCTCACATGAATTTTCCCCTTCCAGGATGTGGAGCTTGTGGAGAGGTTAAATAGCAGTCTGGCTTTCTTCCTGAGTGACCTGTTGTCTCTCATGGACCGGGGCTTTGTCTTCAACCTCATCCGCTCTTACTACAAACAGGTCCCCATTGCACTTTTTCCTATTTTCCTGTAATCTGATACGCTCAGAGACTCCCACACACATTATTGTATCTTCTATGTAACTGCATGTTAAACAGATTGCCAACAAGTTGCACACGGCCCAGAATCCCAGCTCTCTGAATGCTCTGAGGATGGACTTCACTCGTATTGTCTGCAGCCATGAGCACTATGTGATCCTCAACTTGCCGTGCTCAATCCTGAGCCCCCCAGCCTCCCCCTCTCCTTCCACTTCTTCCACTACATCACAGGTACTACAGCACATTATCCATCATAGACGAATTATAAAAATAAAAAAATTTCACATAAAGAGAATGGATAAATTGAAATGTTGCTAATTTCCCTCTGTAATAAGTGCATACTCATAGCATCAGTGTCCTCAAAGTTCCAGTCATGGCCCTTGGGGATGTTTTTTGCAGCCCTTGAGTCAGCCAAGGAAAGAATGCAATACACTGTATTGTGTCATTTTGGGAGGATTTTTCTTGAATTCCAACTCTTCTGTTCTGGGCATCATAGCTAGAGTTTCTTAACAGAAATACCGCTGGGGTCAAAATGTGCCTTCCTCTTGGTTTAAAAATACAAACATAAATTATGAAATTAGCAAATACACTACAAACACTAACTAAAGCTGTTTATTTTCCTTAATAAATAAATGATGTCTTAAATTTGCAGTCATCAAAAATTCGAGAATAACTCTTCTACTGTGTTCCTACACAAACCATTGCATAACATTAATGTCAGCCACACTTAAAGTCATTTCTCTATAATTCTGTGTCATCTTAACTATGTCTCCTTGTGTCCACAGAGCTCAGCATTTTCCAGTATGGTGCAAGACCAGGGCGTGGCCACCATGTTTGAGCTCTCCGTCCCTTTTCGCCAGCAGCACTTCCTGTCCGGCCTGCTGCTGTCTGAGCTCTCACTCATCCTCGACCCTGATGGTGAAGGGTGGGTTTTTAGTATCTGCTCACAAGCTGATCAAGACTTTACATCGATTCAGACTTTAACGTGAAATAAAATGAGAGATGACAAAGATTATGATGATTTTGTTTATCACCCACAGGGTTTTTTTCCTTCATAAAAAGGCCATTAGTGCCGTTCACTCCCTGCTGTGTAGCCACGATGCAGACCCTCGCTACAGGGACCCTCAAGTCAGAGCCCACATGGCTCAGCTCTACCTGCCTCTCATCCCAATCGTCATGGAGACGCTACATCAACTCTATGACTTCTCTGGTCAGCAGAACAATATGAGCAGCCCATAAATATGATTTTCCACCTGCTCGAGAAGATGTTGTTATATTTGCAGTATTATTGTACCTGAGAGCGCTTTTCTTATTGCCTTGCAGACTCCTCGCCTTCTCGGGTCCGCCATGCATCCACCCACGCTGACGATGCTGACCCAGACAGTGGCAGCACTATCAGTCAGTCTGTTGCCATGGCAATCGCTGGCTCCCCTCTGCAGCACGCCAAAGCCAACCCATTCGCACTGCCCACAGTGGTAAGTGATAGCAGCAAGGGTCATAGTGTTCCCCAGAGCCCTACAGACTGACAGGTCACAGAGTGGCCTCTGTGTGGGCGACTGCTGCTTCAGTTTGACAGACGGTCACACCACACAACACTCACCCATTTAAATATCATTTGCATTCTTTCCATGTTGTTCTTTAGCTAAAGAACAACTGCTCCTCTTCACCTGTAGGTGGCTCTGTGTCCTTTGCTATAACTTTCTCTAAACAGCCATTTTGTTCTATACTCAAGTGGATTACAAGATTGGCACCGATTTTCTGTGTGTGTGCGTGTCGTTACCAGGCGGGGCGCCAGTCCAGCTCTCTGTCCGCCGAGTGCAGTAGGACTCTGCTGGTGTGTTTCCTGTGGGTGCTGAAGAATGCAGATGCAGCTCTCCTGGAGCGCTGGGTGTCAGATTTGTCTGTACTGCAAATCAACCGCTTGCTAGATCTGCTGCATCTCTGTGTGTCCTGCTTTGAATACAAGGTATAATAAATGGGCACCATCAAGATTCACAGTTCATTCAGGGAGATGCTAAATTCCTCTAAATTGATTTTTTTTTTCAAAGAAATCTAGTTCAGAGCAAATATTGATTAAATTTCATTTTCCTTCTTTTTCTCCTGTTTGATGGGGTTTTTATGAAGGCAATGAGTTAATGTTCATGGTTTAATTAGCTGTTATTTAAAAATTAGATTTAATTTAACCATTACTGCAAAAATGATGTCTGTGGCAGCATGTAACAGATCTGTGCTGGTCAGTTACTGCTGGCTGAGAATGCCCTCACTTCTGTCTCTGAAAAGTATATTTGATATGATACATTATACATAATGCATTGTACACTGAGGCACTTGGACTTCAGACATCATATCCAGGGTTACTACTGTATTTTCCATTACTGTTTACATAGCACTGCAAAATCACACAGTAGTCTATTTAGCTGTGTTTACTCTATAAATTATCAATAGGACAGAAGGCTATTTTTATGTTTGTTTGTTTTTAAATTGTTTGCCTTTCTAAAGTCCATTTCTTAGCAGCTTTCTACCCAGTTTTTTTTCCCTTTTATCCACTTTTAATATAGTCTTTTTTTCTCTGTCAGAGAAATTTCTGGGTAAACTTGCCCAATTTGTATGCTACCTTTTTATGATTTATTTGTCCTCTGATGTTTGGTGGGCGTTGTAGGGGAAGAAGACTTTGGAGCGGATCAATAGCCTGACATTTAAAAAGTCTCAGGATATGAAAGCACGACTTGAAGAAGCCATACTGGGCACAATCGGAGCCCGTCAGGAGATGGTTCGGCGTCACAGAGGTGGGAAGCACAACAGAAACATAGGTTTGCGTCGTGCATGTCTGAAGCAATTTATATTTGTGGTGCTTAAGGAAATTTACTCTTACAGAAAGGAGCCCTTATGGCAGCCAGGAGAACGTTAGGTGGAAAAAGAACGTAACTCATTGGAGAACAAATGCAGACAGAGTCGACAAGTATGTGCTTTACAGACATATAGATTTGGTTCTTCTGCTCACCTTGTGAAAATTACAAATATTCTTGGATTATAATTTATGTCAAATGTGTGTTTCTGTGTAACATGATTGTAAAATGACACCTTTCAGGACTAAGGCTGAGGTGGAACAGGAGTCTGTGGTGGATGGAAACCTAGCTACTGAGGCCTCTCTCATAGTACTGGACACACTGGAAATTATAGTCAAGGTAAAACAATGAGAATTAAATAAATCTGTTTAGACACCACCTTTCCAGTGGTTGACATACAGTGCTGTCCTCCTATATAAACATCCTTTGCTTGTTGTGTGCCTGTCTTCTTTCAGACTGTGGTTGCGTCAGAGTTGAAAGAAAGTGTTTTAGGTGGAGTGCTGAGAGTACTTCTTCACAGCATGGCAGGAAACCAGAGCGCCCTCTTTCTGCAGCATTGCTTCAATACACAGAGAGCTCTGGTTTTCAAAGTAAGTGCAGTTTGTTTTTAGCAATTACACAAGTTTTCAGGGGTTTTTTTTATTGTCCTTTCCAGCAAAAAAAAAATAAAAAAATCACAAATTAATGAATTAACACAAATAATTAATGTTTTGGTATTAATAGTTTTACTCCTATTTGGCATTATTCTGCTTACTCATTTTTATTGATGACATCTGTGTTACATTTTTGTATTGAAAAGTAAAGCAAGTGGGCCATATTTAATTTCTGGTGGCAGCGGGGTGAACTGTACGAAGTGACGCTGTGTGTTTTTGTGTATAGTTCCCAGAGATGCTGTTTGAGGAGGACACGGAGCTTTGTGCAGACCTGTGCCTGCGTCTCCTGCGTCACTGCAGCAGCAGTGTCGGCTCTGTCAGAAGTCACGCCTCGGCATCCCTTTACCTGCTCATGAGACAGAACTTCGAGATTGGAAATGTATGTTAAGATGTTTCATTATCTGTGAAATACTTTGATGTTCTTTCATTACTGTGGACATGTCAGCAAAATGCATCTATACCGTAATTCAAGACTGTAATGGGCGACTGTGGTTCAGGTTTGGGAAGCTCAGCTTGTAACCAGAAGGTTGCCGGTTCGATCCCAGCTCTGTCTGTCTTGGTTGTTGTGTCCTTGGGCAAGACACTTCACCTACCACCTACTGGTGATGGCGCGATAAGGCAGCCTCGCTTCTGTCAGTCTGTCCCAGGGCAACTGTGGCTACAAGTGTAGCTTGCTTCCACCAGTGTGTGAATGTGAGAGTGAATGAATAGTGGAATTGTAAAGCGCTATATAAATGCAATCCATTATTATTACTGATGTTGTAAGTCACACTGAGCTACGTTTTTGTTTGTAGAACTTTGCACGAGTAAAGATGCAGGTCACCATGTCTCTGTCCTCACTGGTGGGAACATCGCAGAACTTTAATGAAGAGCATCTTCGTCGGTCTCTCAAGACAATCTTGACATATGCCGAAGAGGACTTAGAGCTGCGGGACACACCTTTCCCAGAGCAGGTGGACAGCAACCATCATCTTGTTTACAGTTTTTGAGCTGAAGCTCGTGGAACGGGTAAGACATTTTTTTTCATTTGGTATATGTATGTTTGAAACTGCAGGTCCAGGATCTGGTGTTCAACCTGCACATGATTCTTACTGACACTGTGAAGATGAAGGAGCATCAGCACGATCCAGAGATGCTTATCGACCTAATGTACAGGTACTGGAATAACCATCAGAGTGGCTGTAAATCAAAAATAAAATAAAACCTAAAGTGTTTTCTCATTTTCTCTTTTCAGGATTGCTAAAGGTTACCAAAACTCCCCTGACTTGCGCTTAACGTGGCTTCAAAACATGGCAGGGAAACACTCAGAGAGAGGGAACCATGCTGAAGCAGCCCACTGTCTGGTCCACAGCGCAGCTCTGGTAGCGGAGTATCTCAACATGCTGGAGGATTGTCGCTACCTGCCCATTGGTTGTGTCACATTTCAGGTCAATGTGTATTCTGTTTAAACCTTTCTACTTACAAATAGTTGGCTAGGTCACAATGATTTTAGTCTAATGCCTCGGTCACAGTCGGTGACCTCCTGATACCTGCCTGAACACTGCAGCCAACATGTTTCAAAAGGCACAAAAATTTGTCTCCTTATCTGGTGCGTGTTACAGTTTTCACTGTTTCACTACAGCTTGGAAAGTAGTTGGCAGTTATCTGACAAGGAGATGTTTTCCATGCAAACTACGGGCAACCGCGACAATCTGCTCACAGTCAAAGCAACTGTAATCTTTCACTGAGGCACTGTATACCTCTTTGTGACCAGTTTGAAACTGAAACTGCCAGAAACCTCCAGCAACCAGTCACTAACTGGGTAGAGAATTCAAATTTTTCCCAAATGACCTGTCGTTGCCAGGTGATGGCTGACTGGTCTCTGGACTTGTGTGAGTTGAGTTTTAGCAATTGAATTTGCAGCGACTGCCAGAAACCTCCAACAACTATTCACCACCCGGTTTGAGACTCTTGTGACCTGTGGTTACTAGATCTTCACTAATGGGTGTCTAGACCTGTGTGACTCAGGCCTAAATGAAACTTTTACTTAAAAGACATATAAAACATGTGGGTTTATGACCAGATGTTAACTTTTTTCCTATTCTGTTTTGTCTGTTTTTACTACAGAATATTTCATCCAACGTATTAGAGGAGTCGGCAGTATCCGATGACGTTCTGTCGCCAGAGGAGGAGGGCATTTGTGCTGGGAAGTATTTCAGTGAGTCTGGCCTGGTGGGGCTTCTCGAGCAAGCAGCTGCTTCTTTTAATATGGTATGACTCACATTCACTGACAAACAGCACAAGGTTCCAGCATTAACATGATTTGTGTTAAAATCTCTATTTAATTGTGCTGTAACTGCAGGCCGGCATGTATGAGGCCATTAATGAAGTGTACAAGATTCTGCTCCCGATCCATGAAGCCAACAGAGACTTTAAAAAGCTGGCTACTGTCCACGGGAAGCTACAAGATGCCTTTAATAAAGTCTACAACCAAGTGAGTTGACAGCTTAATCCTGAAATCACCAGCAATCCACAAAGGAATTCGTTTCTAGCTAATTATCTTTATCCTAATTCCCTTCTTATGTGCTTTATTTCTTTTCTGATCTTTTCCAGAGTTCAGGATGGGAGGTAACAAACTAATCTGACATTAAGAGCATCTAATTTAAAGTAAAACATTCAGCAGTTGTTGTTGACAATGTTATTCTTCTTCCCCTTGGCTTGTTTTCTTCTCCCCTCCTGTGTCAATAACATGGCCACTGGTGAGTGATGCAAAGCTTACTTTATCACTTGGTTGAGTAGAATTAAGACAAGTATTAATTAATTTGTGCTGCAGTCCTGCTGTAATAAAACTACTTCTGAGCATGAATTTGTATTTTCCCACAACATGAAAAGCATCTGTTTTCCCAAATCCAAAGCGTTAACAAACAGTAAATGCTGTTTTGTTTTGTTTTTCATCACTGGTGTTGCAAACACAGGAATATAAATTAGTGTCAGGGTGAAAACAATCTGTGTGCATTTTACAAACCAGCTGTTTTAACTAAAAGAAAAAAACCAAACAGCTTTCAGCCCCCAAACAACTAAACAAGAGAAAACGTTTACAAAGAAAAGGCGGCTCACTGGTGTGGCCGGTTGAGAGAGAGAGAGAAGAAAGTAAATGATCCTCTGTGGTAGGCGGTGGCCATGTTGGCTCTTTTTACAAGGGTGGCCCTCAGGAAAGGACACAGTCATTGGCCCCACCAATATCCACATCCAATAACTATATAATTTCCAAACATCAACCAGACCTTTTCACTAACAGAAAATCAGGCACAGAAGTTAAATAGGATAACGCATAAATACAACAGCAGTATAACAACCATGGATCATGATTGGGGGGAAAAAAATAAACTCTGGTTATTCAGATAGATTTCTAGTTTACATTTCACATTTTAGGCTGTGTTAACACCTCCATATGGCTGCTTACTATGATGACCCCTAATTAGCATATAATTGCATAGTTACTTAGTTACTGACACTTTGTTATCACACTGTTACCAAGTACTTTTTACTGCATTTTTTCTAATGGTTAAACAGCTATTTCGCTAACATTTCTGTACAACACATTACTCGTGGTGAGTTTATTCTGCAGTGTCGCATAATGCTGTTCCTCCTGTTTTTGTGTTTCTATTCATTCATTCAGCATTTATGTACTAGTGGAAAAACAGTATGCTAACGTTTGTATGACAGATTTGGTCTTTGTTTCAAGGTTGTTGAGTCCTCAATAAAAACAGCTCAGTCATTTAAACATTTTAGTTTGTGAAGAAAAAAAATCTTCATTTCAAGTCTTTAGTGTCAGATAATGAGTCCATGAATTAAAACGGGGTATTTTTTTTTTCTACTATTACCACGTAAGCTCTGTGTCAGCTGCTTTTAATTCACTCATGCTCTGCACTCCTTAATCGTTTAAGTTTTCTGTCTTGTTTTTAGTGTTCAGCGAATGTTTGGGACCTACTTCAGAGTGGGTTTCTATGGCTGTCGCTTCGGAGATCTGGATGAGCAAGAATTTGTCTACAAGGAGCCATCGATCACCAAGTTAGCTGAGATATCGCACAGACTTGAGGCATGTTAACTCCTCCTGATGTTAATAAAGATGTCTTTAATGATTTATGAGGAACATATGTCTAAAGGTGAATGCCTCTGGCCCACAGGAGTTCTACTCAGAGAAATTTGGGGATGAGGTGGTCGAAATTATCAAAGACTCCAACCCAGTGGACAAAAACAAACTCGATCCCAACAAGGTAAAGAGATGTGTATGTTTGTTGCTTAAAGAATATGTATATTTTAAAAATGTCTAACTGTACTGATGACTTTTTCAGGCTTACCTGCAGATCACCTATGTCGAGCCCTACTTTGACACATATGAGCTGAAGGAAAGAATCACCTACTTTGACAAGAACTACAACTTGCGTACCTTCATGTACTGCACTCCCTTCACTCTGGACGGCCGCGCTCACGGCGACCTGCACGAGCAGTACAAACGCAAAACCATCCTGACAACGTCTCACGCCTTCCCTTACATCAAGACACGGATCAATGTTATCCACAAGGAGGAGGTGGGTGTCTCTACTGGAGGGATCAGATTTTAAATAAATGTAGACATTATGATGTATGTTCATTGTTACATCTTTGGCTTTCCAGATTATTCTTGTCCCCATTGAGGTGGCGATTGAAGATATGCAGAAGAAGACTCAGGAGCTCGCTTTCGCCACAAACCAAGACCCCGCAGACTCTAAAATGCTTCAGATGGTGCTCCAGGGCTGTGTGGGCACCACTGTCAACCAGGTGATAAAATAATTGAAATGCTGGTCCCCCTGGAATAATAATAACATCAAAGCAGAGCTTTAAGTCTGGGTTAGTGTTTTAAGCAGTGGCAGAAATTCCTCAGCTAATATGTAACTGTTTGTCTCCCCTAACAGGGCCCCCTTGAGGTGGCGCAGGTCTTTCTCGCCGACATTCCTGATGACCCCAAGCTGTTTCGTCATCACAACAAACTGCGCCTCTGCTTTAAAGACTTCGCTAAGAGGTACTGACATGATCTCCGTCTCAGACAAAGACTGTTGTGTAGCCAATAAAAACAAATCCCAACTCCCTGTGTCTTTCTTTTTTGTGCAGGTGTGAAGATGCCCTGAGGAAGAATAAAGCCCTGATTGGGCCAGATCAGAAAGAGTACCACAGAGAGCTAGAAAGGAATTATCATAAACTGAAAGAAGCTCTGGGTCCTCTCATCAACCGCAAGATCCCCCAGCTTTACAGAACCCTACCAGCTCCGACTCTGCAAACACAACGGTAACTTGAGACATTAATAACACACACACACGCCTACGCACAGAGACGCATAAAATGATCTCATGCTGCTTCTTCAAGCACATCAAGCTAACATAAGAGGAACGTAAAACTGTGTCATGCTTCAGGCTATATGCTCTGCATGTCACCAGTGAGCAGACATGCAGACACATTTCAGTGATTTCAAATGTGTCACATTTTATTCCACAGTCATTAATAAAAGATGATGCACTTCTTGAACTGCTGTAGCCTGTTTGACTATGGAAACTATCACCATATGTTACTTTTGGTTTTCATCATCTTCTGGCTGCACCTCTGTGTTTGCATGTGGACTGATTTCTAATCAGAAACAGTTACAGTCAACAGCACCTGCCAGACCGATGCTGCAGCACAGAGAAATGTAAAATCCCAGATATTTAAAATATTAACACAAACTTTGAGCTCCATTGGTCCGCTATATTACATTAGGGGTTTATCATTATTATTCTTGGAACCACAATGCTGACTCAAAGCCATGTAAGCTTTTAGTGGGACAACTTTCACACTCCTTGGGTGGCATTTTTTTGGCTCAAATGAAATAAAAATGAACTACATCTTTGCTAAAATATGTTTTTGATTTTGACAAAAATCTTTTTACCAGTATTCCTACTAATTATCCCCCCTCTCTTGCAGGAACTCCTACAGTAGGTCGAGTTTCCGCAAAGTCGACTGTTGAGCCACAGAAAGCTGCAAAGCGACACAAAGCAACAAGCTTTTAAAATTAGCACCATCTCATACCGTCTGTCCCCCCTTCCCCCCACTGCATTGCACACCAACTGTAGCAGGAACACACAAACTCACCGTCCTCTTCTTCATCTAGCTCGTTATTTTACACTCATCACCCTTGGCCACCTAGTCATGTCTTAACACCCCCCTCCCCCTTCCAGTCCCTCTATGCACACACAGTAAGTTGTCACCTCTTTCGCTGCCCTACCATCCCCACCACTCTCACACCTCTTTTGGGGAAAAAAACCCCTCTGGTGTTTATGCAGGAAGGTTATCTGCTCTGTAAACATTGTCATTTGGAGCAAGGCTCTAAGATGGCAGCGTTTAAAGAAAGCTTTTTACAGTTATCCACCCAAAGTAATCTCTCAGAGCCTGATCTGACTTTACCTTTAGTTTTTAGTGCACTGTTTTACATTTGTTTTTCTTTAGCTTCGAGTGTCTGCTTTTGAACAGGCTTAGGTTGTCTGTTTTGTGTCATGGACTTATTTAATTTGTGAGATTTTTTTTAATCCCTGGTAGTGATCACTGCCAGACTTTGTTATTAAATAGTCCCAGGGAGTTTTCTTTTGTTATCAACAGACCAAATAACTGACATTCCTTCTCCCTCAAGTCGTAACATTTATCTGCCCATCTCTCGTTATAAGGGTTCAATAAAGAGAGTTGGTGGGCTGCTTTTTGTGGAGGTCCAGGTTTGATATGATTGAGCTCATAATGTGTGGGAGAGACTGACTCGATGGGATGTTTAAATGTGTTCTTAAAACTGTGAACTCTTAGAAAAGCACTGCAGTCGCATCAGATGTTTATCACAGAAGCACTGTCTAAAGACAGGCCATCTCGTTTACTCACACAGGCATGTTCAAACTGCGACATTCACTATCATACTACAGTATAGATAGATAGATAACTGAATATGTTATGACTGCGTAAACAAGTCCTCGTTTGACTGTTATGCGCTTCTGTATAAGACCAAATGTTTTGTATGTATACACCTCTGTGGTTTGCATTTATTGTAGAAATCTCCATCTACTGTATCTATGAAATTGCACTATTGTAAACAACCTGCAGCACATTAACACTGTAACTACTAAAATATATGTGCTTTTGTTATTTTACAGAGCTGGAAACTGTTTTTTACCGATTAGATAGGCAATTTTTTTTATTTATTTACACTGTCTTCTATTAAATATTTCTCCCTACACTCCTGGTCATCCTTTATTTATGGGTCTTACGATGTAAATTCATGTAGTAATGTGTTTACTATTTTTAACACTGTTTCACATTAACAGTTTTGTTACTGGAAATCTATGTTTTTCACACATGGTTTCTTCGCTTTTCAGCAGTCAGTATCATATTATGGTATGGGAAGCATCTTTAATACCCATAGACCACAGTGATACTACAAAAACTACTCTAACAACGGGGCTACGACAGTAACATAGTGGCATTTCTACATTTCTGTTTCTATTTTTTTTTTTTTTTTTTTTTTTTTTTTTTTTTTATAAATACATTTCTGTTTCTAGATGAAACATACACAAGGTTTGCAAGTAATTATTACTAAATTTGCATGTATTAATTTTAGTTATGAATCTCAATACTTTTGAATGTTGTAGACTATTCTTTTTCAGATGTTATAACTTAAAATTAACAGTTATAATTAACCCTTTAGAGCCGATCGGAGCGGGAACGCTCTGTTATGGGTAACTATTTTTAAATCCCGGTAGCACTGCAACCATGTAAGCTAGTGCAAAAAAATTTTTTGCATATGAAACCGGAGGAGTTGTACTTACATATTGTGCCATCAGCTTGTCCTAGGTCACGGTTTCCTTCCACATAAAGCTTTGCAAAAACTGCATAAAAAGCGCTTGCAGGAACAAAAACATAATATTCCAGAAACACGCTTTGCCGGTCCGATCAGCTGTTCAAAACACTTCCTACGGTGGAATAGATGTCAGCGCGAACTTTCCGCCATTACCTGGCCGAAACCGGAAGTGACGTCATTTTCGCGGAAATGTAGTCTTTTTTGCGATCAGGGCCTCAGGGCCTATACTGCTCTTTTTAAAAGTTATCTTTGACTTTATGACTTTCTGTGTCGTTTCTGGGATGCTTAGGACTCATATTGCACTGCTGGAAATAGTTTATTTTGATGCATATGCTGCTTTTTTGCAAATTTGCAGTATAATATTTATTTTCGTTTTTCCTGCAGTGTATAAAAATTGGTGTATTTCAAAAATAAAACTATGAAGACACTCAAAATAAATTTCCTGTGGTGGGAAACTAGTTTGTGCAACTTTTTTGTATTTACAGTTTTGAGGGATAAGCCTCTTAAATTTCTCTAACTACAAATATATGTTAAAAAATCAAAAACGATTTTCAATTTTTTTGTAGTTTATTGCACTTTTTTGCAATTTATGTAATTACTATGCACTTAATGAATACATATTATTAAAATCTGGGCTATAATGGTTGTATTGATGTATAGCAACTTGAAATGCTCCCAAAAATGGCTCCACAGCATGTAAAAATATAATATAAGCTCTGGCGGACTTGGTTCTATGGTAGGTCTTAAAGGGTTAAGAATAATTATTTCATCACATATTTACTGCACATTCACAAGGGTTACAGTACCATTATGATTACATATAGTTTTTTATTTGTATTTGTTTATTTGGCGACATCCTCTTGCAGGGACTTTTATGGTTGTTTCTGCAAGTCTTTTGTGGGGTATGAAATTTCTCAAAGATACTCGGTGTCCTTCCACCAACAACTTTTGATGTCCATGGATCTCTAAAGAGGTTGTTTGAGGTCTTAGACGTTTATTGGGATTCCTCAGCGTTCCTTGATTTGATAATTTAATGGATTTGAATATATTTTAGACTTTTCAGTTGTATCTCCAGTTTGCTACACTTCAGTATTAAACTTGAAACTTAATATGCTGTTGTACTAGTTTGACAGCTGTAGTTGCATTTAAAGCATCTGTTGTTGTGATTGGGCGCTAAATAAATGCACAGCTCAGTGTTTCATATCCAAAAAGTGTGATCAAGTTGTTTAAAAATATTTTATTATCGAGTACAGTATGTAAACTTTAATGTTACCAGTGACAGCTGGGGACCAGTGAGGATTTTTAAGATTATAGTTGCTGACTTTACTGTACTTCGTTGCTTATTATTTTATAACAAGGCGTCTTATTTTGAAAGTTTAGCAATTCAAAGATTTTAACTGTTTCCTTTACAAAAGATTTATTTATTACACATATAACCCAGATGCTTGATTAGATTAATATTTTAAAAATGAGTATAGAAGTAACAAGGCGTTGAAAAGAGAATCACCACGTTGACTTCATTGTGTTTATTTACATGAGTTCCAGTCATCGATATTTTGGCGTTTAACCGATTCTAATAAACTGCTCTTGAAGGAATGACATTTATATTGTTAGAAGTAACAAACACATTTTTATAAATAAAGTTTTTTCCCCACAATTTGTTTTTTTATTTGCTTTTTTTTTTTTTTTTTACATAAAATTAAATACATTTTTATATGTCTATCATAGATAAACGGTACAGTACATAATAAATAAACAACCAGACCCATTTAAAAGAAACCCTTTAATTTTCCATTACAGTAAAAAAATAAAAATAAATAAATGTAGGCCAGTGTGATCATAAATGATCTCATCACTAAAATAGCTTGCCCCCCTTTTTTAATCTATGACTTTCAGACTGAAGGAGGGTCAAACGATTGCACAGCTTCATATATGTCTCTGTATGAAGACTCCAGCGAGACGTGCAGTGCGCGAGCCCACCGCCTGGCCTCGTGGCCGCGTGCCCTTTAAGAGAAGCGGGAGGGGGCTCGGAGCATCTTGGCTGCGGTGTTTTTGTCTCTCTGTCAGTGAGCGCTCCTCCTGGGCCGAGGCGACAGAAAGGATTTGCGCAGGGCAGGTAAGAGCAGACAATAAGTTGACTTTCCTCTGTGCGAAAACCAGCTCGGTCTGTCTTTGTCAGCGTGTTTTGTAAATGGCTTCAGACGAGGAGCTTTCAGTGGGACTTCTTTTGTGAAGCGTCGGTCCTGCCCATTCTCCCCTCCGGTGCTCCTTCTCTGAAGTAACGGGTCCTTTATCCTCAAAAACCAACACCCAGCGTAGCTTATGGCTGGTTGTGTATTTCTGTTAAATGTTTCTGACTAATTAGCTTTTATAATTTCATATTAGTATTTATCTGCGGTTGCAGGAATGTTTGACTCTCGCGATTGGTTCTCCGGTGCGTCCTCTTTTTTGTTCACAGCATCACTGGAGGCTCACCGCGCGGGATTAACCAGATTTATCAATATTTATCAATAATTTACATCATATGGGGACTGAGAGTGCGTCTGTCACACTAACTCTGGCCTCACAACCCTAGCTTTCTTAACATTTCTGTTTATAAGCTTTGCATTTTCCATACAGCGGCTTTAATTCATTACATAGGGCTCTATTATTGTCTTGGTGGGCTTGTGGAGGGCGGGGGGTGGGGGGTGCCTGGAAAGCTCAACTTTTAGGCTCTTAAATCTCGCAGTATGCAACTAAACGCGACATCATTTCCAAAATAGCAAAAAAACAAAAAAGAAAGAAAGGCATTTTGGGTGTGTTTGCACTTGGCTTTGAAACTTTTTTTTAATCTCGTGCTTAATTCAGAAAATGTTGCAACAATCCAGTCAGTTTATAATTTAATTAAAAACGAAAATCTCATTTAAAAACTGTAAGGGCTCATGGGAGAGGGTGGGTCCCACGCACGCTGCAAGTTTTCATGACTTCCAGATGTTCTTCAGCGCTGCTTTTTGCCCTCAATATTTGCTGGTCTCGCCAGCTGTAGCTGGCCAGTGGTCAGTGATAAGAAGGGGGGTTATATATTAACAGGGCAAGTGGATCAAATATATACCTTTTGCTCTTTCTTTTTCTTTTTCTTTCTTGAAAGACATCTCTAACCTGAGTTCTTTCTCAAATAAACTAGAATCTCCCTGTTAATTTTTGCATTACTATATTATTTGTTTATGAATGCAGTCATTTTACTGAGAAACTTCTAGCTCAGTCAGATGTTGTTTTCATGGTGGGCAAGCAGAACTTGGCAGGATGTGGGAGTGCAGTCATCAGCCTGTTACACTACATCATACAATACACCACTGTCCTGCTGTTGTGTAATGGGTTGCTGGCTGTATTAAATCACCTACCAGCAGCTGCATGGTGCTCACGTGGTCTCTGTCCCATCTGTCATGTTATTACATGGAAAAGGTGTTGGTGCGTCATATAGAACCCATATATTATAATATAGTTAAAGAGCATTAAGGACAGACCTTAGGGATAAATTAGCTTTTGTTACAGTGGTTTAAGGCAAAATCAGAGCCCTCGTGATTGTAGGATTTATTAAGACAATAATGTGGTTTAGTTTCAGCTAAGAGGACTGCTAACTAAATATTTGCTTGTTAATTTGAGATATGTTGAGTATAAGTGCAGTAAAAGAGAAAACCCACTCTAAGGGAGTCCCCCAGACTGCATTTTATGGATCTGTGTCCAGGTTTGTCAGCAGCTGGAGTCTCCTTAAGCAGATTCTTTTTTTTCTGAGCTGGAATGTGATTGTTTCATTACAGTGTTTGGATCCGGGGGTGCAGTGGAGGAATGCAGGGCCCATAAACCCATTTGCACACTGGGCCACACGCCGGGCGTTTAAATTGTTTAGCAAGGCTAATGAAATTACACCCTGAACCTGTGTGAGACTGTTTATCACTTTCTTGGATTTTTTTTTTAACCACAGATGAGCCTTTCAGAGAAGTTTTACTGCATTTTTAATCACCTGTTATATTAAGACAGTATATCATGTTCATAAAGTCATGTGAAATAATGATGGTTTATGGCACAGGGCTCTATAATAATATTAATGGACCTTATTCATTTATGCATGCAGTTTGTTTTTAGTGTGTTATTCTTCCTTTCTAAAAAGCACCCTGGAATATGCACCATAACAACATGAATATTAAACAGGAAGTTTTGCACTAGAGTTGGATAAATATACAGCCCAGCATGAGACTGCTGTGGTCAAGACAGTGAGTTAATACTCCTACTTAACTCTGTCGATTAGGGAGAGCAGTGTAGTGAACATATGGTGAAAAGCTGGCTTTTTCTCTAATAGGGACAGTAATTTGTTATCCTGCTGAATAAGCTGACTGATCTCCTTTATTTTATTAATCACCCAGAGAAGCCAGATGGACTGTGCTGTCCAGTAAGCAACATGTGTAAAGTGCATTGGATTATTATTTTTCCCCTTGTCTGTTTTGTTTTATTTGTGTCTGTACAACCGTTGCATCAACAACTTCACCAAATCAGGAAGTAATTGATAAGATTCTCGAGAAGGAACTGCTTAACTTAGCATGGAAACCGGACTGATATGACTTCCTGCGTTCTGTTGTACCATCTGTTCACACACGCTGATCTTTTAACCCTCAAACTGCTGTGACTGGCTCTCCACCATCTCTCAATCACTGCTGTCTGGGTTTCCTCCTCTCCAGACCACCTCAGTTTCTCTAAAACAGAGCAACTCTCTGCGTCTCTGCTCAGCATCCGTCTTAATCCCCACCTCCACAACTGCTCAGGAATTTTCTCCCAAATGGCTTTTTTCCCCCCCGTGCCGCTCCTTGTCGCTCAGCCCCACCCTTGCTCAGTTTCCTGTTGGAGGTCAGCACAATGACCAATAGCGGAGAGGCGGGTGTTTACTCTGCTCCTGTTCCAGGAGTAATGTGAGCTGGCCGGCCTCTCCTTTTGGCCATAGTCTCTCTAGCACCAGACTGCTCCAGCTCCACGCCGTCTGCTCCTTCTCATCACCACTCCTTAATGTGAAAAACAGGGCTTTTTCCTAAAGGGCAAGAAGTCCTGGAGGTGACATCCCATTGGGTTATGATTTCACTGTCCCGAATTTAATGGCTACATTAGTCAAAAACCACATGTCCCACCAGCAGCATGAGTACACACTGTATGAGCATGCTGATATGAGATCATCTGACCTCGCATTTGGTGAAGGCCCTTTCTGTCATGCGGTGACATATGCTCTTCAGCCACATTACGCTGGGTGAAAAATGGCTATTGCTGCTTCTGCATTTATTATTCTTCAGCTCTTTGGGAAACATTTGTTTTAATCTTTCTGATTTATTATTCATCCAGGGCTAGTTGGCTGAATGAAGCCATCTGTGCTGCAGAATGAGGAGGAAGACAAAGAAGTCTCAGTAGATACAGCAGCATCTTTATGTGACATTTAAAAGCCTTCAGCACATCTTTTTTGAGGTCTGTGGCCTGTTACCCTGAAAAAAAACAACTCTGAACAACAATAAGCTTTATTTAGTGCAACAAAGTGCTACTTGTCTTAGGGATTCTCTCTTTTTTCTCTCTATTTTAGGAGAGGAATGTACAAATGATGGTAATCTTCTAGGTGGAGCCATGTGGGATTATGAGGAGAGGTCCTCTTGAATCGTTATTTACTCATTGTGAGGAGCGCTCTGCGGCCCCTCTGTCTGATCTGTAGATGTTTGTCCTGCGTTAGTAGCAGCACTCATTCTGGTGTCAGCGTGATTCATTCTGGTGGAGTCCAAATCTGAGAACAGGCATGTTCTTCTCATTTCAGAAGTTTCCATCTAAAACTTTCTTCCCCCTCCTTTTACAGTTTGCCTGTCTTTCCTCGAATTTCCCCTCTTTTCTGTCCCACCCTCCCTCTCTCACTGTACTCCTTTCTCCCTCTCCTACCGCTGCTACCCCCCCTTTTTTCATTTATGCTCTCTTTCTCCTTGTTACTCTTTCTCCTGGGCTGGGAGGAAGTGACTGAGTTGTTTTTGCGTCCTTGGGGAATAGAAAGATGAAGCTCCCTTTCCTGTAACCCTTTCTTCGTCAGACCTCAAATATGGTCTCCGTTTTGAAACAGACAATTATCCTGGTATGATGACAGCAGCACGTAAACTGCCGTTCTGAGAGCTTTTCTTTGGGAGCTAAAACTTTTCAGATGAATTAAAAGCAGCTAAATCACTGGGCTTTCATATCTTCTTTGCCCTTACTTGAATAAATCAAAGTAATATCTTCAACTGTGTTTGTTGATTTATGGGAGTCATCAGGCTTCAGACAGTGTTGGTGTGTTTAGGGGGTATGTGTGTTTTCATCTGTGTTCTGTGGGAGTCCATGGGAGTTCAGCTTGTCTCCTCTGTAATGTTTGGTATTTGCCATCTCCGCCAAACGCACAGTTATAACAGCCCGACATGCGCCGCTGTCTTTGATCTCATTGTTTGCGAGTAGCTTTTGGATTTGATAAATGAGGTCCCATAACTAAGGTGGAAATGTATTCATAATATGTTTTTACTTTGGTATTATTCACAGTCATCAACACATACATCTAGTTTTGTTAACTTTGGAGCCTGTTTAGATTTAGATATCAGTCACTCAGTGCAAGTCCTGCATCTTGTGTTTCCACTTTCTGTCAGTGTGTGGGTCCATAACAGGTCTTCACCAACTGTTTGTTTGTTTTGAGGCAAATTTCCTTACCACACACTCGTCCATACTCTGTCTACCGCTCCCTCTCTTTTTCTCAGAGATGCCCCTCCTTGATTTCTATTAGAACCAGCTGTGGAACTAGGGCCTGAATGAATGGCTCTTTGTGATTTGGCTGTAGTTCTAGTCTAAAAGATGTTTCTCTCCCACCAATACCCTCAGTGGTATTGGCATGGCAACACAATGAAACAATGGACAGAACAACGGCAAGCCTTGTTATGATATGACGCAAAGGTCACTCGTCGGTGTTTTTTAGGCTCTGAGAACTCCAGACAAAATGTCGACCGCACTTTCACAGCAGCCTGACTCTGTGCTGCTGGAGCCAAAGTAGGAGAATCGGCAGCAGACGCTGTCATGCAGCATGTCTGGTTGACACTCACACAGCAGTTAAGACTGTGTTGAAGGAAATGCATCATAAGGCTCATGAAATCAGTCTAGCCTTAGGTGATACAGACAGGTTCCCACTAATCCAGAGGGTGGGGGTGTTTGTGAGTGCCACTGGATTTGGGAGAGTTAGAAAACTGACACATTGCCCAATCACATGGCAGGGAGGCTCCCGCTCCCAGCCTTGAATTGATTAGAGAGCCTTGAACTGGAATGGGGTGGGGGAAATTATTTCTAGAAAGCTGTGAGAGGAGAACTTGCACATGGCTCAGGCTTCACTTATATTGTGCAACAATCAGTGTGTGATTTGCATCTTATGGGTGTATGTTGTTCACATCCGGTGTGTGAGTCAAAAACACTGACACACTGGATGTGTGTTCTGTTTTGAAATGTTTGTTTCCTGCTTTGCAACCTGTGTTTACCCTCACGTCATGCCCACCTGTTATGAATCTCTGTTTATCTCTGTGTCAGCAGAGCTGCACACCCTTTCCATGATTTTACTGATGTCCCCTGAAAACTATTCCTGCATATATCCCAGTTATTGTCATTTTTCTGGACTACTAACTGATACAGTCAAAGGCAGTGGCAGCCAAAGTTCAAATTTCCTCTATTCTTATTTCCCGCAGGTGCTGACTGTAAGAGAGCAAGAAAAGGAAGGGAGAGGCAAGGGGCCTGGGGAGGAGAGATCCCATCCTCGCAGCGCAAGCAGCTGGTATGAAGTAGAAAATAAATCCCTCTTTTCCTAATTCACAAACCATTCCCAAGCTTGAGCAAAATCGCAATCACCAAAGGCTGAGAGTCAGCAGTGCAATGGAAAACTCCATAAAGATCGTCTCTGGGTGGTGGAAAGAGCGGCGGTATTTTTGACTTAGTAGTACTGAGGTTTAATCCTTTGTAATGGCAATAATAATAAGGTGACTCAATGAATGGAAGCAATGAGTTTGATAAACTAGGGAGAACAGACCTTGAAATGAAGCTTGGCATTTTAAAATTACTCATCACAGTGGTCTCAGTCTTCTGAGGGAATGTTTATCCACACTGTAACTCAAACCGAGTTTTAACCCTTTTAATACCATGCTGGAGTTTGGTCTGCATAGAAAGGAGTAAACCCAAAACTTTCATGCACATAGAGGAAAAAATCTTTTTCAGTGGTGAGTACGAGTAGTCAATTAAGCTACAGCATTATGCAGTTACTCTCGTGACATCCTACAGGACATACCACAGACGCGTAATTTGTGCTGGATGACCTGCATCTTACCCCCCCAGGGGTTGTCTTAATCTTAATAGCAGGGAATAGAGGGGAGAGACCAGACCATGCTAGCTTCCTCTAGCATGGTATGCAGCTCTATGAAGGAGGTAGGGGGGAGTAATGGGGGCAAACCATGTGTCCTAGATGGAGGCTGGCTGGGGAGAGTTGTGCTGGGGAAGGGCAAATGCTGGTTTCTGTTCAGATGTCATCTCAAAGGAACTCTGTTTAAACCAGAGAGACGGAGAGGAAGGTCAGCCACTCCACCCCAGCCATACTCACACACTCAGTGGAATACGTGCACACACATTAGCACATATGAAACACTCTGCTGTTGTTGTAGGAGCCTGATAGTGGAAAATAATCAGTTTAAATAAGAAGATTTCAGAATTTTGGAATTTGTTCAGGGTAATTAGTTTGAAACGAGTATGCCGTCAAGGGTGTCCCTTAAGCCCCACTTTACATTTTGCACTTTGCATTATTTATAGAGCTTCTTGCTCAAGTAATTAGAAAACACATTGGAATAACAGCAAATTTACTTACAGGGATAAAACAAGTTTTTATTCATGATGCAAATTAAACATACACTAGACCCAAAATATGTGTTTATAAAGCTATATTTTATCAACGCTAATTTTATAAACTCAGCAGAAAAAAATAGTATTATATATACCTAGGTATCACTATACAAGAGAATCTAAACAACATCAAATTTAAATTATTGTTTTATGCTAAAATAAATAAAAGTAGACCGTGAACGATGTGCTCCCTTAATTTGTATAATAAAGTAGAAATTGTGAAAATTTGATTTTATTTCTTCTGCTATTCCTTTTTCAGTCCGTACCAGCAGAGATATTAATAAAACAGATTAATAAATGGAAATGAATACCTGTAGGATAGGGCAGGGTAATAAGTCTAGAGTAAAATTTAAAATACTACAGCTAGGAAAAGAAAAAGGTGGAATGTTCCTGCCATGGTTGAAGGACTATTGTAGAGCAACACAGTTACAGTATTCATTCTGCTGGTGCAACAGTGGGTATGGTGCAAAAATGGAAAGGTTAAGAATTAAGCCAGTTGAGTGTCATCCTACAATCTGTGGTAGGTGAGATAAACAAGTACCTAAATAAATTAAGTGATCTGACAGAAGTATTGTTAAATATATTGTTTAATTAATGTAAGAGGAATAACTGTTCTTAAGATTTTTGGAATATAGTGAAGATTTTAAACGAGTATAATTCGGACTTGAAGTTTAGAGACTGGACCTGGAAAGGCATTACATCATATCTGTTATTTCAGCCAATACAGATCTCAAAAGTTTTCAACTTCTTAGTGAAACCTGCAATTTACATGAGGTCATCATAAATATTTTTTTATTGATGTTACCCAGAATTTGTTCATATATGCAGTGTCTTGGGAAAAAATTCCGCCTTATACATCAAGGTCAAATCAAGGAACAAATACAACACTAACAGGTGAAGATAGGTTATATAAATAAAATAAAATGACAGCACCTTTATTTAATAATTCATTTTTTTATAACCCCAAAAAGAAAACATCAACAAAGGGGCAGATCTGGAATCTGGACACTGCTGGATACAATGTGATATTACAATGGCTGATCATTATCACATGTTTTCTAATTGTCCAGCAAAACAATCTTACTGAGCAAAGACAGTAACATAAATTAAACTCATAATAGGTTTTGAGCTTGACTATACTCTCGATATCATATATTTAGGTAATCGACCAAATGACTTGTACATTTGAGGCAAATATAGCCATGAAGTATTGCTTAGTGCCAGTAAAAAGGCAATAACAAAGAAGTGTCTGGACAAGAACCACTTACAGGGGAGTGCTTCCTTGCTATCATAAAAGAAATATCCGAAAGGAAAAACTTATCATCTCTGCTCATTAAATTGGCTGTTATTTATGAATGGTAGTTTTACACAGGGAAAACTACTCTCCTGTGTCTGGGAGGTTTTTTTTCCATGGTACCTATAGTTTTGGAAATTAGGCATTGCTCATACAGGATTTTTATATTTGCACGTCAGATGTATGCTGAATGGATCAGGCCCTCTGGCCTCATCCGTGAACTGGATAAAGTTGATGGACTATTGGATATTCATCTACGTTTTTTATTAGGTGTTCATCAGCAGGTGTCTGGGTTGACCCTTCCTTTTTTTTTTTTTTCTTTTTCCCTCTGGGACTAATCGTACAAATAACCATCACCATGTAGTCAGCTATTGATTGTGTGCATTTTAATGATTTACCCGTAGTAACCTGATTTTTTTCTGTTCTGTCTCTCTATGCTTGTTTGCTTCTTCAGAGCAAAATTATAAAAATAAAGTGGAATTTGAAGGGAAGTCGAGTAGACGACATCAACCAGTCTGCTTGGCAGGCATGTTAGGTTGCAAAACTACATACTCTAATTATATCTCATCGGCTGTCCCCTGTCAGTGCTGCCCTCCACCCTGTACGCATATTCTCTCACACAGTCTGTTTTTTTGCAACCACGCCTCTATGTCCTACTCTCACTTTCTCACATATGTAGTCATTCCCAGACCGCACTGTACACCAGACACTGTACACCATCAGTCTGACACTTTCAATGGAGATAAACAGACACTTAAACTGTAGGCTGAAGGCAGGCAGCCAAATTCTTCATCTTTTTTAAAGGCTCTGCAATATTAGTCAAGATTTGTCTTTTTTTCTCCACTTTCTCATATGCAAGTTAAAATTTTATATCTGGGGCATAAAGTCCTCATGTGTAAGCTGAAGGATAGTTGGCTTCATTTTAAATTAGATTAACCAGTGTGATTCTTCCTTACCACCATGGTGCCAATCTTAAAATGGGTTTGGGTTTGCATGCAGTCTGTATTTCACGGCCCAATAGTGTGTGGCAATCTTGGAATGAGAGGGTGATGAAAGGGTACAGATAAGCAGAATCACATCGAGAAATTAAACTGACTAAAGCACTTCAAAAATACCATGTCAATTTAGTCAGTGTTTCCAAGTGTCCTACTTTTCACAAACGAGCAAGCACGGGCTAGGGTCACAAGATAGATGGAGAGAGAGAGCGAGAGCGAGAGAGGAAGAGAAAAAACAAAAAACAGCTTTAGACTGAGGCAAATATAGTTTGCACTTGAAAACAAAGTGGTTTGCAGCGCAGACTTCTGTTCCTATCTTATCAAAGCCATAGTATATAAAGATGTTCAACTGACTAATGCTGTGGACGGCTTAAAGATTTCCACAGTTCCCACAAAGTGATGACCTAGAAAGTTAATCTTTTCCAAGCACACACCAACTCAGAGGCATGGCATTAGGGTTTCTACATTTTTGCTGGCAGTGTGTTGCTCTCTGTGGAGGGAAAGGCTTAGTCTTTTGTTTATAAAGAGTCAAAATCCATATGTTACCTTTGGTAAAATGCAAGTTCTCAGCAATTCACTGTGTGTTTTGGCTGAATTAAAAAGCATCTAAGTGTGCAGAGGAAAAGAAAGGGACTAGCTGAAACCTTCTGATCATCAGCTGATGCTTAGAGGGGTAAAACGGGAGCAGAAGAGCATAAAGAAAGGACAAATAGAGAAGAAGCCAGAGATGGAAGAAGTGCAGGAGAGAAAGAAGAGAGAGTGTCTGTAAATCCTAATGTGAGAGGCGAAGTAAGTGCGCACAGATGATTCCTAATAAGGCTGTAACTGGCAAATCTCTGTCCTAGAATTAGCTGCCAGGAAACTTTCCCCCTGTAACTTCTCTTCTCTGAATGCTATGAACAGAAACAAATATACAACTGACAGTGGCCCAATATGCTCAAAAAAATGGAAGGATAAAATAAGGAATGGAGGCAGGCGGGTAGAAAGGCTAATGCTATTTCTGACCATTATACAGAGAGAGCAATGCAGTCAAAAGCGGTAATTATTTCTGGACACACTATGTCATGCAGACTTTACAGTTAACTTAAGATATTAAGATATTTGAATACTGATTCTGTTAGGTTTTAGTTGGATGTAGACAGTTGTGTATTACTGCATTGATTGCATCTTTATAATTAATGCAAGAAAAGCCACTTTTACAAACACCTTAAAATACTCACCAAAAGACTCAAAACAACAAAAACTTCCACAAATCCACTACAAACTGGACCTGGGAGCAATATGCTTATTTGCACACTTAATCACATAGTTACTGAACACACATCTAAATTATACTGTATTTGCATATTTTGCATCTTGCACATGTCTCACATGTCCTGTCTTGTCTACAATATCCTGACCGTAACTTGAACCTGGTATTCAACACCTACTGCACAATCCACTTCGTATTGTCTCTGTTCTGTCTTTGTTTATGGTACAGTTTGTATTGAATAGTTATTATTATAGTATTGTATAGTTAGCAATTAGTACCTTTTTATCCCTTAATTTTACCCAAATTTAGCATATTATTTATTTGTAATTCCTAGTTTTATATCTCTTGGAGATATATCTTTTATATACTTATAGATGCACCATGGGGGGCTTGGGGTGAAACAGCATTGCAGTACTCTGTATACTGTGTATATTGTTGTAAAGCTCTTGAAATCTTGAATCCTTTGTTATTTATAGAAATGCTTAGTGTACAGTATGTTTAATTTCAACACTTTTGTCTCCCTACAGGTGAGGTGTTTGTGTGACTGTCTGAAAAGCAGCCACAGGCGCATTATGGCACAGGTGCTGCATATGGACCCCGGCTTCCCAGGTGCGCCCTCTATTTTTAATTCCTTATAATGATCAACATAAAAATGATGATAGGTTAATGCTTTTGTTAGGATTTAAACTATCACACAACTGGCATGTATTTTAACTGTAAGATTGTGTCATAATGAACTCCAACAATCCACTTTGTGCCTAATTTGGTGATGAATTCTGAGTACATTTATAACTGTGGAGTAGCTGATGCTTTTTTCTGAAGTCTGAACCCAAGATTAGATGCAGATTTCCGTTTGTTTAAAGTTTATTTCCTTCCCCTGCAGGGAAACTCAACCCACCTGCCCCCCCTTCCCTGCACGCCAAAGAACAGGAGGCACCCTACTCAGTGGAGACCCCCTATGGCTACCGTCTGGACCTAGACTTCCTCAAATATGTTAACGACATAGAGAAGGGGAACACTATCAAGAAGGTGCCTGTCCAACGCCGGCCACGCTATGGCTCTTTGCCCCGTGGCTATGGCTACGCTGGCTCCTGGTGGACCTCCACAGAGTCTCTCTGCTCCAATGCCAGCATGGACAGCCGGCATTCCTCTTACTCCTACTGTGCCCCAGGCTACCATACATCACAAAGGCCCAGCTTCAGCACTGCCCGGGTGGAGAAGACTCTGTTGGATGCTCGCAGGAAGCTGGAAGAAGAGAAAGAGGGACGGAGATTCTCCAATCTTGGCAGCATGCACAGCAGTGTAGTTGGCTCTAACACCTCCATCAGCAGCGCACACAGCTTCAACCGGTCACAGGGTGGAGGTGGATCTTTCACTCCCATGAGCTCTGGCCTGTCCACCCCAGTAACTCCAACCCCAGCTCACTTGCAACATGTCAGGGAGCAGATGGCTGCAGCCCTGAGAAAGATAAGGGAGCTAGAAGAACAGGTGAAAACAATCCCTGTGCTCCAAGTTAAAATCTCAGTGCTGCAGGAGGAGAAACGGCAGCTCAGTGTCCAGCTGAAGAGCCAGAAGTTCCTGGGCCACACTCTGGGGTTCAACCGAGGTCGTCCCAGAGGGGAGCTCTATATTGACATCCCTGAAGAAGACATGAGCACTGGAAAGGGGAGCAACAACAATAAGCCAGCAGGGTCACTGTCCCCCACCACACCTGATGGGTCCAAGCAAGACTCAGGGTGTGAGATTGAGGACACAGTGATTGTGAGTGGAGTGCGACCAGATGCAAAGCGGGAAGTGCGCACCATTGGCGTGGGACCAGAGGACTCAAGAGGAAGTCGTCATGTGGGGGTCTGGGTTCAAGAGAAGGATCTGGGACTGCTGCCTGAGACAGAAGTCCTCAAAAATCAAGTGGGTCAGCTTGAGGGTCAACTACAGAGGACAATGCAGGAACTACAGGCTGCACAGCAGCAGGTGGCAGGAGTCCAGAAGGGCCCTCAGGCAGAGCATCCAGTCATAGCAACGAGCCTGGGCTGGCAGGAGCCTCAAGGCTGCAGCCTGCATACACTAGTCAGCTTCACACAGCAACGACACCAGAGGGACCAGAGAACTGTAGGAATTCAGGTGTACACACTGGAGCAGCCTACTGTGGTAGAGGTGGGAACACTGCTCCGAGCAGAGACCTGCAGCTCCCCCCCCATTCAGCCAGCTGCTGGAGGCGTGGAAGACCACCAGAGAGGGCGAATTGAAGGTCTGTTACTGAGACTTTATGAGCTTAAACTGGAGAGTCTGATGCAGTCCAATGCAAGAGCATTTTGTGAAACCTGTGCAAAAGGTTTCCCAGATATGAATTATGCTTAGTCCTAAACTGAAAGGAAAAAAATCACCAAGGATCTGTTCTTAAAAAAAAGTGTGTGTGTGTCGGGCGGGGGTTGGTCTAAGGCTAGACTTAATCATTGTCTGAGAAACTGAGTCTGTCACCCTCAAATATATGTTTTTACTGAAAGCTGAAAAGTCGCAAATACTTCTATATTTAATATATTTAAATTTTAACTGGAGGGGTTTGGAATGCTGCATTACTGCTGGATTGTACTGCATCAGACTGTATCTTTGCAATAACAATTATTTATTGCATTACTGCACAAAAAGACTGATTAGTTAGCTTTGAAATGTTGTCTGTCTCTCTCCCTCAGATGCTCCAGTTGAGTTGCCGATTGCAGTCAGCTCTAAGCAGGTACGCGATGTCTTGAAGAGCAGGTTGTCCACCTCAGTACCTGTAGCTAATCCTGCCATTGCTGTTGCATCTGATGATCAGATTGTGCATAATAAGGAAGAAGCAAATGATTCTATCCAATCACAAGAAGGCTTACCTAAGACAGGTATGTGATTTTTAAACTAGTGTCTTCTGACCACATCATGCTCCCACTGTATGAATAATTGCTGGTATCTTTTCTAGCTTCATCTCCCCAATTGTCTCTGAGATCAATTATGAAGCGGAAAGCAGAAGGTGAACCAGGCTCGCCCTCTACGAAGAAAAACCTACAGTTTATTGGAGTCAATGGAGGGTAAGTGTTAGTTATTGCATAGCAGCAGTCGGCTATTTTCATCCACTGAGTACCGTGTCAAGGGAATGTTGTCAGCATAAGGTTAAGTAAAAAGGTAAAAGAAGAAGCAGAAATGTACTCCCTGTGTCACCTGCAAAGACTCTGAGCTGTTTGAGCAGAGTGAAAATTGTTCGTGTCTTACAGCTACGAGTCCACATCCTCAGAAGATAGCAGCAGTGAGAGCTCAGATGAGGGGAGTGACTCTAGTGAATATCATGAAGCCAGAGAAAAACTTCCAGAGTCTACAGTCCAGCACCAGCAGACAATACACAACAAAGATTCCAAGCAAGAAGAAAGCACCAGTGTACCTCAGCAAAATGCTGTCAAACTACCAGCTGCCATTCCAGACTCAAGTCCCAGCCAGTCTGCAGCTGTAGACACAATGCCATCAAACAAAGCACCTCAGTCACCAGCGACAGACACTGTGGTGCAAAAATGTGCCTCACAGCCACCAGCATCAGACCACGCCATACCTCCTCCATGTTCATCAAATGATTCTGAGACTGTCAAACAATCATCAGAAAAGCACAAACAGGTCACCTCCACACCAGTTAGCACTGAATCCACTCCTGAGCAGAAGGCTTCACTTACCTGTTCTTCATCACCTGGCCTCACTAAAATCAGTGATAACGCCCAGCAGCGGTACAGCGTCCAGTCAGAGTGCAAACCAGCAGATGAACGTATTTCAAATGAGACTGCGACAGCGCCTTCAAAACAAGTCAGGTAAGTGTACACAGAGTCTGTCTGTGAGGATTAAAGGATCTATGAACATCTGAGAGTGATGTTGTCTCCTTATCTGCCACAGACTGGAGCTGACTGACAGCCTGATGTTAGCTCTGCATGCCCTGCAGAAAGCCCTGGGGGAACCTAATGCCTTCAGCCAACAAGGAGCAGTACGTGTTGAGTCTAATTCACATTTCTCCACATTTCTTCACATTTCTTCTGTCGTTACTTCTTTCTAGGAAATTCAGAAGGTTCACTTTTAAAATAAATGACATAGACCAACCTCAAACAAGGAGGCACAGCTACCCACAAACTGTGCACACTCAATAATTTAATTTAGAATATATTTTACTTTAGTTTGCCAACTCTAAATATTTACTAAAGCATAGCTTAAGATATTTGATTATCTGCATGTTTGATTCAGGAAAGAGTTTATGCCGGATGCCCTTCCCATTTATCCTGGCTTGGGAACGGCACTAAGACTACACTGGATTGTTGCACCCCATGTCTGGAATAAGACTAAGTTAAAATAAGAAAATTCTTAAACTTTGGTTTCATAATTTTTGCAAGTAATGAAAGATCAAACAACACATTAACTCAAGGCTTCTCCTGAGGTTTGGTTTCACATTTTTGATGTCGTCGTTGCTCTTGCATTTCTCCAGCCATCTGTCAAATGTTTATTTGCCTTAACAGTCCTCATTGTGTCTGATCTCAGAGGGCAGCTTACACCACAGTGCTGCAAGAGTGGCTACGTGTGTCCTGCCACAAAACGGCCGACACAGCTGTTGTCAAGGCCTACATGGACACTTTCGCCTCAATCTCCCCTCAGCTGCTGGAGTTTGTCATAAATATGGCTGACGGCAACGGGAATACAGCCCTTCACTACACTGTCTCCCACTCCAACTTCCCCGTGGTGAAACTTCTGCTGGACACTGGTGAGTTCTGTGCTTTTATGAGAAAACAACAGAGGCGCTGGAGAAAATTTTGATATTAAGCGAAGTAAAATCTCATAAGACTGAAGAGTCAATGTAAAGTCTTATGGTTATTTTTTATTATGATAATCTCTACAATTTAAGAAATAAGTCATATTAAATTATTAATGGTAACGATCCCTTTTACTTTGTTGTGCTGCTGTTATATCACCTGTCAAATTGATTGGCCTCTTTACCTGACAGGCTTGTGTAACGCTGACAAGCAGAACAAGGCGGGCTACACAGCCATCATGCTGACGGCTCTGGCTGCCTTCCACTCCGACAGTGACCTTCAAACTGTCCTGCAGCTGCTGCGCACAGGGGATGTCAATGCCAAGGCCAGCCAGGTGCGCCCTCTACTGCTCATTAGTTTTTACTGCGTCTCCACACACACACAAAAATCCCCCATTGTCATGCATTAGTGCAGGACTAGGACTGCATAAAATGTCTTATGTTTCAAAAACTGTAATCATTACAAAAAGTACAAGAGTAAAAACTTTGTAGACAGCTGACCCATGGCCAAGTGCTTCACAAAAGTTGTCACAACAGCGACACTGTGTGGACAGTTAGAAAAGTACAAAACTGTAAAACTTTCATAGCCTCCCACTGGTTGTTACCCAAACAAGAAGTGGTAACCAGATCCCAACAAACTAAATGTGCGTTTTATTGAAATATTTCTTTGTCAAGGAAAATGTGGTGCACGATACTAACCCTGGGAGGCATTTAGCATGTGAAAGACATATTTTATTTTAATCCAATTTCTCAAGACAATGAGCTGATATTTCTACTTCTTTTTTTTTTACTTCCATGTATTTTTCTGTTTATTCCACCTTTAACACTGTAAGCATCTGATTATCATTTGGCTTTCAGAGGAATACATCCATTAACAGGGACATTTTTTATAAAACTGACAAATTTCTGGAAAATATTTCATGCACCAGTTTTACCCAGTTATTTAGAATTTTCAGTCTTTATTTGTCTGAAACTTTTTTTGTGACATTTTGGCAAATATTCCAGAAAAATCTGAATACCTTGTGATTTTGTGTGGATATACAATTTACCACCTTGGGCATAGTGCAGGTAGCAAAAGCCAGTGACATGCATGAGACCAGTGATTATAGTCTTTGTTGCTTTCCTTACAGTCATTCAGTAAAAGCCGCTCTAACTAATTAAGTTTGGAGCAATGTGGGATATGACAACAGGGGATAAAAGTTGTGAATTTCTATGAAGCCAATGTAGAAAAAACAGCCAGTCTCATTTGCTCATCTGGTTTGATTCCTGTTAGCAATCACATTGCAATTGCTCTAGAAACTAGACCGTCTTCTTACAAGTGATTTTAAGAATTCTGCTCAAAATGTATCTGCTGCACCATGTACACAAATGCAGTCTCAATGTGTCCACAGTTTGGTTAAAAAATTAGGGTAACAGTAATTTTAACCAATGTGTGTTTTGTAGGCTGGACAGACAGCGCTGATGCTGGCAGTCAGTCATGGTAGAGGGGACATGGTGCGAGCGCTGCTGTCCTGCGGGGCACAAGTTAACATCCGCGATGACGACGGCTCCACTGCACTCATGTGTGCCTGTGAACATGGTCATGTGGACATTGTGCGTCAGCTGCTATCAGTGCCAGGATGTGATGCCACTCTCACCGATAATGTAAGAATTCCAGTTCGGTCTGTGGTTATGCGAACTCCTTCCCAAAACCAGCGTCTCACCAACATTTTCTCATTGTATTAAACAGGATGGCAGCACTGCTCTGTCCATTGCCCTTGAAGCCAGTCAGAATGACATCGCTGTGCTTCTGTACGCTCACCTCAACTTTGCAAAGCCTCCATCCCCTGTGAGTATCTAAATATGCTGCTAAGACACAAAGTAGCCCTTTCACACCAACATTCAACAATCCAAGAAATGTGTCATGGAAGTGATTGCCACTTTCTATGGCTAATAGCACACGGATAATTATGTAATATTCTTGTTTGCATGCAACCCATCCAAACTGGATTTTGTCACATATTGAGCCATGCAAAATACAACCTCTGTCAATTATTCCTCCAACCAGTTTCTTTAAAATAAGCCTCCTTCCCACATCTGGGCAGTGTTGCAATGTTTGCGTGTTTTCAAACACGTGTTGATATGCAAGAGTTGCATATGGTTTACTGCATACCTACAGAAATTAAAGTTGGCTTTGGGTTGAGCAAAAATAGCAAACAAGCAAATCTGTTTAAGCCAGAAACCAATTACCCACAAGCTTGCAGCTGTCAAACAAGTCACTGCCTTAGAATAAGTACACATTCTCACCTAATGTGGGGTTTATGGTGTATGTTTGTGCAGCTCTTTGGCTAAACAGAACGAGAGATGCATAACTTTGTCATATAATTTGACTTCTACCTGCTCCCCAACAAAACCTAAACTTCACTCATTCTTTTAAGTTTATTTTTTTAAGTTTCCATAAGTGACAGCACATTGCTGAAACATGCAGACATGAGTCTGCTCATGTTTCTCTATCCTACCAACCATCTGCACTCGTCTTTCAGGTATGAATCGCTATCCCAGCCTCTCAGCTGGCTATTAGTTTGTATATAACACAAAGTTGACCGTAAACAGGCAAGGTGTGTCATAAACTAGTATATAAACCCCCAAGTGATGGACAAATTCCAGATGTGCTTTATGCATTTTATTTCACAACCTGGCTAATAAACTACAACAAGCACTAACAAACTGTAATTAACTATCAGGAATGTGTGATTACATGTAATGTAAATGTGTATGTTTGGATGACTGGTAATGTATGTTGAAAGCAAAAGAAGGGAACCCAAGGACCAAGCTGTAGCTCAACCAGTTAGTCATAGCCTGAGCACACCTGGCCCTGAGTTGCTCATCCAGGTAATTACTCTCAGTCAGCTCTTTCAGGACAAAGCACAGCATGATCAAAACAAAGCAGAGTCACCTAGTGAACAGAAGGCCCAGGAGACAGTACAGTGTCTAAAGAATGCCCCTAACATATGAGTAATTCCATATCTTAACAAGAACATGCTTCAGTGGGATTAATTCTTAATATACAAACAGGATGTGTGGTTTCAACGACACATACTCAAATATAATATATTTTGTATTTAAAATGGTAATGTAATATTAATTTGCATGTAAATGTAGTGATCAAGAGGTGCTTTACATGAATAGAAACCACTCCTGGAAGAGAAAATACAGGGGAAATATGATGCACTTAAACAGTAAAAGGATCTAAACCTGAGATTTTTCTTGGATTGGCAGTAGCTGTTATTTTAACTTCACAAAATGTTCATTTCTTCCCAGTGTTAGGTTCATGGGTTCAGAGAGAGTGATAAATGGGTTATTGCTGTAGTGGCAACAATGTGCACTGATCTGGTGAAACAATTTGAGCTGTGGGAAGTGACTGAAAAAAGGAGAACATAGATGCAAGCAGTAGAAATGAGTTTCCTATGAAGGGTGGTGGGTTATCTCTTAGAGGTAAAATGAGCTTGGTCATCCAGGAGGGGCTCAGAGTAGAGTTGCTACTCCTTCCAAAGTATTTGGGGCATGGGGAAAAGCCCCGGGGCAAACCTAGGACACACTGGGGAGACTACATCTTTCCGCTGGCTTACCTTGGGTACCCTGATGGATGGATGGATTAACCATGATGAATTTGATAAAAAATTCTAAACTATAATTTGGTTACTTTTTTTTTTTTACTTGTCCAGGTTTCCCCCAAGTCTCCGCTCTTGGGCTCCTCTCCTCCTGCTGGTGAACTAAAGTAAACCACACGCCTACTGCTCAGCTACACAGCCAATCCACAGATGTTTATTCATCTATGTACTTAAAGGAAACATCAAGTTTGTTTGTGTGTTTGTTTTCACCCTGAATAATTTAATTATGTGCAGATAATTACGTGAGAGCTCGCACCATTGTTACTCATTGCTTATCGTACACAGTGGTCTTACTTTAATCCCAGTGGTGGTTGGAAAAGTGTGAAACTGAACATTGAATGGATTTCGTTCTAGTTTTGCAACAATCCAGTTGTCAGCACTGTTTTTACAAATCCAAACTGTTCACCGCATTTCACTATACGTTCAATATTTATGCACTCGTTCTGTAATTCCATATCAGTTTTATATAAGTTGGCTCATAGAGCAGTGTGTTTTCATTGTACCATAGGTGTTTCACAGTAGCATCGTTTTGTGTGACCATCACAGTCATTTGGAATAACTGAAGCCACCCCTCTCGTGGGTAAGTGTCCTTGCATCAACTAGCTCATTGGTGCTACAAAATATAACACTCCAATAGTCTGTTGATATTTATACACAAGATTTATTTACTTGAGAGTATTTTTGATATTGATTTTTTTTAATCATTCTGACTTAATTCAGGACCTCGTGGTTTTATTTCCCAGGTGTTGGTTAACTTTACACCTTTTTAACCAGTTTTATGTGTTTATCACATTCCCCAAATCAAACCCAAAGATGTCTGTTTCACATCACCTCTTTTTAAAGCTGCTTATTGTGGTAATAATGTTAACACAGGTGGTGTTAAAGAGGAGAGAGGTTACCATTGTTCTCTGATGGCTGCGGTACTATGGTCTTTGTATTTTTATATGTGAAGGTTTTTCGGATGGTTGTTTAGAGGGTATCTGTGTTTGTGATGTGTGCTCATAAAATTTAACAAGACTTTGTTGAGAGAGCGCTGGTGAAGCCAGTGAGATTTGTCAGGGAACCAGAAAGTAAGTGATTTTGGTCTTAAAAGGGCGTGCCATGTAAGATAGGAATATTAAAATAATATATGTCAGTGTAAACTGGTAATAATTATGCCTGAAATCGAACTCCTTGAACTAAAGTGCATAGGCTATTGATGTCAAAATTTCTATTACTTTTTAAAGATGTTTTACCAATTTTCATATTCACTTTTAAGCAAATTTTTTATAAATTTCAATTTTTTTAAGTATCTATCTTTTATACATTTGGAGTTTTTAAGCTCACGCCTGCGTTATGTAATCACACAGCTCTGTAGTTAATGTTTTATGATGGTTTTATGAAAATGCTAGATTGTGTGTCTCTTCTTCTAATTTGTGCATTTTGGAAAATAATAAATAAATGTGGACCACATGTTTTGTTGTCTTGTAAGTTCCACTCAGTCATGTAAAAACAAGGTAAAAACAGTTTGCATATAGAACCCCACAGGTTCCACTAGAGGGAGTCCTAACGCAAACAACTGGGGCTGGTCTCTTTTGTTTTCTTGGCCTTTTTTAAAAAATACAGTTTAATTGTGTTTTTCAGCTCTGAAAATCCTACGTGGTTTTGATGAAGTTATGAGTGCTCTGAAAAAAAAGCTATATAAAGAAAGACTTTCTGATAGTCTAAAAATATGATAATTTGCATTCAGTACTGGGATGTATTTTTAGTATCTTGGTATTCTTCTTGGTATAGTCCAACATCAAGTGTACATAACATTAATAATATGGCAGTATACTCAACAGTTCATTCTGACTTGGGCAGAGAAAACACGTACAGTAATGTGTACAGTAATGCTAAACATTCTCTGTGACAGTATAGCTCAATATGGGCTAATGAGCTGCAGATTCTATATTTAAATTTTGGGCCTTTAAAGGGCCCCAAAATTCAAGATCTGAATCATCCAAACTTTGATGTTACATTGTGCCCGTGCATATTCAAGGGATTGAGTAAAGGGATCTCAAAACAGGCTCTTATTTTTGCTTTAAGGTATACAGGGAGTGCAGAATTATTAGGCAAATGAGTATTTTGTCCACATCATCCTCTTCATGCATGTTGTCTTACTCCAAGCTGTATAGGCTCGAAAGCCTACTACCAATTAAGCATATTAGGTGATGTGCATCTCTGTAATGAGAAGGGGTGTGGTCTAATGACATCAACACCCTATATCAGGTGTGCATAATTATTAGGCAACGTCCTTTCCTTTGGCAAAATGGGTCAAAAGAAGGACTTGACAGGCTCAGAAAAGTCAAAAATAGTGAGATATCTTGCAGAGGGATGCAGCAGTCTCAAAATTGCAAAGCTTCTGAAGCGTGATCATCGAACAATCAAGCGTTTCATTCAAAATAGTCAACAGGGTCGCAAGAAGCGTGTGGAAAAACCAAGGCACAAAATAACTGCCCATGAACTGAGAAAAGTCAAGCGTGCAGCTGCCAAGATGCCACTTGCCACCAGTTTGGCCATATTTCAGAGCTGCAACATCACTGGAGTGCCCAAAAGCACAAGGTGTGCAATACTCAGAGACATGGCCAAGGTAAGAAAGGCTGAAAGACGACCACCACCGAACAAGACACACAAGCTGAAACGTCAAGACTGGGCCAAGAAATATCTCAAGACTGGTTTTTCTAAAGTTTTATGGACTGATGAAATGAGAGTGAGTCTTGATGGGCCAGATGGATGGGCCCGTGGCTGGATTGGTAAAGGGCAGAGAGCTCCAGTCCGACTCAGACGCCAGCAAGGTGGAGGTGGAGTACTGGTTTGGGCTGGTATCATCAAAGATGAGCTTGTGGGGCCTTTTCGGGTTGAGGATGGAGTCAAGCTCAACTCCCAGTCCTACTGCCAGTTTCTGGAAGACACCTTCTTCAAGCAGTGGTACAGGAAGAAGTCTGCATCCTTCAAGAAAAACATGATTTTCATGCAGGACAATGCTCCATCACACGCGTCCAAGTACTCCACAGCGTGGCTGGCAAGAAAGGGTATAAAAGAAGAAAAACTAATGACATGCCCACCTTGTTCACCTGATCTGAACCCATTGAGAACCTGTGGTCCATCATCAAATGTGAGATTTACAAGGAGGGAAAACAGTACACCTCTCTGAACAGTGTCTGGGAGGCTGTGGTTGCTGCTGCACGCAATGTTGATGGTGAACAGATCAAAACACTGACAGAATCCATGGATGGCAGGCTTTTGAGTGTCCTTGCAAAGAAAGGTGGCTATATTGGTCGCTGATTTGTTTTTGTTTTGTTTTTGAATGTCAGAAATGTATATTTGTGAATGTGGAGATGTTATATTGGTTTCACTGGTAAAAATAAATAATTGAAATGGGTATACAGTGGGGCAAAAAAGTATTTAGTCAGCCACCGATTGTGCAAGTTCCCCCACTTATAATGACAGAGGTCAGTAATTTGCACCAGAGGTACACTTCAACTGTGAGAGACAGAATGTGAAAAAAAAATCCATGAATTCACATGGTAGGATTTGTAAAGAATTTATTCGTAAATCAGGGTGGAAAATAAGTATTTGGTCACCTCAAACAAGGAAAATCTCTGGCTCTCACAGACCTGTAACGTCTTCTGTAAGAAGCTTTTCTGTCCCCCACTCGTTACCTGTATGAATGGCACCTGTTTGAACTCATCATCTGTATAAAAGACACCTGTCCACAGCCTCAAACAGTCAGACTCCAAACTCCGCCATGGCCAAGACCAAAGAGCTTTCGAAGGACACCAGGAAAAGTATTGTAGACCTGCACCAGACTGGGAAGAGTGAATCTACAATAGGCAAGCAGCTTGGTGTGAAAAAATCAACTGTGGGAGCAATCATCAGAAAATGGAAGACATACAAGACCACTGATAATCTCCCTCGATCTGGGGCTCCACGCAAGATCTCATCCCGTGGGGTCAAAATGATCATGAGAACGGTGAGCAAAGATCCCAGAACCACACGGGGGGACCTGGTGAATGACCTGCGGAGAGCTGGGACCAAAGTAACAAAGGTCACCATCAGTAACACACTACAACGGCAGGGAATCAAATCCCGCAGTGCCAGACGTGTTCCGCTGCTGAAGCCAGTGCATGTCCAGGCCCGTCTGAAGTTTGCCAGAGAGCACATGGATGATACAGCAGAGGATTGGGAGAATGTCATGTGGTCAGATGAAACCAAAGTAGAACTTTTTGGTATAAACTCAACTCATCGTGTTTGGAGGACGAAGAATACTGAGTTGCATCCCAAGAACACCATACCTACTGTGAAGCATGGGGGTGGAAACATCATGCTATGGGGCTGTTTTTCTGCCAAGGGGACAGGACGACTGATCCGTGTTAAGGACAGAATGAATGGGGCCATGTATCGTGAGATTTTGAGCCAAAACCTCCTTCCATCAGTGAGAACTTTGAAGATGAAACGAGGCTGGGTCTTCCAACATGACAATGATCCAAAACACACCGCCCGGGCAACAAAGGAGTGGCTCCGTAAGAAGCATTTGAAAGTCCTGGAGTGGCCTAGCCAGTCTCCAGACCTCAACCCCATAGAAAATCTGTGGCGGGAGTTGAAAGTCCGTGTTGCTCGGCGACAGCCCCAAAACATCACTGCTCTCGAGAAGATCTGCATGGAGGAATGGGTCAAAATACCAGCTACTGTGTGTGCAAACCTGGTAAAGACCTATAGTAAACGTTTGACCTCTGTTATTGCCAACAAAGGTTATGTTACAAAGTATTGAGTTGTATTTTTGTTATTGACCAAATACTTATTTTCCACCCTGATTTATGAATAAATTCTTTACAAATCCTACCATGTGGATTCATGGATTTTTTTTTTTTTCACATTCTGTCTCTCACAGTTGAAGTGTACCTCTGGTGCAAATTACTGACCTCTGTCATCATTTTAGGTGGGGGAACTTGCACAATCGGTGGCTGACTAAATACTTTTTTGCCCCACTGTACTTGGCCAATAAACACGATTCTGATTCTGATTCTGATTCTGAGATGTATATTTGTGAATGTGGAGATGTTATATTGGTTTCACTGGTAAAAATAAATAATTGAAATGGGTATATATTTGTTTTTTGTGAAGTTGCCTAATAATTATGCACAGTAATAGTCACCTGCACACACAGATATCCCCCTAAAATAACTAAAAAAAAACAAAAAAAAACAAACTACTTCCAAAAACATTCAGCTTTGATATTAATGAGTCTTTTGGGTTCATTGAGAACATGGTTGTTGTTCAATAATAAAATTATTCCTCAAAAATACAACTTGCCTAATAATTCTGCTCGAGCTGACCTGAAAAGGGGTCCCACCTGTCCAGCAACAACACATGGCATGGAATAATAGGCATCATAAACCACAGAGGCAGAACTGTGAAAACAGAAAACCTGAGTGTGCAGCTAGCAGAGGACATAAACAGCTTCTTTGCCCGCTTTGAAACACCACAACAGCAGCATTCATCTGCCTCAGCCCTGCTCCCATCCTCATCCTCACCTGGTTCCTGCACCGCTCCATTCACTGTAACGGAGCACGATGTCAGATGAGTGTTCCTAGCAGTGAACCCCAGGAAGGCGTCCAGACGGAATACGTGGTAAAGTGCTAAGACCATGTGCCCACCAGCTCACCCTCATCTCCACCAGAATCTTCAACCTCTCACTGGATGAAGCAGCCATCCCATCCTGTCTAAAATCAGCCACAATCATCCCAGTACCAAAGAAGTCTCCCATCACCAGCCTGAACTATTATTGCCCTGTGGCCCTCACACCGGTAATCATGAAACTAGTCCTTCAGCACACCAAGGATTACCTCCCCCCAGAATTCGACCCCCACCAGTTTGCATACCGTGCAAACAGATTCACAGAAGATGCCATCACCCTCCACTCGGTGCTGAGTCACCTAGAACAGCGGCAGAGCTACGCCAGAATGCTCTTTGTGGACTACAGCTCACCCTTCCACCACTCGCCCATTGAGAGCCTACTAACTTACTGCATCACAGTATGGTACAGCAGCTGCACTAAGGCGGATAGAGCCACCCTCCCAGCATGTTTGCAATGAGTAGGAGATGCTCTGTATCTCACTGTACAACTGTATAGTGACAAAGGTATTGGGTTCTTTTCTAAAAATTGCTATAAACAGAGGAACCCAAACTGATGAAAAGTGGCGAATATTTTTTTTCAAATGACTATTTTTAGTGGATGTTTGATATGGAGGCAGAATGAGAGAATGTTAAAAGAAGTTACTTTTAGTCATTCTAAGCTGGGCATTGCGTTCTCTGGCTGTTCAAAGCCATGGAACTTTAGACTTTCCAAGCAAATAATGATGGCCATACTGATGTTCTTTTCAGTACATTTTACTTTATGTTCATTTTCATTTTTATGATGTTTCTATTTTTACATAATTCCTCCCACATAGCAAAATTGGTATGGCCTGGATCTGTCCCACACAATGTGCTTACACATGGCCTGCGTACCGCAAAGAATGACGGCCCTATGGTGGCCCAGATCTGGTTTACCAGAGGTGGCCCACACATGAGCCAGCACAAGGCCAGTTGCAGACACACTGCTGGCCCTGTGCTGGCCCAGAACAGTTTCAGCTCTGGCCCCAGATGTCAGCCTAATGTGTACCTTAGCCATGTAAGCCATGTAATAACAACATGTGCTGGAACATAATAGTGCAAAAGTAACATGACGAGACTCTGTTCAGACAGTGAATGGACTGATTCTTATACAGCACTTTTTTACTCACCCATATTACTCAAAGTGCTCTATACAACATGTCACATTCACCCAATCAGGCCAAATGTGGCATGCCATCACATAAACAGTGCCATCTTACCATGCCAGAAGTCAGCCAGCAGTGCCGGCTTGACACCAGATCCAGGCAAGACCCGTCTGCTATGTGGGATGACTTGTTCTTTTGGCATTTTAGTTGTGGATTGTGTTTGGACTGTGTCTCTTGCCCTTTCAGTATTGTTTCCTTGTGCTTCTAAGTGTCCCTTTGTTTCTTTTTAGGTTATGTAGTATGGGTTAGAGATATTTTGTATGTTGTTTTTGTTTAATAAATCCGCCTTTTGGATTATTCCCTGATGTGCCTGAGTTCTGTTATTTAGTGTCACTTTGAAAGGACACACATCCAGCATTGACATATAATTGTTCTTTCAATTTTTGATAAAGATTACAGTGAATTGAGATGTAACTTGGCCCAGAGGTACGGTAGGACGACCAGAGTAAGAAAGTGTTGAAAGTTGGACCTCAACTATTATGGATGATTTTTAATGAATTTTTGAAATTTCCATAATTGTAGTGTATTGACTGTATTGAATTGAATAAATGTTTCCATTAATTTCTGAGGAATTCTACAGTAAATCTGGATGAAACCTGGCACACAGGTACAGTAGGTGTCCTAGAGGGGGGATGTGTTGAAAGTTGTACATCAACTACTCAGGATGATTTTTAATGAATTTCTGAAAATTGACATAATTCTATTGTATTGACTGTATTGAATTGAATATAAGTTTCCTTTAATTTCTGAGGAATTCTACAGTAAATCTGGATGAAAATTCGCACACAGGTACAGTAGGTGTCCCAGAGGAGGGATGTGTTGAAAGTTGTACATCAACTACTCAGGATGATTTTTAATGAATTTTTGAAAATTGACATAATTCTACTGTATTGGCCGACTGCATTGGATACAAGTACCCTTTAATTTCTGAGGAATTCTACAGTAAATCTGGATGAAAATTCGCACACAGGTACAGTAGGTGTCCCAGAGGGGGGATGTGTTGAAAGTTGTACATCAACTACTCAGGATGATTTTTCATGAATTTTTGAAAATTGACATAATTCTATTGTATTGACTGTATTGCATTGAATACAAGTACCCTTTAATTTCTGAGGAATTCTACAGTAAATCTGGCTGAAACCTGGCACACAGGTACAGTAGGTGTCCTAGAGGGGGGATGTGTTGAAAGTTGTACATCAACTACTCAGGATGATTTTTCATGAATTTTTGAAAATTGACATAATTCTATTGTATTGACTGTATTGCATTGAATACAAGTACCCTTTAATTTCTGAGGAATTCTACAGTAAATCTGGCTGAAACCTGGCACACAGGTACAGTAGGTGTCCTAGAGGGGGGATGTGTTGAAAGTTGTACATCAACTACTCAGGATGATTTTTAATGAATTTCTGAAAATTGACATAATTCTATTGTATTGACTGTATTGAATTGAATATAAGTTTCCTTTAATTTCTGAGGAATTCTACAGTAAATCTGGATGAAAATTCGCACACAGGTACAGTAGGTGTCCCAGAGGAGGGATGTGTTGAAAGTTGTACATCAACTACTCAGGATGATTTTTAATGAATTTCTGAAAATTGACATAATTCTATTGTATTGACTGTATTGCATTGAATACAAGTTTCCTTTAATTTCTGAGGAATTCTACAGTAAATCTGGCTGAAACCTGGCACACAGGTACAGTAGGTGTCCTAGAGGGGGGATGTGTTGAAAGTTGTACATCAACTACTCAGGATGATTTTTAATGAATTTCTGAAAATTGACATAATTCTATTGTATTGACTGTATTGAATTGAATATAAGTTTCCTTTAATTTCTGAGGAATTCTACAGTAAATCTGGATGAAAATTCGCACACAGGTACAGTAGGTGTCCCAGAGGGGGGATGTGTTGAAAGTTGTACATCAACTACTCAGGATGATTTTTAATGAATTTTTGAAAATTGACACAATTGTAGTGCATTGGCTGTATTAGATTGAATAAATGTTTCCATTAATTTCTGAGGAATTCTACAGTAAATCTGGATGAAACCTGGCACACAGGTACAGTAGGTGTCCCAGAGGGGGGATGTGTTGAAAGTTGTACATCAACTACTCAGGATGATTTTTAATGAATTTCTGAAAATTGACATAATTCTACTGTATTGGCCGACTGCATTGGATACAAGTACCCTTTAATTTCTGAGGAATTCTACAGTAAATCTGGATGAAACTTGGCACACAGGTACAGTAGGTGTCCCAGAGGGGGGATGTGTTGAAAGTTGGACCTCAACTATTCAGGATGACTTTTAATGAATTTTTGAAATAAACATAATTGCAGTGCATTGACTGTATTGCACTGAATATGAGTTTACTGTGATTTCTGAGTAATATTACAGTAAATCTGGGTAAAAACTGGCCCAGAGGTAAAGTAGGTGTCCGAGAAGAGGATTGTGTTGAAAGCTTGGCATCAACTTTTAATAATGATTTTTAATGAATTTTTGAATATGCAACCAGACTGTCACGATGGCTGTATTGGGCTGTTCCATTGTAATTTATGTGCGCGCCTGCGTGTGACTGTTCACGCGCGTGCATGTGTGCGCGAGTCTAGGCTTTCAATCAGGATATAAAGCGAAAAGGCGCTACCGTAAAGACTGGTGTAAAAGCGCAAGGAAATTTATGCGGCGGATAGGAGGCGGCTGGCTTGACCGCGGCTCACAAATGACGGCTCACTTTACCGCAGTATTTCAAGGTCCTGTACCCATCCGTCAGTAAACTGTTCCTGGGCTTGTTGCAGTGACCGGAAGTTACTAAACTTCAGAGTGTATGCACTCACTCCAAGAATGTGTAATTATAAATATGAGCGTAGTGAAAGTTGGGCAGCACGCTAACGTATTTTGTCCCTCTGTGTGCTCGTAAGGGTCTGACCCTTTCACTGGTTTGATTTTTCCTCGTATCTTTTCTTTGTCTTTTCCTCGAATCTGTCTTTGTACGGACCGGCATTGTTCTCCTTCGTTTTGTACATTCCTTTTTTGTGCGGCAAAGAAAAACAAGAAGGTATTGGAACCGGAGAATGAACGTTTTGCGGTGCTGCAAATGCTTGCATTTGATGCGGTACTTGGATTGTTTTGCCACGAGTTCCCGGCATGCAATGCGCGAAAATCACGTGATTGCTAAACAGGGGGGAGGGTGCATTCGGCCTCCTCGGCTGTAATTGGTCCAGCCCAGAGTCGATCATGACCAATTGGCCAATCCAACACCTTTCATTATATATACCCTTCCTAAAAATAAAATAAAATAAAATAAAAAATCCATCGGCCCATAAAAACAAAAAATCGCCAGCGGCCCACCGGGCAAATGCCCGGTACGCCCGATGGCCAGTCCAGCTATGCCAGTGTGCATGTCCAAACTCATACTCATGCTGAACACAAGCTACACCATTAAAAACAGTCTAAATGTGTGACTTGTAGTCGCTGTTTCTGAATGGTCTGTCACTGGTCATTTAAACACATCTGTGACTTGTATGAGTTTTGGCTATATGGCGGTGCGACGTTGGCACGCAGTCTAGATTTTGATACCTGTTCGCTGAACCATCTGAGAAACCAGTCACTGGTGATGTGATCCAAGTATGATATACGGAAAGCATGTATTGCTTTGGTTATTGCATGTTAGATGGACTATGGGGTCTTTGTGGCCACAGAGACTTTGTTCTGATGTTTGAAAACGAGCATACAGTGTAAACGGAATCGAAGTTGTGGCAAATGACGTGCCAGAATTAAAAAACATACTTAAAACATGGCTTATTTTTTCATACTGTGTGTGGGTTTTTTCATCTGTGTTGTAACCTGTGGGAATGAGCGTATTCTTCTCTACAAAAGCTTGAATAAATGGACACATAGACATTCTTATGTTTGTGAATTTTATTGAACAAGCCCCCACATATGATGAGGGTTGCTGACATTCATGCCACACGTTGGTAGCTTCTGTCTTGATGTTTAGCGGTATCTCTCGGACAGAGCCCAGGCGACGTTATTGAAGAACTTGTCCACGGAGACGTGAACCTCCGGGGTGAAGTCCGCAGGGAAGTACATGCCCAGGACCAAGATCATGTTGTGAGTGAGGATCTGTGTTTGTGACAGAAACAGCAGATTAGATTAAATCAGGCACTTCAGACATCCCTACATTCACTTAGTTTTTTAGTTTTTTAACGCTCACAATCTAAACTAAAGTACGTGCACAAATAATGATTATAATTTCTGGTAGGTTTAAAGGTCGCAATATTTTGTTACCTTGAAGTTGGCAGGATCCACGCGGAGCTGGCTGGCATGCAGCTCACTGAGCTTGCTAAGGTGGTTGGTAAGATCATCAATGTTCTTGACAGCTTTTCCCACAGCTGCCATGATGGTTGCACCATGCTTCTTCACCTGCGGACTGTTAGGGCTCAGGTCGCCCCAGTGAGAAAAGTAGGTCTTGGTCTGAGGATAAGCAACGAGCATCCTGTAAAATACAGCAGAAGGAAATACGAAGAAGTTACAAAAAAAGCAAAGAAAAAATAAAGAAAAACCCACCCTCTTAAAAAAGCCCGTGTCATCCCTACTTTAAAATTAGATCTTACCTGCCCAGAGCTTCTCCACCCATCTCGGCGACCTTTGACTCGACTTTGGCCCAGAAGGTCTTCACCAGGGTCTTGTCTTTCGAAGAGAGACTCATGACTGCCTTTGAATTTCCGGGATGCAAGGGAAAATGCTGATCAAAAAATGCTGCTTGGTTGGATCTGTCAGTGCGTCTTTATGTCGACCCAAATGGTGCCACGCCCAAGTATCAAATCCAGAATGCATGTCTGATAAGCAAACTGCTTATCAGTCAATTACGTGATATCACGTAATTGACGCAATTGACAATTAAAAAAAAGAAAAAGAAAAACTGAATGGCTGCACTGCACGAAAATCTTTAAACAACTGGCGAATAGATTTTATGCAAAAAGAAATATGCTCTAAGCAAAAATGGCATTAAACATAAATCATAATTTAAAGGCTGCACTGTTAGTCAGAGTTTGATATTTTAAAAATAAAAACACGTTGTTTTATAGCCAACAAGGAGCACAAATACCCTCCTAAAGTTAAGAGAGCACATATCCTTTTGGATAAATAAACTGTATGATATCTTAGCTTATTTAAAAGCAGGTGTTAAAAAGCTGGTATTACTGATATTACTGGTCCAATTTTGTGTGTTTTGACTGACTAATAGTATGGATTATTTGTAGCTGAGTAATTTTAAGTGACAGCAATATCTGAGCCAAATGACGTTATCTATCCGGTTGGCACTGACCGTTGCCCAAATTTGCTTTACGCAAAACACACGTCATTAAACAGGCGGGCGCAGATTATCCAATCAGATGCTTCGATGACTGAAGGAGGGGGTGCGGGTTAAACGAATAAAAACGGGAATCTCAAGTAAATCATTCACAAGCAGATTTGTGAGAACTTGTGAGAACCTGTTCGTGAACTAGGAGACTTGCACCCCGTCAAAATGGTCGAGTGGACAGATGCTGAGCGCAGTGCCATCATAAACCTGTGGGGAAAGATTGATGTGGGGGAAATCGGTCCCCAGGCCCTCTCCAGGTAACCTGCAGCTCATAGCAATTCAGAAACGTGGTCGTTTGTTATGCAACTTTTTTTACTATAATGTTGAAACTTGGCCGAAGCGAATATATCAACACGTTTCTTTGTGTATGTAGAAGCACTTATTAATGCTATATGCACTAAAATTAATATTGTTTCTCTGGTTTTATTTCAGGCTTCTGATTGTGTACCCCTGGGGTCAGAGATACTTCCAAGCCTTTGGAGACCTGTCCACCAATGCCGCCATTATGGGAAACCCCAAAGTGGCACAGCACGGAAGGACCGTGATGGGTGGTCTGGAAAATGCTGTGAAGAACTTGGACAACATCACTCAGACCTACGCCAAACTGAGCGCTATGCACTCTGAGAAGCTCCACGTGGATCCCGATAACTTCAGGGTATGCCCCCACCAGCACCCAGAAACAATCATCACACATGGACCTGAAAAAGGTTAGCTAATTAGTTTGTGTTTATTAACTCTGTTAAGCATTTTCTTTCTCTCATTTTAGGTGCTCGCTGAATGCATCAGCCTGTGCGTTGCCGCTAAGTTTGGTCCCAGCGTCTTCACCGCTGAGGTCCAGGAAGCCTGGCAGAAGTTTTTGTCCGTGGTCGTTTCTGCCCTGGGTAGACAGTACCACTAAATTTCTGGAGTGCCAGTTCATCAAAGATGTGCAACAGTGACATCATATATCTTTTTGACTCTGTTGCCAGATGCACCAATAAATAAAACCTCAAATCATACTCATTCTCTGTGCGATCATTTGACTTGTTCTTTTAACCGACAATACAACATCAAGAAGGAGATCTCGGACAGTCAATAGTCCTCAATAGAAGTCGCCTATATGTTTGAGTATAATATAAATATTACAAGTATGCCTCACCGATAATCCGTTTCGTGACTTTTTCCTTTACTGTTAAGTTTTGCTTTTCGTATAAAAAAGGGTGAAAGGGATCCAAAGTTGTTGTTCTCTGGCTGCATGGGAAGTATTGTTGATGTAAGTGAAGTGTTCCAAAATGCAAAGAAGAACATCAGCTATCAGGCATTTTACGCATATTTAAAGTTAGAGCGTTAACAACGAGTCAATCTGCGAGCTCAGAAAAAAGTATTTCTTCTTTAGTGCAGAAAATTCGTTTATAACCTCGACCCAACATAACACAAGAACATAGGCGTATAGCGGCAACATTATAAAAACGCTATGCTTTTGTTTTTTTAAAACGTCTTGAATGAAATTCAAAAATGACTGAAGGATATAATATAAGTACTGTCGCGATCGGACGGGCCATAATCCTGATTGAGCTGATCAGTTTTTAAAACAAGTTTAATTGAATGGGGTAATTTAAGGCCAAGAAATAAACTTTCATACGTTTCTGATATGAAGTGGACCCGCGGATCATTTATTTGGGTGGGGAAAGCCTGAATGTTCAGATAATGATAGCATGGCATAATCTAAGTTCATCAGCTGTTGGAAAATTACTTGATACAACAGGATGGGGAGGTGGTTATGTTTACGTGAGGATATTTTGATGCCATACCATATCTGGGCATTTCCATTGTGTTTTGCAGTGATAGTCGACACGTAGTCTGTGTAGCTCAGACTCATCCGTCCGCTTTTAGTGTGCTGGAAATATAGGACCCTCATACCATCTGCTGGTTCATTTTTGCCAGTCATTAAGCGGAAAAGCTGATCACTCAGCAGCTCAGAGTGCGGAAGTAAAACTGTTTATCCAATTCGCTCAGGTCATGGTTAAGTGGACGGAACTGGAGCGCAGCACTGTGAAAGCTATCTGGGAAAAAATTGATATCGATGAGATTGGGTCACAAATTTGGGCAAGGTAGGTGATTGTGAAAGTTTTACTGTTCAAGAACGGATCGTAAAAAAATCCTAAAAACGAAAAAAATATTCTGGCAATTTTCTCTCAATACATTATTATTATTATTGCTATTTAATTAGTTGATGGGTATTTCGTAATAGTAAAATTCAATGCCTGGTTTAAAAAGAAATAAATAAAGAAAAAACGATCGTGAAAAATTCTTATTTTTTAAATATTCCATTGTTTAAGGGTACGTTGTATATTTAGGGATTTTTTCTCCAGTTAGTTCAGATTTTATCACGTGGTATCGTTTATGCTCATTAACCTGTACCACTGACTGTTGCATTGTCAGAGTCTTGATAGTCTACCCCTGGACTGAGCGATATTTTGGTTCTTTTGGAGATCTCTTCACCATCACTGCTATTTTGAAAAACGACAAAGTGGCGGCTCATGGAAGGATGGTGCTGAAGGCTCTGGACAAAGCAGTGAACAACATGGACAACATGAAACGGACGTATGCTGATCTGAGCCGGTTGCATTTTCAGAAACTCGAAGTGGACCCTGATAGCTTCAGGGTAAGCAACACTTTTCCTCAAACCCACATGAAAAAAATACGTGACGTTTTGCACTTGTAGAGTTTTCATGGTGTTTTCTCTTTTTTTCCACAGCTGTTGGCAGACTGTATCACTATCACAATCGCATGCAAACTCAAGTCAGCCCTGAGCCCCCAGAGTCAAGCTATCTGGCAGAAGTTTATATCTGCTGTGGTCGACGCTATGAGCAGTCAGTACCGCTGAAAAGAACCTATTTGGAGATAATACAACTTAAAGAAAAACACAAAACAAAAAACGTGTGTTAGCCCTGATATAAGTTTGACATGAGTGCATTTCAGTTTGTTTTTTATCAGTTGGAGCTTGGTGAGTCTCATACTGAAGACAGTTACTAAAGACAAAACTGAAGTCAAAGAGACCCCAACACACACAAGCAGCAAGTGAAAGTAGTCTGACAGAGCTAAAGGAGGAAACAGCATTTAGTGACTTTCATGGGTTCCAGATTTCAGACAGTTAAGAACTTGTCATGGACTGAAAGTTGTTTTTTTTTCCAACTCTGTGAAAAGTTAATAAAACATAAAAACTATTTTTATAGTTAATATTATGTCACCTTTTCAAATTACTGTGAGCCTCTGAATATGGGGAACTGTATTAATGGCTATAATTCCTAAAATTAATACAGTACCTTTGCTAAACCACTTGAAATAATGCTGAAAGTCTTTCCATCAATCACACATTCATTGTTACATCTGCCAAACAGGTTATGTTTTTGGTAGTGTTTGCACATGTGTCATTCTGTCAGTAAACAAATGAAAAATGTGAGTATTAAGTGAGAAATACGCAGTTTGTAGCATTGGCGCGTTTAGACCCTTTTCAGTAGTGATGGGATTTCCGGCTCCTTTTAGAGAACCGGCTCTTTCGGCTCGACTCACTAAAAGAACCGGCTCTTCAGGTTGTTTTATTGCTTTAATTAATTTATTATTAACAACAATATAAAATTATGCACAAAAATAATTACTAATGTAAAAAAAGTGGTTTTATTTATATATGTTTATATATAAATATATACAATAGAGACAAAGCATGTACAATTTCCTCCAAACTACAAAACACATTTCTAGCGTTAACTGAACTTCCAAAACAGAGCTACCTAGATCACTTAAATTACACAATTGAACGCATATGTGTATTGTTTGTGTATTTATTCACAAGCACACACATATATTCAAAAAAAAAAAAAAAAAAAGTTCATTTACCTGTTACTACCACACACCAAATCCGGTCGTTGGTACTTCCTGGCTTGTGTAGCCACTGGGTAACAAAAGCTCAACACTGCCCCCTAGCATCCTGGAGCACTTCTGTTGTGTTTGTGTCTGTTTTGAAACTTGTACGTGCTTTGTCTCTAGGGGCCACCGTAAATATACTTTTATTTATTCACTCCACATAAAATGTAATAAATAAATCATATAATACAAAAAACAACTATTCACATTTCAACTTTCAACTATTTAAATTGTCAGCTTTTTCCTTTTAAACAAATTTTAAGTGAAACAACACAAAACACTGCAAACCACAACAAAATTAAATATAAATAAAATATGAAAACAAAAAGAACATGCACATTCTCTGTCATATAGGCCTGCATGAATAAACTTTCTGAATCCTTTATCATCCGTAACTGAAAATAGCTGTGGATGATTACTACACCTTTCTAATGTGACGTTGTTATCCCTGGCTCTCTTTCTCTCTCTCTCCCTCCTGCTCTGTTCCTGTGCTACTGCGAGTGTAACTATCGCTCCTCCCCCCTCTTCCCAGGGCAAAGCACAAGGCTCGCGTGCAGAGTGAAGCGGAAAAAAGTGTGAGAGAGAGGGTGAGAGAAAGAAAAAAAAACCCATGGCTCCCGATAAGGAGCCGGCTCATGTCGTTCATGTCAAAGACCCGGCTCTAAGAGCCGTTTCGTTCGTGACCGACACATCACTACTTTTCTGGATGCTCAACCACCCTAAAAGCAACATGCCCTTTTAATGCTACATTTTCCAAACTTCTCTGTTGGAGATCATACAGCAGATTACAGTGAAATCAAGTCCAGTGTTCTTGATGTCAAGTTGCTATTAGTGCACTCAAACAGAGGAGCTGCATGAGAGACAGGGATGGAAAGGGTTAGAGGTAAAGAGCAAAAGTCAAAGACAGCAAAAGCTGTAGCTTCTCTTTTGCCCACATTCATTGATGATGATTTCATGATCTAAAGTTTGTGCAAGTTTCTCCTCTTTTTCTGCTTTACTACAAATTTTGCTTTAACTTACTTTCAAAAGTTATATTAAGAACTGTGATCATTTATTCAGAATCATTCTTCGTGCATAGTGGTCAGTACAGTGGACAGCTATTCAAAGGCTGTTTTCTTGTATCTGTTTCAGTGTTGATGGCACACTTGCACTTAAACCACTACATCGGACACTGATGTGTCACTCCATACCAAATTCATAGGTCAAAACGTAGGTTGTCCACCTAAGTGGACATGTAACAAACTCTTTGAAAAGTACATGTTTAAAAAAAATGAAGTTCAAAAATCTTTTTTTTCATGCCTAAAGATGACTAAAACTACTTAAGAATAAAAATCCTGACTGAGGTTGTCATAATTCATGCATGAAAGGGTTCAACACTGAAATATAATCCAAAAAAGATATTTCTTTTGGATATGTTTTAATGTTTATCCTGTAACATTCAGGTCTGCAAAGGTGAAAATTATGTTTACATGCAGCATAATATGTTGGTATAATTGTAAGGCAGAATGGATGACGTTATGACTGGGGGCTGAGGCCTCCTAGTGGTTTGATCCTAGAATCGTCCCTGGTGTGTGGCTAATTGTCCCAGACGAACAAGGCAACTGATCATAAGAATGCAATTCTCTTCTTTGCCACAAGAAGTCACTGCCGGAAAAAATGAGTATGGTGCAACAGACCCCTGCTTGTGTGAGAGCACTGCAGACAGAACGAGGGCTCGAGTCATTTTGTTGTCCTGTCATAATCATATCGGACATGGTCGGGAGGTATGACTGAGAGCAGTGCATAGTTACAAGGTTTATAAAACAACTGAAGCCGCTCAAAAAGAAGACGATTGAGCACACTTGGTGTTTTACCTGGCAAAGAATTAGACGTTTATTTGACCAACGGACAGGAACCGACTTGGCCATTCAGTCTTGACGTTTTCTCACTGCGCGAGTGCACACATATAGGTACATTTAACTGAAGCAAATCAGATGGTGACAGCTAGAGTCAAAGCAGGTTCTAAACTTAAACATTAGCTAAAAATACCCGACTCACTGCCAGAGGCGGAGGCAGACATTTGATACACCCGGGGCTTAGCCCTAAAGGTAGTATGCATGTGGGATTTTTTTTTTTTTTTTTTGGGGGGGGGGGGGGGGGGGGGGGTGTTCACCTGCTCTTGTTCCCTCTCTGTTCTGTCCTCATTCTCCTCTCTCTCCCTCTCTGCTCCTCTCTCTCCCTCTCTCCTCCTCTCTTTCTCTCCCTCTCTCCTCCTCTCTCTCTCTCCCTCTCCTCTCTCTCCCTCTCTGCTCCTCTCTCTCCCTCTCTCCTCCTCTCTCTCTCCCTCTCCTCTCTCTCCCTCTCTGCTCCTCTTTCTCCCTCTCTGCTCCTCTCTCTCCCTCTTTGTGCTGACAATCATCAAATATACAGTTGAAACCAGATATTTACACACTTTTCAGATAAAAACACTTTTTTAATTGTAACATCAAATCAGACTAAATGTTTATTTTTTTAGATTGATAAATATAAAAACATGTTTGTTAACTTTAAGAGTAAAGGGAGAAACTATCTGTATTTCTTAATCAAAAATGGCACCCAATTGTATTCAAAATTGAGCCACACTTATGGAGCTCCACAGTTCTTTTCCTGGTGTTTTGGTTGACATCTTTGGTTGATTTTCCCATTTCAAAGAAACAGGCTGTGTTTTGCCTTATATGCATCCACAGGTGTGCCACCAATTTACTCACATGGACTCTGCTAACCTATCAGAAGCTTCTTCAGCTCAGAATGGAATCGTCTGGAGTTTTCTTATTAATTAATAATAAACTAAGTGTACATGTACTCCTAAATTTGATGAAAGTGATAAAAAATAGACAGCTCTGTCTCTCTTTATTCTGACATTTAACTAATTCAAAGGATATTTATTTATCCAAAGCAAAACAAGTTTACTCTAAATTGATGATGTACAGTAATAAAATGTTCTTGTGTTTTCCATAAAGTGTATGTAAGTATCTGGTTTAAACTGTGAATATACTGCTGTGTATTGAAATTCCTCTTGTTTTCCATAGAAATATACTGAACAACATACAAAGCATAATATATAAAATAACATCTACCAGAGTTTTTTCTTTGAAAGAAGCTCCTTATGCCCATTCTTGTATATCAGTGCATTACTGAAACCGATTTATTTAGCCGCGGAGGGTAACGACTGAAAATATGAAATAAACACATGTGTAAGCTAAGACTCTCTAAAGAAACAGCATTGTTGTTGTTCTACTTTTCATTTCGCCATTTGTTGATTCACTCGAAGAGCAAGTAACGTAATATTGGTCAAGTGATCAGTTTGATATCAATCTTTTGTGATTCACCGTCATATTTACATTATTTGTACAGTACGAATGATTTGCTTTTGGTACCTGGTCGATCTTCAGCTCTCCTTAGTCTGCTTGGCTCCGTTTCTCCAACAGGCAGCAGCTCCCCCCGGCCCCTCGCTCAGTCGCTGAGCTCGGATCATACCAATATTAGGAGGGATTCACGCACAGTCATAAATTTCCACAGTGTGCACTATGTGCTTCGAATATTGTGTGTAGTTTTTGTTTTATACAGTTGTCAGCCAGGCATCTAACTATGAAAAAATTACACTCCAAAAGACCCCGGGCTTCTGACAAAACAACCCGGGCTTAAGCCCAGTAAGTCACCCCCCCCCCCCCCCGCTCCGCCACTGCTCCCTGCAATGCAATGAAATAAACTAACACCAAGAGCGAATGTATAATTGTAACCGCGTCGATATGTCGTGGTGCAGCCAGTGCTGCTCCTGCATTATCATGTTTTGTTTTGTTTTTTTAAAAACAGGCCCACCCACTGAAACGATAAGCCTCACAGTAAAAACGAACGCGGCGAATGGCATAATCATCATGTTTGTAACTGATAGCACAACCAACAGGCCTATTAATTAATTGTAGAATTTAGATTTTAAATCAGAATCCACGGACTGATTGTTAAAGCGTACTGATTTAATTTATCTCATATAAATTGCAATTACAAAGGCAGTTAATAAAGTAAATAAACACAAGCATATATACAAATGTATGTATGTTTAAAAAGTTATTCTTGGCCGTCATAAACATGAAGCAGTAGTTTTGAGTAAAGACAACTGGAACATATGACATCAAAGATTTATTTATTCAGAATTAATTATTACGGAAAATATTTTTGACATAAATTGAATGTATACCAATCAAGTACATTTTATTTGACCAAATTCAATTACATTTAGCGTTTGACATGTATGTAAGAAAACTATATGGAAAACTTACATTTAATCAAATTACTTGAATTCAACATTTTGGACATAAATCTCTTTTGAGTGTAAATAAAATATTGAAATAGCAGTTACTAAGTTATATTTACATTTTTTTTCTTGTAGTTTGGTGTAAAACAAAATAAAAGCTTTAACCTCCAGTTAATAAGGAGTGTGATTTGTGAGGATAAACACTTGTTTAATTAGAACAAATAAAAAAATCATCTTTAGATTTACTCATCTAAAGGAGTGAGCCAAAATAAAAATGTTTGGATTAATTCCAAAGTGGAGGTTATTTATAGACCCTTACCATCCCTCAAGAGCGCATTTCCAGTGTGGGGCAAAGCTGAAACGATAAGATATTTGGCTTGTACACATACCATATGTGTTTCTTAGCAGCCAGTTAATTCATTAAGGCCAGTTTTTAACGTCCGAGCATTACCAGCACGTCCAAGTTTGAGCAGTTTGAGCAGGTGATACTAGCTGTCAGTTTTGTACGCTTCAGTTGGATGCCCGTGGGAAATATAATTCTGATTGTTTCGTCCTATATTATAGAACACCGTGAGACTTTGGTTTCGTGTTTATCTCATGCCAGCTGTTACATGTCATTTGGAATCCTTCCAAACGCCTATAGCATTATCTTGAAGGGGGGCTGGGTGTGCCTATGTTCCACTGCATCCATAAAACCCCTCCGTTTGCAGCGAACACGGCATTGAACTTGAAAAAAAAAAAGTCCAGAGGAAAGATGAGTCTTTCTGCTAAGGACAAGGAGATAGTCAAGGCCTTTTGGGCTAAAGTGTCGGGAAGGGCGGATAACATTGGCGGTGACGCTGTTGCCAGGTAAATAAGAAAAAACACGAGGCGAATTTAACCCGCTTCTGCATTTTTATCTATTACTTACTGGCTTATTCACCTGTGTTTTTGCCCAGGATGCTGACAGTGTACCCTCAGACCAAGACTTACTTCTCCCACTGGAAGGACCTGAGCCCCAGCTCTGCCCCAGTGAGGAAACACGGAGGAATGGTGGCAGCTACAATAACCGATGCTGTGAACAAAATCGACGACCTGGCAGGGAGTCTTCTTACCCTCAGTGAGCTGCATGCTTTCACTCTGCGAGTGGACCCTGCAAACTTCAAGGTATTTGTTTATTAAATCATGAAAGCGGTTCAGAAAACCTGTGGGTTTGCTTTAAAGATTAATTGGACTACAAATTAAACGCTTGCTTAAACATTTTTTAGTAGTTTTTATTTAAATGTGCCTCCATAGGCTACTGGTTGAGACTGCATCCCTTCTAGTGAGGAACTGTAACGTCATCATTAATTATTCTTTGATTTAGAAGCCTATAAATCTGTCCCATCCACACATGGATAAGGCCATATGCAAATATAAATAAATCATAAGTTGAACCCCAATTCGTGACATCGAGCTACAGTTATCTTTAGGATAAATGAAATGTGTGTTTCAGCTGCTGCAGCGCAAAAATGTTACACTTTTAAACAAACAGGGAAGTTGCCTGTGTTGTCAGCAAGTCAAAGCACGACACTGTCACCGAAGAAACACAGGATAGACTGAGTTATGATTCAGATAACTGATCTTTGATGTCATAATCCCTGATTCTGCTAAAGAAGTGTCACGATCTTTGTACAGATTCTTGCTCAGAACATCCTGGTGGTTCTGGCCACTATGTTCCCCGTCGACTTCACCCCTGAGGTCCATATGGCTTTAGACAAGTTCCTGGCTGCCTTGGCTCGTGCCCTGTCTGTGAAATACCGATAAATTGCATACTGGAGGCGACGAGCGGCAGGGGCTCAGATAGCAATTCACTGCCAGTCTGAATCTGAATAAATCAAATGCAATGAAACTGCCGTGTTTGTTTGGGTTTTTTTGTGTGGTGTACATTAAAAATACTTTACACCACAATACTTTATCATCCGTCATAATTTATGAGAGGTCCTTTGATGCGAAAGTCACAGCATGACTTATTTTTATTTTACACCATCTTATTTAAAATTTGAAAGAATAGGCTAATTAATATCTTACACCCACTATTTAACTCTTCTGTTACACCCTGATATAGTTGCAAATGCTAGAAAAAAAAAAAGAAAAAACAACAAAGTGAAAAATAAGCTCGTTGTTTTATTGATTTAAGCCTCCTCAAGACATGATTTAAAAAACAGAGTATGTAACGGTCCTATTATGAAAAAGGGGAAATAAAGCAAACAACTTGAGGTATATGCTTCATATATCTTATTTATTAACATCATTTTGAGGTACAATTTAACAACAGAGTGTGTGACGGTCCTCTGCAGCTCTCTAGTAGTACTGCTTTCTGAGGGAGGACACCACCACTGCCAGGAACTTCTGAAAAGCTGCGTGTACCTCAGGAGTGAAGGCTTTACTCAGCTGGGAAGCAACCACAATGGTCAGGCAGTGACCCAGGAGCTGTAACACAACACAACATGCATGATATATCATGAACATGCTAAATAAATACATAAATATCAATAGAAGCCAGTACCATCAGTTCACAATTGCCTACCATGAAATTGTCAGGGTCCACCTGCAGTTTCTCAGAGTGCAGCGCGCTCAGCTCTGCATATGTGGCCTTGATGTTGTCCATGTCCTTCACGGCTTTTTCCAGAGCTTCCATGATGACTTTTCCATGAGACGCAACCCTTGGATTTGATGTGATGGCAGCAGCATTGTAGAGGTTTCCAAATCCACCGAAATACCTCTGAGTCCAGGGGTAGACAATCAGACACCTGCGGAAACAGAAAATTTTAAATAGCTCACAATTACTAAAGAAGAGTCATATATAGAGTCATATAATCTTGCACATTCTTTAAGGGAGAAACATGGTCATACCTGGAAAAAGCTGCTTGCCCAACGACCGCATAGTCGATCTTGGAGAAGATGTCCTGGATCGCGGTGCGCTCAAAGTCTGTCCAACCATTTTGCTTTGTTGAGTTTTGCACTTGTCCTGTTAGTCAGCAGCCCACCACACGCAGCTTTTAAAGGTCTGTTTCGCTCCACCCAAAGATATGCAGTTGGGTGGAGTAGGACAGTAGGGTGGATAAACCGAGTTACATGTAACGCTTTGTACTTCTTTGTTCGTGTAACTTGAAAATCAGTCAAGAGAAAACAAGCTTTCCAGTGTAAGTCTTCGTCACATTTGTGCCAGCTTAGTTAATTAGTTTCATTATTCATAAACGTTTTCGTTACCTGATGTTTTCAGTATTACAGTTTTAAAAAATCATTTTAATGTTAGGGAATCACACAGAGCTACATTTTTAAGTTCGGGAAATTCAGAATATCATAAGAACACCTTCTGAATCGAGCTGACTCACAGACCAAATCCCAGTCTCATTTAACAGATCTGCAGACGTTTTTTTAATTAGCTTAATTAACTGTAAGTAAACATAAATAAAGAATTGTTTAAAGATAAGGTGAGATTAAAAAAAACCCCAGAAGATTCCACTGCGCTGGAGAGATAGCATTTTGGTTTTTATTGAAACTTTTTTGGTCTCATTTTTCCATACTTCTATATCTCTTCCGCTAATTTTAGGTTGATTTTGGCAGAGTTATCATGCCCTGTGCTCACATGGGAACCTAGAAATCAACTTTCCTTCCTGAGGCTAACGGCTCAGTGTGCACCCACCTGTTGAACATCAGATATGTTTCAGTAAGGTGTTGGCTGCTAAGATATAACGTCATCATGTTGGTAACTGACAGCCTTGCAAAATCTAGAACTTGAATCAGTATTTCTAGTCCTCTACATGTTTAATTTTGGTTTTTCAGTACTAAGCTGTATGCTACGTAATTTTTATAATATGTTCTTGTATAATAATAATAATAATAATAATAATAATAATAATAATAATTATTATTATTATTATTATTATTGTTATTATTATTATTATTGTTGTTGTTGTTGTTGTTGTTGTTGTTGTTATTATTATAAATTTAAAATGTCCATTTTACTGCTTTGACTTATTTCAGCACCACATTAATATGAACAGCAACAGACTCAAAGACAACAATCACTGTCACTGGAAATCTATGTTTTGGGTTTTAAAACTGCAAACTTTTAGTATTCAGTTGGATTAATTGAATTAATTTATTAAATAAATGAATAAATAAACACTGCCTTGAGACTGGCTTACGGACTGGTCTTCAGAGCCACCATTGCAATTTTATCTTGCGTTTATCTTGAGCAGAACCTTGTGGTCATATCTCTGAGGTGGCCCGGGTGTGTCCATTGCTTGTTTCATGTATAAAAGCCCCCGTAGTTTGAGCTGATCAGGAAAAGCGAAAAACAAAACAAAAACAGGCAACATGACATCCCTTTCCGAAAAGGACAAGAAAAATAGTCCAAACTTTCTGGGCTAAAGTGGCTGGCAGGGAGGAGGACATCGGTTGTGATGCTGTCTCCAGGTAAATATGCCTTATGATATACAACCTATGACCCCAACTGGACAGACCCTCTGCTGCATTTTTTACCTACTATTTACTTAACCTACATTTTACCTATGCTGACAGTGTACCCCCAGACCAAGACTTACTTCTCCCACTGGAAGGACCTGAGTCCCGGTTCTGACCCGGTGAGGAAGCACGGAGCAACCGTGATGGCTGCAGTTACTGATGCTGTCAGCAAAATTGATGATGTGATCGGAGCTCTTCTGAGCCTCAGTGAGCTGCACGCCTTCACTCTGAGAGTGGACCCTGCAAACTTCAAGGTACTTATTTATTAAATCATAGCAGTGAAACTTTTTAGTGTTTTGCTGTGAAGGTTTGGACCTAAATAAAACAGATCACAACTTTTGTGCATTTTCGTATTAATATAAAAATAATTTAATAGATTTAATATTTTTTTGTCTTTAGACATCCCAAGTTTTTCTTCCCAAATCACTATTCTCAAGCATATCTATTTTCTGTCTAAATTACACTTAACCCAGACTGTGCGGTTCAATCGTACAAAAAAAATGTTTGCAGAATATTACAGCAATTAAATGTGACTTTAAATGTGGCTATCATGTTTTCACAGGTTCTCTCTCACAACCTCCTTGTGGTCCTGTCCACCACATTCCCCAACGACTTCACCCCCGAGGTCCACGTGGCTATTGACAAGTTCCTGACTGCGGTGGCGCTTGCCCTGTCTGAAAAGTACCGATAAATTGCACTCTGACGGTCAACAACATGGGCTTGGATACTCCCAAACTGATTTTTAATGTAAAAACAAATAAATAAATCTAATACAGTACTGCTGTTATCTGTGTGGTGAAGTGAATTTATTTAAAGTTGATATCAACTTTCAATTTGGTGGCAAATCTAAAAAATAAAAACAATATACGTGTAATAAAGGAGGGCTGAGATGAAAGGCCAACAAAATGTGCCAGAATTTATTAAAAGTCAAGATGAGTGACCAATAAGCTTTCAGCTGGCCACTAAATAAAACTTAATGTGCAAACACAGAAAGAGTGTTCAAAGTAATAGCCTACCTTTCTAACCATTAAATGCGAGCTGCCACAGAGTAACGATTTTATTTGTTTCTACAGCTATAATGTTGTGCAATAAAAGTAACATCGCTATAACTTTATTGCAGGCTATAGGAGGCTGCCGATGTTTTGCAGATCCCAGCACAAATTAATATTCTGACGATTATATTTTTTAAAATAATATCAACATTAATTCTATTCATTCTATAAAATAGCTTTTTAGATGCCTGTATATATATTGTTGCTGCAGCAATTATGCTTTAAAATAACATGGAAAATCCAATCCAAGATAAACCCAGAACACAACACAGCAGCACATGCTGTAGTTTGCTGAGAACATCTTTATTATTGTTTATGATTCCTTTATAATTGTCCAGAGCAATGCAATAACCAACAAAATTTGTAAAGCAAAGAAAAAAATGTGTACGTTCAAATGATTTATAAAACCAAACGCTGCAAACTTTATTTTCATTATAACCATGGCCAGGGTCACATGCTCTTATTAGTAATTGACAGTTTATTTGACCTCGATCAGTTACAGCACAATCTGATTTACTAGAAGTTATGCCTTTAAAAAAAACACCCCAGAAGAAGATAGTAGTGATGTGGGATAATGCAGAATAAGGTATCGATCTGATACCAAGTAAATAAAGGCCCAGTTTTGCCCATACCAATACTGATACTGATACTTTAAATCTATATAGGCAGTTTATGTAGGGGAGAGCAGTGTATCAGGATTTATGACATGAGTCATGTCATACAGTTTACGAATTCTTAACACATTTTTAATGTCGTTCTACACTAATGAGTCGACACAACTTATCTCACAAAGTTCAGTGGGCTACATACTGAATTTAGAGAATACAAACAAATTATCAACCCTATTGCACTGCAATCGATCCAATACCATGGTTGTTATGGATACCATCAACTAGAAGACACAATGGTGTTTTCCTTTTACAAGTATCACCTTGCTCACATTTGTCTGTGTGTGTTTGTGTTTGGATGTAGTTGTATTTCGTTTGTACATCAGCTGTCTCACAGAACAGTATAAAAGAACAGTGTGTAGGCCTATATATTTTTCTATATATGAACAAAGCTTACAAGACTCTCAAAGAGTTACTTTTATTTACTAATATGACCATATATTCTGAAAAAAGGGGAAATAAAATGAACAACTTGAGGTATATGCTTCATATATCGCATTTATTATCAGCATTTTGAGTCACACTTTAAAAACAGTCCTCTGTAGCTTTCTAGTAGTACTGTTTTCTGAGGGAGGACACCATTTAAAAATTAAAAGAATAGGCTCATTTATAGGTTGCACTACAAGATACACCCACCATTTAACTCTTCTGCTACACCCTGATATAATTACAAATGTTGGAAAAGGAAAAAACAACAAAGTGAAGAATATGCCCATTGTTTTATTTATTTAAGCCTCCTTAAGACATGATTAAAAAAACTGAGTATGTGACGGTCCTCTGCAGCTCTCTAGTAGTACTGCTTTCTGAGGGAGGACACCACCACTGCCAGGAACTTCTGAAAAGCTGCGTGTACCTCAGGAGTGAAGGCTTTACTCAGCTGGGAAGCAACCACAATGGTCAGGCAGTGACCCAGGAGCTGTAACACAACACAACATGCATGAGATATCATGAACATGCTAAATAAATACATAAATATCAATAGAAGCCAGTACCATCAGTTCACAATTGCCTACCATGAAATTGTCAGGGTCCACCTGCAGTTTCTCAGAGTGCAGCGCGCTCAGCTCTGCATATGTGGCCTTGATGTTGTCCATGTCCTTCACGGCTTTTTCCAGAGCTTCCATGATGACTTTTCCATGAGACGCAACCCTTGGATTTGATGTGATGGCAGCAGCATTGTAGAGGTTTCCAAATCCACCGAAATACCTCTGAGTCCAGGGGTAGACAATCAGACACCTGCGGAAACAGACAATTTTAAATAGCTCACAATTATTAAAGAAGAGTCATATATAGAGTCATATAATCTTGCACATTCTTTAAGGGAGTGAATATCAGAAACATGGTCATACCTGGAAAAAGCTGCTTGCCCAACGACCGCATAGTCGATCTTGGAGAAGATGTCCTGGATCGTGGTGCGCTCAAAGTCTGTCCACACAACCATTTTGCTTTGTTGAGTTTTTCACTTGTCCTGTTAGTCAGCAGGTCACGGCGTGCAGCTTTTAAAGGTCTGTTTCGCTCCACCCACAGATATGCAGTTGGGTGGAGTTAGACAGTGGGATGTGCCAGTGTGGGGTTTGGCAGGACTATATTCACTTCACCATCAAACTGAATCAAAGAAAATGATTCAGTTTTTTCATTATCATTGAATCATAAATTAAATTCTAAATTATTTTCATTCGTCACTCTCAAAATCTGCGAATTTAGCCTCTGACCACTCAGATAGCTAATTGTGTCTACTCAGGTATACATGTGAGCCTCATTAGCTTTTATTATTTTATGTCCTGTTTTTTACATTTCACTGCAATGAAGGATCACCTCTGTCTAAACAGGAAATCTCAACTTTTGAGCTCTTTTGTGAACAAAAAAAGAAAAAAGTAAAAATAAACCCACAGATATCCAGGAAACATTTACTGCTCTCAGGGTGGATCCACCTGTTGGAAGTTTAGATAAGGCAGAAACAAACGTCATCCTCAAACCTTAGTCATCGTAAGTTTTAACTGCCTGAACAAACGGCAGTTAACTGCAGAATTTCAATTTGGAGTAATGACTCCTTGGCAATCTACATGTCTATATTTAAATCATAAATTTGAAGTGAAATTACATCAAATTTTGCTTGAATGAATTAGACCACCATCCAAATCTGGGTCCAAAATCTCCTGTGTAAAAAGCAAAATAAGAATGTTTAATCCACTGTTAAGATTGCAGCTGTCAAAATATAAAAAATTAGCTCATGCTTGAAAAGAAAATGCCTTGTTATAAAAATCCTCTGATATCATTAATTAATTGTTTTCCATTCTGATATCTGTTTGCAACATAAATAAATACGGGATTCACTAATGTCTCACCTTAAAAACTGAACTGTCTATCAAAGTTGATTATTTTAGATGATAAACAATTATTTTAATAAACAGTCAAAGTTAAAAATACAGTTTTCATTTGTTAATGTAACCCATGAGCCAAAAACATTGCAATTTTAGGTATTTATGAAAAAGTATTATATTTCATGATTTTCTATTTTATTTTTAAAATATGTACACACACACACGCACACACTCACACACACAGATATACATATTTAGTATACACATTCAGTAATGCGCAAATACTCTTATATTGTACATATATTTATTCGTATAATTGTCAGATTTACCCGCTCTTATATTTTGCTTGTTATTATGTTATTGTATTTTTGCTTGTGAAGCTCGCACGCAAGAATTTCACTCGCATGTACTGTACCAGTGTACCTGCACATGTGATGTGACAATAAAACTGATTTGATTTTGTTGTCTAGAAATACATTTTCCTTTTCCACTCTTTGGTTTAGTTTTATTTCTTTATTGTGTGCACTAACTTTATAGGTGAACACCATTTAAAACTCTTTTTCTTCAGTAGTTTTCAAAGCTATGTTGGGCCTGTCCAAGAGCCTGTTGCTATCTCTGAGGTGTGTCGGGTGTGTCCGTTTACTGTTCTACATATAAAAGCCTAAAGCTTTTCTGGTGGTCAAGACAACTTCAAACGAAAAGTCAACAGGCAAGATGACCAGTCTTTCTGCTAAGGACAAGGACACAGTCAAAGCCTTTTGGGCTAAGGTGGCTGGAAAGGAGGAACAAATCGGCTGTGATGCTGTCTCCAGGTAAATATGGATTATGACTTATAATCTGGACCCAAATGGACTGCTTTAACGTGCTCCTTTTTTTAAAATATATGTACTGTTAACTCACCTTACATTTTTACCCAGGATGCTGACAGTGTACCCTCAGACCAAGACTTACTTCTCCCACTGGAAGGACCTGCGCCCCGGCTCTGCCCCGGTGAAGAAGCACGGAGCAACCGTGATGACTGCAGTTACTGATGCTGTCAGCAAAATTGATGATCTCACCGGTGGTCTTCTCAGCCTCAGTGAGCTGCACGCCTTCACTCTGAGAGTGGACCCTGCTAACTTCAAGGTACTGACATACAATAAATTCTGAAAGTGGTCCTGATTTCGTTGTGTTTTTTTTCATGAAGGTTTAGTTGCAGTTTCTTTGTTTCTAAGCTTAATGTACATTTAATGTTTAACTTCTTGTAGCAGTACTGAATACTGAATCGCAGTATTCAAATAAACAGAAATAAATAACCCTGGCATGCATTTTCTAACAGCATGGCGTTTTTTTTATAAAAATGTGATCTTCATCTTTTCACAGGTTCTTGCTCACAACCTCCTCGTGGTCCTGGCCACCGTGTTTCCCAACGATTTCACTCCTGAGGTCCACGTGGCGATGGACAAGTTCCTGGCTGCTGTGGCTCATGCATTGTCTGAGAAATACCGTTAAAGTGTACACATGAGCAGATGTCTCAATTTGAATAATGAAACATAATAATAAAATAAAAATCAAACTGTTGTGATTATTTTTATATTCTTCTTGTGTTTGCAAACAATAAGTTAAAAGGATTTAAAAGCTTTCTATTTCAGGTCAACAACACATTGGCCCACATCTACATCCATTTTTTTAAGAGATGTAGACTGACCCTAACCTTTGATATGATTATAAATACTTGGCTGTTTGTAGGGGGGTAATAAGAAGACTTTGCAAAAATGTAGTACAACTTGACAAAAGCCAAGCAGGAGTTTTCCTTGTTGTTTAGTTCTTCCCCTAAGCTTATAACACATCTGAAGCTACATACATAGCATAGAGAAGTCCATTGAAAACCTGAAGTAAAATCAAGATCTGAATTCAGAGCAGTTGGGACACTTTTACTTGACTTTCAAATTCTGCATTGGTTTCTCTTTTCTATAGTCATTTATAGCGATTTAAATAATAACTATTATGACAAAAGTCACCTCAATGCGCTTTATATTGTACAGTAAACACATTGAACATAGGAACACAAGACCTCTTCAGAATAAAAGAAGAAACATAATTAGACGCAGACATGACAACAAGAACTTGACAACACAAGACACGCAGACATGAAACACATGAAGGGCAAGGGAGACTTAATACAGGGGTTGAAGACACAAAGGGGAATCTAATAAAAAAAAAAGTCTATAATGGCAACCTAGGCATAATAGAAATGAACTTAGAAAACCTAAAGGATTTAAGCAAACACGGGGAGAACATGCAGACACACAAAGAAAGGCTCCAGCTAGGTGGCGGAATCAAATTCAGGACCGTCTTGCGAGGCAACAGCGCTGTTATCTGTTATATGACTGTTATCTGTTAACCTGCCAATTACTGAAATTAATAAAGAAATATGATTTAGTCACAGAAACACTGGACACTAAGTTATTTCCATTAGATAAAACAATAATTTTCAAACAAAACAAAACATTAACCCATTTTCTCTGTGGTAGAAAAAAGCTTTTGTGACTAAATAGGTAGATCGAGCCCAGAAACAAAGACCAAAGGAGACCTTCATAAAATTTGGAATAAAGATACAGTTTTTATTGTTGCCACTATACACACTGTATTGTGAATGAAACCATCAATATGTGATTGAAATCCAGACTTTCAGCTTTAATTCAAGGGTTTTCACAAAAATTTTACATTCTTTCAAATACTTTCTGCCAAAGCCTAATTTGACTTTCTTGGTCTTCAGTGTAATCAGTGGTTTGGACCTTGGTGCAAACTCAGCAAACTCAGTATCTCTTGATTGCGACTTTGACAACTCCTCAAGAGTGTTAGATGTTGTAAGTTTTATTTTCCTCACCACAGAAATAATTTTTGTCAGCATGCACTTGTATTTCATTGCGTTTAAGGTTGTTTGGTGTGGCTGCTTATTAGTCAATTGTCCTATAATTTTTCAAGTTCTCAAACTGGGGACTTTGTATAAAAATTACTTTAATTCTAAAACAGTTCATGAAACATTTTTGTAAAACCTCTTGATTTAGAGCTGAAAGCAAGCACTTCAATCACATGTTGACTGATTGATTTACAACCCACTGTGGTTATGTATGGAAGCAAATCCACAAAAACTGGGTTCTTGTCCTGAACATTATGTGCATGCATTTGGTTGCATGGTTTTTAATGCTCTTATTGTTATATCAGCCTGCACCACATACTTTGCTGTGTTTAGTCGTCACATTTGTTTTTACAAGCTGTGAGTTCAATGGATTCATTTTACATTATAATTTTTGAGCGGGATCATAACATTGAGTGTGCTTCCATTTTACTTGATGCACCATATAATATCTAGGTGGTTGTTGCATGACTTTTATATGTATCATTTCGCTTTTGATATTGAAATTTATTTTGCTAATAAGGTAGATATAAACTTTTACATTTTGGTGATTTAACACTAAAATTAGTAAACTGTTGGGGGTTTTTAAGTTTAACTTATCATTACAGACAGTTTATTTTAATCATAAACAAAGTGAAAAAGAAAACAGGGAAATTTCTGAAGTTGCTTAATATTTTATTTTGTTTAAAGCTCATTGAGACAAGGGTTTAAAACAGAGCATGTGACGGGCCTCTGCAGCTCTCTAGTAGTACTGTCTTCTGAGGGAGGACACCACCACTGCCAGGAACTTCTGGAAAGCTGCATGGACCTCAGCAGTGAAGTTTTTACGCAATTGAGAAGCAACCACAATGGTCAAGCAGTCACCCAGGAGCTGTAACACAACAAAACATGCTTTAGCAATCTTCAACTCGCACACACATAACAATGAAAATCAGTACCATTAATTCAATACATACCATGAAATTGTCAGGGTCCACCTGCAGTTTCTCAGAGTGCAGTGCGCTCAGCTCTGCATATGTGGCCTTGATGTTGTCCATGTCCTTCACTGCTTTTTCCAGAGCTTCCATGATGACTTTTCCATGAGACGCAACCCTTGGATTTGATGTGATGGCAGCAGCATTGTAGAGGTTTCCAAATCCACCGAAATACCTCTGAGTCCAGGGATAGACAATCAAACACCTGAGGGAATATATAAATAACCGATTTGCTCTTAGTTCTAAAAGAAAAAATTACATTGTGTAATGCAAAAAATATGCCAGCTTTTTTCATTGCACATAAAGATGCTATTCAATTAACCCCAATTTCTTTATGTTAATATAAACACAAACAATGTTTCACCTGGAAAAAGCTGCTTGTCCAACGACCGCATAGTCAATCTTGGAGAAGATGTCCTTGATCGTGGTGCGCTCAAAGTCTGTCCACACAACCATTTTGTCTTGTTGAGTTTTTCACTTGTCCTGTTGGTCAGCAGGTCACCAAGTGCAGCTTTTAAAGGTCTGTTTCACTCCACCCAAAGATATGAAATTGGGTGGAGTTGGAGAGTGGGAGTTGACTAAACTGGTTCAGTTTAACGATTCTGAGTTCAGCTTTAATAAACCATCAAAATGAATCAAAAATTAGTTTGAAACTTTTATTATGGACAAATTCAATCCATATTTGGATAATTGATCAAGGATCTAATTAACAATTATCTTTGTTTCTCCTTTTAATTGGTTTTGATGGTTGAAAATTTTCACTGTTAGAATTACCAAAATTACTGTGACTGGTAAGATAAGCTTTAGTCATACAGAATACATAAATTTGCTGTAGCTGTGTAAGTCTTTAATGTATGAACAATATATTTATATATTTAGATAATAATTCTCCAACACATGGTACCTAATATAGATATAAATGCTTAGGAGCAGTGAGCAGCCAACTCCAGATTGTAAGTCAGTGCAATGGAAAAGAGAACTTTTGGAGAAACTCTGGTATTTAAAGTGTCTGTAAAATTCTAATTTCTTGTTCAAAATTAAAATTGTGTATCAGTCAATCATTTTTCTTGGTATGAAGTGCCCAAATTCAACAGCAAACAGTTTCCAGATCTAAATATCTTTACTGAAGTGCGTAGGCACCGGGCTTTTGGTGCCAGAGCATGTGAAAGAAGTGACATAAAGAAATATATAATCTCAGTTAGAAAAGTAAATCAGTTTTTCTCCTTCAATATTAATTTTACATGTTAAGTATAACAAACATTTTTGTATTTTTAAATAATTAACACAAATACGTAAATACAGAAGCTGTCAGTGTAATGTGTGAGCTTAAATTTTGAAATTAGAGATTTTGTCAGTATTTTAAAGACACCAAAAATACTAAAGCTTAATGGGAGGTCTTCATGGTGTTTAGATCTAGTAAGACAAGAACAATAAGATACACTCATAAAGGAAACGAAGTTCACTACAGAATGTATTGTTGTTTATTTAACTACACATAAGACCAACACTTTTTTTGTTATAGTTATGTTCATAGGCCTTATGAACTCACAACACACTTATTAGTCTGAGCCTCATTAACTTTCATAATTGTATGTTTTCCTTTTCACACTTCACTGAAATGCAGGATCACCTCTATCTAAAGGGGAAATCTCAGCTGTAAGCCATGTGTGAGCTCTTCTGTGCTCCCAAAAAACGTTAGATAAACACACAGATTTCCAGGAAACATTTATTGCTCTCAGGGTGGATCCACCTGTTGGAAGTTTAGATAACACAGAAACAAACGTCATCCTCAAACCTTAGTTAACGTAATTGTAAGTGCCTGTACAAATGTTAGTTAACTGCAGTATTCAAATTTTAAATCAGAATCCCTTAGCCGTACAATCCACTGTAAATGTTTATATTTAAATTACATCTTTGAGTTTAAATGACAAAAGTTTTTAGTGCAGTGTTCAAATTTATTAGATCACCAGCCAATATGAGGTTTGTGCCACAACTGACCTAATTTCTTAAAGCATTTTTTATGTTTCTATAATGGTCAAACCACCAATATGTACAAACACTTAAATTAAAATGTTAATGCCAAAATATAATTATTTTCATTATCCATAAATTTTAAAATGTACAGCTTTACAAAAAAAAGTAAAGCACAATATTATTTCTTGATTGAGATATCAAATTACAGTTACTTACTCGCCTGTTATCCTTTATTTAATCAGGTAAAAGTCTCACCTAAAAAAAACAAAAGGAGAACCCTTTTAAGAGAAACCTGGCCACAAGGACAGTAGAAGTTATAATATAATAAATAATAGATAACAAGTAAAGAAACAAATGGGTCATTCCATCTCAAATCAGCCAACTTTTAGAACATTTCCTGCTCAACCGTCTCCAATTTGGCCAAAAACTGTCCTTTGACCTACTTTCAAATCTTTTTTTGCACGTTGAAATCTACATGTTTGAACATGAATATCTCCAATTAATGTTCAAACATTTACACATAAAAGCCTGAAAATGAAATAAAATAGAATCAGGATCTGCCAGATTTTTAGTTAGTTGAAATATAAACACAACAAAAAAAGAAATGTCCAGCACTCCTGCAAAGTCTGATATTTGAGTACATATTAATTGAAAACTTCAAATTGCTTAAAAATAACTAGTGATGATTTCTGAAAGATTTGAAGTTAATGTAATACATGTTGTACTCTAATCATAACTTAGTAAAAAAAATTGTTAAATATGTTCTAAAATGTCATTGTTGATAGATTTCATTGAGGGTCGTTCCATCACTAATCTTCACATTTACAGAACCTTTACTGTTAAACCACCTCAAATTTGAATAGAAAAATATTATATGCTTCAAGGTTTGGACATATCATGATTGCTGTACAATCTTAGCTTTATATATAAAATACTTTAAGTTATATATGTTTGTTGTTTCCTTATATATTTTAACCCAAATTATTGATGGCACTAAGTTTCAGCATGATATGTAACTAGAAAATTTCTTCAAAATATAAAATATTACATGCACATATTTAACAAAATTGTTTTCTCAGTTATAAATTGAGCATTATCTGGAAATTCCAGAATTTTGAGCTTGTGATATTTATTTAGTCCAGCATGAAAGTTATATGAAAATGGGATGTTCTTCATTTTTGTGAATAAGAATCTAGTGTTAAGAAGTATTCTGTGTTTATTTTAGGGTTATTGTTTAGTTTTTTATTAGTGTGTGCTCGAACAAATATCTGTCCCAAATGATCAATTCTGATTCATTTTGATAAGAAAGGACAGTGAAAACAGGCTTTAGCAAGAAAAATGTCATGAAAGTGTCCTTTGGGGGAAAAAAAACTATATAAAAACTTACTTGATATATGAATCTAAAATTACCAGCAATCAGTATATACTGTATATTGAAACTTTGGACCAAAAGGTTTTTATATAAACAGGGGAAAGCGGAACTGGAAACTAGATGGTGAAGTTTTTAATATATAAAGCTAAAATTTCACAGCAATTGTAATATATGTCCAAACTCTGAACTATAACATTTTAATGCAAACTGGAGAAGGTTGAACAGAAAATGTTATAAAAATGTGATGATTTGAGTTTGGACTGACCCAAGTCTTAAAAACTAAAAATATGCACACATGTAACAAAATTACTTTCTGAGGTATAATTACAGTATCATCTGAAAACTCTATTATATTTATCTATCTATATTTTGTTGTATTTGGACAGGACAACCTACTGATATTGTTGTTCTTGTGGTACAAGTTATATTGAAAATGGCATTTTCCTAATTTTTGAAGTTTTTAATTAATGTGTGCTCAAATATGGGACTTGCATGAGTACTGGAGTTTTTTGTTGTTGTTGTTGTTGTTGTTGTTTTTCTTTCATTTTGGAACTAGCTCACACATTTTGTGATGTATCTGTCTCAATTTCAGGATCTGTATTAATTGTGACTTTAAGAAAGACCAGTGAACATTTCAGGATTCTATCTTTGATAGTCTTTGAAAGATTCATGTTCAAACATTGCTGCAGATTTCAATGTATGAAAAATTGTAGAGCAGAAGCCTTGATTTGAGACGGTTTGACCCCAAAACAACTGATATTGCATTCAGACGTGAGCACTAACATGCAAATCATATCCAACAAGAGATCATTACAAAAGTGAAATTAAAAGCAGTCATACTGGCCAAAAAGGTATTTTCTCGCTCCATTAAATTGATTGTTTTTTTTATTATATTTTTTAACCTGTTTGTGAAATAGGTTAAAAAATAAATAATTAAATAAATGTATGCCTCACCTTAAAAACTGAATTGTCTATCAAAATGTATCATTTCTCAAGATAAACAGTTATTAAATCAGTTGAAATCAAAAACACAATTTAATTTGTTAATGTAGGCTATAGACTAACAGATATTAAAATTTGAGGTATTTATAAAAGTATGTTACTTTGTGGTTCTATTCTTCAGACATACATTTCTCTTTTCAAGTCTTTGGTTTGATTTATTTATTTATTTTTTCATTGTGTGCACTTTAATTAAGTGAACACCATTCAAACATCTTTAATGATTTACTCTTTTTCTTTAGTAGTTTAGCTAGCATGACAATTGGTTTACCGTTTATCTCACCAAAGGCGTTACATGTCACTGGGGGCCTGTCCAGGTTGCTATCTCTGAGGTGTGCCGGGTGTGTCCGTTTACTGTTCTACATATAAAAGCCTAAAGCGTTTCTGTTGGTCAAGACAACTTCAAACAGAAATCCAACAGACAAGATGACTAGTCTTTCTGCTAAGGACAAGGACACAGTCAAAGCCTTTTGGGCTAATGTGGCTGGAAAGGAGGAACAAATCGGCTGTGATGCTGTCTCCAGGTAAATATGGATTATGACTTATAATCTACGAACCCAAATTGACTACTTTAACCTGCTCCTTTTTAAAAAAATATATGTACTGTTAACTCACCTTACATTTTTATCCAGGATGCTGACAGTGTACCCTCAGACCAAGACTTACTTCTCCCACTGGAAGGACCTGCGCCCCGGCTCTGCCCCGGTGAGGAAGCACGGAGCAACCGTGATGACTGCAGTTACTGATGCTGTCAGCAAAATTGATGATCTCACCGGTGGTCTTCTCAGCCTCAGTGAGCTGCACGCCTTCACTCTGAGAGTGGACCCTGCTAACTTCAAGGTACTGACATACAATAAATTCTGAAAGTGGTCCTGATTTCGTTGTGTTTTTTTTTTAATGAAGGTTTAGTTGCAGTTTCTTTGTTTCTAAGCTTAATGTACATTTAATGTTTAACTTCTTGTAGCAGTACTGAATACTGAATCGCAGTATTCAAATAAACAGAAATAAATAACCCTGGCATGCATTTTCTAACAGCATGGGTTTTTTTTAAAAAAATGTGATCTTCATCTTTTCACAGGTTCTTGCTCACAACCTCCTCGTGGTCCTGGCCACTGTGTTTCCCAACGATTTCACTCCTGAGGTCCACGTGGCGATGGACAAGTTCCTGGCTGCCGTGGCTCGTGCATTGTCTGAGAAATATCGTTAAAGTGTACACAGGAACAGATGACTGACAGCAGCATGAGATTGAATTCTTACTGTCAAACTGAATTTGAATAAAAAAGGAAACAAATCCAATCAAACTGTTGTGGTTATTTTTGTGATCCAGTAAATGTTTTTTTTGTTTAGACAATAGATTAAAAGCATTACAAGTTTAGGTCAATGGCAGGTGAAGACAAGTCATCCTGAATGAATTCATTTGGGTCATGTAAACAACCACTTAAATTGTTGAGTATTTATAATTTTTTTCTGTCTGTTTTAATTTTATTTTACAGTCAAACTCTGCAGTGAACTATTTCTCCTAAACATGACTAGTCTATAGTTATTAGTAGGAAATTATTAGTTATTAATTATACATCATCACATTTCCAAAGTCAGAAAAAAATTGTATTTGTTGAACAAAAAATTTTACAAACAATTATTTTTAAAAAAAATCTCTAGTAAGTGGAGAGGAACAGCAATGGTCCTCTGTCCTAAGACTTGGTATCTAAGGGGATAGGGTTTCTTAAGCAATGTGTGATGGCTGCATGCAACCACACAATTGAAATACTTGGGTAATATTCATTTGATCTTTTTGTCTTACGTTTACATTGTGCTCTAAAGCTTCTGTGATCATAAGTTAACCAATTTAATACTTTGAATTTACCTGTAATGCATGACAGCACTAAGCTATAGTCCAAACGGTGGCACAGACTCTGTTTTGCATTGTTTGTTGTTTTACATGAGTATGTGTTATATTAATTATATTTCTGTTCTTTTTGAGCTACCTGGCCTCTGCTCCAGTCCTGGTTTGGGTGGAAGAGGAGGCTGAGGGTGGAGCTGGTTTAAATGCAGAAGCCAATAAAATGGACTGGACCATCTATTGTGATCATGTAGGGGGGGATGGGGTTCTTCTTGAATGATGGTTAGCTGTTAACTCTTTAGTTTAGTCACCTTTGGTGTATATAACAGTTTATTCATTTGCTATATAACTAGAGCTGTTTCCCATTTGGGCAGGTCAGTTTGTTGAGTTATGTTTTGTGAAGTGAATTTTGTTAAGTTAACCTCTTTTACGGGCCCACCTGGTTCTTAAAAAAAAGTTTTGTTTTGTCATTTTGAATTTTTGTAATCATTTGGTCCTTTCGGGGGTACAATAAAATCCATTTTTTTGAAGATTACATTTGTGCCTATGTGTTCTTGGCTGCTTGGTCCATGATACAATGACTCAAGCATGTAATGTCACTTCCATATTAGTTGGGACAAACATAAAAATTTAAAAAATGTGCAGTTTTGCCTTTGTACACAACACACTGGATTGAAAACAAGAAAGTGCAGGCTTTCTCTCAGCTTTTTTTTTTTTTTAAAGAATGAATGCACTGACCAACTCAGAAACACTAGAACAAAAAAGGACAAGTGCATAATCACTGAATTATTTCAATGAAAACCAATTGTCACGACATGTAACTAAGCCAAAAACCTACTTGAAGAGGCTGGTGTATCACTGTCAGAGTCTTCAATTAAGAGATGTGTGCATGAATGGAAATAGAGTTTACAACAAACCACAGAATACAGTGACAGCCAGGGAGATGAGACTAGACTTTGCCAGAAAACATGTGAAAGATCCTGCACAGATCTGTAAGAAAAAATATAACATTTGGGAATTAATTTGGGAGAAGGAGAGAAGCAGCTCATGATGTGAAGCATGTGGAGAACGGGCGAGGCAGTGTTATGGCATGGGAATGAATGGCTGCCAATGGAAGTGGGTAGTCAGTGTTTATTGATGATGTGATTGCTGATAGAAGTATCTGGGTGAATTATGAAATTTACAGGACCATACTCTTGGCTCAGAATTTGTGAAATGCTGTAAAAAATTATCAGACTGTTTTTTGCAGTGCAAAAAAACATACTACAAAAATATTCCAAGAGTTTCTCAAGGCAAAGAAATTGGATGTTCACAGTCTCCAAGTCAATCACCTGATCTCTGTCCAACAGAGCATGCCTTTCCACAAATAAGCAGCAACTGGAGGCTACAGTCAAGGTCTATCAAAACAACTCAATAGAGGAAACAACATTTGGTGATTTACATGGGTTCTGGATTTCAGGCAGCAATTGGCTGCAGAGTCTTTTCATCCAAGCATTTAAAAATGGCTTTAATCCTTAAGCAGTCCATACAAGGTTTTTGCAAAGGACATTGTATTAAAACTTAAAGATAATAAAGCAAGTGAAAAAAAGAAAGGCACTGGGAACTTTCTGAAGTTGTTTAATATTTTATTTTTTTTAAAACGTATTGAGGCACAATTAATAACAGAGCATGTGACGGGCATCTGCAGCTCTTTAGTAGTACTGTCTTCTGAGGGAGGACACCACCACTGCCAGGAACTTCTGGAAAGCTGCATGAACCTCAGCAGTGAAGTTTTTACCCAACTGGGAAGCAACCACAATGGTCAAGCAGTCGCCCAGGAGCTGCAACACAGCACAACATGCTTTAGCAATCTTCATTGACACACACAAACATGCAATACTGGGAATCAGTGCCGTCAGTTCAGCATTGCCTACCATGAAATTGTCAGGGTCCACCTGCAGTTTCTCAGAGTGCAGCGCGCTCAGCTCTGCATATGTGGCCTTGATGTTGTCCATGTCCTTCACTGCTTTTTCCAGAGCTTCCATGATGACTTTTCCATGAGCAGCAACTTTTGGATTTGATGCAATAGCAGCAGCATTGTAGAGGTTTCCAAATTGACCAAAATACCTCTGAGTCCAGGGATAGACAGTCAAACACCTGAGGGAATGTGTAAATAATTGATTTACTCTTAGTTTTAAAAGAGAAATCTACATTGTGTAATGCACAAAATATGCCAGCTTTTTTCATTGCACATAAAGATTCTACTTGAATAGCCCAAACTTCTAAAAATAAATTTACGTCAATATAAAAAAAAACTATGTTTCACCTGGAAAAAGCTGCTTGCCCAACGACTGCATAGTTGATCTTGGAGAAGATGTCCTGGATTGTGGTGCGCTCAAAGTCTGTCCACACAACCATTTTGCTTTGTTGATTGTTGCTCTTGTGCTGTTAGTCAGCAGAGCCACAAAGTCACCTTTTAAAGAGTTCTTTTCACTCCACCCAAAGATATGAAATTGGGTGGAGTTGGAGAGTAGGAGTTGGCTAAACTGGTCAGTTTAACGATTCTGAGTTCAGCTTTGATTAACTGTCAAAATTAACCAAAAATCTGTTGGAAACTTTCATTATGGAATATCTTACAGACTACTTATTCTTCTATCTTGGGATAGGCTCCAGCCCTGAGTGACCCCTAACAGTTAAGAAAATTGGAAGTAAGGTAATCAAAAATATTTTGCAGACCTGGATAGAAATAAAGAACTGGATGAAGTACAATGAGTATATCCTTTGGAAAATAATGAATTCTAAATTTCAGTGACAAAAAACTTCTTGTGCTTGTAAATAATACATGTTTTTTTGTTTGTTTGTTTTTTAAATGGACCAGATTCCACAGATTTTAATTTTAACATATGACCAAACCATAGCATTAAGGTCCTGCATTTGCCATTTGTACATGCGTTTAATAAATAAACTTGATAAAGAGTTTTCTTAAAGAGGAAAATGACAAGAAAAGAATGGTACACCCACACATCCTACAGGCCTTTATTGACTGGCTGTAAGTAGAAAAAAAATTTAATAACTTTGTCTCAGCTTTTGTTTTTTTCTGGTTATCCACAAAACCTTTTCTGTCATTCTCTTAAATATTTTCAGTATTTCTGCCATATTTTAAAACCTGTTTTTCATCCTCAAATTTCTACACCTGATGTTTAACTTTACCTCAATATATCAGTAGCAACTGTCCACTCTGAGCTACATTTGAGCTCCTGTGGAGAACAAACAGCTGCTGTAAAAATTTAAACTGCCCTGTGAAAGGATTCACCTGCTGAAGATTAGATAAGCCTTAAACTGACACGGTTTTTTGAAGTGAATGTCATTGACATAGATTTTGGTTGTAGTGTTGGTAAATGATAGCCTAAACAACAGTATTTAAATTTTAACCTACACATTAGAACATCCCTGGACTCTCTGTGTTCAATTATATCCGTGATAGCTGCTTTCCACATTAGGATTTGGATTTGGTTTTTGATTATCTGTTTGGAAACATAAATTAGCCGTTGACTTATTAGTCTAAATATAGCCATAAACATTTAGATGCATGTGTATGTACAGTAAATGTATCTATAAAGCCCTGCTATAAATCCAACTATCTGTCCAGACCCAAATTTGAAGCCAACAGCCTTTTTAAAGTTATAATCATGTACCCATTTTGCTTTTTCTCAAATTATTATTATTAAATACATAAATAGATAAAGAAATACAAACTAACAGGTGACTTGTCGTGAATTAAATGGTAATATTAGACTGATATAAATTCAAAAATTGGAAGGTTAGTGATTTGATTTAACTGGCTCTCACTGAAAATTTAAGTTTTAAAATATGCACATTCATTTAATGAAGATGTTTCTTAAGTGAAGCCAAAAAGAAGAAATGAATTCTGATTATCTTGTTAAGTTGTCTTGCCTTATAGAGTCTTTTGTTTGGTGTTTGTCTCACGGGAACTGTTACATATCATTTTGAACATGCCTAAATTCCAGTACCTTATCTGTGAGGTGGGTCGGGTGTGTGCATTTCCTGTTTCATATATAAGACCTCCACAGTTTGAGCTGAACACAACTCCAACAGCAACAACAGGCAAGATGACCAGTCTTTCTGCAAAGGACAAGAACACAGTCAAAGCCTTCTGGGCTAAAGTGGCTGGTAAGGAGGAACAAATCGGCTGTGATGCTGTCTCCAGGTAAATATGGCCCCACAATGCCTACAAAAACCTGCTCCTGCATTTCTGTCTCTTACCCGCTGGCTTGTTCTCTTACATTTTTATCCAGGATGCTGACAGTGTACCCTCAGACCAAGACTTACTTCTCCCACTGGAAGGACCTGCGCCCCGGTTCTGACCCGGTGAGGAAGCACGGAGCAACCGTGATGGCTGCAGTTACTGATGCTGTCAGCAAAATTGACGATCTGACCGGAGCTCTTCTGAGCCTCAGTGGGCTGCACGCCTTCACTCTGAGAGTGGACCCTGCTAACTTCAAGGTACTGATCATTATTACTGTCATGTTTGTGGGGTGACATTATTTGAGGTCATCTACTTAATAAAAAGTTTGTGGTTCAGTGTAATCACTGAAGTGTGAATTTGTGTGAATGTTAGAGAGAAAAAAGCCTAGTCATAGAAAAAGAAGTACTTATATGAATGGGTCAATTAGGCAAGTTGTACGAAGTGCTTTGAATGCTCCAGTAGACTAGAAAAGCAATATATATACATCGGTCCATTTACTATGACAGCGTTTGCCAAATTAATTTTTCTGTTCTATTGTGAACACTGATTGGACTACAAATTAAACTCACCAGCTTTCATTTGATCTTAGATAGATTACTGGTTGATCTGAAATGATGTTCTCTGGTTACAAATAAATAAATGAAAAGTCCATTCATTTCAGTGTGATCATCATCTTTCCACAGGTTCTGTCTCACAACCTCCTCGTGGTCCTGTCCACCATGTTCCCCGAGGACTTCACCCCTGAGGTCCATGTGGCTGTGGACAAGTTCCTGGCTGCTGTTGCTCTCGCCCTGTCTGAGAAATACAGATAAACTGCATTATGTGCTCGAGTACTCACTGACAGTCTCACATGTAATAAAAGATCCAATGCAATTAAACTCTCGTGGTCGTTTGTGGTGATCATTTTTAAACAGTTGGATTATTATTGTAGCTTTTACCAGGAATGGGTTTTTTTCTCTTTATGGGCTAATTAAAGAAGAGTAGCGATTGATTTACTGAAAGCTTATATACACAACTTAAAAATAGAGCATGTGACGGTCCTCTGGAGCTAGTAGTACTGCCTTCTCAGGGAGGCTTGAGCTACAAAGACTCTCCTGGAAGCTGCACGGACCTCAGCAGTGAAGTATTGACCTAAACGAGCAGCAACTACAATGACCAGGCAGTCCCCCAGAACCAGCTATTCCTGTTTTATCGTCATTATTCCGAATTGCTTTCTTTTTCTTCTTCCTATTATTATTATTATTATTATTATTATTATTATCTTGGGTGGATGAATGGATGGAGTTTCGATGGGGGGGGGGGGGGAAATGAATTATTTTAACCACGCAGAAATACCATGACAGCTTACATAGGGTGTGACCTCGGTTGGCATCTCACCCCGCCCCTGCTGAAGATTTTGAGTTCATGCGATACACCTGTTACACTCGGTTGGCGTTTTGTGCTTCAACTTATTTTTAAAAATATATGAATGCATAAAAATAATAAAAAATAAAATTGACACAGATCTGTCACTATGGCTGCCACAGTGTCAGTGTCTACTGTCTGTCTACTGTTTACTATCATAGCCAAGTGGCTAACAAAGGTAAACAGTTTTCCCACGTTTTCCCAATCCCCACTAATGAGTGTTATCTTGTTTCAGGATACACAATACCTGCCATTATCCAAAGACACATCTGACCGGATGTGTCTCCTTTTCTCTTTTTTTCTAAACTGAGGACCTGATGGCTTTGACCTTTTCTTTTCCACCTTCCATCAGTAATTTTTGCGCTCTAATATAAACACCCAACCCCACAACATAAACTAATAGAGCTACACCTTGTATATGTTTTTTTTTCTTGGATTTCACAAAAAACAGGAATAAAAATTAATACATAATGGGCTTGGATTGACAATATTATGGAAGCAGCCCGCCCCCTCCCCGTGAGACTTCAGCACAGCAGCATCAGCAGCAGGCGCACCGAGGCCCCTCACGCTCACTTTTTGGGTATATGTGTGTGATAGATTTTGGAAAACAAATTATAAGTCTGTATCATTTCAGGGATTTGGAGTCATTCTGATGGATTAATTGTGTTAGAAATTTTAATCACGTTAATCCTGAAGACGGTATTAACGTTGACAGCCGTAGTTTGTTGGTTTATTTTCGGTGCCCATGCAATCCCCAAAATGCGCTGGCATGACGTCGGGGCAGCATGGGTACGAGCAACTTTTTTTGCCGATGCCATGATGCCACCCCCACCACAATGCTGCCCTGGGCAACCTCCCATGTCGCCCATATCAAAACCCGCCACTGGTAGCACCCCACCCGCACTGTGCATTGTCCAAAGACGAATCCCAATGATTTATGGGAGACAATACATATAATCATAAAGCATGATGGAGCTAACAGATTTGATTGGGGCAGGAATTCGCACGACTACTTGATTTTTGGGAATCAAAGTGTGTGCTATACACAGACTGATGAAATAATTAAGGCTACAGAACTACAGACTAATTTATAATACACACTAGTTCACATATATTCACTTCAACGTTGAGTGAGTCTTTAGTGCTCATGTGTATTTTATGACCTCTACCTGTTTCCCCTCAGAAAATTTGAAACAATGCTGACTCTCAGCCATCCTCATTATGGTTATAATTGAATTTTCATCTGTGTTTCTATCTGTGTTGAAATCTGAAATTCCTCTTCATTCAAGATGTGCTCTGGCACCAATCATAGGCGACAGCTACTGACAACAAGAAATAAAACAGTTTAGAGGGGCTGCTATGGGCTGAACCGTTTTTCAAAGAAGGGGTTGGGGTGACACTGTGAAATATATTCAATTTTGAAATTCATATTCTGTGTTAATTCTGTGTAGCTAGAATCAAAGTGTTAATGCTAGCTTTTTTTAAATAACAATATTGTCATGTGCAAAACTATGACAGTGACTAGGGGCGACGAGATTATTTTAGGGTGCACCGCAGTATCTGCCTTGCCATGACAGCTCCTTTATCTAAGGAAAGCTGCCATTCAGAAGGAAAAGACGAGGACCACAGAGGAGGTTCGTGGATGAAGGCACATGATGGGACATCTAAAGAGGGCAGCCGAAAGAAGAAAGAGGCCAACTAGAGCAATCAGATGGTCTACGCACACCCACCCGCGTTGATAACAGCTCCTCATTGATAGTGTGACTCTGATGTCGTATATAATTATTACTTTAGTTTGGCCTATTATGAAAGTAGAAGTATGTTTTTTACTTGCTGTTTTTAATCATCCCTAAATCACTCGTGCGCACAGGAAGTCAGAATTTCTAATTTAATGTGTTGGATGAGTGACGACACACCAGGGAACCCTTCACAAGTTAAAGAGTAAAGGGGCGTGTCCGAGGCGTCTGCTGTCGGAGCAAGTTAAACAGTTTTGTTTTATTGAGAATTAAAAATAATAATAATACAAGTATATACCGTGACTAAAGTAAAATAAATGTAAACATGTATTAATTTCATATAGTAACTGTGTTCTTCTATTATAAAAAGGATGTTGGTAGTGTGGCGGATGACACGCTCCATGCAGCGATTGGTGCGCCTGAATCTGGAGTTTAGCGGTATCTGTCGGACAGCGCCAAAGACAAGTTCTGTAGAAACATGTCAAATGAGACGTGGACTTCAGGGGTGAAGTCTTCCTGGGAGAACATGGCCATGCACAAGATGATGTTGTGAGCAAGAATCTGTATAAATAAATAAATATGGAGAAAACGTATTAATTCATAAATAACGAGAAATACATAAAATTTCAGACTCAGAGTCAGAATACTTTAATAATCCCTAAGGGAATTGTGTGAGTTATAGTTGCTCCAAGACAATAACAGTAACATACTGAACTAATTAAATAAAACAATATATTACACAGTTTATAAAATATAAGAAATGGCTCTGATCGACATTTTACTCTAAACTGTAAAACTTTGTCATTTGTTATTTTACTGTAGAGCGTGTGCAAAAGGCTGTAACTATTGCAGTGTGTACTGTGCAACAACATTATAGCTTTATATTACTTTTAGTATTTTGCTCATTGAGAAATTGTATGGACTTATGAGCAATGCATGGATCATTCCCTCCTTAAGCTTACCGTGAAGTTGGCAGGGTCCACTCTGAGCTTGAAAGCATAGCTTGCTTAGATTGGTCAGATCTCCAACAAGGTCGTCAATATTCCCGACGCCATGATGTTGGCGCCGTGCATCTTCACCTGTGCAGAATCTGGCCCAGTGAGAACAGTAGGTCTTGGTTTGCGGATATGCAGTGAGCATCCTATAAAACGTAAACGTGATAAGTTATGATAGAGCGAAGTTATTACGTAGAATGTGGTGCATGATGTGTGCACATCGTCAAAACAGAAAATAATGAAAACCAACCGGCCCAGAGCCTCTGCTCCAATCTCAGGGGCTTTCGGAGTCGCTTTATCCCAGAAGGACCACGGTTTTGTCCTTTCCAGAGACTCGTGTCTGCCTTTAAAGGTTTACGCAGCAGAAAGAAAAGTTAACTAAATTCTGAAAGTTGTTTGTTACTATCTTTCTTTATATGGAACTAAATTGCACGACACCCAGTATCAAATCTAATCCACACCTTCCTGTTCGAGTTTAACAAGCCATTTCTAGAGATAAAAGTAACCACACCCTGTTCTCAAGTATTTTTAGTCGCCGTGTTATCTTACCTTATAAGTCTGTATTTATAAGGTAAGATAAGTACAAAATAACACCTAACGTCAAATTAGTTAGTAAAATAGCGATGAATGCATTAAAGAACTGATGTCAGTATGAAGGGGCATGCAGTCTAAAGGAATAGTGGCAAAATTGCTAATGAACGGGAAAAAAATCTATATAAATTAAAAAGTTAGAGTTAAAAACACACTTCAACATATTAGATGCTCATATGTGCAGGTGCTGAGAGAAAAATAACAAATGAAGAAAATGTTTTGGGGTTTTTGAGCTTTTCTCCTTATGCAAAAATCACACCTTCAAAATCAGTTAAATTCTGCCTTACATTTTATCATATTCATTTACAATTAGGTTTATTGGTAAATGAATATTCGACACTGAATGGCGTCGAACAATTGATGTCGAGTTGATGGTGTTTTTAATGTTTCATGTTCTTGTCTTTTTTCTGTTCTTTTCCCAGTCTTCTGGCAAAAATTATATCTGACTTATTAACAGCCTTTGTCCTTGGTTCTGATCCAATCAGATGCTTCCGGACTAAGAGGGGTGGTAGCGGCCAATTAATAAAGTCCTCCAAAAGGGACCTATGTTTTGTGAACGAAGACTAATTTCAGCGAAGCTGGAGAAAATCTTATTTCTAACAATATGGTCGAGTGGACAGGTGCTGAGCTCAGCGCGATCACATACCTGTGGGGAAAGATTTATGTGGCTGAAATTGGCACCCAGGCCCTGAGCAGGTGAGTTACGTTAGATGATAATTTAACGACGCCTATTGGTATATCCAAATTAATTATTCTTGTTTTTACACGCCTTGTTATTTACCGCATGATAACAGAATTTGTTTTTGGTTTGTTTTCGTTTTGTTTTTATTAATCTGCCACAGAAAACAACTTAATTCAACCGAAATAAAAGAAAAAGTAAAACTCTTTATTTCAGGCTTCTGATTGTGTATCCTTGGACTCAGAGATACTTCCAAGTCTTTGGCAACTTGTCCACCAATGCTGCCATTATGAGAAACCCCAAAGTGGCACTGTGATGGTTGGTCTGGAAAATGCTGTGAAGAACATGGACAACATTAAGCAGACCTACGCCAAAACTGAGCGTTATGCACTCTGAGTAGCTCCGTGTTGATCCTGACAACTTCAGGGTATGTGATCTGAGACTTTTTCCACCAGTGATAATGATGAAGCATGCCATTATTATTGTTTCCCTTTCATTTTAGGTGCTTTCTGAAATTGTCGCTTTTTGTGTGGCCTCCAAGTTTGGACCTCAAGTCTTCGCCCCTGATGTCCAGATGACCTGGCAGACATTCCTCGCTGTGGTCGTCTCTGCCCTGGGCAAACAGTACCACTGAACTTGTGGAATTATAGTTCACATTCATAACCAAATAATTTACAGCAGTGTTTCCGTTTAGCGCTTCGAAGCTGATGCATGTGACAAATAAATTTCCAGTTAAATGAAATTCTCTTTGTGTGATCATTTTCAATTGCATTTTGTTTTTCTACTCAAGCCTTCCAAGAGCAGATTTTTACAAGGGATTGTGCACTTATACTGAAAATGTTCATGATAGTAATAATAATAATAGTAATAATAATAATAGAAATATTAATAAGGGTGGTGTCATTTCTTTTTAACTCAGCCAGTAAGTTGTAGTTAGAATTATCCATGTTGTATTATCTGAAATTAAAACCTCCTAAGCTCATTCTTATAAAAGCGTCTATATTTTACTTCTTATCTTTGCAAAGGGTGACGCTGCCGGTTTCTATTTAGTCCGTTTCAAAATGTGCACTTTGATATAAATGGGTGAGGTCGCGTGACATTATTGATAACAGTGCATCAAAAATACTGTTGGTTATAGTTGTGGACCATGATAAAGGATTTGAAATATTGTGTACATTACATTACGTTGCACTGTCCACTTTCTGCTTCAACATAACAAATTTCCCTCGTGTGGGGCTAATAAAGGTTATCTTATCCTATTAAATTCTTTTAATCCAAGAATCCAAAAAGGGTTTCTTCCACGTGTTCGGTAAGATAAGCAGAAAATGGATATGTATTAGAAGAAGAAAAAAGAAGCTTATTTTGTATAATTATATACAATGTTCATTACTTGTGTGTTCAGAAAAAGTATATAAAATGCCAAATCAAACTGTTTAATATCACGCCATGCTTAATGAATGAAATCCTTGTATACACATTACTATTTACTACCCATTTAAGCAAAGCTTTGGGGTAATTCCTCCACTATAAAGTAAAACGAATATTCAGTGCAAAATGTTAGAAGGTTAAATTTGCATTTAACACAACTGTATGTTCATTTCTGATTGAATTTTCTCTTTTCCTATGCTCCCACACCCCCTTCTGTCACTACAATATTATTAATTTAATTTCTTAACACACCCCTGCAATTATATCAAAAGTGAATAGTGTAGGGATGCAGACAAAGAAGAAAGGACCAGCTTCCAGAGTTTATTATATTTATTAACGGAGCCCTGCCATTTTAAGAAGTTTTATTGACATTACTGTAGATGACAGGCTTCAGTGGCTCCGGAGTTGCCGGGTTTTAGCGATATTTCTCGGACAGAGCGAGAGCCAAGTTCTGGAGGAACTTGTCAACGGAGAGGTGGACTTCGGGAGTGAAGTCTGCGGGGAAGAACATGCCCATGCACAAGATGATGTTGTGAGAAAGGATCTGTGAGGCAAAAAACACATGCATATGTTAGGTCGAAAAGTCTATATTGCCTCTTGACTAATGGTAATCTCTGTCTACAACGTGATCATTGTTGCGTGGATGTTACTGGGTGAGCTCACCCTGAAGTTGGCAGGGTCCACTCTGAGCTTGAAAGCGTGGAGCTCGCTGAGGGCAGACAGACCTCCAGTAAGGTCGTCAATCTTTGACACAGCGTCTCCAATGGCCGCCATGATGGTGGCACCATGCTTTTTCACCTGCGCAGAGCTTGGACTCAGATCGGACCAGTGAGCAAAGTAGGTCTTGGTCTGGGGATAAGCAGTCAGCATCCTGTAAAATATATATTCAAATGATGGAAATATGAATAAGTACTTACTAATTAATTAAAACTATGAATGAATAAAGAATGAAAAGAAAGGGGCTCAATACAACCTCCCCAGTGCCTCTCCTCCAATCTCAGCTGTCTTCGGGGCCACTTTGGCCCAGAAGTTCCTCACCACGGCCTTGTCCTTTCCAGAGAGACTCATGTCTGCGTTTTCTTCAGTTGTCTTCTGAACTGAAAGTGTTGACTATTTGTCACTATCATTTTTATATAACACCAAAATGGACCGCACCCAGTATCACATTTAAACCACACCTCTGCGATAAAGAAAAAAATCCAGCACTTTCCGAGGTATTTCTTGAGATAAAAGTTAACGCCCCTCCTTGTTTTTAAGATATGACTTATTTTGTTGGGGAAGAAACTAATATATTTATCCCTTAAAGAAATTATTAAATAGCAAGAGGTTGTTGAAAAAGCAATGTGATATTTTATAAAATAATGTCCGAAGTGTAAAATATGAAACAAGTGGCAAATAATCTCTCGCTGCCAAACGCTCGTTTGGTCTCAAGAGAGAATTAGAGAATTAGATGACAACATAAGCACTCACAGAATGACACCACATAATCAAAAATTAAGATATTTTTTTACCAAAATCTTGGTAAGTAATCATATCCGAGGCATGATGTGAGATATAAAAGGATGACTGGTTGTTGCGCTTCATGTGCGACTGCACAGCACCTTTATCCTTTGTATCCTATTTATTAGAGGTTGGAGAATTGTTCTCAAATAAAATAGGCTACATTTCTTTACTAGAGATGTGTGTTGCATATATATATATACATCAGAAACGGGTATTTACCCTACTTTCAGGCCAGCTTGTTGGGATCTGATCACTTACGAAAGATCAGAAATCACTTTCGAGGTTTAAATGTTTTTTACTGTACGTATAGGTTAAAAACAGTCTATAAAGACCTGTAGTCTATAATTCTTATACTTATTTCTACATTTGTTACATAAAAATATGTGTTTGCGTTTTTTCCTTATAATCTGGTAAAGATTATCTTACTCATGGGCAACAACCCAAAAGCCTGACGGCTATAGTCCAATCAGATGCTTCCAGGACGAAGAGGTGTGGCACTATGTAATTAATAAAAAGCTCCCGAAGATCGGCGTTTGCGAAAAGGTTTCTGATCACAAGCTACGTGAAAACCTTTACGCTGTCAAAATGGTCGAGTGGACAGATGCTGAGCGCAAGGCCATCATAGGCCTTTGGGGGAAAATCGATGTGGGGGAAATCGGTCCCCAGGCCCTCAGCAGGTAACCTGCAGCTCATTGCAATTTAGAAACACATTTATGTATTGAGTGACTTTCTCTTCCTATAATCTTAAAACCGAACTGAAACCAATGCATCTACACGTATGTTTGTCTTTTTAGATTAAAATGCTTTTTTTTTTTTTTAATTATATGCATTAAAATTGTCATTTTTTCTGTCTCTTGTCTTATTCCAGGCTTCTGATTGTGTGCCCCTGGGGTAAGAGATACTTCAAAGAATTTGGAGACCTGTCCACCAACGCTGCCATTATGGGAAACCCCAAAGTGGCACAGCACGGGAAGACCGTGATGGGTGGTCTGGAAAATGCTGTGAAGAACTTGGACAACATCACTCAGACCTACGCCAAACTGAGCACTATGCACTCTGAGAAGCTCCACGTGGATCCCGATAACTTCAGGGTATGTCCCCACCAGTACCAAGAAACATTTATCACTATTAGATCAGGAGTAATTCTTTAATTATTTTGTCCAACTCTCTCACTTTAGGTGCTCGCTGAATGCATCAGCCTGTGTGTGGCCGCTAAGTTTGGTCCCAGCGTCTTCACCGCTGAGGTCCAGGAAGCCTGGCAGAAGTTTTTGTCCGTGGTCGTTTCTGCCCTGGGTAGACAGTACCGCTAAATCTCTGGAGTGCCAGTTCATCAAAGATGTGCAACAGTCATAAAAGTGATTTTAAAATCGTATCTCTTTAACTCTGTTGCCATATGCACTAATAAAAAAAATAAATTAAATTATAACAAACTCAAACTCATTCTCTGTGCGATCATTTCAGGTGTTCTTATACCCGACAATACAACACTATGAACCGTTTAGTGTCATTTTAATTTAGACTGTCTTCAAAAACAACATTAATGACTTCTTAATTAAGAAATATGCCCCGACTCATTCATTATTTACGTTTCTTTGTCCTTAGTTTGTGTTTAAGTTTTGTGAACGAAGACTAATTTCAGCGAAGCTTGAGAAAATCTTATCTATCAATATGGCCGAGTGGACAGGCGCTGAGCTCAGCGCGATCACGTCCCTGTGGGCAGTGGCGGTCCTAGCCTGTTTGGCGCCTCGGGCGAGCACTCCCTCTGCCGCCCCCCCCCCCCCCCCCCACACACACACACACACATAAAACATATTAAGGATTGTACATTAACATAAAACTGTTGTCGAAATTCACCAGAGAAACACACACACACACACACATGAAGAGAGGGAGAGTATGCATTGTATGCAAACGGCTACCAAATAGCCATCATAATTCGTCATATAATGAGAACAGGACAAATCAACAATTCACAATGACTAATTAATATTATATTATTGGATATATTGTTTGGAGTTTAGTCTGTTACTGTTACTATTTTTACAATTTCTTCTTGGAGCAACTGTAACCCACATAATTTTCTTAGGGATTAATAAAGTATTCTGATCCTGATTGTTTTAAGATGACCCGCCATATCTTTTGCTCGTTCCTCCTTCTCTTCTTTTCTATTTTTTCTAAAGTGAGCACCTGATGGCTTTGAACTTTTCTTGTCCATCTTCCATTGGTTTTAATTTTGCACTCCAGTATGAGCACAAATCCCCCAACTCCAGGATCACCACAACATAACCTAATAGACCTACACCTTAGTTCACAGATTCACTTTGTCTAAGGTGTATTTCTGGGATTTCACACAACCCAGGATTCAAATCATGAATACATAATGGGATTGGATTTACATCATTATGAACCCGTTTCCACGGGTTGTGTGTGAGACATTAAATATTCAAAATATAAAATATAATAAATTTTAAATTGTTATTGATCCCATTACCCCGAGTCTTTAAGTGTATATTTATTTTCTTACTCTTCTTATATTTATTGTTTGTTTTCTTGCACTGCTGTAACTGGAGCCTCGTCGTCTCTCTATATACTTGACTGTATGTAGCGGAGATGACAATAAAGTTTACTTTGACTTCAGCAGCGAGCAGGCGCACCGAAGGCTCTCGCGCTCACTTTTCATGTATAGAATTTCGAAAAAACATCGGTGCAAATTATAAGTCTGTATCATAATGTCTGGTGTTTTCGTGTTTGTTGTTTTGTTTTTATTTTGTTTTATTTTGCGAGTTATTAGATGCTGCTCCAGCCAGCCAGAGACTCCCCCGCCGCCCCGCCCTCTCCTCCCTGCGCCGCAAGCAGCAGGCGCACCTCGCAAACGGAGGGCGCCCGTACTCCCAGCAAATGGGCGATAGAAAACCGATCGGTGCCTATGCCATTACCAATATGCGCTGGCTGATGTCGGGGCAGCATGAGTAGGCTACGAGCATTTTTTTTTTTTTTTTTTTGCCGATGCCCGTGATGCCGCCCCCCACCAAGATGCCGCCCGTATCAAAAACCGCTACTGCTTGTGGGGAAAGATGTATGGGGCTGGAATTGGCGCCTAGGCCCTGAGCAGGTGAGTTATGTTGGATGACGATTTAGCGACGCTTTATTGGTATCATCAAATTAATTATTCTTGTTTTTACATGCCTTGTTATTTACCGCATGATAACAGGATATTTCTTTTGTTTGTTTTCGTTTTGTTTTTATTAATCTGGCACAGAAAACAACTTAATGCAATCGAAATAAAAGAAAAAGTAAAATTGAGACTCTTTATTTCAGGCTTCTCATTGTGTATCAGTGGACTCAGAGACACTTCCAACTCTTTGGCAACCTGTCCACCAATGCTGCCATTATGTGAAACCACAAACTAGCCAAGCACGGAAGGACTGTGATGGTTGGTCTGGAAAATGCTGTGAAGAACAACATTAAGCAGACCTACGCCAAAACTGAGCGTTATGCACTCTGAGTAGCTCCGTGTTGATCCTGACAACTTCAGGGTATGTGATCTGAGACTTTTTCCACCAGTGATAATGATGAAGCATGCCATTATTATTGTTTCCCTTTCATTTTAGGTGCTTTCTGAAATTGTCGCTTTTTGTGTGGCCTCCAAGTTTGGATCTCAAGTCTTCGCCCCTGATGTCCAGATGACCTGGCAGACATTCCTCGCTGTGGTCGTCTCTGCCTTGGGCAAACAGTACCACTGAACTTGTGGAATTATAGTTCACATTCATAACCAAATAATTTACAGCAGCGCTTCCGTTTAGCGCTTCGAAGCTGATGCATGTGACAAATAAATTTCCAGTTAAATAAAATTCTCTTTGTGTGATCATTTTCAATTGCATTTTGTTTTTCTACTCAAGCCTTCCAAGAGCAGATTTTTACAAGGGATTGTGCACTTATACTGAAAATGTTTATGAGAGTAATAATAATAATAGTAATAATAATAATAATGATAGTAATATTAACAAGGGTGGTGTCATTTCTTTTTAACTCAGCCAGTAAGTTGTAGTTAGAATTATCCATGTTGTATTATCTGAAATTAAAACCTCCTAAGCTCATTCTTAAAAAGGCGTCTATATTTTACTTCTTATCTTTGCAAAGGGTGACGCTGCCGGTTTCTATTTTGTCCGTTTCAAAATGAACACAACTGTATGTTCATTTCTGATTGAATTTTCTCTTTTCCTATGCTCCCACACCCCCTTCTGTCACTACAATATTATTATTTTAATTTCTTAACACACCCCTGCAATTATGTCAAAAGTGAATAGTGTAGGGATTCAGACAAAGAAGAAAGGACCAGCTTCCAGAGTTTATTATATTTATTAACGGAGCCCTGCCATTTTAAGAAGTTTTATTGACATTACTGTAGATGACAGGCTTCAGTGGCTCCGGAGTTGCCGGGTTTTAGCGATATTTCTCGGACAGAGCGAGAGCCAAGTTCTGGAGGAACTTGTCAACGGAGAGGTGGACTTCGGGAGTGAAGTCTGCGGGGAAGAACATGCCCATGCACAAGATGATGTTGTGAGAAAGGATCTGTGAGGCAAAAAACACATGCATATGTTAGGTCGAAAAGTCTATATTGCCTCTTGACTAATGGTAATCTCTGTCTACAACGTGATCATTGTTGCGTGGATGTTACTGGGTGAGCTCACCCTGAAGTTGGCAGGGTCCACTCTGAGCTTGAAAGCGTGGAGCTCGCTGAGGGCAGACAGACCTCCAGTAAGGTCGTCAATCTTTGACACAGCGTCTCCAATGGCCGCCATGATGGTGGCACCATGCTTTTTCACCTGCGCAGAGCTTGGACTCAGATCGGACCAGTGAGCAAAGTAGGTCTTGGTCTGGGGATAAGCAGTCAGCATCCTGTAAAATATATATTCAAATGATGGAAATATGAATAAGTACTTACTAATTAATTAAAACTATGAATGAATAAAGAATGAAAAGAAAGGGGCTCAATACAACCTCCCCAGTGCCTCTCCTCCAATCTCAGCTGTCTTCGGGGCCACTTTGGCCCAGAAGTTCCTCACCACGGCCTTGTCCTTTCCAGAGAGACTCATGTCTGCGTTTTCTTCAGTTGTCTTCTGAACTGAAAGTGTTGACTATTTGTCACTATCATTTTTATATAACACCAAAATGGACCACACCCAGTATCACATTTAAACCACACCTCTGCGATAAAGAAAAAAATCCAGCACTTTCCGAGGTATTTCTTGAGATAAAAGTTAACGCCCCTCCTTGTTTTTAAGATATGACTTATTTTGTTGGGGAAGAAACTAATATATTTATCCCTTAAAGAAATTATTAAATAGCAAGAGGTTGTTGAAAAAGCAATGTGATATTTTATAAAATAATGTCCGAAGTGTAAAATATGAAACAAGTGGCAAATAATCTCTCGCTGCCAAACGCTCGTTTGGTCTCAAGAGAGAATTAGAGAATTAGATGACAACATAAGCACTCACAGAATGACACCACATAATCAAAAATTAAGATATTTTTTTTACCAAAATCTTGGTAAGTAATCATATCCGAGGCATGATGTGAGATATACCGTAAAAGGATGACTGGTTGTTGCGCTTCATGTGCGACTGCACAGCACCTTTATCCTTTGTATCCTATTTATTAGAGGTTGGAGAATTGTTCTCAAATAAAATAGGCTACATTTCTTTACTAGAGATGTGTGTTGCATATATATATATACATCAGAAACGGGTATTTACCCTACTTTCAGGCCAGCTTGTTGGGATCTGATCACTTACGAAAGATCAGAAATCACTTTCGAGGTTTAAATGTTTTTTACTGTACGTATAGGTTAAAAACAGTCTATAAAGACCTGTAGTCTATAATTCTTATACTTATTTCTACATTTGTTACATAAAAATATGTGTTTGTGTTTTTTCCTTATAATCTGGTAAAGATTATCTTACTCATGGGCAACAACCCAAAAGCCTGACGGCTATAGTCCAATCAGATGCTTCCAGGACGAAGAGGTGTGGCACTATGTAATTAATAAAAAGCTCCCGAAGATCGGCGTTTGCGAAAAGGTTTCTGATCACAAGCTACGTGAAAACCTTTACGCTGTCAAAATGGTCGAGTGGACAGATGCTGAGCGCAAGGCCATCATAGGCCTTTGGGGGAAAATCGATGTGGGGGAAATCGGTCCCCAGGCCCTCAGCAGGTAACCTGCAGCTCATTGCAATTTAGAAACACATTTATGTATTGAGTGACTTTCTCTTCCTATAATCTTAAAACCGAACTGAAACCAATGCATCTACACGTATGTTTGTCTTTTTAGATTAAAATGCATTTTTTTTTTAATTATATGCATTAAAATTGTCATTTTTTCTGTCTCTTGTCTTATTCCAGGCTTCTGATTGTGTACCCCTGGGGTAAGAGATACTTCAAAGAATTTGGAGACCTGTCCACCAACGCTGCCATTATGGGAAACCCCAAAGTGGCACAGCACGGGAAGACCGTGATGGGTGGTCTGGAAAATGCTGTGAAGAACTTGGACAACATCACTCAGACCTACGCCAAACTGAGCACTATGCACTCTGAGAAGCTCCACGTGGATCCCGATAACTTCAGGGTATGTCCCCACCAGTACCAAGAAACATTTATCACTATTAGATCAGGAGTAATTCTTTAATTATTTTGTCCAACTCTCTCACTTTAGGTGCTCGCTGAATGCATCAGCCTGTGTGTGGCCGCTAAGTTTGGTCCCAGCGTCTTCACCGCTGAGGTCCAGGAAGCCTGGCAGAAGTTTTTGTCCGTGGTCGTTTCTGCCCTGGGTAGACAGTACCGCTAAATCTCTGGAGTGCCAGTTCATCAAAGATGTGCAACAGTCATAAAAGTGATTTTAAAATCATATCTCTTTAACTCTGTTGTCATATGCACTAATAAAAACAAAATAAAATAAAAAACTCAACTCAAACTCATTCTCTGTGCGATCATTTCAGGTGTTCCTATACCCGATAATTCAACACTAAGAATCCTTTTGTGTCAGTTTAATTTTGTCTTCAAAAACAACATTAATGACTTTTTTAATTAAGAAATATGCCCCGACTCATTCATTATTTACATTTCTTTGTCCTCATTACAACGTTTTTTTTAAAAAGATATTTAATATTATATAACGGATTGCCATCTCCTCTGATTCTCAACCAGCATTCATTCTACTATATCGATTGCGACTATGGATATAGTAGTGTTGATTTTTTTTATTTTTGTTTTTTTATTTTATTTTAGAATCTTTGGGTACCACTGAGTTTTCTGAAGTGTCAGTTCACATTTACAAACAAAAAGGTGTGCAGCAGTCTTCCGGTTTCTGACATGTTCCCGCTTTGAAACTATAGAAAAATGAAATGCAATAAACTGGCTGCAACCTGTTGTGGCGTGATCACCTGGAAAAGTGCCGGGGTGGTGAGAATAAGGTGTGTGCCCTTGTGAGTCAGCAAATTGTATATTTGTTGCGAGTTATTTACAGTAATTTATTCCTTATCTTTGCCAGCGGAGAACGGTTATTCTGGCTTCTTCAAAAATGTACAGTTTGATATAAAAGGGAGTGGTTTTCTAAAATTAATGATAACAGTGTGTCACATATTGTGAGGGCGCGGTTGAAAGTTTTGGAACTGATACACACCGGGTGCCCGGGTCTTTTAGTACTTTATGACAGAAGATCTTACAAAAATCTTCATGCATATCTCCTCATTATTTTTGAACAAACAAAGTTACCACTGTTAAAATGTGCTTTATTTCTGCAGGCGTCAGCCGGGGATTATAGTGCAGCTCTAAATGCATGCAAGTGAATAAACAGAGTTCCTATACTCACGTGATATTCAAAATGGAGAATAAAGAGAGTGCAATCCATCCAGCCATCCATCCATCCATCATCTTCATCTGGATCTAAAGTCAAAGCTCCCACAGTCGCCCAAATGCGTCATCTAGTGGATAAAATTTGACATTGACGAGCTTGTTTTATAGAGCTAAGATAAACTAAAATTAGAGCGGATTACAATTACTGTGCAAAACAGGGGAAAGGGTTATTTGTGTTTTGTTCTCAGACATATTCCGATCCATACAGAGATTTAAAAAGAATCTCCCCCAGTTTAAATCTCAACTCAAAACCCATCTGTTCAAATCTGCATATTCACTGTGAACCCACTGTTTGTTAATTTTAGCTTGTGCTTTTGTTTTATTGTTCTTTTTTTCCATTTTTTTCCTCCATTTTTCCATTATGTGTTTTATCTAATTGTAAAGTGTCCTTGGGTGCATGTCTTGAAAGGCGCTTTATAAAAAAAAAAAAATGTTATTATTATTATTATTATTATTATTATTATTATTATTATTATTATTAAAAGAAAAGAAAAGAAAAGAAAAGAAAAGAAAAGAAAAGAAAAGAAAAATGGACAAGAAATGAAAATAGGTTTTAGAAACAATTTAGTTCCTGGATATCTCGTTTGGACTTTTACCATTTCATCGTCATCCTTTTCCTACTGGTCCACAGTCACCAGATCCCAATCCAACAGAGTAGCTTTGGGATGCAGTGGAAAGAGAGATTCACAACATAGATCACACACCTACTGTGTGATGTTGTCATGCAAATGCAAAAATCTTTGAGGAACGTTTCCAGCACCTTGTTGAATTTATGCCATGAAGAATTAATGCAGTTATGAAGGTAAAAGGAAGTCCAACTTAGTACTAGCAAGATGTACCTAATGAAGTGGCCAATGAGTGTTTATTGCAGTGCATATATTCAATTCATGTACATATGCATGGCAACATCTGTTTATTGCAACTATATCATGTCTCCCTGTCCTTAAATAATATTTGTTGACATCTACAAATATACTTTTTAGGAATCCCATGAAAATCGAGCGACCTGGTGTGGCACTTTATGAGGTACTTTTTTATTAAAAAATAAAAAAAAGTATAATAGAATTTTTATTAAAATTAGCACATCTCACAAAAATGGTACAGAAGAGAAAGTTATGGCAATAGAAAACGAACTCATGAGTGTATAATTAAATAAGAATAAACAAATAAATACATGAATTATATCATTAAATAAAACAACTTTGACTTATTAGAGGAGTGATTGTCTTTCACAGTTGTTTGTGTATCTACAGAATACACAAACAGTTGTTTATGTGTATCTATTATTATATTATAATTTTCAAATTAAGATAAACAACAATTTCCAATCACCTTGAAGCATTAGTAACATGTCCCACATTGTCCCACACAAACGCTCTCTCTGAGCTATATTTGGTTTCTTGGGCTCTCGTTGTCCTGCATATGCATCCTCTAAATTATGTATTCCTGACAACTTTTTTTTCAAAAGATTCTCAAAGTGATTTTTCTGACTCAGAGAGTAATTTCTTGCTTTTCATGCTGATGAGATCTGCGGTAGTTAATTAGGAGTTCATTTAGGTTATTTGTAATGTGTTGACACAGCACTGGTTCATGTCTTAGATTGGGTCTTCATAGCTCAACGTTAAGTTAGTCTGAAGGACTAAAAATAAGTGAAAAGTCAGTCAACGTGCAAAGGAAAACTTCAAATTACCCTCATAAAGCCTGGGCATCTATTGCTCAAGACTAATTCAAAAATATTAATAACAACAATTCAAGAAAGTCTCGCTCCTTGGAAGAAAAATCTATAGAAATCACGGTGAGTGACGCAGTAGATTATGTTATGTAGTAGCGGAAGAATATGATATCTGCCCTCCTTGTTTCAGCCGAACAGTTTTCACAGTGACACAAAACAATCCCAACAGTGGCGGATGGATGTGCGGTAGGGTATAATATCAAGGCTTTATAGTTAACTTTAGTCAGGCTATAATTTGTCTCTGGTCGGTGTCTTTGTATGGCAAACACCAGTGTTAAGCTTGAAGTGAAGCAAGATTACGCTCCCTGTCTGTTTGAAGCTAACTGAGGAGTTAGCTAGAATGCTAACATGATGCTCAACCCGTCAGACGGTCTACCAGATGACCGAAAGTCCTTGTACCCTCAGTCCCAAAGTAGTGCATACAAATGCGGCGACAAAACCAGCCCTATTAGCGTCATACTGGTTAGCTCTGGAAGCCGAGGGAACAAACTCCTTTTCCGATATCCCTACCAAAAGGTCGCTGAGTGTCCGTCATCTCTCTCAGGTAGGGGTAGCATTAGCATGAAGCAGAAACATAAACATTTACGCACACACAGATGTCGCTTCCACGTAATTACATATTTACAGGAGATAATAAAGCAGCAGTGTAATCCAGGGCAGACCAACAGCCCCTTTTGTTGTGATTGTCGACTTTGGAACTGCGAATTGTCTTTTTTTTTTTTTTTTTTTTTTTTTGAGGATCGGGTCTGCTTGTTCTTCCTTCTTGAAGTTTCCCTCTTGGCCTCTCAGATTGTTGTTGGTGGATGTGCCACATAAATTTGATGTACTTTTGTTCATTCACAAGTTCCTCTTGTTGCTGGTGTTGCACCAAAAAGTCATTGCAGTTGTTTCTGTGTGTCTTTTATGCCTAATAACCTTTCTTATAATTGGAAATAGGCTGCAGTCAAAAAGATTTCCGAACAGGATTTTATATAAAATAAAGCATTTACTTGATTTGCCAGTATCTGTATGTCTCAGCGTTATTGCACCTACTGTGTTCTAGATCAGGACTGGCCCAGGTTTCTCTTAAAAATGCATTTTAATGACACTTTTTACCTGGATAATTCAGAGATATATAAAAGTTCTACCTTGTGATAGGACTGTTCTTTCTCGCTCAGAATGACGTCATATCATTCATGAGCGATATCTTTGAGACTGTAGGCCGTGAAGTTATTTACAGCAGTTTAAATACCAGCAATTGTGTTTTTGGCAAATACTGGCACAGTACTGATGCTGAGAGGCTTTTACTAGGAACAGGGACACGAACTAGGACAGTAAAAGCATGTGTCTCTCTAACACAATTTTATGATTAGTGAGTTGAAGTCAGATTCACAGTGGTTCTTATTTTTGTTATGAGTCTAATATGTATTTTTCATAATGACTAACTCTCACTGATATCTGTCCACAAGCAAAACAGCGGAATCCATATGTGCTGAACACATCTGGGGATGAGCTTGATGACCAGGATGGTGATTCAAGGTATTTCTACAATCTTCATTTTTTTTATGTATTATTCAACTTACTGTTTCATTCTGAGATCCAAATGAGCTTATTAAGCTCATTATGTTTTCCTCCATCATGCTTGTAATCTTTTTTCCCCCATCTAGACACACTTTTTGTTTTTCAGCAATATTATAGATGCTGACACACATTTTAAATCAGTGGTTCTCAAACTGTGGGAGAGTGGGGATTACCAGGAAAAACTATTAGGTTAAGCTATTAGGTTATTGAAAACGTTGAGCTGTTGAGAACCACTGATTTTAATTAATTGTGTGGATGACCTTTAATAAACTTTATTAAACTGATAAAATAATTGAGTAAAACAGTTCAGTATATGATATATTTTTTAAAAAAAAACAAAAACGTTCACCTCACTTTGTACCTAATATTTGTCACAGCCCGAGGTGCTGTTTGGATAGACTCACTTTTCCCAGCTGCTAAGAGATACACTCACTGGCCACTTTATTAGGTACACCTTACTAGTAATGGATTGGTCCCATTTTCCATCTGTTTAAAGGTTTGATGTGATGTGCTTTTAACGACGCTCTTCTGCATGCCTTGAGTCTAAGCTCAAAATAGTTTGTCCATTCTCCTTTGTCTTCTGGCACCAACAAAACATTTTCACCCAGAAAAGCACCACTTACTTAACATTTTCTCGGTTTTAGACCATTCTGTGTAAATGCTAGAGTTGGTTATGCAATTTGACTTGACTCTGTGCATGCCTAAATGCAGTGAGTTGCTGCCATGTGATTGGCTGAGTAGATATTTGCATTAACAAGCAGTTGAGCAAGTGTATGTAGTATAGTGGGCAGTGAGTGTATGTAACCCCCTAATGTGCATCTTAAGATAGGGCTGTTCGATATAACGATATATATCGGATGACGATATAAAAACGTCTATCGTTTCATTTTACGCTATCGTTTGTTTCATGGTGTCGCAAAATAAACTGTTTACGGCAATATTTTTTCATCGTTTTGATGGTTACTGTAGTGGCTATATAAATTTCTTAAAGTTCTCTCTTTCTCTTATATTTTATATAACCACACTACAACGGACAAGCGCCTGTTTTTATGCGTTGTGGTTAGCAACAACGACGGTAACAGCATCGTGTGTCCGCTTGTTTATGTTCCACATAAACCTTTCACAATAAAGCTCAAGATCCTGTTGAGACTTTTCAAAATAAACTGAATCACGTGAAAGAGCAGAGTATTTACGGATGAGAATTTAAAAAGAGCCGCCAGGTGCTAAAAAATAAACCTTAGACTCAAACGTTAGAACAGGCTTTTCCCCGAAGCACGCTGTGTGATAAATACTCACAAAGAAAACGGCGGCCTTTACAACTTATGTCTAAAAATGTATAGTTTCATGCATCGTTTAAAACACGCGACTCCAGGTACATGACACGCAGCTGGAAACACTTCCCGCAAGACGAGCTGCCCGAGATTCACAGAATTTACAGAAAATGTTACATTTTTGTGATTTATATCGTTATCAGGACGATATAATTCTTATATCGGGATATGAGATATTGGTCATATCGCACAGTCCTATCTTAAGATGAGTTTCTATTTTGTCTTTCATGCTAGTAGATTCCATCAAGGCAGTTACTGTGTAACCACACCAGCAGTCACGTTCTGAATTTAGCTGGGACTCTTCTTCATCTACTGAGTAAAACAAAAGAGTAAAACTGCTTTTCAGTGATGCCACATATGTGTCAATAGCTGTATAATGTTCATATAAGTCTGTAAAATAACCTATTCATAGAAGCTTTGTTTACGTCATTTTGTTATTATTAGCTTTATTAAAGCAAGCAGTGCCATTCAATTGCATAAGAGCAGCTTTCATTTGGTGTTCATGACGTGAAACATATCTTAGATATTGGGCAGGTAGTGTAGGAATTTTCCAGACTAATTTAGCAGAACAAAAATAAGAAAATTTTTGTTGAAAATCAGAATTATGATTTTTCTGATATATATTCTATTACTTCCCACCAGCAGCATTTAAAAATTTTTGAAGCACTACTAGAGCTGGGCGATATGAGATTTTTTCATATCACGATATGTTTTTTTCATTTCAGGCGATAACGATATCTATCACGATATAAGCCAAATAACTATATTTGTAAGATTTAAATGTGCCGTTGCTCACAAGTAAAATGTGAAATAATCAGCAGCTTGTTTTTAAATATTTATTTCCCATAATAAGTTCAACAGGGTAGATGTACTTAAGGAACATGAGACTTTTTCAGATAAATAAAGGCAAATATCGCAAACTACACAAAAGGCAGCCGCTAAAGCGTTTAAGTTTCAAAATAGAACAAACGAAACAGACTAAATTGTCAATTCCACTTAGAAATAAAGTATTAATTCTAAAAATAAATCTTAGTTTGTTTTACAGAAGAACAGACAAAACTGACTAACTTTTGTCAATATCAAGTAAACTGAGAACTAAAAGGAAATTCTCAATCTCTCCTTGTTGTATAGCTGAGCTTTTCAAACAGTTGTAACAGTTACTTTAGTCTGACAAAAGCCGAATGATGAATTAGCGCTTCCAGTCAGAGACTCAGGCTACGTCCACACGTACACGGGTATTTTTGAAAACGGAGATTTTCCGTTTTCGTTTTAAAAAATAATCCCGTCCACACATAAAGGGAGAAATGAAAGAAAACGCTGCTATGAACATGCCAAAGCAGCAGGTGGCGCTAGATTCCTAACCGTGCAGAAATGTTGGCCAATCAGAAGTCTAGAAGCCTCGGTGGGAAAAAGTAAACAAAGCTGGGGCATAGAAGCAGAACAGAGTCGTATGTGTGGAGGGACAGTAACTGTGTGTATATGTAAGCATTTAAACACTGCAGAGAGTAGAATTAACAGTATTGTAGAAATTCATTTCACCGAAACAATAACGTGGCGCACAGTGTGACGCATGCACCAGTTTATTGTATTTCCAGACTTGCTTTCGGCACAATTTACAGTGCGCGCTACTCTGTTTTTTGTCAGACTTGAAATAGCCGAAATACCTTCACACTACGGAACTTCTATGGCTCTTCCGTTCGACAATCTCTCCGGCATTGGAACCATCATCTGTTTTCTCTTCGGTCACGCTCGGTTGATTTTTCTAGTCGGCACACTCATTTCCTCCATTATGCGCTGGCTCCATTACCCGCTGGCTGCTTCCCAAACAAACACACGTGCGGCTTGGCACTTGTGCTGTACGTAACAAGTCACGCGACGTGACGCTGCGGCTGTGATTGGTTCGGCTCTGCGCTACTGAATTTGGATCGGCTGACCTTTTTTTTTTTTTTTTTTTTTTTTTTTTTTTAAGAGGACAAGAGCGGCGAGGTCTATCGCGATAGCTTAATTTCTCTATCGAGTAAAAGTTATATCGCGATACATGTCGTTATCGTTCTATCGCCCAGCTCTAAGCACTACATTAACTGTATTAACCATAAAGATAATTCAGACTTATTTTATTGTACTGTCATATTTTATTACAAACTTAGTTACCTTGAAAACCTTTGAGGCGGGTATAGAAGCTCACTAACCAGCACTGCTGGTATTAGAACTTTAGCACACCAGTGTTTTCACATCACACTATCACATGTTTGTTCGGCTTGTTTTGATGTCCATTTTTATGCATTTAGCCCAACTGTGTGTTGCATTTTCCCTTTTGTTTGTTTTTTTTTTCTTCTTTTTTGTGGCCCAATCCCCATTTCAGAGAGCAATCTCCACTAACTGACGAACAGTTGGTAGCAGGGTAAGACGAAATCATTCTAAACCACCTTTCCTTCGCTTAGATCACCCCTGTCTTTTTATCCCCTTCTTTCCTATTTTGTGTCTTATATGGATCTCCAACCCTGATCTAAGTACACAATCCTTTTAAAATGTCGTACAAGAATGAATCAGTGCTTTGGTTTCTACAAAATATGAGTTTAAGGCTATCATTGAAGCTTTAGTCTGTATTGTTTATATTACCTTTAGCATGTAGAGTAAACTTTAAAGAACACAGTTCAAATTGTGGTGGTGGAGTAAGTCTGTGGTGTGTTTAATTTTTTTTTTTATTTCCGAGAGTTAACACCTTAATTTGTGTCCTTTTGATCACAGCATGAGTTACTTAAGTCAAACCAGCATGAGTCTTTCACACTCTTCATTCATACAGCGATTGCACCTTTTCCGCAAAGAGGCCTTTTTCCTCTTTTCGCCTCTCTAGTAGGCAAACAAGTTTTGTTTTCCATTTATACACTTGTTGAATTTAATTACAGGCAGATGCATCTGATTAATGTAACCTCTCCGATAGACAGGAATGTGAAAAGTATAAGCAAACTGAGCTAATTTAAACTTTCTCACTCATCTCAGTTGTGTCTGTGATGTCCGCGCTCTCCCCACACTGCACATTTTCTTATTGGGGTTTTTCCCTCTTTTAGGTTCTCTGACATCGTCCTCTCCACAATCCTGGCCACCAAATCTGATATGTGTGGAAAGAAGTTTGAACTGAAGATAGACAATGTTCGATTTGTGGGCCACCCCACCCTGCTTCAGCATCCTCCTATCATCCAGGTAGGATCATTTGTCGGCCGCTTTTGTCAGAGTCTTCGAATTTGGACAGTCTGTAATGTAATCGGCCTACAAATGTGGGCACAGAAGGATGGGTTCCTGAATTTGGACACAGCTACGATACCTGACACTGCTTCTTCTTCTTCGGGGTTTAGCGGCAGCTGGCATCCTTGTACATGTGGGTGGCTGTAACTCAGGTGGCAGAGCAGGTCAGCCGCTAATCAGAAGGTCGGTGGTTTGATCCCAGGCTGCCTCCTGGCTGCATGCCAAATATCCTTGGGCAAGATACTAACCCCATGTTTGCCTACTGGTGGTGGTCAGAGGGCCCAGTGGCGCCAGTGTCCGGCAGCCTCGCCTCTGTCAGTGCGCCCCAGGGCAGCTGTGGCTACAATGTAGCTTGCCATCGCCAGTGTGTGAATGTGAGTGTGAGTGGGTGAATGACTGAATGTACTGTGAAGCGCTTTGGGGTCCTTAGGGACTAGAAAAGCGCTATACAAATGCAGGCCATTTACCATTTTACATGCAGTGCTGCCACCTTCTGTTTCAGTCCATTATTACACTCTTAAATCCTACTACTTATTACTGCGTCTTTTGGGATCTTACAAAGCTTCAAACCACGCTTCTGCTATTAAATTAGTTGTCAACGATTTTGATAGTCGACATAATTGCGACTAGTCGACTAATCGTGGCAGCCCTAGTCTCTAAACATGTGGAGTGAGGCCTAAATGAAGGTCTGTAAGATAGAGTGAGAGTCTTGGCACAGTGTTCACTGATTTTAAAGAAATATAATAGGACTGACTAATCAGCTGTTGGGTCTCCAGCTCCTTTGTTTTGATTAATGACATCTGCTCACTTGTTCTGTCACATGTGGAGTGTTGCTCATTAATGTGGTCACGTGCTGCTGAAAGCTCCTACAATACAAATGCGTGCAACATGTATAAGCAAATATTTTGCTTCACTGTTGATAAACAATTCAATTCACGTGTTTTATTATTTATTTATGCAAACTCCTTTATTATGAAATCTGTGCCACATGTCTTTTGTAAGTACTGGTTTTAGCCACGATCTCGTGACACGTGAAGTGAATTCTTTAGCTCAGAGTTGAACTAATTTTATGACAAGAGCTGTTCCATCCGGTTGTTCAGTGATGACGCGACGAATCCTACTTCCGGGTCTAAAGTAGTCTGCGTTTAATATGGCTTTTGTGTTGTTAACATGTTTAATGTTATGTATTTTCTTCTATTTGATCTCTGAAAGCTCCTAAAACTGTCAGTGATCACTGTTGACCTCCCTCGGCTTTTATTACCGCTAATCATTTATTTAAGCTCAGTTTTTAAAACCTTAGGATGTAACTACAGCCCAGCCCATGCAGCAGTATGTGAATGACTAACCTCGTATTGTGGATGGATTAGAGCTGGGCGATATGAGATTTTTTCATATCACGATATGTTTTTTTCATTTCAGGCGATAACGATATCTATCACGATACAAGCCAAATAACTATATTTGTAAGATTTAAATGTGCCGTTGCTCACAAGTAAAATGTGAAATAATCAGCAGCTTGTTTTTAAATATTTATTTCCCATAATAAGTTCAACAGGGTAGATGTACTTAAGGAACATGAGACTTTTTCAGATAAATAAAGGCAAATATTGCAAACTACACAAAAGGCAGCCGCTAAAGCGTTTAAGTTTCAAAATAGAACAAACGAAACAGACTAAATTGTCAATTCCACTTAGAAATAAAGTATTAATTCTAAAAATAAATCTTAGTTTGTTTTACAGAAGAACAGACAAAACTGACTAACTTTTGTCAATATCAAGTAAACTGAGAACTAAAAGGAAATTCTCAATCTCTCCTTGTTGTATAGCTGAGCTTTTCAAACAGTTGTAACAGTTACTTTAGTCTGACAAAAGCCGAATGATGAATTAGCGCTTCCAGTCAGAGACTCAGGCTACGTCCACACGTACACGGGTATTTTTGAAAACGGAGATTTTCCGTTTTCGTTTTAAAAAATAATCCCGTCCACACATAAAGGGAGAAATGAAAGAAAACGCTGCTATGAACATGCCAAAGCAGCAGGTGGCGCTAGATTCCTAACCGTGCAGAAATGTTGGCCAATCAGAAGTCTAGAAGCCTCGGTGGGAAAAAGTAAACAAAGCTGGGGCATAGAAGCAGAACAGAGTCGTATGTGTGGAGGGACAGTAACTGTGTGTATATGTAAGCATTTAAACACTGCAGAGAGTAGAATTAACAGTATTGTAGAAATTCATTTCACCGAAACAATAACGTGGCGCACAGTGTGACGCATGCACCAGTTTATTGTATTTCCAGACTTGCTTTCGGCACAATTTACAGTGCGCGCTACTCTGTTTTTTGTCAGACTTGAAATAGCCGAAATACCTTCACACTACGGAACTTCTATGGCTCTTCCGTTCGACAATCTCTCCGGCATTGGAACCATCATCTGTTTTCTCTTCGGTCACGCTCGGTTGATTTTTCTAGTCGGCACACTCATTTCCTCCATTATGCGCTGGCTCCATTACCCGCTGGCTGCTTCCCAAACAAACACACGTGCGGCTTGGCACTTGTGCTGTACGTAACAAGTCACGCGACGTGACGCTGCGGCTGTGATTGGTTCGGCTCTGCGCTACTGAATTTGGATCGGCTGACCTTTTTTTTTTTTTTTTTTTTTTTTTTTTTAAGAGGACAAGAGCGGCGAGGTCTATCGCGATAGCTTAATTTCTCTATCGAGTAAAAGTTATATCGCGATACATGTCGTTATCGTTCTATCGCCCAGCTCTAGGATGGATTATCTCAGTTGTTCTCCTGGCTGAAGTTTGGTCCTTTTACAGCATCCTGCCATGCAATTACATTTGTTCCTGACCACCGAGAACACTCACGTTAACTTTTATCGAGTGGAAAAAAAAGTTAGCTTGTTTATATTATGCTAACATAGCTGTGTCGCTAGCGGTCACGTAGCACATCATTATATACCAGCTAGCGAAACTTCAGTAACCCTACAAACGTCACTGCTGTTTAGTTTTCTGTCTTCATTTATGCTGGAAGTGATAGCAGAGCTGTACGCTTTAATTTGTTTCCAAAACCCCGCAGTCAGGACATGCTATATTGTATTTAGATAGATAGCGAGCTAACTCCCTGCTAACTTCTAACTCCGTTAAATGTCATAAATTCCGTTTTCATGGATGCCTGGATGTTAAACTCAATTGTTACACCTGGTAGAGCAGAACGCTGATCATTTTATTAAAGATGAAAGACTTTAGACAGTTTTTCAACTCTCAGTAATGCCACAGTGATCGTTTGATATGTGGACCTGCAGCGGAGTTTAGGTCCAGACACGGCTAGTGACGTCAGACTGAACAATCGGATACAGAGGTTCCTCTCTCTGAAACGGGTCGCCAAGCAACACCAAACTGGTCAAAAACAGGGGTTCATTTAAGAAGCCACTAAAGCAGTACCTGCAGAGCTTAACTCAAACATGAATGGCAAATTATTGTTGTTGTAATGTTTTACGTCTTTGTTTGTTGATTTTTAGCGAAATGCTGCGCTGTTTTGAAATTTGTTGATGTATGTTGACTAATACATAAACAATAAACAATAGAAAGTGTCAACTATTATTATAATTATTATCATCATTATTATTATTATCATATTGTTGTGTATCGGTACTTAGCTTGAATAAAAGTGTTTTATATTCAATTGTGGCTTGTTTGAAATTTGGCTGAAGCTCCCTGCTGTCAGTCTTTTAGTCTAATGACTCACAGCATGTGTTGCTAAGATAATGGTGTATCACACAGGGTGGAGAAAATAGAGAAATATGAAAGTCACAAGGGTTGCACTTATTCTTTACAACAACACCTACTGTATCTGACTTAAAATTACCATGAAGCACTTCTGTTTACCTAAACTGAACATTTCAGTCCACAGTAAATTCATAAGATCATTGTACAAGGCTGGTGTGACATATCATGGAAGTTAGGCCTTAAGGTTAAGGTTCCATAGCATTTTGATTAGGTCTTAATTATTTAATTCATTTTACAAGTGAAAAGTGTGAGACCTCCTTTTATCAAATTAAATACTGTACTGCTCTTTTTGTTACAACATTTGATTTTGTTGCACTGGACATTGGAAAAGTTGTGGCAGGTTTTATTTGTCATAGTCTTCCAAAGAAAAAAATAAATCTAAAAAATGGCATCAGTTAGTAGTTTTGACTATAACAGCAAAATAACAAACTGTAAACTGACATTTTAATATAAAGGCTTGTCTAGATTTTGCATCTGGTGATAAGTTTGTCTTTTTTTCTTTGCAGGTTTCTAAAACAGATCCTTCACCCAAGAGAGAAATGCCAACAATGATCTTGTTTAATGTGGTATTTGCACTCAGGGTATGCACAAGATGTATTTTGATTTTAATTTTAAATGTTTAGGATTAGGATTCACCTTTATTGTCATTACACGTGTAAATACAGGGTTATGAAGTACAATTTGCATCTAATTAGAAGTGCAAGAGTAGTAAGTGCAATAAGAGCAATTATATACAGATAAGTGGAGAGCAAATATACAGATGTACTACGGGCAAATGTACAGATATACTGATATATGTCAGATATAGGTCGGTACCTGACCTGCGAGGCCAAATGTTTGTAACTGTAAAACTCTTGATATTGGAAACTTTAAACTTAATAATAATTTACATTTAGTTAGCTTGGGTGGGACACATAGATTTTGTGGGGGGGTTTTTATCTGTGAATGGGAGTGGTATGGGTAGCTGATAATATTCCAGTATACTTTATCAGTGAGAGCATGGTAACTTAGAGGGAGGAAGGGGGGCTTAATCACGTTGACCAGTGCGCCCCTCCCCATGCTGAGTCATGGTTCCCAGTAAGAGCAAGCAAAAAGTACTTAGTCATGTTTTTAATATCTTCCTGGCAACTGTGGAAATTCTGTACAAAAACACAGCAGGCCCACATGGCAGTATGTAAACCAAACACTGCTACATTTTGTTTTCATGTATTTTGTATGTTTATTATTTATGTTTATAATTAACATTATTTGATATTCTTATTTCTCTAATAAAACCATATCAACTTGCATTGAATAGGGATGCACCAATTGTGAACTTCTGAGAAGATGATGATGGTTGAAGTTGATGGTGAAAATAACAATTTGCCCACTTGCCAGTGCTAATATCCATCCATCCATCTTCTTCCGCTTTATCCGGGGCCGGGTCGCAGGGGCAGCAGCCTAAGCAGAGAAGCCCAGACCTCCCTCTCCCCTAGCTTATCCGGGGGAACACCAAGGCGTTCCCAGGCCAGCCGAGAGATATAATCTCTCCAGCGTGTCCTGGGTCTGCCCCGGGACATGCCTGGAACACCTCACACAGGAGGCGCCCAGGAGGCATCATTGTCAGATGCCCAAACCACCTCACTGGCTCCTTTCGATGTGGAAGAGCAGCGGCTCTCCTCTGAGCCCTTCCCGGATGGCTGAACTTCTCACCCTATCTCTAAGAGAGAGGCCAGCCACCCTTCGGAGGAAGCTCATTTCCGCCGCTTGTATCCGCGATCTCGTTCTTTCGGTCACTGCCCACAGTGCGTGGCCATAGCTGAGGGTAGGGACGTAGATCGACCAGTAAATTGAGAGCTTCGCTTTTACACTCAGCTTTCCGGAGACTTCACCACGACGGACCAGTGCAGCGTCCGCAGCACCAATCCATCTGTCGAGTTCCGGCTCCCTTCTCCCATCACTCGCGAACAAGACCCCGAGATACTTGAACTCATCCCCGACCCAAGTGGGCAGTGCTAATAGAGATATTTTATTTGATTATTTTATTTCTGTAGTTATTTATCCACTTCTGCTTTGTTGGTAAAAAGACATTTCCATTATAAACAGTTTCTGAGTTTTTCAACTATTTAAAAGGCTCCACATATACATAGGTATTTTTGGCCTTTGTTTACACGTAAACAGCATTTTAGTTCACTGGACATGGAGCCTTTGAAAAAACCCCATATTTAAATGGAGAAGATTGATTTGTTTTGCATCATCAAAGGTGTGTGCCTTTATCTCATTTTTGACATCAGTGTCAAAAACACTGTTGTTGTTTGTAGACTTCTAATTGGTCAACATATCTATAAAGTTAGAGTTTTATTACTTTTGCTTTGGCAAAAGCACTTGACTCTGCTTTTTACATTTTCACCTGTCTACATGTGAAGCCTGAAACACCTTTTAACATCTGAAGTAGGGGAACAGTTACTGTAACAAAACACATAAGTTATAAACACTGACAATTGTAAATATCAAGTTATTTACCAGTACGTCAACAAGAGTCATATAGTCTGTAACAATGTTTGGCTAATACGCATTGATGCTACTGATCCATGCTCAGGAGGTGGAGGTACTAATTAGAAGGTTAGTGCTCCAGGCTGCATGCCAAAGTATCCTTGTGAAAGTTTTATCACGCACTTTGAGCACTCACGTAGAGTAGAAAAGCACTATGTAAGAACCAGTCACCAGTCCATTTACCTTAAAGTAAGATCTACTTTATATCCAATATGTTGGGAAATTCTTGTGTCAAAGCAGCAAAAAAAACATTAAACACAACTTATATACATGTAAAATATTACTATACGAATTAAAACACTGTATAACAAAACAGTATCGTAGTGTGAAAACTGTACAAAAGAAATTAAAAAAAAAATCAGAATGTAAAATAAAATATAGGAGCTCAAGAAGTAAAAGTTTATTACAATAAAAGTAAAATTTTAAATAAAATACAATAAAAAAAAAAGCTGCATAAAATTCCTCAATAAAGTAAAAATAGCTCAGTAAAACAAAAAAAAAATTGTGTTATATACATTTCTCCATCTTTGTTTTCATACCTAAGGTGGACTGATTATAAGAAACAATAATTCCATGTACAACAACCTCACATCTGCTCAAGTTTAATCAAAATGCAATTCGTAATTCTTAACATTATAAGATGTAGAAATTATTGCAGAGCCTTTGTATTGAATTGCGTAAATATGACAAGAAATAAACATCAAAGATGTGCTCAAAAACAACATTTATACTGAGCGTGTTAAGTCATATTCATTCATCTTTCAGCGGGTGCCATGCTAAGATCATTAACTGACGTTAGGTGTAAAATAAACGGGATGTTTAATAGTTAACAACTGACAGCCTGGACATGAATGTGAACTGATCCATGTTGTATGCAGCGCTTTGAGTACTCCGGGAGAGTAGAAAAGCACTATATAAGAATCAGTCCATTTACCATCCACACAAAAAAGCACTGGTGTTATAATCAAAGTGTAACAGATACATTTTTCTTTCTTTGCATAATTATGACATTTAAAAAGTGGCTGATTTTCATCTCTGGCCTGCAGGCAAATGCTGACCCATCCGTCATCAGCTGCATGCACAACCTGTCACGCCGCATTGCCATTGCTCTGCAGCACGAGGAGCGCCGCTGCCAGTATCTGACCCGCGAGGCCAAACTCATGCTGGCCGTCCAGGAGGAAATTACCACGACTGAAAGTGAGATACAAGCTCAGACTACACATCAAATTTGCAGCTTGGTCTTAGTCAGACTTACATCTTTGTTAACATAGAATATTGGTATTTTGCTTCTGGTATCAGCAGATGGAAGCCCCCAGTCCCCATTTAGACAAATTCTTCCAAAGTGTAAGCTAGCAAGAGACCTCAAGGAGGCGTATGACAGGTGTGTGACCACATGCATTTTACATTCATTTGTTTGGATTTGCTGTCTAAATTTGTGTAATATATGATTCTGCAATTGCTGATTGTGATGATGGTGCTTTTTCAGCCTTTGTACAACCGGTGTGGTGCGACTTCACATCAACGACTGGCTGGAGGTGAGCTTCTGTTTGCCGCACAAGATCCACAGGATTGGTGACACCTACATCCCCCCAGAGGCATTAGAGCGCAGCCTTAAGGCCATAAGGTATATTACAGATTTGTTTTTCTTTTTATGTGACGTTTTCTTACATCTCACAACATCTTATTTGATTAGCTGTAACTAGAAGTATCTTGTTTACAGTTAAAGACACGGGAAGGGTGGGGAAGGGGGATTAGCTGTTCTAGATGAAATAAAATCAGCAGATGTGGGCTGTGTTGCTACAAATGGCCAACTAAAAACACCTATAGACCTCATTTGTCAAAACATAAACACATGGGTGTAATAGCTTTTTTATGTCATATTTAAAATGATATTATTTATATTACACATTCATAACTTACTCTGTGGTTTCTGTGGATTCCTTCTGTTTTTTCACACATTGCATCTTTTCATGACAAAATAAGTTCATCCAGTTGCATTTGTGATATAATCAATTGTGTTCATAATGTCTAATAATCATAATAATATGAATAAATTGTTAAGGCCAGAAAACAATCATTTTGTGACAGCCAGCTTGGAATATTAAAGTACAAACTAATTTGCTAAAAATGGACTTATCACAACTTATAACTTCAGCAATCATTCAAATGCACACAGTTGTACTACGTTGGCTAGTCAGCTTAGGTCTATACATAACCATCAAATAACACAGCTTTGTCAAAATCCCTCTTTGATCCACAGGTCACCTTACCCTTCACCCCTTTAGTCAGAATAGTCTAATTTCCCCTCAGTTTATGTCAAAGAAGTTTTGTGCCTTAATTAGCTGGATTGTATTTGGTAAGCAAATGTATGTGTTTAATATATAAAGCACTCAAACGATGCAGAATTTAGTGTGGTCTTTAGTGCCGCCTACTGGCATTTCAATGTAATAGCTGTAATTTTGATCAGCGCTCTCATTAGTTGCTGCTGCCCTGTGCAGGTACTTGGTTGGACCCCTTTTATCCTTCAGAATTCTTCACGGCATAGTTTTAACAAGGTGCTGGAAACATTCTTCTGAGATTTGGGGCCATGTTGACATACCGTAATTGTCGGGCTATAAGCCGCTACTTTTTCCACAAGCTTTGAACCCTGCGGCTTTTAGTCAGGTGCGGCTTTTCTATGGATCGTCCCTGATTTTTGTCATATCGTAAGACGATTTGTTTTTTTTGTTCCGCTGTTGTACGGCACTACGTTGCCTGGTGGAAGGGCATGTGATCAGACACACAGTATCGGTGTTCAAGAGTGGTATGTTGGTCACATGTCCATCCGCCAGGCAACAGTGCCGTACAAGTAGCACGAAAAACAAACTTCAAAGTAGCGCTACGCGTTCAGCGGGAGTCGTGGATGGTGTGCGGCAATAAACTTGCGAAAAGCAAGTTATGCTCAACTCCACCGGTGGAATCTGACAGCGTGGAAAAGTGTGAAAACATCCATCCATCCACCTGAGCCTAAAAGGTAGTCTGAATCTATTTTTCTGGTGTGCTGTAGGTTATTGTTATGTACTACATTTGTTACTCGTTTATGAAGCACAGCACATGTTTCGTACTTGTAATTACCGCTACTTGTACATATACCTAAAAAGTTGTGCAAATATGTACCCATAACTTGTTTTTCAAAATATTAATAAAAGGGGTGTGTCTCCAAACAGCCATCTCTTTCCTGACAATTCGCTTTGTGCATATTCTCTTACATATGATAAGTCAACATTGAAACACCTGCGGCTTTTAGTCAGGTGCGGCTAATGTATGTACAAAACAGGATTTTCCCCTGATTTTAGCTTGTGCGGCTAATATTCAGGTGCGCTCTGTAGTCCGGGAAATACGGTAATAACATCACAAACAGGTTGCTGCAGATTTGTCAGTTTGTAAATGCAATTGGGATTTCTGTCAAATTTTAATGAGTCTGTGTAAGCCTGTGTAGCCTCAGTTTCCTGTTCATATTTGACATGAGTGGCAGTGGGGTGGTCTACTGCTGTAGCCCATCTATTCCTAGGTTCAATGTGTTGTACATTCAGAGATGCTCTTTTGCACACCTTGGTTTTGACAAGTTATTTAAGTTACTGTTGCTTTCCTATCTGACCTGCATCTAAAAGGCATTTTCACCTTTTTCTCTGTAAACCTGAAAGATGTCTGTGTGGGAAAATCCCAGTAGATCAGCAGCTTCTGGCATCAACAACCGTTCCACATTCAAAGTCACTCAAATCATCTTTTTTCCCCATTCTGATGCTCAGTTTGACTGTCTTGACTATGTCTGCATACCTGAACACAATGAGTTGCTGCCATATGACTGGCTGATTGGATATTTAGTTAACAAACAGTTTAATATGTATACCTTTGTCTTTGTATGTAAAATAAACTAAATGTGTGTTTCTTTCAAACAGAGTCTGCTTGTATGTGGATGTATGTTCATTTAGAATCCGTATTGTGTGTCTGATCCTGCAGACCCTATCATGCCCTGTTGCTTCTGGAAAATGAGAAAACACTCCTCAGCCAGCTTCCCCTGGACTGCTCCCCTGCATTGATCCGCCTGATTAAAACCTGCTCAGCAGTGAAAAACCTGCAGCAGCTGGCTCAGGATGCTGACCTGGCCTTACTTCAGGTACAGGACAGTCACACTACCTGGATCAGATTTCCAGTTTAAAATGTCAGATGTGATTCTCATGAATTTATCAGATGAAATTAGTTTTTATAAGTCTAAAAGATGCATTAGTTGTGTTTAATACACAAAGATCTATAAATCATTGTGCAGTATGCATCACTGATAGAATAGAGGAAAGTTAAAATGTGAAAAAGTGTACTGTACATACATATATACTTTTAAAAAAGTATAACCTTCAGAAGTTGTTTAGTCAGGTGGTCTTACTGTCATCTAGTGGCAGATATATGTAATGCAAATCTGAGAAAATCCCCATGTGTAGCTCTTATTTGCTTATTTTGCTTTTATTTGGCATCCTAGAGATTAATTGACAAATATTTTCTCATTTAGATCTTTCAGATTGCTGCTCATTTGGTTTATTGGGGCAAGGCAATTATCATCTACCCACTGTGTGAGAATAATGTCTACATGCTGTCTCCGCATGCCAACATCTGCCTGTGAGTATCTGATGTGATATAAGCCAGCTGGGAAGAGGAAATGAAGCACACTAATGCTAAGCACTCATCCATGGCATTTCCTCATATAGAGAGGCTTCCTGATCTGACTTGCAACACTGTTTGGAATTAAATTTAAAAGATGTTCTGTGATGGAATAAGCTCTGTGTTGTTCTCTTCTCCCTGAATAGATATTCACCATTGGCTGAGCAGTTTGCCCGGCAGTTTCCTGGTCATGATCTGCCCTCTATGTTAGCCAAGTTCTCACTGCCTGTCTCACTGGCTGAGTTTAGAAATCCCCTGGAAGCTCCCACACAGGAGGTGGGGGTTATTGCATGATGTGGAATACATGTGTGAAGCATTTCAAAAGAGAAATACTTTTATTAAACCTGTGAAAATGTCCCAGTTTCTTTTCTTTTTTTTAAATTTGCATGATTTCAGGCATGTTTAATGAAATAATCTGATGTATATCTATGTCCTGAAGACAGAAATATATATGAAAACTGAACACAAACATAAGTTATAATACTTATAATCCTTGAGGTGGGCCATCATTCTTCGTCTTGTTCTGGCAGTGTAGGTCCTGATGAATTATTAATGGCAAAGGGACATCGTCTCTAGTGTATGCATCCTCCATTTTTCATGAGAACAGGATCAGACTCTTTCTTGTGGATCTATTTTAAAACATATTTGACCTGGTTACGTGAGCATTTTCCAATTCCCTTATTTCAGTTTATCCTAATGCAGTTTGCTGCTCTGCTGGTTAACCAGGCCCAGTTAATCCAGATGGTGGTTTGGATGCTGCAGCGCCGCCTCCTGATCCAGCTGCACACTTATGTGTGCTTGTTGGTACCACCCAGTGAGGATGAGCCTGGGCTGAGGGATGAAGACCCTCCGCTGGCTGCCCGAGTAGGAGGTCGCAGTCTCAGTACCCCTAGTGCGCTCAGTTTTGGCTCACCGAGTATGTCCTCCCGCCTCTACTCTTCTGCTCTTACGGCTCTAACTCTGTACTATAAAATCTGACATTCTTCTTGTTTTGTGTAGCCAGCAGTGATGACATGACCCTAACCAGTCCCAGTATGGAAAACTCCAGTGCAGAGCTGCTAACTGGTGGAGACTCCCCGCTCAACAAGAGGATGACTGAGACACTGCTCGCCAGCCTGTCAGAGCACGAGAGGCAGTTTATTCTTAACATCCCTGCTGCACAAAATCCAGAGGATCTGCGGATGTTTGCGAGGTGATTAAATCTGCCTTTAACTGACAACAGGACCATAGTGTGCTTGTTTTATTAAGTGTCCTTAAGGTTGCCATTGTTCTGTTTTATGTTCAAACATGAGAGCGGTGTACATGGATGACATGAACTAACTGATTGCCTGCCTTTGCCTCATATCTTAGAAATGAAATGTTTATGTCTCTCAATAGATAAAAAAGTATTTGTTCAGTGGTTTGAATAAATCTACTTGCATAGTATTGTAAAATTTAATTGGGCAGCATAGGCTAAAGAGTTAGTTTACCAGCAGTTAGGTGGAGATCAAAAGTGTCTGGAGAGCTTCTCAGCATTCCAGTGCTGCCACCTTCACAGCAATGAAGGCTCCCATCAGAGGTGCAAAAGTCCTGTCTCATGGATGATTGACACTGTTGATCAGTCAGTGAAACTCTTTCTCTTGTTAACTGCTTCCAGGCTACTGCATTATTTCCGAGGACATCACCACCTGGAAGAGATTATGTACAATGAGAACATGAGGCGCTCGCAGCTAAAGACGCTGTTTGACAAGTTCCGCAGTGTCCTTGTGGTTACCAACCATGAAGATCCCATTATTTCAATCTTTCAGTCACCGATGGACTAGCTGTGCAGACAGTGTTTCAGCAACTGGAAAATGTGTCAGTTTAGGAGAAGTTAATGGCCTGCTGGGCTCACAGCTAAGTGGTCAAAGACGTTTCAAAACAAAATGCCTTGACTGCAAGATGTTTTTTCTGTATGAGCCAAATGTTTGTTTACAGTAATAAATTATTTTGTATATATCAGACATGCCTTAAGGTTTTTTTTGTGAATATTGGAAGTGTGTGCAGTGTTTAGTGGAGGCTTCACTTCATCTTCCCGTGCCCCAGATGTGTTAGATCATCTGTGCTGTCCTCAGAGGGGCACAGTGAGTAATGATCATTCCAGACCTTGAGCTACCTCTCCTTAGGAATACCTGATGTGGAAAGAAAAAAGGAAGAGTCTAAACATCAGACAGACTTTTCCTGCTCTGAGGGAAACAGATCAGGCCAAACATCTGTGAAATCACTGAGGTGGAAATTTCCCAAGTGTGAATGTTTATTAAAAATCACAGATGAAACCAAACGAAAGGCGTGTGTAAAGGCAAATTACAGAACCCCCCCCCCCATTTTTTTTAAACAGATGCTAACAAACCGAGTCTGTAGTTCTTCAGTCTACTTTCCAGTACAGCTTTGCATCACTACCATAAAGCTGCAGCTTATTACTAAATGGTTGAGGAAAACAAGCAACATTTATTGTAGAATCTCCACTGCCTCCAAACTACAAAATTACAAATATACAGTTTAATTTCATGTGTGTGAGACACATCCCAACAAAGCAATCATGTATTTGTATGATTTTTATTCTTCTTCAGTGTTAAACTCTTTAAAGAGATCAGATGAGTTTCAGGAATTTTCCTGTTAAGTCCTTTTGACATTGTGCTGTCCTGTATCAGGCTTCACGGCATGGGGACTTAAATCGTTCATGACATTTCCAGACAGAGTCTGTCTCTCTGCCTCTTTATTCACAACGCTAACAGAGGGGTGCCCACGTAGATAAAAACGCCACGGCTTCTTGGCCCATTCCCCGTGGGACTCTATTCCGATGCGTGGTGCTGATACGATATCTTGGGGTTTTGCCGGACTTGTGTCGGGATCATTCTCCAGCCACACATCTGGGTCTGAGGCTAAGTCTCGACGGTCAAAACATCGTGGTATATTTAGAGCCTGGCAGAGCTTTGAAGGCCCGTTGCAGAGCTCTTTGTCCTTCAGCTGACGGGCTCCCTCTTTGCGTCTGGCTGCCCTCAGCTGCCTCATGACGGCCTGACCCTGTAGGGGCTCGAGTGAGCGCAGCAACACAGCAGCACCCTCCCCTGAGCAACACAGCACACAATATGCATCAGTCAGCAAGGCTCCACTCTGTCTCCTTCCTTTTACCCTTTAAACAGCGACTATTGAAGCCATGAACTGCTGTTTATGTTTAATGTTGTAATAATGAAGAATGATCAAAACGGGCCTTTTCACATCCATTGTTAACAATAATAAATATATGAATGTGAACAAAATTAGTGACATAATGTACAAAACATATTGCACCTTTGGTGGGTATAGCGTTTACCTTCACTAGACACGTTCATGCATAGGTAGATGCCATAGATTGGATACACGTAGATTGTGCCAGGCTTCATAAACATGGCTGTGTTTCTCTCGGTGCGTTTGCCTCCTGCCGAGTGTGAGGCCTTGTCCTCCCCTCCAAGGTAAGCTTCAGTTTCCACTATTCTTCCTCGCAACTCCGTACCATCTGCACACCTGTGGACCAGCACCTGCAGGAACAAAGGACAGGGAGATTCTTTCTCTATATCCACAGGATGGTGGGTTACATAGATTTGTCATTTAGCTGAAGGATGCTACCTACAAAACACAACTTTGACAATCAAAACCACAACAAATGTCTATTTTTAATGTCATGGCAAAAGTCCTATGAAAGCAAAATAATAAGTATCTCTGACCTTATTCTGTTAAGCCAAATATTCCTTTTGCTTCAAAAACTGGGTACGGACGTATTTTCATGAGGTGTACAATGAACGATCAAAGAAAATCCATGCTTGCCAGCATGCCAGTTTTGCTGCTAACAAAAAAAAACAAAACAAAAAAACTACACCTCAATCACACTTTCATGAATAAAATATTCCAGCTCAAAATCTTTATTGATTTATACTTGTTGGGAATAAAATAATAACTAGGGCGCACTGCACCAGCATAAGAACAATTGGTCTGAGGATTTCAAGCAGGGACCGTGATGTGCTCGCATGTGAAGGTCGTTGGGACCCTGCAAGGATATCGCTATTACCTACTGCCAAACCTTGCTGGAAGATGCTACAGGCAGCATAATGTTCCCCACAGTATCTCCAGAGTATTTCATATCAGTAACATGGACTCAATGCAAACTTGTTCTCAATTGTGAGGAAACCAGGGTTTCAGTGGTGGACCTGCAACTTCTGCTCACAACTGTACAGTTCTGGGGTGTGATGGAAAGTCTACTGAAGTATGTTGTGCCACCCTCATGGAGGGTGTTTCTGACAGGTTGCTCAGAAATATAACCTTTACACTCTTGAGACTTTGCTGGTAGACACAATAAACCTCCAAAGGCTTGTATGGAAGTGCCATCATGGAAGAGGTGGACTACCTTTGCAGCCTGAATGGTCGCAGGTATTGTCTCATACTACAAGTAGTGACAAAACTAGAAATAAAATCAGTTGGATAAGGAAAGAGCAAAACCTGATAAATCATTCCCTTTTTGGGAGACTTGTTTTTGCCTCTCCAGTACGCCTGTTGTCAATTTCATTTGCACCAAAGAAGGTAAACTAGGTCAAATAAATACACAATGGTTTATGGACAGATTAAACCTGAAGTTAGCAGACTTTGTTTTTGAAGAAGCATATGTGTTTAAATAAACAAATAAGCAACAGTTAGACAGCGTTAAAAATGGGAATCAGTGCTTAACAACTTAAATACAATCACTGAAAGTAAGTTTATCAGGCACATTCAAACGTACAGAAGGCAGTTACTAAGATATAAATTGAAAGGTGAAGTTAAAAAAACAACAATTTTAAACTAAAATAAATTTTCTTCCCTACATTTTGTGCCTCCTGACTTTTAAAAACACACACACACACACACATTTACATACAAAGGTGTTAAATTCAGGTGAGAAATCAGCCTACCTTGCCGAGGAAGGCTTTAGCCAAACTGATGCAGGGCTGCTTGAAGAAGTCCTCTCCTAGCCTGTGCTGCTGCTCATTCCCGGTAAAATAACAGCTTCGCTCCGCCTCAGCACTCTGAGCATTTTCACACTGACTGGGCTGCTTCTTAAGCGCGGTTTGTGAGTCCTTTGGCTTCAGCTCCGTGTCCTTGTTGTGTTTATTTAACGACACAGTTTGTTCAGATGTTGCCGCCGCCAGCGCTAGCATCTTTCTTTTTCGCGCTGCCATCATCTTATCGTAAATTCAGAAGGTTTACAGATTTTTAAAAAACACATGTAGGACGGCGTGTATTTATAAACCCAACAATACGTTTATTCAATATTTAGTATTTAATTCACAATACAAAGAGTCTTATGGAAGCCGTTCACGTACTAGCATACAGGAAGTGGATATGATTGTTTTGGTATCTCTTAAAGGGACCGCGCACTTCTTGGAGGTAGTGGGAGACGTTAACCTTCAAGGCTTTCTCCTAGAAAGATTTTATTTTCCCATCTATATTATTTTATATTTCAGTTGTGAAAGAAAAAAAATATTTATGGTTAAGAAAATGTGAAAATAAACATGTTTTGCAAAGAAAGAAAATTCATGAATGCAGTTTTCTTCTCTTTTTGGGCTGAAAATGTTTAAGCAGCCACTGACTGTTCATTATGGAGCAATTCTATGGTAATAAGACTGCCTCTAAGAACAAATCTCCATCTTTTTCTCACAAAATGACTTTACAGTGCATTATGAATTTTGCCCTTCAGCACAGCAGCCACTTTGCCGAAAGACTACCTGACAACCTGTGCCCTTTTCCTGCTGCTGCCTTATCTTTTCAGGATCATTTGGATAATAAGAGGTTATAAATAGAACCACTCTGCGTGCTCTCCACTGCCTGTGCCCAGGAAGTTGACGGCGCCAGTTTGGCCCCAGGCGCTTTGAGCCCATGCGGCTTTCTGGAAGACTAACAGTATGTGACGTGGTCATGCCACAGACTACAACTTCAGCAGGGAAATACAAGTTTTCTTTTTGGCTACTGTGGAGGCAAATCTCTGGCTGTAAAAAGGAATCAGCCTATTATGATGCAGATGAAAGGAATGAACTGCAAGTCAACTAATAAAGATGGACTTGATGTACCTTTCTTTTTTGACTTTTATTTATACATGTGAAAGAGAAAAATAAGCACGAAAGTGTCATCTTCCTCATTTGGTCACAGATTCTGTGTGGCATTGCACAAAAATAGATGACTGGGACAAATTTGCATGGGTAGTCATTGGGTATCATATTCTGTACTTTCTCTTGTCTCCTTTTTGTGCTGATCAAGCAATAATTTAATCTTGAACCTCTTGAGGTTTGATTTCCAGGTTTCCTCAAGAAGCAACGCTGTGATCACCGTGTTCATCCAAGGGCTGCGCTTCTAATGGAAACCTCAAGTAACTTATTGAGCCAGAATACATTCCAGACAGAAATCTGCTGAGCATGTTCAGTAGAAGTCTCCTGGAATGGCTTGTTGACTTTGTCATGGCTGGTGGGGCAGAGAACACCATTGTTTGCTGTGACTGTGTTGCTACTGCCCGTCAGCAGTGCTTGTGCGGTTTGGGCTGAGCAGCTTTCATTGTTGCTGCCACTGATAATCATAGCAGCCACATTCTGGATCACTGTCAATTCCAGCAGCCACCTCAGCGATCGTGACGCTGAGCAGGAACACCAGAGACTCCGCTGTGTGTGCAGATGGACGAGCAGAATGCCGCCGGAACGAAATGGCTTACTACACGATGACTCCGAGAATTCTATGAAAAAAAGCAATTGATCTTTTGGGTTTCATGTGCAGTATTCAGTGTGTTTGTGTTTAATTAAGGGAATGGTAAACTTATTTTAAAGTGACACTCACTGGACTCTTTACACCTTTTTTAGTACTGGGTTAACTCTCTCATGGTTTCAGATCTGCCTCAGTTTGTAGTGGCACAGATTCAACAAAGTGCTGGAATCACTCCTCCAAGATTTTGGTTTAGCAACTTTGTGATGTTATTACAGATTTGGTGCGAATTTTTCGGCTGCGCATTCATGATGCAAATTTCCTATTCCACTATATTCCAAAGGTGCTTTATTGGATTGAAACCTGGTGACTGTGGAGACGTGTGGAGTGAAGGGAACTCGCTGTCATGTTCAAGATGAGATGATTTGAGCTTTGTGACACAGCTTGTTGTCATGCTGAAAGATGTGTATACTGTGGTCACAAGGGAGGGACATGGTTAGCTGTAATATTTAGGTAGGCTGCTTTAACACCATTACACCAGCAGCAGCCTGAACTGTTGATACAGTGCAGGGTGAATACATTTCATGCTTGTTTACACCAAATTCTGACTTTCTGATTTTCTGTGACATCCAAATGTCACAGAAAAATTGAGACTCATCAGATCAGAAACCTGGTCCTATTTTTAGCTGACAGGAGTGACCTCCCTGTGTTGTCGTCCTTTGCTGTTGCTTATCCATTTCATGAGTTGATATTCTGTGAATTTAGAGATGCTCTTCTGCATACCTTGGTTGAAACAAGTGGTTATTTTAAAAAAAATTAAATCCAGTAGAATTTTGTGCAGGAAAATCCTAGTAGATCACCAGGTCCTGTTTGGCACCAACAGCCATCCCACATTGGAAGTCACTTTAATCAAATTTCTTCCCCATTCTGATGCTCTACCCTTTAACTTCACCAGGTTGTCACGACCATATCTACATGCCTAAATGCATCGAGTTGCTGCCATGTGATTGACAGATCAGGTATCTGCATAACATTGCAGCCAAATATGTATACCTAATAAAATGGTCTGTGGGTGTATGCAATAGCAGTTTGGCATTACTACATTTAGTTTATAACTATCTCTATAAACACATTACATCAAATGGATGTCTAAAAAAACTAGCCTCCTAAATTTATATCTCTATTTTTGAGTAACGTTTATACGATATCTTAGGTATGAATGTCAGTAGCACCATTGCGAAACTCAGACCATTACATAGTTTAATTAAAATAATTTCCCTAAAAAACTGTTACACTTTTAAAGAAAATTCCAAAATATAGTTTGAAGTAGTAATAAAAATATTTAAAAATATTAAAAATAATACTTTCTGTCATCGGTGTGGTAATAATGGGGCGATCGTGGCTCAAGACTTGGGAGTTCACCTTGTAATCAGAAGGTTGCCGGGTCGAGCCCCAGCTTGGACAGTCTCGGTCGTTGTGTCCTTGGGCAAGACACTTCACCCGTTGCCTACTGGTGGTGGTCAGAGGGCCCAGTGGCACCAGTGTCCGGCAGCCTCGCCTCTGTCAGTGTGCCCCAGGGTGGCTGTGGCTACAATGTAGCTTAGCATCACCAGTGTGTGAATGGGAGGATGACATGTTGTGTAAAGCACTTTGGGGTCCTTAGGTACTAGTAAAGCGCTATACAAATACAGGCCATTTACCATAATGTGGACGGACAGAATCTCGTGCATTGTAATTTTTATATGTTATACTATATTGTACTATTGCATGATGATTGTTATTCTTTTAGATTTTTTATTACTATTTATATATTTTTTTTATACATTTAACTTGAACATCGGCAGAGCTGCAAACCAAATTGTGTCACACTGCATAATATATGAATGAAAATAAAGACATATTCTATCTATATTAAGTATCCGTTTGAGACGTAACACCATGTCGCTATTATATGACAGTCATGATTTAAAAAGAGACAGCCATGATGTTGGTTGGTGTAAATAAACACAAGCAACTATTACTGGCATTGCTGAGATTACGTCTGGTCTTGGTCTGTGTTTAAATTTGTATTGCCTGCATGATATAATCGACATCTAAGCACCATAAAAAGCCAGAAATCAATTTGAAAGAGATTTTAGTACTTAGCGCTGCTCATTCCATTTCACAGTGTGTTAGTCTAAGTTAGTTTTCAGAGAGCCTTTTAACCAAGGTTATTAAAAAAATGTGGACATTGTGCATTTTTAATGGACCTCTTAACATCATTTCTCTTCTTCAGAACAAGCTTTATGTTAATAGATAAAGGTTCACTATAAAGAAAATAATTCCAATAGAACATTTAATTTCATTAATTTACATGATAAATTAACCTTCTTTTCCAGAGCAATAACATACATGACTGGAGGGTATTCTTTCTTACTAGTACTACAAGAGTCATTAGGTGGTAGGTAGTATTTGCATCCTCAGTGTGTGATGGGATTAATTATTAATTGCCAGCAATTAATGATTCATGCACCTCCTGTCTTGTTTGCTGCAGAGGTGTGGCGTGTGTGTGTGCTGTACAGGTGGCTGAGGTCTCATCAGGAGATGGAAGCAAGAGGATCACGTCATCTGAGACCCAGTTCATACACCTTGCACAACAAAGAAACGTTTATAAAGAAACAGGTTTGTCTCTTTCCACATCTCTGAACTCACATGTGGAGTTTTAAACATAACCACTGCGGCTTAAATAGGCTTAACCACAGGTTAGCTAATCACTGTAAATAGTTCAAAGGTTCTCTTTGTTTATCTAAATCACGCATAAGATGTTGTCAGTTTTTCCCAAAATTCCCACAGAGACATTCAACAGGTAGAGCTCATTATTTGTATGACTCAACATAATAACATGAGAGCCTATGACAGTTTGAAGACCTTTTTTTTTTCAAAACTTTGAGCTGTTTGGTTATTGATTGAACCTACCTGACCTTTCTCTGCCCTACTCTGATAAAACTTTCCTCGTCTCGGCTCACACCTGTAGCCCTCAGAGGGAACAGTTGTTGAGTCAGGCTGAGGGCAGGAAGACTGCCTGGAAGATTACCGGTCTTATCACAGAAACAAGTGAACATAAATGTAGCCGACATGACCACAAAGTGAAAGCCTATCTGTCTGAGTTATTCCACAGCCTCTTTCTACTTCTGTATTTTGTGCAGTCATGTGGTCTTTTAGTGAATGAATGCTTGCAAAGCACTTTAACTCATTTAACTTACCTTTCCTGATCTTTTGCTTGTTGGATTGCTGCTACTAAAAGCAAGCGTCATGTGAAGTGATTTCTTAGATGTCACTGATGCTGGCAGATGGGCTTTTTCCATCAAATGAAAATTAATTTAAAAAAATCATTTACAAAGTTGCATGATTGGAAACTGTATTTTGCCTCTTTTGAGAACATAAAGCATGTCACCCATGTACAAGCAAAACACTCCCTGTAGTGCTACGAATGATGGTCTCTGCTCTGCTTTTCCACTCGGCTGAAGACAGAGGAAGCTGTTTATGGACCGTCTGACAATGTCCTTTTGGTTAAACATGATCCTCACGCTTACCCCTTTTATCTGTGTCTGATTGATGGGTCTACAGGGGGGTTTGAGTGCTCTTACAGATCCTGTGCTGCTTCCTAATTGCTGCTTCTGACCTAGCTTCAACCCTCCTTGGTCCTAGGGGAAACTTCACCATTAATTACTGTGACTTCATGGTATATCAATCAGGGTGTCCTGAGGGGCCTCTCAACCACCCTTTTACAGTCAAGTACATGTAGAAGACCCACTGAAGTCTGATAAACTCATTCCTGTGGTGGGAATACAATCTTTTGCCTAATTTAGGAGGACGTTTCTGAATGAGCTTGATTTGATGTGTGGCTCTCAGTCACGCCGGCAAAGACGAGACCCCCGGGTGCAAGACGAAGTGGAAGGTTGAGGTGAGAGTAAACTAGCTTTTTATACTTTTAACCATATACTGTGCAGTAATAGCTGTGAGACCAATGTGTTTGAAAACTGCTGTGGTTCATCACTGTGTTTGAACGTATTTAATTCAGTGTTAATGCAGAGATTGGTTAAAAAATAGCGTGATCCTTGTATCAGATTTCTCATAAATGAGAAGAAACATGGAGGCGATGTTACAAAATTTGAAAACCACACTCATATTTCCTGTACCCGGAAATGTGAATACTGATTTCCTGACAAATCTAAAATTAGTTAAAGGAGCTGGCTGACTGTCAAATACTTTTTTTCCCAAAACTGAAAAAAAGCATTTATTTGTTGCCTCTAGATCTCTAGGGGATCCTGTTGAATGTAAAAACCTCTTGTTCTCATAATCCAGACAAGTAATCTACTCTGTCAGCATAAAATGGGGCCATATTATGTCTTCCATTATTTTAACAGCAGAAAGGCAACGATACCCATATTCAGTGGAGAGTGTCTTAATAAAGAAGCAGATCAAAGCAGCTATGAAAGAGACTTTTTCCAGGAACCTGAGATGCTTGTGCCCTGAAACCTCATCTGAGGGAAGGCTCTGAGCTTGGTGCCCCTTGTCAGCACCTCAGAAACTTTCTGCTTCCTAACATCCATCTCTGCTCTAGAGAAAATTCCCAGGTGAATCTGAGCTTTCACTGAAACCAGGATGGAATGCGCTGTAGTGGTCTTTTCATCAGATGGAGCAACAGTGTGTATTAACGGTTGCCTGAATGAGGAGCCTCAGTCACTCAAATTAAATCTCTGAGTTTGCAGCGTAAAGGAAAGTCTGTCTATCTATCTATGGTAGCATAATTTGCTGTTTGAGTTGGATTGCTGTCTTATATTAGGAACCGTTGACATCTCCATTGCTAATTCCCCCTTCTTTCTTGCTTTTGAGTTAAGAAACCTCTTGAGTTTAGTCAGCCACATCAGCAGACCCAACCTCAGAGTCTTATGACAGCGATGCAATACTGAGCCTGTGGATGCTCATCGAGTTGATAAAAAAAAGAAGTACTGTTTATGTAATTGATTCTTTGCTGCCTCTGTAATGAAGCAGGAGTGTATCATTTCACTAAAATATACACAGGGGAGCAGAGGGTGGAGGCTTTGATAATCATAGAAAGCATGTGGTGTTATGATCATCATGTGGCAACAAGCATGGTTTTGTCTAAAAATTGACCAATAAGCTGAAGAATTAGGTTTTTGTGATACATGTTTCATATTCTTTTGACTTGTTTGCCTTAGATGAATATAAATAAATACTGTTGTTAGAACTACATAAATATGAGCGCTTTGATGACCACTATAATAATCCTGAATGCATACTGTTTTATAGACATATCGAGTTGCATTTTGACGTAGAATTCACTTCAATTCTCTGTGTGTGCGGGCCAGTTTAGCCACCAGTACCTTACAGTTATTTGGTAGGAAAATGTCTTACCCTGTATTCAAAGTCCATAACCTCAAATGAATTCAAACAGGTCCCTGTGCTGTAACAGCTTGAGCCCAAGTAGCTCGTCTTTAGTCTGTGGGAGCAGTTCTTCACATGCATAGTGCAATCAATCATTTACTGGATGAAGATATTCGTGTAAACACTTGAAATTTTAATATAATCACTTCATTGCTGGGATTTTGTGTGCGTGTGTTTGTATAATGCCTTAAAAAGCCAAAGTTATGTATCTTAGCTGATAAAGATTCAAAATACTATGATATGTGCTGTTAAATCCTGAAGGTTAATTCGTGTAATTATCAAAAACTATTAATACGAGCTGTGATTTTTTTTTTTTTAAAAACTCACTGTGGTTTATTGCAGACGTGTTTAACTACAGTCTGTGTGGGTTTTCCTTCATTCACTCCACTGGGACACATCAATATAACTGATATGAAAGCATTATTATTGTTTAATTGGCCACAGCCATTTACCGTGAAATTTAATGCCTCTCATAACTATAACAGTCATGGTCCCCCCGTCTCACTGTAGATGAGGGTTAAAGGTTTCAGTCACTGGACCCCACTGTGGCTGAGGATATCGCTTAGTCACCCCGTCTGGAGAAGAAGCAGCGCCTCCCTGTGTACACACCGATTGGTTGGTGATCTTGACGGGCTCGCCTTCTCTACAGACCGTCTTCAGCCCAGGGCGGGGCTGATTCTCTACCAAACTGAATTGCTACAACCGCCAGGAGGAAACTTACCCCGGGTCGATCCATGGAGCAGTGTGGGAATGCTCCGTCTGTAGCAGAGAACCGGACGGCAGCCTCATTTCGACTTAATCATCCTGGACTGCCTCAGCTGCTCTTGGGATCGAGAGTGACCGGATTGAATACTACAGCACTGGGATTGGCTTAAAAAAATAAAATAAAACAAAATAACAGAAAAAAAGAAAGAAAACCCATCTGCGGGGTGAGAAAAGAAGCGCGTTAATCGCCGCACCGCTGTCAGGATGATGTGACAAATCATTTATCTGCTGCCCGTGGAAAAATCAGTGGAATCGGATTTTTTCTCTTCTTCTTCCACTGCTGGAAATCAACTGAACCGGTTGTTATAAGGGTAAGTTGAGACATTATATCGTGGCACTCTCGTGTGGTCGCCCTTACGGAAGGCAGGACTCGGAGGAAGCGCTCACGCGTCGTGACCGCGGTGGAAACGAGCTCAATCCGGTCGATTGAATTACTGGTCAGTTAATTGATCCACAGAGGAACCCTTCAGACTCGGGTTGGCTGTAGTAAACATGGCATCGGTTAGGTTACGGAGTGCTTTGCCATTTTGCACTCATTGTGAAGTTTTCATAGAGAAAGTGGGCTATTTAAAGTGCTCCAACAGCAGCCAATAATTGGTCTATATTTTTGCCCAATCACCTGCTTAACAAGTGTGATACAGCCTAACCTACATAGTAAAAGAGGCGTTGAAGTGGAATTAATGGGGTGTGAAATGAGCTTGAAGTCTGGAAAGGTGAATTACTTTTATTTTTGTACTTGAACTCCTCAAATTCAGGATATATTACTCTCGTTAGACTCATATGAGCCAAAGGCGAGGTGGTTTCCATTTCAACATCTGGTTAGATTATCTAATCTGGCTGTAGGCTCATCACTGGGAGAAAGCCCCAGCCTCATCTGAATTATAGATGTAGCATAAATGTTTTGTGGATAATCATGCAACACAGCACACATCGAATCCCACCTGACCTTATCTTTGTCATTCTCCTCCCATATCACCCTTTCTTCCTCTTGCTCATCATCATAAACTGGGTGCACATAAATGGTACATAATTCATGGGTAAAGGGTGCGAGGAAAGAGTAGCAAACAGTATTTTCTTTCCACCCCCCAGTCTCAGCCTCTGTGCACCCTGAAAGTATTATTTTGTCTTTGGATGTTTGTTTTCTGTTGAATTGCTGCTTTTGTGATGCACAGACACACTGTGACTCAGTGTGACTCAAGAGAAGGGCACACGTTTCTCAAAATCATACCCATGGAGCAGACACTTAAATGTCTCGATTTGACTCATCAGCGGTCCGGAGCTCTGCCAGGATGGCAGCGCAAGCAGCGCAAACTTATTAACAAACTGCACTCTTATTGACATCCACAAAGGGTATGTGCACCTCTGTCATACAGTACCTGGGCAGACTGAAGTGAAACCATAGACATACTGTATTAGAAACTGCTGAGTTATTTTGGCAGACAGGACATAGGAGCACATGGCCTGGTTTGTGTGCCCAGTGTTCCTGATCACATGGAGCAGGAGGGGGGGATCATATCTCTGGGTGATGTAATCACACTAATAAAGCAACCTCCCGATGTGTGATAGTGGCACTCATTCCTATCCTCTGTGTCTGCTCCAACTGGACCCTGGAGAGAATATTCCCAGTGTGTCTGTGTTTGTGTGTTTGTATGTCCATGTGATACTTGGAAGGAGCTGGGAGTAGCTGTGGTGAGGCCGGTCGACCATTCAGTCTGGCTTTTGTTGACCAACTGCTATGTGAGTTTTGCAGAGGGCTGCTTAGGGGGCCACGGTGTAGTCATGCCTACATGACTCACAGTATGTTATCTGTCTATCAGCCTAGCCAAGTGTACAATCCTGTATAACTGCTTCATGGTGTTCAAAACTGTTTCGGGGCAGGATTTTACACTCAGTGATTGATATTATCAGCCTTCATTCACTGCCATTTTCAGTAGATATCTTTCCCTGTGTATCTCAAAGCATAACAACAGCAACTTGGCAATGTTTTTATGTGTGACCTATAATCACTTCAAGATGCTGTATCTACATTTAGGACACACTTATCTGGCCTACAGCGGGCTCACTTTGATGCGCTTTCAATGGGCTGATGCAGTTTTCAGTAAGACTACAAACAAGCTGGAGATTTCCTGAAAGCCCCCCTCTGAACTCTAAAATCTGCCTGTTCTCGAACTTTGAGTGTACTCTCTGTGATTGTGGGTCATTTTAAGTCTGGATTACGCTTTCTCCGAGTCCAAATGAAATGAGCGTCACTGGGCTGAACAGTTCCATGTGTGCAGAGCACATGCTTCTCAAAATAACCTCAGGCTGTTTCACCAGCACACACATCTGTATCACGAGTCAGAAAGTGGCTCACTTCACAATCCTGTTTACTGGGCATTCTAAAGCTGGGGTTAATTCCTAACCTGCTACAAAATAGCTCTGCTGATTTGCTTAATTAATGTTTAAATAGCAAGATAGTGCACACTGTAGAGGCTGCTAGGTTAAATCTGTTCATATATGCACATATTTATGCACATGTTCTGATTGCAAGAAAAATGTCCCTTTAGGGCCTTTTCAGGATACTTTTGCAGGGAACAGTGCCTACTCTGTAGAAGATACCTCTGAGCAGCCCTAAAAAGCTGGGGGGCATAGCCAGATGCAGCTAAAGATGTTGCTAAATAATTTTACTAAATAAAAGGCTTAAAGCAGCAATAAGAAGCAATTACTGCCTCTACCTAGCACCTGTCCAGAGTTTCTGCAGTGGAAGCCCAGCTGTTTATTAGAAAGCATTGCATGCTATTATTATTATCCCAAAATATTGTCACTTCTAAATTTTAAGATAATGTAATACTTATGCTTTTCATGTAAAACTTTCACATGTTAAAATTCTGTTAAAACGCAGAGAGGATTTAGATTTTGCTTAAGCTACCTTTAAAGCAGTGATATTCATCCTGGTTATTCTATATCTTCTGTTTTTCTAAATCAGAAAAATATATTAAAACCCAAGTTTAAAACACTCGGCAGGATGTATGACCTCACAGGTTTGGTATCCTTTCTTAAACTCTCTTCTATAAAATTCAAAGAGATTTGTAATGCTCGACCTCCCTACCAGCGTATGGAGTTAAAGATGTATTGTAGTGTCATAAAAGATTGATGTCTAACCGTTGTGCAGCTGAAACACACATTTTTGTCTGAGACTTTTATATACCTGTCATCTCAGGAAGCGTCTGCTTTGTGCGAAAGCTGCAACAGTTTTGTCTGCTTGCCCGGTGTATGAATCAGGGGCACGGCAGCATTACCTAGAGAAGTCAAACATGTTAACCAACTTGTTCTGCTGCTTTCCAAACAATGCATGTGCATTCCCGTTAAATATATTGGTTACAACTGCTACCACAACCGCACGTTAGCTTAAAAGCATGTCAGGTCTGCTTGCTAGTGAGAGAGCTCACAGGCAATGTTTGATGTCTCCCTCCCTGGCGCTTGCTCAGCTCGTACCTTTTTGACTTTGATGTGGTTTTAACTAAGTTGTCAAAAAGAAGCACTGAGTTTTCTCCCCCCCCCCCCCCCCCCTCCTTGCATGTCAAATCATGTGATATTTGTGGGAGAAAACTGCCTCTAGAGTATGCTTTAGAGCATGGAATGTAAGCTGATACATCCAGCCTTGTTTTCAGAGCAATAAACAGAATATAACATGTATTAGTAGTGGTGCACAAAATGTAATTATATAGGAAGTGCAGTGTTTGTATGAATCCGCATCCAATGGCTGCTGTTTGTTTGGAATTACATTACACCAGGTACAGTAATAGACAGTGTCCGAGTTCTTCCCCCGTTTATGACTTGATGCGTGAGTCACAGGCGCTGCTGTCCCCTTCCCATGATACCTCATTGGTTTTGTGATGCAGTGGCAGCCATGACGATGAAGTTAGTTGTGATGTAATGCTGCATGCAGCAGCGGCAGTGCTATTTCAGGTCTACCTCTAAGCCTTCAGGGCTTCCATTTGCCAGAATGCCAGCCTGCCCTTCTCTCAGTCAGCACCTCGTCTGTCATGAGCATGACAGCCATACATGAACTGGTATTCACAGAATTTACTAGAAACCTCAGGTGTACTGCTTTGGAAAAAAGCTGTAAATTAAAAACGTGTCGCCGGAGTTGTTTTCAGAGTTACTTGGCTGAACTCAACATAACAGAGACGAAAACTTTAAATGTCAGATTGATAGTTACAGGGTGTTTTTTTGGCTTCCTAGCTTGTGTTGTCACTGACACGGCGTCTGAGGCTGGTTAACCTCAGGGCAAAGCTCACTTCCAGGGCGGTGGGAATGGTTTGCTCTTTCTCCCAGAAGGCCAGTGCTTGGAGACAAGCAGCAATGGCTCCTTGGCCTTTAATCTTCCTCTTAAGAGTGTGAAGAGCTCGTAAAGGGTGTGTCTGTGTATAAACCAATAAATATGCAGTATTTACCTGATGTCTCGAGACATCGTATGTTGCAACTGGGAAGTTTCCCTGGCTGAAATCTGTTGACTATTTAAAAGCTTACACAGGGTTCAGTTACTGCAGTGCAACGTGATAGTGAACTTGTGGGAAACCAACCAATAAAGTTGCTCCTTGTTGGAAATGATGAATGCTTTTATTGTCTCAACCAGTTTGTTTGTCACTGGTTACAAAATGTAGTTTTTGTGAACACACTTTTCTTATTGTCAGTTTGCACCGTTCGCTCCTTATGCAGTTCTTTTTTTTGGACAGAAACCTTAGTTGTCAATTTTGGGTCATTCAAACGGACACTGGAAAAAACTATGATTAGATTAATGTGCTCTACAAAGCCACCGCAGGTGGGGTGTTGACAGCCAAGAGAAAAATATGAATTGAAACGAAGTTGAATGAACATAATAGCTTTACAGAAGCTAAACAAATAAAGGCAGGTTGGATCCTTTGGTAATGTTAATGATTGATAAAATCTTGTAAGGTGTTTTGCACGTGAACCTTTTTTTTTGGCTTCTGAAGTAGGGCCTTCTGGATAAGATTTGAGAAACCTGTGGGTTAACCAAACCAAAATATAGTCCCTTTGTCACCACGATAGAATGATCCAGAAACTAAAATCAAACAGATTGTTAGATAGCTAACTAACGTTTGCTAAAGGCCATATATTGCCTTATTGATACATCCAGATTGAAAATACATTAAACTGCTTTCATCCTCCAGCAGCAGGAAGGATTCACCACAAGATAATGTCCAATTTCTTTTGCTTCCTTTTTCAGCTAATTGAAATACTGCAATTTAGAAGTTAGAAATGGATGTGTACAGTGTTTTAGGTAACTAAAATAACCTAATTAGGGCTACAAAACACATTTCAAACACATCAGCCGTGAGGACGGTTGATTCATAATGCAGCTGGGATGTCATGACTGTGAGTCAGCAGCATGACATGGGTATTCTAATACATATTCTTAACGTATTACGTCTTGCATATGAGAAATACACCCACGCATTTTGGCCTAAATTTAAATGTAATACCGAAACTAGTAAAAACTAAACAAAGACATTTTTTAACAGTAAAAACTGAAATGAAACAGGAAATTAAGTGAAAGCGAACTGGATCGGAAACAAAAATTTCAATCAATGAATATCTCATACAAATGTCCAATATCTACTTGTGTATTGATTAGGGCATAATGCCAAAGAGGCAGGTACGCTCCAGTTTAACAATGTAAACTCTTTAGTTGCTCAGAAAAGGATTGCTCTTTAATAAATAATAACTTTTCCTTTTTTTTGAATGAAGTCTCTTCGCAGAAGCTTTAAAATTACATCCCCCTTTTTAGTTGTTGTTAGTCCACATTGCTGCAAAGACTGCAGGACTGCATAGTGTCTGTTTACTTTTCCCCAGCTTTTTGTCAGGCCAGAGGGTCGGCCTGACTAGGAACACCCTGACTGATATAGTATCTCAGCACTATTACAGCAGCAATGAGAGTGCTGTTTTAAATAGGAAGCCTTCCCCCGGCCCACTCCCCTCCTAACCCTCTATCTTTGGCACAGCTGGTTGTCATACCCAGAGGCTGTGAATCCTCATTGTGCACCAGACTGCTAAACCCAAGTTCCCTGAATTGATTTGCACGCACACAGTTATATCTGGACAGTTTCAGCGCAGTCCCACCAACATCACATACCATGCACCAAACTCACTCCAGCAGCTTTCCCAGAAATGAGGGTGTGTTTTGGACTCCCGTGACTTGTCTTTTTACTGCCTTTTTTCGGAAGAGGTGGATCACAGTCGGTGGAAATGCTCTTTTCTTTGGAATGAGACTGAACCCTTGAAAGACCAACGCTGAGTAGTGTCCAAAATGTGCCAGTCATGCATCTCTTTAAATATTAAATATAGATGTTTAATACAAACAGATTTTAAGTAACTGCTTGGAAGATTTTGTGTGTTTTGTGAATAATGTGGCTTTAACCCAGGCATAATTTGCACATTTAAAAGTACCTGATTCTGTAACTCTTAACTTTCCCTTTCTCCTTCCTCTGCTTCTTGTTACACCGGTGCCAACTTTTCCTCCCATTTGCCAGCCGACAGAGCTTGTAAATTTAGTGTGCCAAGGAAAATGATGTAAAGCCTGTCTTTTATGGTTCCCAGCTGATCACGCCCAGTTATAGTGAAAGGCATCAGTCTGCAAGCCTAATATGTGGTGAAGCATATTCGCTTAGAAAAAGGCAAAAACAAACATTAACAATTGTGCAAAAAAAGAAGTTTTTTTTTCTTGAACCGACCCGAGTTTGTGCCCTCTCGTTTTATTTTCAGTTCTCTCATCTTTTCCCACTTAGACATTCTGTCTCCTGTCTCTGCCTCGTTTCCTGACGGTTTGTCACTTCTCCATCACAGTAGTTGTCTTGGTTTTCAGACCACAAACAAAACTTGGAGCCGTCCTTATGTGCGTGCTCTCTGACCTGGAGGGAAAAACTGATTTCAGTTCCATAGACAAAGAAACTGTGTTCTCTTTAGTTACATGAAGAGTAAGGAGGCCTTCCCCTCACTGGGCCTGTGACTGTCCCATAGGACCTGCCCCAGCCTTCCCAGTTTTCCTGTGCTTTTGTCCAGAGTTTTCCATAGATCTTGTGGCCCAGCTGCACGCCTCTATTCTCGCTCTTTCCTCCCCCTTCATCCTTGCTTTTACATCTCCCTGATCACAGCTCAGAGCTCATGGGTTCACTTATGGGTGATCCCCCCTGCATTCCCCTGCGTGTTCACAAAGTAACATATTTAAGGGTCTGCACAATTAGTTGTGAAGTCATGAAATAATTACCCCTTCATTAGATGGAAAGAAAGCCAGACTTTCTGAATTAGGCTTTCACGAGAGGTAAACTGAAAACTATTACAAATGTGAAATTCTGCAGTTCAATATTTGTAGTATTCTGACAAAAGACAGAAAAAACAAAATAATGGGTCAAAATCAATGAATCTACCTTTATTTTAAAGTAATTTAGTTCAATTCAAATTCCAATTAAATGTGAAAATATTTTTAAAAAACATTATTTTCATCCTTTTCGTGAAAACTAGTCATTGAAATGCCTTAAAATGACACCACCTAATAATAGCTTTGACACATAGTCACCTGACTTTCTTTGTTCCTCAGTCGTTGCTCCCCAATCTACACTCTTCACAGCCTCTGCCAAAATGCCATGTGACTCATATTGGTGTCTCAGCACAGTTGGCCTCACAGATTTCTCCTGAGTGGGTTGAATATCTCAAAGACTAGATCAGAAGCAGACTGTTTATCGTTAATTTTATTCCTTTTTCGCACAACTGTTCAAACAAATGTTGATTACGCGCGGCTGATTTGTGTGTTCCTCCCAGCAGTGAGAACTGGCTGTGAATAAGCACTTATCTGTTGGTCGGATCACTTCGCCGTCCATACGTTACGACCAACCAAACAAATACTGTTTCTCCAGCTTTTCCTTTCATCCACATATTTTCCCGTGTGACATTCGAAGGGGAGTTAAATGTGTAAGCTGTATTTGAAAAACATAGCTGTTGTATGTGAAACCGAAAAGGCTGGCTCTCTCTGCAATACACAGGCTTCTGCTGCCGTTTTCTCCAGGAAGAAATGAAATCTCATCTTTATAGAATCAAGCTTCTTCTATCAACCCAGACAGAGGCTCTATTACAAGAACGCTGAATCTGTTTTGCTGCAGAAGAATTGGTTTCATATTCCCCATAATTCAGGCCTTTTTTCAGCACCTGCATGCACAGCTTTATGCTTTCACACACATGCCTACAATCCACTGCTCCTATGTAGCTATACTGTGTATTTTCACAGCCTCCAGTGGTGATAATCAATGCAGCCAGTCAATAAGCAGTACTCTGTTTAAGGTCCGCAAATCTCTCAAAGAGGCGTTTCCTGAAATTGGATGTGAAGGTTGAGTTCATATGAGGCTTTTTAGTAATAACAGCAAGTGTGTTAAATGAAATTATTAAAGATGGAAAGAGTGAAAACCATGATTGTACCTTTGTGAGACGGTCGAGTCCATCAGTTGCTGAATAAAATTAGCAGCTGAGTAGAGGGTGACTCATATTTAAGAGAATAACTCGTCATTTAGATCTTCTGGTGTTAGACTGAGCGATGAATATCCTGTGTTTGGGATTAATAAGTGTGAGCCGTTCTTAACATTTGTTTTCCGTTTGTGTCTTTTATAAACACTTGTTGGGTTTTATCTCACATAAGCTTTTTATCTTACATCCTTGAAATGGATGCTGCTGTTTGCCTAATAACATAGATTCTCTTTAGTGTGCTCGTAGAAGAAGGCGGCTCGGTTTGCTCATTTTTGATGAAAAAATGAATACTTAATGCTTTAAGTTTTTATTCACGAGTTATTACAACTATAATCAAGGCTTAAATGATTTTGATTGTGTGTTTCTCAAAAGTTCTTCTTCATCGCTGTGCGGATTAGTTTTTCATCTACAGTGCCAGTTTCAGAATTAATTTTTTTTCTCTCCTTTATCCTTTTTTAAACTGCTCTACACAACCATCTCCACTTTGGAAGCTCAGTGTCACAGCATCTATTCTCTCCTCTGCTTGAAACCGTGCTACAGGCCGCGTGTTATCTGCTCTCTTCAACAGGCATGTTAGCTTTGATGTCACACTACACAGATCTCGCTCTGCGGCCAGAGTGGGCGGCGACCCTGACTCAAACCAGACCAATTATTTTTGGCGGATGGTGATGTTCTCTTTTACAGTGGACAGCAGTGTGGATGTGTTCCTGTGCATGTGAGCAAATGTATGTTGTTTCCGTGGTCGTGTGGACCGGACGCAGAGAACGCACCCAGTTTGCGGTGTGTTTCCTGCCTTCATTTTCACCTCGCCCCCTTCTCTGTTCTGCATTTCCTTCCTTCCAGCCCTCCTCATTAAAACTAGCAGTAACCTGACCTCTGTGGTCGTGCTCGTGGTTTCTCACAGAGGATGTGAGACAAGATGACAAAGCTAATGGCTGCCCTTTGTGAAGTATTTTTAATCATGTTGATTAGAACACAAGATAAACCTAAACACACACTGGAGGATGATGCATTACAGTTTGTTTTTAATGTTTTATATTTTTTTAAACTATTAACATAACTGTGGTCTATCCACATGTCTAACTTTTGCTGTGTTTGAGTTTAGCACAGACGCTGCTACTAGCACCTGAACGTTTTTAGAAAAGACTGTTAGAAAAGGCTAAGGATGCTTGTTTAAAGCAAAACTCATAATCACATTTATTTTGGTAAACACTGAGACCTTTCAAACATGATTACCTTAACAGAAAAATATTATTTTTCTAACTTGTTTCTCATGATACATCTTGAAACCAAAAGGCTTTCCTTTTGACCAAAACCTTTTTTTCTCGTCTTGGCTCAAGCTGAACTGAAACTGCCACAGTGGTACAGCCAGACGGTTTGGGTTCAAAGGAAGGAGAGAAACCAGAGTAAACTGCGTTTATAACTAAAGAGAACGCAGCACAGCTGTTTAAGCCAAACTTGTAATAGAACATTAATTCAGATTAGTTACACAGGCTTACTGCTGACACGGTTTACTTTGAAAATGTCACAACTCTGTTTTAGTCCCATCTACAGCCTGTATATAGAAGACAGCCATTTGTTGGTGAACTCCAGCAGTGCAGCGTCGAGCTTAGCGTTATCATTGTGGTAGTCTTAGTGTTTTAAATCCGGACGTGACAAGTTAGGGGTGACGGTATGGTGTGAATGAGCGAGAAACCAAGAGACACTTCAAGCTCATTTTAGCAACTAGTACTACGTGTCAGTCAGAAAGTGGGGTTGCTCTAAAGCCTCCTTTACTGCCTTATTTGACTATACAGTGTTCGCTCGTTTATTGCAGGTGTTACGTTTTAAAAATGACCCGCGATAGGTGAAATCCACGAAGTAGCAAACTTTATTTTTTACAATTATTATAGCTGTTTTAAGGCTGTAAAACCTCTCACGACACACTTTATACACTTTTCTCAAACAGGCATCGACATTTTCACACGTGTCTCTCTTGTTTAAACACTGTCAAAGTTCAAACCGTTGTAGAAAAATAAGTCCAGTATTATAGAATGAAATCAAAGATTTAGGTTAGAGCAACATGAATGAATCAATGGTACAGAAGTAGAGGAAGCAAGAAGAATGAGTTGAGTAAAGTTTGACTTATCTGACCGTTTGGTTTCACTTAATGCGTCTTATAATCCTTTGACCTTGACACTGTTGTGTTTGTTGTCTTCTGCTAGCGAAGATTTATGTAAATTTGACAAGCTGAACGAATTCTGTACTGTACAGGAGACACGGCACAAGATTGATTGAAAATAAGCTACATCCGATCAGGACGCAGAACACAATCTGCTGTAAAAAAAAAAAACAAAAAAAAAAATTACACCCCCAAAAAAATCCATGAAACAGCGAGGCTGCGAAAAGTGAGCTGCGATATAGCAAGGGACCACTGTAATGGGGACATAATTTACAAAATAGATATAATATTGTATTTAGTAAGACTTATGACCAGCAACTGAGCCTATAAAGTCTTAATGAAAGTCTTTACTGGTGTCACAGATCAAGAGAGCTGGGGCTATATTCCATTTAACCAAACTTCTTTGGTTATAAGGAATCGAGAATGGAGGTTTAACTTTTCAGACCTCAAATGTTTTTTTTTCTCTCTTTCTGGTTTCATCCGTCTCATGTGGATACTCCCACTTTCCCATTGTTATGTGTTTTCCCAGCAATGGATAATTTTCTCGCTGTTGCTCAAGCATGTTGTCATATTTACTTTGCAGCCCCCAAACCCAGTTTTAGCTGCACATACGTTTCTTTCAGTAACAATTCTTCCTCATTTTTGGCCTGAGCAAAGAAATCTCTGGTATTTCTGGTTATTGCTCTTTCTACACAAGCTCCGTCCACTTCCTGTTTACACTGATACCTGCCCTGTGTACATAAACGGTTATGTGATGATTTATGATGATGAATAAATAAGTCTAGAACTGCCAAACAAACATTATAGACAAACAGCTGCGCTAAAAGGTCTGTCCAGATGAAGATGGTTTTCTATGTGCAACAGTGTTTTAGGTTGAAAATGTATTGGCGCATATACATTTAAGGTGCCACCTTAACGTCGCTAACTCATCTTGTGCGTCACCCTCAGTAATTATCTCAGCTGGGAATTTGCTTACTGCACCATTTCCATTGATGAAGCAATGAAGACTTCAGCCCGCTGTAGCTTTTTTGACTGTGATCGGCCTGCACAATGACCCTTGTTCAGCCCAGTCCACATCAGCCCATACAATGAAGTCTTTTGTAGGGTTGATTCAGTCTGATATCATGCTGGAAACTATTTAGATGAGGATCACATGTTGTTCGGGCACGCCGTTTCTAAGATTCTCCTCTTACTCATTCAAGGGGAGAATGTCAAACCTCCTATAGACAATAAGATGGTTGTATGTAGTCTCAGGACACACCAGGAAGAGATGGTATTCACAAAGAAGACTGACTTACTTCCCTTTGTTGTGTAAAAAGACTTCTCGTTTTTAAGCTGTTCGCTTAACATGCTGTCAAACTGTTGGAGGTTTAATGAAAATACAACCCTGTCAGAAAGTCTGATGTGCATGCTATTGATCTTCTGATTATGGCATGTAGCACAAATAGATATCTTTGACATTTACATTATTTTGATCTGGTCTAACAGCCCTTGTTTAATTTGGATGCCAAAATATTTTCATAGTTTGGAATTGCCTTTCAGATTTATGAGAATGCAATTGCCTGTAAAATTGCTCCCTGAATACCATTTGATTCCTTTCATTATTACTTTATGCCATTGCCTTTCACGGCTTTTCTCAGAATATGCTGTAATGTTTAATATTCTGGCTTAATATCTAAAACATCTTCCTGAGATCAGGTCGTCTCCTCGAAGGTATCACAGCCTTGTTGAATTTCATTAAGTGCTCTCGACATGCATTTTGTGCGTACTTGCATGTGCTCTCTTATACGCCACACAGTGCAGAGTTGTACATCGGGACTTAGCTGCTGCTGAATTTTCCCACACTGTTGCAGACAGGCTGGAGCTAGAGATTCAGCGCTTTGATGATAAGCTTCTACAGCAAACAAATGCAGCAGGTTTCAGGTCTGGCAGCTGGAGTCCAAGCCTAAAGCTAACTGCTTATCAACTACTTAATCCCAAAGTGGTGAAGGCCATTTCACGGTCAAATGATTCAACAGGGTGGTACCTTATCTAACTGAAGAGACAGAGACTATGCACACAACTCTCTTGTTATTATGTGAAACTCTATCTAGTTGTCTTGGCATGTGTAGTGTATATAACCCACGGTGAGGGAGTTTTTACTGTCTGCTGCTTCCTGAAGATTACAGACGCAAACAGCCCACGACTGAGACCTTATACAGATTTATCAAATGAGCTTTATTTTCCCTCCTTGTTCCACTAAAGTGAAGACAGGCCTTATCTATCTATTCTTAACAACACCGAGAATGGCGACGCTACAGCTTAACTTTCCACGACCACATGCAGCCACCTGTATATGCCCAGGGGCTCCAGTAGGAGGTATGTTGTAAATAATTTACCTGTGCAGAATGACTGAATAATTCAAGCGCTGAATTAGACACACGTGTTGTTGCATATGTGACCAAAGTGTCTGCAAAAAGGAAGCAAGCTTTGGCTTGAGTAGAATTCATATCCAGGTGGGTGCTATTTTGTTTTTAAACACATTAAGATTAAAGAAATATGATATCTTGGTTTCATTGTAGTGTAACATGTGTCAGCACTCCTTTGCATTGATTTCCTGTTGCAGGATATTAATGCGCGGTGAAGGGCGGGGACCTGTGCTGATAAAATAGTAGAGCACAATTTTCTAGCTCCTGGGCGAGATATAAGGCTTTGTGACGGAAGGGAAGTGGGTGCATGTCGTTTGATGGCGAATACAGATAGAACTTGTGGTGCCCGTTTCTTTTTACAGGGATAAACATCTAGTTCCTTATAGATAACTTGATGTGCTTTTTCACAGTTTGGTTTTTGTCAGAAACCAGCTTGCCACCCGGTGATCTGAAGCAAGATGTTTTTTTTTAATTTATTTATTTTTGTCTAGAGGTACATTTGCAATCGATTTCCATAAATACACCACATGCACACAGCCTGCTGTTAGGAGGCCATTTATACTTTTGTACGCTATTCATATCTTTGGCTCGTGATCCTGTCATAAAGTAAACACTGGTGGGAGAGCCTAGCGTTGGATGCCATACAAATCTGACACTTGATACTGAAGCTACAGCAACTAAAAGGTAAAATCTGCTAGGTTAAAAAAAAATTATAAATCTAAAAGCCTGAGCTGAGATATTTTGAAAAAAACAAACAAACAAGGCAACGCCTGAGCTTTTCCACCCTTCTCGGCTGGGCATATCATCCATGCCCACCATCTACCTTGCCAGTCGCAGCGGGCTTGCCCGCCCACTATGCCTGCGCCTCAGCTAGCTGTGACACTTGATCTAAGGGTCAGCTGCGTCGGATATTTCTGCTGCCTCTGTGTGTATTTTTTTAATGTCGTAAGGGCTGGTTTGCTGTGACAGCCTGTCACATGTCACTAGGGTCAATTCGGATGACTGCAGCTTTTGCTGGCGCTCACTTGCGCTTGACTCTCATGCCTGTGGCAGTGATTCGCAGAGTATTTTCTTTCCTGTAAAATATGCATAATAATCAGTGGAAATAGAGAGTGGCTTCAAAGTCTGGACCACACAGCTTAATTTTGTTTTCCCACTGCTCTCATACTCGCAAGAGTGGCCAGAAAAGAAGTGACACGTTAGTGGCATGTTCTAATTACTCCCTTGGTTATATCATAACTTGTAACTCTATCATCAAATCAACTTCCACAACTGGTGAAGTCACCTGGCAGTAATGTCCGCCGTGCAGTATACCACGTCTATTTTTAGCGCCTGTTTTCTCTTCTCCACGCCCGAATGAAATATCAGTAGCTTTGTAGTTTTGTCAGCTTCTTAATTCATCCCAGTTGGAGGCACAATGTGCTATATAAAGATCAAAAGCCACCTTCTACAATTAATGCGCAGATGGGTCTCAGATGCATGCAGGAACTACACAAGACACAAGCCTGCAGTGTTATTTTGTGCAAACAAATTATATTTAGATCATCTGTCAGTGTGAGATACCTCCGCCCATTTTCCTTGAATGACTGTATAGCCATGAGTTTCTACTCATCATTACGAAATTCCCTTTGGGGAGCTTCTGTCAACTGCATATTGAGACTGATTTAAGAGTGTTTCAGCTCTAGATGACATTTAATTTGAAGACTTTTTCTCTTTTTTTGTGCTGTGTATTTATGCTGCAAAGAGCCTTTTATGAATAGTGTTTCTAGTTACACTAGTAAAAGAATAACTAAGTAAGAGTGACTACTTGAATAATGCGGTTTCCCTCCATTGTTTCCAGTGTTAAGTCTTGCCTCCAGCAAGGAGAGAAAAATGAAAAACAATGGATAGTAGGAGCATTTATAGTGAATGACTAACTGTTAGAGAATGGGGGAGTGAAACTAATATAACCTGTTTGTTCATTGTGTCCCTAACTTGTTAGTCTGTCTGGAATCTGCATAGATTACATACAAATGTCAAAAAATCCATCAAGCAAGAATGTTTAGGTAATGCATGAGTGCTAATTTAAAGCTTGGCTATAGTGAGAAAACGACCGCAGGAACCGCATGCAGGAATTAAAACGAAAACGAAACCAAAATAAAGAGTATCGACGGAGGAATGAATGCTCGAGGCCAGGAAGCACTGATGCTTTCATGAATCAGGTGTCTTGATTTTTCACTCCTCAGATTAACCAGGTCATCCATCCTTCGTATCCAGCCTTTCTTCCTTTCCAACGTAAACCTTGGATGTACAAGCCATGCTGGGAACAAGCAGGACCCTACTTGGCCAGGCACCTTAGGTTCTGTCAGCCTCAGTGACACAGCTCTCTCAGCCACCCGAAGTGTGGTTGCAGCCAGTCTGCCTCCTGTAGAGCAGCACATAGCAGCAGAGCACACACAGTACCCGGAAACCAGCCAGCTCCTGTCCATAATTGTTAGACTTCATGTGGTTTTTGGCGCTGCCATTTTAGCTTGGCTTAATTTCTACCAGAGCTCTTGTGGAATGTGGGTATGGCATTCACTGAGATTATAAACGACCGCGGATGGAGAAGATTCCAAGACTGTACAAATGCGTCTCTGGGCTAATTATCTCAGAAATGTTTGATTCGTTAATTTGATATCTAAAACAACTGATATCGTAGAGTTTCATACCCTTGGTAAATACCTAGATAACTCATTTGTATCAGAAAAAAATGTTATTGTAATGTTAATGGTGATGAAAATGTAAAGCGACTGACTGAGAGCCGTAGATTGTGATGCAGGCGTGTGTGGAAAAGGCAATGTCTCTGATATAAAGGAGGTCACAGCCAGATTACTATTTTATTTATGAGAGGCATGTAAAACACAAGGGTTATGCGCCTATCCAAGGTGCTTCACATATTTGAGGCATACAAGCTGCTGGACAAAAACTGATATGTTGCAGAGAAAAATAGTATGGCCTCCGTCTGAGAGAAGCTTTTTCTCTCTCTTGCTCCTGAAAGTGTCGGAGGTAGCACTTAGAGCTTCATCCTCCAAGCTTGTCTTCTATTTGACTTTAAGCCTCACCTGTGACAGCTGGGCCTCTGTTGTCATAAGCTAATGTCTTTATGTGCATGACTGAAGACCATTTCCCAAGTGATTACATTAAATGATGGCATGGAAAACTTCCCTGGGCTTGAGTTTGTATGCAGACTATAACGCAGCTTCCCAGACAGAGAATAAGAGCTCCGGTTATGCTTGTCAGCCCCGCTCATTATGGCCCATTGGACGTCCCCGCACCTGGAGAGATGTCAGCTTGATCTCTGTGTTTTGTTCGCCTGTCTGTCTTCTGCTGCCTAATGTGTCCTGGAGAGGCAGAATGAAAAACAATCCACGCTGTCGTGGATCTCGTGATTGAGTAGGAAGTGTTAGTTTCTTACAAGGACCAGCTGACGGCAGGGAGCCAGTCTTGCGAGGCGCTGTCCTAATTTATGGATGTGGGTGTTTTCCCTTTCCCGCTTTAGATGTGAATCTTGAAGTCAAAACAAATCGTTTGGAAATTTTTTTTAAAAAGTAGATTTAATCTGTGGTTGTGGTATGCACACATCAATCAGCAGTGGGAATGTAAACAGACACTTGAAATTGTTGCCATACGCCACGAGAAAAAAAAAAAGCACAGTCACCTTCATAGTAGACATTCGGGTGCGTTTTAGCCTTGAGTCCCCAAGTGATTGCAGATAACAGTGCAATGTTGAGGAAAGGATAATCCAGCACTCTGAATAAGTGCCAAAGACAGAGTTTAACTCCTCTTCCCCTAAGGATATCTGCTCCTGAAGGACATCCTGCCTGTGATGTCCAGTCTTCCTCAGACAGGGACCAGCCTTGAATCTGACCTTTTCCTTGCAGTGATTTATATTTTTTCACTGTGAAACGTGTGTTGGTGCAACTCAGCAATGACTATACCCACTGTTCCAGCTAAACCCCTCCAAAGACACGAGTTGCGGGCCCATGCCAGGTCAGCTGCAATGTTGATTTTTGAGAGAGACGGGAGAGAAAGACAGAAACAGACTTCCAAGGCACTTGGCTTGTCTGTCTGTTAAAAGTTAGAAGTTCACATTGGGATTTGACCAAACGCCCTTGCAGCCCACTGACCAGTAGACTAATGGAAAATTATAACAGTAGCATATGGCTGGATTAATCCTGCCACATCAGGTTATACTGGCATCTCCAGCAAGACTACTTTTACAGATGTGGAATGACTGGGACACAGTCCTTGCCATTCTTGCTGTTCCCGCTCTGTGAGATATTCAAAACATCTCTTTCAGCTGTCAGATTTTCTCTCTGACGTCATTTACATAATCTAAAAAATTGTTTAGAGAAAATGAAACTTGTGATTGCCTGTAAATGACAATCACTTATGCAAATACAGATGAGATGAGTGGGATGCAGCAGGCAAGAAAAGAGCCTAAAGCAGGAGGAAGCTTAGCGTTGAAACAATAAGAGTAAATTAGTCTGATTCCACCTAACCCTCCTTTATTTTCTGAAGTCAAAGCACCATCAACACAGCATTCAGGGCAAAATAAGTTAAAGAAGGAGTGGCCCAAGCCAAAGCAATCAAAACAGATTAAGCATAAATCAAAATTAGCTTCTGGGTGCTTCAGTTCAGTCCCAGTTTATGCCTGTCTGCAACCCTGAAGCGGATGCTCCCTCCTCCCTCCCTTCGCTGATCTGCTCTATATCAGGAGCCCCGCTGTTTGAACTAATGGCAAAAGTAATTAAATGTTGGATATTCTAGCTCGGGGCAAGAGAGATGGCTGTTGTTGCAACAGTGAGTGTGTGACTGGTGTCACACTTGTATTTTCCAAATGTTAGTGGCTGGGCAATGACAAAGATGAAGACAGTGATTGTTCTTTTGTGAATTTACATGTAAATTAAACAGATTAAACATAAGTGAAGTCACCGGAGGCCAAATATATGGGACAAAGTTGAGAATAATAAAAAAGTAAATACATTTTGCATGCTGTCATCGCTCTACTCATCAATCCATTTGACTCATCACCAGCCGGCTTTAGTCCAGTCTGCGGTGATAATCTGGTATCGGGAAGTGTCACTCAAGGTCAAACAGCAGTTGGGATAAATACCTAATAAGTGCATGAGTCCAAAATGTTCCACAGGGAGAGTGAATGACAGATAAACCCCCAATGTAACACCCTTAAGTGTATGCTATTGTATTATAAAGATCCCATCTAGATTTTCTGCGTAAAGTAGCACTTTCCCAGCATTGCAGTGGGAGAAATGTCAGCATGTGACACAGCAATTATACCGGTGCCCTTTTATGAGCCTGCAAATTAAGAAATATCTGTCAGGAAGAGGTCAGCCATGTTTAAATGTTAACACACTGGCGATGACCCTGCTGGTCTCATTGTGAGGCTTTCCTTCCAGCTCTGCTGAGATCAACTAATAACACTTCCCATCATCACTTGGGCTTGAAACAGAAGCCTGTGGTGCATTAAACTGACAATGTGGAGCAGATGTGGTCACTAGAAGGCGTGGACATTTTTTTTAAGACGCTTGAACTGTAGAAAGAGAAGTGAGGACATGACCCAGTGTGGCTGATGAAAGCTTGAGTCAAAGCCCCTGATGTGATTTTATTTTTAAAATGAATAAAGAAATGAACTGCCATGTGAGGCATTTTAACCTCATGAGAAGCCCAGTCAGAGCTTGCACAAGGACAGGGAAGGGACTTATCAGATTTATTTGTTTTTTTTTAACCGCTCTATAGTCTCACAAGTTCACACGTTTCCACTTTAAAGGAAGGCGGTCAGTTATTTTGTTCATTCCTCCAAACTGCTGACTGAACAGCTGATTTAATCAATGATAAATGAGTACGAAAAAATTCATAGGGTAGTGCTTGATCTTTGGAAGTGCCAAGGAGTAGAGTAAAGGGGGTTAAAGAGTGCAGATTTTCATAGGAATTAGGAAAATAATAGAAAACATACCCAGAGTTAGATGATGGGACAATTAAAGGAAAGGCTGGTGATAACAAGGCTGCAGCTACAGACGGGGATGTCTGATGCTGATGTATACTGAGCGCCTCCTGTGGTCCGCGGGTCTTGTCGTGGGAGCACATACACAGTCATTAGTCTCTTGTAGAGCTGCTTTTAACCGCAAAGAAGGATTGCATTTGGTTTTTAACTGTAGAATTAAGGGATTATGTTGAAACCTGCTAACTTCCTCACTCCGAAAAAGATATTTATTGCTTTAAAAAAAAGACTTAAGATGATCTGTTTCAAGGAAGGAGTGAGCTGTAGACTATTCTCAGTGGTTTCCACTTTACTGTCTGATAATCAGAGCTGTGTGAAACTGTGTGAACGCCCATGCTTGAATCAAATAAGGGGCCTTAGCACCCTCTTGTGAAGCACTTCTGCAGCACAAAATCATTGTGATCACCATGTTTACAGCAGAAAACACATGTGCATTGTGGCCCTGTGGTATTTCTGTTAATTGCATTTGATACATTGAGGCTCATTATATTAATGCCATCTGCTCCTTCTCTGTGTGCATAGCTGGCAGGCCTGGGGTGGGACAGAGAACATGGCTGAACCACAGCGGGAAAGCACCAGCAGCCTGCAGAGGAAGAAGCCTCCCTGGCTCAGGCTGGACATTCCCACGACTCAGATGTCACTAGATGAGCCTCCCACATTTGTTCAGGTGCTCTTTCCCTTACTTTTTGTCACTGTTGTCATTTATGTGTGTTAACACTTTTCCAATAAATCTCCTCTGCAGCCGGTGAAGAGACAGGGTTTTCTGCGCAGTATCAGCATGCCAGTCGAGCCCTCTCACCTCCAGTCCCCACCCCGCGATGTCTTTGACACCCGGCGGCCTGTCTTGCAACGCCAGTCATCCATCACTCAGACCATTAAGAGGTAAAACACATGTTTTTTTATTGCCATCACCCACAATATGGAAGTTTAGGATTAACACTTCAGGAAGCTTTAGAATTTTAACTTTAAGAACTTAACATCTCCTTAGCAGAGTAGCATGCAGTGAAGCTGTAGCCCACGTCTTGTTGGCTAGAGTTTGTGACTTTAGTTTACAGATTATGGGATGTCATGCAAAGTTAAATAGTGGATGGTGGCATGTTAAAAAGTAACTTCCCCTCCCTTACCTTTTTCCAAATTTCCTAACTGCTTCCCGTTAACATCTTGATGTCCTCTGCCCGGTATTACCTTCCTAATTTTGGAACTCTAAATGAAAACCTTTACATAACAATCTGCTTTGCTCTCTCCGCATGGCTGCCACAGCGCTATCCAGCTGCACATTTCCTTTTCACTGCCTGTTGTTGTCTTTTCTCTTTTCTTCTCCTTCCCCTTTCTTGTCCCTTCTCGCCACCTCGTGGTCCTGCTCTGCCTGGTCACAGCAGCAGGAGGGTTCACTTTGAGCGGATTAACACAGTGCCCGTTAAGGGGCAGCGGGCTGCACGGCGCAGCACCAGGAAACACCACTCTCTCTCCAGAACTCTGCTCAGGTACGCCAGGATGTGTTTGGTTCAGAATGAGGCTAGAGATCTGTAATTACTGATTTCACTATTATGATATATGGGCTTGATACTTTTAATGCAGCCTTAGACATTTGATCAGTATCAGTCCAGCTTCCAAATCACAGGAAACCATTTCTCTTTTAGTCACTGGATGTCGCATCCATGCGTCATGTCATCACCACAAAGACTTCTTTATAACTGAGTCAGAAGGGCATGCAAAACCAAAAGCTGTTATTTTCCTGTTACTGTTACAAACAAATGTTGTAGTAATGGCCAATAATGGCCATCTGCCAAACAAATCACAAGATGTATATGTTGTCTTAGAGCAGTGCTCATTAGTGAACCAGCATTTTAAGGATGACATGCCAGATTTGACGGCCCCGTTAGATTAGAGAGTATGTTCCTGGGCAGTGACAATGACCAGGCATAATCACGGAAGCCAAGCTGACGCAATAAAAGGCTCTCAACGTCTGTGCTTATCACGGAAGTCCTATCACCAGCATACACTTCAAGAACTAAGGGTCACACAGATATTACATCGTCTTAAGGAAAGGGTGAGCTTAAGAATACATAAACACCATCAAATTTCCACCTAGCCTTCACTCTGCAGCTGGCAATTAGTGCAGAAACAGCTAGCTGGCCTGAATTTTCCTTTGAAGAATGTTTCCACTTCCACTTCCTGGCCTCGGGGAGCTGTAACATTGTTTGCTCTGGTACTTATTAGGCTTCAACTTAAACAACATGATTGCATGTGTATACATCAAGGGTTACTAGAATGTGCCGGTGTGCAGAGTGGGACACAAATAAAACTTAAAAAGCATCCTTATTGTGTGTTTAATGGGATTTGCTGTCTGCTGGTGTCAGTTAAGATTAGGAAAGCTTAGTATGTTGTATTTTATTTGGCGCCTCAAAACTCAACTAGTTCCTAAAAGTGCGTGACAACACTGTGCATAAATATTTGGAGTGTGTAAATGTGTGACTTTCCCAGTGTATCTGGACATACGCAATACATGCCTAGACTTGTTCCCTCTCCTGTGCCCATTACTTAGACTATCTAGGGCACCTTTTTTACACCGTGGGAGGTGTTGTCTTATCAGTGCCTTGCATGTTTGCCGACCAACTCCTCTATATATTGCAAGGTTCTCTCACTCTGTCTTTCTTTAGAAAGGTAGGTGAATTTAATATCTCTGCGGGAAATGAAGCTGAAAAGTTGGTGTTTGTGGTTTTAAGGGGAACGGCGGACTGGTTTGGAGTCAGTAAGGACGGAGATGCCACTCAGAGATGGCAGAGGAAAAGTTTGCGCCACTGCAGCCTGCGCTATGGAAAGCTAAAACCACAGGTGATCCGAGAGATGGACCTGCCCAGCCAGGACAACATCTCCTTGACCAGCACTGAGACTCCACCTCCTCTCTATGTCCCCTCCTCACAACATGGCATGCAAAAGGTGAAGGGACACTTTGACACTACATGTTTAAAAAAAAACAAACTGATCTAATTTAGCAGAGAGGACATGAAAATAACACTGCTCAAAAGACATTACTGTGTAAGTGCAATAAAAACTTATCTAGCAGGTGTCACACTGTTTATTTTGTTTGTGATTGCAAATAAATGTGTAATTTTGATGGAAAAAAATGAGAAAACACAGGTATTTATGGCCTTAATTAAAGAGGGGAACTTTTTTTAAAAACATGTATCTAATATCTGAGGTAAAACATTCTTGTGAGATCTGCCTAACTTGTTGATCCACTGATCTCCAGATTGTGGACCCACTGGCGCGAGGAAGAGCATTCCGCATGGTGGAGGAGGTGGATGGTTACAGCGTGCCCCAGACCCCCATCACCCCTGGAGCTGCTTCGCTTTGCTCCTTCACCAGCTCCCGCTCAGGTCTCAATCGGCTGCCTCGCCGACGTAAGAGGGAGTCTGTGGCAAAGATGAGTTTCAGGGCTGCAGCGGCGCTGGTCAAGGTGGGAGGGAGGGATCCAGTAAACAGATTACATTTAAATACATGCGGTCTTTATAAAAATTAGCATTAATACTGTACAATAAAGAGTAAAACACTTTTGCATGTGGGCTCTATTTGTGCTGGTTCACTGATTTTGATGATATTTCTCAGGGGCGCTCATTACGGGAGAGCACTCTAAGACGGGCTCAAAGACGAAGCTTCACCCCCGCAAGCTTCATGGAGGAAGATGTGGTTGACTTTCCTGATGAATTGGACACATCCTTCTTTGCTAGAGTAAGACGAGACAAATAACAATATTCTTGTTCATGTTTCAAAGCCCCTAATCGCGTCTTCTTTGTAGGATATTCTGATGCACGAGGAGTTGTCCACATACGCAGACGAAGTCTTTGAGTCACCGTCTGAGGCGGCCGTGAAGGAGGCCGAGCCCAGCAGCAAGAAGGATGAGACGGAGCTGACAGGCAGCGCCCTAGATAAGACGGAGCTGGAAAGAAGTCATCTCATGCTGTGAGTTGCCACAGGGTTTGTCAGTGAGGCTGTGCTGATAATTTTAACATGAATCTTCATTCCTGTAAAGCAGTTTTCTCATGAAAAGTGCAAAAGATATGAGTCAGACAGTAGTGTTAGTTTAGATCAGTGTTTCCAAAAATCAAAATATAATAGACAATATAAAAAGCAATATATAAACTGACAGTGTAGGTTTGTGATTCTGGTTGGCGATGTTGTCTGACATTATCGCAAGTTGGAAATTTGTTCTAAAAGACAATGCACTATCTGATGAGGACATACGTCTCCCTTTTATTTCAGACCTCTGGAGCGAGGGTGGCGTAAAGCCAAAGAAGGAACTGGACCACCAAAGGTGCCCTTGCGGCAGGAGGTCGTGAGTGTTCACGGACAGCGGCGTGGGCAGCGCATTGTTGTTCCTGTCAAGAAGCTTTTTGCCCGAGAGAAACGGCCCTATGGCTTGGGCATGGTGGGGAAACTCACAAACCGCACCTACCGCAAGCGCATTGACAGCTACGTCAAGAGACAAATAGAGGATATGGATGACCACAGGTACAAAACTTCTCACTAATGAGCAGTTCTACCCCACAGTGGGTGATGTTGATGGATGTGTAGCTGCTGCTTATTAAACATGTTCTTTGTCTCTTCTAGGCCTTTTTTTACATACTGGATCACCTTTGTCCATTTGCTCATCACTATCTTGGCTGTGTCCATCTATGGTTTTGCACCTCCAGGCTTCTCCCAGCATGAGACGGTTGATTCTGTGAGTCCAGGCTCAGATGGGGGATGTATGTGCATTGACGCCTTGGCAATTTTCATCTTTCAATAATGTGTAACCTTTCTTTTTTTGTGTGTGATAATTCAGGTTTTAAGAAACAAAGGTGTGTATGAAAATGTCAAGTTTGTACAGCAGGAGAACTTTTGGATTGGGCCCAGTTCGGTAAGCTGTCTTTGATTATGTGTTTTTTTTTGTTGTTGTTGTTTTTTTTTGTAATTTGTTCTTTTTTAAAATCTTAGAGTTCATGCATAAATGTCAGCAAATTATTAAATTTTTTCCTTTATACCTCTATCCATTCATTTTTAGGAAGCCCTGATCCACTTGGGGGCCAAATACTCTCCATGCATGCGCCAAGACCAGCAAGTGCATGATCTCATCAGGGAAAAGAGGGACATCGAAAGAAACTCTGCCTGCTGTGTGCGCAACGATCGCTCAGGCTGCGTCCAAACCTCAGAGGAGGAATGCTCGGTCGGTAAACAACCCTTTATTTTGGGATCCTTGACATTTGCAGCTCTGCATCAAAGAGAAGCCATGGGCAATGTTGATTTCTTGTTTTCAGAGTACTCTGGCTGTGTGGGTGAAATGGCCGGGGCATCCCAGCACTCCCAAGTTAAATGGTAAAGACAGACAGTACGGTTCAGTGTGCCATCAGGATCCCAGGTAAGGCGCCTAGTAGTTTCAGTGGTTGAAGCTTGCGGTGTTTATTTAATGATAACGACACTGTACTGCTATACCTTCTGTGCTTCCAGGATATGTCTAGAGCCAGCCTCAGTGTCACCTCATGAATGGCCCGATGACATCACCAAGTGGCCAGTGAGTATGCTGAAACGCCGCTTGGTTTTGAGGCCCAAACAGAAGAAGGATAGATCAGATTGTGATTTTTCTCAAGAGAGTCCAGGATTTAAATCTAGAGCTAGGCCCTCCTGTGTGGCGTTTGCATGTTGTCCCTGTGTTTGTGCCGGTTTTCTCGAGGAGCTGGTACCCTCAGCACTGCAGGGCAACCACCCACTTTTCCACTACTAAGGATCGATTAAATGCATTAAAATAGTTTTTTAAATCTCACCTTTATTGCTACGACTGGTAAATCCTGACACCCTTCTAATATTTATGTTATACCTCAAAACACAGAAATTTTAGATCATTTGCAATTTAGCAATGTTATCATCTTTCTCCCTGCTACTTTTATACTATTCTCAGTATAAAAAATGCTTGCTTTTGGTGTAGCTGAGTTGTAAAAAAAAAAAAAATTTACACTACAGAATTCATTCTGTTTTATTTTAAAATTTTTGCCTTGGATATAATCAGGATAAATTGACTGTTGTTCCCTTTTTCCCTGGCTTTTAGGTTTGTACCAGGTACAACACAGGGAACCATACCAACCTGCCTCATATAGACTGTACCATCACAGGCCGACCCTGCTGCATTGGAACCAAAGGGAGGTGAGGAGAGAAACATTTATTCCAAATAAATTGCACACTGGATGAATAACCACTTGATTCACTTGCTTAACACATGCCGTTTGCTTTCTTCAAGGTGTGAAATTACATCCCGGGAATATTGTGACTTCATGAAGGGCTACTTTCATGAGGAGGCTACTCTTTGCTCTCAAGTAAGCAACTCTGTTTAATACAGAAGAAAGAAAAAAAACCCACTTAGTACTGATTAGAAAGATGTGGGGGGGTTTAATGTTTAAGGAACTGTGTAGGTGTCTGCCTTTCTTTCCAGTTTTTCCATTCCTTGTTTTGGGTTTTCATTATGACTGTGTGATGTTATTATGTCACGACACCGTGTTCTGCCCTTTCTTTAGGTGCACTGCATGGACGATGTGTGTGGACTGTTGCCTTTCCTCAACCCTGAGGTCCCAGATCAGTTTTACAGGCTCTGGCTCTCACTCTTCCTACATGCTGGGTGAGTCAGTCGCTGGCAGTAGCTGCTCATTCAGCTTTCTACCTGGCAAAAGAATCAAGTACTAATAAAAGTAATAGTTGGAAAGTTTTAACAGGTTTTGTGGTGTTTAGTTATTGTTTCAAGACAACTTCTAACATGAGCTGGATTAAACAAAAAGAAAATAATAATAATAATAACTAATTTCACCAACCAGAGGGACAATTAACACAGTTCTTCTTATCAGACAGTGGAAATGGTCCACGTCAGGGTCTGTGTTAGCACCAAGCAGCGAAGACAGAAATTATTAAAAGATCTGAATCAGGCAGGTTTATCCGCCCAAGATGTTTGCCACACACAAGGAAATTAGCTCTTGGTATCAATATGTCCTCGTATCACAACAAATCAAATACAGAGGCATCCTCAACACATATATGAAAGATGAATAGATGGTTAATAGAAGACAACAAAAGGAGGTGAGGACAAATAGTGCCTTTACAGACAATGAATTATATGTGGTTGGTTCCTGTTTGTTTATTAAAAAAATACACACTGAATGGGAGAATATGCCAGTTAAGAAGTGTTGAAATAGTGTTGGTTAGTTGATTATGTAGGCACCTGAGTACTGCAGGGATGACTTTTTCATTCTTTAAATTATATTATATTTATTGGTTGCTAACTGTGCTCTACACTTTTTGGAATAGTGCAGAAAATAAGATAATATGCATATAATAATAATATCATAAAGTTTCTCATACTTATGTGAGTTTTTGGCACAACAAACTTCACAAATTAATGCATCTTTCATTATTACTGAAGCACAAATGCAGTCACATAAAGTAAGTAATAATATTACCAGTCCAAGTTCCTGTGCTTGGCAAAATGAAGAATAATTTCCAGGAAATCCTCTGTAATATCATAATGCCACTTGTTAGCAAATGGCATCTCTGGAATACATAAAAATTAAGAACTCGTGGGTAGTTTATTTCTGTTTTGTAAAGTAAACACAACAAGATTGTAAACTGACATGTGACGTGTTCATTTACCTTGCAAATGCAAGGGGTCACCCGTAGGCGAGAGTGGTGCATGCTCTACGTGCAACCGCCAATTTTTACTTATGTGCGACTGAACTATAAAGCACTTAGTAAATAATAATGTTCCTTATTTTGCTGAATAACTAAATATTCCACAATAATGTGTTAGATATAAATACAGTTGCCCAAACTGACATTTTAATATTTGACGTGTCAGATAGTGACAGGAGTGCACGCTGCATGAATAGGCAGAGAAGTGACAGGTTTTCTGATTCTTCTTGCTGACGCTTCACTTGTCGTTGCCACATTTGACTCCTGCAAATGTTCTTTGGTTTGGCAGCTCTGGGTTCATTACCCTGTTGGTAGCGCATCCTATAAAACTGCTGCATTCAGGAATTTCCTTTTTTTATACATATTTTTCTTTTAAACCAGAACGTTTGTGCAATACAAATTCAAGGGAAGCTCTGTTCTCCCCTCCATTGTTGGGGGGATTTAATTGTTCTCTGTCTTTATTCCTGTTTAAAAGTGTATATATAATAATGTTATTATAATACAATATCATTAGAGAGATAGGGGCAATCTTCTTATCAGATGAACCAGCAGTGCCTCATATGCAGTTGGCTAAAGTTACTCCAGCTGTTTTCCATGTGTTCCACGTATTCATTACTTGCAGTTATTCGCAGTATATATCAGACTGTCAGTTTCTCTTTGGTGTAGTTTAGACCTGTCAGTCAGGCAGCACAAAGAGCTGACCTTCATCTTTATTCAGTCTCTTATCTCTCTCCTGGGTAATTAAACAAAGTGCCCTCGCCACACGAACTCATTAAGCTTCAGTGAGATGGAGGCTGATTTTGCTGTTGAGCAAAGTCATTCCCACTCGGCACTTGAGGGGCTTGCCTCTTCAACACAGAGGGATTATCTTCCCAACACGTGCGGCTTTTCACCCACATTCACTCGCGCATCACACTCGTCACACATATGAACTATTTGTCATTGTCTGTCCTCCCAGAATCCTTCACTGCCTGGTGTCGGTGGCTTTCCAGATGACCATCCTGAGGGATCTGGAGAAGCTGGCAGGCTGGTTGCGCATTTCAATCATTTACATACTCAGTGGCATCACTGGCAACTTAGCTTCAGCCATTTTCCTGCCCTACAGAGCAGAGGTGATCACCAGCTAGACACAATACCTTTCACAAAATGACAAGTAATTTTGATCAGATATAAAAGACTGAACAGCTCATTGTGTTTTCTCAAGCCTGTGTCCCTCGATGCTGTCTTTGTCTCAGGTGGGTCCAGCTGGCTCGCAGTTTGGGATTCTGGCCTGCCTGTTTGTGGAGCTGTTTCAGAGCTGGCAGATCCTGGCCCAGCCCTGGAGGGCCTTCACCAAGCTGCTGTGTGTGGTGCTCTTCCTCTTTGCCTTTGGGCTGCTGCCCTGGATTGACAATTTTGCCCACATTTGTGGCTTCATCTCTGGCTTCTTCCTGTCCTTCGCCTTCCTACCCTACATCAGCTTTGGCCGCATGGACCTGTACCGCAAACGCTGCCAGATTATCATCTTCCTGCTGGTGTTTGTTGGACTCTTTTCAGGCCTCGTGGTGCTCTTCTACGTCTACCCAATCAAGTGTGAATGGTGCGAGTTGCTCACCTGCATACCCTTTACAGACAAGTTCTGCGAGAAGTATGACCTCAATGCTCACCTCCACTGAAGTGTGAGCACTGCAGGAAGGCATCAGGTCAAAAGACACGGACTGGCTGGGGGATTGTCTCCCTCTTCTATGTGGACTATGATAATATGCTTGTGTTATTTTACTCAATATGAATACCCATACCACTCATCATAAGGACTTATTTTCATCATCACTCCTTCACTGTCGAGTGAAACAAAGCTAAGGCACTTGTGAACCTCACCAAAACACCTAGCTGTCCTGCAGAAATGAGAAAAGCCAGCGCTGGAACAATGAAGATTTTCTTTCCCCTTTTTTTGTACATTCACCCTCCAGGCAAAAGATTTATTAATATTATTATCCAGGCAACCTCATACAAAAGCAGGGACAAAAATCAGATATTGATACCTTTGGTGCCTTGTTGATAAATGTACCAACTACTGCCATATTTTTGTTACATTATGCTGAGCACTCGAATGTTATCTCTCCTTTTTTTTTTTTATTGCTTCTCAAGAAGTGATTACTGTTTTGAACACGGTAGTGTTTTAGCTACCTGTCTACTCACATGTATTTGAAAAGAAAAGTAAAAAAAAATCTACAAAATGAAAATGTCTGCCTCTCCTGCTTGAGCACATGATGAAGATCGCTTTAAAGTATTTAAACTCATAAGAATTCAAACAAAACCACAACAAGCTATGGGATTGTATTACAGCTTGGATTTGTATGGTTTATAAAAATAGAATTGTATTTACACTGAGATGTTGTTTACAGTAATTGCCTTCTATAATAATTAAAAACATTATTAATCTATTGTACAAGTGACAGAAGACTAGATAAATAGATAACTGAGAAAAGCAACAGGTTCATTTTGTTGCTTGAGCACCTAAATCCACTGTTGTTCCCCTCAGGCCTTAACACAGACTTAACTCCATGTTCAGTGGATCAGGGGACGCATTAGGATACCGAACCCAGGCCAGCTATATTCGTGTCCTCTTTTCTCCTGCTGCAGTATTTTGTGCTTGACAAGAGTCCATGTTAGAAATAAGTGGAGTGGAGAGTGCAGGGTAAGGATTGAAGGACTAGCAGTCGCTGTTCCGCCGTGAGTACGCCTGTCCAGATAGAGTGTACTCCATCTCTTGGAAGTGCATGTTAGATACTGTGATGGCTGATGGCCCTATCTCCTTGAAGCCAGCCTTGAGGTAGAAGGGCACGAGGAAATCCTCGCAGATCAGCAGAGCTCGACGGAGGCCTGGCATGCAGCTCACGTACTGCAAGTAGCGCCACAAGATGATGGAGCCCTTTCCCTGCTGGCGGCAGTGGCGGTGCACAGACAGCACATGGATGTGCACAGTGGAGCTGTCTGGGACATGCTGAGTCATGGCCTCCTGGTTAAATAGAAGTAATGTTATTAAAAAAAGAAAATGAATGAGCCACAGAATCACAGTCATTTCACCAAAATCAGGCAATTGTGAAATACCTGTGAAAGCCTCTCCTTGTCCCAGCCAGAGCCGATGATGAAAGCTACCAGCTGTCCCTCTTCAAACCAGCCCAGAGACAGCTCAGGGCACTGACCCAGGAAGCTAAGAACTTCATCCAGGGTAAGTGGACACTCTCCAGACACAGATATAAATGCTGGGGAGGATTTTAGAGAGTGCGTCAGTTTGTGGGAGGAATGAAAATGAAAGCATGAAAGAAATATGCTCTCACTAACTCTGTAAATGGCACTAAGATGAAGTTACACATTAATATGTTGCTTATATGAAATGCAACGATCTTGCCTAATGACTTGCCTTCTCTTTCAATCTCGAACACACTGATGGCATCCTGTGGTGTGAGGTTCCTGAACTCGCTGGCTGGGAGTGTGTGCCGCCTCTGTTGCAGAGAGCTGTCCACCCTGACAGGTGTCTTCTGAAAGAAGGGTTTGAAGAACAGTAAGCCACTGACCTGTTGTGTCATCATGCCTCAATACAGCAACAACAGGAGCTTCTGATTATTTTACACAGTTCCTCCTGTGAGTCTGTCTCCTTTTTTCCAGCCTTTTTCTACTAGAACTTTTAGTAGCAGTCAGATAAAGTTAAACCCTGCAAACAAAACCTCCCGTGCCCTGCTTTTCCCACAGCTCTGAGTCCAGTCTTAGTCACCTCAGCTGGCAAGATGCTGACCTTCTCGCCTCCCCCACTCTCTCTCCCTCCTCCTCTTTTTTAACTGATCTCTAAGTGGCTGCTTCCAAGTAGGATAGCTGTCTGTGCACGTGCCACCGAAGTCTTTAAATCCTCTAACGTTAAACAGCAGACTTTATTGTTCTTGCTGTATTTTTTATGCGCTTTATACTTTGGATTTGGTTTGCACTGCCACATTAAGAGATTGACAAGTCTGTAGCTGCAGCAGTTCAGTGAGAATTTTTTACTTATTAGTATTCAGAAAGCTTTAATCATTCCAACACTGAGATAAACATTTGAATCAACCTCGTGTCAGAGTAGTTACAGAAGTCTTTTTTTAGTTTTTCCCTCTGTGTTAGAATATCTTTTTGTAATGGTAATATCCTGCCTGCACAGATGGAATAACTCAGGCAGATTAATTGTAAAACTGTGAACCTTCAGTATGAAAAAAAGTGTGTTGTTGAGATACTAGTTTTCATGGGCACATGGATATTGGCACATGCACATTTGCATGTCCTCTGGGTTTTGTCTTGTTCAGCGTGGGGATGTGCAGGACATGGTGTGACTGTTGTGGTGATGCTCGTGTTTTTAGAGACCAAGGGCGTCCGGGCTACTTTGACTGAACTGAGTAAGGAGGAGAGATTTTATGCGGATTGCTGTGGGGGTGATTTCATGCCTTAAAGAGATTTAGCACAGGCTAATTAAATGAGAGCGCACGAGCATCAGCTGGCCTTGGGTAAACCTGTTTACACAGACGTGTTTAGCTGTCAGCACAACAGTAGAATTTCAAAGGACACTTTGAGTTCACTCTACAGCAAACCACTTCATGTCATGAAATAAAACCACAGTGCTCTATATCACAAATTCTGTGGATGTGTATGCATTGCATTCCTAAACTTCTTCATCTAATAAACTTTTTCATTGGATTTTCCTTTGTTAAGACTGAAAAAAGAAAGCCTTATTTCTCTGGCCCCAAGAGTTTTATATTTTATACTGCAGTTATTTGGCTGTACAAATACTTTCTCCAAATGGCCTCAACTATTAAAAAAGGAACATTATTATTAGGGATTACTGCTTCATACCACTCCTCCCTTTGGCCTTGGGCTGTAATGATGTTTTGTAAATCTCATTTATTCTGTGTTATCTGGACAGCCTGCTAATCACAAATACAAGAACATCTATGTGAGCCGGATCATCAGATGTCAGGCATGTACACAGCCAGAGATTGCGTTACCTTTTCTGACCTGGGAATCGTTCAGTGCTGAACACACTGTTACAGTTAAACAGTGACAGAGTTGACTTTCACTCATTCAGACAAATTTAGAAAAGGAAACGAACCTCTGACGCTCAAAGGTGTAAGCATGTGAAAGCTTATTAAACTCTGACGTTATGTAATTTAGCCTCGCTGACCCACTGACCAAAGTGTCATAGATCTAATCTAATGTGTGCGCGCGTGTGTGTGTGGATACACACATACTGCACACATGCACATTTCTACAGTGTATTATGTTTTTACAGGCTAGCTTGAAGCGAGCTTGTGTAACCAAATCCTCATTAAACTTTAAACTGGCTTACAGCTGTTGTTGTCTGAGCTGGGCAGCAGCTAATCATGACTGCAGAAAAGCTCTGAGACATTTTGCATCAGACGGGTGGAAAATTCTTACTGAAATGAGCTGTCGTTCATTTATTTATTCTTCTGGGATACATTATATCCATTTATTTAAATATCAGACTAGACTTCATGTTTTAGATGTTCTGGTGATTTAATTGTTTATTTTAATATGGGTGTAACCTCCTATGTGTGTTATCATACATATATTTGCACATTCATGCATATGTAGGTTCAGGATAGAGAATTCACTCAGACCTTCTTCACAGTCAACGCTCCCTGTGAAAAATACACTGAAATGTGATCCAAAGCTACACGTTTCCTTGGCCATGTGGCCAGTAGAGAGCAGTGTTCACAGTGACAGAAGACTCCTTATTGTCATGTTTATACACAATAAAAGATATAATCCAAAGTAGCAGAGTGCTTAAGTGTAATTCTAAAACCCTGTGTCAGGTGCTTGGTCTTCATAATGACAGAAACAGAGTATGCACACTTTTAATTTTATTTGATAATATACATAATATTTATTGATACTAGACTTGCCAGTATTCTGTTTGCTATTGTGCACACAGCAAAAAAGAAAAAAAGAAGAGAAGACAGACTTTGATAACTTTGAATTTTTCTTTGCTTTTCATCCGTTTACATGACGCAGTGCATAACATAGGAAACTGTGCTATCACTGAACCTTTTTGGGTGTGACCAAGTATTTGTCTACATTTAAAGAACACAGATTTGTATGTTTTTATCAATTTCAGGACCAACATCTTCATCTGAAGCTTGACAGATTTAATTGATATTGAGTGATGACTGCAAACATCATTTTACATCTCTTATGTTCTTCATCCACTACTAAACGTGTGTGCTTTTCTTCACGATGCTTGTAATTACCTTGTAAAACTCTGAATCCTTAAACTTCTGGGCTAATTTCCTACATCTACACAGTAGCAAATGTCACTGTTTTACTGTCAAAAACTTGTACATTTGTCAGCATTAAACTGTAATCTGTGAGCTCTACAGCATAATATTGTCTTAATAGAATTGTGTTCTTGAGATGATCAGCAAACAACTTGCAGTTGAAGTAATGACTCTTTCTTTATTGTTATACACATGCTGCTATACACACACGGGAAGAGACAGGTATTGATTTTACAGAGAGCCAAATACCACTTAGTGTGGAGTTATCCTGGATACCAGGTCAACAGTGGTCAGAACGGGAAGGCACAGTGTCAAGTTGAAATGGCACAGAAAAGGAGGGAGTAAAGACAAAATAAGCACGTTACCAAAAGTAAAAAAAAAAAACCATTCAAAGGAGTCAGAGGTTTAAGCATCTACAAATTCACATGCAAATGCGAGCCCAATTATTAAGATGCATTTGCCTTTGCATCTATTGCATTGGATGCCTTCCTTTCAAAAACACAATTGTTACGAGGAGAACCCACTTGAACCTAAACACTAATATTGAATGCATAATCAACACATGGCAATAACATAGTAAATGAACAGTTCAATTGAATATTGCTCAATAACAACATACGTTTTTCCAGTAGCATGAAGTTTGCGATACGAAAAAAAGGCTCTGTACATCAGCATAAAAAAAATCCTGTCTACGGGCTGAAACTGTTGTATACTGTGGCATTTTTAAGAACACTAATGTCCATTGCAACAAGCAGGCAGCCACATTAATTCAAGGCACATAGATCTATATGCAGTGTGCTACACGTACACAACCAAGGTAAGTACAGTCGCTGCAGCCACACAAACACGTGACCCCTTTTTTTGCAGCTACATCACAGAAGCAGACACTGGCATTGCCACGGAAAAAAAGGGACTGTAGAAAGTTGCCACATATACCACGAGCACCCTTACTGTGCCACACTAAGTCAGCAAACATGTAGGTGCAGCATCTATGCTTGTAGCAGGCTTTAGCTATCTTTGAGTTCAGCTGTTAGGATGTAAATCTGTAGCTCTTTTTGATTATCAAAGTCTTAAATATTGTGCATGTTAACTGAATGTAGTTCCTTTATTTATATTTTTTTATATATTATATAATATATATATAAAAAAATGTACAATTTTAAAGGCAACTACACAGGACTCTAGTTGTAATACATAGATATATAGTTTGAAATGATAAAACCATGTGTTGATGTTTTAGACAGCAGACAGCTTAAGACATATGTCATTATATACTTTTGTTGTGAGGAATGAATTATAACTGATTTTGTTGGGAGAGCAAAATCACCTCAAATGGCCACACGGATACACAAGTAATACAAATTCTTTAGAATTTAGTGTCAAAAACTTTGATACAGCGTTAATTTAAAGTAAGTGCGCTTAAAAGCACCACCATGACAGGTAGTGAAATTTCTCTGGAATAAACAGTACTAAACAACAACTCGACGACTGAAGACCATTCGAGAGTTAATAAAAAGCTGGGGGGAGTTGATCTTTTTTTTTTAAACTTCAGTCATAGAACAAGCCATCACAAACATCTTTGCGACCGTCCAATTTCTTTTGTTTTGTCAAGAGATGCTGATGGAATAAACAGAGTCCTGCCTCACTCTTGTTAACTTCCTTTCGGGGCTGTTGTCAGCTCTGATCACGCAAGCAGAAGACTGAGCTGTGGGGGTGAAAGGAATGAAAGAGCTGGATGATCTCTGAAGCAAAGATGGGAGGAGTTAGTGGATGAGATGTTCATCTTCCATATGAAGGCTGCTCGTGGGACACAGGAGAGGCTGGCTGGAGCAGTTTGTGCTCTGACTTTTCAGGCTTTCTGATGACCCTGGGGTTGGAAAAAGGGGAAACAATCAATAGATAAGAAACATAGTTAAAAGTGAAGTTTCCTTTCAGACTTTCAGTAGGAGAACAAACTGTTCTACACCAGTTTGGCCTTGCAGGCATTTAATTGTTGATCATAACAGAACATATCACTGCTGGGGGGAGGTTTCTAGCTGTGAATGATAGCAGTGAATGTTACCATTATCATCAGTAGAGCTCATACACAGAGAAGCAGAGCAGACAGGAAAGCCTACATACCACAGTTATTCCTCCATACCAATAGAGCAGGAATCAGGACCTAGAGCTGGCCAAAGTGAGATGGTAAAAAGAGACAAGATGGCAGGGAACAGAAGAGGGGGGGTAGATAACACACAGAAGCACCAGAGCACACACGTTAGAGGCAAAGCACACAGAATTGCAGCCTTAAAGTCCAGGGTTAAAGAAGAAAGACACTGAGCTGAAGTACCAGAGGGAATATTTAACTTCCAGTCAACAGTGACAAGTCTTCACTTTGTGAAGACCTGATTTGCTCTAAGCTTTCATCGGAAAGTACAGGTCCAAAGTTTAAGAAATGACACATCTTTCATTTTTATCACTTCTTCCTTAATTAAAAGGATCCTTGTAAGGGCTTTTTTTTGTTCTTCGTCCCAGATGGAAAAGCTCTTACCTGGCAAAGACAGATCACCTGGTGGGTCACTCTCTGTTTTGGTCAAGCTACTGTGTTCACTGATGCAGTCCTGCAGAATGTCTCCTCCAGAATGCATCCTGTCCTCTGGATACCAACAAAGTCCAGAATGTCATCACTGTCACTCAAACACATGACTGTTCACTGAGAACCAAAGGAGAAAACTCACCTTCATCTGGAGACAGGGATTCTGCCACGTCCTCAGTCGCTGTGGCCTGGAAGAATAAAGGAAGGTAGGTTTTTGTCTGTACTGGTGTCAGAGCTTAATGTCAGTTAGTGAAGAAGAAGCTTACATCTGTGGGGGCGGGGCTACTGGACAGAAGAGTGTGTGGCTGAGCATCAGACATCTCCGACAGCTTCTCTTCATCCTCCTCCTGGATTGGAGACGATGGAGACCTCAGGGTGCTGGAGGGGAACAATGCAGAAAAATAAGAAATACTTAACTATACTATTAGAAGTGGTAATTTAATTATTCACGGTGACATTCATGCACAGAATTTGACTTTGACAAAAATATTCTAGCCCTTAGATAAGCCCTTGGGCCTTCAGCCTCTAACAGGCCCATTTTACATGATTATGTCAGCTCTAAATTTTCCTCTAAAAAAGAAAATTTGCTGGAGGCATAAAGATTAACTAAAAACACAGCTCTTTACAGGAAATGGATAAAGGGGTAAATCTGATTACTGGCAGAGTCTCATGGGAAATGATGTTTGACACCATTACATGCTATCCAATTTCCTACCTAAACCAGATTACTTGCAGTAAAGATTTTATGTCTTAGATTACCTGTCAGGTGACTTGCTGACTTTGCCTTTCTGCAGACTTCCATCGCTTAAATGCTCTGGAGAGCTTAACTGTCTGTTGTCCCCTCCCAGACCCCCAGAGAAATTGATGTCGTCATAGAGGGGGGCTGATGGGATGGCAGGAGACACCGAGCGCAAACCATTCAGGGCCTCTAACAGTGAGATGGGCTCGAAGCCAGGAGGAACTGAGTCTGTGCCCTGCAAAAAGTCAGTGAAAGAGAAAAGTGGATTTATTGTTGATCTTAATATTATAATAAAGATTTCAAAAAAATTTTTTTACAGTTAATGCAGTTAGGTAAGATGCACAGCTGGTTAAAAACGTATATCTTACTGAGTGCTCATCGTGGTCCATAGTCTGAGCCAGAACTGGACTAAAGGACACGGGAGAAAGAGCTCCAGGCTTTTTCCTTACAGCTCTGATCTGAAGCAAGGCTCTGAAGGCTGGAAAGCAGATACATTCATTAATGAATTCATTGATTGAATCTAAACCTGCTCATATAGCATGACACAACTTTTTTTTTTTTTAAGAAAGTAACACTTCTTACGCAGCCTGCAGATGGGGCAGTTGTTGGCCTGGTACCGCAGAGTGTCCGCACAGGAGTTGCAGAGACAAAGGTGTCTGCAGGGCAGGATAAGCGTGTCTCGCAGGTCAGACAAACAGACGACGCACTCGTTGCTGTTGTCACTGTTCTCATCATCAGATGGCTAAAGAAGAACAAAAAGGCTTACAAATCAATCACAGCCAACTTTTTCCAACATCGTGATTCTTCTCAGCAATTCCAACCTTAGTTTCTTGGTTGTTTTTGTTCTCGATTCCATAAATCTCCTGCAAGAGGTAGCTTACACGGTCCACCTGAGAAAAAAGTAAAAAATGAAATTCAACATTTAGATTTTATAAAAAAAATATCCACATATTCTTAAAAGTTTGAAAGAAAACCCATTCACTACAAATGACTGTAAATCTGTTATGTATACTTAATAACATTAAAGTAGTGCTTGTCGCTCAAATGTAGAATAAATAAATACATTCAGAGTCTAAAGCGCAGGTTTACAATCAAGTCTATTTTAGAGATTGGCACACATCTGCTCACATGCTTTCACAGGCTGAAACATCCACCTTTCACCTGCTCTTTGATAGAAACATGCCACACATGGGCTGGATAAATAACTAACGGCTCAAATATGACTTTACTCTAAACTTCAATAACTTATAATAAAACAAGACTGAAATAAAAACCTTTATAAACTTACAATTTGCTTCTGCTTCAGAGGTTTCACTGAGAAACTCCCATCAACATGCTGGGGGGGGGGAGAGACAAGACATGTTTTAGCTCATATAAATAGTAAACATGCTCTCTACATGTTAAAATTATTTATTGTTTTTTAACATATACATACTCTTTCAAATGCTGCCAAAAGCACATGGGCATGTCCAAGACAATCTTGAAAAAAACAAAACATCAAGATTATTGAGGTAACAATTAAACTGTGATCGTAGTCCATTACTTTCAAATGTTAAAAAGGAGCCCACTGAGAGACGATTTCCAGCTTTTTAATTTTATTTTTTTGACTCCACTATAGTAGCTTTGCATGACTCAGAGTTCAAAATTATTCTATTTATCTTAAACAAGGCAGTTTAGCTTTTCTTTCTTGAAGGTCACCCTCCCTTCTAACCTTCCTCTGATTGGCTGCTCATCCCAAAAAGAAAGTTCATGGGGGTGGCTCTCCTGTTTTCACAAGAGAAAAACTGTTTGCCTGAGATGACTATATAAGGGAGATCTGCTTCCTCTGATATCATATAGAAGCAGAGAAAGGAGTCAGAAACCAAACACTTAGAGCACCTAAATGCCTAAACTTTTGGCTCACAAGAATTACCTGTACATAAACTGACCAAATTATCTAAAACTTTGGCCATGTTTGCTGTAAACATCTACAACTGTAGCATATATTAAAGACAAAATGTAAGAAAAAGTTCAACAGTCCCCTTTTTAACAGAGTCAATATTGATATTAGTCCTGTGCAGCTCCAGCGACTTACCGTCCCCTTCATCAACCACAGCTTGGATCACCATGGGAAACACTCCTCGGTCGAGGTCGAAATTCAGCTTTAAAGGAGACAGTTACACATAAATAGAAGACATATATCAAATCAAACGTGGTGATGCAATGCTTTTTTATGTGCTAAATTAAACTGATTACAAAATGCATTAACTACTGCAAATGCTTACATCTTCTTCTTTCCATTCGCTGAAATCTATTTTAAAAGACGGCATGGAGAACTGCTGGCTCACCCCCCGCTTGTAATGCACAGTTTCAGAGGCCATCGACGGATCCTTTGGGCTGTACCTACATGTAGAAGACAGCAAAACTATCAAAGTTGACTTTGGAAATGACAGAAAAGGGAAGAAATATTCCAGTACAACCTGGAAACATTTTGCTGCTGCACTTATACAGACATCAGCAATGAAGACTCAATGTGAACTAACACTTATATGTATTAAGAAATTCAGTACACTTTTTAAATAAAATCAAACTAAAGAAAATAGAAAACCAAGCACAACAGCAGCAGCCGCCGTCATTTTATGGATCATCTTGTTTGTTTCATAAGACGGCAACTTCAGACTATCACTTTCGTCTTTGTCTGAGTCTTATCTGGTATCCATGGTGACTGGTGGTTGCTAAGGACCCATTGCATCTATTCTAGACTTTGTGCTCTGGAGCTCAATCTCACACCCATAAAACAGCATTTAAATGTTTCTTGTTGTTACTGCTTCACATTAACATGAAGACGCTGTGTCAGAGCAGTATCAGTCTGTGTGAATGGTACAACTGATCCGCAGATGCATTTGCCCCATCTTTGTTTACTTCACACACGGCATGGATTTTTATTTAATAAGTAAAAAACCAGATGATGATTTGATTGTATTAATTGTAAGATTAAATCCTTACACTGCCATGCCATTGGAGAACTCCTCAAATGCCTGGCAGTAGAGGGTGATAGCCACTCGAGCATCAGCATCAAAAGTGAACTCCACACCATACTGGACCTTTGGTTTCCCGCCGTCCTCCGCCAGTGTGTCAGAGTCATCTTTATACCTACAATCCAGACATTTGACAAGGCTTAGGCCAATGTGACTGGCTTCATTAAAACTTTTATGGTGATGTTTCATTGTGATAGTGCCTTTATATCACTACCTGACCAAACGCAAAGAATCCTTCCTGATGTTCACCAGACTCCTCAGGGTTTTCACAGGCTCATGGGGTGCAGGTGTTACATATGGAAACTAGTGAAATAGAAGGATTTGAAATTATTGAAATAGTTCTACTGACCATTTTATTGATAAGAAATGTCAAACTGCTGTTGAAAATACAGTGCTAAACAGCAGGTTAAATAAACAACAGTTTTCACCTGCACTGGCCTATTTCCAAGAAAATTCAGGTCCATGTTTTCCCCAAAAAGGTATCCCTCTGGATGTGGCGTGTCAAATTTTTCTCCTCCCATGAAAAAGTGGCTGGCAAAATAATTCCCTGAAGGTGAGATATTTTAAAAGAAAAAGCGATGAACAGATTGGATGCACTCATGTTTAATAGTGCAGTCATTTCGGAAAAAGCAGCACAGCAACCTTGAAGCTTTAATTTTGATTCTTTTCAGCTATTTGTCAAATTTAAAATACTTCCATTATTCAGTTAATGCTAAGAAAACTAGTTTGGCAAGCAATAAAATGGTGGCTAAACTAGTTTATATACTCATCTTCACATTGTTTTTACAATGTGAAAAGATCTATATGCTATCAAACTGTGGTTTAAAGGTTATTGCTTTAAAGGGTGAGAAACATTTGATGACATAGAGGGTCACTACGTCAACATCTATGATTCCCCAGTTCTTAAAAGTCCATCTACTCATGATCATCCTGATGAACATCAAGACTGTCTGTCTGTAATAGCCTAATAAACAGCCATCGTGCTTTATCCTCGGTGGCAGCAATGTCCGACACACCGAAAATACTGTAAATCTGACAAAAATGTTTTATTAAGTTACCGTCTATTGGTAAAAAAAAAAAAAAAAAAATCGCAATCACATATGTTTACAATCATTATTTGTCTGCGCGGCTGACGGTCATTAGCAGAAAGCGCATTTAGACCGCACTAGTTAGGAAGATGGGGGTTTATGACGAATATGATTTCATCGGAGACATTGACGATCATTTACCAGATTTCGGTGGAAATCGGTAAGCCGAGTTGGCTTGAATATCGATGTCTTCAACACCAGCGATTCTACGACTCAGGATGGACCCCATCTCTGCTTTCTCTGTTGGGTCGCTCGATATTAGCTCCAGTTAGCTAGCAGCGAACGATGCGTCGGCAGTTCCAACTTCCTCTGCCTTCAGTCTAGACTAACACCAAAACGATAATAACACCAAACACAAATACACGCTTTATTTATTCTAACATTTTACTCGCTCTGTTTGTTGGTGGCTACGCGGCGAAAAGGAAAACAAATCGAAACGAGCTGTTGTTTTGCCAGAGGAGAGCTAACAAAGCAGGGAGATACGCTGATTGGCTGTCGCCGAGCGTTCCGGAGCGTTCGCTCTGTGTGTAGGGACTGCCCGGAGGTCCACACGGAGCTAATTTAGTAACGAAGGGAAGGTGTCAGAGCACGGGCGTCAGCTCCAATCCAGCAAATTCAACGCTGTATGAACTACGTGTAGGAAATGTTTGACCTAGGGTTAGGGTGCTTCCCAGAGGGTCATACTGATTTCTATAAAGTTAGAAAGCAGCAACAAACTGCATTGCATGGTTACAGATTACATAAAAAAGTCTATCAAAGTAGTTGCACTTAAATTAGTCTACAGCTTGCCAGTTGACTGATATGTAGCACTTCCTAGGTCACTGATGAAGGGAATTTTCAATACAGAATCACTGAAGAAATCTTGAGATTCCTTAGCATAGTTATGATTTTTTGTGGGGTTGGTTCGTTTATCTTTTATAAAAATTTTGGTCGCCCTTTACCAGTCCCAGGCCTCTAGCTCCTTGTATAATTTTCCCATGTGTGCTTTAGAAAAAAATTATAAACGATGACAAGGCATAATGCTGCTCACTGATTGTCACCACTCTTGTCAGCTTAAAAATCTCTCCCATCAAAAGTGTTTTATTTAACTTTTTCTTTATAACATGGCAGCACAGTGTGTTGTTGGGGGCTTTTTGTCCCCTGGCAGGGTCTCCAAAGTGATCCTGGGTGAGGGACCAAAGAGGGATTCAAAAACCCCTATAAGCAGAAGATCAAGGGAACTGTTCCTGCCTGGGATAGGGTTACTGGTTACCCTCTCGGGACCCTGGAGTCAGGCCCAGCGAGGGGCAAACGTCTGGTGGTTGGGCCTCCATTGCTAAAACTGCTGCACTGAAGCTGCAGGGAAACAGGGAACCATCAGGCTGAAGAAGGAGTCTTATTGGGCTTTGTTAGCCTGTGGGACTTCAGAGGCAGCTGATAGGTACCGACAGGCCAAGAGGAACACAGCTCGAGCAGTGGTTGAAGTAAAAACTCGAGTGTGGAAGGAGTTCGGAGAGGCCATGGAAAAACACTTTTGGACTGCCTTGAAGAGATTCTGGCAAACCATCAGGCGACTCAGAAGGGGAAGTGGTACTTTACCTACATTGTGTATACCTGTGGAGGTTCTCAGTGCTCCACGTCATCGTAGTCAAAGGAGCTTGGAAAGAAAAGCGTCTGGACTTCTTTAAGTTTCTTGTGAACCCTAAAGAAGTCCAGACGCTGCTGACTTTGAAGGAAGACATTGTCGGGCTTTGGAAGGAATACTTTGAGGACCACCTTAATCCCACTGACACATCTTCTGTAAAGGTAGCAGCATATGGGGACAAGGGAGACAACTTGTCTATCTCCGGGGGTTACGCCACTGAGGCAGTTAAATAACTTCTTAGTGGCAGGGCTCCCGGGGTGGATGAGGTTAGGCCTGGGTTCCTGAAGGCTCTAGCTGTTGTTGAGCTGTCTTGGTCGGCACACCTCTACAATGTTGTGTGGAGATCAGGGGTTGTAACTCCTGATTACCAGACCTGGGTGGTGGTTCCTATCTTCAAGAAAGGGGACCGGAGGGTGTGTTCCAACTATAGGAGGATCACACTCCTCAGCCTCCCCAAGAAAGTCTTGCCAGGGTGCTCGAAAGGAGAGCCCATCCGTTAGTCAAACCTCAGATACAGGAGGAACAATGCAGTTTTTGTCCCGGTCGCAGAACACTGAACCAGCTTCACCCTCTTTAGGATACTTGAGAGGGCATGGGAGATTGCCCAACCAGTCTACATGGGTTTCCCTCGAAGTGTCTTATGGGAGGTGTTCCGGAGTATGGGGTGTCAGGCCATTCGATCATTATTCAACCGTTGCATGAGCTTTTGTCTGCATACTGTTTCTGGTGGGTGTTGGAGTCCACCAGGGCTGCCCTTTATCACACATTCTGTTCATAATTTGGTCCTCAGCTGGAAAAAGGATGGAGTCACCACTCTATGTCAGGGACAACTTCCTGCCCCAAGCTGAAAGATTTAGGTATATTTAGGTTTATTGTAGGGTCTACCTTACAATTCAAAAGCGCCTTGAGGCGACTGTTGTTGTGATTTGGCGTTATATAAATAAAATTGAATTGAACTGAACTGAGTGGTGGTGCACTGGAAAGGCTTGAGGAGGTGGCCGGGGAGAGGGAGGTCTGGCATTCTCTGATTAGGCTGCTGCCCCCATAAGTGGAAGAAAATGGATGGATAGATAGATGGAATTTGCAAGTTAAATGGACTGGTTCATATATAGTAATTTCCTATTCAGAGCTTTATATAATATCACCTGTTGCCCTGTGACAACTGGGATAGGCTCCACCTTCAGTGCAACCCTGATTTATATAAGAAAAAGAGAATACATTGACTTTATCTTTAAACACACTCTCTCTTCTCCTCATATTTTTCACCACTGTCAGAGCAACTTTAATTTTCCTTGATATTTCCACTTGCTTCATCTTCTACCACATCTTGTTGTAACTATCTGATACACAGACAGACCTCTACAAGAATGTAGCATAGTACAGAAATGATACAAGCTGGTTCAGTTCTCAACCTTTTTGGTGCTAAAGGACATCAGAGGTCATAAAAGATCAAAGCACAGCAGAATAATAGTGAATAGTAGGGCTGGGCCATATCATACCTTTCACGGTAATACCGATATAATGTTAGGCAACGATAAATATCGCGATACAATATGGGTAAAACGCGCATGTGCAGTGCCTTTGTTTTCATACGCACATGGCAGAAAAAGCATAATGACCGAGAATGAGAAGGGCGTTGAATGAAACAGATGAACCAGAATTGGTTTGTTAAAATGGTGCAACTTCAGTGGTGTGGAACTGGTTTGGCTTTTGTCCGTCAGATACACACCAAAGCACAATTTTTGCTAGAGCATGCTAGCGGGCCGTTGTTATTACCATGGTTTTGGAAAAATAAGTTGCTCTTTAAATCCTTTGATTTTCTGAAAAAATTGACACTGCCCCTTATAATTCTTATGTATGAATTCTGGTTGTGCTTACTGACCTCGAAACGATTTTGTGTGGTACACTGTGCTCAAAAAAAAAAAAAAAAAAAGTTTTAGTACGACTTTGCTAAGCTACAAACCCGCACCGCTTGATGGATTGTCAGAGCATTATGGCTATCGTAGTCAGGAACCTCGCTGTGCTTCAACATAATATTACCATATTGTGTGTGTGTGTGTGTGTGTGTATAACCTCTTTTTAAGTTTTGTGGATATTATACATGGTTATGCTCAGGATATGTCAGCCCATTTTCACTGGAAATGCCTTTTGGTTAAACTGCCAGCAAGGAATTTGTATTTTCACTGTTAAATTTTCACTTAAACAGCTGCTTGTTTAAGTGAAAATACATTGATGTTTTTTTTTCTTTTTTTGCACTAATAAAGTTGGGAGTTGTAAAGTATTTTGTCTCGTGTCAATTATATTGTCAGTTATATTGTTATTGCAAATTTTCAAATGTATATTGTGATAAATATTTTTGGCCATATTGCCCTGCCCTAGTGAATAGTGTAATCAGTCTATCTCTATATATATTTGGAAGTTTAAATATATATATGTCCAGATCTTTAAATGTTTATGAAACTGTAACCCTAAAATTACAGTACCTTGGTTGGGCCTAATAAAAGTGTATTAAAAATGCATTAGGGTAAATTAGATTAAATGCGTAATGATGTGATATATAAAAATCACTTTTTGTCAGCATTCTTTAATGTGTTCAAACACAAAACTTAGAGACATATTGATAAAACTGTGAGACTGTACACAGATATCCTTATATTTTATGTTTAAATTTATACTTCATAAATTCATTGTCTGCAGGGTTTATTTAATTACCTCTCACCACACTAATAAGCCACCATAACGATAATCTATAACAACAACAACAATAATAATAATGGTTATGGTACAGGAATGGTTATGATAATGGTTATTGTACAAGGCAGAAATGGTTAAGCAAGGACTACTATTAGCACTATTAACTAAAGTTAATATTTGTAGTGCTGAGGGTTGGTTGGAGGTGATGGTCTAGGCACCTTGGGCCAGCTCTGACTCTGAATAGCTGGCGACAGAATAATAAAGCTAAAACATAATAAATATGATGTTGAATATATAATTCATAATAAAAAAGACTAGCTCACTAAACAACAATGGTGCGGTTTATTTATTTATTTTTATTTTTTTACAGCATTGCCATTGTCTTTCCATTATGCCTTCACTGACACTAACATTGTCTACGTTGACTAATTGACTAACGTTGCAGTTCTCCAGTTCGACCGCAGGAGGCCAGTAAACAACGATTTTAAACACTCGAAGGTCAGCTATTAGTTTCAACTGGAATCTTCTGGCAAGCGGTAGATTGATCTCCAAATCACACAAAAAAGCTATATAGGCTTTGACTAATACATATAAACAATGAATATAATGCTGGAGTTCCACTTTCTAAAGTATGCGATGTCGTAAAAATATTGTAATCATATTTAATGCTCTAAATAATTATATAATAAAAATGTAAAAAAGTAATGGTTGTTTACATGCTATTGTTTAATATAGTTTTATTTTTGTCGTGTTATTTACAGGATAAGAAGTTAATTCGTATTTTACTTAAACAAAAGGAAACGAGCGGAATGTGACGTAGAAGTTTTGAGCAGCAGCTCTTGTAACTCCTGATTAATGACGTCAGGTGTAAATCCATCTCGACGGGTGTTGACTCTCCTCAGGAGGGACGGAGCTGCTAACGTCAAGCAACTTCACGCAGCGGGCTGGCGTCTCATCTACAACCAGGTAATCTGGCATTCAGCATACTGACAGTTGCCCCGTTAAAGAGTCGTGACCGGAGACGGTTTTCTTCTCCACAGCCCTCCGGGTCTTCACTCCTTAACCGTTTCTGTCCGCATCTCTTTTTTTTTTCTTTTTACGAGGTCGTTTCTGTGTCACGAATGGCGACGCTAGCTATAGCCAGCTAACCACTGCTACCCAAACAGACATGCTTTAACTAAACAAACACATCGCTGTCTTTAAGATGACCTCAACGGCTGACAGGAAAACACTCCCTGCCGGCTGTCCTTCACGGGTTTCCTTTCTTTCTTTCTTTTTCGTATTTTTTTTAAAATTGCAGAGATGTTGTAGAAATAACGAATGCAACGGCTTATTTTACCGTTCACATCACTCCGCATTGCCTCTCAGTTAGCTAGCTACCCTACCACATGTATTAAATCCAAGCACCAATTTAAATTAACATCGCCGCTGGCTTCCTCTGGCCTCACTTACGTAACTAAGTTATTCATGGTTAGTTGTGCAAGTAGATTTGAGCAGGATTATCCGATACAGGATTATTAAAAAACACCAGCTAGCTGGCTAGTTGCTTATCTGGGAAAACTGTCGCAATAAGTTGGGAGCAGTTACACTCAGTAAACTTAGATATTTGGTTTGTGGAGGCACCGAAGTTAGTACTTGTTATTGCGATCACGTATAAGTTTTCTTTTCACTTTTGTTTTTTGTTTGCTCTGGACACAAGAAGAATCCAAATTTCAGCCTTAAAAAAAGAAACACATACACACACATACAGACACACATATATGTATATATTAGTTATAATATAGTTATTTCTTCTCGTTGGTTGTGAAATTACCAACCTGAGGAAGTGATAGTTAACGTTTGAATCGTTTTTTTTTTTAAATGACCATTATCATTGTTTATATCGGTAAATGGGCTGTAGTCAACAGGATTTACAAACGGGTTATATAGTTAATTAAAAAAATAGCTGTTATGCAAGTATCTTTATGACATTATTTGTATTTTCAGTGTATTCTAAATGCTAATCAAACCATCCTTTCAGGCAACTTCAAATGTCTTCATAGAACTACTGTGTTATATTTGTTGTCATTTCTGCTGCCCTGTTGGCAAAATTGCTCTTAACAAAGATGTTTATAATCTTAATTAGACTTTTAACTCGGATAAGTAAAGGGCATATAAAAGTGACTTTGGCAAAACTGATTGCAGCTTTTATCTTAGAATAGAATAGAATAGAATTCAGCTTTATTGTCATTGCACATGTCACAAGTACAAGGCAACGAAATGCAGTTTGCATCTATCCAGAAGTGCTTTGGCAATAGATATATTACAAAAATTGGTCTATTATAGGTAGGAGGGTACAAAATATGGGTCTATTATGGGTATGTTACAATGTACACGGTGTGAAGATATGTTATGAATATGCTATAACTATAAGTATGTACAGGCTTGTGACATATTATAGGTTAACAAGTTATTTACAACAGTTTCATTAATGGCTTACAGCATTGTAAGCAGCAGTGTCTTATTTCAGTTCACTGCTAAAGACTGACTTGTTTTTGTAAATTTTAGTGTAAATTTTAATAACAGTGTTGGCTTAATAATGTACTCTTTTAACTTGTACATTTTTAATAATAAAAATAATAATGGTGAATTTTGCTCATATTACAGGGTGTGGCAGATCTCAGGCTTCTCTGGAGGAATCCCTAATTTCAGTCATATCAGGTAAAACTATTAGTAATAGTAGTAGTAGCAGTAGTATTAGCCCTTTATTACAAAGCAAGTTTAACACACCCAGTTTTTTTTTTTTTTTTTTTCATTCTCTTGATTCAAACATTGGCAATCAGAGTACCGGTAAGAGGTCACAGCTGGTTATCAAGTTGAGTCAGCTTAAAAAGTGGTGCTGCTAACAGTATCTGACCAATCAGGGCAGGGATAGCTCAGTAGGTAAAGTGGTCGCCCCATGATCGGAAGGTCGGCGGTTCGAATCCACTTAACGGCTACCCTGAGGTACCCCTGAGCAAGGTACCGTCCCTACACACTGCTCCCCGGGCGCCTGCTTAGTGGGCTGCCCACTGCTTCACTGAGTGAATGGGTCAAATGCAGAGAAAAACAAGTAATTTCCCCATGGGGATCAATAAAGTATCCATTATTATTATTATCACAGTTTTACCTAAGTGTACTTGCTGCAAAACGGCTGACTTTACATAGGAAGATAAAAAAAAAAGAAAAATATGAAGGATTAAACACATAACAAAGGCTGAACTGAAAATTAGGCCAAATTAGTGCAAATTTGATACAACTTTAGGAAGTATCAAATATGATCATTAGTGCTCAGAGTACATTAAAACTGTTGTGAAATTGCTTGCAGCCAGCAGGAAAAAAATACCAAAGGTAAAATAATGCTGTTGCTTGTCAAGGAAAATCAAAGACTTTAGACACTTCAACTGTCTGTGCACAGATGTCCAAGGGATCTTCTGGGAATGGTGACCTTGTTTTCACTAGAACTCATTGGTCTGTCAGCAGTCATTTCATACCTGTTGATCTCTAATCTGCAATTTAGCCTAGTTCAAGGCAGGTTAGGTTTGCAGCATACGTTACCATGGTAAAATACCCTAGTAAGTAAGGTCTGGTATTTCTTGTAAAAAATACCTAAACAGACAAACATACACAAAAAAACACCTTAATACATTGAGAAAAGAGAAATGTCAAACTGACTGAACTACACCAGTGCTAGCATGCAGCCTCAAAATACAGGAGTGTATGTTGTGGCTCTATTAGGGGAGCTTGTTATTGTTGCTGCTTATAAGTGTAGATGCCATTATAGAAATTGATACATGAGCACATTGGTTAGTCAGCTTTCAGCCCAAAGAAACATCACTGAGTCAGTTAACATAATTGACCTACATTTAATAGGTAGGGTTTGTAGCATATTTAGTATTAGCATTGAGGTTTGTTTCTGACTCAGAAAGAATCATTTGAGGTTTGCTGTGCACATAAGTGTATTTATTTGCTAACGGAAATTAATCTGTGCTATTGATTTGACAGCGACTAGTGTGCATGTATGTTTTTGATAAATAATGTGTTAATAAACAGACATACAATTTTGGTACATTTGAAACCCCAGCTAACAAGACTAACTGGCAAAGGAGAATTTTTCTGCAGTTTAATTTCTTTTGTTATTTTTCTCCTCTGCACTTAGCAAACACCTTCTTTAGCATCATATGCTTTGAACACCTTAATATAACTGAGGAATGTGCTGAAATGATATCAGGAGATCACTGGGACAGGCTCAAAATTTGCACCGCTGGTCTTTAAAGTCAATCTTTATTTATTTTGTGGGCATTTCTGTTTATATCATTTTGAATAAAAAGGTCTCCCATAGTTTAAAAATATAGGGTAGTGACATTTCAACATCAAAACAAACTGAAGTCTAGAGACATTTCAACACTTTCTTTGGTCGGCGAGGAATGATCTAGTCCACACAAACCTCCTTTGTCTGTATACTCGTCTCTGTGTAGCAGCACCTTTCTTTTCCTCTCCAGATAAGCTCACATATTTAAGAAGTCAGTTCACATTTGACTAAAACAGATGGAGGAAGTTTTTTTCAGTGGGTTTTGTTTGTACTAGATTCCAGTGGTACTTTATGGACTTGCCACCGTTTATGTGAGAATTAAAATATTATAATCAATCTTACACAGACATCTTTGGATCAGAGGTGTTGGCGTGCCAGTGCTGTTTCAAAACAGGCCTACACGATTCGTCCACATGTAGTAGAGGCATAGTATCTGTATAACGTACTTAAAAGAAGTCTCAATTTTGGCATTTTTTTTGCCCATTGTTATAAACAGCTTTTTTATTGCAGTCCTATCAGAAGGCTAAAACATGTTTAGCCAGATTTAGGAAAAACCATGACTGTTTTGTAGACATTCCCTCATCAGAAAGACTTCGTTTAGAGTCTTTAAAATTAAGGGGTCTGTTGTATTAACAGTAGTGTAGTCTATTACACATATTTTCAAGTATGTAGAGGTTCATGTATAGATGTGAGAGCCTGCTTCTTTCTGTGTTAGTACTTTCACTTCTCTGACCTAACAGGTGGAAAATGCAAATGATGTGTTTCCTTAGAACAAATTATAGCACCATGCAATAACACAGTCTTTGGTTTTGCTTGTGCCTTAGTGCTTTGGAGTTGTCATCACTGGACATACATACTTTTAAATCTCCCCCCAAAATTGTTGTTCTTCTCCGAGGCATTTGTTGCACCTTACATTCAGACACCATTTGCATTATTTAAGCAGAGAGAAGAGGTGCTTCCTGCCGAAACCTGAGCGCCGGGGAAGGATGGAGGAGCTCACGATTGTATTGCTGTTGAAGTTTTCACACCTAGCAGTTCATTTCATTCTTCATTTAATCCAGGCCTTCCCTGGAATTGCTTTTGCTAAAGGCTTCTTCTTAACTGGTGGCTGTCACTCAGGAGGTGTAGAGCAGGTCATCTGGTAATCGGAAGGTTGGTTCCTGCCAAATATCCTTGGGCATGAATCGGTGAATGTATAAAGCACTTTGAGCGCTCGGAGTAGAAAAGCACTATATAAGAACCAGTCCATTTACCATTCTTTACTGCACTCAAGATCATCCAGGTTTTCACACAGTAATCACACTTACTCTGGTCATCTTATGGTTTTTACTGCTTTATCTTGGTTTATAAGACTGCAATTGAATAATTTGGTTTTAGTTGCAAATGAAATGTAAACCCATCATGATATTGTTTTCATGTTCAAATGAACAGTTTTGCTTTTACTTCTGTTTTATTGCCAGGCAGTATTCCTATAAACCAAGAAAATGTGATTAACACTGCCAGCGTTAAGATGTCTTAAAACCTCTATCTTTCAATTCCCCTGAAACTTATGGTACAGTATGTGCAGACTGACATCAGCAGTTACATCAGCTCCTTCATTAGCCTCTCTGACTGTTGATGGAACATTTTATGACTGTGTCAGAGAGTAATGAGCCAGGGGACTCAAACTGTGCTCATTTTTTATTCCTCACAGGGGGGGAAGTCAACCTGTCGAGTTGTGAGTGGAGCTCACGTGTCCGACCCATTTGCTAGTTCAGACATCCGGCCAGTATGTCCAGCGATCCTCCCCCTCCGTACCCCGGAGGTCCCAGTGCGCCCCTCATCCAGGAGAAAAATGGACAACCTGGTAATAAAGCTGAACACACAGGATTGTGAATGTTACAGTAGTGGTACTGGTGGTGACATATGTTCTACATTCAGTGTGAGTGATTCGGTAAACTTCCTCAGTTCAAGAGGAAGTACATCTGCGGCCGTTTTAACTGTTGAAAAAAATTGTAATTTGCTCATTTTAAATCCAGTCTGATTTGAATAATTTAGTCAAAATGTACCTTTTGTAATATCAGTCTGACTCAGTTCTAAGTTATTACAGCTTGGTCTCATTATGGAGCCTACCTACTCTGATATACTAACCAATGAAAAAGAGAAGTTCTTGAGTGCATTGAGATAATTCAAAAGCAGTTTGACCACTTCCCTACAGTTGATGTGAGAAATTTGGGCACTCACTGAGCTTGAGAGACTTCATTGTAATATTTGCTAGATTGATGAAGAACAGTAAATGTAAATCACAGCAAATAATGGTCTCACCTTTGAAAGCTTCATAGATGACCAGTGAAGTGAACACCCATGTTGTCATGCACTTGCAGCCGTGTACTACTGCAGTTATTTATTTCAGACCACAAACTTCAGTTTGTTGTGTCAGACTTGTGCGGGGCTATCTCCAGTGCCATCTTTTTAATGTGTGCTGTATTTCAGAAGCGGTAAGGACTGGTCCTCCACAGGGACAACCCCTACCTCCAGACTATGGTCCACCACCCTATGAGGCCACACAGCCAGGCTTCCTACCACCACATGTCCCTGGGGAAGGGCCTATGCCAATGCCCATGCCTATGCCTCCACCACCACAAGGTGCGACAGACTATCTGCATATATAGATAAGGAAATGAAGCATCATACTCCCACAATATGTGACTGTCTTCTAAAGCTGTCAGGGCATGTTATTGTTCATGGTTCTGGACCCGACATGGTGTACAGCTATGCACAGTACAAACTGCAATAGCTGTACACCCCCCCCACACACACACTTCAGCTTGTTAACTTTCATTACTTGAAAATAGTTTATCTGGCTTCAGTTTAGTTTGGTAGAAACCAGAAAATTGAATTAATAATGTGGAAATGTAAAAGAGCTAAAAAGAGTATTTTATTGCTCACTGGCTTGTAAATCTATTTTTCCTTTTGGCTCACGTCACTGTTGAGGCTATGGTTCATCTTCTTAAATATCATGACTGCTGTTCTTGTGCTCGCCCACTCTCATTGGTTTGTCTAAATGCAGGTGGCCACTACCCACCACCACCTGGTCACTTTCCTCAACCGATGCCAGGACAGATGGGCCCGGGTCCTGGTCACTTTGTCCACATGGGAGGTCACACAGCGACCGTCCTGGCTCCTCCAGGAGCAGCCACCACTGTGACCGTTCTGCAGGGTGAAATGTTTCAGACTTCACCAGTGCAGACTGTGTGTCCGCACTGTCAGCAGGCTATCGTCACCCGCATCTCCCACGACATCGGCCTCATGAACACACTCTTCTGCCTCTTCTGCTTCTTTGTAGGGTAAGTAGGTCCTGGAAAAGACATCTGGTGGTGGGTTTTCGCTGTTTTTACACATGAGTAATGCCTAAAAGTGACAGTAGTTTTAAATACACAGAACTAGAGCTGGATGATAAATTATGTCAAGAAAATCTGCAAGAATCATATATCTGACAATATAAAACGGTCATTATCACAGAATACTGATTGTTGTTATATTGCTGCATTTCCATTGAGCTAATTTACTTGATGAGACACTTTCTAATTCAAAGTTTCACTTTATTGACACTAGATGCATTAAGTAGCCTAGGTAGTGTTTTGGAAAGTTAAGCAATTATTTTATACGTTTACTCAACACTTCAACAAAACTAAAGTAACTTGACCATTTAACTTGTCAGGAGACTGCAGAATATTGTACATAATATATGTGTGACATATTTTTCAGCACATAATAACGCTGAAAAATATGTCACACAAAGGTCACACATCACCAGCTGCTAGTGTCTCATACTTTGTGGCCTGGTTATGCTCATTGGTGGGAGGTTGTTTTTTTTTTTGTTTTTTTGATTCAAATAGTAAAAAAAGAAAGTTGTTTCCAGCTTTAGCTAGATTAACTATTACTAGTTTTCAGAATGCTTTGCATTTGTTGGAAGTTGTTGAAGTAGCTCCCTTATTGGATACTAAATTGTCACTGGAGTCTCACATGTGCTCTTGCTCTCAGACACGCCCAGGTTTGTCCATAGTTGAGCATGTTAGGGAATGTGAAAGACTTCACTTTTATTCATATAGCAGCAAATACTCAAATAAAGCACTTTTATTCTAAGGTAAAGATCCCACAACAATAGAGAGAAAAAAACAACAATCAGACAACCCCCCCATGAGCAAACACTTGTCAGCAGTGGGAAGGAAAAACTTCCTTTTAACAGGAAAAAACCTCTGGCATACCCAGACTCAAGGAGGGGCAGCTACCTGCCACGACTGGTTGGAGGTTCTGTCAGGTTTCTTTTAAAAGGGAGCTGTTTTTACTTTCCACATTCACCACAGTGAAGGCTGTCGTTTGATTATTGTAGGGACTTTACCTTCCAATATAAAACACCTTGAGACAACAGTTGTTGTAATTTGGCAGTATATAATTAAAATAAAATAAAATACCCTATAGCGTCCATTACTTCCCAGCTCACCTTTTAAGGACTTTGGAAGATAAAATATTACCTGAACATTCAGACAGATGGTGTTTCAATAATATGTTCTTGACTTAGTAACTTGTTAATCGTGTCTATCTTAAATTTTGCACAACAGTATACTGTGGCATCTGTGACCTTCAACTTTTGCATAAGTGCTGATTGGAGCAGATAAGCAGATGGTGTATTTTTCATGCTTCTGTGTTGCCATGTTCTTGACCCAGTGACTGTTTTGTGAGAGCTTAATGTACGTAACGTGTACAATCATGAGCAGGTGTTTGATTTTCGCTTCATCTTCTGTCTGTCTGCTCCTCGTTCACAGCTGTGATCTCGGCTGCTGCTTGATTCCCTGTATGATTGATGACCTCAAGGATGTGACACACACCTGCCCTTACTGTAAGGGCTACATTTATACATACAAGCGTATATGCTAACCATGGACAGCTGGATGCCACAGAGACAAGTACATGCACACACATAAACCCACAGTGCCCCCTGCTGGTAGTGACAGGCTTCTCCCCCCCCCACCCCTCTACATTTTTGCAAAGTGTTGTGTAGCCCTCTTAAATTGTAAGTGAAGTTTTCTAATTAGTTCACAACATATTTCCTGTATATACCGTTCAGCATACTTCTCTCATGCATTTGAAATGTACAGTTCTCTGACTTAAGCGCAGCAGGTGAAGGCGCTCAGAGGCACACAGGTAAATTTGTGATGTTTCGCATGTGAATAAAAAAAGGAAAAAAACAAAACAAAAAACTGCCTCTGTTAGAGAACGCTGTGAAAATGTCACTTTATTTGAATTCATCTGTGAATTTTGCTCTATAGCAGGGGTAGGCAACCTTTCTGATGACGAGTGCTATCTAAAATTTCCTCAGAAGTCAGTGTGCCATATGATTGCATTAGCAATAAATTTAATAACGCTCTATATTAACAGTTACACACTATATAGAACCACTTGTTCTATATTTATTCGCAGATGTTAGCAGCTATCAGCGAATAGTTATCAGCTATTTTGAAACAAAAAAAAGACACTTTTTATCCATAACAGCAAATGAACTGTACAACAGAAAATACAAATGCTATTTATGGTCTCCTCACAACAATGATAAGAAAAATAAACTGAGCCAATGTGGCATCTTTGTTAATACAGAGATACACATGTTAAAGTGATCTTTGGTCTCCCACTCAGATACAAAGGTCTCTGAGTGTCCAGCATTCAGACGGCTACCTGAGGACACTCTTCGTGTGGGAGAAAACCGGCTCACACAGATATGTAGAGCCAAATACTGTCAATAAGGCCTCTGCAATGTTCTGAAGACAGTTAAACTTGTCAGGTAGTGATGTCCAGCAGGTGAAAATGCAAGCTCCATGAACACACACAGATATGGATTCCAGCTGCTTCGATGTCGCATTAACTGGCATTAACTCAGCCAGTTAATGTGAGACAAATCTAGCTGCTCATTAAAGCTTTCTGGTTTGATCAGAAAATAAAACATTGGTCTATAAAGCTGAAAGTCCCAAAATTGCATTGTGAATTCTGTCACGAGTCTACGGATGTATCCGTGTATCTCCGTGGTGCTGATGCTGTGCTGAGCGGAAAGCTGCTGAAGCTTTTGAAGTGTCGGAATGTGGAAAGCTAACAACGTCCCTCTCACCAGTAGGCTAAGGTCTCAGGAATTCGCATGATAAGGTGGGGCCAGGTTTCACAATGAACTCACCCGAAACTCTGGCTGATTGGGACCCACACCCAGTTTCACACCTTGGCTCAGGCGATTAGAGGATCATCAGGGGGTCCTTTTGTCCCTCTGTGGGGGGTTACTCCCACTAGGGTGTATGGGACTCTCCACCATTTGACCTTAGAACTGAAGAAGCTTCTCGGATGAGAGGTGAAACGTCTTCAAGTAATTTAGAGAAGTCCAGACGCTTTTCTTTGCAAGCTCCTTTTGACTTTACATCAGATAAAAACTTTGGTTGTAAGATTCAGATAATTATTTAATAACAGCCAGACATTTTAAATGAGAATAAGAAAGAAAAGTTTTTCTTTGTGCCCCCTTTCCCTGTTAATGCCCTACCTGCCCCCCTGGCAAACCTTTGCTAGACCCGCCCCTGCACAGTTACCAGCTGTCAGCTACATAGAAAAAGGATCCTGGTGTTATTTATCTCTCAGAAACAGTTCATAACTTCCCTTCAACTCATTCATGTCACCTAAAAGGTAAACCTGTTTCTCCATCACCTGTTCAGCTCTGATGATTCAGTAAGGACATCTCCTGGTTTCATCTTCATGTTTCCCTCTCACCAGATAACCAAACCGATATCATGACCAGCAGCTTTTACAGCTGTGGCTCCAGCAAACATCAGCTGATACTAGAAATTAATATTAAATAAATTCTAACAACAGCTGATCAAGCTTAAATGTGCTGCTGTTGTTTAACGCGACATCCGCTGGTTTCTTCTTTCTGGCACAAAATGGGCGATAAATAAACAAGAGAGAAAAGCCAATCAGCTGATCATTGATCAGTTTCATGATTGAAGCAGAAACAGGAGAGGGAGGGGGAGAGAATGAGAGAAGAAGAGGCAGCTGCGACAGAATAAATCCAGCTTTGTGTCTTTTTCATTGTAGCTGAAGTCCGGGACAAACTGTGTTCCTTTTCAGCTCAATACGAAACGCGTAATATTTTCTCTGAATACGAGACGATTCCGTTTTTTTATGGGACGGTTGGCAACTCTACTAACTAACCTTGTGAATAAAATAAAGTTCAACATCAGTAACATCAAAACAACCACCCAGCTGTATAGAAACTCTGTCATGCTAGCTAGCACGCAGTACGAGTTATTGTAACTGACTGTAAAAAGTCAGCATAACGAAAATAAACTCCACCTAAACTTGTTTTATATCTGACCCAGACAGACTGCAGGTCATAACTTCTTACCTGAAGTTCAGTTCACCTGACGCTTGGACCGGCGGCTGCCTCGGGTCTCTCCTCTTGCCTCCCCTTTCTCTCATCCACCTGCTGGCCTCCACCACTTGCTAATGTTACTGAATCTGTGGAAGGTCCGCCATAGCCACCACCAAATAACTGAGTTGTTTTTAAACACTGGCCAGCATCTGGCCAATCCACCACCTTTCATTGTTGTACTGTAACAAAAAAAAAAAAATAAAATAAAAAAACTGATGGCACGACCAGCTATGGTCGTGCCATCAGTTAACCCTTCCTAGGGTTGCCGACCCCTGCTCTATAGCAAGTGTATTCCGACACGGGTTAATTTTTAACTTTGATGTCAGATATTTAATTCATTATTTTAATATTTAGAACTGAACTTTTATTTTCCTTTGTCTGATTATTTTGTTCCAGCAGGTCTAGTGTTTTCTTTTAATCATCGATCCCTTTTGAATGTGAGCAAAATGAACCATTTATAATATTTAGCTACTAAATCTACTTGTTGGGAAAGTCTCAAGATTTATGTTAACCTGCTATATTTTGTTATTAATTTGGGCTGTAGTCACAAAATGTCCTGTGACTTACTGTTGAGCTAATGCTCATCAGTGCCCTCTGTCTGTAAAGGTGTTTTATTTTGATGATTGAGTCATTATTTGCACTTTAAGTTAAAGTTCACCTTTGCCCCTCAGATGCATCATTTGTCTAGGGGGGAAAAAAGTGCGACCACCTATGCATCATTTGGTTTTTACTTTGGTTTGCTGTTAGCTGAGTGAATCCCACCATGGTGGCACCTTTTCAGAATTTAGTAGATGGAAGTAGAGCTGACAGACTTAGGGCTCGACTGTTACTGATGGACGAACACTTCACAACATCTCAGTAGTGATTTGTCCTGTCGCTGGCCAAATGCTGAGTCTGAGTCGTTTAAGATGATTTTCAAAATAGTTATTTCAAAACAAACAGAAAATTGTTACTAGTGGCACAGTGTGTTATATTTGTTCTGTTATAACGTAAATTTATTTTGAAAAGTCATTCCAAGTCACTCTCACTGATGAGAGGTGCTAACATGTATAATTTAACGTACAGCACTATCATTACAGTGGTGGGACCATCTTCCCACAGAGTCCCTGACTTAGCATTAGCCTTTCCCGATGACTTGCATTGCTCAGAGGCATGTTAAAAAAACAATTACAGATACTAAATAGTGAGCTCTTTGCTAGGAAAAAGCTTTAAATAACAAATTAACTCCAACATTGCGATCCCACTGAATTTAACACCAACAGATACTGTTCCACCATCAGCATGCTGGATGTCTCATGCACCAAGCGCAGAGTTTGTCTGCACGAGTCACACATTGAAACAAGTCATTCTCACTGGCAAGTTCCTGACTCTATGTGCATTTGTTTTTGTTTTCCTTGAGGCTAACGGAGCTCTGTAAGAAAATCAATATGAAATGAAGGATTGCATTGAAATATTAATACGGTGTAACGCACACCATTGTTGTGGATTTTGGTGGTCTGCATTGCTCTAAATGTCTGTGAAATGTATAACTATGTAAGTCAAAGATTTGTTTGACTGTTGTATACAGCTACTATTTTATCAATAAAAGTCATGAAGGAAACTCAATTTTGAAATTGTGAAAGTGGATATTTTATTTAAATATTAAATGTAAAGCAAAAAAATAAATGTTTCTCAGCTGTGCTTGTGAATGAAGCTGAAAAACACAGCTATAGGTGAAAAGGTGTCAATCTCTCCATCGATGTCCGCACTGAGCGTTGCAGCATTTGTAGAACGTGGTCATCGGTTCGTCTGCTGATCTGGTCTGAATCTGCATGAAGTATGCTCGAGGATGCTCGCACTTCGGGCACGTTTCTGTAAATGGACAAGTGCATCATGTCAGTGTGGAATCACTAATACTGTTGGGATTGGCTCATTTAATTTAATTCCATTCGGCCATGCAGTATATAGAAAAATGCACGGAGTAGCATCACTGATACAGGATGTTCCTAATTTTGACAAAGATGTTAAAGCACCCATCCTGCCAGGTTTCTCAAACTAGCACCTGGAGGCCAAAGTAATGTCATCCAGAGTGCAAATACAATAACTTCAGTTTTTCTTAAGTAGAAAAATTACACATTATCGAGGTATTAGCCTGTAGTATGTAATTTGTGTTAAATAAATATGAAATCTGGTCTTTATTTAGAAATAATGCTCTTTAGTAACCAATTGAAGGAATATGACTCGTAATGGACTTTAATTCTTTCAATTTCTTGCCCGTGTTGCCATTCACAGGAAAACAACAACCTGCAGAAAGGTTGTTGTTTACGTCCTACCCTGAAGGGGGTGCAGTCCGGCAATGTAATGATGCAAAGACAAACTTTTTCTCACACTTAACAACCCCACATTAATTTTAGCTCTTCCATCCCTGGTATCCATTATAATAGACTAAACCTCCCTAAATTAACAAAGACAGCAGCGGTCAAGAAGTATAAAAGCCACCTCACTAATGATTAAAACAAACAAGCCAACACAAAATGAAATGTACGAAAATGCCATATAAATTACCATCCTCTGAAAAGACAAACACAAACATAGACAGACACACACTGTAATTAAAAGTTTGTATAAAATGCATTTTTACTCAGTGGAGGTCTCAAGCATATGCTGGCTCCCTAAAATGTGACTCAGTCAGAATTAGAAAAATATATCTAGTTCCAGAGAATTTATGGAGAAGACTTTCACGTTGATGTCATCAAGGGTGGACCAAAAAAAGACAAAAAAAAAAAAAAAAGACATTCTATTCTTTATAATATAAAGTGTAGGTATCCAAGCTGGATAGTTAAAAAGCTACAGTTGTCTTTCTTAGAGCTTTAATCTATCTGTAGAGTTATGTTTTTATTGGGCTGGGATATTGCAACAGCCCAATTTGTTTTTCAGGCATTCTGTTGTCATTTGGTGGTGTGCTTGTGGTCATTGTGCTGTTGAATGATGCAATTTTAACCATCTGTCAGATAGACAGCCTCACATTTAACTCTAGAATATTTATATACAGAGGAGTTTCTGTTTGACACAGTGACAACATTGTGCCCAAACGTTAAGGTAGCAGCAGCTGGCAGGGACTCACCCTCTTAATTAAGAATGTACTTTGTTTTTCACAGTATTGCACATGAAAACTCTGTTTTTCACATGACTGTTAACTTGAGCTACACATTTGACAGTCCATATTGACAGTGTTAATAGATATTTACCCTAAAATAACGAAAAACTGAAGGACCTAGCTCAAGTGGTTTTCTAAATAATTACATTTTTAAATGGCACAACAAAATACATCCCTACTGTCATCCATGGGAATACTTGGATGCTAACAACAGTTCAGAAGTGCATATTTCCCCTCAGTGTTTTAAAGGAAAATCTGTCCATGGTCAGGTGGGAAGTTTTTGTTTCAATCTGATAAATTGAGTTGATCCAAACACACGCTTGCTCACACACATCACGGGTAAGTGGAAGAAGATGGATGGCTGGCTGGATAACTTTGTTTTAAAAAGTGCTTCTTTTAAAGAGTTTCATTTTGACATGAAAGTGTGTGTTTAGAGTTTTGACCCCACAATACTTGTTGTCAGCAATCACATTGAGCTAATAAGCCTGTATCCAGTTGTCAAAAACTGCATTACAAACCACTCAAAGGCACTGCAGACATTGGTGTTTTGAGCAGGAATGCGGGACGATAGACACAACTTAACTCTCAAGCTAATTAAAAAAACAAAACAATATTTCTTCAACCAGTTAATTTTGCGATTATAAACAGATACATAGACCACACCATAAACTATTTTGATGACACTCACCAGGTGTTGAGTCCACGTTTTCCCACGCAGCAGCTCCACCCAGAACATCATCCACCTCCTTTAACTTCGGATACTTCCTGTTATTTACCTACAGGGGTTTAAACAGATAAGGTGAGGCTCTCAGAAGCCACGCTAACCTTAATGTAAGATGTGATACATTATATGTGAAATATTTCGTCGTTACTCACCTTTCGTGTGATGTTATGTACGTAGGGACAGGTGTTACACGCGAATCTCATGCACTTCTGCCCTTCCTCGACGATTAACACGTTCCCGCAGGTTGGACAGAAAAGAAGCATGTTAGCACGTACTTAAAAAACAAAACCCTGTTAGATTTTGAACTATTAAACAACACTAGCACTCTGTGGACTCAGCTGTAAACACTGCTGCGTGTGGAGCACCGGAAGAGAAGGAGAGAAAATGAGATGCACCCATATTGAGAGTTCGGTGAGAAACAAAGGCTTATTAAGCGGAACCATGTTTTCTAAGCCCCATTTCCTCGCCCGGTTATTATTGGTGACGGACGCACTTACTTCCACTGGCTTCCAGTTAAATTAGTTTCCATTAAAAAGTATATTTTCCCCAAAGTTATAAATTAAGTCGACAAACTGCCTGTTAAGCTGCTTGTCTGTTGAGTAAATTTAGCAGCTGGCGGTGATGGAGGAGGAGCAGAGAGCGGGAACCGCTGCTGCTGGAGCTGCAGAAGGAGGACAATCAGTGAAGGATGAAGAAGAGGTAAAAGAGGAAGATGTGACACATACAGCAACTCAAGGCGAAGAGGAGGAAGATGAGGACGCTCTTCCTCATTCAGAAATCTTGGATATTTTCGAGGAAGGACTTGCTCGACTCGTGCAGGATCCTTTGCTCTGTGACCTGCCGATTCAGGTGCTCCGTACACTACATGAACATGCGCATGTGCATCGCATACATACAGACAAGAGATTTGCATTTATGGTCAAAAGAGACATCACGTCATATAATGACTTATTACAAAGCCATTGGTATACACTCACCGGCCACTCCTAGTATCCTGATCCATCATAAAGGTGCTATGTTGGACTGAGATCTGGTGTCTGTGAATTCATTGTTGTGTTAAAGAAACCAACTTGAGATGTTTTGAGCTTTGTAACATGCTGTTATCTTGCTGGAAGCAGCCTTCAGATGATGGCTACATGTGGTCATAAAGAGTTGGACATTGTCAGCAATAGTAGGGGGTATATATAGGCTGTTGGGTTTAATCGACTCTCGGCTGGTACTAAACATCCCAAAGTGTGCAAAGAAAATATCCCCACATTGCAACAGAAATCAAGACAGCAGAAATCAAGACACATCAGACCAGGCAACATTTTCCCAATCTACTATTATTCAGTTTTAGTGAGTGTGTGAATTTTAGCCTTCCTGGTTTTAGGTGACAGGAGTGTCGCCCCCCCCCCCCAGTGTGGTCTTCTGCTGTTGTAGGATGCCTGCTTCAGAGTTTGATGTGTTGCATGTTCAAAGATGCTCTTCTGATACCTTGTTTATAACAAACGGTTGTTGGAGTTACTGAAGCATTCTGGCTATTCTTATCTGACCTCTGGCTTCATCAAATCACTGGTTCTCACGTAGAGAACTGACGCTCGCTGGATATTTTCTCTTTTTCTCTGTAAACCCTGGAGATAGTTGTATGGTAAAATCCAAGTAGATCAGCACTTTCTGAAATACTCAAACCAGCCAACATGCTGCTGTAAAAGTAACTTTTCTTCATCCTTTTGATTCTTGGTTTGATCTTCACGATGCCTAATTGCTACCGTGGCTGTTTAAGTATCTGTAGAAGTATCTGTAGAAGTTGAAAAGGCTTGTCTTCCAAATTTTCCAGTGAGTGTATAAAGACGCTAGTGTCTGGTTTTGTCTGATTGGTGTTTCAATCTTAAACACGCATGCTTAACTAGCAAAAATGCCGTAACAACCTGTTGTTCAACACTGTAGGTTCAGGTTCAGGTTTATTCATTTATATAGCACATTTACAAACAACAGGGTTGATCAAAGTGCTTAACAATCGGCAAAAAAACAGCAAGAGATTAATGTGAAATGAATGTGAAATATTTATTTTGGTCAACAACAACAACAGATTATCATTTACATAAAGTACTCAATCAAACAGTAACCCAAAAAGGAATAGGCTGAAGCCTTGTGGCTTATAATTATCCTATCCTTTACCCCCATAGGAATAATCAAATCCTTAACCTAGAAAATAAATGGTGTTGATAAATAAGTTATATAACAGTTTGAAAAGAAATCAATGATAAATCAAGAAATTACATCATCAAACCAAATTTCTATAACCTTGTATGATACAAATGTTTAAATTCTTCCTGAAAAATGACAAAGAAAAACACATCTTCAGTTCATCATTAGGTCCATTCTATAATTTCACTCCCATAACTGACACACATCTATACTTAACACTGGTTCTTACTTTAGGTATTTCAAACACATAAGACCACCTCAAATCATATTTTTCATCTCTTAGTTTAAACATACTTAAAATACAAATTGGAACATTCTTTTTCATCACTTGATATATCATTTCTAAAGTTTTGGAATATATAATGTCCATGAATTTTAACATAGATGATCCTACAAAAAACTGGTTGGTGGACTCCCTATATCCAACTTTATTTATTATTCTAATAGCTCTTTTTTGCAATTTAAAAATTGAATCCAAATATGTTTTGTATGTGTTCCCCCAAATTTCCGCACAATAGGTCATAAAAGGCAAACAAAGGGAAGTATACAATAAATAAAGGCAGTTCTTATTCAAAGAATCTCTTGTTTTATAAAGAATAGAAATAGACTTGGATAATTTCTGTTTCACATGTTCTATGTGGGGCTTCCAACAAAGTTTATCATCAATAATTACTCCTAAAAATTTTGTCTCATATACTCTTTCAATTTCAACATTATTTAAATTCAGTTTTACTTTAATATTACTTTTACTTCCTTCAAATAACATAAATTTTGTTTTACTTTCATTCAATGATAGTTTATTAAATACAAACCATCTATTTAACTTCATGAGTTCTTTTCCACTGTTTTCAGTCATTTCTTTATGTCCTTTCCAGAACAAAATAAGTTTGTGTCATCAGCAAATATCACATATTTTAAAGTATCACTGGCTGTACAAATATCATTTATATAAAGTAAAAATAACTTAGGTTCCAAAACAGATCCTTGCGGAACTCCACAAGTTACTTTTCTAAGCTTAGATTTCATGTTATTAATACTCATATATTGGAACCTATTGTTCAAGTAACTATTTAACCAAAATTGTATAACACCTCTTAAACCATACCTTTCACGCTTCTGTAAAAGTAAAGAATGATCTATTGTATCGAAGGCTTTACGTAAATTAAGAGTTAACAAACACACCAACAAATATCAAGGGTGAAAGACATAAAACAGGCCCGATGATAGTTAAAACTAATTTGATCCAAAAGCCAAAGTAAAAAAATGAGTTTTAAGACGTGATTTAAAAGAATGTATAGACTCAGAAGTGCGAATAGAAGCACGGAGACTATTCCAGAGTCTCTCTGGACTTCAGCTGGGATCTAGGTTGTTCTATGAGCATCTGGCAAGATGATCTTAGTGCCCTCCTGGGGTTATACAAGCGGAGGAGTTCAGTCAGGTAACTGGGTGCCAAATTGTTTAAAATTTTAAAAGTAAGCAAAAGAATTTTAAAATCTATACGGTTTTTGACAGGCAGCCAGTGCAAATTAGCTAGAACTGGGGTGATATGATCATACTTTCTAGTACCTGTTAGAAAGCGTGCAGCAGCATTTTGAACTAACTGCAAGCGGTAGAGGGAGGATTGTTGGAGGCCCATGTATAGAGAGTTACAATAGTCCAGTCTAGAGGTGATAAATGCATGAATATGTTTTTCAAGTACTTTTAAAGGAATATAGGGCTTCACCTTTGATATTAAACACAACTGATAAAAGCTAGTTTTTACCACTGAGGACACTTGCTTCTCCAATTTAAGAGAGCTATCCAAAAACACTCCAAGGTTTCTTACCGTGCAAGATAGATGGCTGGCAAGAGGACCAAGGGTGTCTGTTAACTGACCCAGAGGGGTATGACTATCAAAGACAATTACTTCAGTTTTATTTTCATTCAGAGTGAGAAAGTTTTTTGATAGCCAAACTTTAACATCACGAAGACAGCTGAACAAAGGTTGTAGTGGGTCAGAGACATCCAAGTTCAGGGGGAAGTAAATTTGGAAGTCGTTGGCATAGCAGTATTTTATAGGGGTCTGATCAGTGAATAATAATAAAAATAATAATAATGATACAGAACAAAATGCAATAAAAATAAATGTAAAAAAGATTAAAAATCACAGGCTGAAGTGGAACATCGCAGCATTTCCAGTTGTTCTCAGGACCTGCAGCAGGCTCTTCAAGCTGCTTGCGCAATAAAAAGCCTAACAATGCCTCCTCTCTTGCACTTTGAAACAAAGAGCAGATTCCTGCAAGGGGACTTTATTTTTCCCAAAAGTTGGGAATTTCCTGTGTTACATGTGCCAAAACATAAAATCCTAAGGGCATGAAAATCTAATTCAGTTATGTAAGGCCAGACACAGAAACTAATTTGCCTACAGTCTAAAAATACAAGATGAGATGACATACAGGGTGAGACTGAACACATCCACATTTTCACTGACATCGAACAAAAGCTTCAACAGTGTGAAAAGAAACCTGTGCTTCGGCTGATGTTTTTTACTCAGGTACTGCGTTTCTCTCTTTTCCACTCCTTTCCACCTTTTGTATCCCTCTGTACACTTTGACTGAACAACTGCTCGCAATAATATCCTTGGTAGAGCAGACTCCTCACAGCAGAGCAAAAGGACTCAGTCCACTGGGAAATGTCTCCAACTGATGTCATAAAAGCCCAAGACCAGCATAAATTGGTTAATTTTTAATGCAATTTTTTTTTACATTATTTGGGGGCTTCTCATTGTCATTATGTTATGCAGTGACGAAGAGACAGGAAAGCAGAGAGCCAGTGAGCGTAGGAAGACATGCAGCTAAGGGCTGTGTTGGAATCTGACCTCTGCCTCTGCATTCAATCTTGCAGATTACCTGTTGGACCTGTTACCTGCACCAGCTAAACTGGTGCTGCATAGATTGCTTTTTTTATTTTGTCTAAATGAAAAACCTCAAAAATTAATTTCCATATTATATAGGCTCAAAGAACTAGGAAGCGGCTAAAAAGAAAACCGTTCGGCTTTTGTTCTTAGAAGTATGACTCAAAAATAAATGAAATAGATCAAAACATTAAGTATAAGCGAAACTAAAACTAAACTATGAACATCCAGGAACTCCCTGCATGTTTTTGAGACCAAGTGAATTTATGTGCCGACAAAAAAATGAAAAAATATCTATCTTCAGGTGACTCTGGAGGAGGTCAACTCTCAGATTGCTTTGGAGTACGGCCAGGCGATGACTGTAAGAGTCTTGAAAGCAGACGGTGAAGTGATGCGTAAGTGCTGAAGCGGCCTTGTTTTCCGTTTACATGCTTTTTAAATTCGCAAAGCCTTTTATACTCTTCTGATTAAAAAAAATCAGAAAAATCCAAAACATACAAACTGCTTTTTTTCCTCATAGCGATTGTGGTGGTGCAAAATGCTACGGTTCTTGATCTGAAGAAGGCTATTCGCAGATTTATGGAGCTAAAACAGCAACGTGAAGGCGGCGTGAAACACATCAGCTGGTAAACACACTCACAAACACAAGAATGAAAAAGGGCATGTTTAAAAAAAATCTTATTTTTACTCTTTCCCTGTGTTCTGTGTTTCCAGGAGATATGTTTGGAGGACGTATCATTTAGTATTTCAGGGCGAGAAGCTCGAAGATGACAAGATGAGGCTTAAAGAGTAAGTGTATCAAGTTAGCACTTTATTTAACAGTGTTGATAACGCTTATTATCCATTCACCCCCTCTCTTTCTTTTTTCATTTGTGTATATCTTCAGCTATGGGATCAGGAACAGAGATGAAGTGACGTTCATGAAGAGACTCAGGAAAAAGTAAACCACGAAAAACACTGTTTGCTGCAGTCCTCGTGTGTGCTCGTGCTCACAGCGTTTTATTCTTAAAATAACTTTAAAAACAACGTTGTTGTAGTTTTTTAGCCTCTCAAAGAGGCTTCATGTAAATAAAATATTTATAAGTTGTCTCTTTTGTTTCCAGTGTGCAGTTTTGCTTTAAAGAAGCCAGACTTTCTTGTACTTCTTAAAGTCATTATAGTTCTTCAGGTTTTCTAAAGGTATTTGTTTGCCTTTGGACACTGGATGCTTTCTTACTTACTTTCATTCCAGTCCTTGTACCTTTGAGCTATGAAGCATTCAAGCACAAACAAGACACCTAACCCAAAGTATGAACCAGCGTTGTATCTACACACTTCAGACATCCAAGCAAAGAACCACTTGAATGTGATATTTAGGCACTTTGTTACTGGCAACCTGTCACAAAACACATGATATGTTCCACTTTCTTATTTAGAGTCTGCAGAATGGTCAGATAAGTTTCACAGGCATAAATAGTATTTTGTGAATGAAGGTGATTTCCAAAGAGCTACTAGCCAAAACCTTTGCATATCTCACCGTGGTGTGCAGCATGTCCTTAAAAAACATTAGTGGAGGCCAAAAGAAGAAATGCAGCAGGTAAACATAATCTGGAAAAAAAAAATGCAAATACAAATCCAGCAAAGACCTGACTCAGGACCTGAGAGATACATTTGGCCCTTCAGTCGGTCCATAATATGGTTGCTGAAGCAGGGTGGCTGTCGAAGAGTCATTCTTGAGGAAGGGGGACCAGGAGAAAAGGCTGAGGTATGCAAATTTCCACAAGAATTCTACTTAAAGTCAGTGGAAACAATGCTTTTATAGAGTGATGAATGCATATTTGAAAGTTTTGGTTCAAACCATCTTAAGTGTGTACAGAGGAGGTCAAGAGAGGAGTAGAAGAGTGAGTCTCTACAAACATCTATAAAGCAGGGTTATATTTTGGGCTCCATTTAATCGAGTGTTGTTGGGAATCCTGTGAAAATGGATGGAATAAAGAATGCAGAAAAATAAATGGCCTGTACTTGTATAGTGCTTTGCTAGTCCCTAAGGACTCACACACTGGTGATGGCAAGCTACATTGTAGCCACAGCCACCCTAGGGCGCACTGACAGAGGCGAGGCTGCCGGACACTGGCGCCTCCGGGCCCTCTGACCACCACCAGTAGCCAACGGGTGAAGTGTCTTGCCCAAGGAGACAACGACCGAGACTGTCCAAGCTTGAACTGGCAACCTTCCTATTACAAGGCGAACTCCCAACTCTTGAGCCACGATCGCCCCAAACTTACCACCAAACTTTGACCTACCATTCAATACCAAGAGGAAAGCAACTGATTGGCAATGGCTTCATTTTTCAGCATGGTATGCTTTTCCTGCCGGTGCATTAAAAATAAAAACACACTGGCACATTGTCAGCTATGGACTGGCCTCCCTAGAGCCCACACCTCAACATTACTGAAGCAGTGTGTGATCAGAGCTTTAAATGTCCTTTAAAATCCTGGAGAACTATTCCTGAAAAGCTTGCATAAGAGAGTTCAGAATGTGTTGAAGAATAAAGAGGCCAACCAACTATTGGCTTTCAAGCTTGTTAAAATTGTACAGAATAGTTTTTACATTGCAAACTGTGTTTGTGCACGTGTGTAAATCCCCATATTCTTAGCAAAAGATAAAACGATGGGGTCTAGAGACTTTTGCATACCTGTGCAATAACATAGCTGTTTTCCTAGGCTTGCATATAAGGTTATAACCATAACCTGATGATTTGAATATTCCCTGAGAACAGTTTGCTGTTGTTGAACCAGTACCAGTGTTACAGGATATACACGATACGGCAGGAACAGAAAAAGGTAAAGCAGATATCTTCCATTAAATAATGGTGAAATAGATTTTTATGAGGTTATAAGTTGAGATGTTAGATAAATGTTACAGCGGAGCATCAGTGCAGTTGGATACTTATTTGAACTTGTTTTATATACGATTGATCAGACAATTACACGCAATCATCAGCGTCCGTGTCTCTTTCTGTTTTATAGATCTTTTGCTTGTTTTCTAAGCATCCAGTCAGACCTGAGAAGCCATGTTTCTTTTAATGATTGTGACCAAGTTATCTGATTCAGAGAAAGCAGCATATTTGACTACATGCTGGATGAACTCATGTCCTGCATCTTTTTTATTTCATATCAGTAGTAATAAACTTTATTTCTATAGTTTATTTGTAAAATAGTTACAAGGGGTATTTGCAGAATTAGAAAAAAACTAACAATATTTAGTCCAATACATACATAGTTTTAAAAACGTTTTGGTAAGAGGAAGTAAATTCCAGAGTGTTCTGTTAAAGCCAAAACACGGTGCACCTGTTTTGTTAAGCCTGAAACTTGCATGTTTGTTGCTGATCTCGTGCTAAATATTTGAAGGGGGAACAAGATAAGCAAATCATATATGTAAATAAATATGGTTGGAATGAATTAAAAGAATATGAACTTCATCACCAGCACATTATAGTCCACAGTTTTTATTTATTTAAAGTAAACTAGCAAACACTAAAACTAATGGTTTTATTTTATTGTATGTAGTTTTCTAAGTTCACAAAATTCTTTATTCCAAAAGTCTTGTTTTGACTTTCATTGTAGTTAACTACGATTTTTAAAATCTGGTTTTAGTTTTTAGTTACATGTCAGTTAACTATAATAACGTTCGGTCCTGGGAATTGTGCCAAAAAGTGATTGCTGATGTTTGTATGTGCATTTTGTCTAATATCCATAGTTATACTGGTAAATTCATGGAGGGGATTTATATAAAATTTATTTGTTTTGCAAGTATTCTCGTGACCCTGCACTGTTGTACCTACGCTGTGTTCATTATAATCAGTCACATTATAATCAGTCCAGTCTTTTTTGCCAGTTAAAATATCTTTATAGAACTGTTAAAAGTCACTTTGCCAAAAAACTGATTGCAGTCTTTACGTTGTGATGGAAATGTTCTTTCTGCTTCAAAATGACTAAATATCATTCATGAGAGATATGTGTGACAGATTATAAGCCAACGAGCTATTTACAACAGCTTAAATACTGGCAATCACTTTTTGGACCCCTTTTGGGTTCAGAACTGCCTCGATTCTTCGTGGTATAGATTCAACAAGGTGCTGGAAACATTTCCCAAAATTCTGGTCTATGTTTACATGATAGCATCACAAAGCTGCTTCAGATTTGTTATGATGTGAACCTCCTGATCCACAATATCCCAAAGGTGCTGTGCTGGATTAAGCACAGGTGGCTGTGGAGATCATTTTAGTGCAGAAAACTTCATGTTCAAGATATTAGTTTAAGGTGATTTGAGTTTTGTGACATGGTGTGTTACCCTGATGGAAGCAACAATCAGAAGACGGGTCATAAAAGGTCAGCAACAATATTCAAGTGTACTGTGTCATTTAAACTACGGGGCACAAAGAGCATCAAGAGAATATCCTCCACAACATGCTTCCTGTTCCTAGCTGATGGGAGTGGCACCTGGTATCTGTTTAAAGGTTTGATATGTTGATATGTTTTGAGTAGCTATTTGAGTTACTGTTGCCTTCCAGTCAGTTCAAAGTAATCTAGCTATTCTACTCTGATCTCTACCATCATCAGGGCATTTCTATTGATGACATAAGTAAGATATTTTCCTTTTTTTGGACCATTCTCTGAAAACGCTAAGGATGTTTGTTTGGGAAAAATCCCAGCAGATCAAAAGATTCTAAAATACTCAGACTAGCCCGTCTGGCACCAACAAGCACGTCACGTTCATCTTTCTTTCCCGTCTGACTATCAGGTTGAACTTCAGCAGTTTGTCTTGCACAAATGCCTAAACATATTGAGTTGCGTTCGCACGATTGGCTGGTTAGATATTTGTGTTTCGCAGTTGATCAGGTTTACCTAATGCTAGAAGCTATAAGATGCTAGAAGAGCCTTCCAAGTCTCTGAGCCATCTTAAAGATGCTGTAGGTAACATGTTTTTGGCATAATTGAGAACAATTATTCTGTATTTTTAAACCAAACGTAAAAACAACTACCACAAATACAATATGAAAAATGATTAGGATAATCATGGAATCTGACTTCCATAAAATAAAATTACACAATCATTGTCATTTTAACAACTTTATGTGAAAAAGAAAGCGGTAGGAATAAACAGGGAGTTGGATTTCTACTATTTTCTGCCTCTTACAACTTAAAGACAAAGATAAATGCATGCACTCTCTTATGCAATCATCTCATTTAGAATGTGGGGTTTAGAAAAGAAGCACATTTGTAAATCTTTGATTCACAGTAACATTTTATATGCTTAACCGGTCCAAAAACAATGTCTGCAATTAAATAAGATCACGCTTTCTCTTCTGCTTCTGTCCTTCCAGCAGTTGCCATGGATTTGGACAGCGAACTAAAAGAGATAGCCACTGAGATGAAACGTCTCTCACTCAAAAGGGTACAACTGAAGGAGAGGAAAAACATTCTGTGCATATTTCAAGAGTTGAGGAATCGAGCTGAGTTTGGACAAACAGGTGAGCACTCAAGCAACTTCTGTGACAGTAATGGCTGTTTGCAGTCTTTTATATTTTCCATGAGGAATAAAAGCAAGTTGCGCTATATGTATAATCTCTGTACGGTTACTGTTTTGTTTTTATAATCAGAGGAAGCAGTCTCTACTCAGAAGGAGATTGAGAGCATCGATGAGAAACTGAAGGAACTGAATGAAAAACAGTCCGAGCTCCAGAAAAATTACGACAACATGCTCAATGCCGCCAAAAACAAACAGCACAAGAAAGGTGAGTCCCAGTTTGCTATGGCAAATCTAGCACACTTTACGCAGCTAACCACATTTGTTCTTCTTTGTTAGTGGTCAGTTTCACAGACAAAGAGAATATAGATTCTGCTGCTCCTCCTTCTCCTCCTCCTGGCTCTAATATTGTCTATGTTGTGGCTCCGCCTACTATCCCAGGTGAGCTACTTTTGGAAATTTGTCCTGTAAAACATAAAAGAATGAAAAGTTGAATGAAAACCACACTCGTGGTGAGGACTGCATGCAGATACTTGTGCTTGGATCGGGCCTTCTTGAGTGCATTTTCCCTTAGCTGCAGATCAAATACGACTTCATGCTACTGATTTTTGTACCTTCATGTGTGTTTTTCTTTCTTTTTTGTGGAAAACTATTTAACAGTTTGTCCAAGTTTAAAACGAGAGAGACGGATGTTTTGTTTTTATAAAATAAATCATCAGTCATGCATTGCTTCCCTTCACAGCCCCTGAAGTGGTTCTGGAGCTGGACAAGCTCCCGGCAGCTCCGTGCAGGACACAGTGCCCCGAGTGTCGGCAGTTCATCACGACAGAGACGTTCTCCTCTGTCAGCAGTGTGACATGGCTGGTGTGCATCATGACAGCTTTAGTAGGGTATGAAAGTCTCCTCCAGATTTACCATTGAAAGATTTGGACTGTTTCTGTTTGTCTAGCCAGTGTTATTGTCACCGTTACACAGCTTCCAGGCTAGTTGTCACTTAAGTGTCTTCTTGTTTCTTCTTTCGCAGCTGTGTGGCTGGTTGCTGCCTCATCCCCTTTTGCATGGATAGGTTCAAGTCCACCAACCACAGATGTCCTAAGTGTCGAACATTAATCAAAACTATTAAAAAGTTCTGAGATGAAAGCAGATAGGGAAAGATGGAGAAGATGCTGGATATCCACCTAGTGATGATAACAACACAGCTGCAAAGGGTCTCCTGCACAATGCACTGAACATCAGTGCATGACCGGTGATGTTTGTAATCTCAAACTATAGCTGCTATTACTTTTTAGAAGCCTGTCAGACGAGACAGGTGGTTTCTGCCTTTATGCATATGCATACAGGGAGTGCAGAATTATTAGGCAAGTTGTATTTTTGAGGAATAATTTTATTATTGAACAACAACCATGTTCTCAATGAACCCAAAAAAATATCAAAGCTGAATGTTTTTGGAAGTAGTTTTTAGTTTGTTTTTAGTTTTAGCTATTTTAGGGGGATATCTGTGTGTGCAGGTGACTATTACTGTGCATAATTATTAGGCAACTTAACAAAAAACAAATACATACCCATTTCAATTATTTATTTTTACCAGTGAAACCAATATAACATCTCCACATTCACAAATATACATTTCTGACATTCAAAAACAAAACAAAAACAAATCAGCGACCAATATAGCCACCTTTCTTTGCAAGGACACTCAAAAGCCTGCCATCCATGGATTCTGTCAGTGTTTTGATCTGTTCACCATCAACATTGCGTGCAGCAGCAACCACAGCCTCCCAGACACTGTTCAGAGAGGTGTACTGTTTTCCCTCCTTGTAAATCTCACATTTGATGATGGACCACAGGTTCAAATGGGGTTCAGATCAGGTGAACAAGGAGGCCATGTCATTAGTTTTTCTTCTTTTATACCCTTTCTTGCCAGCCACGCTGTGGAGTACTTGGACGCGTGTGATGGAGCATTGTCCTGCATGAAAATCATGTTTTTCTTGAAGGATGCAGACTTCTTCCTGTACCACTGCTTGAAGAAGGTGTCTTCCAGAAACTGGCAGTGGGACTGGGAGTTGAGCTTGACTCCATCCTCAACCCGAAAAGGCCCCACAAGCTCATCTTTGATGATACCAGCCCAAACCAGTACTCCACCTCCACCTTGCTGGCGTCTGAGTCAGACGCTCTGCCCTTTACCAATCCAGCCACGGGCCCATCCATCTGGCCCATCAAGACTCACTCTCATTTCATCAGTCCATAAAACCTTAGAAAAATCAGTCTTGAGATATTTCTTGGCCCAGTCTTGACGTTTCAGCTTGTGTGTCTTGTTCAGTGGTGGTCGTCTTTCAGCCTTTCTTACCTTGGCCATGTCTCTGAGTATTGCACACCTTGTGCTTTTGGGCACTCCAGTGATGTTGCAGCTCTGAAATATGGCCAAACTGGTGGCAAGTGGCATCTTGGCAGCTGCACGCTTGACTTTTCTCAGTTCATGGGCAGTTATTTTGTGCCTTGGTTTTTCCACACGCTTCTTGCGACCCTGTTGACTATTTTGAATGAAACGCTTGATTGTTCGATGATCACGCTTCAGAAGCTTTGCAATTTTGAGACTGCTGCATCCCTCTGCAAGATATCTCACTATTTTTGACTTTTCTGAGCCTGTCAAGTCCTTCTTTTGACCCATTTTGCCAAAGGAAAGGACGTTGCCTAATAATTATGCACACCTGATATAGGGTGTTGATGTCATTAGACCACACCCCTTCTCATTACAGAGATGCACATCACCTAATATGCTTAATTGGTAGTTGGCTTTCGAGCCTATACAGCTTGGAGTAAGACAACATGCATGAAGAGGATGATGTGGACAAAATACTCATTTGCCTAATAATTCTGCACTCCCTGTATTATAATGCATTTTTCAGGCATGTCTGTGTAACAAAATGTATATTTCATTAATACTTTGGTACTTTAAACATGCTAGTTATTTTCAAATCTTTTTTAAATACAATAAAACTTCAAAATTACAGACTTTCCTTGTAAATTTTTAATGGCAAGCAGTAAAGGGCAAGTGCTGAAGCTCATAGCCAGACACTGAAATCCCAAAGAATCTCTGTATTTACAAAACGACTGTTAATATTTGTATAAAAAGCCAACATAAATACATCATGTGTAAATCATACAAATGCAAGGTTTTTGTATGCTAGTGTAGTAAAGACTAAACATTTGTCATTCCAGCACATAACCCCTTTTTAAGGAGAGACACTTGGGTGGTCAAATGAGGCACAAAGGAGGAGATGGGGAAAAGAAATAAAAAAAAATAATAGAAATTTGCATCATTTTCATAACAACTATTTCCATATTTGGGTGGCTTAGAAACTGCCAGTAAGTGGTCAATAATTTAACAATATGACACAGTTATTACACACAAACTGTACTGCCAAGATATAATGGTTTGTGTCACTATTAACAACAGAAACCAAAAGGATAGCACGTCTTCCATTTGTTTGTATGAAGCTGATTCAAATCAGATGTGGCCAGTAGATGTCACTGAACTACAACCTGACTTGTAACGTCTGATGGTTATTTGATTTTGAAATGATGCTGCAGCAAAAACGAGCGCTGGATCATACTTCTGTTATTTTTCTCTGGTGTTGTGTGTTTGTGAGCTGCGCAGATGTCTATTTACTGAAAAATGAAAATAAATTATTCAAACATCTTCAGCCTTTAGGAATCAGTCCATCGCCCATCGCTGTAAGTGAAGAGTCTGGCTCTCTCTTTCTCTGTCTCGCTCCCTTTTTTAAGCTCGCATTTGTCTCGCGTATGTTTGACAGTGTGTACAGATGCACGGTGAGATACATAACAGACTTGTCTTCACTCTTTGATCTGTTTTGCAAAGTGCAAGAGAGGAAAACATGGTTTTTTTTTTGGTAATAAATACTGGCCTTGGTTTAGTCAGAGCAGCTGGGCTGCTTGTTGTGGCCCCTTTTCTAATTTCATCATATTCACACTCCCAGCTCAAATTAAACATCTGATTTATACTTCACAATTCACATACACACAAGGATCGTGCAGCGGTTGTGTGTTTACAATCTGTTTTGATAGTGATAATCATTCCAAGACAGGGTGGAGTAAACTACACAGCAGCCCTCAGCTACATTCGCTGTTTGGCCGTTAGCACTGTGGCCAGGATTTGGGACATTTTCCTGCTCTTTCTGCTCACACCACGCTGACTGTAAAGCTCTACATTCACTGAGATCAGAGGACTAAGAGGAATCAATAACATTAAATGAGACTGATAACAAATCAGCGGCGTGTCTTGAGATGGAAATCTTAAAAGCTTACTTCCACTTTCAGCTCAAACTGCCAGTACCACTCTAACTTTATCTGTCTCCCGATACAACCAGAGGATTTAGAGACCTCAAAGGAAGCAGTTCAGCAACTTCTAAAGTGATGTTGCACGATGAGATTATTACAGAGCTGATTTATCTGTCTGGAAAGCAGAACGGGGCTGCTGAAGCATCCAAACAGCTCTTATTGTCTCATGGAAACAAAAGCAGTCTTCTCTCACAATGAAAAACGATCGCCTTGACAGCACTCAGTCCCAGTTCAAGTGCAGTTCACTAGAGTCCAGGAAGTCAGACGAGAAGACGCCTACTGGCACCGACACATCCAAAGAGTGACCCTCCTCTGCTGGCACAGACAGAGTGAGATCCAGCCAATCCATGTTGTCCATGTTGAGAGCAGAGGTGGACATGTTGTCATTAAAATCCACTTCCATGGTGTCCCCAGGTGCATGTAACTCATCCATCAGCTTCAGTTTTTGTGGTTCTGTGTCAGGGAGCAGTGTGCCCTCCAGGAGGGTTTCCAGCCGGGAGTCGGAGGTCACGCACGCAGGCGGCTTTGCTACCTGGACTAAGGGTGGAGGGCGGGATAAAGCTGTGTTGATGGGAAGGGTGGTTACACTAGCTGTCACCACAAGAAGCTTATCCAGGTTGGGAGGATCCTGTGTAATATAGGGGGAGATCTCTGAAAAAAAGAAGAAGAGAAGGACATGGTGAGATTTAAAACCTCATAAAGGTATCACAATAATCAAATCACACCCAGTATTCTCACCACCACTCTCCAGCAACACGTCAAACAGGTCATCCATCTCCTGGCTGGCCGCAGTGGGACCCTGCAGAGAAGAGAAACCGTTACATGTCTGAATGACACAAGTGAGATGCTATATTTATGTATCAGATTCTTGCCTGAACAGCTGTTAACATGCTGTGTTTCTGTTTAACGGCATCCTCATAGCGCGGTGGGTCTTTACACTTTGACACGTGGTTCGTGAATTTTGGATGCTGCAAGATCAAACTGTTTGGAGACTGGCTGGAACAGGGAGGCTAATAAACAGGAAATAAACAACATCAAATACAAAAATACTAACTACATAACATTAATTCTTGCATGCTTTACAGAAAAATTAAACATAAGCAGAAGGAACATAAGGATAATCTCCACCTTATTTGTAGGTCCTTTGGGAAGAGCCTGGCCTGAAGAAGCTCCTGCAGTGCATCCACTCACTGGGAATGTATTGAGAAAGTTCTGTGCCACGGTATTAATCCTCCACGTCTGCACAGAGAATTGAAGAGGTCAGCACGGAGGCATCAGTGCAATCGAACATACTTTCTCTCAGGGAGTTTGGTTAAAGTAGCAGTGCAGCTGCATGAGAACTGTGGAAACCTGAAAGAAAACCCACTGTGGATCATTCACTTTTACGCAAAGACATCTTAAATTAAATTTCTTCAGCCCCTCTCCAGCCGGAGGATGACAATGTTTCATCTACCTATGACGGCACTGTTTGCAGGGTAAACCATGAGAGCTGCGGTTGAGTTAAGCAGCGGGTTCTGTTACTAATTCTGCCTGCATGTCGGACTCAGAGCAGAGGAATGACTGGGAGCGATGAGGGCACGATGGTCAGCTCTCACTCAGCACCTGCTCCAGTAACCCATGTTTCCACAGGCTTTCTTTTGATGTGCGGAGTGAAAGATGCCACCACTCAGCAGAGGCCTGTTATTACCGTAGCATGAAGGAAGGCGCATTAGCCATGGTAGCGCTTAACTGACTGTTAAATTAGTTACGTGATATATTATGCAGTGCCATGAAAAACATGGCAGAACATTTATGATGTTATCTTGTGTTTACACAGCACAATACTGGATTTATGATTTCAGGCGCGCATACATACACATTGATACGTTTCCAGTTCCTACAAGGAGACTAAAGTGAGCACAAAGTCACAGCTGATAGTGGTGATGAATGGGGAGACAGGCTGAGGCAGTCTGTAGAAGCAGCGTAGCTTTTTTTCTTACCTTTGCCAGTGGCTGGGTTTGAGTACTGCATTGCTGATGTATTGCTGCTGAGGCCTCTGTTTTCTGTGGCACCGATCCAGAAGCCTGGATAAGGCCTGTGTGTAATGCAATGCCTTTGGTGGGGAGCTGGATAGTGGCTGCTGAGGCAGGAAGGGATGCGGGCAGTAGGATCTGAGCTCCGGCCTGCGCAGGCTGACGGGATTCAGACTGTGTGATGGTCTGGTGACCGAGAATGAATTGATTTTGACTGGCTACGTGGCTCTGATCTGCAGGCTCTTCCTGTTTGACCAGTACTGGCAGACCAGGAGAGCTGCAGGATGCAGTGCAGTTTGACGGACTCCTGCGTTCCTCTTTGACCTGCACAGGAAGCAGAGGACTGAGCTGAGATGGAGAGTCTCCCTGTTGACTCCTTTTCTCCACCTCCAATTGCATCTTCAGTTCCTCCACCAGCCTCTGCTCCTGCTCCAGCTTCCTCATTAGTTCCTTAATCTGACGCTCCTTTTCATGTAGCCGTTTGTCCTTTTCAGAGTCCTGCTCGTGGGATTTTGTGTCCATGGGACACTCCTCATGTGGCGCACTCTGTGGGGAGCTCATGCAGGGAGCATGATGGGCTGGAGCATCTGAAAGCAGTTTTGTTGGACTGTCTGCTGTACTATTATCTTCTATGCCCAGATTAGAGACTCTAGAAGCAATAGGGGACACTGGTGGGGTTAATTTAGGAGTTTCTGACTGTGAGATTGCTGCATCGATGGGAGCAGCAGTCTGGATGCTAGAGTTCTCCTGATACAGCTTTAGCCTCTCGATCAGCTCAGTCTTGGTCCCAGAAACAGGCAAAGATCTGAGTTTTAATTCCATTTTCAGCTCAGCTACCTGCAAAGATAAAAGACTTGTAAAACAGCTGCACAACACTCAGCTCGTTCACCTCTGCAGCAATCATATATGCATGATACAATCAGGCTGCGCAGGCTGCAGTGCGTCACCTTCATCTCGTCCAGATTAGCTGGTAAGTGATCCGGCTTGCGGTTCATGTGGTGGAGCTGCAAAGGGGCAGACGCAGCGTTTCCACTAAAAGCAATGTTAGAACAGCTGGTTTGTACCTCAGTTGTTGGTCTGCTGTAATAAGATGTCAAGAAAAGGGAGTGCAGATGAGAGAGGGATTTTTTCTTTAATCCATTTTTCATAATGAGCACCTTCTGTGTAGGAAGCTGCGAGCAGGAAATGCAGAGTAATTGAGACAAAAAGCAGCTGTGATTAAACCGTGATAACAGTTATTACATTTTACATAACAAGGTGCGTACGTCTGACTGAGGATTTGAAAATCAACGTTGAAGTAATTGTAATGAGGATAAGAAAAATCCTGACTGCGATGAAGTAAAGCTTAATGGAGCCATACTTGAGCTTGGAGGCCTGGTAATTGTACTGCTGCTGTTGCTGCTTCTGCTGGTTTAGGATCTGGAGCTGCAAGAACTGCTGCTGTTGCTGCAGGAGGCGGGCGTAAGCAGAGTCCATTGGCACGTCATTAAGCTCTTGTTTCTGGTCCGGGGGAATATACTGATGGTACTTCAACTTCTTCACTCGTGGTTTGGGCTCTTTGCTCTTTTTGCTGCGGCTTTTTTCAGCAGGAGGCTTAGCCAAGCTTTGCTGCAGAGCACAACACACACAAAAAAGGGGTACATAAGACCAGAGAGGACCATGTGGAGGATATTCTTTCCTCATGACTGATCTCAGGCCAGTCCAGTTAACTTTATCAGGGAAGACAGTTTGCACTGCCAGTACCAACACTGTAAGAGTTGGAACTGATACGGTACTTTTATAACTTTAACATTAACATTGCTCTGACACTCGATGAGAACAGCAGGATGAGGAAACGGGTAGTGGAAATGTTACACTTATTGTTTTACCACCTGCAATTACAGGATGTAGTACTCATGAAAATGGCTTGGCACAAGAGCAGCAGGTTCTAGCAATGAAATCAGAAACTCGGGCCGGGTTAAACAAGCACTCACTTTCCAGTTTGTCAAACTCACTCCCTTATTATGTTCAAAGGGAGGGAGAGTTTAGCTTATACTCTGAGGATAACTGCATTATGATAAATGGATAAGTTATAGCTTCACTCCCGTTCTTTGATTCACAGCTTAGCCACGATGAGGAGGGCCGGCCTGTCATTTGACCCTAAAAATAGACAAACTGTGGCACAGATTTAAACCTCTGGATGGGTGAAATAACTTTAACCCTTGCTCTTTGACCTGCGCTCAACTCCAGCTAAATGCTGAATTTTTTTTGTCTGAGCCAAAACTGATGTAACTTTTAGCATGAGAAATAACAGACTCTGACATTGTGTCTCTCGTCACATTTTCAAAGGAAGCAAACAAAATAAATCAAACACACAGATGAAGAAAACAAGTCAGGAAAACAGAGCCAGAGGTCAACACTGCAACAGCTGCGTATAAACTACACGACAACAATGACAAGTAACCATAAACTTATTATTATTATTATTTTTAGAAAAATAAAGAAGATTGGGTTTTTAGGGGAAATACAGATAGTTATTTTGAAGGTCAGATTGCCAAGACTTTGGAAACTATTTTCCCACAGCCAAAAATCTCATGTTTTTATATGATAGTGTTATTGGTTACGGTTACATATGATGATGATGATTTAAGACCTCAGAGGATTTTAAAAAGCATCACTAATCTAACTTTAGCTGTAAGATCACATTAAAATGACTAAGAGAAAAGTCACCTTCACAAGAACTGGCCCCGGTGTAACACAGGTGACGACAGTGGTGACAGGTTGAGGTTGAGTTGATTGTGGGTTGCTTTGTTGCTCACCGGTGGGCATAGGGTTGTTTAAATCTGATGCAGACTGTGAGCTGGGTGGCGGGGAGTGCTAAGAAAAGTAAAGAGAGAGCAAAATCACATGAGCCCCTCAGTAAGAACAGCAAAGCTGAAACACCTGCTAACTATCATGCCACCTATGAAAAGGAAGAAAATATGACCCAAAATAGGCTGATAAACACTTGAAAAATGAGCATGGAAAACTACTAAAACACAGCTGATGTGCTGTATGTAGCAACTTAAGTAACCTAGGTTTTTGGTCGTCTGATACTGGTGTTGTTGTACCTGTATGGTCGTTTTTAACATAAGAGTGGCTTCTTCAGACTCCCGCGGCGAGGCCGATGTAGAGCTGGGAGAGTGTTGGCTTGCAGGACGTTGCGGTGAAAAGGCATCGCTGCTGTCCTCATCAAAGTTGTACACGTCCGAAGTGTCAGGTGTCTTCGCACGATCCACCTTGCTACCACCTGTGGCACAGGATCAAAAAATAAGCAAGCACTGGTTATTATTTATTTCAAGGATAAATAAAAATAATGCAAATAGAGCAAAAATCTCTGACTATAGTTTAGAGATGTAAGCTGAGACTGCCCTGCTGAGATATTTCGACGTAAATGTCATAAAAAACAAGCTACAGTTTTTTCAGTGAGGGCCAGCTTATCAGTATTAGCATTATCACAGTTTTACTGCTGTAATTAAACGGGGAGACCTTTCTCACAGCAGGCCTTTGCTTCCCAAACAAAGATAATACATCATTAAAAATAGATAAAAATCCACCAGATGTGCTGCACAGCTGGTTTGAATTACCTTCGCTGCACTCACTGTAAGTGGTGAACAGATATAATAATAACAATGAGGCTCTACCATTATTAACCTCCTCAACACCGGGGTCCACAGGCAGGATGTTCTTCTCCACCAGCTCCATGGGTCCGGGCCTCTGGGCGATCTTCTCATTGAGATCATCAGTCAGTCTGGCCCTCTTCAGCTTCATTTGTGTGGCCTGCAGGGAGGGCTCTGCATGTGTCTCTGATAAACACAAAGAAGATGTTCATCTGTGATCTGGCCAGTATCAGTCAGTCTCTCAAACTGCTTTATCATACTGACTCACAGCAGACTGAGCCAGACCTCACAAAAGCCATGCGTGTGGTTATAGCTTTTTTAAACACAAAGGTTATCATCTCTCTTATCTCAACACTCTTGCCCAGTAAGAAAACACCCCCGGATGATTACCTTGTAGGATGTGCATGCGGACCAGCTCAGAACGTCCGGGTCGGCTGCAGAGTTTGTGCTTCAGGAAGGTCCCAGTCTGTTTAAGAAAAGAAAAAAAATAAGAAAATACTCTGGGTACAGGATTGTGATCATCTGCAGGCTAGAGTGCATTCATTGCTGGCTTACCCTGGCTCTCTCCAGGCTGCGAATCTGCTCATGGAAGGCAGCAGGTGCTTTTAGGGCTACGAGAAGAGAAATCCATAAGAAATCAATACATTTTCTTGTTTAATACAGGCTAATTTCACACACACGAATGTTCCTTTGATTTTAAGACTGACGTCTTTTTGCATTCTTTCTTTCTAATCCCAAATAGTTTCCCCTTTGTCTGCCTTTGATATCATGACAAAGTATGTTTATGTAGCAAGCCTCTTAGTGATAAGATTGTACTCCACAACAACAGAAATGACGGTGTAACAGCATAAGTATAATACCACAGGAAATCTCAGTATTTCTAAAACATATACTTTTCATAATGGCCCTCATTAAAAAGTCTTTTAAAGTTATCAAGCAGTTTTCTCAAAAGTACCAATAACGTACTGTATGCCGACATAAAGTGTTTAAAATTATGGACAACACATATGTAAAAAAAATCGAAACTACAAATACACATTTGTTACAAACAGTGTAAGCAGATATAAAGAAGAAAAGAAGGGAGATAAAATGCATCTTTATTCCCAAATATGCCAAAAAACTATTTTCACACTCCAGGGTCGTCCAGTTTCATGTCATTGTTTATTATTTTGTCTCCTTTTTGGCATGCAATGGCGTGTCATTAATAATCAGCAGCTCGTGGGCGGGTGTCTGACAGGAAGTGTCAGTTTAGCTGACTCAAACAACGATTATTCCGTCCTAATTTCTGATCTGACCGAGTAAACTTGTTGAGCTTCAGACGAGGTCTGGCTCACCGGCGAGTCACCTCTGCTATGACGAACATTGTTTGGTTTAAGGACACTCTGCCTGGGGGGTGCTCTGAGGAGTGTGTCAGAGGAGCAAAGCAAACATTCCTCATGACCAAAACCTCACTGCATACCTATCATAAGCCTCTAAGTGTAGGAGAGGCAGATTGCTATGGAGAATGGCCTGGGAGGCTTGTGTGCAGGCTACGCTTGGCCAGGCCGCAGAGGAGATGGGGGGGCGTCTGACCTCCACTGAAGGCCCAGCCGCTGACTCATGAGGCCGCGTGGAGCCAGAGAGGACCTGAAAACTTGACTACAGGGGGCTTTTCATGACAGAACTAGATAAAGAGGAAGATGTCCATCTTTTTCCCTTTCTGTCTTTCCAGCTCTCAGTGGGATTCTGTCACAGTTTCAGCTCATCTTTTATTGACTGTACTCCTAAACAAAAGGCTTGCTGGAGGGAGGTAAAACAGGGACCGAGTCAGCTCCACCTCTGCTGGATCAAAGGATGGATGTGGATGGTATTAAAGCGGAGAAAGCCACTCCAGCTTTGACACCAGTGTGTCATTTATCTGTTATATATTCCAACCATTTTCACCAGGTTTTCAAGCACAGTGAAGCGATTTCAGCCTCTGACATAATTCTATAAAACAGCCCTTATAAAATAAAGCAGTTTGATGTACAAAGAGGATCTATTATATTAACTCTGAAATCCATATTCTCGATTCTTGGACTCTACTAAAGTGGCTTTGCATGATTTATAAGTCAAAATAATCCTCATTGATCCTGTATTAGGCTTTGGTGCAGCTCCTCAGTTCTTCCACTGTCTCAAACAAGTCGTTTTAGCTCCTCTCTCTTCAGTGCCACCCTCAATTCATACCAACTTTCTTCTGATTGGCTGCCCCTGGTAAATTTGAGGTTTGATCAGCAGGTTCAGCCGGAATTTCTGTACTCACACTTGTATGCCTGTCAAGGGATATTCCATCTCTTTGACATCACACACAGTCAAGAATAGAAACGTCCTGAAAACAGTCTGAAGCCTGAGCGTTTGGCTCAAATTACTTGTAGTTAAAGAAACTCATTATTTCACACTAATGGGCTCCATTTAAATCCATCCATCCATCCCTCAGTCTAGTTTCTTCCACTTATCCAATCATTACAGAGGATTCAGTGTATACTGGATGTCCTTCTACCCAGCAACATTTTGTAGGACACTTTCCTAAGGTAAGCTGAGCTATATTATCTCTCCAGTACATTCAAAACCTACCCCTGGGTCTCCTTCCAGATGTGCATGCTCAGAAAAACTATCCTGATTACAAGCCCAAGGGTTGGCTCTACTCTTGCAGCTCCCACTAGATTTGATTTATTAAATTATCAAATAAAAGCACAAAAAAATACCACAATAAATTCTGTATTTTGAGTTGCTTCATGATCCCCTATGTTCACCAGCTATTTGCTAATAGAGCCTGTTAATTTGGGAGAAATAAAAACAGAATATTTTGCTAGCTATAAATTTTTTATTTCTTATTAACACTGTTGGTGATGTTCACTGTTGTCTTATGTAGTAAAAATACTCACGCGGCATGATGCCTTGGTCCACAAGTTGCTCCCGAGTTCTCCTCTGCTGCAGACAGAGCTGCAGGACTATGAGAAAGCGGAGACACAGAGGTCAGGGTTAAACTTTTACCATTCAGAACCAGTTTGACTGAGTCACCTAACAACCATCCCTTCTGGCTTTGAACTGCGAAACCTGCAAGACTTCAAATAAAACAAGGCACTTATTATTTCTCAATCAATACGCTGCCCGAAGGGCTCAACTGTAAACCCCGTTCACCACCACAGACATTCTGTACTCTTCCTGTATGGTTTTAGCTCAGGGGTTGTGAGGAGTACCACACATTTTACAACACGCAAACAGTGTGATTGGCTGACAGCCTTCCCAGTGAGAGGCAATATCTCTGTGTGGGTTGCAAATGCGCTGAGGAAATAAAGTAACTACAGAGAAGAACACAAACAGATAAAAGAGGGATTAATGTCAGACCTGCAGTTACAATAATGAGGAAAACTTGAGCTGGTCATGACACCACTGAGAGCCAAGTAACTTGTGTCTGTTTAATAAATTGTTTTTAAAAACTAATCTTGCTTTGGATGGATAAGAAGTGACCAGTCATGTTACTGTGGAACATCAAAGACATGACTATCTTCCAACAGAAATTGTTGAGTCTTGCATGCGAGCTCTGCATATAGCACTTGGATGATCTTCGGTTTTATTTCCCCAAAAATATAAACTGTAGTAAGACGTTGTTTAAACATTTATAAACACGTGAGCGTGGACATGTTATTTCAGTAGAACGCCGAAATTCAGTGCAGGCAAAAAAAAAAGAAGTCTGAACAGAAGGCGGTGGGTGATGGGAACGAATGAAGTGGCGGTGGTGAGGTACGTGAGGCCTTTATTGTCACCCTCGTAGTAAAGTGAAGTTAACTTTAGCTCGATATACTCAGGGGCATTTTTGGGGGGTGGGGGGCAGCTCCCACTCATACACAAACACACACAAATACAAGGCAGACCTGCTCAACTCTCCTGGGAAAGGCACTGCTTCTGAACGGGCCTCTGTGACTCACGCTAGCAAAAATAAACTGGGCAGCTGTGAGAACAAGGCCTGGGAACCATGAAATTTGGGGGTAGTTAAGGGGGTGGGCTCTGCATTCGTACGCAGAGACGAGGGGATGTTCATGGGCTTCTACTGGTGGGCAAGGGAACGCGGAGTGACAAGAACCGAGGCAAAGGGTGGAAGGCCGAGGCCACTCTCATAGCAGCCCATCCACTGCAGGACAGAGAACACAGTGTGCCTGCTCTGCCTGCTGTGTTTCCTATTACAAACACAGGCCAGAGGGGTTTATGGTCAGCCAGAGATGGATCATAACGGAAGATTGTAGAAAATGCCACAAGCAAGAGAAGAGTGCATACTACAACATATGAATAATATCAAAAAGTGCCTCCTAGCTCTGACAGAGAATGCAATTTTTAATTTGAGGTATGGTAGTATGGGGTTACAACTCATGCCGGGTCCTCCTCATCACTCGGTGTCATCTTTGGTTCAACCTGAACCCTGGCTAACCTTCTCCGTGATGCAAACTGGCTCCGCTCTCCTGCTCACCAGCAAAGCGTAAACAGAGGTTTTGGAGAAACATAGAGAGGGGGCTCGGCTCAAATCCTTGTCTACTGATGTAATCTCTAATCTCAGACCCATGTTGTTCTCAGCAAATCATCCCTGGAGGTCTCCCATCAGACCTCTGAAACAATACAAATAAAAACTGGTGTGGCCAAAGCTGAATTTAGTTTAGAAAGAGACTCATGCTGGGTTATGTTGATTTTGCAGTTATAAATACAGAATTCTCCAAACAGAGTCCCACTTTAACAGCATTTGAGGCATTTATGATGGAATGCATCATGAATATTGAAATAAAATTAGTCTATCAAAAATGTCATTTTGATTTTCCTTCCATGCCTTTGTGTGGAGCCTAGAAACTTAAAGGCTGACTTCAATCCTTGGAAAAAAAATACCTGCAAACTTATCGATAATAAAACACGTACATCCTACGTTTAGCAATGCAGAGAATTCATCAGCAAGACTATCTCAGTATCTCAATTTTACATTATTTTTTAATTTTTGTATTATTTTGCCTCAGTGAAAAAAGCCAGAATCATATTAATAATAAGAAAGTAAAAAAATATTGCTTCCTTTCTGCCACGATTAGGTGTCAGGGCAACCAGGTTTCTCGCTTTATATGGGAAAGAAAAGCCTTTTAATAACATTATCCCACATTTTAAATGGCAAAAGTTTTTTTAAGGTTTCATCCAATGACAGTGAAAAAAGCAGAATGACTGTGTGGAAGCCAGTTGTTTGAGTTTTAAAGTGTATAAATACACAGGCGAAAATATGATGTGAAGTGAAGCAGAAGCACAAACTTCTGCTTCCTGTCAAGCTTGTTGTATTTTTTTTTTTTTTTAGCAAAGGAGTAAAATTCAAGGAAACACATTTTGGCTAAATGCCAAACCTGCAAAGATTGTGATTTTTTTTTAAAGACAGACACACTAAAGTCTCAGACTAACTCCTAATATCGGTATCAGCATCATCCCACACAAACATACTCTTTCCCCAGCATTTACTTTGTTAGGATTTGGTCAGATTAGTGTCAGATTATTACTCTGTCCTGGCAAAGTGATCTGAATCTATGAAGAAAGAGATATACTTAGTCAGGTAATGAATAATGATTTTTGTAAAAGCAGCAAGAATAGTTCTAGTGGAAAAACTTATATATATACTTCTTTTGCATAAATCCAGTATAATACACTGTTTTCATTTGAGTGTGATTCTCTGCTCACAGTATTAAAACGTTGCATGCAAAACACGCTATGTTGGATGCCCTATAAACTTTAGGTATTTGCAAAGGTTTTTTTTTATCACATTGCCAAACAAAGCCTATAAATCACTAACAAGACAGGTATTTTGTGTTTTACTGGCAGAGGCCACTTGCTTAGAGGAATGTCCTGGTGATGAATGCAAACCAGGAAGATAAAAACATGCAAATAATGATCAGAATCCTGATTAGCAGCATATCCAACTACTGCACGTCAGTTGAAGTAACTTCATTGTGTATGTGCATTACAAGAGTGAAGTCATGCTTCTGTGAGGTAATACCTTATAATAGTGATCCTACAGAGTGCCAGTTTGAACACAGGTAATTTAAAGCGATGGGTAATTACTTTCTACTTAAACAAATTCATCAGAATTCAAAAGAAGTGATGCTCCACTTGAGTCACGATCATGATCTTTTACTGTCATTTCCTGTTATGGCTGTGTGTCCATCACAACAATCCCCCCCTCTGCTTCCGAAGGCAGGGGATTAACATTACATTACAACAAAGCTTTCTGGTTAGAAAAAAAAGAAAGAAAGAAGCAGTACCTGATTTGAATTTACCCCTGCAGATGGAAGGGGTCTCCACGTCAAGGCACGCCATAGGGAAAAGTTGTAGTTCGATTGGTGGCCAGGTCTGGAGTCCCATGTGGTGATGAGGCCAGTGGAGAACACGGGAGTCAGCGAGAGGGAGGAAAGAGCCAGCGCTGAGAGGACGACAGCTGGCTCGCTCTCTCTCCGTCTCTCTGCCGGCCTCAGTGGAGAAAGTGTGTGTAAGTATGTGTGAGCGCTCACTCAACGTCAGAAGGAGGGAACACAGTGGTGCCTGCGTTAACCCTCGCTAGGTCACTGTGTTGTGTTCACAGAAGACTCAAATTGCAACACGACACCAGAGGGAACAACTTTTAAACGTGGTAATAATCAATATTTCTTATGCTGGGGAAATTCACTTGGCCTGGGACCAAAACATTTACTGGCAACCAATAGGAAGCTGATCAAAACAGGCTGTGATGAATTTTGAGTTGGCACATTTTTATGAGAAATAGCGTGTGTGTGTGTGTGTGTGTGCGTGCGCGCAGGGACCCTTGCTGCACTAAATAACAATGACAAGAACACATAGTGGGATGATTTGATTTTTAAATGAGTGATTATTCCTTGAGGTGTTTTTGCAAAATGACATATTTACAGTGTTTGTTTCTTTCTAGATTCCCAGTAAACCCCCAATAAAAATCAAAACTAAAGGGAATGTATAAGAGAAATTTAAAGAGGGGACGTCCAAAAACATCTTTGCTAGTCGTCTTTGCCTTTCCGCAGCTAGAAAAACGCTAACAGGAAATGAGATAGGAGCGGATTAGACTAATTGTGGGAAGTTGTGTGTGTCTCAGTGGATCCAGGAAGGATTGCATGTGAGCCAAAACGATCTCGTGTCAAGGCGACGCTGCAAAGACATGATGCTGTGGCAGCGCTGCGCTTGACTGTGAGGTCAATGCATGCTGTGGAGGAGTGGACAACTGCACTCTGGATTAATAATGTCACTTGTGGGATCAAGAAATATGCATGTCAAACAGCGTGGGACGGGGAAAAATAGAGATGATAAACAGAACTGGTAGAGGGCAGGCACAGCATGTTATGACAGCCCACAGTGGGGATTCAACACTGATGCACAACAAGATGATAAAAAATATGGGAGAGTAGTAGGAGGAGCTTTTTAGGAATGTGGAAAAACATCTTCCTGCATGTCATTTTGTCCACAAAAAGTTCACATTTCGAAAGTCTGCTGGATATAGAAACAAAACAAAAGCTTTTAGGAATGCGTGCACACCTGTATTAAACCACAGCGAACATCTAGCTGTGGGCTCTCAAAATTTCCATAGCTTTGTTATTGGTAGTCCAGTGCAGGAGCCCAGTTCAGTACAGTCATTAAAATAGTGAGATTACTTTAAAAATAAGATTTTAATTCGTTCACAAAAGACGGAGGTTAAAAAAATCATCCAGCTGTTGTTACTGTCTACTTCTCAAAGTCTTCACTGCTACATTTTCATTTGCACCCTTACTGGTTAAAGCCTAGAATACTAAATGAAAAGATTTTGTTTTATACAAGAAACTCTGGCCGCTGCATCAAGACCTTTATTTTACAGCTTTTTTTCTAAAATATAAGTTCTTAGTTGTTGGATATTTTTCTTATTTTCTTCTAAGGGAATGTTGATTTCAAAGTTTAAATGTCTCGAAGAACTTAAAAGTCTAATCTCTCTAGTCTAGACTGTTGATGCTTTCCATTTACATGAAAAAATTACACTTTTTTAGTGTTGATTTCCAGTTTGGGGTATTTTTTTTCGTGCACCACCAATTTCACCATTAACGACCATTTTAGCCCGATGATTATTGCACTCATTACATCATTACATCCATCTGTTTCCCATTGGCCAGATGGTTTCACTTCCTAATAATTCATTTAGAACTGAGTGAAGGACTTTGCAGTTGCAGCCACTAAATCACTTTGATTCATGATGCAGGTTGGTGCTGAGGAACGCTACAGCCAGCGGTATTATTGACTTCAAGGTACCAAAGGGAACTGTGATATTGTGTTTTAGTTCTAGGTGTGCTCGTGTTATTACAAATTGAGCAAGAGCAGTAAATATGAAATTGATAACTGACTCATTCTTTGGAGTGTTTTGGATGCCGTCATTGTGCATCACTTGTGCAACATAACCCAGTAATCACTGACAGACAGATATTGTCATTATTAGGTAGACCCAGGAGACTCATGAAAGATCATCTTCTGTTGTAGCGCTATTGCCTCACCGCAAGAAGATCCTGGGGTTGAATCTTTTAGTCTTTGGGCCTGCATCAGTTTCCACTGCTTTCCTTCAATGACCAGTCCAAAGAAATGCATGTCAGGCCAAATCGGTGATTCTAAATTGATCATAGGTGTAAATGTAAGATAGATAAAGTGCTTCACATGCCTAGAATATGAATATGTCCAAAAGGTAAAATGCGTGAAGTGCGCAGTGGTCAGTAAGACTAGAAAAGCACAACATAAATGCCATACCACTTTATTCCCTGACAAATCTATGTTCCCAAGGAAAACTCTGATTTCAGAAGCTACTTAAGCTGTGATTACATGTTGGCTTCCAAAGGCAATTCTGATCTGACTTCATTCTTCATTCCATAAACAAATCGCTGAATTGAGTTTGTTTTTCCAGAGTGGCCTTGCTCTTAAATGGTCAGTGTGCAACGTGCGTTGGTGACCTCTGATGCCATTCTTGTGAGTTCAAGTGATGGGAGAGTATGTTGAAGAAAACACATGAATATTGTCAATCCACACACGAGTATGCGTACACGGACACAAATACAGATACACTACAATCTGTTATGTGTAAGGCTACGTGATATTTTAGACTCTTTGTCTTCATGTGAAAATGTAATGACAGTGCAGAAGAGTAATTTCAGCGACACAGAGCCACAGTTTTATTGCAGTTTTTGACTGGGCCTCCCTCGTCTATCTGCGAAGCTCCGTAATAAGAAGCTGCTGATTCCCCAAGGGTGGACAACGCCATGCTATTTTTCTCTCATTAACATAGTGGGGGTTTTTTTTGTAATAGCTGTTTTATATGAGAAATGCCCAAGATATTTCAACAATAAAGGATAATAATTAAAATTGTCATTAAAATCCACAACCTTGCTACTGAATGTTTGGGTTTCTTTCTGTTATTGTAGGGTCTTTACCTTACAATATAAAGCATCTAGAGGTGACTCTTGTTGTGATTTGGTACTATATATAAAAAAACTGCCTTGTATCGAAGACACAATCAGGCATAAGGAAGGAGATAAAGGAGCTACACTGTAGGTGTTGCTGGTGTTGCAGGGCAATTTATAACACAAGTCTCAGATGAGAATAATTCCGATAATGTATTATGTTGAAATAATTTCTTTCTTTTTTTTTTTTTTTTACACTTTATCAGCTCCACATCATCCTGGTATGAGAGTCTAAAAGATTAGGATTTCATGGTATTTGTTTCACTGAAGGTGTGCTGCGGTTGAAGTGTTTAGCTTCCCATTTATTTTTATTCTTTGCTCCCACTGCAACAAGAAAAGCAAAGAAATAAACGTTAACTTTATTCATATTTGGACAAATGTAGCCTGTTCACCTGACAGGGGGGGTTACGCTTCTGTGTTAAATCTACACTGTAGATACGCTGGAGGGAGATTGCAGAAAGTATCAGGAACAAATCTGTTTGCACTTGAATAATACTGACCACAACAAAAAGTGGGGAGTTTTATTTGTTTCGATCATTGCTGTCAGGTGTACATAAAACACAAATAAACCATCATGAAAAGTATGAATGCTGTTATTAGCGTCGTCTACTTAACATTGGTTATGCTGTAGGCCTGCTGAAGACAACTATTCATTGCAGAAGTCTAAATCATCTATTGGGGGCAAGGCACAAAAGTGGCGTGGGTACCCAAAGTCTTTCTTCTTCGCTCTTTGACCCACAAGGCCAAAAGTTGTGAAGTTTGATACACTGATTATGAAGCTTCACCTCAAGTATTTTAATGCCACCTCTGAGCAGATGTTTGAGGTGTGTGCATGCAAACCATTAACCATCTGCTAATGACATAACAATGAAATACTCAGATCATGTTTAAACATCCTATTTTATGAAAATAATACTACTACTACTAAATAACTGTACAGTTTTTACCAAGCTGACCAAGACAAAGTAATAGAATGAACAATATAATTTCAATACAACTAGCCAATCAAATTTGGTGAGGGCACTCAACAACAGCTGTTTTTTTTTACTGTCACCAGATGTGCTGTGCGCATCGTGGCATTTGTTGCTTCAGGCTTCAGACCTGAACGACCTGAAGTTCTACAAATCTGTTACATTTTTTGATATCCTGTGTTAGCAAGTACTGTAAAACTGCTGTGTTAGACTTTATACCTGTGATGCACTGACAGGTTGGTGAGATTTATAGTTGAATGTAATTAGTTACATTCAGCTGTATAATTAGTAGTATTTGGTCTTTGATATTTGTTTTGTAATTTAAGCTTTAAGGAGTTTAAGAAAAGTTTTGTATTAACTGCTTTGGATTATAGTCATTTTATACACAGGGTACCATTTTCACCGGCTCAAAAGTATTTGGACAGCTGACTAATAACCAGTTCTTTCATTGTCTCATGACAGCTTAAACAGATAAAAGATGTGGAGCTGATAGAGTTGAGCTTTGGTAGCTGTTTGCTGGAACTCTCGACACGACAACCATATCTAATCTTTCTTTTTTGAAAACACTGTGTGTATTCCTGCTCTATTACTCTGTATACTCTCTGACTTCACACCCAGTGTTTACCATCCCATATGCATGTGTTATGTAAGTTAAATGAAAAAAGTGGTTGCTTAGTGTAGCAATGAATGACAACAAATGTGTTACAGACACTAATATTTATCAGTCCATGATGATTGCTAAAGTTCTTTTTAGCTCATGTATCAGATAGTTTATGCTGCTGTGCTATCATAATCTCCTAGTGAGAAAGTGCAGCTCAACCCATCACAGGGATCCTGACAGTCTTATTACACCTTGCCAAATGACTTTTCAGAGCCAAAATCCACATTGCTTTTTCCCACATGAAGCTACTTTTAACATCAAAGCACTCACTAAATCCAACTCCTGTCCAGAGCTTCAAACTTAGATTCACCAAATCATGTTGGCAGCATAGAGCCCAGGTTAAACAACATTTTAGGGCAAACACATTTGGTTTAACCTCTCTCATTCATGAGGAAAAGAAACAAAGTCAGTCTCAAAAGATGAGATTTTTCTGACTGTGCCTGCTGATGGGCAAGTTCACGTGTATTGTATTAACAGAGTGAGCCGTACGACTCCTCTCAGCTTGCATAGGTTTTTCACATAAAATGCAGCCAGCTTCATATTCCTTGTGGATCTTTGCTGCAGCGGTTTCAGGAAGAATTCAAGGAAAGGTCAGGACAAGAAGCACATTAGAGGTAATCTAGGTGCAGGTATGCACAGCAGACAGCTCCTTCCAAAACACACTATTCATTCTGGGCCAGCTCTGACTCGAGTAGTCAAAGTGAAAAAGATTGATCTGAGTAGCGAACAGCATGTGCTGCTGCACTAAAGACAGATGTTCAGTTTAATCAAACTATGAACATGTTAATCAAACTCTAAAAGTATCAGACGTCGAGACGTCGATGACTGATTGTAAGGTTCTAAAACACTGACATTTCAAGCTTTGGAGTTATTTATCATGGAAGTGAAAAGTCTGGGCAGCTGCCACAGTATTATCTCTGCAACAGGTGTGTTAAATTACACCTGGATTTAAGTTTAGTCCAAGACAATAAACCAAGAATGTGCTTCAGTGATAGGATGCAAGCAAAAATGTTTTGTACGCTCGCTGCTCACTGAACATCTGCCAGCATACAGAGTCCAAAATTGTGCTGAGAGAAGACTGCATGTGCTGAAGATGTTGGAATTGCACTGGATATTCATTTTCACAGGGGAGCCACCAAAGCAGCTGTCACATGCAGATGGTGGGAAAGCCAGAAAGAAATCCCTGCAGGCCTGCAGCTTTCTTTGAAGCTGTGCTACAAGCAGCGGTCACGAGAGCATAAATAAAGGCCGGCCCGCGACAGCTTTGGCCACATTAACATAGTCACCGAAACACCATTTGCACACATTTACCAAAAAGTAAACATACCCACAGCTGCCTGAAACCAAACTGTAATTACATTTCATTGCACATTAACCGTAGCATTTGTACACTACTTTCCCTCTCTGATATGCAAACATTCACATTCCTTCCCACATTTTCTGACAAACTGGCAGCATCTTTTTCTGCTGCCAGTCTGAACAACTGTTTCACCAAAATAAGTAATTATTCAGTTTTTACAGCAACTAACAGACACTTTTGTTCACCAAATACGCTGTTTTTCCAAATAAATCCAAATACAATAGAAAATCAACTGACTTATTAGAACAATGACTGAAACACAAAGAGTCACAGGAAACAGAACTGAGTTAGTCACAGCATCCGATAAAATAAACACTTTAGAAATAACCCCACAGTTCTTTCATGTTTGATGTTTAGACTCACATAAAGTGATCAAAACTTTAAATTTTGGTTGAAGTCAGTGTATTATTAACAAAGCACACAATAAAAGCAGTCATACCACCTAATGTTACACCTACAAAACTACAAAATATTTCTGCAAAATAATTCACTTGCTCTGTGACGTCAGTAAACACTTCACTGATGACTTTATGGGGTCAATTGCGAGTTTCAGGGGATGCAGAATAGAACATTAAGTCCATTCTGTAAATTATGGTTATTTTGAGTGTCATTAAGAAAGATTAATGAGGATATGAACTTGAGGTTTCTGAGGTTACGTTGTTAGAGCCACTGCTGTCTCGCCACGTCTAGCTTCAAAACATCAGATGTGGCAAAAAATACTCATGACAAAGGCTTCATATCAGCACTTCACTAACCAGCGGGCGATGTCACAATACTTCCTCTCAGATATGATTGTTAGCATTAGCAGCAAATATGGATATTTTTATTAAAATAAGCAGCTGATGCAGTGAAGAAGCTCATTGACTAGTGAGCTACAACATGATTCTCACCTCTAATTATTACCTAATTATATTTCCTCTGCAGACCTTGAAGATTAAGTATTTTTTATCTTTGAGAAAAACTTTTCCCTTCTGAAATAAACCAGAAAACAGTCGACTAACATTAACAAATTATGTACATTTTACAAACGTAACGTTTGGCTGTACGCTAAAAAAAATTTGACTGATATTTTAGTATGTCAGAACCAGTGAGGTGAGGAATATTGAAATATGCAAACATTGGACACCAGCACAAATATCCTATGATGCAATGAAGGATGATGCACATAACAGACATTGCTGAAATTTAGAGTAAGCGAGCTTCCTGTGAAGGGTGGCTGGAGTCACTTTTAGAGACAGGAAGAGGAGCTCAGTCATTCGGGAGGGACTCAGAGTTGCTACTCCTCCACATTGAAAGAGTCAGTTGTGGTCGGTTAGGAAAAGGCCCCAGGCCAGGACATGCTAGAGTTTCTCTCGGCTGGCTAGGGAACACCTTCTGGATGAGAGGTGATCAGGGAGAGAGATGAGTCTTGGTTTAGACTGCTGTCCCTGTGACCTGGATAAGCAGCAGAAAATTGATGGATGGATGGAACTTTTCAGTTCAGGTTAAAAACGTAGCTTCACTTTCCTAGGTGTAAATTTTTTTCTTTCTTTCCTGTGAATTTCTTATTCATCACTTGGTTCATCTGAAATATTTCCATGGTAACATGTCCAAGTGGCAACACGACTTTTAGGAAGTGAGGTTGACACACTAAGCAGGGTAAACGCTATTGTTGTTAAACCATAGCACACATTAACTACACAAAAACAATGTACTGGTTTTAACTGGCTTTGTATAAAAGAAATTCATGTATTCCTTAAAGGTGACGAAAACTTTTCATAATGTCCATCTCTGTACAACAAACGAGCTGCTGTTTTGACATGTGTATGTGGTAAATTAAAAATATCACACCACTGAAAAAACGTTGAATGAGTAATCCAAAGATTTATACCAGGAAAACCTTAGTCGTGAACAAACACACCACATTATCCAGTGATTAAATCAGCACTATAAAGCAGGAACAGGCTGTGCTGCTAAAAATAGCTGAGTGTATAGCCACAAAAAGCAGCTGAATAGGAGGGGGGGTTGAAATATTTTCTGTCCTGACAATCTGAACAACATGTAAAAAACTAAACAGCTCACACTTCCCCACCAACATTCCCTGATTTCAACAACCATAACTTTCCAGTCTAATTAACCCTCGAGTGGCTGTCACACACAACGTGAGCCCTCCCCATCTCTCCTCCTAGTTAAAGCCAGGCAGCAGTGTGGTTAGCAGGGGGTCGGTTAGGGGTCGCCCACAGACAAAAATAACCTCCTGTTTGCTCACTGGCATGCCGCAGCTCATGGTGTTGTTTTGAGAATCGGGAAAGGACTTTATGTTTTGGTAGTGGATATGGAAAACCACTGACAATGATACCACACGCTCTGTGGCTCACAGCTTATGTTTAAAATCTTTGGAAGATACAAAATGATTCTTAAAAGCTAATATTTTTTTTAATAAGACTGCTAAACTATGTTGTAGCCTATGTAATAGGGTCACAGATATGTCGCGACTTGGGGAAAAAGAAGAAAGCTTCTTACTTTATGTCAGCCATAATCTTCATATTGTATTTTGATGTTTGTACCATTAATTCAAAAAGCATTTTCAGAAACCTGATTTTAGTTTAGAGTTTAGTGTGAGGCATAACCAGTGAACATGATGTCATTGAAAAGGGTTCGTGGAGGTCCCGAAGTGCAAAAAAGTCATTACTCTAAACGCACCGCACTCGAACAGTCACGTAACTTTTCCATGCCTGAGTGGAAAATAAACACTTCTGCTCTTGGTATCAGATATCAGGATTTTGTTGTGCAAATAAAACACTGCCTCGAGACTTCTACAGTCACTGAAACATTTATAGAGTTTAAAAAGAAATAAAGAAAACTGATTCGGGGGACAAATATTATCTTTTTGCATTTGACACTCTTCTTTGTCAAAAACATGTCAAAACAAATTAAGATTTGCTTAACACAACATGAGATTATATTCATTTTCAAACTTGAGGGCCGAGCAGAGGGACTGCTTTTTTCAAGAAAAGGAGCTAGTTGGAGTGGTTCAATGGTTAGGATGCCTCCTGGGCACCTCAATTTGGAGGTTTTCCAGGCATGCCCAACTAGACGGAAACCCCGAGCAGACCCAGAACCCACTGAAGAGATTATAAATCTCATCTGACCTGGGAATGCATCGCGATCGCCCAGGAAGAACTGGAAAGTGTTGTTGGGGAGAAGAATATGTAGAAAACCTTGCTTAGCCACTGCAACTCAACTTCAGATACGTGGAGGATGGATGGTTGGTTGGTTGGATGGATCTTGAACTCTTTAGAAAGACCTAATAGGGTCTGAAGTGTAACAAAGCCTCTGAGTTAGATGTTGCAGGGAGCTCAAGCTACACTGTGTTATACACACTGATATGTCTCATGGCATATACCCACCCATATTGTGGGTGGCTGTAGCTCAGGAGGTAGAGCAGGTCATCAGCTAAATGTTGGTGGTTCAATCCCTGGCTGCTCCAGTCTGTGCCAAATTATTAAAGCATCCAACATACACCACTGGATTATTATGTGTGTTAGATAGAAAGCACTCAGGGCCTGTGGATGTGAATTGGTTAATGAGACTTTGAGTGCTCCAGTAATTTAGAAAAAAAAAAGCTATAAAAGAACCAGTCCAGCACACGCTTACAACTTGTGAGTCTATTTAAGCTGCATCTCTCCCTCTGACACATTATTTCCTACTGCCTTGTGTTTCACTGCTCCAGAATCCACCTGTAGACTCTGGGGGGATGTTTATTAATCACTTTCCAGTTTTTATGGGTATTACATTTGCAGGGAGTAATGAGCTCAATTCATAGATCCCCTAAACTCTGTTCTGATGCAGTAATAAATCAATCATTTCAATATGATATAATTTGAGAAGCTTTATCAGCTTCAAGAACAACAAAGGCTTATATTGGATGCATGAATGCATGCAGTAGTACTCTGGGATGTAGGCAGTAAACAGGCTTGTATTACAATCCCAGCAGCCTGCTTGGCCTAAATTGACACTTGCTGGGTCTGAACACTAGGATTTATTTTGTCATGTAGACCCAAGCTACAGCTGTTAAGTTTAATAATGTTTCTCTCTTTACACATAGACACAGATGCAAAAAATATCTTGAAGAAGCATATAACTGTATACATTTGTTGCAGTTCCCCCGATAAAGGGGGAATAATCCATTTTACAGATGCGTTCTGAACATTTTCTTCCTTCGACACAAATGTTCTGTCCATCAACACAACCAAGTGGTATGACTACAATTCTGCGTCCCCAGGAATAGATCAGGAATAATATTTGTCCATTGGAATAACAGGTAAGAACAACAGTGTAACTGTGGCCTCAGCCTCCAGGGAGACAGACAGACTGGAAGAACACAATCCAGACCACAAGGGAAGCATTAACTACCCTATAAATGCCAGGAATATAAAGTGTGCAGTGTTTTCAGATGAACAATGTATAATACAGCTTATACACCGAAAGCAGTAAAACGTGAGATAAATCCATCTCATTTCTGTGGAAATATGCACATCAGAAATAAAACATATAAATCACATCTCAAAACCCAACGTTTATGAAAAACCTCTCCTTGTTTTGTGTCTATCAGGATATGCTACCTCTATTCATCTACTGTCATCTCCCTGCAACTGATTTACTTCCTGACTCAGCTATGGGAAAGTTACCCTGATTACAGACATTTCCTTCCTCCCGTATTCACAGCAATGCCTGGAATGGCTGCACTATTTACTCAGGCCCGAAGCAGTAAACTGCAGATCCCACACCCACATGGCATATGCATCATGGGTTACAAAAGCCAAGGCTTCCTTGGAGAGTGGTTCTTCCCCATCCAGACGGAAATAAAAATAATCGTTCACAAGCTATGCAATGCAGTTAGATAATCTGACTAGTTTGGTTGGCATTTCAAAGGATTTTGACTGGTTTTATTTTGACTGAATCCATGGTGCTGGTGTGGGACTTGTGACCTGACCCGAGACTGGGTTTTGTACACAAATGTCTCCAGAATGATTGTTACTCTGTGAGTAAGCACTTTGGCCTCAGGCCCACTGATGCTGTGAAATCCCTAGTGAGTGAAAAACAAAACATTCACAAACACCTACAGTATAAGTATCACAAATATCTGTTAAAAAAAGGGAAAAAAGTTTGATTGACTGTAAAAATGTCGGGTGAAATACTCATCGGGTTCTTCTTCACTTCTCTCCTAATGTTGACCAATCCTGTGCCAGGCTTGTAACGCAGATAAAATGACTTCAGTATATTTGAATATGAAAACAGAACTGCACTTTTACACACCGTCTCTGTGAGGGAGAGGCCAGCACCTATTATATTATACCACACTACGTACTGTTTCATAATCTTTGAGGAACCACAATGGGGCAAGGGAAGTGAGGGGTGGAGCTCCCGCAGTGCAGCATTGTGATGGTTTTATTATGTACTGGCACACCAGGACATTCTTGTTCTTTTGGATGAGATAGGATTTGTGCAGTTTTAATACACCAACACATTTATATGAATGCAAACACAAAACGTTTCCATGCACAGAATTTGCTGAGAAGGCTGGATCTAGCGATGATCATATTTAAGACTCTTAAAGTTTTGAATAATGCATCAGTTGGCCTTCTGGTCTCTTAAAGAATCTTTTTCACTGAGGTGATGAAAGGATGCAACATGAAGCAAAGATCGCATATTTAAAACTCCACCGTGTGGAGCGTGGAGCTCTAGAAAGGTTCAAACATCACAAATAGAAGTCAGCTGAATGACACTGCCATCTAGTGGAATAATCAGAGAGAGGATGAGCAAGAAGAAAGCCATTATCAATGTCCTGTTACTCGGGAGCCATATGTGCCCCACAGCAAACAATGATGTGATTTATGCAGAATTGAAACTTGAAACCAAAAGCAGCTGCAGCATCATGCTTCTATTCATCTGAGACACGACACAAGCGGCCAAACATGTTTTTCATTTTACCTTTCAAATTAGCATGAAAAGCAATAAGTGGTAGAAGATACACCAGATACACCATGGACTCTCACTCCAAAGATGAAAGCATAAATTACAAAGCTGTGTTGAATATTGGCCACATGTACTTCAGAATTTTTCACATCTAATGTGGAAATGGGCACGTTCAGCCAAGTGGGGGTGCAATTTTAAAACCAAATTAATTTCTTAAGTGAGCACACGCTGCACGAATGTGAATTAGTTCTACGGGGATGAGCAAGCTGGAAATTGAGTGGATAATGATCAGTAGTATGATCGTGTAGCTGCTTTTTGTGAGATGTTCTTTGCTTTATTAATTATCCAAAAAAGACAATCTTTATGTCAGCCTTCAGAGCTTATTTACATGTAAAAATGAATGCAGTGATTAGATTGAGGACTAACATCATGTATCTCTTGCTTTTCCTCTCATGCTTGGATTTAATCACAGACACAAGGGGGCAGTGAAGTCTTTAAGAGCAGCAGCTTGTCATCTGGCTTTGAATAGAGGAGGTTAAAATTATATCTGAAGTGTTGCTCGGTGCCACAGAGCGATAATTTTAAAATCTTTTTCAGTACATATGCCCTCCATCAGCTCTGCCCTAAATATGGATCCAAGTATGAAGCTACAAGAGTGTGATGATAATATTAGTCAGTGATTTTCTCCCTCGGAGGCAAATTGTGGGAGTGACTCCATCAAGATTCTGCGGGATGTTATCTGTTCTATAACTATATTAAAATTACCACGAGGTACGCCTGCTTGGGATAATTCTTCTCAAATTTGCACTCACATCTATTTCAGTCATTTTGATGTGTTATTTTTATGAAGTTTGAAAAAGAATGATTAAAAGTTTCATTATGTATGTCAGGGTGGCTTAAATTTTTTGTAAGAATCTCATATATAGGGCGATGGATGTCAGCTCCTTTCAGCACACTAAATGACTTCACTTCAAATACAGCTAAGAGGAATAGTGAGTGCTGTGCAAAAGTCTTGATCCAGCTGTCATTTCTTTACATTTTGCTTCTAAGGAGCCAGATTTCTTCTTGAGCAATAAATCTCCAGGTCTTTTAATGTTTTCCTTTGGACATTGGCTGCTATTACACTCATTTTCAGTCCAGTTCTTATACCTGACAATTGTCAGGGATGTTTTTTCAAAGTGCTTTAAAATGACCTATAAAGCTTTAAAGCATAAAAAGGCGCCTAACTCAAGAGATGAAGTAGAGTTCTGTCTACAAATAACAGACAAAATAACCAGTTATTAATAGCTGTTTAGATTTGAATTCAAAATCCTGCTCCTCACATATAAGGTCTTAAATAAGCGGGCCCCATCTTATCTTAATGACCTTATAGTACCATATCCCCCCATTAGAGCACTTGGCTCTCACACTGCAGGCTTACTTGTTGTTCCTAGAGTATTTAAAAGTAGAATGGGAGAGAGAGCCTTTAGTTTTCAGGCCCCTCTTCTGTGGAACCAGCATGTCAGTTCAACGAAACAATTATAGGACACAAGAAGAAGCGGAAGGCCTAAAAAGCTCTCCAATATATCTGAAAGTAATGTCCTTAAAAAACAGGAAAAAACAAATCCAGTAAAGCCCTGACACGGGACCTAATGAATCACGACCATCTACTATTTGTTGAAGCCTCAGAAATGTTCTTGGTGAAAAGGTGGCTATTAACCAGCCATTTTGAAGGAAGGGAAATGGAGAGCAAAGCCTTAAGTATAACAAATTACACAACAACTAGAGTAAAAATTGATGACAACAGCACTTCTGGAGTGAAGAATCAAAATGCGAAGGTTTTGCTTCAAATAATGTTCAGTATGTACAATAACACCTTTATTTCAAAATCACACATATACTGGTAAAACTCTGACAAAATGAAATTGCAAACCGTTTCTCTTAATGTCACATTTCGCAAAGCAAGCAAACAATGTGTAAAGAAACATGTCCAAAAAACATAAAAAATGTGGTTTCATATTAGCAGCAATATCCTGCTCCATGACTAAAATCAATCTCAGTAACCACAGGATTCGGTGTAGTTTTTTAAAGCCACTGGTGGCTTTTAAAAGCTGTGTCCATGCTAAATTGAATAGAGTCCTTTCAGTTTTAAACAGTCCGTTGCTCTCTCTCCATGGATACAGTTGTGTTTGCAGGGTTGCAGTGGTGATTAAGGCATATACAAATAAGCCGGACTCAGCCTGATTCCCTCTGATTGTAAATGTCAAAACTATTTGAGAGGTAGGACACTGCCATTTGGCAAAAGCGCCACCAGAGTCACTGAGGTTTCCGAGCGTCTATCATCTCGAGAAGCACAGCGTTTGTTTTAAATAGATAAGCGTTGACAGGTTGATATAAAATCCCTCTGGGTACAGCTTATGAGCCCTGTTCTTGTTTCCATTTATGGCATTTAGTTTTTAGTTGTTCATCGAATTCCCACAATAAGCCAACGCTATAATTGAAACAGCACATTCGCACTGTAATCAGGTTTTTTAAGGGGTGTTTTGCAGATTGTGATTTTCTGTGTCATTTGTTTTTGCACCCTGGAAGTCTGTATTCAATTTAATTCAACTGAATAATCAGTACAATCAGTATAAATACTACCTTCCAAAGAGCCCCACTTATATAAGTATATTAAAAACCTAACACAAGCAACTTTAATTAAAAATGGCTTCAGTGAATCAGCTTTGTTTTTTTCTATTAGCTATTATTTTGACAGCTGTTTTCTTAATTAAATGATGCATCATGTTGTCTCTCAGTTTTAGGCAGACTGCAGTTTAAAGATGACAAGTTCCAGTTTTACAAAGCATAAAACTACTGGATCAATTCCAAAAGCAGCTATTTTCTGTTAAAGAACTAGTCAGTCATTTCAGCTTTAACAAGACTATGTCTGATGTGAGCTTTTGAAAGAGTGCAAACCTTTATGCAATGTTTGTTCTGGGCATTTAGTTTGTCCATGTGAGCCAGTAATTAAGATATGGAACTACGGAGACCCTTTGTAGAGTTCAGCCTATGTCCAAAGTGGTACTGAGTCAATTATATTCAGAGGGTTATAGGTGATTTAGGAAAACAGAAATCTTTAATAAGTCTCAAAATATCACCAAGTGGCCACAGTGGTACTTTCAGCATCTCGTCTGAACCCCTTGTACAGAAATAATATGAGCTAAATGGTTCTGATAACTACTGATCAGTGCGCAACAGCTTGGAGTAATTTTACCCCCAAAACAGAACAACTTCATCTGGGGTGCTGGCTGGTTTTCTCACATGAACTGCAAACTTAATTTTTGCCGACTGAGATCAGTCTTAAACATTAACTGCATTCTTCTGTGACCATTCTCTGGTATAAAAGACATGTTTGTTGTTTTGCTGCATGAGCCACTTTCGCTTGAGATCAGTCGTGGCATTTTCTTTTTGAATTTTCTTGTATAATTCAAAATTCAATTCTCCATCAGTGGTGGCAAGCCGTCCTTGCCCGGTGCATCAAAACAGGTCTAAACAATGATGCTAACATCACCCTTTTTCATAGCTAGAATGCATCTGAGCACCAGACAAGGTTTTATTTTGGTGTTATTCATTCGATCATTTATTCTTTTCATTTATAAAAGGCTAATCAAACTACTTTCTGGTCTGTCCATGTGATTTTTTGCAAACTGCACTTTGGTAACAGTCTTTTTATTTTTTGGAGAGGAGTACATGGCATGGCTTTGTCCTTGCACCCCTGCAAGCCACATCTTTCAGCACTTTCCTGATTGTGAACTTGTGAATACAAATGGCAGTATTCCTTTAAAATCAAAAACATGCACAATCTATATAATGACTACACACATTAAGAAAGACAAAACTCAAGTGACAAAATATAGACAGACAGTACAGGGCACAAACTTCAGTTTACTGAAACGCTGCATGAGCGATTCCACTTTAAAAACTGTTTCATTTTAAAATGATCCCAATCAGGATCCAGTTTGACTTCTGAACCGAAACCCTGTTTGTCCAAATGAGCATTTGGCTTTTGCAGTTTCAAATAGATGCTCCACATGTTACTGAAACCAAAGCTTTTGGAGATCACTGAGCATGGGAAGCCCGATTATGTAAGCATTTGTATGGCAGTCAGTCTCTAATAAATTTAAATGCATGCATGTTGCTAAAGCAACCTTGGTTACCTTTTTTAATATATTTAATATATTTGTTTCTCAATTTTCAGATGTGAATGTAAAATAAGGCCCAAATATCATACTTTATATCTTAAACCTCCTCTACGAATTGCACATAAATATTTACATTTAATGTATTGGCTTCTTTTAAGGACCCAGTCCTGGAAAAAAAGCAAAATGACACTGTTTTCTTAATGCTGTGTGTGAGATATGCTTTCAAACCATGCTGATATGAACCATAAATCATGCAACAGTCAATCCATTTCTGTCTGATACATATCACCGTATTGTTGACATAAGTCTTGAAAAGCTGCTCCAAGACATGACTGTGAGTAGATAATTTATCTATAATTTAAGCACACCAACAACTGACTCCAATGAACTCTGTGGTTCAGTGATCTTTGTAGACCCCTCCTGAGGAGGGTAACACAGTCTGTTTGAGTGTGGATGGAGTCTAAACTCTTTAGAGATGATTCTGCAACATGTTTCAGCCTGAAGACGACCGGCAAGAGTCCAGAAACCTGATTCATAAATAAACTAAGATGTCCATTCATGATTTAGTTCACAATCAGAATCGCTGCTAATTTTCCAGATTTCCATCTTTATGCCACTAACGGATATTATTTTCTCTTAATAAGTACACGAACAAGCCTAATATCGATTTCATTTTCTTAATCTCTAACGGGTTTAATAAAGACCCTGTAATAATGAGCAATTTCATCATACCAGACCACAAAAATTAGATCTGTTTAGACTGTCTGAGAAAACATCATAAAAATAGCTGTGATGCCAACAGTTGTCAGTTTCAATACAACACCAACGAGCACCTTTAGCAATAAAGCTTTAAAAACATTGGGCAGAGGTAAAGGCAGGGCTGAATATATGACACGGAAAAGAAAATTTGCAACAAAAAATAAATAAATAAATAAATAAATAAATAAATGTCAATCTTTGCCGCCTTGAAATACCATCCCGACATGGGCTTGGTGAAATAAAAGCACAATTTGTCGTAAATGTAAAAGTTGTCTAGCCCTGACAACAGTTGAACAGCTTGATCACATTGTAAAGAAGTGTGACAAGCAACACTCACCAGCTTGTTAAAGCTTTCCTGATCTATGAAAGGCATCTGCTCTGTCCACATGCAAACAGAAAATATAAACAGAGCAATAAAGACACAGCAAATACGTCTAGACATAAGTGAGAGGCATTAAAGGCTGTTGGTGAAGCACTGTTAACGAGGCTGTCTGCAGATCTGGGTGTTTTCAGATACTATTTGCAGATTATGATGGGCTGGGCAGACCTGAGTCTTTCCCTCAAAGGTCAAATTTAGCCTCAATTTGATTTGAGTAACCCAGCCAAGTGTCTGCTCAGTGTGTGCAAGTGTGTGTGTGTTTGTGTGTGTGTGTGTGCGTGCACTGCTGCCAAATTCTCCCAGAGAGCATGTCAGGGAGATCAGCTTTGCTCCAGTAAAATGTGTGAGCTGAAAATAGGCCTGATCGAAGAATAGTGTTTCATATTACAGTGCACAGGAGACCCATGCAGCTAAAGCTCTTGCTGATGTCCTCTTCACTTTTCTGGACTGAGGTCTCCACTTCTCATGAACAGCACACTGTGGACTCTAACAGGACACCAGGCAAGGTCACATTATCACCACAGGGAAGTAAAAGAAGCCAAGGACAGGGAGCTGCACAGATACTAAATGATCTGTCAAAAGAACCCTTGACTTATAGATTACTTGAAAGGTGCTTTAACTTGTTTGTTTTGGCTCGTGACCTCAAACAGGAATTAATTATTCGACATCATTTTAAAGTAGGTCATAAACATGCAGGTCCACAGTGCTGTCTTTTGGCACCATTGTTTTCTATTCTTATTACAATGCGTGACTTTGCTTCTTACACTTGTGCTTTGAAAGACTCTAAAAATAATCAAAGAAGCCACAAGCACATTGCACATAGTAAAGGGCATTTTATGGGGCTGCTCACCCGGGAGCAGACTGGACAGACATCCAGACATTAGTGCTATAGTTGAGTCACAATTCTCTGGGATATATGCCAAGGCTGGCAACCCATTTCTGGATATCTCTGCTGTCGCAGGTCCACAGTCTTTTCCCTCCAAGCATCTAATGTTCCAGCACCAAAAAGCAATATGTCCCCCCCCTCCACAGACCTACATATCTGGGTCTCTCACACATAATGCATCGCCTGCAGCAAGAGTGTTTTTGAATGGCAAGGTGAATACTCAATGACATCTGAAAATAACCACCTACAGCAGTGATTCTTGGAAAAGAAGAACAATTTTCTACAGTAGAGCTATGATTGTACATTTTTTCAGTTCTATTGAACTTTCAGACAAGTGGAAGTTGAGTGTTCTGGGTTAGTGATTATTAAAAGTGCATGTTATGAGGAGGAGATGGAGCACTTAGATCAAACATTAACTTAAGATTAAAAAAGACGGTTAATTAAAAAAAAGAATTAGTTGATCACATTCTATACATACAGCTTTTATAGCTATATAAATAACTGACCAGACAAGTACCCAAATACATTGCAAAATTGCTGTTGAATGGAAAGAGTTGCTTCTTGGACTTTGAAGCCATCCGACACACTTTCCACAAAAGTATTTTGCTCAAATGATCCCAAACACCCTAGCAAAACTACATCAGAATCGCTGTGGGGAAAAAGGTGTGAGCTGTGCATAAAGGTAAGGGTGCAAACATTTGTTTATGCACATCCATTATGAAGTGCCTTGAGGTGACTGTTGTTGTGATTTGGCAGTATAAAAATAAAACTGAATTGAAATTGAATTAAATTGAAAACTGAAGTGATCTCTTAGCTGAGCTGGTGTTTTGCAGCATAATTTTATTGAGGTAACCGAGGTGCAAGAGGTTCACAGTAACTGGAACACTATCCTACACTGTTAAAAAAAACATCTTAAAAAAACAGTAATATTCCGGCAGCTTCCTCATAAAAATACGTTTTTTTACAGTAATGACAATACAGTTTGTTGCCCTAATTTTACATGGGATCTTGCCTTTTCAAGTGATTTTAGACATCAAATTAAGAACATTTTAACGTGATCAAACAATGAAATTACCTATAAACAAGGTCAATGAATGTGGCAATATGAATCATAATATGTAAATGTACAGAAATATACAGTTAACAGATGGCTTAAATAATAATGGATTGCATGCCCTGGGACAGACTGACAGAGGCGAGGCTGCCATATCACACCATCAGCCCTTCTGGCCATCACCAGTAGGTGAAGAGTCTTGACCACAAACACAATACCGAGAGTGTCTAAGCCGGGGCTCGAACCGGCAACCTTCTGATCACAAGGCGAATTGCCAAGTTTTGAGCCACGATCGCCCTAAATTGTAATAATAATAATAATACTTATGTGATGTAACACAAGCTTATAGGAATCATGTTATATACTTTTCCATAGCATTACATTTGAATTCAACAGTTCAATCTTTTAAATAACGGACAGATATTTGTGAAATCATGATACATTTGTGAATGTATTTTAACAATCTAAATATGCATATGTACAGACAGATACATTTAATAATCATGAAAATTATTTTTTATTACATTACAGTGATTTAACGTTAATTTACATTTGAAATGTGAAATCATAGTCTATTTACGTAACTTTAATGATATTCTAGAAGAACAGAGCAAAACTGTAAAATGCACAGTAAAATACTTTTATATTAGGATTTTTTCCTACAGTGCAGCCATACCCACGACCTTGTGGTTGTTAGTTCACATTCATTGGCCGATGCTTAGCGTCATGTTATTATGTGTCCCAACATCCAATGGCATGTCACATTGTTTTCATGGCCACACCCTCACCCCAGGTGCAGAGGCCTATTTCTGTTCAGGAATGTTGTGAATACTTTGAGATTTATATTAATTGCAATTCCTACCTCTACATTTATTTTTAAAAATATATAATTAGCACAGCGTGGCCGTGCAATGTTTTATATGTTTTTTTTAGTTTTTATTCCTATTAATTATATTTTCACTTGTTACCTCTGAATTATTGAATCAGACCTAGATGACATGAAATTTTCAGCACAATTATAATTCAAATACTCCTTTAATTATTGATTATTCTCATTAATTTTCGATCATTTTATATATTTTTCCATAGTATTACATTTGACTTTAACAGATCATTCTCTCACATAACAGCTAAATATTTGTGAAATTATGATACATTTCTGAATGTATTTTTACAATCTAAATATGCATATGTACAAAAAAATATATTTAAAAAACAAGTAAATTGTGTTTTACTATATTTACAGTGATGTTATGTTATTTTACCTTTGACATGTAAAATCACAGTCTACTTATGTAAATTTAATGATATTCTAGAAAGACAGTACAAAACTGTAAAATATACAGTAAGATACTTTGACATTACTATTTTTTGGAACAGTATAAATCTAGTGTCACTTCCCAGATGATCTGTTGGTTAAAGGAATTTTGGAAGGTTGCATTTGTACATCTGATTGTTTCTCACTGCAGATCTGTTGAGTACCAGAGAGTATCGAAATACTTTTTAATCCTGCCAAAACTAATGTATTTCTATCATTTTTGAGACCTTTTAGTGAGCTTAATGCTTCTAAATTGATTATGACCAAGACAGCTCTGCTAAATGCCAGCTTTCTTTAAGGTCACCAAGTTACACAACAACAAAAGCAAACAAACATTAAGTGTAAAGTAATCTCATGTAGTCAGAGAAATAGTGCTAATAGGTAGATGCTTCTTATTTTAAATCACACCAAACTAACCAGCAGCTGCATGTGTCCTTAAACCTATTAGATAAACATGCACGATACCATAGATGGATGGTACTTTTCCAAAATATCCACATTTTGCAATAAGACAAGTTTCAGTAACATTAAATTAAGGTATATTATTGCATATCACAGCTTATTAAAATGTTATAGTAATATGTAATATACATAGCTATAAGCCTAGCTGACCTATTAGAAAACATTGCAAGTCAGGGAGAAAGCTTCTTCAACTTTGTCTGCTTGACACAGACAGACTGTAGCAGCCAGACGAGTATTACTCCCAGTGGTCAGGAGGCTCATTATCCCCTGTGAAGCTCATATAGTTAGAAGAGAGGTGAACTCTCATTCTGGTATAATGAGCTTGGCATCCCGATGGAGACTTGCATGAAGCCGGCCAACTCAGAACAAATCAGCCACCCTGTTGCTTCACAGATGACTGAGGAAAATGATTGGACCCTATGATGATGTCCTGAATGGGCCGTTAGGTACCCACTGCCAGGCAACGCTGCTTCCACCACTTCCTGTGAGCACTCTGAGCCAACTATTAAAAAGGCATTCGGGACTTTTCTTATAGTTTTCTCTGACTAAGTCGCAACTGTTCATATCGGCATCTTACAAGAGCAAAAAAAGACACTTAAATATCTTGAGTCACTCCGCTGAGGTATATAAATTATTAGCCATGATTTTTGTACATATTTTTGCTTTTTTTCTTGTGTTTTGGAGGAAGAACAGGATGTTCTTTTCTATTTTACTTTTCTCACTCAAGAAGAACAGTACAAGTGTACCTACTTTAGGAGCTGGTGCATTAATTATACCACTGCAGAATACATACATAGATTGTATGATCAAACAAAAGTAAAATATTCACACATGTTGAAGCTTTTAGATTAAAAAGACAACTCCGTTTTCGATCAGTGTGTTATTTTTATTGTGATTCGGCCCATTTTTTCCCTGCTGAAGCAGATAAAAGAAGGGGAACTGCTAAAATAGACATTTCTATAAAAATAAAAATGTTCAAAAACTTCTCCTGACATCCTTTTAAACATCTTCTTTAAAGATGAGAGAGTTTGAAATCTTTCCAGTTGCTATTTGCAGCTACAGAGTCAAAGATGATGAAACATTTCTTACAACTCTTTGTCAGAGTAGTAAGCAGAAACAGCTGCAGGTATGTCAGTGGTTCAACTCTGTCTCAGCACCAAATCTTCTCCTGTGTCACAGAGCAGCTTCTTTATGGGACAGCGACCACTGAGAGTGACCGATGGATTCTGGCTCTTAGGCAGAAAGTGCTGAAGTGTAGAAAGAGTAAAAAAAAAACATAAGAGGCTGCGTACTCTTCTTACGACACCAAGGATTAAGTTTAAGTTTCCCCGTCTAATGACAAGAACATACATCATCAGAACAAAAACAGAGAGCTGATCTCAAACCCTTTCAGCCTTGTTCAGCTTCTTTCTGCTTTAAAAAAAAACAGAAAAAACTTGAGAACACAATTTCACCAGTTTTTCCCCAACCACACAAAACTATCAGTGATAAATCTAAAAAATGCTTTGAATCAATAATAGCTGTCAGTCTATGTAGAGATTGGTACGGACTACACAAAAACCAAATTATTATTTTTCTTTCCCTCCGCTACGTACTTTGAAGTTGATTTCCAGAAGACATACTGGGAACACAAAAAGAAATAAGCAATTTGGAAAATTGGCCACAGTGACAGCAGAGACTTCAGCGAATGAAACAACCTCAGAAATATGCCGCTGTTCCAAATGCATATTTAACAGCTTAAGCTACAATGAAATTTATTAACACCATCTCAGGGCAGTGATAACCTTCACAAAAACGCTAGCTACACACTAGTATGAACCTTAAGGCTAGAGCTGGGCGATAGAACGATAACGATATGTATCGCGATATAACTTTGACTCGATAAGAGAAATTAAGCTATCGCGATAGACCCGCCGCTCTTGTCCTCAAGAAAAAAGAAAAAAAAAAAGAAGGTCAGCCAATCCAAATTAAGTAGCGCAGAGCCGAACCAATCACAGCCGCAGCATCACGTCGCCACAAGTGCCAAGCCGCACGTGTGTTTGTTTGGGAAGCAGCCAGCGGGTAATGGAGCCAGCGCATAATGGAGGAAATGAGTGTGCCGACTAGAAAAATCAACCGAGCGTGACCGAAGAGAAAACAGATGATGGTTCCAATGCCGGAGAGATTGTCGAACGGAAGAGCCATAGAAGTTCCGTAGTGTGAAGGTATTTCAGCTATTTCAAGTCTGACAAAAAACAGAGTAGCTTGCACTGTAAATTGTGCCGAAAGCAAGTCTGGAAATACAATAAACTGGTGCATGCGTCACACTGTGCGCCACGTTATTGTTTCGGTGAAATGAATTTCTACAATACTGTTACTGTTAATTCTACTCTCTGCAGTGTTTAAATGCTTACATATACACACAGTTACTGTCCCTCCACACATACGACTCGGTTCTGCTTCTGTGCCCCAGCTTTGTTTACTTTTTCCCACTGAGGCTTCTAGACTTCTGATTGGCCAACATTTCTGCACGGTTAGGAATCTAGCGCCACCTGCTGCTTTGGCATGTTCATAGCAGCGTTTTCCTTCATTTCTGCCTTTATGTGTGGACGGGATTATTTTTTAAAATGAAAACGGAAAATCTCAGTTTTCAAAAATACCCGTGTACGTGTGGACGTAGCCTCAGTCTCTGACTGGAAGCGCTAATTCGTCATTCGGCTTTTGTCAGACTAAAGTAACTGTTAAAACTGTTTGAAAAGCTCAGCTATACAACAAGGAGAGATTGAGAATTTCCTTTTAGTTCTCAGTTTATTTGATATTGACAAAAGTTAGTCAGTTTTGTCTGTTCTTCTGTAAAACAAACTAAGATTTATTTTTAGAATTAATATTTTGTTTCTAAGTGGAATTGACAATTTAGTCTGTTTCGTTTGTTCTGTTTTGAAACTTAAACGCTTTAGCGGCTGCCTTTTGTGTAGTTTGCAATATTTGCCTTTATTTATCTGAAAAAGTCTCATGTTCCTTAAGTACATCTACCCTGTTGAACTTATTATGGGAAATAAATATTTAAATAAAAACAAGCTGCTGATTATTTCACATTTTACTTGTGAGCAACGGCACATTTAAATCTTACAAATATAGTTATTTGGCTTATATCGTGATAGATATCGTTATCGCCTGAAATGAAAAAAACATATCGTGATATGAAAAAATCTCATATCGCCCAGCTCTACTTAAGGCTCACACTCGTTTTTTTTTATCTCACAGTAATATCCTGCAGCTTTAGCGTCAGGTCATGAAACCCCTTTGCAGAGTACAGCGTTCAATCAGGTCTGTCTCACTCGTGGTCATTGGGGCTATTTTTTTCTGTTACCATGACAACATCCCTCTGCACTCCTCTGCCTCTTGATTGTGTGGAAAATGAACGAGAAGACAAAGGGAAAAATGTCAGGCGCCGAGCAGCAGAGACCGACACAGGCGAACAGTCAGCACTGACTGGCCTACTTTGTCTACAAATTACTTAAAAGGTTCAGCTTGATGTGTTTGAGATGTTGAATATCTCACCAACTTTAGTTGCAGTGTCGCTGTCTATCTATAGCTGCGGAAAAGTGTGTCGCTCGATCTTACAGGCCAATCCTTCGCTGCCATTGCACATTTAGTGAAACCAGTCATGGGGTGTAACTGATCAGAGTGAATCAGACTGATCAGATTGAATGGGAGGCGCCAAAAAAAATTGTTTTAAAAAATTCTCCATTCAGTGGCGTACCGCTGATGTGACCTTCAGATTTGAAGCTCCAGTGTTTTCACTGTCCTCCAGTACTTCTCATAACTAGGACAAAGGAGAAAACAAGCACATTGGATGTTCACCAAGACACACTATGGGACCAAAAGCCTGAAGTAAAAGCGTACAGCTTTTTGACCCAGTAACACTCAGTGAAAAGTCCTGTGAATGCAGTAGCCTTAAGAGGAAAACTTCAGTATGATAGCCGGGCACTGTATTTTCAAAGAACTTCCTGTAAACGTACTAAAAATGGAACTAGGACTTAAAAACAACTCACTTCAGTGCCATAATTTGAGCGCATGTTTCCCAAGTGCTGTAAATAGCAGTTAATGATCCTTGGCAGTGACTTGCAGTATTGTTTTTTGTGTGTCATGAAATAAATATAGCCTTTTGAATGGCAACTTAATGTCTGTAATCACTTGAGTCCATGTGGATGACTGAGTCAGCCATTAAGTTGTTTTGCTCTCGATTAACGCCATTTCAAAACTCTGATCCCTGTCCAATATATCAAATGGATTTCCTCTCTCCGAAGAAATTTGCAAAAGCATTTTTAAAGGATTTGAAAATTTGTTTGTCATTGCTCTGCCATTTGTCAGTGAAGTAAAATAAAACTGATGGCGGGAATGTGTTTAACGCTACTCAGTGGAAGCAGAATACATTTTCACTCCCAAATCGTCACATGGTTTAGCACAAAAGCACGGCTTTTTCTTTCTGGCTTGAAAACAGTGTAGCTCCTCCGCATTTTGTGTCCTTCACTGTCAAAAGACTCTGGAGATGAAAAGAAACCACAGATTTGAAAAAGTAAAATCATAAGGTCATGTACTTGTTTGTGTGTCTCGCTTTGAGGTAGTAAGCTTCACGCCACACCCACATCAACAACTCATGCAGCTGGAACTCGAGACCATAACGCCAGGATCACAAGAGCAATCGCCGTTTGCACGATGGTGTACACTTTTATATAAAAGGTGCACAAATAGCACCCAAAGTAATCTTAATTGAAATCTTTATGGGAGAATTCTACAACAACAAAGATGGTGATTATCTGTCCCCAAAAGAGCAGATCAATAACCAAAATTGGAGACATGTAGGTGTAGGTAAGTGATGTAGGTAAGTGTGCTTTTGTTGTCTTACTGAACCTGTAACATGAATAAGCATTGCATTTGTCCTGTGTTTTCTTTGGATGAGCAGATGTGCTGATCGTCTGGCACTCTTGAGTCAATAATGAAGTATAGGATTGTGAAACCGTATAGCAAAAGCAACATAGAGTTAAAGAAAACATTAAAAAAACAAATAAAAAAATTTTTTCTGTTTTTTTTGACTGGTGAATGAGTTGAATTCCCAGTTGTACAGAAATAAACGATGAGGCGCTCTCCCTGTTCATTAGCTAGGTGTCTCAAAATAACTGCCTAAATAGCTGCCTAATGGCTGAGGAAATTTGGTGGTAACTGCATTTTACATAAATGACTTTAAAGGACTATATTACCAGGTTGTCCTAAAAACTCCCTGAAAAGCCTTCAGCTGATCAAAAGTGCAGCAGTGAGATTATTGACAGGGATTAGAAAAACAGAGCGTATCCTGGTTTCTATTCACCGGCTCCCTGTTGAATCCAGAATCACATTTAAAATTGTTCTCCTCACATACAAGGTCTTGAGTAATCAGGCCCCATTTTCTCTTAAAGACTTCGTAGTACCATATCACCTCAACAGAGCACTTTGCTCTAAGACTGCTGGTTTATTTGTTGTTCCTAGAATGGGAGGCAGAGTCTTAAGCTTTTAGGCCCCTCTTTTGGTGAACCAGCTCCCAGTTTGGATTTGGGAGTCAGACATCCTCTCCACTTTGAAGTTAAGTAGGCTTAAAATCTTCCCTTTTGATAAAGCATATAGTTAGGCCTGGATTAGGTGACCCTGAATCCTCCCTTAGTTATGCTGCAATAGGCCTTTCCTTACCCTTGTTACCCAAGTTCTAATATTTCTAAAGCACCTTGAGGTGAATGCTGTGGCACTATATAAATGAATTGAATTGAACTAAACTGTTAATGTTGATGTTTTGTTGTATGGTTTACCTTTTTTAATTAGCACATTTCACTTCATACAATAATACAGTAAATTAAATAATTAATAGTTACTGATTGCCAATAAAAGGCATATATGTTAAAATGAAACTTTTACAAGATTTTCAGAAAACTTGACCCCTGACCTTCAGGTCAAAGTCACTGAAATCCAAACTCACCTGAGATTTTTTGTAGATGCACCTATGGCATCAATTTGAAACTCTTACTATGTTCTGCCCACATTGCCCACATGCCCAGCAGGGTGTCAGCAATACAGTCAGCCTTTTATGGCGTAGGGGTAAAAACCAAGTTACAAGTGCAAAGGACCAAATGTGGATCCACTTCACTCTGGATAGTACACTTTGGAAATCTCAACCTGTTTAACCTGTTTAACCTGATCAAAGGACTGATGTTAAAATGACATGTAAAAGAAGAGATAAATATAGATGCCTGAAGAAGAGAATAGAACTAACCTGAAGTGACAAAACAAGAAGCTGTAAGGGAAACAACTCAAATGTCACAGAAAGGTATGAAGTATGAATATGCAGATAACTGAAATAACATCAAAACCAATTAAACATGCTGTCACACTGCTGCTGACACTGAATGTAAGTGCTAATGTTATTCTCCACGTGTTTCTTTTACAGATCTGACACAACCACGCGCTACCTCACCTGATCTTTCCCTCTAATCGAGAGACTTGGCTACGTGCTGAAAGAATACAACAGAGACATAAAGCCTTGCCTTAGTCAAGCTAAAGTGTATGCGTACAGTATCTATATTCTTTGATAATTATAACATGCAAACAGGTGACAAACTAAAGGAGAAACCAAACTACAGTGTGAAAGCCTATTGTAAGGATTGTAAGATGTCTCAACACCTTACAATCTACCTTTGCATTAAGGCTTCCAGTCTTCCAAAAGAATGATTCAGTGTTTTGATGATGGCTTTGAAGAATGCAGTCTAACATGTGTGTTCAGTTGGCTTGAAATCTGGTTAGCATATAATTCACATCATTTTCATACTAATCAACAGTGTAATCATTCAGTGAACCCTACAAAAAGAGATGGTCAATGTAGTGAACAGCAGAGACCTTTCTCCGAATGACCTACAGGCCTCACTGTAGGGGTCAGTCATCTGGGGCTATACCATTTACTTATTCCAAATTGGATGACAGTTGTGATCACTGCCTGTGCTTATGGACTCTTACATGATATGCATTTAGGGAGCTAACCAAATTCAAACACGGAACTCCGGAGTTTCCTCAATTACACCTGCAGCTGCAAAAAGAGCTCTAACAAATTTAAGTAGTTCCAAGAACGCCCCAGTTAAGCCTTAAAATGCAGAAAAGCGTTAGCTTTTGCTTTAAAAAAGTGCGTATGCATGAAAGATAGGAGAGGAACCAAGATGCTGAGAGAAAGTGAAACCTATTTGGGCCTGGATTGTTAAGCGCAGTGTGAGTTCAGGTCAGCGGGGGAGTAGGAACAATTGTGTTTGGGCACGGCACATGGTACAAGGAACCCATGCCAAGTGTGAGTACACCCCTTAGTGTTCCCCACACAAACACACCCACTTGTCAAGAATATGGTGGAGGATGATTCATCTGACCACATATCTCTGTTCACACCTCTCTGTAGACCTGTGCCTCTCACAAGTGCATTCATCTTCATAATGAGGGATTCATTATCAGTTGCAATAGTAGAGTTGCAATCCAACTCTAAATGCACTGACGCCTAAGGACTAGTTGCTCTTCTCTTCTACCTCACTTATCACCAAGGCACGAGCACCACAGTCATTTCTGCCTTCACGGAGACGTCACTGTTCCTATTAAAAAAATTACCAAGTTGTCCAGTCTTCGTGACTCCTGCCATCTCAATGCAAAATCAGAATCAAATAGATCTCGTTAGCCAATTTTATACATGTTACAGCGTGCTACGCCATGCAGTGCATCTTAGTGGAACCGTCTCCAATTCGTGTGTTTCTTGACAACTTTGTTAAGGTTCTCAATTGTAATTTGTCATCTAATTGGCCATTTTTTTTTACAATACTGAAGTGTTAAAGGTTTTCCTGAGACACAGGTTTCATTAAAGATGGTACAACATATGGATATGACAACATATAGCACAGTATAGTTCCTTTTCTTCGTATGACAAATAACAGACTAGCACTAAATATTGATCCATTCCATTCTTTGCCACTTATCCTTACCAGAGTTGCAGGGTGGCTGGAGTCCATCCAAGTTACCAAATATTGATAATTTTATGAAAACATGCAATCACTGCAAATTAATTCCTCCAACAATCTGACTTATAGTAACTCCTTAATAAGTGGTTCTACAAGGAGACAAAATTAATACTAGTACTACTGCTAATAACAATAAACACCATAATTGCAGTGAATAAATGCATAAGCCCTTTTTGTGCCTTTTATTTCCTCTTGATTTACACAGATGTCATGGTGTGGCATATATAAATATTTAGTTTAACTATTGTATCACAGCACTACTATTGTTATGAGCAACATATGGTGAGAATATTGTATTGTCCCAACTGTACTGTAGAAATCACAGTATGCATACAGGTGGTTCATAGTTCCCTTTAGGGCAATCCCCACCAGCAGACTGTAACAGCAGTCAGCGACAGTCGCATTACTCAGTTGGAACAAAACAGGATTACACTGAAATCCCCCACCGTGCGAGCATTTCATTAAGCACGCTCCCGTCAGAGTGGAATTATAACCGCCGCGTTTGCCCACCTGTTCCCACCCAAAACACAGCACAGGGTGACTAACTCTCTGGCAAAGATTTACCTGCCAGAGTCATGCAGTTTTCATATGGCAGCTTCATGGTGCAAATTGCTAGAATTTATGAAGAGCATGTTTGATTTCTGTAGAGCAATCCTGTAGAAATCCATTAGTTGTTAATGCTTTAAAATAAAAACCTTTACTGCTAAAGCCCCTTCATTAAAGATTGTGTTATTTTGTAATGGTACATCGTGTCATTTCCTCTATTCATTCATTATCTACTCGAGCTTAGTCTGAGAGTTTAAATTTTAAACTATGTGCCACTTGCTAAAAACAAACAAACAAACAAAACAAAACAGCGATAACACAGCAGATGTCAAAAATTAATTGAACAGACTAATAAACACTAAAGCTTTAGGACATTTATTAGGACATATATCAAAACACTTTAGACCCAAACAAACAATAATTTTCTAGACTGAATTTATAAGCAGATTTTTTTTTAAATCACTTGGTTGTTAAATTCTTTAGTGAGCCATCTACTTAAAGAAGGTGTAAAGAAAAAACTAAAACAACAAAAAAAGTGTCACCATCATCAAAAAAAAATACAAACTGATGGGGGGGGAATAAAGAGCAATAAAACTAGAATGTGCTTTTTTCACTGAGCATTAATGTAGCATTTTAAACTTCACAGGAATACATAGATACAAATTTATTATCTGGAGTTGATCTGGTCCTTATAAAACTTCATTGCCTGCACTTTGTTGGAACTCTGAAGATTCATCCCTGGGGACTGTGTATAACTATTTATAGTAAACTTTAAAGATTCACAAAGACAAGCAAAAACTCTTCTGACAGCCAACTGTAAATACAAGTAGCCTTCCATACCTAAGATGATTCAACATCAAACAAGAGGAGTGAGAATTCTCAAGTGGCAGATGGTATGCCTCCTTTCACTAATCATAAGTTTAGATGAAACGATTTGTCTAAAAATAATTTGCCACATTCTTTTTTTTGCAGCTCCATACTTGTCGAGACTCATTCATCGTCCTTTTGATTAGTAATCAATAGCTGAGGTCAACAAATGGTAAATTTTTTTTTTATGATAAAACAGGTTATAATGTTTATTAAAATAAAATGTTTATTAAAAGTGCTTTAATCTTAAATTCAGGTCCAAAAGCTGGATGGAGTTTTACACCTATCAGATAGAAGATAAATTCTCCACAGCGCTTGTTTTCTGTGGAGCAGGAAAAAACACACACCCTGAATGATAGTTTTCACTTGTGTTACAATCGTGTGGGAGAAGCGACAATAACAGAGGGCAGGAGGGTTACCGCTCTAATTAAAACTGCTAAAATTAAACGTTTTCTCCTTGGATAGACTTCGAGGAAATGAAAACTTCTGAGATTTATTAGAACCTCATTTGTGTGTTGATGAAAATGATTTAAATCTAATTTCTCATGCATGATTTCTGGGACTCTTTTGTCATTGATCAAATGACATTTTTTTCGTGGTGCAACTTGAAAGGTCACGGCTGTTTCAACATGACCTTACGCCTAAACAAGAAAGAGGTTTGAATGGATGCCATCACTTTTTTAATCAGAACTGTCGACTAAACAATGTAACACACTCTGTGTATCATTTATCTTTATGGACAAAATAAAATTGACTGTGAAAAGCTACTTGTTTTAATTCTTTCATATACAGAATATTGTGTAGATTTTTTACACTGGCTGAGCTTCCCTGAAAACGTATTTACTTTATGATTTCTCATTAACCATCAATCATTGCACTGCTGTGCAGACATCACTAAGTTGCTCAATAATAACACCGTTTGCTTCTACACATCAAAGCCCTGCCAACTAAACTTGGAAATGACTGCTTGGAATGACTGTTTTTTTGGTTGATGTGGATCACGAATTGTAGCCTACAGACGATTTTACGACACAACCCGATAATAATGGGCTGTCACGGCTTGTAATTAGCGCTATTGCACATCGCTCTCTCTTTCTCCCATTGGCTCTCTCCCTTCTCTCGCTCTCTCCCCCAATTCACATGCTCATAGGGTCCTTTGCGTTGTCTTTCTCCCACTCTCTCTGTCTCTGACGGCTTTGTGGAGTGGAGCAGCCTCAGAGGTGTGTGACACCCTCCAGCGCAGCCAGGGGCACAGCTTCGGTGATGCTCTCCAACTATTTACTACTATAAGCGACCCTTTGGGTGTCTGAACTGCTTTTTCCACAACAATCGTTTTGCTGTTGTTGTTAAAGGAAAGAAAAAAGTACAGAGTGGCATATTGTTTTTACGCATGGAGGTTGGAATCAGCCTTTTCCCGATTACGCATGGCTGTATCTCATCTCCTTGGAAGATGCTTGCGAGTTTGTGAGAGCGCGCCAGGGCGTCAAGCAGGGCGGAATAAGTGAGCAATGATGCGGGGCACTGAGCTGCTGCTCGGTTACTTTCTGGTGAAAGTTATGGTGTGCGATGCGGAGGGCGAACCCGGTCAAACTATCGATGACTATATTATACCCGGATTTAACGACTCAATGGAGGCTGAGATTGGAGTCACGGAGACCCCACACGTGGAGGACAAGTGCCGTGGCTACTACGACGTGATGGGCCAGTGGGATCCGCCGTTCGTGTGCAGGACGGGCAGCTACCTGTACTGCTGCGGCACCTGTGGCTTCAGGTTCTGCTGCGCGTTTAAAAGCTCCCGACTGGACCAGACCACCTGTAAGAACTACGACACCCCACCGTGGATGATGACAGGGCGACCTCCGCCAAAAGTGGACGTAGCGCTCGAGTCCGCGAAGGATAAAACCAACCTCATTGTTTATGTCATATGCGGGGTCGTGGCCATTATGGCACTGATAGGGATTTTCACCAAGCTTGGTTTGGAAAAGACGCAGCGTCCACACAGAGAAAACATGTCAAGGTGAGCTACAAATGTAATAACTTTTGGTTCTGCTGGATTACAGTTTCTGACTTTTTGTTTTGTTTTTAATCTGTCTAAATATTTAAAAGCCCCCAAGTTAGACAAATTCCGTCAGTATGGAAAGAATGTTCCAACTTTATATCAAGAACGAGTCAAAGCAACAGGTTGTTTTATTTTTATATGGACATTGATTCTGTTTAAATACACGCTAAATGAGTCTTATCAACCCGAGGTAGCGCACGGACTTTAGAAACATCTTCCTCATTCTTAAGTCTGTTAATGTTATAAAGCAGAATATAAAGCTGAATGTTAGCTTTTTGGTCTTTATCTATAGCGAGATTGAAGATGGTAAATACAAAAAAATGGATATAATCTATATTGGGTTTGGAAAACTAGGTCTCTGCCTATTTTCAGTACATTACAACTGAAACCAAGCCGGTGACCTATAATGGGACTTATGCCTTGCATCATTATTTGCTTGCAGTATTTACAGCTTTTCAATCAAACACAAACACATGCAGGGCTGATGCTCTATATATACTCACAGTGATTTTGCACTAAAGGAAGAACGACCTTCTGAGAGACTTAAGGAGCAGTCCAGGATATCACCATCAGCGAACCGCTTGTGTCTGTTTACACCTATGTTTGTTGATGACTTTTCAACACAAATGTATCCCATTAAATCTATGTTTTATTGGAAGTACACTCTTGACTTACAAGGTAATCTGTAAGCCTCAACTGAATCAACCCTTCTACCCAATTTGTAGAAATTTCCTTAAAGAGAACAATAGGAAAGAGGTGAGGTCATAGTAACCTTTACTAAATTCTGATTGAGAATGAGTCTAAGTGGATTTTACTGTAAGATTTAATGCAATTCACAATTTTTTTCATGCGTCATAATTGCAAGAGGCAGACCACCCTAAAAACATAGTTACTCCATTTATGAGTACCACAGACAAATAGCTATTTAAAAGAAATTAGGAAAAAAAACCCTCAATGCCTCAATTAGTCAAAATCCATGCATGTGTATAGCTCGTAAAATCTCGAGTATTTTTTTTTAACAACAACGTAATCTTCACTTTATCTCCCACTACAAGTGTGCTTGTGTATCTGTCTGCAAAGACCCTGTCCTCTGCATGTATGTTTGACAGCTACAGAGGCAGCGCTAGTATTCTTTTCACTTTGTGAGTCTATTTGTGTATTCATGGCAAAACATGGTCCTGGAGACTGCAGCAGGAACTACCACAAGAGTTGTGAGAAGTGTGAGATGTGTTTGAGGACAGAATTGCTGATGTGAAAACATCACATCCATAAATATCATCAAGGTTTAGAGGTTTGTAGTTAAAATCAAACTAGGTGTATAACGATTCTCCAAGCCAACAGCTGTAGAGAGTAAGGTGCATTTAGTTTAATTTAATGGAGAGCAGCAGATATTTTCTGTTAAGACCTCCCTCACATCTATCAGTGCAGCATGTGTTTGTTTACAATAAAATGACACAAATAGTTCTGTTATTTTCAAGAATGAAAAAAAAAATCAAGATAGAGAGAGAAGATCAAATCCCATCTCCTTTCTCACCTCTGCACAGCAGGGCGGTCACGCTGTGAAATGAGTGCAAATGTTACAGAAATAGTTAGATGCAACCCTCCCCAATACACTGCTGGAAAGGTGTGTGTGTGTGAAGATATTCGACCTTCTGACAAGCAGTGTTGACAACCTAACTCCAAGCCCTGATGACATCTGGTTTATGCCAAACAAGGACTAAGACTTAAAAGAGAAAAATTCTGCATGTGGGATGTAACGTGTGGAAGCTTTAAGGAGGCAAACATGGTCTAAAGATTTGCTTTCAAGATATGATCCAGTGTTTTAACTCTTCAAGAACTAAAAGTTGGAATGACTTAGCCTCAGTTATTTTTCAGTCTGTCTCTTGAGAGTAGTGTTGCAGATGTTTAGAAGAGCAACAATCACTGGCTGCAATATTTCTTAAAACTGCAGAAACAAAGCCTGCGACCTTAGTACTGTGAATTGTCTCCTGAAAAGTTGATGAAAACCATTTTTGCAACTTTAACCCCAAGTAGATTTGGCTATGGATTATATAACATGTTAAACAGATCTTTACTTATATTTTATTTTTGCACGTATTTCATGTATGTGTTCATATTCACATTCTTCATCTTTTCAGAGCTCTTGCACATGTGATCCGCCATCCTGCCTCAGAACATACAGACGACGCTGGACTCGGTCAGCACTATGAGAACATACAAACCAGACTCACAACTAACAGTTTCCGTAAGTAGCCGCATACATATCTACTTACATGCACATACATATCATAGGACCATACATGTTTGGACAGAGACAATGTTTTTCTAATTTTGGTTCTGCACATTACCTCAGTGGATTTTAAATGAAACAACTCAGATGTAGTTGAAGGGCATTCTTTCAGTTTTATTTAGTGTATTGAACAAAAAGATGATATGAAATAAAAAATGTGAGGAACTAAAAGATTTTGAACACAATCCCTTCTTTTCAGGGGCTCAAAAGAAATTGGACAAATTAAACAACTGAAAATAAAATGTTAATTTCTAATACTTGGTTGAAAACCCTTTGTTGCCAATGACAGCCTGAAGTCTTGATCTCATGGCCTTGCCAGGCCTTTACTGTAGTGGCTTTCAGTTCCTCTTTGTTTGTGGGCTTTCTATCCAAAGTTTAGTCTTCAACAAGTGAAACACATGCTCCATTGGGTTAAGATCAGGTGACTGACTTGAATATTCAAGAATATTCCACTTCTTTACTTTAAAAAACTCCCGGGTTGCTTTGGCTGTATGTTTTGGGTCAGTCCATCTGTATTATGAAATGCCACCCAATCAATTTGAGTGCATTTAGTTGGATTTGAGCAGACAGTATGTTTCTGAGCACCTCAGAATTCATTTGGCTGCTTCTGTCCTGTGTCACATCATCAATAAACACTAGTGTCCCAGTGCCACTGGCAGCCACGCACGCCCAAACCATCACACTGCCTCTGCAGTATTTTACTCTTCCACACCTTCTCCATACTTTTTTCTTGCCATCCTTCTGGTAGAGGTTGATCTTGGTTTCTAAGAATGTTTTTCCAGAGCCGTGCTGGATTTTTAATATATATATTTTTTAATATTTTAATTTTTAATATTTTTTTTTTAGGAAAGTCCAATCTGGGTTTTCTATTCTTGAGGTTTATAAGTGGCTTCTACCTGACAGTAAACCCCCTGTATTTTCTGTTCATGATAAACTTGGATATCGATATGCCTATCCTCTGGAGAATGTTGTTCTCTTGGTTGGCTGTTGTAAAGGAGTTTCTCTTCACAACAATCTACCATTGTTGTCTTCTGTGGACGTCCAGGTCTTTTGAGTTCACCAGTGCTCTCTTAGATTTCCATCCATCCATTCGCTTCCGCTTATCCTTTTCAGGGTCGCGGGGGGTGCTGGAGCCTATCCCAGCTGTCATAGGGCGAAAGGCGGGGTACAACCTGGACAGGTCGCCAGTCTGTCGCAGGGCTAACACATAGGGACAGACAACCACTCACACTCGCATTCACACCTAGTGACAATTTGAATTATCCAATTAACCTATCCCCACAAGCTGCATGTCTTTGGACGATGGGAGGAAGCCGGAGTACCCGGAGAGAACCCACGCAAACACGGGGAGAACATGCAAACTCCACACAGAGAGACCCCGGCCTGATGGTGGAATTGAACTCAGGACCTTCTTGCTGTGCGGCACCTTAGATTTGTCCACTCCTAATACAGTAGCAATTTGTCAGATGGGTTTTTTCTGTTTTTGCAGCTCAAGGATGGCTTGTCTCACTTTGCATGGAGAGCTCCTTTGACTGCATCTTGTCTGTTCACAGCAAAATTTTCCAAATGCAAGCACCACACCTCAAATCAACTCCAGGCTTTTTATCTGCTCAATTGATAATGACATAAAAAAGGAGTTGCCCACACCTGCCTATGAAATAGCCTTTGAGTCAACTGTCCAAATACTTTGGTCCCTGTAAAAAGAGGGTGGCACAAGTTAAGGAGCTAAAACTCCTAAAACCTTCATCCAATTTCAAAAGCGGATACCTCCAAAGGAAAGCTAAGAGTCTACAAATTATGTACATGTCCATTATATACTATAATTGAAATATGTTTCAGTAAACAGTTAAAAAAAATTTAATTTGTGTCAGTATCTGAGCACACAGGATGGATGGGTAATATCTGTTAACTCATGTTGCCATCATAAGCTTTTAATTCTAGTAAATTCCCACTTTCAGCGACTAATTGCTTTGTACCACAAAGCTCACCCTCGAAGGTCTTAACTGTTTCAAATACAAATATGAAACTGTGAGCTTTGTATGTTTTTTGTTTTCTTTTTGGCCTAAATGTGCGGAACCGGAAGTATCGGAAGCAGGGGGAAAAAAAATCCCATATCCTCAAGCCTGGCGAACATATTAGTCATACCCTCATACTGACAACCTTGAGCTCTTCCATTGCCAAAACATATTGTATGCCACGGCCATTATATTGCACCGTGATTCTTTCATTCGTCAGCACCAACGCCTACACACACCCACAAATGCACACAGACAGAAAGGAGTTCTTATTAATGCTAACCTGCTTACTGCCAACCTACTTTCTGCCTCAACAGCTACAGCCAGTAAAGGTCTCTTTGCACCCCCACGCCCCAACGAGATGGATAATTATGGCAAATGCCATTGTAATAAAAAAGGTTTTACAGACACAGTCAAACAGCACTCATTTTTGAAAAGCTGTTACAGCCAGACATCTGACTTTTAAAAAGTAAATTCCAAACTCTTAACTTAGGATAAACACTGACATGATACTGATTAGGTCCAATATTATACAGTATATACTGGGAAGTATGAGTTAGAGGTAAAAGAAATAACATGATTTAAGCTAGGTTCTGATTCAAATAAAGAATGAGGGATGCTCTGCCATTTTATGGTAAATGGTTCTCTTAATTAAAAAAAAAAAAAATTCAGGTGGAAATAAAAATCACCAGTTTGTTAATTTATCATTAATGAGGCCCAGACACTTGCACTTTCTCAGTAGAATTTACGGGCGCAGCAAGTGCACCCTTATTATTTTGCAAGGGTTTCTAATTAGTGAAAACATGAATTCTGTGATTAGAAAGAAAATCTTTTAGGTCTTAGCACATACTTGTCAACTTTAAGATGTTGAGACATAAATCCAAGATGATCACAGATGAGTGATGAATAGTAATAAATGTTCTCATTCATTTTTAGATGACAAACAGAGAGAGGGTCTGGAGGACTTTACAAGCACGAGTTAAATCTCTTTAAATCTCTGTAAAGCCTCAACTACAAAATAAATGCCAGAAAATTCTCCTTTTTAAACTAGAGTGCTTACTGAACCTTATGAAAAAATATATAATATAATATGCTACATATGGCATTTTTGTGCAATTTATTGCTTTATAATGTGTTGTGCAATTTATTTCATTTTTTTGTGAAAAAAAAAATCGCATTGTTGATTGTAGACATCGCAAAAACTTACACAAAAACTAATGTATCAAACATAATACACTTGGCATTACAGAGTTAAAATATAGTATAATAGCAGCAATCAGGTGTATTAAAAGGCTGAAGAAATGTTATGCAATCACACCAATCATGCTAATATTGCTAACACAAGACCGCTGTGCGTGATGTGTCACGTACAAGTGTATTTTTATACATCAGTGCATTCATACAATTTCAAGGCAGAAGGGGATTTTTGAAACTGAAGTGAGATGTCTGCATTCACAGGACAAATAACTAACCAACCAAACAAAGCAAAACAAAGAAACAACAAAAGCGCTAATACGATTTGTGTTTATTCAGTTAGTCTCTACTTTTTAACTATATTGAGGAGAAGACGGTTGCAGCTTTTATTTTGTGACCTTGCACATGCCATTTCAGAGCACAGCAGCTTAGAAATTTATGACAAGGACTCTGTGTAATTGAGGTGGCAACAGAAGAGTCATGATTGTTTTCTTGACAGCAAACCCTGGAAGGTTACATGAGGTGAGGTGGTATTTTTTGACACATGTACCCATCTTGTACAGCTGTGGTTTCTAGTGGCATGCCCAAGCCACTGTATTTTACAGATAGAGGTGTAAATCTCCGTAGGATACCCGTCTTTATCTGCTGCCTGTCAAAGATAATAGAAATCTGTTAAACTGGGCTATGAGCTCTTATTCTCCTTAAGACACCAGCAACACTGTCTTTATGACAAGGGCTTCTTTGGCTACCGGGACTATCATATCTTTGTCCTGCTGGACATCCGAGTACATGGGGGTAATTGTGAAGAGTGGCCTCTTTTTACTCCAGGCAGTCAGCCAGTGAGAACAAAGTCTCCACTCAGTGCCAACACTCCACTGGTGCATGACAGCCCATTTCCTCATTTTCAGATAGAAATGTATTTCAGCAGCATTACTTATGACAGCAGCTGAGAAACAGCTACCAAATGTAGAGTGTACCTATAGTTATATTTCCGCCTGCCACATGCTGTACTCTGAAACTCGTAGAGAAGGCTCAAAGAAGATGATTACTATGTGACTACATAGTGACCTGAAAAATTATTTGGATGGTGAGAGAAAGTTCAGTTGTGGATTCTCACTTATAGCTGACTGGCCAATACTCTGAGGAGCGTTGCCATTATGAGATTAATATGAGCTTAATATGATCTTAAAGTGCAGAATCTAAAGTACACATGATGGGGTAAACCATTATATTGTAATAACTGTTGAGGAATTATTTCTTTATTTATATAATTGTTTTTATATAATATAATAATTTATCATGAATCCTTTGCAGCCAGTGATTGCATAAAATCTGATGTTGTTTTCAAGGATTTTACTTTGGATTTCTCTGCAGACCATTAACAAATATTACATTTCCTGGCCTTGAATCTTTCAGGTTGCTTCTGCAGTATATTTTGGGTTCCTCATTCGTACTGTGACACACATTCCAGTCAACTTTACTGCATCCGGCAAAAATAATAGCTTTTCAGAGCATTTCCAAATTCATGGAGCTGCACCTGTCTTCCATCGCATCAGTAAACACCTGTGACTCACTGGCATAGGAAACTATACATAGCCATGCATCACGTAGTCCGTTTTCCATATTTTTCCCCTAGTTCCTGTACAGGTTGATCTTTGCTGCATCTGTCCTAAGAATGTTGCTTCAGAGTTTTGCAGATGTTTATGCACATTTTATTTACTAAGTTTAATCTGGATTTTCTTGAGAATTATGAAATGTTCTTGCAACCTGGGGTGAGTCCTCTGTATTGGCACTCATAAAGTCATCTCTTTATAGTAGAGTCAAATATAGTGAGTCTTGTTTGCTGTGTCTTTTCTTTACAATGGAAAGGATTCCACACTTACTTACTTACTTACTTACGTACCAGTCTCTGTGTGAATCTCTTGTTTATGTTGCTGAGCTCAGTTTTTTTTAAAATAACAAATTATTACATTCAAATTGATTGTTGGAGATTTAATAAAAAATATAAGCGAGGAAGCCCTGAAAAACACGAGCGGTTATAATTTGCAGTAAGCAAACTTTTTTTGTAAAAAGTTTGTTTTACAACTTTTATTGTAAATAAAAAATCTCTTTAAGATACAAAAACCATTCCTAAATTAAATTAATGTTAGAACACACTTCAGTTGTAAAACATCACCAGTTTTCACAGGTACACTGGTGGATAGGATGTCCCAAGTACTCTAGAACTTATCAGTCTCTGTGTGTATCCAGGCTGTCTTAATTGCTTTTGTCTTTTGATGTAATCCCAGACTGATTCCATGATGTTGAGCTCAGGCGTTGTGTGGGCCATACCATCTGCTGCAGCACTCCTTGTTCTTGTCGTCACTGAATATAGAGCTTTATAATTTTGGCTGTGGGTTTGTGGTTGGTGCTGTCTTGATGCAAAATGCAGTTGGGACCAATAAAATGTTTCTCTGATTACATAATATGATACCTAAACTTCCTCAACCTTTTGCACAGCACTATATGTACTTAAATGTTAAGAAAACTAACAAAAGTTAACTAACTTTTAACTTCACCATGTTTTCAATATCTGAGTTTGTACAAAGTTTTTTAATGCCTTTAGTTAAAAAAACAAAACAAAAAAAAACAATGAAGCTTTGTACACTAAGTAATCCTCACTTAATAATTATCAGACTAAACCATACTCGTTGGCCAATTTATTAGGTCAGTCTTCTTAGTATTGGACCCCCTTTTGACTTCACAACTGCTTTATTCTTCTTGGCACATACTCAACAAGGTGCTGGAAACATTCCTCAGTGATTCTGGTCTATATTAACATGACGGCATCCCACAGTTGCTGCAAATTTGTCAGCTGCATATTTATGATGCAAATCTCCCACTCCATCATATCCCAAAGGTGCTCTTTTAAAGATTTGGTTAAGTACAGTTAACTCATTGTCATGCTCAATAAACCAGTTTGAGGTGATCTGAGCTTTGTAATATGAAGTATTATCCTGCTGGAACATGGGTACACGGTGGTCATAAAGGGATTGGCACGGTCAGCAGCAATACTGAAATAGGCTGTGGCATTTACATGTTGTTCCGTTGGTACTAAGGGGCCAAAACTACACCAAGAAAATATGTCCCATACCATTACTCCACCAGCAGCAGACTGAACTATTGATATGAGGCATGGTGAATCAATGTTTGACTGGTAGTTACACTAAATTCTGATCCTGCCATTCAAATCTCACAATAGCAATCAAGATTCATCATATCAGGCAACATTTTCCCATCTTCTGTTGTTCAGTTTTGATGATCCTGTGTGAATTGTAGCCTCAGTTTCCTGTTCTTAACTGACCATTTCCAGTGTGGTTCTCTGCTGCTGTAGCTTATCCACTTCAATGTTCAACATTTGTGTTGTGCGGTCAGAAGTGCTCTTCTGCATCTTGGTTGTAATGATTGGCATATGAGCTGCTATTTGGAGGTCAGGTTGTACTCACAGTGTCTACATGCCTAAATGAAAACTGCTGCTCAAATTTGATCAAGTAATTTACACAAATGTTTAAATACATAAACTGAAATAAATATATAAATGTGTTTGGTAATTCAAATTTTCATAAATCTGGTAGAAACGTCAAGATATTCAATCAGAAAGAAATTAATATTTTCATTACCAACTTGAAAGTAGGGTGCCTGTAAATAAGAGCAAAACTTCTCCTTGTACCATTTGTTCTGGGGCATACAGCTCCCAAAATACTCTCTTAAATCTTTTATGAGTTCCAGGGAGGTGTCTGTGTCTGGAGTGTTAACTCACTTATTTCCCGCATCAACCATTGAGTCTTTAACCTTACAACTCTTCAGAAGTGGCCTACTTTCCACCAGCAGCTGACACAGAAGCCGTGACTACAACAACAGTGCAAGCTCAAATGGCACTCAATCAGAGTAAAATATGCAATAAAGAGGAAGATAATCAATAGTACACACCAGTACATCAGTTTAATGATGCTGAGTTTGGAATCCTGAAAAAGACATCAGATGCTAAAAAAAAAAAATCAGCTCCCAGTTTCAATTTTAGTGTCCATTTTTCAAGAGGAAATTTGATTTACTCGAGACCTCCAGACACAGAAAAGATCAAATGTTTATGACAAATGTTGAAATGACAGTTTTACCAAAGCATTCAGAGTATGGGAATTAAAATATTTACTCTCAGTGGTCTCTGCCTTTAAGCAGATACCTAGACTTTGACCTTGGCTGGAGTATCAGATAAACAGAAGTCAGGTGAAACAGCTCAAATGGTATCACTTACAAACTTGCCTGAGACTGTGGCCCAACAAATGAGGGCATGGACAGTTTTCCACAGATAATAGCTTATCCAAAAGAAAATTGCACTACATGGAACTATATTTAATTGAGGAATGTCATTTAACATGTATGTCAAAGAGTAAACCGATTGCTTTTATTAAAAGTAAAGTAACTTCTGGGTATGAAAGCAAAAGTTCTAATCCATGAGATTTAACAAGATCAGGCTGAATGAGAGCCTCTGTGGCTGGCCCACTTACAACAACTGTATGAAACTGAAACAGGTCAATAAGCTCAGAAAAAAAGTATGACAGCAATTTAAACCAGACAGATTTAATGTAGGGATTTGATTAAATGTATTAACGTTTTGACTATTTTTACCAGCAGTGACTATGTGGCTGGACTTTCTTCCACTGTTTCACTGTTTTCTCTTCAATTCCAAACCAGGTCTTGGTGACGTTAAAGGTAGCAGGAAGCATGGCACAGTCCGTTTAAAGCGTTTATACTCCATCGATCCATAGAGACCGAGAGAATATTTATTTGCATACATGGACAACTATGAATTATGAAGCATGTACATGAAGCATATGGACAGACAAAACAAGACACAAACTACAGGATGGCCATTATACTGTAGTTTTACTTTAACACCAGGGTCTCATGATGTAATAATACCTGCTAAGCCCATGAAAAAACATTTTTTTAAAAAGAACACCTTGGGGGAAAAATTTATTCCGGTTATTAAAACAACTTGAAATGGGACCATCTGGTGTTTTCAGTTTTCAAGGTAGGGGAGACAAATATAAATAAATACATAAATGCATACATACATAAATAATCTGCCTCATAGGATTTTAAGGTGCAAAAAACAAAGTCATGTCAGCTTGAAACAGGAACCCATCCATTCCTGCATCCATCTATCCATCCACCAGCTCCTCCCCAGGACCCTGAATTTGATAAGCAGAATTAATAGAGGAACATCCCGTAAAAATAAAATAGGCTAGTTGTTAAGCTGGCCCGAGATAGTGAATAACTGAAACAGGACCAGGTTTCTGTCTTGTAGAACCTTTTCTTCCTCCCCTTATTTTACAGATGGTCAATATGGTTGTCTTCACTTGGACAATGGTATTTGAGACCTCGTGCTCTTTTGTGATGTGTTTGAGAGCCTGTCATTTGAGTCATCACACAGAACAGTGGTTTCTTTTTTCTTTTACCAAGAAAAGATCATTTTAACGGCATCTACAATGTTGGCTGCCGACAGCTTCGCAGTCCTCCCTCCTACCTACATCCTCACCCTCACCACCAACACTGATGTTTTCCGTTTTCACGTCTTCAGGACCAGTCCATGATTGATCATGTTCCATTGTGTATTTCTATTCAGGGACAGTTTTACTGCACCAGCAGTGTGTTTGGAGTCATTGGCATGGTGAAAAGTGAAGAAACTGCATCAGATCTTTTCCAAATGGTAATATATGATGGATCAAAATCTGATGATAGTTTTCTGCGTTCATAATTCCAGCATATCCCCCAACAGCTAAACCTTGACAGAGCCTCCACCGCAGCTGCAGACGCTCACTGTTGTACGTCTCTCCTGACTTGTTTTGTACACTTTGAAAAAAACAAAGTCATGTCAGCTTGGAACAGGAACCCATATATCCATCCATAGGCTCTAGCCCTCCTATGACCCCAAATTTGAGAAGATTGGTACATTTGGATTCATCACTCTATTAGACTTGTCACCACTAATGTTTTGACCTCCACTTTTTCAGTTTCCTTAAAAATATTGAGGACATACTGTACAGGAAATTACTTGTTTCTTCCTTGCAACAGGCTGCTGATAAAAAAGTGCCAAACGACTGAAAGAAAAGACCATTTAAAATTCTTTGCTAAGTTATCTGCTATGGACACATTCAATACCATGTCATTTCTTGACTTAGGTGTCTTTCTTATGCCTGAATGATTCATAAGTCAGTGTTAACTGGCTTCACTAACAGTAAAAACAGTGACTTGAAAATGAGCAGGTACAAGGACTGGACTGTCAACTCACATCTCTACTGAAGTCTCCTGCTCAGACCATGACCTTAAACCTCTAATTCATAGGTTGAGGGTCACATATTGATTTGTATTGATTTGTTTCCACTGACTTTATTGGACTCTTATGTCATGCTGTCATCCTGATGCTCATTTTGTTGAAAAATTTGACCACACTGACAAAGACAAAAACGGAAATATAACTGTTTCCTGTTTCAATTAGCTTTGCAAGTACAAAATATTGTTTTTTTGTTACCTTTTGCCTTTTTGAATATTTTTAGTTAACTAAAAACTTTTTTTACAACTAGTTTTAATTTTTTAGTTCTGTTTTAGTGAACTACTGTAAAATGTCCTTGATCACAGATGATCTTTAGTTTTTATTGAACTGAATAAGTTAAGTCCCAGGAAAGGAAAGCTTGATATATAGATATTTTTATAATATAACGACCACTGTGGCACCACTAATCCTTTGCTATTTAAAATCCCCAAATCTGTTCGTACTAATTATACCCTCCCCTTGTCTATGGTGAAGTATCTGTTGCAGCTGTCCTCTGCATCATTTCATGAGACAGCATTGATAATTTGAGACTTTCTGAATTAATTAGCACAGTAATAAAGTTTCTTGCTGACCAGTGGGGAATAGGAGCCTAATTAACCCATTTTCTGTATTAATGATCTGTTTTTATGAGATGTATTCTAGACCAATGGGGCTAAAGGAATCATTGCATTTTAAACTTTGTAAACTTAAATAAATATAATAAACAAACATTTAATTAAAACTGTCCACAACATGTACAACCATAAGCATGTTGATATCTCTAATCAGATTCAACACAGCACACAGCGCAGTCCTCAAACAGCCGGCTGTGAATTGGTACGTTCTCCAATCTAAAGTAGGAGTAGACACTCTGAACATCTGTTTGCTCTGTCATGCCAGTAGGCAGGGGGCCAGTCTATCTGCTGTGCACCCCTTAATTTACCAGATGTCTACTATACGATTAGGATGGTTTTACAAAGCGCAGTTCAGCTCTACAGCTGGCTCCCCAAGAAAAGGCTACTTAAAGGAAAGTGACACTAGCAGGTCAAAGAAAACACTTCATGTTTTAGCCTATATGTTCACATCTGGACAGTTGATTTGTTTTTTGGAAGTTTGACATCACTGAACATCACTAGCTGACTGAGACACGACTAAATAAGTGAATAAAATACAAAAATTTCATTCATAAAACCTGAAGCATAAACTTTGTGCACAGACTATACCACACTGCAAACCATAAAGCTCAAAAAAGCACTGCGGAAACATGATCAAGTACCTTTTAAAGTAGCCATGCCCCTAACTCTAGTATCAAAATCACTATCTAAGAAGCTATCCATGGAGATGTGTCTGTGAAGGTTCTCAGTCAACCAGGTCATTGTAGTCTAAGGGGCTTGGAAAGAAAAGCATCTGGACTTCTTTAAGTTTCCTTGAAGACGTTTGACCTCTCATCTGAGAAGCTTCTTCAGTTCTAAGAGCAACTGGTGGAGAGTCCCAGATTTTAAACCCTATGGGAGTGTCCCCTGTTGATTCTCTACCTAATCACACGAGCCAGGGCGCGAAAACGGGTGTGGGTCACAATCAGCCAAGTTTTCAGGTGAAACCTGGCCCCACCCTATCATGTGATTTACTGAGGTCAAATGGCCCAGGATGTGAGTGGGCGTTAAGGCGTCTGGGAAGGGATCTCATAAGTGGATTATAGATGGCCGACAGTTGGTGTTGTAAGCCACCGCCTCTGTTCAAAGATGGTCGCTCACAGTGGACATAGATGGCTTCTTTCACTCCTCTTTTGGGGCTCTCCACCTGTTGCTCTTAGAACTGAAGAAGCTTCTCGGATGAGAGGTGAAACGTCTTCAAGGAAACTTAAAGAAGTCCAGACACTTTTCTTTCCAAGCTCCTTCGACTATCCATAGAGACCAAAACAAAACACTTTTGGATTGAGCTGTCTGTCTGTAAGGACTAATTTGCTATTTATTTAATAGCATGGCCACTAGAGGAATTGCAGTTTCTAGTACTAGTACACTTGAATTAAACATACTCTGAAAAAAACCCAACATTTGTAATTTCTGTTTCATATTTATGTCAAAATATGTCGAAAGAGCTAATGCGTGTAGCAAAAGCAAAGTTACTTATTATCAGTGATAAGATCAAACCTAGCCACTAGCCCGTCTTCAGTTAGCACAGAACACAAAAGCTAAGCTGCTAATAAAAACTTAAAAACCTGCACATCACTCCTGTTTTTGTTCCCCGACACTGATTCTAAATTTCATTTGACGGCAATATTGAAATGTTATTATTTACATGTAAATTACATCCAAGGCAAGGCATTATGGAATTTTATTTTCCCAGCAGTTGGTCCTCTGTAAACACCTGATCAACCATACTTTTGAGGTTGTAGCGCCTCAACTTTAGATCAGCCCCTCTCAGCTAATCAGCTCACCTGAATCAGTAGTTCGTTTCAAACGGCTGCAATGCGCTCACATAGATAGGCTTGTATTTCCTTAATCTGTTCCATTATTGCATTAATTTTTGCCTATAGCTCAGAGCAAATGCATGTATGGAAGAATGAAGAAATGGAAGGCCGCATGATCGACTGCATGCTTGTAGAAATGTACATTTTTTTAATGTCTATTTCATCCATGAAACTGTGTGTTTTGAAAACTGCTACAGTAATAAAGCTATTGTGTTATTATGACTCATTTTAAATTTGTTGACATCTTGCTTACAAATGCACTTAAAGAGGAAACTGTAATTCAGTTTCTGCATTAATAACTATTGATTGCCCTTCTTTAGAGAGCAACCAGATGAACAATGCAGCTCATGTACCAACTCTGGTAAGTCAGCCATATCCAGGTGTGGGACCAATAATCAGCCCATATGAGGACCCAAAGGATCTCAACAAGTACACCACACTCAAGGCTGTGGGTAAGAGGTTGTTTATCACAAACCAAAAAAACATATGGTGAAAAAGCACTTGAAATTCATTGTTTGATTTTATTAGGTAGGATCTTACATCAGATATAAATGCAATTTGCATAATTAATGAGGATTTCCCTGGATCTATAATGAGTGTCAGGGTGAGTGAGCTGAAACAATCTGTCATATGAGTAACCATGAGGGCAAGTTCAGAAGTTAATGAGGCAAAGATTTTGGATGAAAATCTTCATTAAATATTCTTTGGCATTTCAATAAAATTGGTGTTAAAAGTTGCTCATATCAACAGACAGAAAAGAGTAAGATGACATCTCTCTCTTTTTAGTTTAACATCAACAATTTATCTAATACATCTAGCTTTTCTTATTTGATTATTATCTACATGCCAAGGATACTACTTACATAATACAGCGGTAAAACTTTACAAGTGCTTTTTTGTTATTATAAAGGAGAATAGTTGGTTTGAATCTCTATCAAGTCTCTTGCTGTCAGAAATCCTTGTGATTTAATCCACCGTCCATCAATGCCAACAGCGAGGGGAACTGAAAGATTATTTATAGAAGCAAGTTTGTTGTTCTTCTCATGGGCTAATTTTGGAAAGTCTACAGCCAGTTCCTGGACAAGCAGCACTTTAAACAAGAAATTATAGAAGCTGTCAAAATAGTACTACTTAGAAACGTGGCTAAAAATATCTTTTTAAATATCTTTTGACATGCTTTTAATGTCAGGGTAAAGAAAAGAAAATCACTTCTCAGTTCCACTTTAAGTAACAATATTGTAGTGGTATGTATTTAGCAAGTATCTTTTATTGTTCGATTGGTGTGTTCATATATCCTCAAGAGCAATAAACTCCAACTTCAAAACCTCAGTTTTGAAATGTATTGTTCCCACTGTATTATATTAACCTTATCAGTAATCTGAATGAACTATAGTTAACCAACTACTTATCACATTGATTACTGAAGGAAAAAATAATTCCAAACAAATAGTCCTAATTTGACCCGATCACATCCAAGTCTCTAGTGATGGTATTTGTAGATCTGTGCATAATGCTATTAACACAGAAGTGCAATGCTTTATTTAGATTCCATTGAAATCAATTGGCTCTGTTTGACGGACCTGAGCATGGGAGAGATGACAGCTATCAGCATGCGTGAAACGAGGTCCAATCACTGCTCGCAGTCTTTGTGATGGCACAAGCAGCTGATGCTTCTTCGCCGCTAATCCACTGAAGTGCCGTCAAACGAACTTATCATTAGGGAGCAAATCTTAGCAAATGAGAGCAGGAACAGGAGACAATCAAGAGCAATCAAAACAAAAATGAATGAGGGGATGGTGATGTGATGCATCTTGTGTGCACACAAGAGGCTCTGTGGTCCGAATATATGAGCTATACCAACAATGATTTGTGTTTCACTGGTGCAAGGATATGCTTGTGTGTGTGTCTGTGCCAATTACAGCATCACTTTTGCCAAATCAAAGATTTCTTTCTGTATATATTTATTGTTTTAGTAAACAATGTCTAATATATGATGATGACACAAACGCACACACTTTTTGCTACAATAAATCTCTTGTTTATTTTTGTGTTTATTAGCGGAGAAAGCTAATGACAGCTTTCACAACAACCGTCGACAAGTGATTGAGATGACAGCCAAAGGTAGCCTTCCAATGGAAGGTGTGGATATGGAGCCAGAGCCGAGCAATCCTTACAGCCCTCCCAGACAGCTGTCAAAGCAGAATGGACACAAGTATAAAAGCTCCAAGAGCCACAGCTCCCAGTCACTGTACTACAGCGCCAGCAGTGCTCCCAGTCCAGGCGTGCTAAGATCCTGGGAAAGCAAGGACACACTGGGACTCCGACAGAGCTATGGCCCAAAGAAACTCTGCATCACAGAAAAGGAGCTGGACACCATTCGCTACATGCCTCCACAACCATACTATGTCACTAACAGCAAGACAGAAGTGACAGTATGAACGACTGCCTAATCGTCAGGCTTATAATGAGTCTGCAGACTCCAGATGTAGTTACAGGAGAGCAGTGTGAACTGTAGTATGTGGCTCTGTCTTTGTAATGGATAACATTTATGACACTGTCACGAGGTGAAGTGTACTTTGACAGGACTCTGTATCTAACACCGTGCCTCAGATGGGCACTGTAATGAATATTTTGTGTTTAATATTCACATAATCAAACTGCTAAAGTTACATAACTTATAGTACAGTGATGAGATGTGACACATTAAGTACTATCTCCAGTATCTACTGAAAGGACCTTAAAATAAAAGCGTATTATGTAACTTCTATTAAGAAAAAAAAAAAAAAAAAAAAGAGGTTTATGTTTATCTAATCAGAGTGGAATAGCCTGTGGTTGGTGGGATCTTTATGAAATGCTTCACTAGATAATGAATAGTGTTTAAAAATGTTGGGAACTGTTCATGTGTTAAGAGTACGGATTAATATCCAGTGGAAGTTGGACCAATTGCAGGGACCAGGGTTTGTATTTTCAGTCTATACAAATCTGTACCATACTCTGAATATGAGATAATCTAAAACCTCACATGAGACTAAATATCTCTAAAGTCCAACTTAAGGACTTATTCACACAGGCACAGAAACCCTGGCAGCTGGAGTTTTCCAGAGAAAACTGTGTATTCCCCAACCAGCTGTTGACTGGTGAAATTGGTCACAAAAAAGGATGCTGCTCTGGACACCTCTCTGCAAATGCTTTGACCTCTAGCCGATTGTTGCAGTTACCCGTATTTTGCATGAAATACACCGACTTGCCTGGAAACGATTACTATACTTTGAGCTGTAGTGAAATTTGAAAATGTCTGAAACTGGAAACGGATGATAATAACCTTCAAAGTTGAACCTAATTGCTGCAAAAAAAAAGGTGTTTCAAGAGGCGCAACTTTTACTTTAAATGCGAAGGGTCTCCATTTAAAATTTGCATTGCTCTTTTCACAGTTTCACAGACAAGCCGGCATCTTCCGTGCAAACTACAGGATTTTAGTGCCAAATCAAAAACTTCTTTGTGGCAAATTCTACACTCGCAACAGCTAGCAACCTCTAGCAGCTTCATTTCCTCATCGCAAAATACAAACTTTTCCCTAGTAGCCAGGTGATCACTGTCTGATCTCAAGGCTTACATGAAAGAGGTTTTAGCAATTGATTTTATAGTGACTACCAGCAACCGCTCACCAACCAGCTGGAGAACTTTTTCCCTAGCAAACGGTGGGAGCCCTTTGAGACTGGGGCAAGATAATAGCTGTACTTATTTAAAAGGAAAAACAATCAGAAACAAGAGCACTCAGAGAGCGTAACTCCAGCTTGATCTGATTTTCACCAGAATTAAATTAGCTTGAGCTATTATTGGTATCTGCTATCAAACACCATTTGAACATGATATCTTGAAAATTGTGGATGCCAGACTGCCAAACATACCTTACATACTAGATCCCTTCACGGGGAGAATCAATCTGTTTCCAAAATCCCGTCTATTTTCAAAAGCTGTGTTTGTTGATAAAGCATAGATGAATCAGTTTGTAAAAGTGTTGATGTTTACTTAAATGACTTAAGACTCATTTAAATTTGACGTAGTTTCCCTTTTTAAAGTTGTGGTTGTCTTACTTTGAAAGAAAACCATGTCAATACTGACGTACAACTTGGAGAAACATTCAGTAGCTGTGGCGTAATCAAACCAGTGTTGTCATGGTGTAATAGACCCTCATGCGGTATCAGTATGTGTGATTATCCTAGAAAATCTTGTACTTGAAAACCCAGCATTAGAGCGGAAACTGGTTTTATTCTTAGTAATGTATTATGCTCCCAACAAAAGTAATTTAAATGTTTGCATTATAGTTGAACCTTTTGGGTTTTTTAACATGTTATTTTTGTGACTTAAATCCCAATTTTGACATTTAAAGAATGTACGTGGTATGGATAGTCTAAATACAAGTGATATTAGTTGACTGTTAGAGGCCAATAATAAATCAGAATGAATGTAAAATTCTTGTGAAGCAATGTAAGTGGGTATTCAAAGGTGTTTTTGAACTACAATGAAATATTCCAAGTCAGGTCTGAATCAATAGGAACATTTTTGCCATACACTGAATTTTTTTTCTTTACCGTACATGGCAAAAGGTTTTTAATAAACAGGGTTTTCAGGTGCCGTTGATCATTTGTTACGCTGAATTCACAGCCAAGCAATACAAAAGGACATTCACGCCTGCCTCCATGCAAGTCTTACTCATGCATTTGACTATTTGAGGTAGCTGAGGACAGGGATGTTCTCAGAGCTGCCACACAAGTGGGAAGTGGGAACTGCTAGTGTAAAGATATATTTATGTCTTCTCGAGTCCACATCTTACCAAACAAAAAATATAACAAGGCCAGAAAATATGCATATTGTTGTGTTTTGGTAGTTGTTCGTATTGTCACACACTTCCAATCAAACTTTATGCACTATTTTCCATTACACATATCTAGTGGGCTGAACTAGCTTATCATGTCACCTAATTAATCAACTGTGTCAGCAATCACCTGATCTGATAATCACAGTATTCAAAGGTCAGTTGAGATTTTTAATCAATACTGAGTAGTCACAATCTTTGACTATTCTTGTTTCGTGAATGTTTTATTACCTCGTCAATACTGTTTAAATCACTTACTGTATATTTAACTACAGCACATCACATTTAATCATGAAGCTCTACTGTTATACTGCCAGTTAAAGCATAATGTGACCAATACACATCTGGACTGCAGCATTGGTAAAGATTAAAAGAACGCTCCTATGAACAGTGTTGTTCACAATGATAACTGCAATTTGTTTGATCGCTGTTTTTTCATTATCATAAGATGCATTTGAGTACCTATTTTATCTTTTATCTGTCATGTGTTATGTACAGTACAGGGTTACTTTGTTTTTAAAAAATGAACTTTTTCTTGAAGTGGTTAACATGTACTGGGAAGTTTCTGAGCAACTCGTTGAACGTTTTCCATATGTTATTTTTGTGTTGTGAACTGCAGTTCCCATGTTGTTGGTGCCCTGCAAAACCTTGAATCCAGTAATGTTTCACTGTGGTTCAAGGTTCATGACAGTGTCCTTGTATGTGCAACTGCTCTAATGTTCATACAAGATTTCTACAAGACAGCACAGGCACACATGTACAATAATCACCTGTAGTTAAGCCTAAGTCACACACGCCTGGAGATCTGTCAGTGACCACCTGACAACCTGCTGTTACTGAAGGAAAATATTTATTCCCCGACCATTTGGTGAGTGGTTGTTGGATGTTTCTGACAGTCACTAGGTGAAATTGGTTACAAAGACTGCCTAGTCTGCAAATATTTGCCAACTACTCAAAAAACTGTATGAAACTTGAAAAAGTGCACAGCAAATTAAAAACTGAAACGGAGTACTTTGCCTTCAAAGTAAAAGTTGTACCGGTTTTAGCCAATAGTCACAACTTTTACTCACTGAAAGTGAACAATTGGCAGACATTTGTAGATAAGTTGACATCTTCCTCCCACACTATGAGTGACCGCGGCAAACTGCTAGCAACCAAAAGCGACTCTCAACGACCTCCAGTGAGCGCTATCCTTCCTATCAATGGAAGGTTGCCAGAGGGTCATTGACTGGACTCTAGGCCTGTTCGACTGGGGCTTTAATAGACTTCACTAACATTCCAGGAACAAATGTAATAAAATTTACACATTAAACATTTTATAACTTGTTTTCTCATTGACTTTTTCTTTTGCAATAGGAAGACAGTCACCTGACATATGGTAGGGCCTACTGTGGCAGCACTAAAAGTGACGAGCACATAATCACAGAAACATTTCTAGAGCGCTCAGTTGACAGTAGCAGTTTTGGTGCTTTAAAAACACGCACACACTGTCACACATTGTGTCTTTTTGTTCCTAATTTATACTTGTCCCCTCTCTACACACACACACACACACACACACGCGCGCGCACACACACGCACCCCTCTCAAACACCACACCAGATGGTATCATAACACAGAAGAACCTTTGAGCTATGTCAAAAGACCACTTTGATATCACACACATTGCAGTTTTTGGGACCTTCTGTTAAAAATGCGCTCCAGCTGTACAGAAGTGAAGTGTGATTATAGTGTCAACATTAAAGTAATGTTTCATTTAAACTCTGCCTTGTGCTTACACATTCTTAAAACCTAGATGATTTGCTACTTTTGCTCCCAGTGAAACTGTATCTCTCAATTCATTAAGACATAATGCTGACATTGGATCCCTATGAGTTTGAAGGCATTTTTGAGACTCAAAATGTGGTTTTAGTGTCAGGGTTACAATTAGGTTATGATTAGATTTAGGCTGAGGTTTAGGATTAGGCATTCATTTTTGATGGTTATGGTTAGGTTAAGCTGCTAGGGAAAGCATTATGTCAATGAGATGTCCTCACTAAGATATGAAAATGTGTGTGTGTATATTAACTAAATAATATCAATAATATCAATCTGCTACAAGTAAACTCATTTACGCCACACAATTTCTACACTCTGTGCAAATAAATTTCTTTAACTGTGGCCTTTCCTACGCTCATGTGACACACTCATGCTCATCTTTCAAAACCTGGATAAGTAAAGGAGATGAATCAATTCAGCAAAGAACTAAGACCCAGGGCGTTATGTTTATGATAGCATAAAAGGACAGAACAACTTAACAGAGAAAATATTTTGTTGTTTTTTCCTCTCTTATGTGTTTGGTAATAACTTTGCATTTAAATTAAAAAACATACGTCTTTGGAAAAACATCTCCAAAACACATCAAAGTACCCAAACTATAGAGGGCTGATTGGAGACATATCCTTATACAGGGAGTGCAGAATTATTAGGCAAATGAGTATTTTGTCCACATCATCCTCTTGATGCATGTTGTCTTACTCCAAGCTGTATAGGCTCAAAAGCCTACTACCAATTAAGCATATTAGGTGATGTGCATCTCTGTAATGAGAAGGGGTGTGGTCTAATGACATCAACACCCTATATCAGGTGTGCATAATTATTAGGCAACGTCCTTTCCTTTGGCAAAATGGGTCAAAAGAAGGACTTGACAGGCTCAGAAAAGTCAAAAATAGTGAGATATCTTGCAGAGGGATGCAGCAGTCTCAAAATTGCAAAGCTTCTGAAGCGTGATCATCGAACAATCAAGCGTTTCATTCAAAATAGTCAACAGGGTCGCAAGAAGCGTGTGGAAAAAACCAAGGCGCAAAATAACTGCCCATGAACTGAGAAAAGTCAAGCGTGCAGCTGCAAAGATGCCACTTGCCACCAGTTTGGCCATATTTCAGAGCTGCAACATCACTGGAGTGCCCAAAAGCACAAGGTGTGCAATACTCAGAGACATGGCCAAGGTAAGAAAGGCTGAAAGACGACCACCACTGAACAAGACACACAAGCTGCTACGTCAAGACTGGGCCAAGAAATATCTCAAGACTGGTTTTTCTAAGGTTTTATGGACTGATGAAATGAGAGTGAGTCTTGATGGGCCAGATGGATGGGCCCGTGGCTGGATTGGTAAAGGGCAGAGAGCTCCAGTCCGACTCAGACGCCAGTGGAGGTGGAGGTGGAGTACTGGTTTGGGCTGGTATCATCAAAGATGAGCTTGTGGGGCCTTATCGGGTTGAGGATGGAGTCAAGCTCAACTCCCAGTCCTACTGCCAGTTTCTGGAAGACACCTTCTTCAAGCAGCGGTACAGGAAGAAGTCTGCATCCTTCAAGAAAAACACAATTTCCATGCAGGACAATGCTCCATCACACGCGTCCAAGTACTCCACAGCGTGGCTGGCAAGAAAGGGTATAAAAGGAGAAAAACTAATGACATGGCCTCCTTGTTCACCTGATCTGAACCCCATTGAGAACCTGTGGTCCATCATCAAATGTGAGGTTTACAAGGAGGGAAAACAGTACACCTCTCTGAACAGTGTCTGGGAGGCTGTGGTTGCTGCTGCACGCAATGTTGATGGTGAACAGATCAAAACACTGACAGAATCCATGGATGGCAGGCTTTTGAGTGTCCTTGCAAAGAAAGGTGGCTATATTGGTCGCTGATTTGTTTTTGTTTTGTTTTTGAATGTCAGAAATGTATATTTGTGAATGTGGAGATGTTATATTGGTTTCACTGGTAAAAATAAATAATTGAAATGGGTATGTATTTGTTTTTTGTTAAGTTGCCTAATAATTATGCACAGTAATAGTCACCTGCACACACAGATATCCCCCTAAAATAGCTAAAACTAAAAACAAACTAAAAACTACTTCCAAAAACATTCAGCTTTGATATTAATGAGTTTTTTGGGTTCATTGAGAACATGGTTGTTGTTCAATAATAAAATTATTCCTCAAAAATACAACTTGCCTAATAATTCTGCACTCCCTGTACACACTTACACCTCTTAATCTTTGACTTCCAGTCCCACTGTCATATATTTGATGATCAACTGTAAATGGTATTATTGCAAAGTGGAAGTGTTTAGGAACCACAGCAGCTTGACCAGAGTTGGGGTTGTAAAGTGTGGAGGCATACATTGTGTAAAAGTCACCAACGTTCTGCTGACTCAATAGCAGGAGAGCTCTAAACCTGGGTTTACAACGCAGAGCAACTCAAGGAGGAGAAGGTGGCCCCTCCTGGATTATAAGTGCCCCAGCATTTTAGTCCACAAAGTAAATCCTTTTGCTGTTCACTCTTCTTTTCACTTAATTCAATCCATCCTGCACAAGTTACTGTTTACAGTTTGCATTTCTATCAAAACTTGAGTGTTAACAAGCCTCTGGGAGCTCTGTCATTTACTTGAAAATGCCAGGAGACATTTGTTAATTAGCAAATCATGTTTCCTTCCACCAATGTGATTCCCTCTGGAAATTAAATCAGCACAATAACCTAATTCAGTCAGATAAAAGGGCACAGCTATGGTGAGAAAAAACTTCAGCAATGACATAAAAAGAAAAAAAACTGCATGCTTTTTCAAACATGAAATAATGCAACAACAGTCCATCCACAGGGGAGAAAAGTACGTTTCAGTTCGAACTTGCAAACAGGCAAATGCATTGGAGTAAAAAATTAAGTATGCCAAAGGTTTTAACTCAGAGAATCATCTACAAGTCAACCACTATAACATAGTTTTATAGTTCTGCTTACACAAACCCACATGTTGGGAAGAATATCTACTTTAAAAAAAAAAACATGTTGGGAAGAATTAAAATTGGGCAGCGACAGAGTTGAATAAAACCTCAAGCAGAAATACAAATAGATGCGTATGGTTTATCTTTCTTGTGGTATGCAGATAAAAGAAATGTTCAGCTTTCTTCACCGAAAAAAGTGGGTGTGAAAAACAAAATGCTTATTATCTCACATACAACTCAAATGTCATTAAGTTCAATTTATTTTAGAGGTCTTTTCTTAAATATCTGCTTAATTTTAAAGTCATTTTTTGGCATTCTCTAACTGAGAAACCAAAATAATTCACTCAATAATTCCCATCATTTTTATCAATCATTACTCATAACAGTAACAGTACACCAGCTTCTAGCTATAATCACACAGAGTAGAGTGCATATTTTCAACATGAGTGGTAACAATGTTTCAGTCCTTTACAAAAACTACTCAGCTATCAGAACTTCATCTTTTGGGCTATGTCCTCAGAGAAGTCATCAGCATCACCAAAGCCCTGGTGTTCATATCGATTTCTTTTTTGCTTTGATTGTGTAATTTAAAATACAGCTGTGCAGGCTAACTACTCTATAAGACATTCACTGAAAAACAAATCTTTGCTTCAACAGCTTCAACAGATCTTCCTCAAAACATTTTAGAAAAGTATTAGTGGAATATAAAATGACTAAAAATAAATTCATAAAGAAAATAATCCTGCATAAAAAAAGTTAGCTGTGCATTAAACACACAGTATAGTGAAACCTTTATAAATCCACTTTAACATAATGCTGGCAATACAAGTATCCAGTGTGTTGTAGAGGAGGGGCCTTAGCACATTAACATTAGGAAAATGTTGTTTTTTCCCCAATAAAATGATATTTATTTGAATTAGTTTCACTTCATATTTGTTATCTGATTTTCTAATCAAAAATCACCAGCAATGTAATAAAAAATAGATTTTTACCACTTTTAATAGGAAAGGAAAGAACAGACTCATGGCCCAAACTATATGTTGACCATGCAGCATTTTGACTTTATAGCATCCATCACCAAAATAATGAAAACCTGTTTAGGGTTAGATTAACATCCACATGTTTTTTTTTACATATCTACTGAGGGTTAACTCAAAACAACTATGAGGCCAAATGCATGCGTGCAACTTCAGCTTTGTGTAGCACGTGACAACAACCTAACCAGTATCCTAAAAAAAGTCAGTGGCGACTCAATGAATGCATCAAAAAAGCTTATCCGATATTACTGTTCAGGATAGTGACATCAGCAGGCAACGTTCAGAATAAGTACTTTTAGACTATCTGATTAGTAACTGTTAGTATCTAAGGTCACACTAGCATATTCGCAGAATCTTGACTAAGACCCTCTTCTCATGTGATAATTTTCAACCTTATCATCAAGTTCACCAACAACAGGCTAATAGAACAGTTGACTGATGGTTTGAAACAGACTTACTCAGGTGCTCTGTGTGGCTTCAGTAGCAGACAAAAGACGCAATTATAAGAATGCAATTATACAATGAATGGATTGTGTAAGCCCTCTCTGCTTCCACACCAGTAGTGATACAATTCTTGGGGTTCATGAAATGTGCATTGCTGGACTAAAGGGAAGTTTAACATGTCTTATTCAATTACTCAGTTGATTTGACTTCTGACTGCAGAATCGGTTCCCATAACAATTACATGCATGAGGACATACATACAGTCATACATATCTTTTATGCGCACAGTAAACAGAGAGGAACTGTGCCAGTTTTTTTCCCTTGTGACTGCAATAAAAATAGGAGCCCAGTGAGAAGCTTCAGATGACAAGCTGTCGAGATTTCATAGTCGCTGACATGACAAAGTGAACAGGCTGCATATTCTGCTGCAGATGCATTCAATATGAGCTGCTGCTTATTAAAAAAAACAGCTGATAACTACCTTTTATGAGTCATAAAGTGAGGAAATGTGGGCGATTTCTGTATTTACAGGAAAAATGCACTTGTGGCATTTAAATGAATACAATTGGTGTTTTTTAAGCAACAGCAATACAGTGAAGGTGTTCTTTGGTTTGATGTACCTGGAGGGCTGAGGCATTTTGAAATATGCTACACTATAGTTAAGTATTTATAGGTTCAGTTTAAAGAGCATTACAATACCAGTAGATGTTTACTGGAGTATTGTTCTCATGACAATTCCTTAATGCAAAGAAGTCATGCAGCATTTCTAATGAAAAGGCAGCTATGTTAATTGAGAAAGGCCAGAAAAGATCACAACACATTCAGCTGTGCTGCAGCCAAGCTAGACGTTAAACGAGGAAGAAATTTCCAATTGCAAAGCAACTTAGCCTAGATTGTTGTGGAGCAAATGAAACAGCACAATCTGAGACTTTCTGAAGGGAGGTACACAGAGATTAGGAATGTGGAGCTCCTCTGAGAGATGCCTAGACAGCAGACAGAGACACAGGGAAGTCTTTCCTCTAGCTCAAGTCAAAAGAAAGGTCATTGTGTTATTTTGGGGATAGGCACAGTTGAGATACTCTGATTACCTCAGAGAAGCAATGCAAAACCTTTGGAGTTTGTGATAACTTGGGTTCATAGTGTTTTACCTTACTAATGAAAGTTGCTTTATTTCAGCTCCTCTACCAAATTTTGGGTGTTGTATTCCTGCACACTGAAGATTTGATTCAATCATAACGGTGAGTGCTGCTGTTTATGTTTTTTGTGCATAAAAGTAAGATAACATAATGATATCAGTGTGAACGTAATAATTGTAAATTCATTAATTTACCTAAAAGTTAAGATTTCACTAAATATGGAATTAACTGTATTATAAATGCATACTTGTGTTGTGCTTTCATGAAGATTTAAATACAGTTTTCTATCAGCCTTCTTCGTTTGTCCTACAGAGACTTACAAGACTTACATGAACCATTTTAGTTCTTTAATCCTCAAAGACCAGATTGCTTTTTCTTTACTCCAGTATTTTAGTGAATGTTCTTGCTTGTCATCTACTAAGAGATTTCAGTCAATCCAAAGAAAAGCATACGTGTGACTGTGAGATAAGTACACCTGGACCTCCTGTGTTGTTTGCGTGTTGGTCCCAAGTCACATATGAAATTCTAAGGAAAGTAAGTTTAAAAATATTACAGCTTTAAGATTTATATTTGATCGTTTGTTTCCCCACCTGTCCTTCAAACCTTGCTTATCCTTGGACCCAGGAACTGCCAAACCACTCCAGGTCCTTTTGGAATCCTTTTACAGACAGATTCCTTTTATTGTAGGGTCTACCTTACAATATAAAGAACATATAATTTTTTTTATAGTTTGTTACTTCTGAGCTTGAGTTGTTCCTCAGTTTGGGTGCACTTTAAATGGGCCAAGTCATTGCTGTAAAGGTAAAAGAGACACAAAAAGAAGCTTGGACTTTAAAAGTCCCTCTATTTCTGTTCAGCCATGTCTAACAATACCCTCTTGTACTTCAGCTGTAAGCACAGCAATTTTTAAGCATCTACAGAAACCATTTTATTTCTGAAATCTCTCCTTGAATGTACCCATGACACTTAAAAAACAAAAAACAAAATGAAGTCCTTTGGAAGCAATCTACCCTAATTGCATACTTAATAATAAATTGCAAATTATGAATCTAGCAATTATGTAAAATGAGAGTAAATGTAAATGTACATAAACTTAGAGCACTTGAAAATGTGTCTGATCCTCTGCGGAGTGCTTAGTTAATCAAGAAATGGCACAGAGAGGGGAGTGACAACTGAGAGCAAGCTGATGAATTTCAAAGTCCTCTGCAGCTTAATAATATCAGTGACTTTGAAAATGAATGCTTGGGAACCCTTTGGTTCACAAGAAAATTAAACCGGCTCCCAAATTATTCTGCAAGCTCAATCAAGGCATTCATCGATCCATTTTCTTAACCATTATTCCAACGAGGGTTGTAGAGGGGTTGGAACCTTTTTTTTTTAGCTAACACTGAGCAAGAGGTGGAGTACACGCCATCACGAATTCTGTAAAATCAGTCAAGGCTACATGCTATTGTGTTTTATTTCATGGTTTACTTTTCCACTTGTACTAAAATTCAAACTTTCCAATAATTTGACATACTACCTTCAACACAACTCAATTCTGAATTGCACGCGGCCCATTAACATATATCTACTTACAAAGCTTTTCTGTCACCTGCAAAGACATCTTGTGTGTCTTTATGAGTTGCTCACAAAATATCATACCTCTCAAATATCTAACCTCATTAATTAAATGCCATTTCATGTACTGTTCAATCTAATGACAATGTAAATGAATGCCTAAATGAAGCAGGTAGTTACAGTAATGCAAAAGCCACCCTTGTCATTTATGTCTAAACTGATATACTGCCGTCACTTTAACACACTGACAAAGCTAGCAATGATATGTACCCCATTTCTGCAAAGTCCTCTGCAGCTTAATAGTATGGACTTAAAAATGTCATATGATGTATTAATTTAATTTCCTTCATTTCTGTGTCAGCTGATCTTTTTTCCATTTACTGGTGGCAGTTCATTCGGGTTGCAGACATGGCATATAATTTTTAGGTCCTTTTGTGCTCGGAGACAGGCTTCACCTCTTTATCTCATTTCTTTCTTTCACACCCGTTCCATGAAAGGTTTCTCACCTTTGCTTTGGCAGCCTCACAAAAGTCCTCTGTGATGGTTAAGCAGCAAAGTCACATAATAGACCCAGCACTATAAAATTCTTGACTTTATTTTGAAATGTAGCAGGCCATCCTTAGAGCAAAATTAAAAAACAAACAAACAAAATAACATATCAGCCAACTTCTATTGATCCACACACTTAGAAAGGGAATTTATTTTGATGATAATTTATATTTTAATTCCCTACAGTTCGCTCTAAGAGTTAAAGAAAACAAAACAAAGATATTTCACTGCATGCATATGAAATAAGAAGGAGAAAAACCGCGTCCCTACACTGCTCATTAACAATAAGTGACAGCAGCCCATTACAGTAACAATTCTCTTTCAGGAGAGAAACAAAGCTAGAAAATTACAGCCCCAATAAAACAAGACGGGAAAAAGCAGCTTTATATTTCTCCAGAGGAGCATAGCAGTTGGCAGAATTCAAAAGGCAGAAACAGAACCCATGTTGTCAGCAAAAACGAGCTCTTCTGCAGTGAAACTACTGTTGGACTAGTTAATAATTCATTTATCCACTGTCTGTAAGGAATTCTGACTGTAAAGTAAATCTGAAGAAAAAGAAGCGCATGTTGCGAGTTTTTACCAATCTAAACTGCTTTGAGATGCTCTTAGTTTTTCCCAGTAATCCCAGAATAACATCTCTTTATCCAGACATTAGGCAATTCAACTGCTGAGGCCCAGTTATTAAAGTTTTAAATAAAGTAGTAATGGATTGTTTTGGAATTAACCTCTTTATTTGATGAGGTGCCACTATTTTGGGGCCTGAAAAAAAGTTCAAATCAATGGGCCGTTTTGGTTGCTTTGTTTCAAGAAAGACCTCAAGGATGGTCTATGGGCTTGTTAATAGTATAAAGACATACTACGTTTCCTTATATGAAGGGCATACTAAGAGTGAGTATATTCACTCTGAAATGATTAGCATGCTGCACAGCTGTATCACAACAAGAAGGTCTTCTGTTCAAATGCACTGGGTTGTTGGAGCCTTCACTGTGCCTGCATGGCTTCTCTCTGGGTACTCCAGACTCTTCCTGCAGTCCCAAAGTATGCAGTTAATGGGGTTAGTTTAACTGGTGATTGGTGTTGTCCACTGTTGTGAGTGTGAACTGGTTGCCCCTCTCTTTGTTTTAGCTCTGCAATGGATTGGCAAACAATGTAGAATCTTGCCTTTTACCCTTTAAAGCCCTCTCATGGCTGTATGATAAAGCCAAAGTGATATCTATGTGCTATAAGCTGTCTAAGAAAAGGAACTATTAAAATATTTCCATTGTCCCATAGGCACAGTGTTATTTTTTTTATTATTGACCTACACTTCTATCCACATTTATACACTCTACTGCCTTAAATGTAGAGCAGGAGCTGCGGGCTACAGACTGCTAACACAAAACCAGTTCTATTGTCTTGCCCTGACACACATTTTTGACTTGACCTACGTACAAAGACAGGAGTAGATAGAAAAGCATCTTACGTGTTTTACCACTTCAGGAATATATATTGTTTATAAACTGTAAGACGACCACTGAAGCATCTCAACATTGTTGTTGAAGATTAAATAAAAGGCATGTCAGGAAAGTTTGCAGGACCAACTGAAAGAAGGAAACTGCCACGCGTGAAGGTTTCTTACTGTAGTGTGACAGGTCCAAAGATATAGTAAATGTCACAATAGCGATGAGGACTTGAACGAGAGAGACAGTGCAAAGAGTTTTTGTTGTTAAGAAGTATGAAGATAAGAATGTAGAATTCTTTTCAAGGATGCAGTACAGGAAATTGTTTGATTCTGGCAGAAAGCTTTGAAAGGCGCCAATTTCACTGTCAATTGGAGAACTGATGTGACATGCACAAACACGCTGCTAAAGTTGCTGAGTAAAGGTAAAGTTTTGGCATTTTTTAGGGAAATGTCTCCTCAAAAAAATGAACATGAACTACCAGAAGACACTCTCCATTAATAATAGCATGTAGGAAAAAAACACAATCAAGATCGGGTCTGCGGCAACTTTTCAAAGCCAACTTTTAGGAAGCATGCCGAAATTGCAGACAAGCCGACAACTAACATTAGACAAAGGAGATCAATGATATGTCACTATTAATGTTGCTCCACCTGCGTCTGGCCCACAGGCCTCCAAAATTGGACCACAATACAAGTGAACCCACTGCAAATCAAATCCATACCCTTCAAACAGCATTCACCAATGCATTTGAAAGGGAGGTTATTACAAAGTCCTTATAATGTTTGATATGTAGCTTTATTAGTAATATATAAAATAGCTAATATACCTTTATATTTCCATTTTTGGGTTACGCTGGTCACATGAAGTTGCATTTACTCATGTGAAGATAAAAAAAAGGTATAAATGAAGAAAAAATGAATGAGAGACCTAAATGAAGCTTCAGATTATCTGCATTTCTACAGGGATTCAGGAGCTGCTTTTCTTCCCTCCTCTCAATGAGATCCAGGTCTCTTCCCAGTTGCCTAATTCACACAGACATTAGTGTTTGGTTGTGTCTCTTTCACCTGTCTTCTTCAACTGACATTGTCTAGCTGTTTCAGTTTCATCCTGGATCCCCTGAGCATAGCTAAATGGGCAGGATGACAGTGAGGGGAAAAAAATGAGAGCGTTTCAATGGAGTTTCATTTCAATTCAGAGCTTTTTCTTTGATGATATATAAATTGACATGTGTGATAGCAGTTTACTATAAATCAATTTAACCCTGAAGTAGCCAAACTATTTTTTCACCTTGTCAGGATTCTTGTCTATCACTGCAAAACATTTTCTTTCTTTAATAAATAGAAATAGAAGGGCATCAGGTGTAAAAAAAGCAACAAAAAAAAGCATTTAAATAAAAATAAAAAGCATTTAAATAAAAGCTTTTGCAGCAATAAATCTTTAAGTACTCGAGGTCTGCTAGCCAAGGTTTACTGCAAGGCATTCATTATAATGTTAGATAAAATATACTTGTCGCATCTTGTACATATTGACAACAGTTCTAACCAAAAAACCTCATTTGGATTCATGACTCTATCAGACCTCTTACCCCTGCTTTTCAGTCTAAGCCTCGTCTAATCTGGTATACATAAACTTTTGTTTCATTTCCCTTCCTTAAGGATGGCTTCTTGACAGCCACCCTTGACATTAGATGGATCAGCTAAAGCCTGTGATTCATCTCTCACGTCATGTGTCTGGTTTCTTGCTTGATCATTTCTATTTCTATGGACATAATCTTCAGATACTGTTCATCTGCTGTACACATTCATTTAGGTCTGATACTTTTCAGCAAATAGCTCTTTAGAAATCACCTTGTTGGTGCAAAAATACAATTTTATATATGTCAGAGTGTGTTATCTTAAACTAAATATATGGGAACAAAGTATATTTTTGTAACATGCGGCATGTAAAAAAGCATAGATAGGCATTCGATTGGCTATGGCAGCAATAGAAATAGAACAATAGAACAATAGAAATCTAATCTGGGTCCTCAGCTGCATGATTTGGTCACATCATCACAGTCAATTACCAAAAAATGGCCAGTTCCAGCAGATTCCAGATGTGGACACTGAGTCATTGAATTCTCTTTCCTCCTTGAAAGCAGCAAGTTGACTGTGAGCCCTGGGTGTTATTAATAGCCACTGCAGGGGTGTTGAGGGTCTTTTTACTGTCAAAGGGTGAGGTGGCAGCGCTTTCAGAGCAGTACTGAACCAAAGGCAACTGAACAATGATTTAAACTCAGATAAAACACGTTTCTCTTTTATTAATTTGTTTTTAAAATGTAAAGGGAGGAGTGCAACAATCGACCAGAGGATGGCAGTGTTGACTGTCACTCCATATGAAGCTCTTATATATGTTTATCGTTATGTGTCGCTCCAACTTTAATCAGAGACAAATCAAACAATTTGGGTCACTAAAGTCTCTCCACTTCCCTAATAGCAGATTATAAGAATAAGAAAAGAGATCAGTTATTTAACCTTTCTTTAGTAGTAAAAAGTTATTTCCCTGTTACAGCAACAGAGCACAGAAATGAAAGTGCTCCTTTTGGCTGTTTTCCACTGTGTTATGTGTAACAGATGAGAGCAGCAGGAGGGTCCAACATTATTCATGTCCTGAGGCCCACTACAGCAGCACAGGAGGAGTAATCTTTGGTTTTACAGCTTGTTTTTTTCTTCTTCTTTTGATAGAGCTATTTCTTCACCGAAGTTACTACATTCAGCTGGTTTTTATGTACTTCTCTTAGACTCGTTTTAGAATTCTGGTGGTTTTTGTCTGTCATTGCTTTTCTAAAATGAAGCAGTTAATACCGCACACAGTCTTTTTAGTGTTGGCTTGTCACATAGCGTTTTATGTTTGAAAAGACAACAAGATAAGTTGTGTGGTTTCAAAGGTGAATCAGCTTGGACTGTGAATTGAATACCAGCCAATTAAACAAAAAAACACAGAGAAAAAACAAAGTACTAAAGTCTGAGTCATAATCACTTTAACAAGCACAGCAACAAATTTTCATCTTCACTTGCTAAATAGGCATGTTTAATTGTTTTTTACTGTGATGTTGAAAAAGTGTAGGTCATTGGATGGGATGAGAGTGACTAGATATATGTGTTTTACTGTTAATGATGTACAATAGACAGATAGATGGACAGGCAATGTAGAATAGTATATATTTCCAAAACAGTTAAACCTAATAAAAATCCCTGAAAACCCAGTTCAGTTTAAACTTGTATGATTTCTGTATCCAGATAATGACAAAAGTCTAAGTTAAACAGGCCTAACATAGCTGCAGCAGGATAAGCCTGTGTGTTCATTAGCTACAGTGTATGTGTTCTAATACTTTATCTCTCTAACTGGCAATCTCAATTATTGGCAGAGTAGCAGAATTAATATTAGTTTTAACTCGGATCAGCATCCAGCTGCTTAATTTAGATTGACTTCTTGCTTTCTAGCCAATTTATCTGCTGCTAAACAATTAAAAAAATGTATATAGAGTTATTTGAGAAAATTATTCTTCCTTAAACAAGACAAAGCCCAGTCAAAATACTACAACCACAGCGACAGGCTTTCCCGCTCACTATTAAGATGCCTCTCCTCCACCAAGTGAGCTCATAGCAACCGACCAAGCTGGAAACCTCTGTGTATGCCACAGAAGGAGCCAATCAGAGGTGTTTGTCAGCGATGCAAAAATCAAAGAACAGCTCGCTGCAGCAGCCATTCTCCAAGTTTTTTTTTCTTTTCATGTCATTTAAAAGAAAAAAAAGAAAGAAATTGACTTCAGAACGAGAAAGCTGCTTTCCACGGTTGATCTAGTGAAGCCTAGAAAGACACAGCAAAATCCATAGATCTGCTTATCGCTGCTGCTCATACTCTATTAAGCATTAACCATTTTGGTTAGTATAGGAAAGGCTTCCACAGATGAAGACAGTGCTGTTTGACCAAGATTAAAACAGCAAACCAGCAGTGCTCTCTACTGGCAAGAGAACGTTTTAATGCTGTTTATCTCTGTACACTCTGCAGCCTTTATCAGAGTTGCAGGCATGACAAAGGTTTCAGTCAGGACACATGATCCTTTCATATGAGAAATATGGAGTGCATTTCTTTTCAGCGTGGGACATAAAAGTATTATTATATACCTAAAAAACGATGTGTAAACTCTAACTTTGTGCCACATGTATTAATCAATACAAATGTCTATTAAAGATCATTTAAAAATGTGTATTTTAGATCAAATATAAAATAAGACTACAATACACACACCAAGCTCCATCTGATTTAGATGAATGCTGGAATAAACATAACTATCACTGATATTAACATATAAATCTGCCAGATGTAATTATCAACAACTGAAGAAGGCTGTGCTGCACATCACGTACACTTCTTAACAGATAATATTTTGCCTATTTGTGGAATGCAGCAGTGGACAATATTTAGCAAATAGTCACTATATATGTAATATAATGTGTCTTCATATTGTTAAAAATTCAGTGTTGGAAAATCACCCAATTAAATTAAATCAAATGAATGAGTAAGCACACAGTACTATCTAGATTTGCTTGGCCTTCAGAGCTTTAGCATGGTTCTCTAAAGATCTCAGATATGAGGAAAAAGAGCAAACACAAAGTTAGTCATTACAGCCATTGATAAGGAAATTGACCTCTGGAACTGACCCCATCCTACATTATGAACTTTGTGAATGAAGCATTTCTGGCACTGCTGTCAGTTTCTATGTCACATGCAGCTTTTGTCAAAACACATACATCTTAATTTTTTTCAAATATAACAGCTTTGTTCCAAAAGTATTGTTCAATAACAGATGACAAAATGTTATTGCATATTTAATATGCATATGATGTATGCTTCCAAGTTTAAGTTTGGAAGTGAAATATATGTTCAGTCAGTTTATCCTTAGACAAATGTTCCTTTGATAATGGGTTACCTATAAGCAGGAAAAAAAAACAAAAAAAAACTGAAAAACGTCATAAATTCAGTCAATGGCTCAGTGCACTGTGTAATCTTATCTCTTTAACACTGTATCTCAGTTAAAATCTACAGTAAATGCACTCAGTGGCATGACTCTGCCAGCCACCTGGGCTGACAATATTTTAGAAAGCTTACAAAGAAATGAGATACATAAAAAGAGAAATTTCAGCACAGCAAAAACCGCAGAGAGGAATGGAAAGTCTAAAATATTCTCATTTTGCAGACTTTGTTATTATTATGCTATTATTATGACACTGAAATGATCAGTATTGATGCTGGGAAGAAAGGTTTAGAAAGCCCAACTGAAAATTCTAAGAAAAAGTACATGAATAAATGTACTTACTAACAACTCTGACGGAAATGAATGGGTTAATGGTGCAGAAAAAGTAGACCTGACCAAAAAAAAAAAAAGAAGCTTGGGGGCTTGGTGGACTTTTCATTCAACATACAGTTGCACAAGGATCAGTCATTCACTATTACACAGGTTGTCTGCCTTAAATCATGACCTCTGAAACTCAAGGTAAATCTTTTCTGGCCTTTAACTATTAACAATTTTATAATTTAATGTTTATTTCTTATTTCTTAACCATATTTTGCATTCTATAATGAATTTATGTATTACATTTTTATATTTACATGTTAATATTCTCTCCACAGCTAGTATGCAAATCACTGCTCTGATGGTAGTCTGGATATTGGGAACATCACTGGTGTTTCCACAGTCAGACACAGCAGCTACAGAGAAGGTGGCTGAAGATCCCATTCCCTGCTCTAAGGTGTGCACCTGTCAATACGATGATTTCATCTCGGAGCTCAACATGTACTGCAGTTTTCACAACTTCACACAAGTACCAACTGACATGCCACCATCCACTTATTCTCTCTGGCTGGATGGCAACCGGTTTACAACGCTCCCAGCCGCAGCTTTTCGGGATTTGACCAACCTGGACTTTTTAAATCTTCAGAATGGCCAGCTGACGACTATTGACCCTCAGGCTTTCAAGGGCCTTGGGTCACTAGCACATATGCACCTTGAGCGGAATCGCCTCCGGGTATTACCAGGTACAGTCTTCCAGAATACACCCAACCTTGCTTCACTTAGTCTGCATAACAACCAACTCAGTCGCATTGAGGAAAGACTGTTTGCAGGACTCTCACAAATGTGGCTTCTTAACCTAGGTTGGAACTCATTAACGGTCTTACCTGAGACAGCTTTCCATGACCTGCAAGGTCTGCGAGAGCTGATACTCGCAGGAAACAGACTTGCTTACTTGCAGCCACAGCTCTTTCAAAACCTTGGTGAGCTCAAAGAGTTAGATTTGACAGGAAATTACCTGAAGGTGATCAAAGCCAACGTGTTTCTTAAACTAACTAAACTGCAAAAGCTTTACCTGGGACAGAATCAGATTTTAACAGTGGTCCCCAGAGCTTTTGCAGGCATGAAGTCACTTAGATGGCTGGATCTGACAAACAATAAAGTGACTTCTCTACATGATGACACCTTCCTTGGCCTGCACAATCTCCATGTACTTCGCCTTTCTCACAACTCTATCACTGGAATTAGGCCTAGAACTTTCCGTGATCTGCAGTACCTAGAAGAACTAAGACTGAGTTACAACAGGATTAGAAATCTGGGGGATAGGATCTTCGAAGATCTTGGCCATTTAGAGGTCCTAGAACTAGAACACAATCAAGTGCAGGAAGCACACGTGGGGGCTTTCACAGGCCTCTCTCATGTGGCTGTCATTAACCTTTCTGGAAGCTGCTTCCGCACTCTTCCAGACCAAATGTTCAAAGGTCTGCCAAGGCTTCACAGCCTACATCTGGACAGAGGCTGCTTAACTAAGATAACAACTCAAGCTTTCAGAGGACTGTCTGGTTTAAGGAGGCTATTTCTGCAACGCAACAATATTTCTGTTGTGGAACACCAGAGTTTTGTGGATATGGTAGGCTTATCGGGACTTGATCTGAGTTCCAACAAGCTGGGTGCTCTCACCACCCATACATTCTCTGGCCTCAAGAATTTGGAGTACTTGCTGTTGTCCAACAATGAGTGTAGACAGTTTTTGCAAAATGGCACAAGGCAGATTCTTCCAAGGCTGCGCTACCTAGACTTGAGAGATAATGCCTTAACAAGCTTGGCCCCAGACTTCTCTGATAATATAGAAAAACTATTACTGTCTGGAAACAGGTGGAAATGTGACTGCAGCAACCTCCCACTTAGAAACTACGCGTTGAGGAAGTCACAGGTGATTCCTCGGCTAGTGGAGACCCACGCAGAAGGTGAAGAGCCTGATACGACAATCACCATATACAACAACATCACATGCACCAGCCCACCTCGCCTAGCAGGTCAGGACTTACGGGATGTGGACGGTGAACACTTCCAAAACTGCTAAGCTGCACTACAAAGACAGTTTTATGGAGCTGGTTGGTTAAAATTCTGCTATCAGCATTAGCATTTCAACATTGTAAATTACTTAAGTTTGATTTGAACATCAAAACTGCAATACTGAAATGTGTTTCATGTTCTTATATAGCTATTAACAGATAAGCTCCTGCCATCTCATGCTTTTACAGAAAATGCTATTTGTTTCTAAACATATCTGGATTCTCTTCAAAGGAAATCCCATGAAAACCAATATTCCTTTTGCTTCATTAGATATGTTAAATATGTGGTTGTGGTTGAATGTGATGACAGTTGGCAGATTGTCAACACTAGGAAAAACAAAATGTGATGCAGCAACTTCACAATGCTTTGTGACACATCAATTTATGTTAGTATTAGAGAGCATGATGGAATGTGAAGAGCTCAATTTGTAATACCTTTGCTGAAGTGCTTCATATGGATATGAGTTTGCCTGAGATATTTAATAAAACATTTCAAATGTGCAAATGTGGTTCATTGACTTTTGCTAAAATAGTTATAAAATGATCTGTAACACAGATAACTTAACTTTAGCACAGAACGTATTAAGATTATGATAAGGCCTGACAGTACTTTAATTGCAGTAATTTCAAGCAAAGTAAAATAATAATATTAATAATTATCATCATCATCATCATCATCATGGGCCTTTGAAATTTGAAGAAATGTTTGAACATGAATAACTCAAAACATTTCACAGATTAAATCCTGGCATTTTCACTGGCCTGGCTTACCACAAAAATGAAACAGGATCTGTAATTTGGAACAAATGCATCAAAAATGTCTGAGTATTGGTTAGTTAAAATTAGAAAAAACATCAAGCAATCCTGTAAAATCGTATGAAGGCCTTGAAATAGTAGGTATAGTATGGCTATGCACAGCACCTGTAGGGGTGTCCAAATTCATAGCCTGCATCAGAGGCGGAGCCAGACATTTGAAACACCTGGGGCTTAGCCCTAAAGGGTAGTATGCATGTGGGATTATTATTTTAGAAATGACTGAAAGACTGAAAGATTAATAGGCTCTGTTTTGAGTTTTGTTCAAAAAAGAATGACTTCATATAGGAAAAAAATATATCACATATGCAGGACACCATAAACTAGTTTTTTAGTTAAGCAGCAAGGCAGAACAAAGTCGGGCCTGTATCAAGACACGAGGACTAAACCCCAATTCAACCAGACCAAGAACTGATCTGGAATTAAAACAGGACTACAACAGTTCAAAATCAGGACTACTGAGGACTTAACCAAGACAGAACCAGAATCAGAACTAGATGATAGTAGCACTAAAAATCATCATAGACCTGCACTACACTTATTTTTTAATTCTACCAAAGTCCACTATTTAGACTGAGAAAAGTTTATGTAATTATTTAGCCTTGTTGTGCAAACAAGCCTGCATAACTTAATATAGAATTTGAAAAATAACAAACCTAAAAAGAAACACTAGGTACAAGATACATGAGGACCTATGATACGGTGATACTTTTGGTAAACAACCATTTGACTAACATGTGTGTCTCACCTGCTCTTGTTCCATCTCTGTTCTGTCCTCATTCTCCTCCATCTCCCTCTCTGCTCCTCTCTCTCCCTCTTTGTGCTGACAATCATCAAATATACAGTTGAAACCAGATATTTACACACTCTTCAGATAAAAACACTTTTTTAATTGTAACATCAAATCAGACTAAATGTTTATTTTTTTAGATTGATAAATATAAAAAACATTTGTTAATTTTAAGAGTAAAGAGATAAACTGTCTGTATTTCTTAATTGCAAATGGCACCAAATTGTATTCAAAATTGAGCCACACTTATGGAGCTCCACAGTTCTTTTCCTGGTGTTTTGGTTGACATCTTTGGTTGATTTTCCCATTTCAAAGAAACAGGCTGTGTTTTGCCTTATATGCATCCACAGGTGTGCCACCAATTTACTCACATGGACTCTGCTAACCTATCAGAAGCTTCTTCAGCTCAGAATGGAATCGTCTGGAGTTTTCTTATTAATTAACAATAAACTTAGTGTATATGTACTCCTAAATTTGATGAAAGTGATAAAAAATAGACAGCTCTGTCTCTCTTTATTCTGACATTTAACTAATTCAAAAGATATTTCAATATTTATCCAAAACAAAACAAGTTTACTCTAAATTGATGTTGTACAGTAAAAAAATGTTCTTGTGTTTTCCATAAAGTGTATGTAAATATCTGGTTTAAACTGTGAATATACTGCTGTGTATTGAAATTCCTCTTGTTTTGCATAGAAATATACTGAACAACATAGTAAGCATAATATATAAAATAACATTTACCTGAGTTTTTTCTTTGAAAGAAGAAGAAGAAAGTGTGTACTTTATTGAGCCCCGTGGGGAAATTGCTCTCTGCATTTAACCCATTCACTTAGTGAAGCAGTGGGCAGCCATTGGGCGCCCCGGGAGCAGTGTGTAGGGACGGTACCTTGCTCAGGGGTACCTCAGGGTAGCTGTTAAGGGGAATCGAACCCCCGACCTTCCGATCATGGGGCAACCACTCTACCTACTGAGCTATCCCTGCCCCCTTTTTTTTTTTTTTTTTTTTTTTTTTTTTTTTTTAGAAGAAAGAAGAAGAAAGAAAGAAGCCTCTAATGTCCATTCTTATATTTCAGTACATAACTGAAACCGATTTAGTCGGGGAGGGTAAGAACTGAAAATATGAAATAAACACACGTAAGCTAAGACTCTAAAAAAATAGCATTTGTTCTGCTTTTCATTTCGCCATTTGTTGATTCACTTGAAGAGCAAGTAACGTAATATTGGTCAAGTGATCAGTTTGATATCAATCTTTCGTGGTTCACCGTCATATTTACATTATTTGTACGGTAGGAATGATTTGCTTTGGTACCTGGTCAAACTTAAGCTCTCCTTAGTATGGCTAGCTCCGTTTCTCCAACAGCGCACACAGGCAGCAGCTGCCCCGCCCTCTCGCTCAGTCGCTTAGTGCCTGAGCTCGGATCATACCAATATCAGGGGGGATTCACGCACAGTCGTAAATTCCCTCAGTGTGCACTATGTGCTTCGAATATTGTGTGTACTTTTTGTTTTATACAGTTGTCAGCCAGGCATCTAACTATGAAAAAATTGCACTCCAAAAGACCCCGGGCTTCTGACAAAACAACCCGGGCTTAAGCCCAGTAAGCCACCCTCACGCTCCGCCCCTGGCCTGCATCCACCTGAGGACCCGGCCTTCGCGGTCTACGTGGGCCGGGTCCTCCGAAGTCCCGGTAGGCCGGAAGTGAGCGGCTGTGAAATTGGACGGTCTAGCCTTCAGTTTTGCGTCATCAGATGTCTCGGTGGAGTTAAATAAACTCAGCCGTCTGCTCCTTTCTGTCTAAAATATAACAGGACACTGGCGTAAATATTCGATCATCTCAGACTTCTGTTTAATCGGTTTTCTGTTTGACGTTTATTCAGCTGTATGAAAACTATAACTTTAAGCAATTTTAGCACGGTAGCTAGCAAACTAGGAAAATTCCTGTTTAAAAGGTCATAAAAGAGTGTTAGCCAGCATAAAAAGAACATTTCCCTATATTTAGAAAAGTTACATCCTGGTGAGCTTACCTGCCCTAACACACACACAACGCAACTTTGGAACACTATGCCAATTTAGTACTTGTTTGCTTTCACATTTTCGCGAAACTTTCGCGTTTCAGTATGGGAATTACTGGCAGCATTTGAAGGCAACACTGTTGTGAAGCTTCTCGTTTCCAATGGTAACCAAGAAGTACCCAGGGACTAGCAATTACACATTCAGCTCAAAGACACACCAACAACACAAAAAACGTTCTTACTTTAAATTAGTTTCTTTTTATACATTGTTATAAATGGATTTTAACCGTTCTTCGTGTTGGAATTCAATTTTGGAGAAAGTTAAACCAAATATTCCTACCATGGACTTTGACCTTTCACCTGTAAGTTGTGTTTTTAAACTTAAATCTTGCTAACGTCCGCTAATAACTATTTATTTACACAATTAATGCCGTTTTAACGTTGTATAGCCAGAGAAAGACGAAATCATCGCCATATATGAAAGACCAGCTGCTCTTTCCCTGAAGCTTCCTGAGGACTTCAACAGTTTTTCAGTAGATGCTGAATTTGAGGTCAGTGAATTTTTTTTTTTTATTCTTAATGATAGAAAAATCATGAAACCCAAGCAAACGAATGACTGATTATGATGACATGAATGATAATAATAAATACTCAATTTCCCTCTGTTTCTGTGATTCTGATTCTGAATGATCATTGTTATTTCTTATTTTTATTATTTTTATTTGTCTCGTTTCCCTCAATCAGGAGCTCCCAAAACCATTATCTGAAGAGATTTGCAAAACGATGGATGTTAGTGAAACTGTAGAAAGCAGTACATTAGCCTGTGTGGATGATGCTGAGGTGGGATATACTGGTCTGGTTAGAGCACAGCACCATAAAGCCACAGCATTTTAAATGTACTTTGTTTTCTTGTTATCATTAAAGGCGGGTGCTGGTGAGGATAATTCTGAGGTGTTGAATAAAGGAGTCAAGCTGAAGGCCTCTTTAAAACCAGACCTGGAAAATGTGAAATCCTATGATGGTTGCCCTGTTCTCTCACTTGCTGTAAGTTTGAAGAGTAGAAAAACATCATATGAAAGCAGTTATAAACAATGCAAGTAAATATTCTCTAAAAACTTACATTCAGAGCCTTGACCAGTGGGACTTGGATGATGCCCTTAAAAATCTAAAAGAGAACAAGCTGTCTTTGCAACCCCATGTAACAGTGGCACCCCTGAAAACGCATCAAGGTAAGTCATTATGAAACGATTCACTGAGGCTGTAGTGATCGATGACAGGTTTATGAACTGAATCTTTGTTTTGCAGGTGGTGGCACAGACAAGTTGCAGGAGAATATAATGGAGAAATTAGCTGCTTTCTGTAAGAATCAGACTGCGTCTGTGTTAGAACCTGTGAGTCCAGACTCCGACAAGTAAGTCATATCACTGCCCAGGATCCGTGAGCCTTTAAAGATAATATTATTATAATAATCGACCTTTTTCTTGCAGAGAAAATAGAATGTCGAGCAGATCAGTGGAAAAGTGCGGAATAGATTTGCAGTTAAGCCACCGGGAATGTTCCACTGTTTATATTGACCTGCGTTGCCCTGATCCCTCAGTAAAACCAGCAAGAACATCCCCAAGTCTTCCATCAGAGACGTCAGCCAAACACAACAACACTCACCAGAAAACATCACCTGCAAAGAAAAACAATTTAAAAGTGCACCGTGGATTGCATATGGGAGGCAGGTAAATACATCCTGCGTCAGGAACGTTGGTCACACTTCAGTTGTGCTTGTTTTCTTCATGCTCATGTTGTCATTGCTGTGCTTGCAGGGAAGAGACTGGAAAGAGTATGTTGCTTAAAAAAGTAAGGGAGATGAATAGAAATGAGAATAAATATCCTGATAAACGTATGCGTCATCCAGAGCTCGGCGTGGAAGCAAGCACAGATGTTAAGTCAGAACATCTGTGGGTAGATAAACAATCCGAACCTGAAGTGGAAAGCCCACAAACTGTTTTAGGAAGTTTAGTTAAAGAACCAAAACAGCAGAGGTATGGAGTTTGTTTTGTTTGCCTTTATTTGTATTAACTCTTATAAACAAATATGTTAACCGCGATGATGACGAACTATTAGGGACCAACTGAGACGACGGGTTAAGAAGGCGTCTCACCATGAACAAGCCCAGGAAACTCTTAGGCAGCTGGAAAAACATTGTCCAACCAAATCTGTGTCCGGGAAGCAGCCAGCTGCCGAAATGACTGATGTTCTCTATGAGTTTGTAAGTGTCACTTAATTCAGAGTAAATGCACAGTGCATTTCCCTACACTTACTACTTCCCATTTTTCAGGAAGCATCTCATCAAGAGCCAATCAGCACACTACCAGCAGGTATTGAAAGTAAGGGCTCCTTGCTGCTGAAAGTCAACCTCTGCAGTCCTGGTGTGATAGAAGACAGAGGACATGGGAAGAGAAAATATCCAGCTGCAACCAAATTGCACATCTATAACACTTTAGTGGCATGGTTTCTGTCTCTGGTTAGTGGACAGTGGCTTCTATCTTCTTATGTTAGCCATACTGTAGTTTGTTTTTTTGAGTTCTTTCCCCTCTGTGTTCATGTTTTGTCAGGTCGGTTCAGAGCCACGTAGCAGTGAAGACAAGATCAGTGCAAAGGTCCCATTCTGGGTTGCAGGACTTCACCAGCTGTGGACAGAAGATGGACTGGCTTTGCATGTTTTAATTGTGGCTCGTCACTGTTATCCAGCAAGGGTACATGCAAAACAAAAGAGGAAGAAATTACACACACAAAAAAACATTTAAACTGCACAAAACTGATCTTTTAAATTCTGATTTGAGCCAATTCAGTCTGTGGCCTAAATCAGACACAGGTCTGTATATAGTTTGCAAAGATTGTAGGTACATCATGAGTTCAGACTGAACAGTAAAATCAGAATTCATGTCACCGGTCTCTAACCTGACCTGAGAGTTGAGTGGAGATGTGCTGGCAGACACAGTTCCTTTTTTGTAATTACCCCCCTGCAACTTTTAGCTAAAACTTTCACCACCAGGATGCAAAATTTTACCAGCGACTCTTACTGCTTTTGAGACTTCTTTGAAGCTAACTTAGTTCCTCAAGAGGCTCTACCCTTTCCCAGATTGGCATTGTAAAATGCTTGTAGAAGTTTTTTTTAATGCTTTGCCTGCTTAAATAAAGGATAAAGTGACATGGTACTTGGCATGACATGAAAGTATGGCCTGGCTCTAGTTCAGCTGCACAGGCTATCGCTTCAACAAAGTGGTCTGATGTTTTGGATATAAACTCGTTGTGATTATCTTTTCACATTAAAAAAATTTTTAGCTATTTTTTTGGAAGGAATTTTACTGTCAGAGTCAAGATTCTCCTTCCTTTAACAGCATCCTGACACCTAATACAGAAGTAATAGCCACTGCATCAGAAACAGTATGTGAAAGCTTTGTTACTGAATGGGCAAACAAACAAAGGGATGTAAACCGTGGCTCAGATTTGAGTGCTAAGGCATGCAGTGTGAATGCAGCCTTTGTCTCATGAATTTGACAGTGACGCAGATCTCATATTTGTTTTCTAGAAACGGGACACAGACGTCTATGCACCTTTCTATAATAATGTCTGCAGGTTCCTCTCTGAGACCTCACTCACTGCAATTACCAGCTGGCTGCCTCACCTTAAAAACCTGTTGGACCAGCGACCCTGCACCTCTCCCATCCACCTCCCTTCATCTTGTTTAAATTGTTTTATCTCTGCCACCTCCAACCAAACGGTGGGTTGCTGCAGGAAGGTTGCTTTAAGACTCCCAACATCAGAGCACTCAGATGTTTTTCCTTCCTGCTCACTGTATTTTGTTTTTTGTTTTTTGTTTTTTAGGTCATAGAGAGGACATTTGGTCTAAGTCCAGGTTTTTACTGGCAGACAGTGGAAACTCGGGATCGTGCTTTTAAGGGGAAAGAGACCACACAGGAGGTGCACACAGAGGTGAGCGGGGTGTCTTTAAAAGTGCTATCTGCAGGAGTAATTGTGCTTTCTTTAACGGCTTTCTTTTGATTGCAGGAAGCACAGAGTCAGAGGAACAGCAGGGACTAAATTTATTTTTACTCGACTTTGTTGTAGGTGTCAGTTGTTCTGGGGTGCAGTGGCTTCTTTCAACATCCTCTTCTAACACACTACACCCTCCAGCTGGTCCTAGACTCAGGACTCGATGTGTGTGGTCTCCGGCTGCTTTATCCACCACAGGAGCTTCTGAGTGAGCGCTTTGGTAGGACATAACTAATACCATCTGTGCTTAAAGTTACTCCACTTGGCCTGGATGCTTGTTTTTTTACTGATTAAAAAAAGCCTTTGAAAACGTCTCCTCTCATTCAGGTAGAACAGCGGGTAGTCTGAGAGACCATGAGCCCTGTCATCCCGTTGTTACTCTAGCAGTCCGAGGTCCTTATGCCCACTCCTTGTTGAAGGACATAACTAGCTCCTTAGATTCTCTGCGGCCCAAAAAGGCAGAAACCACTTCCAGCGATGGTCTACACTGCAGAGATCAAGAACCACCATTCATCTATTCACCCCAACTGGCCAGTCAGGTCCACAGTGAGCTGTGCCTGTGGTTTTCAGGAAGACTGCAGGGAGGAAGTGCACAGGATCACAACAGGTGTGTGGAAAATGTTCTTGAACTATGTCCATGAAGTTGTTTTTTTTTTTATCAAATAACTGATTATTGCACATTTTCCACCACCCTGGACAAATTCCAGGGTATTTATTACATTTAATTGATGCCATTAACTGATGGGTGTTGGTGTAATCCTGTGGGGATGACTGGAGCTTATTTTAAAGTGTTACAGTGTGATGTTTTTAGAATCAGCTACCTAACATTTTCTTTTTAGAAGTGTGCCTTCAGATGACAGAGCTGGAGCCATCCTGTCCAATCCAAGCAGATCATCTTCTTTCCTGTGTGCCACAACTAAAGGTATGATAATTCAGCAAGTCCAAACTGTCACAGTAGGGAAAATTTGTCAGTGCTTACCTTTCATTTTTAACTTTTATCATCCTGAGTCAAAGTCCTTGTTTGTATCAAGGATAAAAACATTCTACTTGAGTGGAGCTCCTCTTCTTTCTCTCCCTAATTTGTGTAGCTGATTTCCTCCTCTTGGTGTCACCTGTTGTTCCTCCATGCTGCTATGGCCAAGTGCTGGCTGTATGTGAACGCAGAGGCTTCAGTCTTAGAGGGCTGCAGAGACTGCAGGTTCATAGCCACGGGGCCTCCCTCCTGGGCTTCAGCAGCTTCCAGGTAGAAGAACCAAGACACTCGCTCAGTACACAGAGTCTTAGAGAGAGAAGCTCTAATCAATCAAATCTAAGCAAAAAAGGTTTTGAAAGTGATTGTCTTAGGTCTCAAGAATTATTCCTTCTATCTGTCTCAAAGGTTCATACTGAATTTGGAAAAAGAGCATTCAAATGCAGCTCTTTCCTGCTGGAATCAAATGAATTTAAGGCAGTTCAGGTTTCAAATGTTTTGCTTGAATAACCTGAATAATTAGTCATTATTATTGTACTGCTGTCCTTTGAGTTATTCTTTTTCGTGGTTAAATAAGGGTTAATAATAATAATAAAAATGCTAACAATAATAATAGAAGAGAAATATAATATGACTTTATTTTTACTCATAGGTACAAGTTAATCAGTAAAACATATAATAATATATAATTTGTTGGTAGGCATCTGTGTTCTGCAGTCCACCTGCTTCCACTCCAGATCAAAAAGAGCTAGAGCTGCCCTCTCACTGTCTCGTGTTACTGCTGAGAAAAGAAAATGCATCGCGTCACAGTGTCGGTCTACCATCAGGTCTCAAAATCTGTCTCAACCCTATAACATAATTCATCTCTGTAACGTGAAATGTCAAAATGTGTGTCTTATAATGCTGGAAGTCTTTGCTGTCAACATAATCTCGTCCAACTGTCATATGTTTCAGTGCTAATGAAAGAATTCAAAGCTCAAAAGCTTCTGGGTTACATTCACTCAGGAAAGGATGGTGTTCACACATCAGAGCCAAGCTTGTGTTTCCACACTGTACCGATCAACAAGAACTTATTCCAAAACTTTGGTAAGCAGTTTATGGTCAGTACAGATACGAGAAGACGATCCCGTGCTGTAACTCTCTACTTATATATGTTTTCTTTGTAGTTAGTTGCATGTGGGCAGTGCCAAATCCCTCCAGTGTGATCCTGTCTCATCACAGGTGTTCATTCAGACCTGACATGGAGCAGGTAGTAGTTTTGACTCTGTGTGGGAAGGACTTGACCCAAGGCCTCAGCCTCCTAAACAGAGTGCTGATAGAAGAAGGTAGAAGTATCTGAGAGCACAACTAGCTAAACAAACCTCATTCTGAGTGATTTTTTTTGGCCTCATCACAATTCTTTTAATTACCTTTATTGTTTCTAATTGATTGCAATACTTTTTTTTAATGTTATAGGTGATGAACAACATGCTAGATTTAGGCTCCTCAGCCTGAAGTGGCTTCCTGTGCTGACTCGACTTCAAGCCCAGGAGCTGAGCCCGTATGAGGTGGGAGATCCGCTCTGCTACACCAGCATGGAAACGCTGATGTCTTCTCCAGCTCTAGTGTGTGCTTTGAGAGGATTTGCTGATTTTTCTTCGTTGAGGAAGCTCCTACCGCATGACTGTCCTCAAAGCCTGAGTGTCCTCATGTCTCCCACACCTGAAGTGGCCCTCAGACAAGCCTCCCTTTTTTTCTTCGAGCATGAAATGATTCCCGGTAAGTTTGTTGTTCTCTATGAAAGGTGCTCTCAGTGATACATCAGAGCTGCTAACTTTCTGTTCAGACCCACAGATGCTGCTCACCGTGTGCCTGTTGAAACCACGAGCTTGGAATCACAGTCTCACTAAAATAGTCAGCAAACTTCAGCAGAGTGGCCTCACGTTGGTGGGCATACAGGTAGTGACCCATGACAAAAGTGGTGCTACTTCACTGCTGCGTGCAGAAAGTGGGCACAACCTGTGCTCTGGCCCCTCGCTGGCTCTCTGCCTTCAGGGAGAAAATGCTGTGAAGAGGCTGCTGGACATGCTGAGCCAAGAGGACTCTTCAATGTGGATGACCTGTCATGGTACGACCTACTTATAAGCTTCTGTGATCACTACCCTGTATACTCGTACACGAGAACAGGATTACCATGTAAGTATTATGTTTAAAATGTCAGTAACCAACGTTACAGGATCAGGATCGTATCAGCAAGCAATTATGGATGTAAGGAGGTTTTTTCCTGAGGGGCTCTGCTGTACTGAGACCAACACAATGAGACAGGAGCAGGTATGCTTGTTAAACACGGGACATGGGTAACCAGACTTCAAAGCCATCCTATGTTGAATACAAGGGTTGTAATTTTGGCTAAAAAACAGATGATTTGTTTTCCCCAGATACTCAGCTTATGTTCAGACCCATTAGCCTCCGTAGAGCGTCAGCGGAGCTGCACACTGACTCAAGCAGCTCAGGAAAGTCTTTCAGTCTCCTCTGAGTCACGACCAAATGGAGGTTCTGGTGTTTTCTTTAATATTTTATTTAATTATACGGTATTGTTGCTGACAAAACAGAGCTATGAGCACCTATGCCTTTTAATCATAACGCATTAGCCATGTACTCATATTAATGAATCCACATCTCCCCATTATTAAATATGACTCAGTTTAATTGACAACAGTGAACATTGCAGGGTTCACTAGTTATTTTTAAGCAAATATGTCCCTTTAAATGATTTATCTTTTTGGCAGAGGTTCTCTTGGAAAGGATGTTGAAATATGACTCAGTTCCAGGTAACCTTTGTAAGCTGTATGCAAACAAATGTTCTGTTTTGCTTGTTTGTTGGTACTAGGGTCCCTGAAGCACAGGCAAACAACCTGTCTGCTGATACCCTTGAACGCTACACCAGGCAGCCAAGTGCCTTCCCAACTGGAGATAGTGGAGCAGGTGCTGGGATCAGACTGCCATCTAATGGCAGGAAGGATGAGCATCCTAGATGATGAGCAGCAAAAACATATATCAGAGACACTTAAAGCGTCAAGCATAAGGGAGAAGGTGAGGAATGGGACCTTGATACAGGTTTATTTGGACCATAAATTCATGCAGACAGTGCAGTCAGATGCTGACTTTGGCTGTTTTCTTATGCTCTCAAAAGATCAACTCAACTCCTTGTCTCATCGTGGCTCTCCGAAGAGAAAATATCGCAACTGAGTTTGGCCTGATTCTTAAAAGGTATGGAGGAAAAACAAACTTGATAAACGTAGACTTTGTTTATTTATTTTTTTAAATTCTGCATTATTGCAACAGGATTTACAAGGAAAGGCCAGACCTGGAGCAAGTAGGGAAAAGCATTGTCTTCCCAGAAAATGAAAAAGAGGTACACCTGAAAAATATCAACTTTTGATTCTTTTTTATTCTTAATATATTTAAATAAACCACATCCTCAGCAGCTTAATAACCCTAACAATGTGTTAATATACATTTGAAGTTTGTTCATTTTATATTGTTTTCCAGGCTATGCTGCTGATATGCTACCTATTTGATACCTTGTCTTCTGAGAGCTGTGATGTCACTGTGCCATAAACATTCAAATGTGTGCACGTATAAGCATATTTTCCAAAGGTTGCTCCAAAAAGTGCATAGAAATTTATAGCTTTCACTTGTTTTACTTTTTAGATATTGTTCAATAAATATTTATTCAAAAACAGCATTTTGCCTCCTCTGCTAGTCCACTTCCTCTTTAAGGCGCAAAATCTTTTTCTGTCAGTTGTGTTTGAGACAAAAATTAGTCACACTTTTCAGATGAAAAATTATTTTAATTCTCAAGATGATAAAAATAATTTTGTGAACTCTGTAAACCATTGCATAACTGTAGTGTAACAATTTAACAAGTGTTAACAAACTAGTAATACACTACAGTAAATATGCGGTACACAATCCTCAATGTAGAAAAGAAACATCTAGTATTCTAAGACTTGCACCTGTTTTTGTGTTCACAACACAAAAATATCAATATATACCAACAGAATAATTTCTACAATTATCAGTATAGAATTTCCTACATATCCATACAGCTCATCACAAAATAAGGGACATATGTTTTAATCTATAATGTCTAAACCCACTTACATTAAGTAAATAGATCCATGAAATGCAGTTTCCTCAGATTTAACATTCTCTAACAAATCACTGTTTTACCCTGAGAAAAATACATTTCTTTCTTTATAGTTATTTTATGATTATGCTAACAAATAGAAACTTGAAAACTTGCATTTGTTTAAGTTCTAATAAATTTTATTGAATAGAAGTTCACAACTAGATGCTACATCATAATCAATTAACTGCGCTCCATAATATCCAGTGACCTATTCATTGAAATTCTAATTTAGAGCAATACATTCAATATTTCAGGGTTTCAATGTTAAAATAACATTTTTACTGAAATTTTCTAAAGTACATGGAACAACCGGCTCCACATTAAGATCATTTACTTTTGACTTTACACTAATATTTCTTTTTTTACTTAATTTGAACAGCTCCATACATGTACAAGATTGCATAAATCTTCTGGCTCCATTTTTATAATGTTAAAAACAAACAAACAAACAAACAAAAAAACAACAAAGAAGACACAACAACTAACAATAATGCAAAATAGATTAAACTATTCCAATGCAGAGCATAATGATACATCTATTACAGTTCATATACAAGAGTCTCCCTGTTTGGTGCTTTTCTTTGCAAACTGTTGGGTTTCTGATATCAAATGACAAATCCACATCAGATCTGTGTGTTCAGTGGTCGGGCGTTGCTGTGTTTTCTTGAAGTGCATGGCAAATACAGACGATTATCAGTCAGTTAAAAAAAAAAAATCTGCTTCATCCTCTTAAACTGGTGAAGCAAACCTCATTAGATTAGCCTTTTTCCTTTCGGCTGAATGTATGAGACATTTAGCGATCACATTATGGTCCACAAAATACTGTAAGGCACTGAACTTTTGATTCCAATTGAGCAAGTTATATTTTGTCTCTTCAATTAATCCACATTACAGAATTATTAAAAGGCACAGACACATTTGAAAGCGTAATTGGTCCGAGAGAAACAATTAAAGAAATCTGAAGAAATGTAAAGAAAAACCAAGCTGTGCTTCCAAAGAGAACGTTTCATTTCTTCTAGAAATTTTTGGCAGGTAGACTAGTCTCTAGAGAGACTGAGGGTCAGCAACAAATTAAGTGGAATTATGTCTGTATCTGCAATTGATGCGTCACAATTGTCATCTGTCCCCGGGAAAACAACAACTAATTTGGACCACGGCTTTAAGAAACAGAAAACAGAGTCGGATAAAAAGAAAGCACCTTACAGGCCTAGCATAACAGTACACAATGCTATTCATTTCCAAACTGATTTTTATGTAGATAAGCAAAAATCAACAAACAAAATTGACTTCACAACAGTAGTGAAGTTTATATGGCCACTTCAGAAGCACAAATGTCATTCACCTTTGACATTCCTTCACTGTAGACAACAATTAAACTTACACTGAATCCGCGCTTAAGGTCAGCATGTGCTTGCCAGTACTGCACAATGTGCCATAAACGTCAATGTATACTTAATACAAAAATCAAATGTACGAATACACATTTTGTAAGGATCTGACCCATGCATTTATAATCATCTGCCACTCACTATGACAAGCTTTAGATAGAAAAAAGAAAAAAAAAAGATTACTGTTAATGAACATTAACTATTTAAGGTACTAGGTGATTTACTTTTTAAAATCAATTTCACTTTTCATTAATGAAGACAAATGATGAAATGTAGTAGAAAAGAAATAACAATACAGGTCTTTGGTAAAACTACAAAACATGGGCTCAAGTCTGTTACTGTTGTAAGCGAAAGCCACTGGCAAAGTCCTGTTATTGACTCAGGATATACTGAATGAAATATTAATGCAAAACAAATTACAATAAATCCATCTAAAAATAGAATTCCTGCCACTCACAACGCTGTCTCACCTAGAGATTCGGGAAAGACCGAGCTATGCTGACAGCTACAGGGTGATCTGCCCAATACTCGAGTACTTGTCTGAATTCTGTTCAAGGGTAAATTTTCCCCTCACAATACATAATTGGACAGCTACTAGACCACCGCTTTGGTTCATTTTTAGATTTTCCCCACTAGACATCATTAATTTTGTTGGCTTCACAGGCAAAACAGAACAGAACAAAAGGATACTGTGAATTAGCTGCACTGTACACTGCTATCCAGTGTATAGGGGGGTGAGGAAACAAAGCCAACCTTCAATCAATTCAAATAAAAATAAACAAAAAAGGGACCATCTACTGTAGTGCAGGTCCTTGACATCATTTTAAGGATTTACAAAAGTACTGAAACTTAGACTGAAATGAATTTACAAATGAAGAATTCAATTTGAAACAAGAAAAAAAGATTAAGTCAAGTTAGATGCAGAAGACATTATTCCAGGATCTGAAATCTGAGCTGTGGATGCACAACAACATTCAAACATCTAAATGTTTACAAGAAACTACATTAATACCTTTTCCAGTAGCAGCGAAGCTTGCAGAAGTTATTAAGCCTTAACTACACTAAAATAAGTACAAATATTCTGGCAGTGTGACACAGTGCGAACATTTTTTTTTTCTTTTTTCTCCTTTTGTGTAGCTGGTTAATATATCGCATAACATGCAATACATGAAATGTTTAGCCTGCCTTTTATGCTTTAATATAATCATGAAAATCCTAAAATACCATTAACCTTTCTTGATATTTTTCCTCTGAGTTTCTTAATTGTCATCTGTGTAAATGTAAACAATGCATTTTCCCATTTATAAGTAGCAAAAAGTGTACCTGGAGATGCATGACTTTCTACTGGTTTTAAAGCAAGAATAAAAAGGGTTTTTTTTGTTTGTTTTTTTAAACACAGTAGAAGGTCATCTGAATTACGGGAATCTAAGCACAAACCCAACGCAGAAAATTACTGTGGAAATCTTCATTCACTGCAGAATCATTACAACAAACCCTACTGAACTGTTTAAAAAAAGCATTTTGTATGTTGCCGTATAAATTCATGTGGCCTAACTTTGCATACTCCCAAATCTTAAACTGGAAATCTAAATTCAAAGACTGAAGCTGCACCAAAAGAGCACCACAACCAAGGAATGAGTGGGTGAGTGGGTAGGTGGAGGGGAAGGTTCATTTCTAAGGGCAAAGTCAGGACACAGGCACTGACAATTTTCATATTCAATCATCTTCTGCAGAAATACTTAATGGAATTTGGCCAAATACACTGGCATATATTTATATTTACACACATATAGTCATAAACATGTCAATGCCTCTGCAGAATTAAAATACACATTTTGCAGAAAACGCGTGCACAAGCTTTGACTACTTGTGTTTGCGTTGACAATTCTACACATAACCTTTTGAACTAAGGCAAGGCACTTTAGAGTTAGAGGCCGATATGTTCTAGACAAGGTCAAGAGGCTAGATTCCTACAAAAAATAAGAGGAAAAAAAAAATAAAAGTGGGAAAAAAGGAAAGAAAAAAAAAATCCCAGTTTCAGGCTTATAGCAAATACAATACATGCTTCTCTAATGGATAGGCTATATAAATTTCTACAAAACAAAACTGATTGAAAAACAGCCTTAACATGTAGCATGTGCCTTACTGATATTACAGCTGCTGGTTATGCCTAAAGTGCAGTTTAAATTTGCACTTATTTGATTGAAATTTTTATAAATCTAGTTATGAAAGTAGAAACTATTAAGTACTTTTTTTTTTTTAATGAAATCTTAATATGTAGAACCATGCTATGATCTAACAATAGGAAACATGAAATATTCAATTATGTTTCACAGTACACACAAAAGCTTCAGACATTGTGTAGCTTATTATGTAGAAAACAAATGTATAAATCTAAAAAATAAAGACACAAAAGAATACCTACAAAGCAGCTTAAAGCAAATTTCTATATTTATATATATTTATATATACCCTTGAATAAAGTCCCAGGTCAACAAAGTGCTTTTAATAAGAAAAACTTCTTCAGAAAGTTGGTCAAAATAATGATGCTTGACTGTTTTGCATTTAAAAAAGAAAGTTGGTGAAATTTTATTTTGGAGGGTTTAAAGAAAATATGACTTTAATTAAAGAGGACTGCTTTAAATGGTGTTTTGAGATTTTCTCTTGATTTAAAGATGACAAACCTTACTGGATCTTTAGTATTTTATGAATCTGTTTTTTTACTACAATGAAAATGTGGTTTTCATCACATAAACAGTTCTCGTAGCGCTGTGTTTAATAATGAAATGTATACTAATTCAGCTTGACACGGACCTGCTTTGTGGTTCTCCATCACATACACCACCAGTGCACATATTGTTTTCCTGATCAGACTAATTGAGCTTAAAACAAATATGTGATTCCTGGATTAGACATCAGTCACTTGGTGCTAGGATGTCTGGTTTCTTGAATGGTTTCCAAATTGTTATTTTTTGATCCGGATGAGTTCCTCTGTAATTAAAGACATATCTGCTTTGAGTTTTGCTCACTTTAGCTTTACCATCAGCAGAATAACCTCAGCTTTGGATGGCCACCATGTTCCCAACATTTGCCAATTTTTGAGATGTCACCCTAACATCCTTATGGTTCAATGCTTTAATGTTTATTCACATTAAAGCAGTTCATAATTGTAAGTTATAAGCATTGCATTTAGATACAAACTCAGTCCTTATGTACGGAATTTTTAAGTAAGCTTAGTAGCAGACTTCTAATGTATAATTTTGTATGTACTCTTGCCTAGGTGGGATAGTAGACAGGTGGCTGTGTGCTAGGAGGACCTGATTTTATGTCCTGTACAATGTTTTAATCATGATTCCATATTATTCATTAACTAAGTGCCTGGTTTTCATATAGAAAGTGCTTGGCTATTTGATGTCAAGTGAACATAAAATGAGCAAAAACCACAACGATTGAATCCCCTGTATGCAATCTGATTGATAATACTATTTGTTTGGTCAGTCAAACACCATTTCATCCTAACAGACACTGCTGTGTAGAAAATTGTAATATTTATTAGTAGTTTTTCAAAGGGCTAATTGATTAAATAGTACCTTAAGTAACTGTACATCACCACTTCAATATTTTTGTTCTACAGTAGGGACATTCTGTTTTACTAGGTGCACAGTTCTCACAGAGTACATAATGTTGGCAAGGCTGCAGAACAATGCAACGATCATGCTTTTGGCAAACTATACATTTCTTTGACTGAAGCTGATATATTACCTGTTGGGGGAAGAAGAGAATTGAGATCAGCTGCAACTTAGGGAAATGCAGTTCATGCAGACTTTTCAAATAAACATGCTTGATGACAAACATGGATCTGAATGACAGTCTGACAAACTGTTTTAAAACTAAACCGATGCTACAAATGAAATGCTGTGTGTGCTCTGGGCTTTCTTACCCCATCTATAAGGTCTAGGTCATTACGCAGCTGACTCTGGATGGAGTGAAGCTTAGACAAGGGAAGCTGGTCCAGCTCTCCATAGCTACGTAGAAGAGGTGTTCCAGGGGTGCGACAAAGCGCATCAAAGTCCCCCTGGAGCTCTTTCAGCTTGCGCTCCGTTTCTTCCCATTTCTGTTCTGCCAGCTGCCGCTCTGCCTCTGCTGTCTTTGCTTGCTCCTTTGCTTCATGAGCGTCTTTCTGGCAAGCTTCACAGGCCTGGAACAAAGGTGAGGGTTGAATTAAAAAAAAAGTATAAAAAGGGAAATAACTGGCACACCGTCAGTGTGTATACTTACTTGCTTCACCTGATGCCAGGCCTCCTCAAATTGTTTGATCTTCCTCTTGGCCTCATCCAGCTCTCTGAAAAGGCGGGCCACATCAGCACTGGTGGTTGTGGAGGTTAGGCTGCTGAAAACTGGAGATGGACTGGGTGAAAAGCTGCCACTTACAAAGTCCCAAATGCTGCTAGCTCCTCCGTTCAAGCCTAGGTGAGCGACGTGTTAAGATAAGAGCGATTTAGATTAAACAAAATCTTGGTTGCACTAACTTGTGTCACTTTTTACACGATCCATCTCTATTAGTCATACTTTCAGCTTCACTACTGCACACAGAACTAGATTAAACACCGAAGGGAAGCTGAAGGAAGGGGCTGATGAAAGCAAATGCTTTCCAGCTTGCTCGGGGGAAAATGCGATCAGCTTACCCAGAGAGTTCTGGGAAGAGGAGGTGGGTGTTCCCAGAAGGCCGTGCTCTTGCTTGGCTAGCATGTTTGAAGGTTGATTTTGCTGAGATACTGTCCCAGACAGCAGGGACTGTGACAGCGACTGGGAGAGAGAACTTAGAGGGGAGGTGGAGAGCGATGATGAAGAATTAAAAGAAGATGATCGTGCCAATGAGCCAGGAATGTTGACAGGAGCAGATCCACTTAGCACCCTTTGACCTGAAGGACAAAGCATATACAGGTGTTCTTTAGAAACACACAAATCCTAATGGAAGGATTTGTGATGAATAAGTGCTTGAAACATATGAAGTGACCTTACCTGCCATTCCCACACTGTTATCTTGATCCTCTAACTCCTTATCAAGCGATGCAACATTAATGTCACTAAAGTTGAGGTCCAGTGCGGATCCTGACGGGAAACAAAACAAATCTGACTGAAATTTGACAACAAACTGCAGAGTGACAGTCAGTTCAAGCTGTTTTCCCTTTGTTTTGCATACACTTACCAATGACAGACTCCACTGTGTTGCTCCCTGGATAGAAAGGAGTGGCTTTTGCATTCATCGTTGATAAGGTGGTGGGTGAAGAACTGTCTGAACCAATACTAGAGGCCAAGCTTGATGTTATACTGGAGGTAAAGCTTGATGCCAATGGGTTCACCACAGAGAATACAGTATTTTGTGTCTAAAAGCAAAGCACAGTAAAGCGTTTAATTCCTATGTTCTCAATTACAAGTTTCATAATAAAATAAACACATTATCTAAATGACTCACTAAAAACAAACCTGTTTTTCTTGGTCCATCATTTTTTGATCCACCTGTCCCTTGTTCTTAATCTGGAAATGATCAAATGGCAAAGACAGTCTATTTCAGTGCCATATCCTTTACATCAAGCCAGTATTAATCAAAATAGTTTTATTGCACCTGCCCTGGACTAACACATTTTATCTTAACCATTTTTCACCGTCCCTGCACTTAGGCTTCGCAGCGCTCACGGCTCATTCTGATGATTAACATTTATGGAGCACCTTTCTTCAGACTGACTGCAGACTGTAATTAAACTGATCACGTTACTTCATTCTGCCTTCATCTTGTAGCACTAGCAAATCGTGAGTGCAGGAGACAGTAACATTTTACTGTGAGTGGAAGTCTTCTATAAAGCCAGAAAACATTTAAAAATTCCCTTTAGGGGAATTCTTAGCAAGGAACTATAAAACCACAAATGCAGTTTAAGAACCGAAACTATTTGCTGGTCAGCTTGATCATAAGACAATGCTACACTTCAGAAGATTTGACATTTCTTTAGACAAACAGAAATGCCATAAAGTGAGCATATTATGTTCATTTTAAAGTCCAGGATGTGGTTTGTGGCTCAGCTGCAGGGGAGCGGTGGAGACCATTTTTATGCCATATTTTTATTCTAGGGCTCTAATAAAGCAGCTTTCCATGATTCACAGTTCTAGTTATTTCATCTTATACTGGGCCTTAGTGTAGTGTCTCAAAAACAAAATTTTAGCTCTTTTAAAGTCATTTTAAAGCAATTGAAAAGTGTCCTGTAATATTCGACAGGTGTTTAACATTTAACAAGTCATCATCACATACATATAGTGCATGTACGTAATGGGATATTTTAAAGAAATCAATGACATGACAAGCAAACAATGAAATACGAGGAAAAGGGCTTGAAGTGGTCAAATTAAAATGGCATGGCAAACAATAAACGAGTGACAAATGGCTGCGATAAAAGTGTAAAGCCCTAAGCTGTGTGTGGGGTTTAGTTTTCCCGAGGTTAGAGAGAGCAGTCTGTGTACCTGATCTTCACGTTCAAAGCCCGGAGCTTTGGGATAGTTAGACGTCAGAGATGAGACACTGGATGTGGTGGACTCTGAACATGAATTATTATTATTTAAGGATTTGAGCCTGCTGCTGATGGATCCCATTGGGGATAACAAAGTGTCGCTTCCTGAGCTTGACGTTACAGTTGAGCTATTAGAACATGAAACCTGAGAAAGACAAGTGCACATGGTCTTATAAAAACGATGAATACAAAAAAATGACACGAAATAAAAACATCACAATGGATGAGCTATGAAAGTGATGACAGAGTTCTCAGACGTTTGAAATCAAACTGTTTAAAATTGTGTCTCGTGTGAGTGAGAAATGGAGACAACCTACACTTCCTATTTGTCCATTGCTACTGGCTGTGCTGTTGGTGGAGTTTCCTCCACTGTTCCACTCAGTGACTGGACACTCTGAATACTGCTGAGAGCTCAGCTGGGACTGAGAACTCGACTGTATCGCTGTTAGCAATGAGCTCATGGTCTCTTCTGTAGAAGGAATTCCTAAAAACATATAAACATAACATATGTATATGTTAAGTCTCAAAACACCCTCAAATCCTTTTCACTGTACTCAGATAGTATTAAGGCAAACATGCACTTACTTTCTACATGTGCAAATGCACAAAACGGTCCTCTGGGACAGTATCCAGTCTGGCGCATGTCATTGCATTTGGTGGATCTGTAGATCTTGGGAGACAGAAAATCAGGATTATAAAGAAATAAGATGAAAATGTGTCTCACTATAGAAAACTAACCACAGCGTCAGTCTCATCAACAAAACAATATTATGGTTCATACATTAGAGACCGAGGAGATGAGTGATGTAGTCACAGTAATATGACTGTAATACATGAAATCTGTCTGTTCAGGTGACCCTGAACCAGCCAATGGTTATGCTACAGGCTTAGGCTCCTGGGGGGGCCTCTCATTCTATACCACTGATATTGTAGGCTTTTTACTTACAATAAACAAAATAAATATAAAGCATCTTGAGGTGGCCGTTGTTATAAACTACTGCTAGATAAATAAAACTGAATTGAATCTATATCCACAGAAGTTGAATTACGCAGGATCTAATGCCATCATGTTGCCTGGAAACCACCTATCAATGGGTGACAATCCATTTTTAGCCTTTCCTTCAGCACCTTATGAAAGCTTCCTATTGTTTTAATTTCACAACAACAACTTCCATCACAAAAATTTAACTGTACATGCCTAGTAACAAGGCTAAAATTACTCTGTTTTTCCATATAAACAACATCCACCGAGCACTTGTAATTTTTCTCAATGATACATGTATCTGTCTGGCAAGAAGATGAACAGGACAAGAAATACAGTACCATGGACATGTACTAGTAATGAAAATGTGCAATAATCTTTATTATTATAATCTTAATTTTAAAATTAAGATTATAATAATAATCTTATTTTTTAAAATAATCTTACTATTACAAATTTTTTTTTTTTTTTTTAAATGTAGCATTAACACAAAATGGTTATAATTATGTGAGTGAAAGAGTTTTTTGCTTATAAGCATCTCTATGAACATTTTGTTGACATTTCACACTACTTCTAGGCACAACTAATGCTCAAAAATACATCATATTATGCATTATGGCCATTGTATTTTCACTCTAAGCTTGAAAAACTCGCATCGTGACTAAAACAAACTTAACTCACCTCTGGATGAAACTGCTGTTCGGTACGAGAATGGCAATACTGGCAACTGTCTCCACTTTCACACTTTGAGGGCTCGCCCCATTCATCACCGTGCTTCACATTAGGGCAAGGAGTTGACCTGCATTCAGAAGAGGCAGCTTTAACATTTTAGAATTAGAAGCCTTCATATTTTAACTTATACAGAATGAAAACTCACCTGTACTTGAACTTTCGAGGATTTCTCCTCCGATCTCTACTGTTGTGGTAGTGGGGGCAAGCATAGCCCTGTCTGCATAGTCTGGGTGGCTTAGTACACTGATCTGTTTTATAATTGGCTAAAACAAAAGTGGTATCTGCAAAAAGAGGCATCGCAGTTTACTTTCTTATCCCTATTACAATGAAAAATAAATAAATAAACAAAACGAATAAATAAAGAACATTGATTTGATTAGCATTCAATACAACAAACGGCATGCAAGTTGGAGTTTCTAACCTTGCCACCGGGGATCTTCTGTCAGAGTTTTTTCAATCATAGCTTGGCTGGCTAGCACACCAGGCTGCAAATCAGGAATCCCTTCCCCAGATCCCAACTGTCCATTTTGGAGGGCCTCTTGTGCTTGGATTTCTCTGTGCATAAAGAGTTAAAAACATTTTTAACTCAGTGTACCTTAAAAAAACAAACAAACAAAAACAAAACAAAAACAAAGCAACAACAACAACACCAAAAAACACTTTTAAAGGAAACTGAAAAACACTCTGAAGGGGAAATCTCCAAGCCTACTCTCATAACCAGTCAAAAACAAGTTTCAATCTAATGATATTTGCTTACTTTGAAACTCAAAATACTACACAAATAAATATAAAGAGACACCATATCATGGATTAGATATATATAGTACATCCAAAGGAAACTGCAAACCTACGGCCTGTGGGCTGGAATTGGACCACTAAAGGATCCAACAGGGCCCACTGTAATGGTTTTTGAGAGTAAAACTTTTAAGGGATTTTGGAGAAGTTACAGCAGAAACACTGACAATGATGTCATTAAAGTAGTAGTGTGAGCTGGTAATTTCATCTGAGTCTGAACCATTGTCACTTTCACAAAGACAGACAGCGTGAAAACCAAGACCCTGTGCCCACACCCTTCTTTCATCTTCAATAGTAGCATTTCTTTGTAATGTGAGTGTAGTCCATGCTGGAAAAACCAAGACATGATGTCTTCTTTTTCTTAATTTGGCTGTAACTTGTTTTATAAATGACTAGCTAATTGTTAATGTTGTCAGACTGTCTTGAGACATGAGAAATAAAGACAAATTTGGAGGCGTTTCTTTTTAACAGGTTGTCATTGATGTGTTTTACTTGTCCAGCTCACATGAAAGTCAGCAGAGCAGAAAATGACCATTACTTATGAGTGTATGCACTGATTTAAACAGACTCCTTAAGCTCATTAAAACATATTTATATATTATAACTTGTTCAGGAAAAAAAAGTCTCTATAAACCAAATCCACACATACAAAATAGCTACTCTGCACTGCAGGGGTTTAATGTAGCTCATTTGCTAAATGCATTGTAAGCTCTGAGTGAAAAGTCTGGCAGGCATAAAAGAGGCCACTATTTGCTTTGCATGTCACCTGATATCATAGACTGGAGGTCGGAGATCATGTGGCCCATGAGCAAAAGCACAGTGGAGGCCATTCTTCACACAATGCCCTCGAGCATCTGTCTCATGGATACAAGTGCCAGTCTTGTAATATCGTAGATGGTACTTGCGCTCTGTGTCACCAGTGGTCCGGTGTAAATAAGGACAGCTAAGAAAAACAAAGAAAACATTCACAACTTTCACCAGTTGATCCAAATAGGATATCCGAACAGAAACAATCTGACAAGGCAATGAAATAATATGCAACATAAAATGTCCAAAAACTAAACATATAGCACAAGTACAATTATTTTAAAATGCTTCATCCTTCTTCGATTATTAATGTTAATGCTATAACAATTCACTATAAATCCATAAGGACTATAAAGGAATTCTTATAGCTGTACATATTTTAAGATTCTGCTGTAAGTGCAGGACTCTGGAAATCTAGAGTTTTAAAATGGTAACTTTGCAGGCCAGTGATTGACACTTTTAACCTTGATGTAAATGTTGCAATCTGTGTACCAACCACACAGGTTGCAACACACTCTTCCAAGCAAATGTTTTCAAACTTAAAAGCAGCTCTGCAGTTATCAGTGCTCAGTTCAAAAGCCTGCATCTCTGACCCGTATGATATGGGGTATAACGGTGCATTAGTACCTATGGATTTGAAAGATTGCAAAGGCAGCATCAAAGCTAAAAAGATATACTGGCTTTAGAGCAACCTATATTCTGATCCAAATCACAAACTTTTTCAGGGAAGGGATTGAATATTTCTGTAGGGCATACTAAACCCCAAACTTCATCTGTTACAGCAGCATGGTTTCTCATCCAAAGAGCCCAAGGTGCTGAACTGGCCTGCTGGTAATTCAGACCTTTCACCATCTCAAAACATTTGTTGCACCGTGAAATAAAAAAGTACAACAAGGAAGACACAGGAATGTTGAACATAATCCTATATCAGACAATAATATCTCTTATATTTATTGATTTTTTATTTTAAAAAAGACCCTAACCTAATAATATCAAAGAATGTTTAATTAATATGATTTTCCCCGTGGTTCCAAAATATGTGTATTTTTTTCTTTTTATGATTTCAGAGCATTTTTTTTAATAGTTTACACCATTTTATTTGGATGACATATCCCTTTGAAAGCACTTTTTCTTTTTGTGAAAAGCATTTACATGCATACGTCATTTTATTTACCCACTGTACTTTTCTTCCTGTTGTTTTAAAGTGCCCCTTGTAGTGGATATGTGTGTGATACTAGATGGGGATTTCTTTTTTTAAATAACCCCAGTTATTTACACTTTTCCTGTCTAAGTGCCACATTAAGTACCACCCTGGTTTTCTATTGGGCACACCCCATTTTCAGGGACAATGATTGGCTTTAAGCCACATGACCATACACCCAGCCATCTGTGCTGTTGCCTCTTTCATGGATATGTATGTTGGCCATATAGAAATGTTTTTACTTATTTATTTAGTCTGCACACATTAAAATGTTGCCTGCAGCACGTTTTATAATGATCCTGAAGGCCACAAGCTGAATCAGTCAATGTTAAACTTGTTCTTTATATGCATGTTGCTTGAGCTTTAATTGCTTCAGACTTTGTTTTCCTCCATACATGTTGGAAATAGGTGAAGTTGAGCTAAAACGCTTTATTCTGTTACCACAATGCAGGGCTAACACACTACCAATGCCTCAAGATATGTAGAGCAAATAAGCCTCTTGAATAAACCAAATTTTCCTTTCTTGAGCAGTTGCTATAGCAACACATAAGGTCATACAAAAATAGCATCCATTAGTAGAGGAGGAATTGTAAGGATTGAATACTTTAATCATTTCATTTTTTTTTTAAATCATTTCTATCAGGCACTCGATTAAATGCGCCATCACAATTTCCTGTCACACCGAGAGGCTGCTGTCTGTTTAAACTACTCGGCGCAAATTATTGCATTAGTATTAGGAATGTCACTGCAACCCTTTAGCAGCTCGATAATTAAACTTCCACCTCACCGAGAAGCGCAGCCCTTTAGCAAAACCATTTCCCCCCAGGGACAGCCCACAAAATACCCAACACACAAAACTACAGATGTTCCATAATCAGTAATCACATATTAAACTATAAATGGGGCACTGTGGTAAATGGATATTTCGAAAATATGACGCCTGGAATATAAATAAATGGTTGTGTGTCAAATTACACAGCCTTTAGACAGAGGTAATAGCAGAAGCAGTAAATATAATGCTGGGGGGCAGAGTCAGCCTCTCAAAGGCTACATTCACACTGCAGGCGAAAGCGCATCAAATCCAACTTTTTTGACCCTATGCGACCCATGTCCGATCATGGTATGACAGTGTGAACGGCACAAATCCGATAATTTTCAAATCCGATCTGGGTCACTTTCGTATGTGGTACTGAATCCGATACAGATCTGATGTTTTAGAAAGCGACTGCTGTTTGAACGGTCATGTCGCATTAAATCCGTCTTTTACGTCACTGACACAAGACAGACGGCAATTATCAGCGCCGGTGAAGCGCCAGATAAGACATCGCGAACACTTCCTGGCCATCCAGTGAAACTGTTGGGAAGACAACGTTGAAGAAACGTGAATATTTTATTTGTACTGTATAATCTGCAGATTCTGACAGAAATCTGCAACTATCCTTTGAAGCACCGCTCCTCTCTAAAACAGCAATATGGATCATTGTTAGGCCATATGTAAATAACAAAATAACTTTACAACTTAAAGAAAAATTGGGAAACGTAAAGTCCGACACAAGTCTTTATATTAAGGACCATCAGTCAAACAATATTGTTTGGTCTGGGTCTAAACAGAGCGCGTTGTGTGTGACGTCTTCTTTTGCGCATGCGGGCCGCTTTGAGGGTTCACACTAGAGCGTGTTTGCTGTCACACTTTATTTGTAGTGTGAACAAGCAGAGAAAAAAAAATCGGATTTGATCAAAAAATTGGAATTGAACATTAAGACCTGCAGCGTGAACGTAGCCAAATAGCCCACTTCAAGGACAAGAGGGTTTGCTCTCATACTACACATAAAGGGCAAATCCTGTCAAAAAAAATGGTGATTTCAGACTTGTAGATTTTTATCAACATCAGTAAATGAAGATGTGGCCAATATTTGATTTATCTGTTGTGTCCCATGATTTTGCAGTAGCTACATTTTCAGACAGTCATAAAGAGCTAAAAGTCTCTGAAATAGCTCCATTATTTATTCATAAGAAAGAACTCACACTGTTCCAGTGAACATCAACAGTAGACCACAATTCCAGCATCAGTGTATCTCTAAATATTACATTAATTGCATATTTTTTATATTATACGTAGTAAGTGTATGAGACACCAAAAGGCAAGGTGATACATCGCCAGTGCAATGCTACATCTGTAATGTGCTGACAACATCTGTGGCAAAATTTCTCCTTTACAAAAGGGATCTAAATGGTAGATGCAGCCAATTTATGAGTTAATAATGGCGCAGTAAAGATATGCAGGAATGTTTATGTCTGACCTGCACCTATCTGCACAATGCATGCAACACTGGTGTGAAGTCATGCAATGCCTTCATACAAAATTGTTAAAAAGATTGTTAAAAAAAACAAACAACAACAACAAAACATACATACATAATGGAAATGTCCCCCCCCCTATTATCACTATCAAACTTGAACTGTACAATTATGGCCAAAATGCTTATCACAGTTGCTTGGTTCTATACTGGGATTGTGAATATTTAACAAAATGATTGATTCATTTTTGTGATTTAAAAAAAAAACTAACAAAAAAGATATAAAGCTGTTTTTATATTCATATTGCATGACAAAACTATGTAAAAAAATTTGTATTCAAATAAAACTGGTCCTCATTCAGTGAAGCTTTTAGAAGAAAAATATTGGGGAAAAAAAGCCCCAAAATAAGTACAGCTTTTACTCTTACATTGTGCTCCATTGCTATTCATTTAAAAATTCTGAGGTGTTGTGATATACACCAGACCGAAGTGCACCTTTTGAAGCACAATATAAAGCCTTTCATGCAATTCATTGTACCTGCATGATGAACCTGAAGTCCATTTTCATGGAGGCACATCGTTGGCCAAAAAGAATGTGATTGCTTTGTAAAGCGGATGGAACACTGAGTAGTTGTGCTGTTTTGTGGCGCAACACATCTAGAAAAAATGCTGCAGGCTTGTTGCATTTATTAACATCACCTGCCCTAAATCCAAAGCATTTCTAAACAACAAATGATGATGATCCAACTTCTAGGAATGAGCTCTTCACTTTCTGCTGCGCTGACAGACTTTTTAACGGTTTGTTATCTACAGTATGTCATCACTGCGGTCCAGTGCATTTAGGAGCCCTGAGGCTGTGTAGTGTGCTGCAGGTAACAGCTATGATTGGCACAGGCAGGCATGTCGTCAGGGAGTGTCTGATTTGCTCTTGCTTTATGTTCTATTGGCGAAGGACGGATTTGCAATATCAATTAATCATCATCATTTTATTGTGGAAAATCAAAATCACGATTGAGATTAATATTCGATTAAATGTGCAGCCGTATATCAGAAACACAAAACACAGTCATTTTTTGATGGACATTTCTAAGCAATACTGATGTTAAAATTAAACACAAAATATGTTACCTAATGCTGGCATCATTTTTTTCTTATTTGCTTTTTTACTTGCTATTAATTTCATTTTATGTGCGAGACAAAGACATGTTCATTATACATAAACAACTAAAATTCTTTAAAACCTTTCAGGAAAGCTATTTTGGTCATACAGCCTGAAAAATGTAAAACATGACATGAAAAGAGTAAACTGAGATCAAACAAACATGCTTCAAACGTCAACAGCTGCCAGGACGCAGTGACACACTCATGTAGCTGCCCTGACTGAAGTTGCGGGACTTACTCATCGCCATCTGGGCAGATGCCTGTGGTCTCGTCGTACTTGGTGCAGTAAACGTCGGGGCTGTAGTTGAAAGTCCCGTCCCTTCTTCGTATGGGTCGCCTTCGTCGCTGGTTGAGAAAATGCCAGTGAAAGCACGTAAAGGGTCTGTGCTGCGTACACTTGTGCTGGAGGAACAACGGGCACTGCTCTGTCCTGAACTCCTTCAAGTATCTGAAACAAGCAGGGCAAACACGAAGCGGGATTTAAACGGCTATCCGCTAGCAAGTAAGAGCTTAGCCAAGGGAAAAGTTTAGCAGGGAGTCGTGTTGTAGCCTACTATACATTTTGGGTCAGTAGAGTTAGTTTGCTATGCTGAGTGAAGACTACGTATGTTTTTCGTCGTAAAGCTCGTACAGAGCACCTGAGCGTACGTCTATAAATGTGCGTAGCAAGAGGGAACTCAAAATAAGGCCGAGCTATTTACAAGCGGACTGGTTAGCGAGTTCCTGGCTAATCATTTAGCGAACCAAGTTGACGGTGTAATATTAACCAGACCCATCAAAACCCTTTCATCAACAGCACGAAACACTTCAAAACGATCCCGCTAACGGTTGGCTAACCAGTTTGGTGATTTAAGATCCTAGAGTTTCCTGTATTGACGCAGATGTCTTTAGCGTACAGTCGCTGTCTGCTATGTAACGTTAGGTAGTCACAAAGCCAGGAAAAGCACCATGTTTTTAACGCACGCACAGGAGTTGAGGAATGCTGGAAATGCACGCGAGCAAAGGTGCGCGTTCAAAAGAGCATTTTCAGCAGCGAACGATTTTGTTGTTTCTTTGCAGCAGCTTTACTCACGTATAGTGGGTAGGTTTCTCGGTTTGAGGAGACGCATTGGCCGCCGTTTTCGAAACCGACGGCATTTTCAGTCAAAACAATGAATTGCGCATGCGCTCGGATCTGTTGCTCCCGTGAATGCATGTTCGCCTGCACGCCAGCGCACTGCAAACACCAAACGCGACCGCACGGGGGGAGTATGGGGGCACTGTAATCACGGAACGATGACTCACTTCACACACTGTTTATATCTTATTCACATGCCTTTGTTACGCCTCATACCAATATACCTGTATTTGTTTGTATTGTACTTAGATTTTCATTCGTTTAGAGATTTCATGATATTTCAGTCATTCTTTTTGTAGTTTTTACCTATGGATATGGCGTTCTTTCTTTTTCTTTTGTATTTATTTTTAATAGTCTGAATAGCTGTTTTGCTATAGGTTGTGTTTAATATTTGGCTTAAACACAAAAGTAAAAAAAAAGCTTTTGTGTTAAATAATTTCTCTGCCTTTATTTACCTTTTTCTGTCTGTTTGTTTTTAAATAGTTGCAATCATTAAGCTTGTCGTGTTAAAACCTGTAAAACCCTCAGTGTTACTTGAAAAAAGTGACTTTGTTTAGTCAAATGCACCTTACTGCTTGTGAGTAGTATAAATAAATGGTCTCTCATCCAATTAAACCTTTTAAAGGATTATCAAGCCATCACTGAGCAACAAGTGGAGTTTAAAGCTCCAGTCAGAGAGGGCCAGAAAACCAAGCTTCATCTTAGAATCAGTTGTTTTTCATGTTATGTGCTGAGTGTTCATTAAATCTAACCGATTTCAGGCCAACTTTCTGTTATGTCACAGGATTTAAAAAATATGCTTGAATGATGAATTATCTGGAATGACAGATAAAAATCAATGTGATGTAGTTTGTAGTAAGTAAGCTTTGATGTAGTAAGTTATGTTATGAGATGGTGATATATCAGATTGTTTTTTCTGTTTCTTTATTGTTGAAAAATCTAAAGGAGTAGTTGTTTTGCTTTTTGCATCTTTCTCAGCTTACCAGAATTCCACATTAAATTGACATCAGGTAGTTTCAGGGGTCTTTACTCCTGTATCTGGGAATATAATCTGCACTGTTCAAGTTCTTTTTTTCCTGGGATTTTAATGTACAAATGCAATTATACAGCTCATCCATTATTCAGCTGCTCAGGTGCACCGAGTGCACTGCCTTATATTTATGCATAAGCTCCAGAGCATCCCGTTGTAATTACATTGACATGCCCCACCTATGCTAAGCTTACAGTTAGACAATGTTGGGAATGTTTGTTATGTAAAAATAACATTTAAGGAGCGGAATCATATTTTTCAAGCATTATTTTTGGTATGCTTTAAGCAGCTCATGTTCATAGCAGAGGATAGATTCTTTTTAGATTTCAGCAATACGAATCCTTCAACATACAGTAATGTGCAAAAGTCTTGAGCCACCCAACCTTTCTTTTAAATTTTATTAGGAAAATGAGAAATAGGTGCACAGTAGGGCTGCTTGATTATGGCAAAAATGATAATCACGATTATTTTCACTGAAATTGAGATCTCGATTATTTGACGATATTTATTTAACCCTTTAAGACCTACCATAGAACCAAGTCCGCCAGAGCTTATATTATTTTTTTACATGTTGTAGTGCCATTTGTGGGAGCATTTCAAGTTGCTATACAACTGTTATAGCCCATATTTTAATAATATGTATGCATTATGTCCATAGTAACTACATAAATTGCAAAAAAGTTGCAATAAACTACAAAAAAATTGAAAATCGGTTTTGTTTTTTTACATATATTTCTACTTGGAGAAATTTAAGAGGCTTATCCCTCAAAACTTTAAATACAAAAAAGTTGCAAAAAATAGTTTACAACAACAGGAAATTTATTTTGAGTGTCTTCATAGTTTTATTTTGGAGATACACCAATTTTTATATACACTGCAGGAAAAACGAAAAAACAATCCTATGATGCAAATTTGCAAAGAAAACAGAAGGTGCATCAAAATAAACGATTTCCAGCAGTGCAATTCGAGTTCTAAGCATCCCAGAAACTATTCAGAAAAGTCAAACATGACCAGTATAGGCTTTTAAGGCCTACAAGTAAAAAACTACATTTCCGCGAAAATGACGTCACTTCCGGTTTCGGGGAGGAAATGGCCGACATGTGATAGTTCGTGCTGACGTCTGATTCACTGTGGGAAGTGTTACGAACAGCTGATCGGATCGGCAAAGCGTGTTTCTGGAATATTATGTTTTTGTTCCTGCAAGCGCTTTCTATGCAGTTTTTGCAAAGCTTTATGTGGAAGGAAACCGTGACCGAGGACAAGCTGATGGCATCAGATGTAAGTACAACTCCTCCGGTTTCATATGCTAAAAAAATTATTGCGCTAGCTTACACGGTTCAGGTTCTACAGGGATTTAAAAATAGTTACACAAAACAGAGTGTGCTGCTCTGACCGGCTTCAATGACTTTAAAAAATAATATAAAATAGTGTGCAACACCACTGAAGTTTTTTTTTTTTTTTAACCTCTCTTTTCAACCAACAGCAGTCACTCTCTCCTCTCCAAATAACTTCTGCTTAGCTTTCCGAGCTTCCCTCGGGTCCTCTTAATCAGCGGTCTCCAACCTTTTTTGCGCCACGGACCGGTTTATGCCCGACAATATTTTCATGGACTGGCCTTTAAGGTGTCGCGGATAAATGAGGGAGGGGCTAATAATCGGCTCAGTCATTTTTAATGATCGTTGAAAGCCCAGATCGTAATCGTGATTAAAATTCGATTAATTGAGCAGCCCTAGTGCACAGCTTTATTGAAATGTGCAAACACGCATGGAAATACTGTACATAAAGCTAAAATGGAGTTAATAGAAATATTTTGAGCTTAAAAGTCAGTGTCTGGTATGACCACCTTTATTCTTCAACATAGCTGGAACTTTCTTAGACAAGCTTTCTTGTAGTTTCTTTAAGCAGTCTTCAGAAATAGGTCTCCAGGCTTCTTGAAGGACATTGTTATTATGCGTTACAATATAACGTACCTTGAGGAGACTGCTTTTGTGGTATATAAATAAAATTCAATTGAGTTGAATTGAATGTAATGCTCTTCTTTAGATGTTGGCTGCCCTTTGTTCTCTTTTCTGTCAAGATGATCCCACACTGCTTCAGTGTTGTAGTCTGCACTCTGGAGGCCAATCCATGACTGATATTGTTCAATCGTTCCATGCTTTTACTGGATTATCAGTATGTTTGGGATCATTGTCATCCTTGAAAAATAAAGCCATTGCAAGTCAGATATTTTCTAGATGGCATTGCATGGTTGATCAAACTCTGACTGTACCTTTCTGTGTTCATATTTCCATCACTTTTGGCACAATGTCAAACACCAATGGCTAGAATTCAGCCTCAAACCATGACAGAGCCTCCACTGTGCTTTACAGATGGCTGTCAACACCTCTTTCTCAATCTTCTCCATACATGCTGATGAAAAAAACAAACATTTTGAATTTGGAATTATCATTCCATGAGACCTGTTGCCACTATTTTTCAGTTCAGTTCTTGTGTAATACCTGGCATACCTCAGCCTTTTCTATCTGTTTCTCTTCCTTGATAATGGCTTCTTGACAGCCACCCTTACTTGTCTGAGGCTTTGGCAAACAACAGATGGATCAACTGAAGGGTCAGATGCATCTCTCAGGTCATCTGTCAGGTGTCTGCTGAATTTCCTCTTAATTCTTAAGGACAATACTTTGAGAGACTGTTCAGACTGAAGACACATAATTGGTTCATCCCTTCAGTTAGCTAACTTTTGAATTAGCTGCTTTGAATGATTCACAAGTCTATGTTATGGTAAATGGCCTGTATTTGTATAGCACTTTATTAGTCCCTAAGGACCCCAAAGCGGTTTACACATCCAGTCATCCACCCATTCACACACATTCACACACTGGTGATGGCAAGCTACATTGTAGCCACAGCCACCCTGGGGCGCACTGACAGAGGCGAGGCTGCCGGACACTGGCGCCACCGAGCCCTCTGACAAACAAAAACATTGTTCTGAAAATGGTCCGGTAAAAGCACTGGATTCAAATGACGTGGGAAAGAAGAAGAACTGTTAAAACCCTCCAGAAAGAGCGAAGAACTGTTGCTGAAGACCACTTTAAACAATTACAATCGATTGTTTTTCCTTGGAAGCAAACTATGAAGAAATAAAGCAGATCTCCGTCTTAAGGAATGACCAAAAATTCAAACATTGGATAAGTCAATAGTATTTCATTTTGTGCTTTTATCAAATGGTTCTTGCTTATTGTGCAAGTCAGAATTATCAAGAGGAAGGACTGAACTTAGGCAGTGGAAAAGTCGCACCCTTTTCCCTTCTGTGACGTCAGCCACCACAACCCTTTAACCTTCCTCAGTAGTCTCAGCTGTTCACATAGTTCACTGAAAAGCTCTTCTCACAGTTGTGTGTGTTTATATGTGTACAGATGGGGGGTTTTGCCTCTCCTTCAGGGCTTAACAAAGAGGGTCTTGCCTCTGGAGTCTAGGTGTTGCTTGTTTATATCAATGAACTTGACAGTCCTCATTGCATTATTACTTGCCTGTCTTCCTGTTTCTGTGCCCTCACGGCACTGTTATAGCCGTGTGCCGTTTACAGAACATTATAAATCTTCAGATAATGTCTACGTTCATATAAATTTTCCAAATATACAATCTGTGCTTAATCTTTGTTAAGATTAACAGATTTATGGACAGGTGTGAAAAGCAGAGCTTGTTGAATGGGGAAAGTGCAAAACAAAAAACCAAAATTAGCGTAATGGAAACACTAGTCGAGAGAATTTTTAGCATCGTGCACTGCAAAAAGTTTAGCATTTTTTGCAGATGTCTAATAAACAATCACTGAAGCAATACTGAGAGTAGCTTTCCCAGGCTGAGGGCCCGTTACAGCTGGAATAACAGTTTGTGGTTTGGACTCCTGTTTTTCCCAGTTACGCCATTATCTTTGGTCGCCTAATGCACACACACACACACACACACACACACACACACACACACACACACACACACACACACACACACACACACACACACACGGCCTGCAGGCTGGCAATACACAGATTGTGTATAAAGATAACCTGGTTGTGATGGCAATTCCTGTATCCAGTATTCATAATGCATGATACTGTAAAATGTTTGCTTTTGTAAAAATGTAAATAACACTGTTAATATGCTTTGAACCATGTTATAATAAATGATAAAATATATGACTAGAAGCACTTGTGAAATTAAGAAGGAAGTGCAGTACTACACAAGAATTTACGACGTTGATTACAGATCAACAAACAAATTATGACAGGTTTCATGCAACGCCTCAGGGACCATACAGTTGAAAATTTGTACACTGCACCTGCTCATTTGAATTAAATTAACCTTTGTGGTCATTATCTTAATGTTTATAATGTTCTGTCAAAATCATTTTGTCAATTTACAGGCAGCTATATCGCAGTGATGGCCTCTGGGAACACAGTGAATCTGGAACAAACACATGTCTGACTGGCCAAATTGTGTTACTGTCATTAGTTGTTTGATTCTACCTAAAAAAGAGAAGTTTTTACCTTGTAAATAAAATATGTGGATGCAGTATGAGAAGATGAAATGTTGTCTGTCAAAGCCTCGTACTTAGAAATTAAGAATATATGTTAAAGAAAGCCTGAATGAAGCAGCAGCTTTATGTTGTTAGCATTGAATGATATGTTTACTCAGTCTCCTGCTCTTCTGGCAAAAACAACACCTGCCTCTTTGCTTTACCGTCATGCTAACAGGAACTGACAAGTGAGGTAATAACTGCAGCCATCTTTAAACTGAGCCCTGATCCCGATTCTGACATTGGATTCAATATAAATATGAGCACAAATGTTCTGCTTATCAATTAAGAAATAGAGATTGTGTGTTAACTTCTATTTCCTGAAAGATCTACAAAATAATCTCAATATTTAAAACTGGTTTATTGATGCTATCAATAACTTTGACTTTCAGTTCATGGAAAAGTGGGACATCTTCTTTATTTATAACAATAAAGTAAGTTTGTGAACATGTGTTTGCATGCTCCAGTGAATGTTTAAAGTGGACCTATTATGCTTTTCTTTGTTTTCTGTCATGTTAAACATGGCCAACATTTCAGGTTGCTAAATCCATGTAAAAGAAATGTAGATTTTCATCCACTTATAGCTCTTTATGAGGCTGGTTATACCAAATATGGCTGTCAGAGATAGATCTGCAAATCTTTTGCTTGCGAGGGGCAGCTAATAAAGAAGGAGCTACGTCTTTTTTTGCAGGGAGCTGAACTGAGGGGCTGAATGACCCCCAGTATGAGATAAATATGGATTATTTGGAGCTGTGAATCATGCAAAGTCACTCCAGTAGAGTAAAAACATAAAAATCTGGAGTTTTAAATAAGTTTAATAGGTCCACTTTCACTAAACATGGCAACATTTCAACAAAAGTAAAGAAAAAACTTAAAAGCAGAAATAAATAGGCACTGCATTGTCTTAGACAGGAAGAGAGCAAAGACGGTTGCTAATTTAGTTCCAAATGAGGCCACATGATGGTGTGGATGTGTAGGCGTCCGTATGCTATATATATATATATATATATATATATATATATATATATATATATATATATATATATATATATATATCACACAGGGTGATATATTTATTATATATATTATATTATTATTATTATTATTATTAATCTCACTTTGCCAGACTTTAAATAGCACATACCAACATCTTGCTTGTCATTCATTTTCTGATGCCACACAGAGAACTTAAGGAAAAGTAAATTTGGAGATTAGCATGAAATAGATTTTATATACTGTATTTGTGTGTTTGATATTTACTAAACACCTTGTTTTCCTTCTCATGGTGTAAATCCTTAATTTTTTTGTTCAGAAAGTGAGCAGATTAACTGAGACACTGGCACAGCTACTGTATGAGGCAAAGCTAAATAACAGTTGAAGAAAACTGATACGTAACTTTGATTTGACGCAAGTTTGTGTAACTTTAGTAACTGTCTCTCTTCACACCTCTGACACCTCACCCCTGACAGGGAGGTGTAAATCAAGACCATGGTGGCAAAAGCGGTTCACGGCCGACCAGCTGGCCTTCTGCTTAATGAAGAGACGCAGCTTGTCCCTGAAGGTCTCTCCTAGAAAGCTGTAGATAATGGGGTTGAGGCAGCTGTTGGAGAAAGCTGCCAGATTAACAATGTGGCCTGTGAGCGGGTAGTCGTGCCACAGGGTGGTAGCAGTCCTCTGCGATGGGTCAGCTGTGCCCTGCAGTAGCTGAATGCTGATGAAGACGTTCTCTGGCAGCCAGCAGATGAAGAATACCAGAACCACCACCACAATCATGCGCAGAGCCTTCTGCCGCCGTGGCCACAGTCCACGGTGCTTCTGGGCCCTCATGAGAATTCGCCCAATCAGAGAGTAGCATAGACCAATGATGGAGAAGGGCACCAAAAAGCCAATGGTTACCTCCAGCCACTGAATCTCAAAGACATTGGCGAAACAGAAGTGCACCTCACCTCTGTGCTGGGTCTGCACAATGGTGAAGGGGAGAAGCGTGGCCAGGATGGAGGCCATCCAAATGAGGCCACAGCTGAGCTTGGCGTGCTGCATAGTCCTCAGTGGGTTGCTGCTCATGGAGCTAGCCAAGGCGATGTACCTGTCAAAGCTCATCCACGTGAGAAAAAAGATGCTGCTGTACATATTGACCTGCAGGAAAAGTGACATGAAGGTGCAGAGGACGGCGTAGTCGTAATACTTTTCATTCAGATTAAAGACCTCAATGAGGGAATCTGCCACCAGGATGAGGTCAGCTACAGCCAGGTTAACAAAGTAAAGATCGGGGATGGTCATCTTCTCTCTGTGGTTCAGGTTCACCACCAGGATTAAGATGTTACCAATAAATCCAATAGGAAAAAGGAGGATGGTATACAGGCAGGAAAGGAAGAGACCAACGATGTATGACTGGTATTTGTCTGAGTTTTCGCTTAAGTCTGTAGCATTGTATGGATATGAAGTGTTCAGTTGTTCCGTACTGTTTACATATATCCAGACCCAAGAGATTGTCTGCCCTTCCATACTGTCTGTGGTCGGCCTGTCCTAAATCATAAGCCAAGTGTAAGTCACCTGTAGCTGCTACATCATTACACCACAGTAGTTCCCAGCTTCGCCTCTTCAAAGGGTGAATCATCTATGCTGTGACGGCATGCTGGCAGAAGTCAGGTGAGTGGAGAGAATCTTTTATGGCTTCTTTGACCCCATGCTTACATCAAGTTTCATCTACCAAAAGATTTTTGAAGCCGAACAGGAGCGCCTCCATGTCTTAAAATGGCCATTGGCCCTCAGCTTCTCCAATTCACATCACAACTGCAGTCCTGAGATTAAAGGGTGGCTTTTTTTTCTCCTCTTTTGAGTCATCTGATCTGAGTCCTGATTTGTCTCTTCAAGTCCACGTGTATCTCTATTCAGCAGGCTTTGACCCAAGATGTTATTGCTGTGACACCTGAGCTGTCTGAACAAAAACGCCCCTCCAAAAACAACAACATGAAAGACAATTAGGGGTAAAATCTTGGAAAAACAACACAAATCATTATAATCATGATACAAATGAGATATATCAGGTACATAACAGTTACTTAAAAATACTATCAAAGATAAAACATGAAAATTATACACCTTAAACAGAACAGTTAGGGGAATAAATGAATAGCAACAACCAAATGTGCACATTAACATTCAAGCTTTAGACTTAAACAGATGCATTGAAATCCTTCTTTAAAATCCTCAACCAATCCGAACACCCTCCCTGGTGAAACGCAGAGTGTATTCTGTATGGCAAACTTGACCTTTAACAAAAATTCTCAGCTCCCAGGGTTTTATTCCCATCAGAGTAAACCCCTCTGCAATATTAATGCACTCTTGGGAGGCAAATATCATAAATTAATGTGTAGACTATGAATCTCACAAAGCAATATGTGTACAGTATATTTTTATCTTTACTTTAAATGTCTCTGCTCTTTAAATGCATTGCACGTCATGATTGCGCTGCTAATTAGACTTTTCTATTAAACATTTAAAGGCAGTGCAAACCCTGAAATCTGATGGCAGCATTGATCAACAATTCACTTTATTCCTATATTTTTTCAACAATCAATTAATCAGGGTGGAGAATTTCAGTAAAAATCATCTGACATCTAAGAAATGTAATATATTACAGCTTTCTGAGTGATTACTCAAGTTGAAGACCATAATACATAACTTGCGTAACTGCATTCACACAAGAGAAAGCCCCATTCACAGTGAAATTAACTGAGTACATAGTGTAACACCCACACGTGATGTGCTATTTTCTGTCTTTTTAAGACAAAACACATGAAATACATAAATCTCCAACCAGTACAAAGAATTTGGTGATAAAAAAAAAATACACTTACATATAAATCTAGCATTTATTGCTCCTTCTTGCTTGCCTGGTGTAGAAGTCAGGGAGCCAGAGATTTGTATATCCCATGTCCAGGCTTCTCCTCTGCACCACCTGCTGTTTGGCCCAACCCTGCCTGGAAATGAGGGGAGGGCGGGAGGCAAGAGATGATCTGTCACGCATAGTTTGTCAACATGCTTCATTTCATTATCTTACTCTTTCTCCTCCGACTTAGTGATTCCAAGGATCTGACAAACATCTAAATCCTAAAATCACAGAATTGAACAGGATGCGTGCTAAACTTTAAATCAAAGAAAAGTTCTGGCAACAATTAGATGCAGCGTGGTATTTACCTGGACACAACCAGCTTGTGTTGTTATAGAAACCACATATTGTTTTAAGTATTTGTTCACCTGGGTAGCCTAGCATTTAGTCCTAGGGCCAGTGGAAAAATACCAGGCATTACCTTGCTTTTTCATTAGTATGCTTGTATAATAAGTAAAGAATTGATTTTTTATGTACAACAAAAAACAGTGACGGTTGCTTATTCAATGCCCATGGTCAATACGACAATTACACCCAGATAAATCTTTAAAACGCTGTGAGGTGTCACTTTCAATAAGTGGGAAACAAAACAGGCATTTTGCTACTGGCCAGGGTTTAACATCAGTATAATTTGTGCTCATTTCTATTACACCTGAGACTATGGAGAGCTGTTGGATGTAGTGTTGGCTGATTTGGCATCTTCCTGAACACTCAGATGGATTAGCCACAGATACCTACAATTATTCCAGACATACAATAACCATGTGCTAAAACAGAGCTATTTACTGAGAAGACATCAATGTGAAATTAAATTATGCTTGAAAATATAATAGATTAAACTATCCCAGTATAATTATTGATGCCCTAAGCCTACAGTGGGGCAAAAAAGTATTTAGTCAGCCACCGATTGTGCAAGTTCCCCCACTTAAAATGATGACAGAGGTCAGTAATTTGCACCAGAGGTACACTTCAACTGTGAGAGACAGAATGTGAAAAAAAAATCCATGAATTCACATGGTAGGATTTGTAAAGAATTTATTCGTAAATCAGGGTGGAAAATAAGTATTTGGTCACCTCAAACAAGGAAAATCTCTGGCTCTCACAGACCTGTAACGTCTTCTGTAAGAAGCTTTTCTGTCCCCCACTCGTTACCTGTATGAATGGCACCTGTTTGAACTCATCATCTGTATAAAAGACACCTGTCCACAGCCTCAAACAGTCAGACTCCAAACTCCGCCATGGCCAAGACCAAAGAGCTTTCGAAGGACACCAGGAAAAGTATTGTAGACCTGCACCAGACTGGGAAGAGTGAATCTACAATAGGCAAGCAGCTTGGTGTGAAAAAAATCAACTGTGGGAGCAATCATCAGAAAATGGAAGACATACAAGACCACTGATAATCTCCCTCGATCTGGGGCTCCACGCAAGATCTCATCCCGTGGGGTCAAAATGATCATGAGAACGGTGAGCAAAGATCCCAGAACCACACGGGGGGACCTGGTGAATGACCTGCAGAGAGCTGGGACCAAAGTAACAAAGGTCACCATCAGTAACACACTACAACGGCAGGGAATCAAATCCCGCAGTGCCAGACGTGTTCCGCTGCTGAAGCCAGTGCATGTCCAGGCCCGTCTGAAGTTTGCCAGAGAGCACATGGATGATACAGCAGAGGATTGGGAGAATGTCATGTGGTCAGATGAAACCAAAGTAGAACTTTTTGGTATAAACTCAACTCGTCGTGTTTGGAGGACGAAGAATACTGAGTTGCATCCCAAGAACACCATACCTACTGTGAAGCATGGGGGTGGAAACATTATGCTATGGGGCTGTTTTTCTGCCAAGGGGACAGGACGACTGATCCGTGTTAAGGACAGAATGAATGGGGCCATGTATCGTGAGATTTTGAGCCAAAACCTCCTTCCATCAGTGAGAACTTTGAAGATGAAACGAGGCTGGGTCTTCCAACATGACAATGATCCAAAACACACCGCCCGGGCAACAAAGGAGTGGCTCCGTAAGAAGCATTTGAAAGTCCTGGAGTGGCCTAGCCAGTCTCCAGACCTCAACCCCATAGGAAATCTGTGGCGGGAGTTGAAAGTCCGTGTTGCTCGGTGACAGCCCCAAAACATCACTGCTCTCGAGAAGATCTGCATGGAGGAATGGGCCAAAATACCAGCTACTGTGTGTGCAAACCTGGTAAAGACCTATAGTAAACGTTTGACCTCTGTTATTGCCAACAAAGGTTATGTTACAAAGTATTGAGTTGTATTTTTGTTATTGACCAAATACTTATTTTCCACCCTGATTTACGAATAAATTCTTTACAAATCCTACCATGTGGATTCATGGATTTTTTTTTTCACATTCTGTCTCTCACAGTTGAAGTGTACCTCTGGTGCAAATTACTGACCTCTGTCATCATTTTAGGTGGGGGAACTTGCACAATCGGTGGCTGACTAAATACTTTTTTGCCCCACTGTAAGCCTACTATAATTAAGAGTAGGTATTCCCAAATGATCAGTTGGCAGCTGCAAAAAACGGTAGCAGCTACGGAAAACAATGATGTAATCTTATAATAAATGAACTCATTAAACTCATTAAAGGGGACGTTATATACGTATCCAGTGGTGGATGCTAAAATTAACCTGACCCTGTAATTCCAAGTGTATAATATTTTATACATGAATATTTAAAACCTCTATCGTCAATGTGACTTCCATTCACTTGAAACACCTAAACAAAAATACAGGCTGTAGCAAAAACAATATGACTTATAAATGCAAATTTTTACTTAATTTCTTTCATTTGTCAGAAGGTTCAAAGAGCGATTTAGAATACCTCTATGAGAAAACCACCGAGGGAATAGTTCACCCTCCCCGGGGTAGAGTTGTCGGGGCCCCACCCTGGAGCCAGGCCCAGGGAGGGTGTCTGAGGGTGAGCGTCTGGTGACCGGGCCTTAGTCCATGGGGCCCGGCTGGGCACAGACCAAAATAAGGGACATGGGCCCATCTTCCTGCAGGTGGTGGGCACCATAGGGGTCGGATGCATTGTGAGCTGGGCGGCCACCAGGAGCAGAGGTCCTGGCGGAGCAATCCCCGGCGACCAAGACTGGCCAAGGTTCAATAAACATAAAAATTTTATTTATTTTTTTTATCATTTTGGTATCCCAAGTAGCTGAAAAGTATAATCCTATCCCTATCACTCACAGTGACCTGTGAGCCAAAGGCTTGATGTGGAAAGTCTTTTTCTAATTTTGGCTTTACAATATCATTAAATATCTTAATTTCTCAATATGAATTATACAAAAACACAATGGTAGAGTCTAAGGATAAAAAACGTGAAACTATAGAAGAGCATAATAGCTCACCTTCAAAAACAAAAACATCTAAGCAGGACTAAAGTGAAGAAAAATTGATAATTCAGGCAAAAGCTTCCAAAAGACCAAACTTGACTGTAAACTTCTCACAAGGTGGGAAGGTCGCTTCATTTAAAGACAGCCTGGGGAAGGCAGGGAGTTGGGGTCAAAGCTGCATCAGTGCTGGTAGGTATGGTGTTGAAGTTCCTTTGGTATTGCTGTGTGCCAGCCTCAGGGCTTTAAAAAAAAGATGTGAGCAACAACAAAAAGTCTGTGGAGGTAGTGAATTTAAAGACAGGGAAAGTCAACGCACTCAGAGGCGTCTGGGCTTGAAGTTTGGACAGAAAAACAAAAATAAATGTTAGAATTGAAGAAACTGCAGCCAACACAAAAACAATACCTAATGATGTTGAATGATTTTCTTTCTCGTAAATAATGTGATGACAGGATTAGACAAAAAACAAACAAACAAACAAAATCAAACAGGCCGAAACCCAATGAATTAGCTCAAAACCTTGGACATATTAAATATCAGCATCCACCACTGTGAATTTATATTTGGCAGAAGATGAAGAAAAGCATAAAAGGTTCCCTTTAGAAAGGTAAAAAAAGGGAAACATGTGAACCTTGTTCCCCCAGCACAGGATTACAACTTAATCTGTTGTGTGTGGAGTTGCTCACATAAAGCATTACGATCTTTACTGTGTTTTAATAATGTAAAAGACATAGCAGTATTATTGAAGGGACTTTTAAGGGACAACAGCAGCATGCAACAGCAATATGTCGCAGAGCTTCATGTCGTCAAGGAGCTGTGTTTTGGCAGTGAGGATATGGTACAGCAGAGCAACAGTAGCAGTCTGAGGGAGCAGACAGGGTCAATACAGCAGCTGGAAGCCCTGCTGGTGCAAACAACTTTGGGGTTTTGACAGGAGAGTGGACAACAGAGAGCTGTTTCTGTGGGTTACATAAAAGAGGATTTTAGCTGCGGTAGAAGGTCAGCACAGCAGCACACATGAAGAAAGACGAGAGCAGCAGGTCCGAGAGGTCATGCAGTCAGCCAGATTGGTGTGATTGTTTTTTCCCCAGCTACCTGAAATCTGAGTTATTCAGTCTGCGTGACTTCACACAGATAAGGGGAAAGCGGGGATGTAGTGGTCAAATGTGCAAGTCAACAAAACCAAATTCATGATGACTGCTGAAGCACACTTAGTTGTATTTGTTTTAGTAGAGAACAAATACCTCACATATGCCATTCCCCACCAAAGCACGATAAAAAGCTGAAAAAGAAAAGGTAGGGCACTGACCGATTGTTGGATTTCTCTGCAGTATAAAACACTTCTGAGAAACAAATCAGGCTAAAGGTTACATAAAGTCTGGGCCTCATCTGGATAAGGTTTTTTGTTTTTTGTTCCAGCAAGATCTTGCACGGCTGAAAAGATATTGAGCAAGACACTTTTTAAAACTTACTTAAAAATGCTGCAGGAAATCTCTGTTTTCCATATTTTGCTCTTTATTATACAGATAAAAAACAAATCATTATACCAGTTTTTGCCTTTTTCATGATCTGCATAACATAGAATTTCCATACTGTGCTTCAAATATATATTTCTGTCTTGAGGCGTTTCAACTGGACTTACAGTATATGCTCAATGTTGTCAGAAAGGTTGCAGTTCATGCTTATGTCCACTGGATGGCCCACTGGCATTAACAGTGATTGATGTTGGAGTGGGATGAGCAGTGGGTTACAGGAATCCGGTAAAAGTCTTCTGTGGTGTTTACGATGATTTATGAAAGTGTCTGAGTGTTTCAAAGTATTAAAGCAGGTCAGATGTTGATGTTTTTATTCTAAAAATACACAGCAGGTCAACTGATGAAACTGATGGATAAATGCACGATGAATCAAACATTTCTTTTGGTCTCATTTTTTAAAAATTGAGCCATAAAATTCTGTCATAACTACAAAACATACTATTGTTATAACTCCTCTTTAAGAACTAGGCTAAATATGGAAGCAATACTATCAGTACAACCAGTGTTAATGGGAAGTTTTGGGGTTTAACTGCTTGTGGTTGGGGGAGTGAAAGTGGGAGGTCTGGAGGAGGGAGGGTACAGCACCCTCATCTGCCTCCACTTACCGGTCTGATGTGCTGCTGGCTCTATTCAGCATCTCCCACAGCCACAACCACAAACTCTGAATGGAACATCCTGCCTGAGTCCAGCTCCTCTGCACTGCTTCCAGGCCTATGTTTGATATTTAGCTGATGCTGGGATTTTTATTGTTAGTCTATTTTTTTTTTTTTTTCGTTTCTGGAGATGAGAAGCAAAAAGAACAGGTTTGGCAATGGAGGAAGGGTGGGTTGAAATCAAAGCATCTGCCCTGGTGCACATGTTTCCCCAGAGCTGAAGCGATGCGATGGGCTGAACATGAAGGTTCCTTCCTGAAGCTTTCTGGTCTGTTCTGAATTTATTATGGTGGGAGATTTCAAACGTGTCAAGGCCAGACCTTCCACCATGTGAAAGGAACCGTAGCCCTGTTATTCTGCCATTTATCAAGAACATGTTCACCATGTTCTTGATAAATTGCAATCTTTAGATTTGTTTTTTCTTTTGTACAACTGCTATCTTTTTGCTGTGCTCCTGCCTTTTCACTTCCTTTGCCCTATTTAATGTATTAATTCTTATTCTTTTACTATCATGTGGAGGGTTTTCCTTGCCTGCAGTCAGACACTTTCGCTCTCTCTTTCTTGTGGCTTGGTTGCTCTAGGAATTCAGGATTTGACGCCACTTCTTCCCCTTTTTCTGATCCCAGCGTGAGATACCTGCGTGAGAACTGTAACCTGTTTGGTCTTGCTCCTGCCTTTACATTATATAGCCCAGTTTTCATCCACATTAAGAAAAAAACAGCGGTGGGTTAAGGTTTGTGTGTGAAATGTGGATGAGTGCCAGATAAAACATTTCAAACGGCAAGCCAAATTCTCCATCTTCATAGGTGGTCTCTGATACTGTGTGTAAGACCGAAGCCGACCCTCATACTTCTGGTCTGGCTGAACCTTTAAAGGAGAAAAACAACATTAAGACTAATGTAGCACATTACGAAATCTGTGCTATGTCAGCATTACTCCATTTCCAGACACATGCTGGTACACTTAAGAGCTTTTCCTGGTGCACTTAGCAAAATAAGGACGAAAGTGTGAAACTTGTAACCTGACACACTTCACACTTCACGCTTTGCTTTTATTCCAAGCAGATAATCCATACCAGATAATGTGTATGTGTAACTTTACAGTATATGGCAAAAAAAGTCGTTTGACATTATTGGAAAAGATCTTCTATATGCTTTCCTTAATGCACCTGCAGGCCTGGGGGAGTTGGTATCAAGTGCAACATGTTGCTGCATAGTTCCTTGAGGGCTTTTAGTTGGTGTGCAGTTGTTTGGGTTGTACGCGGTTTGTATGTTTCTTTGGACATAATCATGTGGGCTTGTAAACATGTCCAATTACCCAATTGTAATCAGCAACACATATGAATAATAATCCCTGCGTGCATGACAAGTTTCCTGCTCTTTAAGAGTGACAAACAACTGACAAACTCAGTAACTGATGAGTGATGGTTTGTGCTTTTTGAGTTAAAAAGCTCCGAGAAAGTTCAATCCTCAGAGATGGAAACAGCAGCCATGACAACCATGTTTTTTCACTTCATTATCATATCATTTCCAGATGCAGTGCACATGATTCAAGACCCCCCCCCTCTTCCCACTGGAGATCTTATGTTTGCCTCTATATTTTGGTCTCTCAGGTATTATTAATCCACACACTGTTGTGCAATACAGTGTAACTGCTTCCTAACTGTAATATGAACATCATAACCGATTACTTCAGCCTGTTCAGATTTAACTGAAAAGTTGGCTGTTTATAGTGTGATCCTGCTAACTCACACACTTCAAGCTCTTACTTGCAGACATTGGCGCAGCTCTAGTGTGTAGGGCATTGTTATTAGATGCCTACACAACATTGTTTTGTGACAGAGAATAGCAGCAGCCTCGGACTGTCAGACCCACAGAATGTTGGGAATGTTGCTATTTTCCCCAGCCTGTGTGTCCTGGTTAAAGGGTCCCTCCACAAAAGATGTGGTGTTAGCCATGTGGTAAGCAGGAAGGGAGCTGTGGCATTGTTCACAATCGCTTTCACTGCAGCTTAGAAATACAGGACAACCTACACAACTTTCACAGTCCCCTCCCAGATCTGATAAAGGTCTGTGGGATTAAGTTGCAGACATGCACTCAGTCTTCCTTAAAAAAGAAAACAAAAAACAATGCTTTTCACTCTATGCAGCCTTCATCATTAAAACGTGTAGTTTTTAAGCATTCTACTTTACACTCACCAGCCGCTTCATCTGGATACACATGTTCAACTGTTACTGCAAGTATTAACCAATAATCAGCCAATCATATGACAGCAACTCAGTGCATTAAGGTATGTGGAAGTGGTGAAAACAACCTGCTGAAGTCCACACTGAGCATCCGAATGGAGACGAATGATTTACTGGGATTTTCCAGTAAAAACATCTCTCGGGTTTATAGAAACTGATCTGGAAAAAAAAAACAAGCTATCCAGACAGGAAGGCAAAAAAAAAAAAAAAAAGAATCTGAATGCACAACATGTTGTCCCACATAATGGGCTACAGGGGAAGACCATCCCAGGTGTCAGTCTGGTCAGCTATAAAAGTGCACTGAGGCTTTTACACAGGCTCACGAAAATAAGACGAGCCTCTATCTTTGCTGTAACATTAAGATGGTAGTTTAAAAATGTGACATAAACAACATGAAAACATCTCGTTGAATCTTTACTGTCAAGAATGAAGGCAGATTGTGGTGGTACAAGCAAAGTGTAATTAATAAAGTGGCCAGTGAGTATATAAATGCCTACATCAGAGCTGATTCACTCATCCCATCATCTAATCAGGGGTACTACTGAGATTAGTGTCACTAATGAACAGCTCACATATGCACCACCAGTCCACCAATAACCAACATCTCAAGATGACTTTAACTTAGCCAACATCCACGTAAGCTCAGATCTATGGATTCAAAACACAAACATGTACACTATTTAAAAATAATACAAACATCTGACAAACAGAAACATTGTTCACATGACCACACGAATGGTAAGATTTCACTGAGACAGGAAGGAGCGGTTATATCCATTTTAGTTTATTGTTTAATCAGTCTTTGACTCAGCTGACAGTAGAGTACTTACAGAATCTAAATATATCTCTCAGAAAATAATACTGTATTTTTTCAAAGAGCACGGTGTCCTCCTGCAAGATTTTTACATACAATATATACAAATCATTTTGTACTATACATATACATTTGTATACACAGTCACAAAAGCATAACATCTGAATGTGGATTCATCTGGATGTTTGAGGTTTGGTTGTTCAAATAACTAAAATGTATCTGTACTCGTTCAACATACAAGACCTCTTAGGGCTGTTTCTTTGCGCCGACGCGAGGTTTTGGCCACCTCTGAAATAATAAACCATTCTCAGACACGAGCAGCCATCTGAGTTAGGTGTGATTTGAGCTTTGATCACGCTTTCGTTTCTAGATGTGAACATCACGCTATCACTCCATGTAGTGACCGCTGATCATTAATTCTGCCAAGGGATTGGGGTTGGATAGTTAAAAAACATTTTTAAAAAAACAGACTAATGGATGAAATTGCAGCAGTGGTTAAAGAAAACTGATCAGGCAAAGTTAGGCAGCACATGCACACATCATCTTCAAGCAATTCAGAAAAACTCGATGGTATTTTGAAGCAAAACAGTGCAGTTATTTAGCTACTGGAATCTCTACATGATTGTCACTCTCTTAGTGTCGTTTGGTGCAGCTTCAGGACTTATGCTAAAAAAGATTAATTATGAGCACCCTCTGTTTGGATATCTTTTCATAACACTTACATGCAGTTGGTAGTGTATCACATGAACTGCATAAAATCAATTTAAGTACGTTTTTCGGAGGAATGAACTTATAATTACAAAACGTAGCAATTTCTATGCTACATTTAACAAAATAAAAGGACTTTTAGAAATTCAGTCCAGTGTTTGCTCTTCATTCCTAAATGCTCAGTTCACATTAGGACACTGAACTGAGAGCAAATAATGATTAACTGTGCCAAAAACCATCCATTCAAGGATTTTGTGGGGCAGCACATGATGCATTTTAGGTGAATACTATTTCCCAGTGACCGAATCCATATGCATGTAACGAGGGCAGCGCATGAAATGCTTGGAAAAATAGAGAGAGTGTGTATGTGACTTTGTTATAATCTTGACAGAAAAAAAGGGTCAAACCTGTTAGTACATCTGGCATTCCTTCACATTTTACAGCAAAAGAGCACTCGCCCAAATACTTCAAACATTTCAGCTCAGCTTTGGGTCATTAACAGAGTTAATGTGTGCTTGAAGGTGTAAATTAAAACTGAATACAAACATACGATTCATATCAGAGCGCGCCCGTCTCCATTTAACTTCGAGTGGACGCCCCACCTTGCTGGTGTATCATTTCACAGGCTGATTAACAAACTGGCCTTTTAATTCAATATGCAAACTAATGCGGTGAAGCAGCAGACCGAATGCTAGAACGTGTTTTTAGTTCTGATAGCTGGGATTCGTCGCCATCAGATTGTTATGTTCACTGTTTACCATGGCAGGCAAGGAAGCAAAGCAGCTTTGATAATAATGTGCATGTGAGCAGCATTAAAGTTCAAACTCTTCTGTATTGTACACACTGCTTCTAGGTGCTTATCAAGTGGGCTTTTCATATGTTTAAGAAGGTTTTTGATACTGTTAGTGTGCAAAAACTTCACAGCCAGTCATGAGTCTTGTGGCCTGTGCATGACAACCCCTCAGGGCTCTCTCTGTGACCCTGTGTGGGGGTTCACTGATCCACTGGGTGGATAATTCCTGCAGAAATAGATCAAAAGTTAACAGAACACTGGCTGTCAGCTCAGCTTAATGAGGGGATTTCAAACTGTTTGTGGTTATCAGGTAAGGTTATAATCAGCAGAGATCACACGAGGTATACTGGTTATGTCTGAACCCTGAATACAAGCTTTACGTGAGTGTTCCATTTAGTTCTGTGTGATTTCAAAGTGGTGTAGATGTGTGTGTGTGTCTGTATATATATAGTGGAGCTTGACAGACGTAAAAATAATCTCTTTGTATGTTTGAGTGGATCAAAACTTCAGAATACAATCTTTGAAATTAAAATGGGAACATATCTTAATATCAGTACTTAGTTCTAGCCACAGGGTAGTATTGGTGTCCAAGACAAACTTAATATTGTACTCCAGCTTCAACATGTGAAGATTATTTAATCTGATAATCAAAACAAATTAAAGCAGAAGGAAAACTGAGTTCAAATAAAAAAAAAAGAAGTGGCCGAGGCTTATAGTTTGAGGGCGGTAAACAGTGATTTCCACTGGCACGCACACCGTTCATTAGTGGTGGTTGCTTATGGGTATACCAGCCACCATCATTGCAGGGGTGGAGAGGGTTCTGTTAAAAAACTAAGTAACTTGGCTGCATTTGATAATTAAACTTTTATAGCTTATTGGATCTGCTTGTGTGTTAGAGGTGAAATGTAGGCACAAAAACCACACCCACTCCCAAAGGAGGATGCGGAAAAACGGGATTTTTTTGTTGTGAAACTCTGTCCTCGGTAGTTATTGGATGATTGTTCCCAATTTACTACCCTTAAACTAGAAGCCTGAGTTTCTTGGTGGAGAAATGTATTAAAAATAAACAAACAAACAAAAAAAACCCAGCACTTAGTGGTTTTTGTTTGCATTGTCCCCTCATTGCAGACCTAGATAGAACAGATTAAAATCCGGGAAGGTGACAGGAAATTCCAGAGTTAGCTACGTCGCTCTCAAAACAGTCCGGGGTTGTGAGAGATCCCCGTCAGATACTGGCGCTATAGAGGGGAGATAAGTGCTGGCTAGGCCGAGAAGTGGAAAATGCAAGCAAGGGGGGCGGGGGATCTCACGTCACCACTTGCTGCACTGTTGAGCGTTCACGAGGGCAGGACTGGTCTCTGCAATGCAGCCTCCTGAGCAGCCGCTGGAGCTTGTTGGAGAAGTTTTTGTTCATCTGCCTGTACATAAGAGGCATTGCAAAGCTGCTGGAGAACGCCAACAGTTTAGATACGCATCTCAAGAAATAATAGATAGGTAAGTAACGTGCACTGCTAATGTATCCTGGTGCAACAACTACAGTATGTACTAAAAGAGTCATGTAGTACGGAGTCCACAGTACGAACTGCACACAGACTGAAGCTAGCAGCAACCTGTGTATGGAAGGGTCCAAGCGAGCAGAGTCCTGATCCAATGGTGTAGATTCCTTCCTGATGCGCAGAATGAGCACAAAAGCATAAAGCACAGCCAGGGCGGGCACCACGTAGCCGATGAACATCATGATCGAGTCCGCTGCCTCCTTGTTCTGCATTTTGGAGCATTCGACCATCTTGGTGGAGATGTGGTTGCACACATAGAAGAGCAGCGAGGAGAAGCTCGTGAGCACTGCACCGCCCCAGATAAACCCGCACACGTGTTTGGTGTTATACACACTCGACATGTACGTGCGAGGCAGCGCGCGCTCTATGTAGTAGTCCAGACTGAGCAGCGTGGTGGAATACATGATAACCAGAGATGAGATGTTGAAGAGGATGAGTAGGGTGATGTAAACCTCATTGTTATACTCCCACACATGCCAGCGGGTGAAGGTGGAGCTCAGCAGCTCCACGGGCGCCACCAGGTTGAGCACGAGACCCGCAATGGCCATGTTGACAAAATAGACATCAGGCATGGTCATGGACACCTTGTTTGAGAGGTTGACCACGACCAGCAGCATATTGTAGCACAGGCCCAGTGGGAAACACACCAGGAGGTAGATGAGGGAGAGGATTGACAGGATGAGGCCAAAGTCCCGGCAGAGCCGGAAGTCCACGCTGGTGTCCGTCTCATTGTAAACCATGCAGATCCACATCGCTGGGCTCTGACACGGATCAAGCACTCTCAACAGGTCGACTGTGGACAGAGTCAAGGAGAAAAGAATTAGTCATTAATGAGATATGTGTATGATAAAGGTAAAAATAACATAGAATTCCTGGTAGATTCATTAAACTCTTAAGCTTTGCTATACCATTACCATTCTTCTCAAAAACCATAAAGTTCACAACATCCTAAAGTTTGTGTGGCTTTTGTTTTCTTTTTGTTTGTTTAACATATATGAATTTCCCTCATCACGTGCTTCCACTGTCAGAAGCTGGAGGTAATGCACCTACGCGCCTTTTGCCAAGTGCCACTGTACAAACAGGACAAACGCGCAAAGTCTGAGGTTAATAACTGTTAAAGAGTAATGTTTGGAATTCCTTTGAATAATAAATCCAAACACGGTGCAGTGCAAATTAGAACAGATAAAGATAAAGCGTGCCATAAATGTACCACAACTATGCAGAGTCATCAGAGAGCGGTTTAGGACTGAATGCGAGCTTCGAATAACAATCGAACGGTTACCAGAGAAAGCTGAATAGCACGTTTGCTATTTGAACTCTCCATCATTTTCAGACAGAGCAAATCATTAAGTGGCTTCTTGCGCCCTTTGAATCAGGGCATTGAAATCCTGAAAAAAGACGACTCTAGTGACACACAGGGAACAGTGAAGGACCTCTGAAATGCTAATGATGGTGGCCACCAATGAGGGCATAAGTGGTGAGCCAATTAACAGCTTAAACAGGAAACATATTAGCCAATCCTGTTGGAGTAGAAGGGTTACAGTAGAAGAAGAACAGTAACTCCTTCTCACTCGTGATGCATACAGCTTTCAAGAGGAAGAAGCTTTTAAAACCTTTTCTTCCTGGGATGTGACTGTTGATTATAAACATTTAATTTTTACGTTAAAGTGAGTCATTCTCGTTTCCCCATTCATTTAGATAAGGGCTTTAAAATAACAACCCAGACATGAGTCAAAATAACAGTCAAGTCGCCAGACTTTCTTTTAGAGGGGCTTTGATGACGACCATCGTGACAGAAATGTTTCATTATAGGATAAAAACAGTCACTGTATTTTGTCTTGCAAAGGGATTTCCCTCTTAAGGGGCACAGACATAGGAAGAGCCTAGCAGTGACCATAACATGTCAATGAATTCAGCAACTTGTGGTGACGGTGGGGAAAAATAACCACTGGTGACACAAAGGGGGCGAATATTGAGGTAAATGTACCTCACCTTTAGGTGAGAGACTGAAGCAACAATCCGTGGAAGTAAAGGATACAGCTGTTGACATATGACTAAATACATTAGTGGATTACCTAGGCAACCGTCAGAGGTAAATCCCTTTATATGCGGACTGGGCTTTAGGGAACAAGTGCACCTAAACAATGTGCACAACGAAATACGCTCAACAGCTTAAGGGAGCCACTGAGTTCAGGCTTTTCCTTTAATTTGTCATCTATGCGTGTACAGCAGTATATATGACTGTAAAACATTTTAAAACTTATTTTTAACATCACCCAAAACTATCTTTATTTTATGTCATATTTATGGCTTTTATGAAAAGGTCTCTGAGTTTATCCTGCTTGATATTATTAAAATGATTAGTTTTTTAAGCAAGGCCGCGACACAAAAACACGTCCACCACGTCTCGCCTATTATGCCACGGGTAACACTGTTAATTTCACTTCACTGCATCTGACTGACTGAATACAAACGCCTCACAATATGTTTGATTTGCTAGCTCAGCCTCAAAAACCCACCGTTGCTCCTCACTGGCCAGAGCAAATGAGGCCTTTGTTCTGGTGGAAGAATACAAAACTGCATTTGTTTGACACCTTGGCGTCTCTCCCTCGCTCTGCCTCGGCCTCCTCGTTCTCCCTCCTACAGTTGCATGCAAGAGCGCCGCTGACTGTGCAGAGCTGCCCTTATATTTTTCATTCACACGCAGCGTGATAAAGAAGAACATTTCACAGACAGCTTTGGTGCCCAGTCAAAAGCATTTATCTTCCGTTCAAAGTTACTGCCAAGCTGCCTGGGGGCTGGGCAGGCGGCGATGGGTAGATTTATAAAGAGTGAAATGTGAAGCAGGCTTTGGTGAAGGGTCAGCGAAGGACAAGGTGTAGGTTGGAGTTCAGGACAAGGTCAAAAAACAAAGGAAAGGGGGAGACAGCGTAGATGTCAGGAACATTTAGGAGTGAAGCTGATGGGGCTGGATGATTTAGATGTTTCCTTACATAATTAACTGGGGTCATTCTTAGGAAGATTATTATTATAAGCTAAAGTAAATAACTCAGGTCCCACAATATTTCCTTTCCTCAGAACTAAATTGACAGATATGTTTCCACATGCAAAACTGCTTTTGGGAAGGGACGATAACATTTTTACATGGAAACAGTACGCCCGCTAATCTGTGCAGAATTTTCTGGAAATTTTCTCCCCGAGAACACCCTGAAACAAAGTGTAGGAAGGCAGTTTTGTTTTCAGAGAATGAGTAACGATGCCAGTAAAGGAGAAACATTCTTCTGTGTGCTTACGTAACACCACTACAGAGAGGCTGTTTTAGCCTTAAGCCTCTCACACACACACAGATACACTCAGTCTCTCCTCTGTGCTGCTCCAATTGGCTGCAACGGGGCTGTAGTGGGGGCTGGAGCACAGAGACGGACAAGAAGTGGATCGGGAGGAGGGCAATCTTCACCGAGTTGGGAGCACTGGTCAGCCCACTTGTAAACACTGCTCTCAAACACCGGCAGCTTGGTGACTCATTGACGAAAGCAGACCTTGAAAAAAAAGCACACTATAACCAGTGCTCCTCTTTTCATCGATTCGTGCTAAACCCCCCTCACCACCACCACCACCACAATGCTTCCATATACTAAGAAGTACAGTAAGCTTATTCACTCTTTACTTCCTCCCACAACCTTTCATCACTTACAGAGAAAATGACTTAAGGGGAAGTTCGTGATTATTAAAGAGGACTCACTGCAATGTGGCTGGCAGTCCTCATTAATTAGCACCTGCTGTATACGGACATTTCTAACTCCCTGTCATTAACACATTGGCTCACTCTACAGCTTCTGATAGCTGCAGGAGTTGTTAAAAAAAGAGGGCAACTGTTTTCTCTCGTATGTATGACTCGAACATTTGCACTTTGTGTAGGTTTCTAATTTATTTCTATCTAATTATCTTATTAAAAAAAGTCTATTATGCTTGAGAATGTGAATCCCAAGTTAAGAAAACAGGTTAAAAGTGTAATTCTGTAACACTGCTGGTGAGTTTTCTTTCCATTTCCCTTAAAACCATCTGTGGGATGCCAAAAACCCTCAGGAAAATCCCTGATACGCATCTCAGTTTATTCCCCTGACACTCTTCCCATCCAAAGGAGTGCTCATCGGGCCAAAAACAGATCTTAGTTTGCTTTTCAGGAACAAATTTAGTGACCTTCTGGACAGTACTCCCCCCATGAGGACAAAGTTGTGCTTTCCTGTTGCGGGCACATAGATGGTGGGAATCACAAAGTCACTCAGGATGCAGTGATGCTCAACAACTCCAGAAGAAAAAGCCCCATTAATAATCTCCATAGGGAATCGGAGCCGTATTGTTGTAACCCTCCAAAGCAGAGTTAATAGGAGCTGTCTGCTGTTGTTGTGGAAATCCACTTACAGAATCTGTAATCTGTAATTTGACTAAAATATCGATATCTGACAGCGGCATATCAATAATTGCATTGCGAGAGGAAGCAATGCTGGCGTATTGATATTTTTCTCCACTTAAAGGTCGCATTTTCTCTCTGCTTCTATTCTTTTTGAACAGTAGGAAAAAGGCTGTACGTCATGCGAGAGGAAAAATAACGGGAGCGTTCATGCTTGCTGTCATCGCCTTCGTGAATGACAACAGTAACAGTAACAGCCTTTTTGCCATTGTGGTGCGATTGGCGTGACCATGTTGGAGACACGATTTCACGATCGTGTTGGTCTTAACCGCCATTTCTGTGATATATCAGTACACAAAGTCACAGATGATATACACAGAGAGACACTGCAACAGTTTGGAAAAAAATTAGACTTTCTGGAGAAAACTCCTTTGCTTCCTGTTTTGACTTTTTCCAGCATTGATGCTGAGGTTTGTTTGTTTTTTCTGAGCTCTGACACGACGACTGCACACCTCAAATGCCGGTGTCAAATAGTTGTGAGGCTGTGGAGACTTGTGGAGTGCACAAAAACCAATGCTCTGACCATAAACAAAGCTTTAGAGGGATCACACTGAAAATGCATAGTAAAACAACCATTGCCGATTTTCTCAGACAATATTATGCATTAAAAAATATGACCAAAAGACATGCATTGTCTTAATTACCAATCCAATCTTACAAACAACCAATGCAGTGCAGAGTATATCAGAGTTGCATTATTAATATTATTTTTGCAAAGATTAATCTTTAAATGACCTGCTATGTAAAATTGGAAAAGCCCACATTCTAATGAATGTTTTCGTATAATCCTTGTGGACTGCTCGCTGTTTACCAAAAGCATTCATTCACTCTAGGCAACAACCACTCATGTCGTGAAAGTCAGTGCACTTTAGCTCTGCGCGTTTTGCCAGCAGCCCACGATAATGAAATCACTAGTTTTCTACTCAGCTGAGGGAAAAACAAGCGGGGTGTAAGAAAACGTCCACCCCTGACTCGGAGGCAGAACAGCTTCATGCTGCATGATCCACGTCTGTTTTGATTCAGTGTAATGAGGGCCATTTCATTTTCTATCCCATTTTGGAGCCTGTCAAGGCTACAGCTGGAGGTGACGTTGTTGGGGTTGAGTGAAGGTCAGAGAGAGACACTACACCCAGCTGTTATTACGGCACGAGCGCTGTCAGAGCAGTTGTGGTCAGGGCTAAGCTCATGCAGTCACTGAAGTATGCATATTATCTTTTATTAATTTCCAAGGAGAATGGTAACTTGTCACTTTATTTTCCTTTCATACGGTTGTTGAATAAAGTCTTTCAAGGACCGTTCCTTAGAGAACATGCCCATCACGGTTCCCTTCTTTTATGCTACATTAATTATGAGCTGTGCTAACAGGAGATATAACTATTCATTCATTTACATCTACTGCTACAAGCATGCAAACCAGGAGAGAGCTCTATAGCCTAAGCTGAAAACTCTTGAACGTGACTTTGACTGCAGTTGTACACTTGGTTAAACCTTGTCTGAACTTTTTGCACTACGCCATGTGAAAAGTGGTTAAGTTTATTATCCCCAGAGGGGGCAGCCCTGCTTCGGCATGCTTCGGCCCCACCAAACACGATCGCGTAACAGTGACGCCCACGTGCTTGACGTCTCAGCGTTCTGAAGCCAGATATCACCGCCTGATGGGAGCAGTGTGACATACTGGGCGCACACCCCTCGTATAGCCTTACTGGAATTTACAGGCCCTTCTCAGAAAGCTGCGAGTGATGTCACATGATTCTGTAGCCATGTCTACAGCAACACAGCAGCAGCAGAATGTACTACAGCCAGAAAATAAGATTACGCCACTCGTTTTTGCACGTTTTTGTGCAAGGGTGTTTCCGGGGCTTTTTCAAACGGCTGTCCACGGGACGGAAATCATAATATTTGATTAGAAATAAACAGTGTAGAAAATTGGCTTTGAATATATTGGACACTGAAGATTGTTTTTGCATGGACTATTTGTTTTCCAATATTTAGACTGTTAAAAATATATAAAGAAATATGCTTCAAGTATCTAAAATTAAAGCAAGCGTTATTCTTATCATCATATATAGGATATTATTGAATCATAACTACTGATTTATTAATGTGGACATTGGTTTATTGTTATGTATGTATTGTATAACTACAGCATTGATATAAAATGGTACATTAAGTACAATCTTTATATTCAAAATAACCCACACTCTGAGGGGTGGCCATCACCCCAGTAGACTCGCCTCAGATACTGTTGCTATGCAGCAACATCAGACGTGACAGGTGACACAATACAGCACATGCGTTTCTTTAATAACCCTCAAATCTACAAAGTAACTCATTGCATTCCAATTCAAGCCCTGGGGAAAGGTTCTATGCACAAATTGTACAAATTGTTATCAGTTTTTGTACAGTGGAGGCAAAATAGCTTGAGTCTGAAAGCTTTTAAACGGCACATTTTCCTGCAAACGATAGAGATCTGCTTCCTTGATTAATGAGCGCATCACTGATGCTTTAATGGATTATCTACTTCAAAAGGGGTGTCAAACATCATCTGATTATCTTTGAGGAAACAGTAGTTCCTCTTATTGAGTTCTAGTGTAACAGAGTCTGGTCAAACATAGGTCGGTCTGAGTCTCAGCAGACTTCCCGGCTTCTTTTCCGGCAACTTGCTGAACTGTCAGCGGCTTCAACAAAGTGAAGAGTTCAATGGTCAGCACAAAGCAGGCTTACTGTCATTAAGCCACAGCCACACACGCCCAGTTGCCCTCCGGTCACATGGATGAAGTTGATGACAACAAGTGCAAAGACCGAGTCTTAAGAAGCATTTCATTTGGGTGACAAGCACCACTGACTAGTGGCTAGAGCTACTTCGCAATGAAGTGGCACCCATTTCAAAATGAATGATAAAATATAGTAATTACCAGTAATAACCTTCCTGCATCTGCTAAAAGCAATGATGAAGTAAAAAAAGGACTGAAGTAGGTAAAGCAAAGACACACGATCTGTCAAAACAAACCGAAAGTTGGGTGTAAAACCTCATTAAAATTAAGATTAAGACTATTTTTTGTGTGTATCTTAATGGTTTAGCACTACAAGACTGTATATGTGTAGGCATGGATATAAGGGAGCGCATTCAGACCTAGGTAACAAAGCTGTGCTCATGTTGCAGCTTGTCATAACATACATATTCCTCACAGTTAACAGAGCCACTAGTTTTAGCTCCCAACAGAAGGTATCAACAACAGATTGGAAATGATTATTCATATAAAGAGCAGATTACCTGAGAGGCCTTTTGATCAAAATGATACAACTTTTTTTCTCCCCTGCACCTCAGAAAGCTGATCCCGTGAGAAACCTCCTCGTCAGGTGTTGTTTTCCAAATACAAGCCCGTCGCTAAAATTGTGGAACTTCTGAAGCTGAACAAAGCTAAGAAAACACCAGCTAATGGAGTTGGAGGGGGGGTTTATTTATTTTTCTTCACGCCGTGTCATTACACTTGACCAGGCGAGGATAGCTGTCACGACTTTACCATTATTTATTCCACCCCCTTTCTTTGTTGGCACAACTGCGACTACTCACTCTCGCATCTAGTCATCCCCAGCGGTGCAAATTCACTTCTTCCCACTTTCAGGTGAAAGCCAGAGACCGATACCTTTCGCATTTGTCGAGATGAAACAATGGAAACGAGAAGAGAACTCACCACAAACGTATAGGCTTGGATCGGTGACAACCCTAGGGAGGCATTGGGTTTTGATGTAGCATTTCCACTGGCATTTCTCAGTCGTTTCATTTGGGTATGAAAAAAAAAGACTTGCGCTCGTGAAAAGTAAAACAGCGGGAAGGGGAAAATCACGTTTTAGTGGATTTCAGTTGTTTCGCTTCGCATCTATCAACTTTTCGGACGAGGCTGGATCTGAAAGGGGGCCGACCGTTACAGGCATTACTACTGCTGGAGTGCTGCTGAGCTCTACAGTGTGTACACACGTGACCCTCCCCCACTGTCTCCTCACTCCGCTCCCCGCTGCTGCTGCTGCCGCTCCATGGTCGCGAGGCCCGAGTGGCCGTTCTGTGCTCTGATTGGATGGAGGACAGGGAGGTGGGGCGCGAGGGACACCCCCCCCCCCACACACACACGAACACACACACAAACTCGTGTTTTCATCACTTTAGAGGACATTACTTTGATTTATGTTTGTTTCCTGGAGTCCTGTCTTAACGTTCAACTTAATCCAAACCTTATCCAAACCTCAAGCTAAGCCTTCATACTAAAATCAGTTACGAACGTTTGGTGGACTTAATTTTGTATACCCCCCAAAAAGGAGTCCAATGAATCTCCAGGACATCATGGTGCAAAATATACATAGTAATTCATCAGAAGAATGGCATAATACACAGCCCGATTTGTTATGGACTTCTCTGTGAATGGCGAAATCTCAAAACATTCATCATGAATAAACAGAACATTTTTGTAGCAGTCTGTCCCCCAATTTTGTTTTGCTTAACTCCAACCAGGAACTTAACCCTTTTATGCAATGCTTAATTTTAACCATCCAATCAACCTAATCCTACCTAAACCTATTCCCAACATAACTAGTTGTCCCTAACTTACCTAACCTCTACCTTAATTTACTTACCTGTTCAAAACAACATGAAAAAAAATATACAGGTAACCTAAAGTTTTGTCACAGGACAGACAAAGTGCTTTTATGATGATGCACACACAAAATAGGCATGCATTCCTCCTCCTCTACATTCCACACAGTTTGTAACAGGATCACTGGGCGGCATTATTTTTAGATTCGTTTTTGGGGTGAAAGACAAAACAGCTACCAATGTTATGTTTTTCTGAGATGTAGTATCCTGTCTGAGCAAAGTATTTTTGAACTTTAAATGCATGGGTCTGTTACTTAAGCTGTATTTCACAGTTTGGTTTATTGTCTCATCACAATCTAAAACAATCCAGCTCATTGTTTTAAAAGATGCGTTTTTTTAAAGGCCAAAGGACCCCTAACCATAACCTAATTTAATGTTGGGTTCAGACAACCCAGTGATGGTAAGTCGATTGGTCTGGGATCAGTGTATAATCTGTCAAAGACATCAGGTTGTGAAAGAATAGGGCAAAAGCTGAGTTTGTATTGCTGAAACTCTGGGGTACAAAGAAAGTTTCCAAACCTCCTTTCCAACTTAATGTTGCAAGTTGCATGACTTGCTTTACTCTTAAACTCTTATTGTGATTCAAAAGCTTTGACATGCAACATTTTTAGGCGCTCTTGCTCAATTCATTTCAATCAGAACTGATCAAAAATTTGAATTTGGCTTTCAACCCATTACTGACCTTCATAACACCTGCAAAGTTCAAAGTAGCTTTGGTGTTTCTCCAGCTGATTAAACAGTAACTGTTGAGAGCAACACCAGAAACAATTGAAGTCTTGATAGAGGTGAAGACAGATGCCTGTATATACAATTTCTGCTGTGGCTTTGTATGATTCCTGAGAAAAATATTGTGTTTTAATGCATTTTGACACATTTTTATAAACTAAAGAGAAAATTAAATGAGAAAGTAATGATAACGTTCCGTTTCTGTTTTCTTTAATGAAGATGAAATGCAATGTTCCCGTCTCTCAGAAAGAAAGAAAACAAAGGTTACATTCATAACCCCAAACGTAGCGTACTGGTGGATTTCTACTTTGTTACACGCACGAGGAAGAAATTGGAATATAACAAAGCTTGTAATTAGCTTGAGGAAACATTACAATAAATGCAGTACAATAAAAATCGTTTGCATTGTCCTGCTGAATGGACTCTGAAAAAGCAGCGGGAGTTTGGTTAAGGAGCTTAAGCATTATAATGCAAATTGTTTACAGTTTAAAGCAGAAATCCGGATTATGAGACATGTCAGTAACATAAAAAGTAACACTATAGGATTATTGCAACTAATAGCTCATTTTGCCAAACATTACATTGTTACAAGATAATGGGCCAAGTTAGAAACTCATTTATTTAAAAGCAATGGTGTTTCAAGAAGAAATATGCAATTATTGGGATATCATCATTTTATAGCTGAACTGGAGCTCAGTGATCTTAAGTATTTAAATTACCCTACAACAAAAACCTTTTTGCCCATACAGGAGTCATACATAGAGTGTGAATTTACTGCTTACCTGAGGGAAGGAGGAATACAGTAACAAAGTAAAACACAGTATTCAAGGACATAAAACATATACTTCATTAATATCTAAGAGAAGTAGAAGTACAGTACCTGTGCTTTTTGTGCTTCGTCGTCTCAGTTAGTATTCCTGCCCTTTAAGAGTGCTGAACATTAGTCTCTTGTTCCACTTTCAAAGAAACAAAGTAGCTACATCGGCACAATTTCTGGTGGTTACTTACAGCCAGTCAAAGATACTGAGAACTGTGATGTTCAAGAACATTAAGTTTAATCAGATAAGTAGTCATAATACAGGAAACTGTATGCTACACTATTTCCTTTGTTATCATTGACTCTGTCAGCTAATAAGAACTGAAAACGCTGTGCTATACATGCAAAAGGCAGGGATACTGAGTATCGCATGAGTGTGTTAGTTTATTAGTCAGTGTTACAAAAGGCTTGGACCAAGCAGAAAAATGTCAACAATAGTACAACTATCTAGCAACATAAAGGCATCACGAAAAAGAGTCTAACCTTTACAAAACAGAAGCAGTTGTAGTTCCGTTTCACAACTAGATTGAAAGTGGCCACTCTGTAAATTAAGTATAACTTCAATCCCCAGAGTTCGTGTAAAGTGTTTATTTTCCTTGTTCCTGCTTGTCTCAGTCTTTTATCATTGCTTTTCAGCTAATTGAGGTGCTGCAGTAGAACAGCACACACTCGCTGCACTTCTTGTGAAAGCATTGCCCTGGAGACAGAGATGTTGTTCCAGTGATTACACCGTTGACTGTGTTCCTTTGTCCGGTAAGACATTCAGAATTTGTCACATTGTCCTTGGAACACAAAGTGCTCATTCATGCAACCACCCCCTCTGCTTCTGAAAAAAACTGATCAAATTCATGAACGATTGGTTTTCTTTACAATCAGTGAATTTCAGTATTACGTTAATCTCACAGCCCGCTGTCTCGCAGATTGACAGTCTGTTTTATATCATGAAATTGCATTCAATTGTTTAAGGCCATTGAGGTATTCATTGAATCATATACTTAAATGATTGATCATTAAAAAGCAAAAAAAACAAAAAACAAATCCCCCACATTTCCTTTAATGCACAGAGATCTAGAAAACAGATACCTGCTACTAGGAAACCAGTTTTATTTATTTAACTACCACATGTCCATGCTACAGTATTGTTTGGCCTATTTGTGTGTTTCTTGATCACACTGGAGGGGGAAAATGTGTGGTAGGTGTTATTTATGTGCTAATATTAGGTCGCTTTAACATGTTGCTAGATGGTTGCTAGGCAGTTATAATGAAAATGTTATCACCATAAATGAGAAGCAACCAGGTATTTTAAAACTAGAATGCTTTTATAAGATGTGATGGGTGCAAAAAGGTCAAAATAATTTTAGCCTGTTGCTAGAATGTTGGCAGGCAATGTGATTGCATCGTAATGCATCATCATATCAATTCAGTTTTTGTGGTTATAAATTTGATGTCACTGTTGCAAAATAAAAATGATCTGATACATCTGTAACATTTTACAAGTGTATAAATGTTTTTTAAAAATGGGTCATTTTAGCCAGGTAAGGTTTGGTTGCTATGGTGTTAAGAGGAGTTTGCAGATAAAGAAACAAACAGAATGAGATTTTATGTATTATACTTACCATTTTGTCATGTAAACTTGGGTCTGCACAGGCTATCCAGGTTGGATGAACAATTCTGACAGCTTAGATATTTCAGGTTCACCTATGCTGCACATCTGTTGTAGCTAATCAAGACACAATCTCTTGTCAAAAATTTATTTTAAACTATCACATACCCTGGTTGAATGTTCTCCATCATCCATATCTGCATCACAACATAATTTCACAAACTAATTTCTAAAGTTTTGGGACTCCAGCAAACTACAATGAGAAACATTATCGACAAATGGCGAAAACATGGAACAGTGGAGAACCTTCCCAGGAGTGGCCGGCTGACCAAAATTACCCCAAACGTGCAGCGATGACTCATCCAAGAGGTCACAAAAACCCCCAGAACAACACCCAAAGAACTGCAGGCCTCCCTTGCCTCAGTTAAGGTCAGAGTTCATTATTCAACAATAAGAAGAAGAGAAGAATAAAAAGACTGTGAAAAAATGCCACCCATGGGAGAGTTCAAGGAGAAAACAATTGCTGACCAAAAAGTACACAAAGGCTTGTCTCACATTTGCCAAAAAACAGCTTGATGATCCCCAAGACATAACATATTCTGGGAATTTATTCTGTGGAATGATGAGACTAAAGCGGAACCTTTTGGAAGGTTTGAGTCCTGTTACATGTGACGTGAAATAAACGCAGCATTTCAGGAAAGAAACATTGTACCAACAGTAAAATATGGTGGTAGTGTGATGGTCTGGGGCTGCTTTGCTACCTGGGGACCTGGAAGAAATGGAAATGGAACTGTGAATTCTGCTGTCTACCAAAACATCCTGAAGGAGAATGTCTAGCCATTTGTTCGTGACCATAAGTTGAAGTGCACTGGAGTTCTGCAGCAGGACAATTATCCAAACCAAACCAGCAAGTCAACCCCTGAATGGCTTAAGAAAAACAAAACAAAGACTTTGGAGTGGCCTAGTCAAAGTCCTGATCTGAATCGGATTGAGATGCTGTGGCATGACCTTAAAAAGGCGGTTCATGCTCGAAAACTCTCCAGTGTGGCTAAATTACAACAGTTCTGCAAAGATGAGTAGGCCAAAATTCCTCCACAGTGCAGCAAAAGACTCATTGCCAGTTATCGCAAACACTTGATTTCACTTGTTGCTGCTAAGAGTGGCCCAACCGGTTACTAGGTTTAGGGGGCAATCCCTTTTTCACACAGGAAATAGGTTTGGATTTTTTTCCCCTAATAACAAACACCTGCATTTTGTGTTTACTTATGTTATCTTTGTCTAGTATTTGAATTTGTTTGATGATCTGAAACATTTAAATGTGACAAACATATGACCAAATAGGAAATCAGGAAGAGGCAGACACTTTTACATACCACTGTTACTCTAACCAAGAATTTAAACCTTGAATTTACACCTCATATTTCCCGTGTTTATATCAGTTAAAGATCAGAGGTATAGTCTAACACCTTTTCAATTTTAGATTAATGAGCGTCATCAGAATAAAGTGAATTCTTTTAAAGTCTTAATGGCAGGTTTAAACAAGGAAAACGTGCTGACGTGTATTTGTTTGCGTGGCAGTGCATGTGATGCTGGCATTTACTCCAGCAGGGAGAAAGTGAGTGTTAGGGGCACAGTGTGTCGTGAGTCTGAGGACTAAACACAGTTTATCCCTAATCACGCTAAAAAAAAAAATCTGTTCTTCTTGGAAGCCTCAATCCACTGTAAGGTTCTGGACTGAATTTACTTTCCCCTAAATATGTTAGGCTGCATGACGACATAGGGGTTGTTTACAAATACTCATCTACACTCAGCTTCATTCAGCCCTGGATGCATCTGTTTGCACAGTCACTTTGGCACCAGATGGTCTCAGACACGTAATGTGAGTCTAATGATAATGAAAAAACACAGTGTCTGTGGACACTCTGAAAGTATGAAGCATTTCAGCAGATTTTAGTCTTACTTTGTGTCCTTTTACACAGAACAATTGCCTAAATAATCAATGATTAGGTTGCTCAAAGAAATTTGAGATATTTCACAGGAGCAGACACAGCTAAATACTTATTTGACTGCATAGAACTATGTTGTGCACACTCCTTTTAAGCTCAGAGGCCTGGGAGTGCACATTAAGCTCATTAAGTCTGTGGCGGAGATTATGGTTTACTGCAGACCAGGCAGCGCTGTCCAGCAGCTTGGACATCTCCTCATTTTTAAAGGCCAGGGGAAAGAGTGGAGGAGCTCTTCTTATTATTCACTATTGACACTTCCGTTTCAGACAAAGGGCTAACCGTATTGTATTACATACAATTAGAGAGCAAGAAAATAGAAACACGCTCTTATTTCTTAATAGAGGAAAAGTATAATATGGTCGCACACAACATACCACCAAGAACAAACTAGAGCAAAGCTTTGCATAATATTTACATTTACTGGCAGAGGACAGAGCAAGCTCTCATCATAAAACATGACAAGTTCATAATTTAAACAACAGTATGTTCTGTGCAGCTTGTTTTTGTTTTGCAACACACTGAGGTCTGTTATCTTGTCAGACAGTTTCCTGGAAAAAGACTTTTAATATGGTAATATGCATTTGTGTCAACAGTTTTTACTAATAGAAGCGTTGCCTGTGTTTCTGTGTATGTGTGTGTCTGTGTGCCAGGGTTTTCTTACTAGAAATATGAATGTAAATACAGTATTAAAATATTTAATGGTGGACCAGGTATAGATGAATACATATAACCAATGGTGTTTCTCGAAAGGAAGGAATCCCAATGGAGAATGGATTAATATGACAAGACATAAGCTTATCCCTTTAAGCTGGTGTCTGCGTGTGTTTCCCTGCTGGGACAAATTATGCTTTGGAAAGATTTTTGCTGTCACTTTTTGGTACTCCCTTCCCATCTGTTTGTGTCATCCATTTTTCTCCAAAGATTCATTAACATTTGGGCTTTGTGAGCCAAATAATGTCACGAGCAGCGGTGATATTTTTGTTGTCCTGGCTCATCCTCATATTTATGCTGAAATGAGCAGTATGCCTTGGAGGGAGATGGCAAATAGCACATCTGTCAGTCTGAAGAAACATCTTACTCTAATCAGTGCTGATAAAGGTATAATGGCCATAACAGAACACTTTGAGAAGAAGTCAGGCACTATAATTTATGTACAGTCCCGTAAAGTGTGTGTACATGTACTTAAATGACTGAGCACACATGCATCATGACTGATTTCAGTGTAGGCCATTCGATCCCTACATAGCCGTTGCAAGAGCTTGGTTCGCATTGCCGGCAATAAGTCGGACTCGTTCCCGGTGGGTGATGGGCTTCGCCAGGGCTGCCCTTTGTCTCCGGTTCTGTTCATAATTTTTATGGACAGGATTTCTAGGCGCAGCCAAGTGGCGGAGGGCTTTCGCTTTGGTGGCCTCAGAATCTCATCTCTGATTTTTGCAGATGATGTGGTTCTGTTGGCTTCATCGGGTGAGGGCCTCCAGCTCGCACTGGAACGGTTCGCAGCCGAGTGTGAAGCAGCGGGAATGAGGATCAGCACCTCCAAATCTGAGGCCATGGTTCTCAGCCGGAAAAGGGTGGAGTGCCCACTCCGGGTCGGGGATGAGTTCCTGCCCCAAGTGGAGGAGTTCAAGTATCTCGGGGTCTTGTTCTCGAGTGATGGGAGAAGGGAGCCGGAGATCGACAGACGGATTGGGGCTGCAGCTGCAGTGATGCGGACGCTGCACCGGTCCGTCGTGGTGAAGAGGGAGCTGAGTGTAAAAGCGAAGCTCTCAATTTACCGGTCGATCTACGTCCCTACCCTCACCTATGGCCACGAGCTGTGGGTAGTGACCGAAAGAACGAGATCGCGGATACAAGCGGCAGAAATGAGCTTCCTCCGAAGGGTGGCTGGCCTCTCCCTTAGAGATAGGGTGAGAAGTTTGGCCATCCGGGAGGGGCTCAGAGTAGAGCAGCTGCTGCTCCACATCGAAAGGAGCCAGCTGAGGTGGTTCGGGCATCTGACAAGGACGCCCCCTGGGCGCCTCCTGGGTGAGGTGTTCCAGGCATGTCCCACCGGGAGGAGGCCCCGGGGCAGACCCAGGACACGCTGGAGAGATTATATCTCTCGACTGGCCTGGGAACGCCTTGGTATTCCCCCGGATAAGCTGGAGGAGGTGGCTGGGGAGAGGGAGGTCTGGGCCTCTTTGCTTAGGCTGCTGCCCCCGCGACCCAGCCCCGGATAAAGCGGATGAAGATGGATGGATGGACATGAATATTTTAAAGACATGTAGCTCATATGTATAACAGTACAACACTGTCTCTAAGTTTATACTCATTATACTATGTACAGTTGTGCTGTGAAAGCCTTAATAAATTGTAGTTCCGGGTTTCTTATTGGGATCCATTTGTTTGTTTTTATGTCTTCACACTTCCCTCACCATATTCTTACCATATATAATAACTGTTGTGTAGTCAATAACCAGCTATTAATTAGACTAACTAGTTATACCAGTAATGGACTGATTAGCTGACTAATTAATTAAGGCTAATACATCTGATGTTCCTTTTTGTCCAATAAAAGCTGTTTCCAAAATTGGCGCAATATATTTGTTCCCTCTCACGCCATAGAAAAACTGTATTTGTGCTAACCATGACCATGACCCACTATGTGCGACTTTTCACATGCAGTGAGTCATATTTTATAACAGGAAAGACGTAACTGTCTGATAGGGAGCTGAACACTTTGCAACCGGCAGCAGAAAAAAAAATAATTATGTGCTATTCCTGTGCTGCCCATGTTCCCAGCATCTGCAATAAAAAAGAAATGATCAACCTTGTGTGTGTACTTTCAGCACCTGTGTAATATCACTAGGTCACCCAACGGTTCACGTTAATAACGGCAGGACCAGAGATACACATTAGCATGGTGAGCTATACTGCGGCCTTGTGCCACATGCAAATTTGATGTATTTATATCCAAACCATCAAGTTTACACAGCACAGGAATATCAACCCACATAACATATGTATGTGAGTACATAGTTGCAGCATAGTTGCTCCGAGAGTTTTTAGGAAGATATAATAACTCACCAGGAAATCTCCTAATTAAACCTATAAAATAAAGTCAATGTCTCCATGCATTTGGAGATATTCCTCATGTAAAATGAATCATGTATAATGTAGGGAGACATTATTACATATATATATCAACATACTATCCATCCATTTATTTTTCAATTCAGCAGTCATATTAACTATTTAATTTGGTTTAATTCAGGATGATTATAATCAAAGTCAGATAGCTGTTTCTCGGAATGGAACAGGGAGGCATCGATGAAATGAGGAGCTAAGGTGGAGGTGGGTTGCTCAGTGGCTTGCAGCATGCAGGCTGAAAAAGCTTAAACAGCATGCCCTGTTTTAGATTAGGCAATCAGCTGCATAGAAGATTATCAGCTGATCGGTCAGCTGATACAGGCTGGCACACAGAGAGCTGATCTGCTGGGATTGGAGCTTAGCTTGACATTTTTGCTTACTCGAACCGATACAATTGTCAATTCTTAATTTGTTGTGCTTGAGGAAATGCAAAACTGCATAACAAAGAGATTAAAATTCAAGACTGTTTGCATATATTTCAATAAGGAACAGGGCAAAGGAAAGAGTTAATCTGACTGACTTTAACTCTAGATACAAAATCAAGAATAGATATACGATGTGTTGCTCACAGTTACATAGCAAGTACAAAGACAATCAAACAATGCCCAATATTTTATCATCAGTTGAGGCAACATTTTTTTGGGGCAGTTTCATATAGTCTAATAATTCTTTCTTTGCACATTTTCTTGAACTGAAAGATATTTACACAGCCTCTTAAGACATTCTTCAGGGAATTTCACAATTCAACTGCTGAGGCACACATCTGCTTTGAAGCAATGAAAGGAAACCGTTAAATGCAATTTCCTTCTTTGGTTTGTTTTTTTTCCACATTTTCCGTTGATACTCGGCTTTTTGAGCTATGTAAATAAACAAATACTGATTGCTTGTAATCTGATACACACTTGACTTAGTTTTAAACAGAAATACTTGTTATACCTTTGTTTTAAATGTGCTGTTGTAGTGAAATTGCACAGTACATGGCTGCATGGCCTAACATTCCTGGAGTAACTAAATAGGACTGATGTTTTGGGACTGGGCGTATTCGAGAAGAAACTACAGAGTAACCGAGGAGGTGCTCGAGCTCAGGGAGGAAAACAGACAGCTGCTTCCATACACTGCTCTCCTGTTACCTTGTCCCAGTGACAGAATGAGTACTGACCTCAGATCAACCTTGTAATCTATCCTTTTCAATAACATCCACCTCAGCTGTATGCTTTAGCGGTAGTTTTATGGCACGTTCCTTGAATTTTCCTTGTATCTCATGGGAAATTTAATTGTTGCCTTTTGTCACAGTATAGCAGTTCAAATGAGGCCAGCTTGTGTGAGGCTTTTAGTGGTAATAAAATCCAGAAGATTTGGGTGACCTCCATGAGGAATGTGAGTGATTAAATAGGTCTTGATTATGTACTTTCTCTTGCTGGCAGATTCATTATTGCACAAGCTTTTGCTGCGCAGCACATTTAAATGTCCCCTCGATATGTATTCATTATGTTTTCGATTCACTTCTTTTGGTGTAATGTGGATGAACAGCCATGTTTTGGATTGCTTATAGGTTATTAGTGGTACTTAAGCATCTCCCTGGTGGTGCTGTTTGGCACCAGCATAAAAGACCTATTTACAACTTGCCAGATTAACTTGCATTAAGGTCATACTGAGAAAACAATACAAAAACGGGTGGATGAACACACACACAAAAAAGATGTGTCAAGCAGGTATTGCTGAGATATTCTGAAAACATGGGCAAAACTATAGCGATAAGGAAATTTAAATGGATAACTCTGAAACTGCAAGTCAGAATCAATTCTTAGAATAATAATAATCAAACCAATAATGTCATTAGTGTGTGCATGCAATATGCTTGGGTTATGTCATATTGAAGTGCAAGTCGTTTTCAGATGTTTGTTTTTATTAGAGCTGCTGAGTCTGGGGAGGCCATGCAAATCCTCTTGCACCTAATCTAGTTAAGAATTTATTGGGTTTAAACACTTTAATTGTGCAACAGCCTTGTTTTCAACAGCTTTTTGTTGCTTATTTAAGGAAAATAACATTTAGGAATGCACTACAGTGTCTTCAATGAAGTAATTAGCTGAATTTGAGAGAATAATTAGAATTGGGTAAACAATAATTTACATAGCTAAGTTGCTTAATGGTTTGATGTGATTCTACCTATGACCACATGCCTTCGAAACAGGGAAAAATCAACTGAAAGCCTTTTTAGACCTATGTGTGAGTTTTATCCTTGGTTTCATCATATGACAAAGAGGATCAAAAATGGGATTCAGTGAAGGAGACCAGGACGTCTGCCTCTTGGGCTCCCCTGCTCTGATGTGGCCGTAAGCCAAGATTATTGCACTGTTTGGTTCCACCAGATGTAGCAGCACAACTGGATGGGCACTGTCTGGCGCTGATGAGCAGATCTAAGAGGGATTAGTGAGCTGTTGAACACTGGGAGGCTGTCCACACACAGCTGTGTATTTTTGTGTTTCATAATGCTCTGGCCTCTGGTCTGTCTCTGGCTTTGGTTCCAACCCTGAACCACTTCTCCCTCCTGCTGACCTCACAGTTCAGGGAACTCTCGGACTGCAGACAGCAGGAACTCCTAAATTTCTGGAACAGCATGAAAGCTTTTAGAGAAACAAGACTCTCCCTGAGGTATTGTGGGAGAGAAGTGCTCAGACAAACACCATCATCTGACAGCGTTGTCTCTTTTTTTTTAATGGCCACAACTGCTAGAAATTTATATAGTGTTGTGTAAAAACATCTCATGCATTTAAAATGAAAAATATTCAGAATGCAGTATCTTGGGGAGACATGTAAACAGCATTTAGGATAATGCAATGCATGCATTAAGAAGCACATTACTGTTCCTAAACTCAGTAATCACATCAGAGTTAGGAATCAAACTATTAAGTAACTTGAGTTATGTAAGTTCTGCATTAGCACATCCATCTGCCCATTAGCTGCCTTATGGGTGAATGGGGGGGGGGAAGCAAACGGGCTTATTCATACACACTTTTACTGACTGGTGAGTGGTTGCTGGCTGTTACCAGGTGAAACTGGTAACAAAGAAGGTGGCATACCAAAAGTGTCTTTGTAATTTCTTTGGTTAGTAGCAGATCGCAGCAGTCCTCCATTGCACACATGAAAAATATCGATTTGTCTGCAAATAATTGCCATGTTTGCAGGATGAAGACTGATTGCCTTCAAATTCCTTCATTTGCCTTCAAAAGCTCCTGGTTACAGCATTAAGGAAGAACTTTTGCTTTGATTGCAAAGAGTTTCCATTCGGCAAGTAGTTGGCAAGTGTTTGCAGACAAATAGGGGTTCTGCAAACTGGGATGTCACCTAGCAGCTGCTGCCAACCACTTGCATCCACCCGCCAATCAGTCAGTTTTCCAAGTGACCAGTGGTTGCCAACTGATACCCTTGCTGGTAGTCTTAGGAAAAAAAGGGTGACTTTATATCCTTTTGGCTGCTATAGTCATATTTCACCTCCCTGTAGCAGCCCCTGTTAGCTGACATCTTTTATTTTCAGAAAACGATCCCCGTAGAAAAAAAAGAGTCAGATGATAAATGTCTTTGGGGAAAAAAAACAGCTACAACGCACTGATGTGGAAAAATATATTAAACACAGTTTTACATTTATCATGGGCTTTGGAGACCACCATTTTCCAAATAAGTTGTGTCATGACACAAAAAAGAAACATTGGTTTCACTTTTGGAGAAAAAAACTGTGTTCTTACATTTGTGGTATGTGAAACGGAAAAACTGGGTGTGTTTAAGAGTTTTTGGAAGACACAACCTGACCTTACCAGCCCTAGAAACAATATCCAGAAGAAACACTGGTTCAAAGGTGTCTGATCCACAGTTTGTGTTGTTGACACAGGCTGTATTCCTGCATTGTTTCTCAAAGACTTTCCCTATAAATTGGAAAGTGGAGTGGTCAGGAGAAAATGCTGTCCTTCTAAGCTTTTTCTAGAAGGCTTCGGTCTGCACACAACATTGCTAACAATTTTTTGGATTCAGTGTGTCTCTCCTCTCACTCTCTGTGTGTGTCTGTGTGTTTGATGTCGTGGTTTGGCTGTCCTCTAAAGTGTTCATTTCAGAGTGGTTACTCTGGGCCTCATTTTGACTCACTGGCTGTCTGCCTACACCCTGTGGTCTACCATCCACTACAACAACTGCCTGCTTTGTGTGTGTGCCTATATGTGTGTGTGTGTGTGTGTGTGTGTGTATATACACAGTATTTCTTCTTGTGCACCACTACTGTAAATTTCACAATAAACTGTCACTCCTATATGCTGTATGTACTTGCTGCAAAACACACTTATTCAGCCAGCAGAGGAGGTGAACCATAAAGAAGAGCCCCTGGCTGTCAGCCAAGCACCCAACAACCAATCCCAAGTCAGCTGATGTTTTTCCAGCTCTGCTCATCATTTAGTTGCAGTGTATTGCAGTCATCTCATAATCCTATTATTGGGAGGATGAGGAGTGTACATAGAACATGCTCATTACTTTTTAATGATATCCATCATCTTTAATCATGGTCAGACTCGGAGCAGACTGCTCATTTAGGTGCAGAGCCTATTCTCTCTTGTTAACCCTCTCAGGCTCAAATTCAACTTTGTGTTGCTAATGCACAACCAAGTCCTGCAGTGGTACTTCTGAGTAAAAACAACCTCATAAAATATGTATGTGGGGTAATCAGGTTGTTAGTTTTTAACTGTTGCAAATCGGCAACGCCTGCCTCGAGAGGGTTAAGAGTGCTCTTCGTTTAGTTTTTCAGGAAACTAACTTTAGTCACACTTCCTTAGTTCCTTAAACAGCAGACATACCATTCCAAATCTATTCTTAAATAGAAGCAGAAACAGAAAGACTTTGACTTATAGGAAATGATGACTCGTGCTAAGAACAGCTTGTTTATTCGTTACTAAATGCAAACTTTGTAACTGTGGAAGAAATGGTAACGTTGTCCAATATATCATTATTTATGCTAACATGAACTGCCTGCAGAGTGGGTTGTTGTCTTGTATGACTTCATGATGTGGTTAACTCATGTTCTTATTTTTCAAATATTTGTGTTAGGCAGCTGTACACAGTGAGATGAACAAAACCTTTGTTTGTTTATAAACATTTAAAAGCGAAGTAATTTATATATATAGGATAATATACACATAAATATATTTATTCAATGTCTTTGCAAGCTGCATAGTCAAGGCACGTAGAAATCCGTTCAGTTTTAAAGACAAAAAACCCCCCAACCTTTAAAATGGGTTTGCTGTCTATGCAGAATACTGTAATGTTGATATGGCTGGTGATTATTACGAAAAAAATGTATGCCTTAACCAGGCTTTTAAGAGACATAGTTCATGCACTGATTTCTTACAATTTAAGTGACAAAATTCTGTCACAAATGCAAAATGTGGTAACTGTTAATTATGTAGTCAAAGGAGCTTGCAAAGAAATGTTAATTATGTACGGAATATGTGCCTTTCTAAAGAAACAAGGCAAATATTCCACACAGCCATGACATTAAGGCCTGAATGTCTCTTAACTTTTTAAAATTCAATGATAAAAAGACTGAGGGGATGGTTTTTGATAGCCCCACTGATTCTTTTATTTGGAAGAGAGAAAAAGTGATCGGGATCTTGTCCAATCGAGGACCTCTGTGTTTATGACTTTTGATCGGCATGAGGAGTTTGTCTCTGCTGCTCAGCTGTATGAGCTTTTGGCTGTGAATCAGGGCAGCCTCTCTGAGTGTGAAGAATTGAATTGGTGTGGGTATTTGTACAAGGGACTGGATGATGGCAGGGGAGGAAATGCTAATGATCTTTATGGGGCAATAAACAATAAACTTTGCTGTGATTTAGTTCCACTGAGTGAGTGTCAGGGGAAGAATGACGTCAAAAGGCATTTTGGCTTTTTAGTGAAGCAGAGATGACAAAACACAGAAGTTGAAAAGCTCTTTGCCAGGACATGCTGTTGACTATAGATCATTTCTGTTCTTCTGAGCATCATATTTCGCAACACCTACTGTCTAAAAATAGTTTCCCAACTTCCCAACTTTCAATCTATGAATGACTTACTAACATTGATGTGTCACCTTTCGACTACATCTGTGTAGTCTGGTAATCTGCTGATTGGTCACTAGGCCTGTGCCACTAATGGTGGCATGAGTCTTATGCCGCCATTAGTGGTGAAGAGATACAACTGATTTTGAACTTCTTCAAAAACATAGTCTCTTAACTTTTTAAAATTCAATGATAAAAAGACTGAGGGGATGGTTTTTGATAGCCCCACTGATTCTTTTATTTGCTTTTAAAGCTCTCCATGGCCTAGCCCCATCTTATCTCTCTGATCTGCTGCAGCCTTATATACCCACCTGCTCTCTCAGGTCAGCTGATCAGCTGCTCCTGAATGCACCCAGGACTGAGCGTAAACTTAGGGGAGATCGTGCTTTTGCTGTAGCAGCTGTAGACAGGCCTCTTCTCTGCATGTTTTTAAGTCACTCCTGAAAACCCACCTCTTTACCCTGGCCTTTGGCAACACGTGAGATGTTGGTTTTTATTTTTTTTAAAGTTGTTTTTAGTTGATTTTATGCTGTTTTATCGTGTTTTCTTTTTAATATAGGGCTGTTTTAATGTTTACGTATTATGTGTTTTATTTATTTATTTATTTTTGCTGTTTTCTGTTATTCTATTGTTTTTAACTTATTTTCTGTACAGCATTTTGGTCCTGTGCTGGGTATTTTAAAGTTCTTTATAAATAAAATTGGATTGGATTGGGATGATGTACGTTGGTCCACCAGTTAAGGGGGAGAGGCAAAATAGAGATATAGATACTTACATGTGCCACAAACGTTATAGTATGGTATTATTTATATTTTTTATCTGATGTAAATCAATCATTTATTATAAATGATTGTCTGCAAACTATTTTTGAATGAACCCTAGTTTTATGTTGAGGGAGAACCTATTTTAAGACCAGTTTGAGCAGATGGTTAGACATCCTTTCAAAGATGTTTTAATTGCAATGACAGTGTAAAAATGTGACGCAGCTTCCAGGTCTGAAAAGTGGACCAAGTGCTGAAGTGTCTTAAAGCTCTTTCTAATAGCTTGTAGGTGGTGAGCAAGATTTGTCGATGTCTACGGGGACAATAACCCTCAGCTGCCCTGCTGACCAACGAACCAACGAACTTAAAAAAGGTTCGTTGGTTGAGGCCTTGTCAATCACAAGTCACCAGCCAATGAGACGGCAGTGTTAGAATTAGTTCTAGTGCTGTTTCCTTGCCAAAATTAAACTTTTGTCATTTGACATGTTTTGGATTTTTTTTTTTTAGTTAAATTATGCATTTTCTACCGATTGCAATATAAAGTGGCAATTGATAAACAATATCTCAAACTAGAAAGTATCCCTGCAAGGTTTAATGAACTTTCCCATACAGCATTTTTACATCTATAAATCTACAAAGTTGTAGTCGGACAGAAATGTTAATTTGAATTCTTTTTGTGTCATAGCAAATTCAGGACTGACATAACAAATTTAGGAAACTGAGTGTCTTTCATATATACACAAGTCTACCTTCATCTGTCTGAGGGGGAAGTCGCCAACTGTGATCAGCCCAAACATCTTTGCTTTCTCTATCAGCGTTCAGTTTCATTCTGCCTACAAATTGTGGTGCCACTTGAGAGTGCAACGCATAAATCAGTTTTTATTGATATTTTATGCCATATCTCAGTATACAACCGCTTTCCACTGCCTAGACTTCAACAATGGATTGGCCTCATGATGACTAAAGTGTTATGTAAACATGCAACTAAGAAAAAGTTCCATTTGAGCACAAGTGGATTGATTTATGAAACCGCATACTTCTGCTTTTAAATTTTCTGTGTGGAATCCTGTTGACAGGGACATGCATTGTTTTAAAACAGAAGTGTTTTTTTATTGTGAATATGTAATGCCCTAGGGCATTCCAGTGTGGGTTCCCCCTGAAGTCATTGTTAGAATAACTAAAGCAGAGACAGACAGGAACTTTGCAAGGACTGATTGGAAGCGAGAAAAAGTGATCGGGATCTTGTCCAATCGAGGACCTCTGTGTTTATGACTTTTGATCGGCATGAGGAGTTTGTCTCTGCTGCTCGGCTGTATGAGCTTTTGGCTGTGACTCAGGGCAGCCTCTCTGAGTGTGAAGAATTGAATTGGTGTGGGTATTTGTACAAGGGACTGGATGATGGCAGGGGAGGAAATGCTAATGATCTTTATGGGGCAATAAACAATAAACTTTGCTGTGATTTAGTTCCACTGAGTGAGTGTCAGGGGAAGAATGACGTCAAAAGGCATTTTGGCTTTTTAGTGAAGCAGAGATGACAAAACACAGAAGTTGAAAAGCTCTTTGCCAGGACATGCTGTTGACTCTAGATCATTTCTGTTCTTCCGAGCATCATATTTCGCAACACCTCCTGTCTTAAAATAGTTTCCCAACTTCCCAACTTTCAATCTATGAATGACTTACTAACGTTGATGTGTCACCTTTCGACTACATCTGTGTGTGTCATTTGTTGTAACATTATTGATCATTCTGGTATATCCCAGTTATTGACCTCTGGTTTACTATTTAATAAGGTAAGGGAAGACTAGTAGGACACTTCACAGTATGCACACTCCTTGGTGCCAATTCTACAAGGCCTCAGTAACACAGGCCTAGAGACCAGTGGGTGACTGCTTGTCATCCACCAGATGCTAGGAAAATAGGTTATTCGTGCACACTCACCAATTGCTTGCCAAGTAGTAAACAAATGGTGAAAAGTGTGACAAAAACCCCCAGAAACAGTTTGCCTTCAGAGTAAATGTGCCTTTTGAAACTTGTTGGTTTCATTGGCAAGACACCAATGTTAGTTGGTGAGTGTTTTTACTTACTCTTCCGTGCAAGTTAAGGCCACCACTGGTAATCTGCTGATTGGTCACTAGGCCTGTGCCACTAATGGTGGCATAAGTCTTATGCCTCTTATGCCGCCATTAGTGGTGAAGAGATACAACTGATTTTGAACTTCTTCAAAAACATAGTACTAACTTTCTTGCTGATGCACCACCAATGGCTTTATGGTCAAATTATAAGTACTACTAAAACATAATATTTAAACAACAGTCACTTCCTCGGCTGGAACTTGCTTCTTCTTTGCACAATTAGTTCCTTTGGAAAGAACTGGTTCTAGTTCATACATTAGCTTTAAAGCCTCTTCAGTAGCTTAGGCGATTGTGCTACAACTGTTATATAGTGTTGGAAAATGTTAGTGTTAATTTGCAAACTGCATAAATAAGTCAAATAAAGTTTAAGAGCTGTGAGAAATACCTTTCCCAAAGAAGAATGATTTACTGCCTGAAATAAAAAAGCTTTACTTCCTGGAGCCAGTTAGCTTAACATACATACCATAGCAGTCACTTTTTTTGTACAAATTAAACAAACAAGACGTGACCTGTTTAGTGTCATTCCTAAACATGTCATGTCACACCGTCACCCTGTCTAGGGTTAACATAGCTACTATAGCTATATTAGGGTAAGCTAGTAAGCGATAGAATGGCACATATTTCATAAAATTCTAAAGTCAAATACACAAGTAATCTCACCCTTCTACTAGTTTCATCAACCTGCCAGTTTTTTTTAACTACTTAGTGATTTCTGCATGCAAAGATATGCTCTATTGTGTAATTTAATAACAATAACCAAAAAGCAAGACGTGTTATGACTTCATGCTGTGGTTGTGGCAAATGTTGTAGCTTTAACACGAGATCAGGCTGAAACCATAATTTGTAAGACGTTTCTCTTTTCACACCGTTGTGGTGTGCCAAACAGCCACCAGCGGGTGATCTAACATTAACCATGCATTTTTTGGGAAAAAAGCCGCAGAATCAGACCACATGTTTCATGCACAGTCCCATAAGGTACATGCTGGCTCGCAAGTGTTTGAATGAAACAGCTCAAATAATGATTTCTACATGGGGAACATGTACTGTGTAATAATATACTTCAGGGAGAAGTTGACTGTGCTAGCAGATGAATGCAATCCAGCCTTAAATTCATTATTTATGCGGCTTCCTCCTTTTCATCACCCTCAGCTGTTAGGCCTAGACTTCTAGATGAAAGCACTCTTAGTGTCACTTGCCTATACTTGTGTTTCAGTTTTTCAGCCCCATATACCTGATGGTACAGTCAGTGTATGAGGTGGGACTATTTAAATTCTGAATTCATTATCCTAAGCTTCTTTTCAAGTTGTTAAAATTTCTAAAGCCACAAAACATACAGCTGTCATTTTTGCACAACCAGCTTCAAACGCTGATAATCCACATTCCTGGATTCAAGTTCAAAGAGTGCTTTTTCTCTCAGAGCTCAAATTATATGAAACTACATACGCATGAAGTCCATTGATCTCGCGCTGATGCTCATTATATGGATGACTGGCTCCATGAGATCTCTTAGTGTTAAAAGCTAGCGCACCCAAATTAAAACATCTGCTGTGTGCATGATGTTTAAGTGGCTGTAGCACCTGTTCCAGCTTGATGAATAGTGCAGATACAGATCAGGTTACACTTGCACAAAAGTTGATTTTGTATTATTTTTGTCTATTTTTCTCAACTTGAGCTTTTCCAAGCAGGGGAATGCTTTTGTTAAAGGAGAGGAAGGAAAGCGAATGGATGTGAAAACATGCGCAAAAACAGTGTATTCATCAGAGACGAGGTGGGTTCATGTTGAAATAGCCCCCGAAAGATTAATCATTAGCTTCCTTACAAAATACACATTTCTGCTTTGACTCATGTGGGGATAAAAAGGAAGGTTAAACAATATCAGCCTTTCTGGCACACTAAGTTGTACGATTAAAACATCTTCTTGACTGTAGGGAAATCTTTGGTTACCATGGCTCAAGCCACAGTTAGGGAGGTCTGGACAAAGTTACCCAACATAGCGTGGTTGAGAAAAGGCAATAAATCTGAAGGCTATTATCATAACTCAAACCTGTCATATTTCTGTATTGTGTGGTAATAGGCACTTTAATACTGTGAAGCAAAGCCGTCAAGTTACAAACATGTAAATGACTAAAACAGCTGTGTTTTGTGCATAATGCCAGAAACATGTCTTAGATTCACTGTAAACATGTACTGTTCTTGCCTTTGTTTTTAAATTCTGCTGGCAAACATGATATAACTGGAAGTGAAATCTTGCAGCTTGCTGTTGTTTTACTAATGTTACACAGATGCCCTGAGAAAACACTATAATTTTTGTTATAAAAAAAAAATCAAGTTCATAAGTGATGTCATAATGAGTAGAGTTGGGCGTGTAAAGGCTGGGCTGAAGCTGTACAATTTGAAATGCGCCTTTTTTCTTGTTTAGAAACACACACACACACACTCACTACAGCTTTCTAGGACTTGTTTGGACCCTCTTTTGCTTTTAAACTGCCTTAATTCTTTGTTGCATACATTCAACGAGATATTTTCAGATATTTTAGTCCATATTAACATCATAGCATGATGAAGTGGACCAAAAAAGTGTTCCCCACACCTTACACCACTATTACTAGCCTGAACTAATGAAACATGGCTGGCTGGACACATGCCATCATACTGATAACGCCGAAGTTCTGATCATACCATGTAGATGTTGCAGCAGAACTCGAGACTCATCATACCAAAGCAGCTTTTTCCTTTCTTCTGTTGTACAGTTTTGATGAGCCTGTTCGAGCTGTAGCCTCAGTTTACTCTGAGACAAGTGACACCCAGTGTTGTTTTCTACTGCTCTTGGCCATCTGCTTCAGGATTTTCAGAGATACTCATTTGAATATGTTGGCTGTAGCCCGTGGTTGTTTGAGTTACAGTTGCCTTCTTGACATCTCAAAGCAGTCTGACCATTCTCCTCTGACCCCTGGCATCAACAAAGGATTTTCACCCAAAGACCTTTTGCTCACTGGATATTTCCTGTTTTTCTCTGTAAATTCCAGCAGATCAGCATTTTCAGCAACACACATGGCACATTCAAAGTCACTTAAATTAATTTTTAAGCCTATTTTGATTCAGCAGGTCAGGTGGCTATGTCTGCCTTATAAAGTGGCCTGCTGGTATAAAAAGGAGAACTTTTCCAAGTTTCTCACAGACAAGTCTGAGCTAGCTTATTCAGTTGTACAGTGAAAAATAAAATAAATACACCAATAGTCCACCTGAGTCAACTACAACCTTGGTTGTGGTTGTTCTGAAGAACAGCCAATAAAACCAATTGTGTTTTCAGCAAAAACTAATCAATGTGCACACTGAGCTTCCAGATGTGCTTGTAGGCAGATGTTGTTTTCTTGAGAGGGAGTTAAATCAAAATGCTTCTTAGCATGCAAAAGAATGCTATTAATCTTTTCATCCAACCTCTTTCTTATTTTGACTTTAGCTGGATCACTATAGAACTGACCCGTGCAATAAGCTGTTGGTCTGTCTGTATCTTGTACCCATTTGGTAAAAAATCTTCAATTAGAAGATCATTTGAAATGGAAAATAAAATGGACTCTTTTCAGTAGTACTCTTGTCTCCTAGAGAAAAGAAACGCACACAGTATTTGAATCTAACCTTGGTTGGTGTTGAGAAAAGATGCGGTTTAAATGAAATAAACACATCGTCTCTCAGGTCACTGTAAACTTTATTTGTGTAGACTTCAGTATTTTGCCAACCTGACCTCAAGGCTGTGAGGGTTGCAGTCACCACAAAAGTAATTGTACTGCAAGATGCAATAACTTAACAATTACTTGATGAATTAAGTTAGAAAATGTCATCCTTTCTTCCCAAAACATATTACAGTTGCAGTTTAACTGTTAATACATTTCTTTTCTACATAACTGTTTAAATTCTTCCACAAAAGCCCCTTTTTAATGAGAGGTCTGCTCAACACACACACATACACCCAGTACTAGTCTGTTGCCTCCATGTTAGTGACATGATGACATGACAGACTTAAAAAAAAACCCCATCAAACTTTGTATTTTAATTTATTCCAAGCTCCAGAGTCATTCCCTAAAACCAGTTCCTTTCATCAGCTGATCTTACGGTTGGAATATTGGCCGGTTTTGGTATCTGAGTTACGAAATGTAGTTGCTGATCTGTGAAATAGTGCAAGCAAAACACATTAGCTATGCTGTTTTCAGAGTGGTGCTGTGTGTGTGTGTCTCTCTCTGTCTGGCTACACTGTGGGCCTTTTCAGTTGCCCCTCTCTGGGCCTCCTTCCCCTCCAAAACCCTCCTACTCACTATTGTTCATCTGTTTGGTGCTTTGTTTGAGGCTTTCTCTTATCATCTGTACAGGCTCCAACTGTCCTATTTATAAACATCTCAAATTCTCCCCCCGTTGCGCACTAACTGCCTGGCTCCCGAAAGCTGCAATAACAAATATAACATTAAACACAGCTAATTAGTTGACAAATCTGCAGGACATATTTGTCTGCATCCATCACATTTACCAAGTTTTCCTCACTCTCAGGACATTCTCCACCCTTTGCCTGCCAGCAGCCCCTTTTATTGGCCCTTTTAGTGCATTGTGGGAGGCTTGTGTGGAGGTAGAGTTAAGGCTGCCCGCCCTTGTCTGGAAGGTTTGTTTTATGGGAGGTCTGCGTTCACCGCACAGGATTTTCTAGAGACATGCAGAGTTTAGCAGATGACAGACTTACCTCTCTGTCTGCACGCAGAGTTAGAATCTACACGATGCAGGTACATAAGGGATTGTTCCCATGTTTGTAAAATTCTTATTATTTATATGCTTAAGCTGCAAGACCGGAAAGTCGTGTTGGGAAAGTAAAGCTATATAGGTGCGACTAGGACCACTGAACCGCAAGGGTGTCATTACACAGTTTTGCTTACATCAGCCACATATCCTTCACACCCCAAAACACATGACTGTAGTGCAAACAAAGAGCATGTCTCCACTCTGTCCAGAAACTCAAAGGCAGACTGACTGCCCTCACCGCAAAGTTTGACTTCCCAAAGTCCTGGGTTTTCCAGGGTGACATCTTGAACTTGAGTTACTCCAGAGCAGCTGTGCAGGAGAGGCAGACTTCAAGCTTAAATGACTTGTACAAGAAAGCCTGAATAAATGCATGGGCCTCCATGTGCTTTCAATCAGATAAGAGTAAGTCCAGGGAGCAGGCATGGACTTCTCTGAGCATTCCTGTGCTGCTACACAAGACGGCTTTTGTCTTCCCTCCGTAGCTGTGGCCCCTATTTCACTGGGAGTGTTAGATGTGTGCTGTTTTTAAGATGCAAAAGGCTTTATCTGCTTGTGCCTAACTGGATCACACAGAAAGATGATGCGATTAGAGCCTACATCTACTGTAGATAATGGGCCACCCAGCTGTACGTGGCATTAAATGCCATATAAACTCCAGAGAGACAGTACTGCATCTGCATATTAAATAACCAACTTAAAGTTTAATTTAGCTGCACTTACATAATTATTATATACGTACAACATTTTATGTTTTGTTCACCTTTCAATAACGATTCCCTTTCGTGTGTCTGAGAAACTGCATCAGACAGCACATGTAAGTTCGAATTCATCTTGAGCTTTGCACTGTAGCATTCAGCTGGAGATACAAGGGGTTAATGTTCTTTGCTGGGACACAGGGAGAAGTACTATCATTATATTCAAAGCCCTCTAGGGCATTTCTGAATTTCCGACACCTGGCTACATTAAATTCAAAGAAAATATGCTGCACAAGTAAAAAAAAAGATCATTTACATTTCTGTGGTAGATGTAGTCTTACCTGCCAAGACTTTTAGTATCTCTTAATCACAAAGAAAAGGATGAAATATAATCTGGCCATTTGATTAGGTACATATCACTAGCATTGGGCTGGACCCCCTTTTTCCTTATGAACTACCTTAGTGTTTCATGATTTAGAAATAACAAGGCAGTCGAAACATTTTGAAAGTGAAAGCAGTTTGAGATTACTTTTTGACGTGGTGCGTTATCCCGCTGGTAGCCATCAGAAGATGAGTACACTGCGTTCATGAAGGGATGGAAAGGGTCAGCAGCAACACTCACAATCCAGCCTTTAACAAGCCTGCTGCGCAGTCAACTTTACAGTAAAAGTATAAGGATCACTTGCACATTTGATTATGTTATTTTTACCATATGTTCACTTTATTACTTCGATCTTGTATCCTGTGTTTTATCACTTTACTATTTTGTGTACCTGCAGGGAATACAGATGGAAATTAACTAGCAGCTAAATCTGGAATGAGAAATTTTTTTTCTCATGAGATCAATATTTTTGTGCATAATCCCTAACAAATAAAGAATAAAACTAAATTAACATAAAACATCTTTTCGTATCTAGAAAGTACATCTTTCTTTTTAGTCAGAATTTCTTATTAGGTAATGTCTGCATATAATTGCAGGTTCTAACTTTTTCCTTTAGACTCCTGCTTCCTGATTTTCATACATTGCATCTAAATCTTCTGTCCATCAAATCAAAAGTCACACTTATGTTGTCAACCAGCTTTCATCACAAATTGCTGTTGAAACTGTAAATCTTTTTCCGTTTACGGTAACACACCTCCCGAGTTTTGCTGATGGATGAAGTCATCATGAAGTATTTCCATCCCATTAATATCTGATGTCATTATGCTGGCGTTTATTTTTGCAGCATTCAGTTTTCCTTAAGTAATATTTCATTAAGTCTAATGGCTTGTTTACTAGTTTTGGCTCGACGAAGAGTGTGATGTATGGTTCTTTAAATGTTGTGCACTACACTGCAGTTTAGCCGGGACAGAGATTTATGACACCGATTATTGTCTAAGTGTGTGCATACAAGACAAAAAAAATGATTTTAAACTGAGGGGTAACTATGTGTACGTGAGGCTCGTGAACTATTTTGAATTCAATTCACTGAGAACATTGAACATTTAATGGTTTCTACTTTTTGTGTGCTCTATCCACCTGGGTAACTGAAGATGTAGATTAACACAGAGCCAGACTAACCTGTTTGTTATCTCCATTCAGACATCTGCTCCTGCAATAACGGCGAGATAAATGTTAGATGAACAGACAGAGCAGGGTTTTACAGTAGGGTTTCATCCTCAGATGATAAAAAAACAACCACTCCCACTCTCCTCACTTCAAAGAGAGCAGTGCATTCTGGGGCAAACTGCAGGATTTTACTGTTGTGTAACAACCATGGGGTGTTTCTAGGATCTGAGTGAAAGGGAAGCTGTATGTGTGTGTGTGTGCGTATGTGCGTGCGTCTGGCTGGCTGGGTTGATATGTGTGAGCGTGTGGATGTTTGTATGCACTTGATCTGATAAAGTACAGTCTGTCTGCTCATGCACTGATTACCGAGGCTGTTTGGTATTTTCCATTGAAGCTTTGGGAGATGTGCATATAAACGAAGACTGGATAACCTCGGTTTACATTCACGTCAATTGTTCAGCTTATATAAATGTTATTTCATGACATAATACGTTGTTCTTTTTTTGTCTTATTTTGATAGAGAATCCTGACAATTTACTGACAATTACTAAGCTTTGAAAAAGTGGAAGACCTGCTCACGTTTTTGTCTGATTTTGGATAAATTTGCTGTTAAAGCAAAGCTCCGCTGCTATGTGAGGAATCAGCCATGTTGTTAGTGGAATCCACTCAGGGGTATAGGATGAGACAGTGCTGGTGTTGCCAAATAGCAGGCATCTGGATTGAGTTTCATCACGCTGAGGCCTGGTCCTCAGCAGATGGTGCTCGCCAAACAAGCAACGCTGATTAGAACCAGAGGGGCAGCCCTCTCACTTATATGCACACATTTCACGCATGCTTGTCCAAAGGCCAGTTTTAATAACATGTAAGGAAAGTGAGTGCCGTACACGCCTCTGTGATCAGGGTAGGGGAAGCTTCATTTACAGTAAAAAGCTGGTGGTGACTGATTAACAGCATTGTCTTTCTGTTTCTGTCCACTTTATTGCGAACCTTTGAGTGCTGATTGTAACCTTTACTGGCATTTTGGGTAAGAACAAAGTCTACAAATTTGTTTGCATGTTACTTTAGGATTTAGGGGAATTTAGGGGCAAATGGTCTTTGTCAAGCATGCCAGCAAGAACAAACAAGTACATTAGCATAAAGAACTGCATACTACTGAGCATGAGAGGGATGCCCGAGCTACATTTCCACTGGAATACAGGATGGCAATTTTTTCTTTCTAAATCTCACCACATGATGTCCACATGATATGAAAATACGGAGCAGTGCTTACCCACAGTGGCCACAGAGTTTTTTAACTGCGTGGGAGCTGATGAGAGCAGACTGTGAGTGTTGGCAGCTGCCATGGTGGTCCCAGGGACTCAATGATGGCATCCATTGGGGCTCTGAGCAAACTAAATAGGCTGAATGTGGGTTTTTGGCTGAAGTCTAACTGTAGAGCATTTTGACTTGTCGAGGCCAAATAGTTTGCTTAAACTGTCACCTTTGAGCCGTTTGTCTCCTTCTGTGTATGCATCTTTGTTCCAGTGACACACTCAAATAATATACTGCTTACAATACAGAGAAAAGAGCTTTTTTAAATTTTTGAATTTCTTCAGCTTTGTGGTCACATACTGTGTTTAACTGAGGCTGTTTATTTATGCAGACATGGCATGGCTGGAAGAATGTTTTGGAGACAACAGGACTATTTCTGACAGCCTCAGCTTTCCCCTTTGGCTCATGTGAAATCATTTGCATGTTTCAACACCAGTAAGACAAGCTAGGGTCTGTGCCTTTGTTCCCGCCTTTCGTGGTAGATTTCCTACCTGCTCTGATGATCTGTTAAGAGGCGTTTAAAGTCAAGATCACAGGAGACTGCAAAACAAAACGTGGGACAGCTGAGCCGGCTGTAAAATATGTGTGATTGGACAGGGTGTTAGGATAACATTTTAACAGCTGCTCCCGTCCATGAAAAAACACACAATTTGAAAGTGCCAACACCCCCATAACTGAGACCCCATCCACCTACTCTCCACCACCCAGGGAAAGTTGATTTGGCTTATGTGGAGGTCTGGGGGCATGGGAGAGAGGCTGACATTTATACACTACACCCACAGGCCGAGTAACCGCAGATTTGTGTTAGATTTGTGTTTCTTACCCTTATTCTCTTTTGGGAGGATTCTTTGAATCTATTCCCACAGCCTCCATGCAAGAGGTCCGGTCAGGAAAGAGAAAGGGGGGCACTGTTTACAGCTGTACCCTCTACCTTGTGAACCTCGACTTTATGGCACTTTCAGGAAGTGCTGCAGGAATAGCCCCCATTATTGCAAATCTCCTCATCGTCCACGAAGAAATGTGTGCTATTTTATTTCATCTGAAATTGTTGAGGATATGCGTTTCCCTGTTCAATACAGTTATATTTCACCACTTCATTTGCACACTGCATTGTTCAGTCATCCAGCTAATGCTCGCAGTGAAAGAGGGCATGAGATCCTTCATGTGAGCTGACTGGAAATCTTCCAAGGAAACGGAATAGCTGGCACTGAAAAACAAGACAGCTCTTTAGAGCTCTCACGTATACTTTATGAATTTGCAGTCATACAAAAGCCCCCAAGGGATGCGAGAGGAAACACATTGTGGTGGAGTCTGCTTCGGCAGCCAGCGTTTCCTGTATGAATCATCACAAGCCTATGAAAGTTATAAAGGAGCGGTAAAGGTTTGGTACACAATTTATATCTTGTCCAAAAAAAAGTTGGGGAAGTGTGAAAAGTCTGCTGACCTTGAAATGAACTGGGAGATTTCAACTGCAGTGACTGGTCACATTCTCCCTCTTTCACCACTGGTGGCCATGGATACAGTTGTCTTTATTAGTTAGTCACCTTCAAAGACTTCAAAGATGGAGCTGTGGGCACTTTGGCTTTAAGACTGACCACTTGACCCTCAGATGCCCTGCTCGTGGAGAGCTGTGATAGGAAATGAACTGAAGATTAGTCTGCCTACAATCAGTCAGGGGATAAAAAGAGGCTTTACACCAGAGGATATTAGCCTTTGCAACAAGAAGCGAGAAGAATACACCGGGCACTCAGAGATAAATACTAGGGTGGTGGTCCTTCAGATTCAATTAATCCTGACTTTGGGTGGCACGGCGGCTACTTTGAAGAATTCAGACTTTGGTTCTGTTATTTCTTGCCTGTGAAAAGGGCAGCGGTGACAACGAATGAATAACAAGAGGTCTAAACAACTCTGGTCAAAATGTCATCTTTAATGTCACCCCAGGCATTGGTGCAATGGTTTGCATTCTTCGATATGCATGAGATACAGATCCATTCTTTTGGATGTGGTCCCCACCTTTTGTGACCTTCTTGCTCTCTCGTGAAATTAGAGTGAGCGCATTTTTTTTTCTTCCCCATTTTTTTAAAGGAAGTGAAATAACTTTCATTGCATCCATCAACACAGCCAGCATGAGCCAGAAAGAGGAAAGGTTTAGGTTTGCTTGTGCAGTTGTAGTAAAAGTAAGGCTGCGTCACATCGTATGACTAATGTGATGAAAAATAGATTTAGTGCTGGATAAAAATTATTCACTTTGAACTTTTTTATCAATGCCAGATTGCTGGCACGATCCCTAAATTCAGTTCTCCTTAAAGCCTGCCAATGTTCTCTCTCAGTGCCAAAGCAAACAGCATGAATAAGTGCACATTGTGTTGAAATAGTGTGTTTTTCTAATTAATGCTATTGACTGCATATAAGGAGTGAGGTATCGAAAGCTATTAGGGAAACACGCAACAATTAAAAAGTCGTTTATTTCGCTTTGCTCTTATAATAAGCAGACCATAAGTATAAACAAGTAGAGATGGCACGATACCACTTTTTTATGTCCGATACCGATACCGATATCATAAATTTGGATATCTGCCGATACCAATATGAATCCGATATAATGTTTTTTAATCAACAAAACTGTTTTTTAAATATCTTGCTGCATTTTGTATAAGTTCATACTCAAGTTTAAAACAACAACTACACTAAAGCTATTCTGTTATACCTGTATGCAAAAAACAAAATTTCATAGTTCAGCAATACTGATCAATCTAATAAACTCAAACCTGCACCATCCTCCCTATTCTGGTATTTTAAAGAGTACTTAGCATAAATATTAAGCAACCTAACTAATAGGGTTCCAACTCCCAGCAACAACAAAAATAAATAAATAAAAAATAGGGAACCACCCCTCACGCGCCACCTCATGATGCTTAATCGACGTAATCAACCTTAATTTGATGCAGTGTGAAAAAAAAATGCACAGAAATCAATTATTTTTCAAGAAATATTAAATAGATTCAACATCTTTCTTCAACAAAATTGCAGACTGCACAGATGGTACCTTCCCAAAGGAAAAAGTACTATAGCTTACTAGGGTATATTAGACTTAACAGTTACTATATACAATAATGGACTTCTATACATTTTACATCAGATTAAAACTTTGGGTGTAAGATTCAGATAAATATTAAATAATTAAAAGCTCGACATTTTAAATGAGAATAAGAAAGAAAATTATGTCTTTGTGCCCCCTTTTCCCTGTTAATGCCCTATCGGCCCCCCTGGCTAAACTTTGCTAGATCCGCCCCTGCACAGTTACCAGCGTCAGCTACGTAGAAAAAGATCCTGGAGTAGAAAGTAATATTAAATAAATTCTAACAACAGCTTATCAAGCTTAAACGTGCTGCTGCTGTTCAGCCGCTGGTTTCCTCTTTCTGGTGCAAAGTGGGCCAAAAACAAACAAGAGACACGGACTTGGACAGAAAAGCCGATCAGCTGATTGTTAAGCAGTTTCATGATTGAAGTAGCAGCCGGAGAGCAAGAGGCAGTCGCTCATTAAGCTTAACGCAGGAATGCTTTACAAACATTCAGAGATGGACTTACACACTTGCTTTACTTCTCTCGGGGATAACTTTGTCAGAGATGAAATGCCAGGTTGCTAGCGAAGCTCCACATGCTATCCAGACCACCGACAGGTCCCGCATGCCACAGCCGCTCTATCACGTGATGCATACTGCTCCGACGTGCTAACGTTCTGAGGTGAGTTACGGCGTGTTGCAAGTTTTGTGAGGTGCTTTCGTGATATTTAATGGATCGGATTACATTTTTTATTTTTCTCCAATATCCGATCCAGTAATTTAGGTCAGTATCGGACCGATACCGATACGTAATATCGGATCGGTCCATCTCTATAAACAAGTCCCCCTGATTGTAAATGAAACTAAGAAAATAAAAACATCCTTGTGGTGAGATATGTTTTCTCATGTATTCAAAACCTTAAATACAACCTGCATTTACATCCAAAATTAAAATCACACACATTCAACTGAAATGACCATTTATGGTATGTGTTTTTCTACCAAGCGCTATATTGTGGCGAGTTGTGCACAGTCTAGCGTCTAGCTCAGGTTTTTAATCTCAAACTTTCCGTCATTTACCATTTTACATCTGCTCTGAACCATATGTTCGCTGATGAACGTTAAATTTTAGCGGCATCTTACTGATGAAGACTTGAAGACTCGAAGAAATCAGCAGCTTGAGGCCAGCCTTGCATGTAAAGTCCTGCCAAGCAGCAAATTATGTTGGCCTCCTGTTAAACTACGGGCTTATTTTAAGACTACAAGCAAAGTTAGGAACAGTTAGTCTCTCCATTAAGACGCACTGCCAAGAGAAAATCAAGCATGAATGCCCATACTGTAGACAAAGGAGAATACCAGGGGGAGATAACAATGTTTAATGCTCACTTTCAGTCATATAATTACTGTGCCAACATGTTTTTCTTCCAGCGTTGTGATTTGTTTGGGAGCTTTGTGTAAGTACATACTGCTGTGGAAGTATAAGTCTTTTATAATGTTGCAGAAATAGCTGGGGATAGATGTGCGTGTTTGAGACCAACTGAGTGAACTGCGGTTAGTGTGCTCCCCGCACTGAGTGGATAAACAGAGGATTCATGTGGACATGCCCTGCCACAATAATGACTTCTTCACAGAAAGAAGAAAGAAAACCGTTCTGTTTTTATTTAAGTCCCAAAATGAACATCCTTCACCAACATCAAAGCGCAGAGCTGGCCTGCCTCAACTGTGAGCTCCTGTCTCTGCTTTTTAGGTTCTGGGTTTGTGCAGCTGACCTCCTCAGTCCATGGTCTACCAGCAAAGGAGTCATTCACATGCAAGCTGTCTAGTAATTCCTGGAGTATGACTAGAAAAAAATCCTCTGATAACCTTTTACAGATATCATAAGTCAAAAAAGGCCAGAATGCTGAATGTGTGCTGAGGCACTGCACATTTTTTGTGTATACGATCTATTGTTTAGCTGTCATAACTAATTATTTACAGCTCTTCAAAGCTTACAGCACAATTACTGTGTGAACACAATGGAGACATTTGAACAAGAGCATGAACAGAAAGATGGAGTGAAGGCTTTGAGGCAGACTCTGCAAGGGCACCAGCAGGGGAGGAGCGAGACAGCGGGGTGTCTCCTTGATTAGTTTGTTCTTTAAACTACTTCCAACTGTCACTCCTTCAAGTGAAGAATGAGGAAAAGTTAATTATTATTGCAACCCGGGAGTCATGTCATGTGGAGCAATTGTGGACAAAGAAAACAACAACATAATGCACAACACAGAGAGAAGAAGGGAGTTCAGTGGCGTGCGAGTGCATTGTGTAGACACAGGGTTAAACACAAATGTATTGAAGTGTCAAATAGTGTTGTGTAGGTTACTGATATTCTGACTTCTTTTTGTAACTGAATTGAAGAATTTTCTGGCCACTTGGGAGCAACTTTAACAAACCACTGGCATTTTAATATCTTTCAAATTCATAGGTAACTTATTGCAAATTCCTTCCTGCTCTCTCACAAATGTCTCAGAGGAATAAATATCTAAATGCTCTGCATTGCTAGGGCTGAAAAATTTAGCAGGACAAAAAAAAAAAAACAGTTACCTGGTTTAAACTTTGAATGCTAGATGAAAATTGACAACCAGCCATTCACAATTTTAAGGCCCCAACGCTCCTTTTAATCTGAAAAACCTTCTGCAGGCCACCCAAACCTTTGATAACACCTCTGATCATCAAGCAAACCCAAAATAAAGTCTTTGGGGTTTTTTTAAAATTCATTTTATTCTAAAAATAATTTACCTCTTAAAGTCTATTCTACTTTAATGACTGTTCTTCGAGCACCATCGATTTAGTTCTATGACAATTAAACATATCTTTTTTTAAAAGCACAAAATTTAATGTAATTTAAAAAAAACAACTTTCAATAGTTTTCATTCTTTTAAAATAAATTTTTTATCACTGTTGAGCAAACAAGTTTTATTATATTTATTTATTTCAAATGATGTCAGCAGTACCTTCGCGACCCATCAGGGGGCCGAGCTCCACACAGTTTACTTACCCCTTGTGAAGCGATCTGGGTCACATTTGATTACTTAATTATTTGCAGTCTAAATTTGAATAGGTCCGGATGCATCCCTGACAAGTACACATCAAGGAAATATGTCATCACCTCAGTACTCTGAGGCTGATGTGGCAACACTACCGGTAGTAATTTGTATTTATGTAAATACATGCGCGCTAGCTTTTGAAATATTTCTGTTTTATTATGTAGCCTGGGGGTTGCGTCAAGAAGGGCATCCAGAGCAAAAGTCTGTGCCAAATCAAACATGCAAATCCATCCATTGTGGCAACCTCTCAGGAAATGAGGGTATTTAGCCTGTGCAAAATAAACCTGAATTAATAAATGTGTGTGGATCTCTTTCACTTTCTAAAAACACTGTTTCTTGGGAAATGAAATGAACAGTGATGTATCTTGGTAGTTGTTTCAAGGTAGTTCACTTGTTTGAGGTGAGGCCACAAGAAACTGGTAATCAAACAATATAGCACAGCTTTAATAGTTTAGAAAATCTGTATTTAATGGAATGTATATGAACTTTGCTGGTTTTGCTGGTCAGCCACGGTGGTTGGCACTTGTCACCCTTTGCCACGAGTGGTGACCTACATGCTTGCACTAACGTCACGGACAGGATAACATGAATGCATGAGGATAATAGCTCAAAATAGCATATTGCTCTTCATAGTGACCGGAGCGCAGGCATTTCTGTGGTCAGGGAAGTGAGGCTCATGTTTTGTATCTCATTAAATGAGTGTTACTAAAAGGGGGGATAATAATAAAGCCATATTGTTATTGGCTGAGATCATCTATAAACATTAGAAATTTGCTATTATTGGATGAACTCACTGCAATGGTGCCTGGCTATATTCTTGTAGGCCTAAACTTGTTCTTTCTAAATCTGGGGTCAAATCCAGGCTTTGGGTTTCCCTTGTTGTTCATTTTAATAATTTAATAACGCTATGAATCATGGGTAATGTCCCGACCAGCTGTCGCTCCCGATTCTTGGATTCTGACCTGGTGGAAACACACGACTCGAGGTGGACTTCTCAGTTCAAGAACTTCTTTATTCACCCATGAAGGGGAGATGTGCACAGCGCGAAGTCCCTCGATCTGTTACATTTATACTTTTTCAAAGTTCCTCATTCAGTGCCTACTTTTCCTGTTATTTAGTACTCTGTGTTCCTGTACCCTTCATACACAGTTTTGATCAAAACATCTCCTCCTTCCTTTAACATTCTTATCTTTTCCTTTTACAGTCTTACATGAATTCATCTCTCCTTCTCTGCACGCCCTCATTTTCTATGCACGTGGGTGCTGCATGTAGGGTCTCTAAATAAGCTAAGCTTTCTACCTAGTTCTACTTTTTTGATCTATACTTATCAAGATGTGTTAGACGGCAGTTAGTGCTGCCCTTTTCACCCACTTCTGTAATGCTGCTTCTGAACTCTTTCCTATAATGCTGTTTTATGTTGTAACTACTTGCTCCTGCAGTTACAAAGGGGCCTGCTAGTAGGGCTGTTCGATATAACGATATGTATCGGATGATGATATAAAAACGTCTATCGTTTCATTTTACGCTATCGCTTGTTTTGTGGTGTTGCAAAAGAAACTGTTTACGGCAATATTTTTTCATCGTTTTGATGGTCACTGTAGTGGCTCTATTAATTTCTTAAAGTTCTCTCTTTCTCTTATATTTAATATAACCACACTACCAACAGACAAGCGCCTGTTTTTATGTGTTGTCGTTAGCAACAACGATGGTAAAACCATCATGTGCCTGCGTGTTTATTTTCCACATAAGCCTTTCACAATAAAGCTCAAGATCCTGTTGAGACTTTTCAAAATAAACTGAATCGCGTGAAATAGTATGCAAAGAGTTTATGCATGAGAAGCAAAAAAGAGCCGCCAGGTGCTAAAAAATAAACCTTAGACTCAAACGTTAGAACAGGTTTTTCCCCGCAGCACGCGTAATAAATACTCACAAAGAAAACGGCGGCCGTTACAACCTATGTCTAAAAATGTGTAGTTTCGTGCATCAATAAAACACTCGACTCCAGGTGCACACTGGAAACACTTCAGCTACCCGAGAATTCACAGAATTTACAGAAAATGTTAAATTTTTGTGATTTATATCATTATCGGACGATAGATGTTTTATATCGGGATATGAGATTTTGGTCATATCGCACAGCCCTACCTGCTAGCAGTATAATACTATATACAATTCCACAGTAATTCTTTTAAAAAGTGTTGGTGGGACTGTAGACTTCAGAGAGACCTCAAGCACTTATTGCTTGAACATTGGGTTAAAGGTAATGTCTATGTCAAAACCCATGTGTCTATATTGATGGACCAGGAATAGACTCGCCTTCTCACTCTATAGAGATCAGTCGATACAACTTTGTGTGAAGATGATTCTGCGATGGGTCTCATTAAAAAGCTCACTGGCTTTGGCCCAAACACTGTCCTATTTGCATTCCTCATAGGCAAGCTGTCCAATATTATCTCTACTCACTCCATCACAGGCCCCTGAAACCACAAAGGACTTGCTGTGTTGGCTTCTTCCCACATCATATTTGCCGGAGAGGAGAGTCCAGACAGACTCTCCTCTCTAATAATGCTGACGCCACACCAAAGGATGCACCTGCAGTCAACAGGTGTTTTTGTCCTCAGCCTGCGAGGAGCCTTCCTTTATTCTGAGGAAAGCTTCTGAGGTCCTGCCAGTGTGCTGTGTCTATATATATTCACATTTTCCGTGAAGCCTCAAAGGTGGATCTTTCTCTGGAAGCGATTCAGATGTGAATTCTTTTCATTGTTTGAAGTGGAAGTTTTTAAAGATTTTTTTAAGTAACTCAAGCAAGCGAGTGCATGCTGATATACATGACAGATTGGTTAAGCTGAATTAATAACCTCCCTCTCCTCCTTCAGCACATGTATCAAGCTACAAAACTAAACCTGTGATATCAGTCTAAGAAAGCCATACAGTGCCATGTCTGGAAATCTGCAGGTGTGAAATTTTACATCTCAGACAAACAAAACAAAAGTGTCTGTGTGGGGGATCCAGGCTGACCTGCTGCAGTGGGAGGAGACGGCCTCTGCAGCGTAACATTACTGTGTGGAGTTGGAGGGTTGTTTGAGGGAAGATAAGAGATTGTGGGATCAGTGCGCTGTTAAATGTATCTGCCAGAGCCAGCAGAGGAGCTACAGCAATGCAGTGACTCTGCCAACATTCCTGGGGATCAACACGAGCTAAATGCTCCCACCTCTCTCCTCCACAGCCAGAAGTTAAAGAAAACCTGATAGATGGAGCTCACTGGAGCTTCCAGCACACTAAACTGTCTTCTTATGTCTCTATTGCTTTGTTTTAAATCAGGTTACTGTCCAAAAATAAAAAACTAAACTCTGTTGATGGAAAATACTTACACTGTAAAAAATGCCCCTGATAAAGAACAATACTGGCAGGAAAACACATCACAAAAATGGTATTATAGGCCTATTCTATGAATGAATATGGACTATACTTTATGATGCTGTCTGTTTGGTTGGTATTAAGTGTATTGATGTAATCTCCACAAAGTTTATTACTGTAAAATATAATTGCACACCCTCCCCCTGTACTCAGCAACTGTTGCCCATTACTTGCATTGCAAGGGGACAGAAGTCTGAATGTATTCATTGCAAATGTCATTCACATTGGCAGCTATACTTTAACACTGCTCTTGGTCACACAAACAGTGCAAACTGCATCACACTTCCACAACAAAGTCTACATATATTGTATTTTAAAAAAGTACAGTAGTTTGGTGGCCTTTATGGTAAAAGAAAATAAGAGCAATCTTGCAGTATAGCAGATTATTTTAGAAAACGTCCTGGGTTTTTTGTAGCAATTTGTTACATTGTTAGTACTTCATGTACTTCTACACCACTAAAGCTCAAAGAGCAACATTATTTCTCTCATTTCTGTCTCTCTGTTTGGTCCATTAAGATTTATTTAAGATTTGCCACACAAACATGACGATAAGAAATAATAACATGCATTTTCCCACAATTATTACACTTGCTTTTTATGTTTTGACTGAATCAAATCACTAGTCACAGCAGCAGGCGCTTATGTCTGTATGTCTGAAAACATGCATGCATGCATGCCCCAACACCCAGCGTCACCAGCTGAAGGCTGTCTAGTCCTTTCGATAGAGGAAGAACCTTAAAAGGATAAAGTAGTCACTTCTTATTCTGTGCTCCTATCACAAAATAATGTAAACAATCAAGTGACATCAGGCCTAGGGCGACCCCTATAAGGCTGAGTGAGGATTTGTAAAGTTACGACTACATCTAGTGGTTAGAACTGGAAATCCTTGGGACCATTTCTGTCTACTGAGCACCTCTCTAACACAAATACATGTTATCGCGCAAACACTGAATATAGCTTGTATTTTAGAATCCAGAATAGATGACAGTCAACCAGCGAGAGCATTAATAATCTGTACGTCGGCTCACAGGTGCACGGAGACAAAGACCAGAGAGCTGTCATATGCACCGACAGATGTAGTGAGCGCTGGCACTGACTAGAGGGCATAATGTCTGCATTAGATGACAAGTTCCTCTCCACACCTGAGCCAGCATGCAATTCAATACCCTTCAGTCATCACCAGGCTTCTAATTTAGAACGTATCGACTAGTGTTCAGTAGAGCACAAGCACTCGCAGACATTCATGTCCTCCAGCTGTGAGAAATTCTTGTCTAATCTACTATCACAGCAGCTCCTTGAGAAATGCGAACAGCAAGGTGATTGTGTCGAGGTATGTTTCACTGGCTGTGGAATATGATTTTTGTGGTCGTATGCGATTTTTCTGAAGGGCTGCTGCTGCGTTACAAGGTGCATTTGATCTTCATGTAACCGCTGCCAAGGGGATGTAAAACATTAAAGGTCATCTGAAAACCAGGGACACAAAACTTGGGGTGGGGGTGGGGTAGGAGGGCTGATGGTCGGGATGACGGAGTGAACAAATAGGTGTGAGCCTACAGCATGCCTCCACACTGACAAAGATGCAGCAAATGCTATCTAAGTGACGGCACTGAGTTTAAAGTTAAATACAATCTTTATTGGGTTTGTAGACATTTCCCAAAGGTATAATCCAATAAACAGCAACACAGGCATTTACAATTCAAGGACAAATAATTCACTTTCACAATAACAAATTGAAAGAGTTTTGCCTCTTGCAGATACTTTTCACCAGCAGTGCCTTTGAATCGAAACGACCAAAGAAAGTGCTCAACTCAGCAACATATCACATAATAGTTTAAATAAACTATTGGTTAAGCCGTGACACTAGGTCATAATGACGGTGTGTTGATTCACAGTCTGATTTCCTTTGCCACACTTCCTGTATATTCAGAACTAAACATTTTACATCGTTTTCAATGAACCAAACACTATGTTAACACTTTGACTTAACTGAACATTTAACGACCAAAATGTTTCATTTGCTTCTGAATAATCAGCAGAACAAATCCATAATAATACTGACCGGATCTGCCTGTCTAAGGGCAACGTTAGGAAATTTACAAAACTGTGACTGAGTATAGACAAATCTTTAATAACTGGAAAATATAGTTGCGTTCTTCAACTGCATTCTGGAAAAAAAGGTTTTTGCTTCTTTTTCTAAAATTTAAAATCATCAGTGTTAGTTTTAATTTGACTATAAATATGCAACTTACTCCTGCATGTTGATCCTACAATATAAGACTTATCTTATAACATTTATTTGACTTTAAAATAGTTGCTTACGCTCAAAGTGAGGTTGCATTTTTCTTTGTAAACATCTGGCCCAGAAGAACTGGTTTTAAAATAATACGGAGAAAATATAATCGCAACACTGGTACTCACTCAAATATCACAGTTACATCCTTTTATCACGCCTATGAAAACCTGCAGACTTAACAGTGGAGATGCTGGGTGATTTTTTTTTTCTGCAACAACGCCAACACTATTCTACCTGAAATATCCTAAGAACTAAATGTAAAGCCAAGTGCTCTTCAGATGGACTGAAAGCATTCCCAGCTCCTGTTTGTAAGGCAGGCTTATCGAACGCTTTAATAATGCCTGTAAATGCAGCACACTCTCCAGGCATAGATATGGTTTTTTGGGTGCTTCATCCTCACGACTCCACAGGTTAACGACAAAGCACTACACAAGCAGCTACTGTAAAGTTACATCACTATCAAAATGCTGTCGGTGTGAAGATTTTGGTGCTAAGTACTTGCTACAGTGTTTTTTCAGTGTTTCTTCACTACACCTCTGTTACTACTCTGTGATCCTGCTGTCTCGTCTAAAAAAGGTTCCATTCGTAATTAGAACTGCGATTTTAATACTTTCCAATAACCCGAATGTATTCCTGTTTTTTAAATGCTTTTAACATAGGTCTCAAATCCCCTTTGGGGTCACGTCAGGAAGGGCAACTGGCATGAAACACTCTGCCAGATCAAACATGCAGAGCTACCCGCTGTGGTGACCCCTTGTACCAAGGGAGCAGCTGAAAGTAGCTTGTTACAACAGCAGATGACTGTTCAGAGTTTCTAGTGCATTACAACTGTAAAACTTGAGCTACATTTTTGATATTAGGGGCAATTTCCTAGAAAAATATAGCATTAAACCTCCAATTTAAAAGTTCTGGTTGTCAATGAAAATAATTAAAGGTACAGTACTCGGCAGAACTCTTGAGCCACCCCTCATTTGTTTTTATTTTCCTTCCTTGCAGACTCAAGTGGTCTTGAGCAATAGTTCTCCAGCCTTTCTGATGCTCTTTCTGATTTTTTCTTTTGACATTGACTGCTTGTTTGTTAAGCCACTTAACACTGACCTATGAACCTATCAATTGACTCATTCAAGCATAAAAAAAGGTTCATATCTCAAGGTGTGGAATTAGTGTTGAGTCAGACCTTAACATTTTCAAGAAACCTGGAGAACTATTCCAGCAGACAACTTAAAGAAAAAACAAGAAAGCTGCTTAAGAGAATTTGGCTTGTGTCGAAGAATAAAGGTGGTCATAGCGAGTACTGACTTCTAAAATATGTTGTATTTCCAGGTGTGATAAGACATGTTTCAACAAATGTCTGCATGTATTTCTCAATTTCCTAGCAAAAGTCAAATAAATGAGGGGCGGCTGATTTCTTTGCAAAGTACTCCGCTCGTTTTCAATGTTTTGTTCCTTTTTTAAAATTTTGTTTGCTGAAAGATGGCTTGAGTTGTTGATATTATTCTCAATGTCACCAGACCTCTAACACTAAAGACTGAAATTAAGCTCATTAATCCACAACCTCCCCTTTAAAAGTAAATATGAGGTTTACTAAAAAGCCTCTTTTTAAAAGCATAATTGGCTAATTTTTATTTCAACCTTCCTAGGAAACGAGCCCTTTAGAATTAAATGAGTGTGAAATTGAGAATATTCCATTATTATATATTTTTTTAAATAAAATGGTTTGTTAATCTTTAAATTGCATAAAAATATAACAACAATCCCATGTGGTTAACAAGATAAATAGTGGCTGGATTTCTGGGTGTGGTTTAACCCTCACCTTAACATCCTAACCTCTCAGTTACTGGCACAGCTTTGAGAGACTGGCTAGTGTTATGTCTGTCAGCCACACGAGAGCAGCTGCTGGTAAGGAGAGCTTTCTTTACCCCTTAAGTATGATTAAGCCCCTGCGCAGGTTCATTAACCTTATTTCCTTTTGACCTCAAGAGATTAAACTTCAGAACACGACATAATGTTCATTTCTTTTCCTCGCAAAAGGACTACGATGAGTTCAAATGTGATCAATGGAGATCTTTTGATGTTTGATGGTTTTCTGAACACTACTGTTTCACCTAATGAATATTTTTTAACCTCTTTCATCGGGGTTTAGGGCCACACACTGTGCCACAAAGTGTATTACTTTTTGAGAGTGTCAGGGGATATATTCCCCCACCCATCAGATTGATCTAGATCTGATGTAGCAAAGAGTAATAGTTATTAAGGATTTCACATGTACTCAGTTGAAAAAAACAACAACTAATTTATCATGTTTAATAACGAAAACTTTAAAAAGGTGTCCTGCCTCTCTCTTTCGACTGTTCTTTGCAATTCCACTCTGCAATTCCCCGCGGCCTTGCAGATGCAGTGAAAGTCTTTTGGTGGTGAGTGGGCTTGATTGCATGATTTTCCACACTTGAGAAGATGTGGATAAAAGCATTACTAAGGTAACAGAGAGGGACACCACTTTTTACCATTGCTCTCCTGACTGTGCTTTTCAATAGCTCGCTCCTAGATTAGAATTTTGAATGTGCAGCGAGTTCAGTGCTGCTGTTTTCATAAGCTCTACTCTCCATCTCCCAACCACACTGCCTTGGATATCAGATCGTAATAATAAGTGACTAATAAGTCGACATGTGTGTGACGCATTAATGTAACAACACCCCCTGGATATCTGCTGTCATAAATGAACCAACTGTCTGTTTAGCAGGAACCTCTTATACTCTTTCATAACTGCATCTTTATTCTTGGACTCTACTAGAGTATCTCTGGATGAACAAGCTCTTTAAGCTCCTCTCACTTTGCCAACTTTCTACTGATTGGCTGCCTCTTGGAAACAAAAGCTTTGTACATCAGATGGGGAAAGCGTCTATGCTGAGATGACCATATTATAGATATCCCTCTCAGTGACATCATGTCAGATTGAAAAGCAGAAAAAAGTGTCTGAAATTGAGTGTTAGGGATTAGCTACACATATGATGCCCTCATTATCTGAAAGTTTGTCCATATTTTAATGAGCATCCACTAAGGAAATGCACAAACACGCAACATTTCAACCTTTTGCACACGGAGGATACATTTGTTTCTGGCGCTATGTCTGTAAAGTTAATCTGTCAGTTGAGGAGGTGGTGTCGCACAAAATACGGGAAGGAGTTCAAATGATAGAGCTTTCCAGCACTAAGGTAGCACTGTCTTTGGTCTCTTCACTGACCCATCACAATCTTTGTGAGGAACAATCTGAAAAGTTGAATGAACCCGAGCTGTGGCGTGTGCCTCAGGGGAACGTTAAGCCTTCCTGCTGCTCCTCCTGCTGCTCCTGCTGCTGCTGAGTGAATGACTGGTGCAGTTTCCCAAAGCTGTGCATTATGTTTTCATGAGTTCTACTACAAATTTCTATTTAAAATTCAACTTATGAAATGGAAACTAAATGCGGGTTCACGGTTTTACTTTCTTAATAGTCCTTCCCACAATTTATCTCCACAAAGTCATGAAGAATGTCAAACTTCCCTTCAACTAATGAGCATATCTGAGGTATAGACTTTGACTAAATACTATTGGATGTGTAAGCTACTTCCACAAAATAGTTCTAAAATGTTAAATCTATCATATCAAAGAGTATACAACAAAGATAACGATTACCTCATTACAAAAAATATAGACTAGTAACATTTAGGATCAGCTATCCACTGAATTCTAAAATATAGTTTAACTGAGACAGCATCGAGTTGCACAGTGACAGGACGTTCATTCAGTAAGAAAACAGAAATATGCTTCACTGTCTTCCTTTTCTTTTCATTTTGGTATAATTACTGAACAAACAATACATCAGGGAGGGGAAAAAATAATTTCAATAGTGTAAACATTGTACCAGTACAAAAGCACATGTCGCAAGACGTGGTCAGAAAACACCAACACAGGCAGCGCTGTCACCCTTTACTCTTCCTCCATTGACTTCTCAATCTCTTTCAGCCTGCGGACAAACTCCTGAGCCTCCCGGTCCCCGACGCGAGCTTCCAGCATCCCCATGATTGGCTTCTCTGGAGGCGAGAGAAAACAGATGAGCACAGTTTCTACACCTGACACAAATATCTCTTGATTGAATGGCTTTTCATGCTGCATTGAAGAAGTAATTGGAAACCCAGACTTACACCCCCTGGTCTTCAAGAAGCAAACATTATGTTTGAGTAAACAAAACGACGGCATAACCCCCCCCCCCCCCCCCCCCCCCCACAAAAAAAAAAAACAAAAAACCAAAATAAATGATACAGCCCGGAGCCGTATGTACCGCTGGGTTTACTGCGAGACAGATGCAGAATGACAGGCTGGACGCTCTTGCCAGCCGCTGAGGCGTTCGGTCTCCCCGGCCAGCAGAAGTCGCTGAGAGGAGCGACGGCTTCTCCAGCGAAGTCGTTGGTGGACAGCCAATCGTAGTCCATCACAGTAAAGGTCAAACAGGCAAACCTGTGCCTGTACTGTTCAGGACTGACGTGGCTGGAAGACAATGGAATCAAACAAATCAGCCACAGGGTGTGTGCATATAAACAGGGAGACCTAACAAAAGGGCAGAGTACTCACAAGTAAAAGAGCTCATCGAACACTGGGTGCAGCGTCTTAAGCTTCACTTGCGTGCGTTGACTCTTGGCCATAGGAAACAGGTGGTGAGGACATAACTCCACTATGACGAAGGGATCACTCAGACCTGAGGAAGTAGTGTTCAACTTTAATATTTAATTTAAGACAAAAATTTAAATTCATAAATTCACATATTTACCATTGGCATCCAGTGCAATGATATCAGCAGCATGCAGGATCTCCACTGTCAGGCGCTGCTCTGGAGCATCATAGTAGCACTTCACGCTGATCCGACCGTAACGTGTATGTTTGAGAGTTTTCTGCAACATTAAGTATTGACAGAAATATTAAGCATGCATCCATCCTCATTTCGCGGGTTGTGTTGTGTCTTCAAAGGGCCGACGAGAAGGCAGATTTTTAATCAGAGGTATAACAACAGAAGAAAGAGCACTCTGCTGTCCAATCAATACTTCCTTCTTCACTTCAAAGGAGAACAAAATGAGATTGTCAGTCTTGTAGGTTGAAACGCACCTGGTGGGAAATCTTCTCCAGATAGTACTGTTCAATCAGCTCAAAGGATGAACATTTATTCAGCCTCAGCTCCTCATCCAAGACCTAAAACAGCATCGAGATTGTCACAAAGCGATCAATAGCATGATGGATAACGCAACATAAATCTGACCTTAAACCCATTTATCAAGATACCAGGAGCCAGACTAGTAGATGTACTAGTAGATGTTCACCACTAAAAGTGTGTGTAATGGAAAAAGTGCAGAAATTTGCTTCTTTTATAAATCTTTGGACTTTACAGAAAGTGGAACTTGTAGAGTTTAACAATTTAGCAGAGCATCTGTCATAAAAACAAAAATATTTTAGAAATCTTTCGAAAACTTTAAAACTAAAAACTATATCACTTATTAGCCAAATAACAAACTGAATTTAAATTTTTATACCCAAACTAAACTTCTCTGGAAAATTAGGAATTAATCAAGTGTTTTAATGACTTTTTTTTTTAAATAAATAATGTATTTTACTGTTTTTTCCTTATGTAAAACTGAAAGGCTGCAGTTTTATGCAACATTTTAGCATTAAAAATATTATTTTAATTAAAGACCTTGCACATACTGGTGAATTAACCATAACAGAAACATAAAAATATTATTATTATTATTTGGCAATTACCAACAATGACAATTAAGGGCAGCTGTGGCATATATAAATAAACCTGGCATTGGGTGCTGGTCTTATAACTTGGTTAAGCACTGTAGAAAATTTCCTTCCTTATGGAATCATGAACAGAAGAAAAATGCCAAAAATGTAAAAGTAAAAGTAACTGAAGCCATCAACTCTGTAAGTTCAGGGTAAAAGATCACGGCAGATTTAGGACTGGAAGACAAACATGAACCATTAGTAAAACAGAATAAGTGTAATATTAAACGCAAGTTTTGTGAAAATTGTCTGTTTTGTTGCACTTTTTAAAATCTCAACTTTTTCATATCATGTGCAGTGTGCACAACATTTTTCATGCACTTTTTTGTTTATAAAAATCAGTATACGTTTGGGAAAAGATGTACATTATTTATACAGCCGGCTCCTGGTTGACAGATTGGACGAGTTCCTACCTTGTAGTCTCCGCTCTTCATGTCTTCCAGGAATAGACCCTCTCCCCTAGCATGAAAGAACTGCAACAGAGTCTAAAGCGATTGAACAAAAGCATTAAACTCGGGAGCTCATAACATTTATCCCTCTATTTTTGATAGACTTGTTGTTCACACAAACAGCATGAAACCTCTGGCAAACATTGCATCTGTCTGCCAGCCTCCGAATTCATGCCATGACTTTTCATGCAAATATGTCACGTCCTCTTCCAGCTGGTTAAATTGGAATTAGAATATACAACAGTTCCCACATTGTCATTCATAAGGGAGCTCACTTTGGCACTGAACTATTACCTAGTGTCTTCATGAATATCTGATATATGCTAATGATTGCACGCCAAAGGGCATACCGAGATAATTAAAGAATGCAAGTGGCAATGATAATCTTAACATATTAGACACGTCTTTTAAAACAGACCATTCTTTTCAGTGGGCACACAGACTAAAAGGATTATTGTGCGATGCAGTAATCACTGACCTCTACTGTGTACTGGAAGCGGTTGTAAAACTCCACCTGGACACCCCTGTTTTCAGTGACCGTGTCCAGGATCATCCGCAGGAGGAGCTCCCACATGCTCTGGAGAACTCTACCAGGAAGCAGACAATGAGACACCCACACATGTGTGTTTACCAGCTCTTCCAATTACACCCCATGTACTCTCACTATGTTTTCACAGATAATAGGCCGATAATGAATACTTGTAAGTAGTGTAAGTGCTAAAGGCTATTATTATTATTGCAACGCTTACATTCATACACAAGCGCAGCATCTTATTTGCTGAGCTGTCACACATTTTATGTAGTGCAACAGAATAGGGAAAATCTCTTTTTAAGACAAGGAAACAATGGATTTTGTTGTGTAACTGCGTTTGGAGTGAACCAGAAATCTATTTTGGGTTGGCTTGGATTCATTGTGGTTTTAACAATCAAATATATGCTGATCATGCAGTGTTTCATGTGCATGGGAAACATAAGGAACCAGGGGATATTTGGTGTGGTGCATACTGGCTGAACTCATATAAATCATATTTATAGTACAGTGCAAAAATCTTGAGCCACCCTTATACAGTTTGTACAGTTCTAACAAGCCTAAAATTCATATTTTGTATGGCCTCCTTTATTCTCAAACACGACCTGAACTCTTTTAGGCAAGCTTTCTTGTAATTTCTCTAAGTCGTCCTAAGGAACAGTTCTCCAGGCTTCTTCAGGGACATTAGAAGTTCTTCTTTGGAAACTGGCTGGCTTTTCTTTTGTTTTTATCAAGACGATCCCAAACTCCTTTAATAATATTGAGGTCCAGGCTTTGGGGATGCCAGTTCTTAACCAATAGTGTTCCATTGTGGGTTTCCCTATCCTGGTATCTTTCACTGCAGTGTGTTTGGGATCGTTGTTATAATGAAAAATGAAGCCGTGGCAGATGCTTTCCAGAGGGCATTGCATGATGGATCTGAGTTCATAATCCCATCAACTTTGACAAGATTCACAACAACACTGACTGAAATGTGGCTGAAATTTATGACAGAGCCTCTGCCAGATTTTATTGGTTAGTCCAGTTTTGTGTAATTTCACACACCTCAGCCTCCTTGATTCCCTTCCACTGACACCATTTCTGTTGAGGCTTTGGTGAACAGTAGCTGGATCAACTGGAGGGCAGATACATCTCTCAGGTCCTTCGTCAGGTCTTTTTTTGCTATTTCTTAAGGACATGACTTTGAGATACTGTTGATCTGCTGTAGATAGTTTTTCAGGCCTGCCACTTCTTTTTTTTGTCCTCCACTAGTCCAGTTTCCTGTGTCAAGATGTCAATTTTTGGCTAATAGCTCTTTGGGAATAACCTTGTTGTAGTGCAATAGGTGAATCCTAAAGCGCAAAAATAAAATCTTGCTATTTTATGCCTGTCAAACTGTGTTATCTGTGTCATCATTTCCCGTAGATTAAAAAATGGGGGCAATTATGTGCTTTTTCTGCAGGCTACTGAAAAACAAAAGGGTAAGAGTTTTAAATTTGACCTTTGTTTTTTTGAAAGTGGTGATTTGCTAAATGCACTGTTACATGTCTTTTTAGGCTTGAATGATTCATAGATCTGTGTTAAGTGGCTTAAATAAACCAAAAAACAAATAAAAACATTCCTCTGAAAAAGCCTGGAAAAGATACAAGCACTGGACGGAAAATTAGTGAAAAAGCAGTCAGTGTTAAAGAAATCATCCAAAGCTTCAGAAAGCCTGGAGAACTTTTGCTCAAGACCACCTTGAAACATTACGAGAAAGTCTAGATCCTTGGATGCTTGCATCAGTGTTATGCACATCTTAAGTTAGTATAAAGATACCATACTTTGAAATAAGCCTCAGAACAGTCTTTTCCTGCTACAGTCAAACTTATTTTCACAGTATTTTGACTATCACTCAAATTAATGTTGTGATTAGTTTTGCATGTATGCCTAAGGAGCTTGGAAAGAAAAGCGTCTGGACTTCTTTAAGTTGCTTGAAGACATTTCACCTCTCATCCGAGAAGCTTCTTCAGTTCTAGGGTCAAATGGTGGAGAGTCCCAGATTTAAGCTTTGTGGGAGTAACCCACCAAGAGGGACAATGAACCCCCTAATGATCCTCTACCTAATCACGTGAGCCAAGGTGTGGAAATAGGTGTAGGTCACAATCAGCCAAGGTTTCGGGTGAACTCATTGTGAAACCTAGCCCCACCCTGTGAATTCCTGAGGTCAGGTGACCCAGGATGTGAGAGGGCGTTAAGGCGTCTGAGAAGGGATCTCAAAACTGGATTGGCAGACAGTTGGTGTCGTAAACCACCGACTCTGTTCAAAGATGGTCGCTCACATCAGACACCAACTAGGGAGGATAAGAAGGACAAACGCAACAACATTGCCATCCCCTATGTAAGTTTCACAATGAGCTCACCCGAAGCCTTGGCTGATTGTGACCTACACCCATTTCCACACCTTGGCTCATGTGATTAGGTAGAGGATCATTAGGTGGTCCATTGTCCCTCTTGGTGGGTTACTCACACAGAGCTTAAATCTGAGACTCTCCACCATTTGACTCTAGAACTGAAGAAGCTTCTTGAATGAGAGGTGAAACGTCTTCAAGCAACTTAAAGAAGTCCAGACGCTTTTCTTTCCAAGCTCCTTAGACTACGATGACCTGGATGACTGAGAACCTTCACAGACATTTGCATGTATGCCTCTTCAACTATGAGCTCTATGTGCCCATTCTGATTTCTCATGTTCTTTGTTATGTTCATGTTTTGTCTTGTGTATGACATGATTCAGTGGTTTTGTACTGAATGTCTATTTCTTTTAGCACATTGTGACTCACAACAGTTATTAACACATTAAAGTCTACCTCCCCCCTGCCTTTTTTGGCATCTTGTGATGTCATTGCATAGTGACTCAAAAAGCAAGTTTTGCTGAAGGCAACAAAAGTCTGTGTGCTGTTTTTTTTTAGAAAGAAATGCAAGAATAAGAACTTAATATTAATAGTAAAAAGAGAATTAAAAAGTACCTGGTTAGATTTTCTTTTACAAGGTTTTCTGTCAGGATGACCATAGTGTCTTGTAAGTACTTCATGAGAGGGGAAACAGCCTGGGAGAATGTCACACATTACATAAATACCACAAAACACCGCTAATATAAGGATAAAAAAGGCTAGGCGGCTATTGCTACATACATCATCATTGTTGATGGAGTCAGGAGACAGGCTGATGTGCTGGATGTACCTCCGCAGCTCAGGCAGCATCTGCACAGGAATATTTAGTCACAGATGTTCATGAAGGTGCATACTTCAAAGTATATAGATGTCCGGATACGCTCAAAAAGTTCTACAAACTGGTTTGTGAGAAACAGGAAAATTATACTCCTCGTGTTCACCTTGTCAGTGAGCAGTGTGATGAGGCGTTTAGCTTCTCTCTGCAGATCCAGGTCCATGTTGAACAGCTGTCCATTCAGAGCCTTGTAAACCTGCTCTTTCCCCTCCACCCCGCATGATTCCTCCATGGCGCGCTCCACACCCTGCCAGTCCAGGTCCCGGGGCAGGTGACCCAGGAAAACACGCACATGCTCTATGTTGTTCAGGGCGATGCAGAGCTAGCAGAAAGCGAGGAGGAGCAAAGGCGGAGAAACAGAGGGTAGAGATGGAGAAAAAAAGAAGGAAAAGAAGCAGGGCTACAGAGAAGTGGAGGGATTGAGTTTGAGTGTAAATGATTGATGACGACAAGAAGCAACTGCTTTGTTTTTGTGTGTATAACATATCTGCTCTCCCACTGAGCCCTTTGTGTTGACAGAGAGCTTGCTGACATCGTTGACGTAATTCTGTGCCCACCCCCGGTTCTGTCTTGCTACAGGCGTTACCTGCACTGTGAAACTCTTGTGGTCTCGGCCCAGCTGGTTCCTCTCAATCTTGTGCGTTATCATCTCTGAGTAGCACACGGCCTCACTGCAGAAATTCTGCAGTAGATAAAATCAGTCTTGTCATTACGGCACAGCTCCCTCAGTTTCCTTTATGATTTTGACTGATAAACTGTATGTGTCATGTTTCTATGTGCACAGAATATGAGTATGTGAGTGTGGCAACACTATAAGTGGCACTCACGTCTGTCAAACGTGTGACAAAGATGAAGGCCCCCGCAGAGTCTGGCCAGGCCAGCTGGACCCAGATCTCGCGTACCTGGCTGAAGCAAGCTGTCACTTCAACTGCTGAGGAACTGTGCTTGGCTTGCTGCAAAGGTCCAAGCTACTCACAAAAAATAAAATCAATCTTAAAAAAGACAAAGCATGGATTTCCTAATATTTACATTTTTTTTTTTACATGCATGAAAATCTGTAACATTTTAGCATATTTTGCAAGCAGGGAATGAATAACTGTTTTAAACTTAACACGGTAAAACATTTTAATGTAGTTCCAAGGAGGTACATGACCTGCGATTAAAAAATAGGCAGTTCATTCATAAAAAACAGACCTGATTTAAAATTTCCCCTTTAAGGTCATATAGTTGTAAAGCTCACTTCCAATGCTGCTCCTTCTAATTGGATCACTTCTATTACAGCTCATCTCAACTGATCGAGGGACTGGCTGATCAGCTAATGAATGCTAGCTTATAGCGCCAGACAAATAATTTATCAGCAGATTACTGCTTCTCCTTAAAGTGAATACTGTACATGTTTAATAATGGTGAATAAATCATTATTGTACAAAATATTTTAATTCTTAGGAAAAAATATAGAAAAACAAGAGAGCTGGGGGTCTCATAATTTTTTTACACCTTTGGTAACAATGGAACACCTTTGAGCAATAAGGATACAATATATATATATATAATTAATTACAGGTTAATTGTACATTGATGCTGTGATAATGTGTTAATTGATAACACATTAAAGGTGCCTTTTACAGCTATTCACAGCTACAATCCTAATGAGTTTTAGCTTGTTCTAAAGCTTTAGACCTACTCTATGTGGCACACAGCTATATTTTACACACCTGCGTGTTCAGTACTTCTGTAAGTTGACTTGTTTTCTGAGAAAGAGTCTATTATGTTCCTTCTATTATTCATGCCATTTCTCACCTTATCTGTTTCCACTGCCTTGCGAATCCTGTCACAGGACCTGTCGTGAACAATCTGCAGCCACTTGTGAATTGAGGACTTGAACCAGTTATGGAAACCTGTCAAGGCCAACATTTTAGCATCCCTGTAAAAGAGAAATACATTCATTAGGACATGACTTCCAGTCAGAGCCTTTTACATTGTTACATCAATAGACGTTGGAGTCAAAAGGATAACCAACTTGAGAGGAAGAAACTCTCGAAAGCCTTTGAGGATTTTCAAGGACACGAAGAGCTCGAAGATGGTCTCTCCCATTGTCTGAGACAGTCTGGAGCTCTCCTGCTCGAGAGTCCCACACACCCGCTCCATCGCCACGTTCACATCATCAGCTACCTGTCAGGTCAAAGGAAGTCAGCGTGTTTCATCCGTGTAAAAGTTAGCAGCAACAACAACATATGACTCAGAAAGACTTGTCATGTCATGTTTACAGTGACCTGTCGCATCATTTTCAGTGACATACCTGCTTTTCCAACAGTCTGTATGATATGCTGAAGAAATCTACTTTCACTGCACTGTGGAGAAAACAAACAAACAAACAAACAAAGAAAAATATAAAAATCCCATCAACAACCAAGCACACAAATCAGTGTGTCACCACTGAATAATATAGCATGACACTTATCGGTTGTTTTTTTTTCTCCCTCGGATTTCTTGCAGAAAACTGCTGTTCACCTGTAGAAAAGTTTATTGTAGATGTTCTGGGCCCTCTGGACATCTGCACATGCAGCATCAATCACCTGAACCAGCTTCTTCAGCTGTTCCTCCAGAGTCTGCATTGTCAGAATATAATGAACATCACCCTGGATGAAAAAACTCAAGGTACACTGTGTAAAAGATGTTAGGATATCTATGATTTAGGACCAAAACAAGCTTACTCCTTCCTCTGGTTTATATCGAGTGATTAAGCTCTCGTACCACTCAGCAGTTCCTTTCTGTTCAAAAGATTAAAAGGAGAATAACTGGGCTGAAGTAAAGGGCTCTTATTGACTAGTAAGTATTTCTTACATTCATCATTTCTCATCAAAAACACTCTATGAATCAATAAAAGCTCAAGTGTTAAACACATTTACTTCCTCATTTAAAACTAATATCCATATTTCCATATTTTATTGGTACTTTGCTCCATTAAGACCAACAATGACATCCACAGATATGCAGTACATCACTACACTCTGTACACTAAATGACTAGGTTATTAGGTACATCTGTTCAACTGCTAACCAGCTATGACAGCAACTCAAAATATTCACGTATGGTTGTCAGTTTATTTCAGAATTTCAGAAACTGCTGATCTGCCTGGACTTTCCCACACAACCATCTGTAGGTTTTACAGAGAATGGTCTGAAAAAGATAAAATGGCACTGGGTGCCACTCCTGTCAACTAAGAAAAATATCTACACAAGGTCAACAGACAATAGAAGATTGGAAAAACATTGCCAGGTCTGATGAATTTCACTTTCTTTCCGATGCTAGTGTCAGGATTTCTCATTAAATACATGAATGCACTGATCCATCCAGCCTTGTATTAATAGTTTGAGTTGCTGCTCTTGGTTTAACAACGTGGGGAATATTTTATTTGGGACACTTTGGGCCCTTAGTACCAAATGAGCATCATTTCAGTGTCACAGCGTACCTGACCATGTCCTCCATGGCAAGGTCACAAAATTCAAATCATCTCAAACAGTTTTTTAAACATGAAAACGAGTTTGTGTTCAAACTGTATCCACACCCAGCAGATCCTTCATGACAATATAGACCAAAATCTGTGAGGAACATTTCCAGCACCTTCTTGAATCTACACTATGAAGATTTAAGGTCAAGGTCAAGGTCAAATTTATTTATATAGCACATTTCCAGATAGATGATGCTGCACAAAGTGCTTAACAATATAAAAATGTCATAAAAAAGAAACAACGTAAAACAATAATAACAATATAAAACAATGATAGGACAATAAAAGAATTAAAACAATAACTAAGATTATTAAATAAGACCAAAATGCTTGGGTCATAGTGTGTTAAAAGCCAGGGCATAAAAATATGTCTTTAGTAGTGATTTAAATTGATCAAGTGTTTGTGCAGATCTAATATTTTGGGGAAGACTATTCCAAAGTCTGGGACCTGCCACAGAGAAGGCTCTATCGCTACGAGATTTGAGATTAGTCCGTGGGATGGATAGCATTAATTTTGAGCTAGACCTAATGGATTTTCCTGGAGCATAAACAGAAAGGAGCTCAGACAGGTAAGAAGGGGCTCCAGCGTTAAGTGACTTAAAAACAAAAAGTAAAAGTTTAAATTGGATCCTGTAGGAGACAGGAAGCCAGTGTAGAGAAGCTTGACTAGCTGTCTTAACTGAAAAAAGCAGGATTAGACTACTGCACTCACCTGCTTATTCAATTTAAAAGAACCATCAAGGTAGACACTGAGGTTTTTTACATGCAAGGTTTTTTTAGGGCAGTTCTAGCACCTGGTACCTAATAAAGTTTCATAAGTACATGCATGAAGGACAACAATTAATTTATGTACTACATTAAAAAAATCCTGCTGGTCAAAAACTTCATGAGTCACCCACACAGGTTTTCTTGTTACCTTAATAGCAGTAGTGATGTCGAGATGCAGGTCATTTCGAAGAGGACACACAGTCTTAAAGGCACGCATGTTTTGCATGTACCCAATCCCCCTGACAGTCACAGACAGAAAAAGCCAGCGACAATGTATGAGTGCGATTATATCATAAAGCAGTTATACAGTAACATAATGTTCTTTACACCTCAGAAAATATAAAAGCTATATCTATTGCACTTTAATTGTATGCAAGATTCTGCATATCTGTGGAGAAAATGAGAAAGATAACTTTAACTGTTAGTGAGTCACTTTATGTGTGTGTGTGTTTCAGAGTGTAGAAAAGAGTTCCCTTGAGGTGCTGATAACTGGGCAGAGCAAGACTTCTTACTGTAAAAGCTTCTATAAAAAGCCAGTCGCCTCTAAATTAGTCCAAACCAGGCACATGAACTTCAATAATTAGCTGCTTTTACTGCAATTTATAAGATACAGACTCCTCATCTCTGTGCTCTTACTTTCTTCCTTTGGTCACTGCTACGTACAAGCAAAAGCCAAAAGATGGCGATTCTTCTCTTGCTGATCCAGATTTTGCTTGTCGATGGCTTCTCATTTCTAGTTATCCAAGACTTCTAGTTAAAATTTCCCTCTTGGTACATTAGTCAGGTGTTAGTCTTTTTTTTTTTTTTTACAACAAATTGGGCTTTGAGGAAAAGGTGTTATAGCTCTTTTGACATGAGTAATGAACAATGACATTTAAAACATTGTTTAGTGAGTAAGGAACCCAACACTGCTTCCTCCACAGAGTGTGACTCTCTGTAGTCTCTCTGTGTTTGTTGGGGTGAATGGCTGAACATGTTGGTATGAGAGCACGGGCGAGTGCGTGATGTGATGGTGGTGTGCCTTTACCTCAGCATGAGCTCGTAGCGTGTAATGGCAGCAGCGCTGGTGCAGGGGAAAACCTGACGCATGTTCTTCATCAGGCACAGGCAGTGCTCTGTGTACAGCCTGAAGCTGTCTGACAGCTGCCTCTCCTGGACACAGGAAGGGCCCTCAGTTATAGCTTCTAGTACACTGGCTGTGAGACATTTTTGGCTGAACCAAAAACCTTGATGAATGTCAGTGAGGAGCTGAGCTAATGAGGTGACTGTTTCTAGATGATGAAAGGTTTTTGTTTTTTTCCCTGTTGGGGGAGCAATGGTGTAGAACCTACTAGGTCTCCCCGCACAGCGGGAGGGTCCCACTCTGCATCGATAGTCCTCAGGAGGCGCAGCAGCAGGGAGTAGCACACCCTCTGGGTCCGATGGTGGCTGCTGTAGCACTGCCAGCGACTGCATTAAAAATAAAACACGCACCTTCCTCCTGATGCTAAAGCGTTCATATAACATTTGATCAATTTTATTCCTCCATTAATACTCACATAATAGCCTGTTGCAGAGGTGAGAGATCAGTTTGCACAGCATGGTGAGTTAGCACAGTCCATGCTGGAGGAGAAACCTGCCCGTTCCAGTTGTACGGCTCTCGCTGGAAATACATGTGGAAGATTACAGTCATTTCAACCACACTTCAATGTAAGAAGAAACTCTTTGTACAGTTTGTGCACTTTTGAGGCTTTGTTTCTAAATACAATCATTTTAGCCATGTGATAAACTGGCAGCCTATGCAGGGTGTACCCTGCCTTTCACTCTCTGACAGCAGGATTATTTCCATCTGTATAAGTTTACATTTAATGATAAAAAATATGACTAAATAGTTAAACAGAAAACAATAGAAGCTGTTATAAAAGTGTGTGCGTAGAAAAAAAAACCATCTAAAGGAAACTCACCTTAACATGAGCATGCTCGTACTCCACAATCTGACTCAGCAGTTTCTTGTGAATGGAGACATTTGTCTCCTTCTTAGACAAAGCTGTGTCTCTCTGAAGGTCAAATGAACATTTGAAGTCTTATCGTACACAGAGGAAGACACATTTTTATATAATGAATAACTGTTGTACTTTTAATACCTGGCTGGTGAAGAGCTTCAGAATCAGGTGACATTCTCCCTGAACTTTAGATGCACTCGAGCGTGGCTCAAGCTTGAACCAGGTGTCGTAGCCCATAACGGGAATTTCCTGAAGAAGGAAAGCAGCTTGACTTGACATACTGACAAAACTTTTACAGTATGTCCTTTAATGTATATGAGTTTGTGTGAGATTTTGAAGATGCAAGGGGCAGGGGTAGAATTAATGGGCTAAACCATCTGAAGCCACAGATTGAGCATAAGAGAAGGGAAGAAGCATGGAGCGGGTGAAGTATTAGAGGTGATTCGTGACAGAAGGATAGCAGCAAGAGAAGGAGATGATTTACAAGATGGTGGGAGACTTGCTATGATGTTTGCTTTGGATGTGGTGGCACTGGAAAAAAACAAATAAACAATAACCAACCAATCAACAAAAAAAAGCCCAAAAGAGGCCAAGCGGAAGCTAGCAGAGTTAAAGACGGTAAGACTGTTAGTGACCAGAAGTGACAGGACAAAATTAGAAATGAGTATATCAGAGTGACATCTCAGGTTCAGCAGTTTGAAGACAAAGGTAGAGAGGCAAGGCTGACATGGTTTGGACATGTGCAGAGGAGGATGACATGTACAAAGGATGTTGAATATGGAGCTGCCGGGCAGGAGGATAAAGAAGATTTGTGACAGAGAAGATTCAGGGATTCAGTGAAGGAAGACATGCAGAGGGTTAGTGTGATGGAAGAAGATGCTAAGGATTGGGGTGAGACGGAGGCAGATGGTTCGCTGTGGTGACCCCTAAAGGGAGCAGCTGAAAGAAGAAAAGCTTGTGTGTGGTTTCTCTGCGGAGACAGTTGCACTTTGTTCACTCACATTCAAAGGAATATTGATGCATCCGAGGAAGTCATCTACATTCTCCTCAGAGCCCGATGATGCAGATCCATTCGCACGCACCGACTTTGCTATTTGCTTAAAATACCTGAGCGGAAAATGCGAGGAACAAAGTAAATGGTGAGTTTTCAGTTTTTCTGCATTTAGCTAATGCCTTCATTATGTGTGACTCACAATTAGAGATACTGCATTTATTTACTGATGCCAGCTGACCACTTGTTACTTTCTTGTTGGATTAAAATTGCAGATTTTTCACCACGGGATGAGGATCCTTTAATCCCTTGGCTATGGTTGGCATTCTCAGGTTTTCATTAGACATGTCTGCTATTTATTAGTCTCTCTGTGACCTGGCAGATCTCCTCATGTTTTCTGTGTGCACAGATTTATTGGCACCAGGGTTTTCTGTATGTCAGTCTTTCAAAGGGCAAATACCAAATGATCCCGTAAAATTAACAAGTAGGCTGCTATCAGCTTTTTGAACATGCGGAGACAAACCAGGTCTCTATACTCATCAGCTGGAACTTCTGGAATAATTCACATGGAAATTACATATTTAATGACTCATATTTTTACTGTTGCAATGTCAACTGGACTCACGAATTAACAAGTTTAATTGTTTCCAAAATTAGGAAAGTTTTAAGGATTTCTGACAAAATTACGCTGGAAATCCAGAATTACTGTAGTTAGCATGCAGTACTTTTTTCTACCTGCCCATTCCTCGAAGTCCACTGACTTCATTGAGCTTTTTGCAGGCCTCAGCAACAGATACGTCGTCATCGTGATCCCTGAAGGAAAGAAGACGAATAAAAGCTTGTTACACTCTCACTTACTGCAAAACATGAGAGGCTGTAAGAAGCTGTAATAAACTGAGAAGAGAAGGTCATCTATAATCAAGGCCCATTGTTGTTTAAGAAAAGCAACTTTTACCATGACAAGAGGCAGGAAATGTTTCGGTAACAGCTGAATAATGGGGACATTTTGTAATTTAGAACATCACATTTTAACAGGCTATTTGATTTGCATAGTAATGATATTCACACTGAATGATGCGGATAAAATTGTTACATTTTTGCATAATTAGAAAGGATGATTGCTTCGCTTCACTTTGGACGTTTTCTCTTTTGCTTGTAAAACTTTGATCTGCTAAAATTGACAAAGTGAGCAGAACCAGGCACTAAACTGGGAAGATTGTAAAGCTTTTGACAAAGTAATAAAAAAGATAGAGCTCTGTGACTTTTCTAGAGCTGCAGTGATGAGCTATTTTAGAGGATTTTGTTGCTCAAATACAAAATATCAACTTTTTTTGACTGTTAATTTTCCAAAAAACCCAAAATGTGATGATTTATGTTTCTCAGCTGAAAGAGTATGCTGCCTTACATTTAATTTTAATTGAATTGATATACCTTTATTAGTCCCACAAGGGGAAATTTCATAAGGCTGCCGACCTATTGCACTCAATGGCAGCGCCATCTTACACTCCGACCATATATACATTACACAAAACATCACATGGGGAAGACAGGTCAGAGAGGTATAACAATGGAAAATGCCCCACATGAGGAAAGATAAGGAGAAAAAAATAACTCCAGACTGAGCTCCAACAGGGAGATCAGTTTGAGAACAGAAAAAAACACCTCTGCACATAGCACATGAAAAAACTCTTAATACACCAAAGAAACACATGACAAGCAACAGGGGTGGGTAAAGGGTGCAGCATCGGAAGGGAATAAGCGTCGAAGGCGTTTGGAAAGGGAGGGGGGATGAGTGTGTGCATATCAGTGTATATGTTTGTGTGTGCGTGTCCAGAGTTCAGCTGAGACAGTGTCCTTCGCCCTGCTAGGCTAAGTAAACAGTCTTCCAGCCAACCCAGGTGGCCTTGCATGGAATGGGAAGGAACAGACTAAACACAGTCGTTATCAGGGTGTTTTTGTTCGGCTCCAGCCCTGCGAACGCAGCTGGCGCCAAAGGGGTATCCGCATGAGGTGATGGTGCTTTTTACGTTAGTGCGAACAGCTCATATGAATTTCAAAGCAGTTCTACAGTCCAACACTGGTCTCTCAATCTCCCGCTGGAGAGCCGCGAGCTTCGCCATACTTGCGTTCTGTGATGTTGTCATTTCTTGTGCTCAAGGAGCAGATTTCTGAGAACTCACGGCAGTGTGCCTCCCCGAGATGTCATCCAATTTGCGCCCAGAGATGTTATTCCGAGCTAGCCCTTCTGAGATGTATCCAGTCTGCAGTCAGAGATCTTATTCTGAGTATTCACAGCAGCCGTAGCCTCTCCAAGATCTTATCCGTGCTGCACTCAATGAGCCCATTTTGAGAAACTCACGCCTCTTCCCATCGTTCCAATCCCAGCGGGCAGCCTTGTGGGGGTTTGAACAGCTGGTTCCGCTTTCTTAATTCTTTGATAAGTCAGGGCCAAGCCAGCTCCGATCCGCCAGAACCCTGTTACCATGGTTCCGAATAGGTAGATATCTTCAGCACTCAGGCTCACCCAAGCCCAAACTTCTCTTTGAGAAAGGGGTGTCAATTGCATTTAGGGACCAGTTGATCCAATCCATAATTCCTCTTTTAGGTTTTAGAGAACAGAGAGAGTGTTCCAGGGAAAAGTAATACAAAAAAACACGAGACTAGACAAGGACATAAGAGGCTAAGCAGGGAAGCTGAGGGAGAGGAGGAGGAGGAGAGGAGAAAAGTGCGACCGCCTTAGTCAAGAGCAAGAGCAGAAGAATTAACTCAATTGTATATCAATAGATTTTGACAGCTAACTGATCAAATCAAACACATTAGTTGAGAATAATTCAATTTGTCATGTTTTTCAAAAGTTTGCATAGATCTAATTATTAACTGATAAAGTAATCAGTTATTGTATACTTAATATATTTATTTACCACCTCTTGTTTCTCTGCTTCCATATATGTTTTCTTTTAAATTTCTGCAATGCAATGTAGTAATCTGGCATTAAAGCAAAATCAAATATACTGTAGGTTATGTTTGTAGCTGTAAGAGCTTGGCATTACTATGCACAGTCTCCTCAGATCACACACTGCATTAATAGGAAATAAAGTTGAATTGAATTATCTTACCATATGTCCAGATGTAAGAGGTCATTGTGGACATCGTCTATTTCACTAGAACACAACAACAGCAAAGCAACAATAAAAAACTAAAGACCCGGAAACATCATCGTTTAAGCGCTCAATTTCATCAGCAACACTGACAATAATCGGCTCAATTCTTCAGTGGCTCTTTTCACAGAAATGACATTGTGGCGCACTGGTCACATAACTAGCAGCTTTGGGCGTTAGTGTGAAACTAATGAAACCGTGATTCCTGCATATCACACATACCAGCGTGTGCAGCTCTCTGATAAAGGTTAGAATTTGTCTTATACTCACAACACGAAGTGCTCGTCCCACACTGGGTTCAGAGTCTCAGGTTTGACCTCAGTCACCTGAATACACCTGGCTGGTAACACTTCCTTGGTGCTGGAGCGTTTCTCCAGCTTGTCCTTCCTCTTCCTGAAGCTGAACTTTCTCTCCTTCTTCTCCTCCGTTTCCCGAGGGCTCTGGCCCACGAGGATGCCCAGCATGCAGTACGGGTCACTGTAGCCTGCAGGGTGACAACCAGAAGACAGTGTTGGATAGTTACTGTTATTGCTGTTTCATTAGCATAGTTCATTGGTCATAGAGTAAACATGATATCAGATTACTTGGATTGTAACATCAGCACTCATCCTTACACTTTAGGCTTATTGGCTTCTTTTTGTACAAAGTGTCAGAGTAGAGAAGTAAAGTGATTAATCACAGTGAGTGGATGAAGCATTTCAATTAAATATTAGAAAAAGAACATGTAATGAATGAAATATCTCACCATTTGCATCCTTGGCCATTAGATTCTTTGCTTTCATAACAGAAACTCTCAAGGAAAAATTAGCTCTCTGTGGAAAAAGAATTTCATGCCTGTTTAGTTTAAAACATCTGAGTATATTTCAAGGATGATGGGCATGAATTTTAAAAAACAATAACTTCCTATTTCCTGATAAACTTCAAGTAAAAAGTCAGTAAAACTCAGGCAACCTCTATTTCAAAACACTTCAAAGTTCTTTACGTGGATATTAAAAAGTGCAAAGTGGCAGTCAAGTAAATAGCCAAAAAGCCCCAAAAAACATGCTGTAGCTTTTACTTGTTACTGTCACGGTTCTGGGTCTTTCTGACCCAGCTTTTTGAGTTCTTGTGTTTTTTATATTATGGTTCATGTTTTGAGTCCTTTGTTGTACTGTTTCTTATTTCCCTAGGTTTCAGTTATGGTTATCATAGGTTTAGTTCTTAGGTTTTGTAATATGGCTTCCCTGCGTTCCATGTTATGTCTACTGTGACTTTTTGTACCATGTTTCAGGTTCCTATGTTCCGTCTCCCCAGTTGCTGTTAAGTTGTCTAGAGTTCAGTCAGTGTGTTTCCTGTTTTACTTTGAAGGTCCGTGTATCATGTCAGTGTTTCTAGTTTTTCTTCCCTTGTCTCATCCAGCATGACTGCTCCCAGCTGTGCTCTCCTTCTGTCTCTCATTCCCTCGTTATCCCTCAGTGTATTTAAGCCCTGTGTTTCTCTTTGTCAGTGTTGTGTTGTAGAGTCCCTCATAGCTGTGTGATGGTCCCTGTGGCTCCTTGTGCTTTAGGTTTTTTAGTTTAGTTTAGTATTGTTTTTTCGTGTCCCCCTACACCAGCAATAAAGCTGTGTTTTTGAGTTTACCTTTGTCTCTGCGAGTTTGCGTTTGGGTCCTTCTCTTGCCTGCACACAGCCGTATTGTGACAGAAGACTACGACCAGACAATGGACCCAGCAGCTCACAATCCCTCCGCTGAGCTCCAGGAGGACATGATTTACGTGGTGGAGTTTCTATGTCAGGAGTGGTTTGCCCTGCCTTTTAAGGAATACCAGGAGGAGCTAGCTATTCGGTTACAGAGAATGGTTTCTGGACTTCCCTGGCTATTTGGCGCACTACACCCACTCATTCGAGACTTCCTTGTTTCCATGGTACGCGTCCACCCTGAGCAGCCGCTCCTGTGTGAAGAGCTGGAGGATTTTCAGCCAAGAACGCTGGAGGATTCGCGGGCCGACCCGTCTCCTCCCTCTTCCAGGAGAAGGCAGTGTTCACGCCGCCATCGCTCCACGGCAGGTGAGCAGATGACTTTCGTGAGTGAAAATGACTGTTTGCCACATTCTCCACATTCTGGTACCAGACTTACTGCCATTTCATCCATGGTTAATCACGCTCCTTCTATGAACACTTTGGTTTTTCAACCGACTCCTCTGAACCTCGATAATCCTGCTTCTGTGTCTGAGACTCCCAGTGTTGCTCCGCCAGTACCTCACCGTATTTTTTTCTGTGCCTCAGTTGGAAAATGTGACTAGCAACAGAGTACCATCTGCCTTATTAAAACTGGCTAGCTTGGACTCAGTGCCTCAGAACCATTGAATCAAGTTGAGTTTTGTGTTTCAGAACCATTTCACCTTGACCCAGCTCACCATGCTTTTGTGTCCACCGTTAGAGTGGCTTTACCCCCGGACGGTGCTACTCACCAGCCCATTTACACAGAAACTGTCAGTGAAAATGCTCCTGAGCTCCAGTCCCTGCACCCAGGGCAGCTCGGGCCCAACTTTCCCCTGCACTTGTACCAGTCCCTCAGGTGAGGGAGGCTGAGGTCCAGCTGGTCCCTGCTCTGGTTTCCAGGCTGGCTGAGGCTCTGCCAGTCCCTGCACCTGTACCAGCTCCTCGGGTGGGGACAGCAGCTGCCCAGCTGTCGCCGGTACCTGTCCCGGCTCCCAGGGTGAGGCCAGCCAGGACACAGCCTACCTCTGCACCCGTACCTACTCCTCGGGTGGGTGGGCTCATGTCTGGCAGGTGCCTGCACCCATTCCTGTGTCCGCTGGAGGCTCAGGCAAGCCTATCCAGCCCCTGTCCTTGTGTTCTGGAGGCTCAGAGTTAAGTCAGCAACCACTACCACAGTCACTACAACCTCTCATTTTTTCCATAGTTCAGTCTGTTGCTCAGTTATTATCTCAGTCATTTGTTCCGTCATCAGTTTTGCCTCCAGGTCAGGCTTCAGTTTTGTCACCTATACCCCTTTCATTAGCCCAAACATCTGCACAGCCAACTGCTCAACAGTCTGTTCAGCACTCCGCGGCTCCCACGTCGCTGCATGTTCCAGCTGGAGGGCTCGGGTCTGTCCAGCCTCGTGCCACGTCAGCTGGGGGTTCTGGAGCACCCACCCAGCATCTCTCCGTGTCTGCTGACATCTCTGAGTCCGTTCAGCCACCGCCTGCTCCACCACCTGTGGCTTGCAGCGCCGCCATCTGCTCCTTTGCACGCAGCTGGTCCTGCCTCGTCTGGTCCTGCCTCGTCTGGTCCTGCCTCGTCTGGTCCTGCTATTGCCACGCCACCACCTCGTCCACGCCTAGCACAGCTGGCTTTTCCACGGTCATCTCCTCGACATCACCGGCCACTTTCCAGGCCTCTGGCTGGGCGTCATGGCCATTGTGGGCGGCCCCCGGACCTGCTCCATCGCCGCCACTGCCGTCCGCACGGCTGGCCCCCTGAACCCTTTGATCGTGAACTCCTGTGCCGCCGGCCTCTAACGAACTATGGATTTCTGGACCATCACCCTCCGGGTCGGCCCCTTGAGGGGTTATGAACTGTTCCCTGCATTCCTGTGCCTTTGATGGACACATCAAACACACATTCTGGACACATTTTTGTTTTTGTGCTCTGATTCTGCACCTCCTGCGGGGGCATGGCTGACTTTTTTCAGGATTTTTTTTTTTTCTACAATGTTTCACTTTAACTTAGGGATATCGTGAAAGGCTCACCCGAAAAAAGAATATTTGATAGAAGTCACATAATACTACAGCTGAATTCTGCCTGTCCTATAACAGAAGACACAAAATTTGCTTGAACACCACAAACAACTCTCACCTTGGATTCTTGAACTTTTTGGAGAATGATTTCATGTTCTTCCTCACCCATATCAAAAACCTTTAAGGAGGAGAGTGTCAGTCAAAAAAGACCTTTTAACCATATCTGACTTAGAGTTTCTTGGTAGCAAGATTAAAACCTACAAAATAGATAACAGAGTTACTGCTTAAATCTAACAAACCATCTCAGAAATATAAAAAAACATAATTCGGTCAAAGTCCCTGGCAGAAGCTAACCTTCTGTTAAAACAAGAAAGCCAGAAAAAGATGCCCACTTCAGAAAAAAACAAAAGGAGACTACGATTCATAGCATGACATCATCTGAATGAATGTAATATAACAGCTGAATATCAGTACACAGTGTAACTGGGCTTTGATGTTTAATCAGTTTTGAGCCAAGAGCATCTGCTCTGATTCTTACAGCCCGCTCACAACAAATAACGCTCTCTCTGAGGCTACCATCAGTGTTACTGACAGAGATTTAATGAAGCTCAAGAAATACAGTCTGCTCTTCTCATGTGTCCACGAGACAGAGAAAAAGACGGATGGACGGACGGACAGACAGACAAATAGATACCTTCAGCAGGTAAGCAAATAGCTCATCGTCACTTTTCACATGTTCGGGTGAGGGCACTCCAACCCTGTTGACCACCGTGTACACAGCTTCCTCATAAAGCAGGTCCAGCTACATGAAAACACACTCCAGTTAATAACAACCTTTCAAAAATAAAAAGCTCGTGTTCTTTTGCCCTTATGCGTTCTGCTCCACTGCACATCAAAAGCAGGAATAAAAAGCCTCAACTGTGTTGTTATTGTGAGTTTTGAGATTTAATCCCTGCTGAAATAAGATGAAAACAGAGAAGCTGAGCTCACGCACCTCTGTCCTGCTGATTCTGTCAGGGATAAAGGCCTGGTCCACATGCTCTTGGGGTGGTGGAACTGTGCAGGCCCCTCTTTGGCACTGCGAGAGGACAAAACCAGTTCAGCCAAAATAAAATTGGCCTTGGATAAAGGCTGTGTTGAGAGGAAGAACTTATAAGATACATGTTTGGCTTTTTTTTTTTTTTTTTTTTTTTTTCAACCTAAAAAAATCTTCCAGTGGTAGGAGAAGTACAACGCCCATTTATTTGGGTAATAGCATCAATACAACAATATAAAAATAATAATCTTTTTGAACTAAAAACACAAAAGCAAAAATTACAATCTAAGACGTCTCACTGAAAACTGAGGAAATTTCATGGAAATTATCTTCAAGACACATATCTAATTAAAAAATTCCTACTGTGTCACAGATTTCAAATGATTTGAAGTTTTTCCATGAATGCACAACTCATCCTAAGAGCTGCTCTCTTTTGCGAAAAAGAATAAAAAATGAAATAATTTAACAGGATCTGCAGGTAATTGGTGGTGTCAAAAAATCATAAAAACTGAAGGGTAGTCAAATGCCTTTGTTCTCCAAAAAGAACATTACAGCAAACCTGCCACTGAACACAAGGATAAAAACCGTGCCTAAAAGAATGTGCTCTTGATGATGGGTCAAAGTCATTGGCCAACAAATATTTGTACAATATTTGTTTGTTGTTGACCAATGACAGCTATGAAAAGAACCTTATAAAGGCATAAAAACATTATGGTCTTGTCCCCATACCCTCAGGAGCCAGTCAGGTTGTAGTTATTGATTCAGCAATGTATTCTGCACAACATCAAAAAGTGCTGAAAGACAACATGATCACAACCAGACCGAAAGTTGAAACGGAACTCAAGTTGAACTTCCACTGACGACTGGTTCAAGAATGGAGAAATGGTCAATAGTTATGGACAGGTTTACAAGGGACAACTCGTAAATCAGTGCCAACATCAATGTCCAAACTCTTCTGAGCTCCTGGAAAAATGGTCAAAAACTTCTATAAACAAACTCCTAAACCTTGTGGAAAGGAATGGGCTGAAATCGGATTAGACCCAATGTATTAAGAATGGGATGTCACTCAATTTCATTTGCATGGAAAGCCCTCTGTAAAGCCCTTTGACTTACCTTGTGTTTGAATACACTATACAAATGAATCTGACTCAACTTGATCCCTCTGGTGGAATAGAAATTCAGAGTTCAATTGTCTTTCTATCTTGCACACACAAACAAAATAAATAAATAAGCGTAAATTTAGCCACCGACGGGTAGGGGAAAAACAAAACAAACAAAAAAATCATGTTTCCAGAAGACAATATGATAAATGGCATGCTGAGTGAATATACCTTCTGTTTTGATCACAGTCAGCAGTTTGCTTTGGGCTTATTGGCTATTTTGCTGACAGTGATACAGCAATTTGGAAATGAAATCATCAAGCATTTGCTACAAATTTTTAAAAAGCATCACTGTCTAGCTTTGGCAGTAGGAGAAACTGAACACAGCCTCGACAGCAGTTTGTCACAGCCGAGTTTCCAGCCCTTTGAGCGCCCTGCTTGACCTAGTCCGTCTGTCCATAGACGTCAGAGTGGTCATGGTGGTGGGCTGAAAGACAGCGCAGAGATCTACACTCGCTACACATGCTGTACATGTTTCAAGCCTGTAACAGACAGAAATGAGGAGGTTAGGTGGGGGTTACCTCCGCCTGGGCCGCCCGCATCATGTTCTCCTGTTTCTGCAGGATGGCATTCATACGCTCAAAGAACTCCACGCTCTCCTCTGAAATCCTGCCAAGTAGACGGAACACATTGAAAATCGATTATCTCTAAAGATAGAGAGGGAAAATAAAAAAGTGAGTTGAAATGCATGTTGTACTCTGTTATACACCCACACAATCTGATCAACCTAAATTATTTATGGATGGTAATTACAGCAGGATTCAGTGACATTTGTGGGATCACACAGCATCCTGTTTGCAGACACTTTGAAGAAGCATCTGTCAATAAAGAGGATCTTTTTCTTTTAATGTTGAACTACTGGACTCCATCGCCTACCGTTCAGCTTTTTATTACTTATCAAACACCCTCTTGTCTCAAGCTTAAAAAAAGAAAAAGTCAGCATGTCTGCACCCTGCATGAACCATGTTAATCTGCTATGAGCCGGGCTGTGTGCAAAATGCAAATGATGTTTCTGTTTCCTCCAGGTGTGAGTGAATCCCCGGACTCCCGCCAGCCCCAGTTGTCATGGTGATTCGGGCACATTCACTGAGCTGGCTGAACACCTTGGGAATCCCCACCACCACCACCACCACCACTTACACCCCATCTCTCCCAGTATCGTCCAAATCTCTCTAGGGGGAATCTTCCCCTCAGCCTTTATGGAATTCACAGACACCGGCAGCCACTCTTATATGAGCTGTAGCGGAACCATCAGGATCAGCCATGCCGTCTGCCTTTAACTTCTCACCTCCACCACCTAACCCTACCACCACATCTACCTCTTTTCTTATCCTGGCATACTTTAAAAGAACTGTCCACAGAGGCCCTGACACACTCCTTTATTAGCATCCCAGCATCCCACATCCCAGCACTTACTGAATATCACAGTGGTGGGGCAGCAGATGGTAAACCCATGAGGTTTTTAATGGATACTAATTGCTGCCATGCTGGGTGAGTTGGTGAAGTTTCCACTGGGGTGAGGCCCAGTTGAACTGGAAAAGTGAAAGTTTCCTTGGGTAAACTTTTATAATCATATCAGAGTCACTAAAACATTCATTTTAACATAACACTCATGCATGGCTATAACTATACCACATAGTGTTTTTTTATGGGTTTATAATTGTGAACAGGGATAAAGAGAAAAACACTGCATTGCAATGGTATTTGATTTATCTTTGAGTGTCATGCCTTTGGTATACCCCCCCAAAAAAAAGAAAAATAAGAAAAGTGAGGTGTACAGCTTGACAGTGAGGTCAGTCCTCCCAATATCAGTGTCTAATGTTAGGCCTTCAGTGGTTGTTTTTTTTTTAATCTACAGCCAAGAAACCATTTTACCAAAGCAGTTTATTGGCATGATGCCATTTCATCTGACTCTGTTTGTAAAATTGATGGAGTTAGAAATCTTTTTTGTAGGTAAGTGACAGCTTATAGATATTTGGAGGGAATAAATCATGTATGAATATTTTCTAAAGAGTATTTTCTTCATTGCAGTTTCAACCCATAAAAAGTCGACAACTCATTTCAGGTGACTGAGCCATTGCAGCCTTACTGGTCATTATGGCAGGATTCACATGGCTGTATTTCAGGCTTCAGTGTTCTCACTTCTTGTAACTTTGAGTTGGTGATGTCATGCATTGCTGAAATGAATTCTCTTTTCTTACGCTACACGTGGCGAAAGTCAAGAGAGATTCAACTTCTGAAGTGCCAGCATGGCTGTTAGTCAATTAAATTTTTTATGCAAATATCCTGAGAGCATGAATTGGCCCGTCTGTTTATTTTTTATAGGAGTAATTGATCATTGCAGTGAATAATCAAGCTGTTGGATATAAACAAAGTTAGTAACAAGCATTAGCTAGCTTGGCTAATGCTAACATTAGTCAAAGCCCTGCTAGCTAGTCTTTTGATGACTGGTTATAGTTGCTATGACAATTGCCCTAGTAAAGATATCCTGACCTCAAAATTCTGGAAAGCCTGAATCCTCTGTGAATCTTGCCTTAGTGTTTTGATCCCCAACTAATCTAATCTGAAGTTTCTTTGGGTCAGATACTAAATCCCAAATTTCCCTCAACACATCCCCAAAATAAAAATAAAACTTTTAAAAAACCCCAACCTTTTTGAATATGTTTGGAACTTGTTGAATGTCCATTAGTCAGTAAGACTAGCTAAGCATTATTTAATGTTTACTCAATAAAAAATTCGACACTCAAACTTGCTTCAGGATTTCTTGCCTATTCCCATCAAAAATCCCAAAACAAATGGTATCTTCTTTTGTCTAAGTGACATTTCAACAACAACAACAACAAAAAATCCAGCAATTAACTGATAACCAGGACAGCTGCTGAATTTGCTCTACATTAAAACAGTTCTGAATAAAACCCATAGCTATACTTTTCAACCACCCTCCTGCATTATACAGAAAATAAAACCACAGCTGTTTTTCGTAAGTAAACCTCCTCAGACAGCATTTGAAAGAAACCCCCAAACCGAGTCTGTCAAAGACAAAGCCTGTTCCACTAACAAGGGATTGGGAGCTTTGTTTCACGGAGCTTCAGTTTTCATTTGCACAAATAGTACAAATAAGCTTCATTCCACACTAAGACTTGTGTTTAGAGACACTCGGTTCTCTCCACATCCGGGTTGAATTGAGAGTATTTTTGTATCCAGAAATCTGTCCCATCTTTTGTCAGTCAGCTTGAGGATTTGTCCAAACAGTCTGGGATACTTTTTTTTCTTTCTGGGGGCTTGGGACAACATGTTCATGGGAAGCAGTACAGCACAAATGATGCAAATCAAGTCCATTTTAACATGATACATCAAAAAGATATATTAAAGATGTATTAAGTTAAATCGTTCTCTCCATCTCTCATCCACACACACACACACACACACACACACACACACACACACACACACACACACACACACACGCTACCAGAATAACAAACTGATTTGATGTTGCTAGGAAACAGGTCCCTTTTTTTAAAACCTCATTTTATTGTAATTTATTTTCCGAATTCATTCAAATGCTTCAATTATGATTTCCTGTCTGGAGAGTAAATCAGAAGGAAAACAAATAAAAACAAGAATGTCTTCTGTCTAAAAGAATATCTCAGAATAAACCTGAACTGACTGAGAGTGCGAAGATGACAGAAGCCCTTCACTTCAAACCCCAATACATGATGGCAGTGCATACATAGTAATTAATATTGCCGACATCGCTGTCATCTGCGTCATCTTCTAGTAAAGTTAAATGTTGTTTTATTTATTTATTTATTTTTAATCTAATTCCTTATGGATGTCAATCCATAATATAAGCCTGTGGCTCCAATCATAAACTGAGATCTCTATGACAAGGAACCCCTCAAAACAACACAGAAGACTGTTTGTTATACTCTAATTGCACATTTGATTAAGCAGCAAAACATTACAGGTGGAAGGCTTCAGCGCGGAGATAAAATCACAAAAGCTCTGATTGAATCTTTCCATTAAATACCGTGGAAGAATCTGCAGTCGCTCATGCAGCCAGTGGTACTGACAGACATAAAAGTAGCCTGGTGTGAAATTATTTCCAACTCAAGACTTCTTGGTTGCTTCCCAGTTGCGTTTCACAGTTTTTACTTTCTCATTCCGTGGGTCAGTGGCTGACTGTGGATCTGACATATTTTAAAACAGACCACTGTCAGGTTTAAAGTAAAGGTTTGGCATGCCTTCTGAAAACAAAAGCAGTGTCAACAAGAAATCTGACACAAAGACACAATTAAAGGATTGCTGAGGTAAAAGACAATTCTCCTGGATACTTTGAGTAAATGGCTATTCCTTCCTTCAACTTTTTCCCCACTTATCACATACTGTTTTCACAATTTTAAGTAAGATGTGCCCCCTCAGAGCTCTTTGAGCATGCACAATCTTATTCTTCTTTTGACGGCTCGCTTTAGGGGTCATTACAGCGGATCATTTGCCTTCATCTAACTATGTCTTAGTATCCTCTTCTGTCACACTAACTCTCTGCTTGTCTTGCTTCATTACATCCACAAATCTTCTAGGGTGGTCTTTCTCTTTTCTCCTGTCTGGCAGCTCTATATTTAACATCATTTGCCCAGTATATCCACTATGCTTCCACTGTATGTCCAAACCATCTCAGAATTTTATCGTCACTTTTGTCTCTGAATGTCTCAACTTCAGCTTTCCCTCTGATATACTTGTTCATAATTCTATCCATTCTCGTCACCCAAATGATAATCTTAGCATCTGCATCTCTGCCACGTCCTGCTCTGCGTCATGTCTTCTTGTTAGTGCTAGTGTCCCCAGGCCATGCATCACAGCATGTCTCATTACCATGAAGAATAGCGCATCACTATAACATTTCAAATGTTGTAAAAATGTGTGGGACCACTTTGTTTTTTTACACGTTTATTTTTGTGTTTGATTTGTCTTCTCTGTTGTTATTTGGTTATTTTTAAGGGAAAAAAATGCAATTTAATGCATTTAGGCATGGAGACATGGTTAAGGCTACCGACTATTCTTAAAATCAAAAATTCTAAAATTCACAGGTTCATTTTCTCACAGCACAAATTATATATAAAGCAATAAATAACCTGCTTCCTGACAATATTCTAAAAATGTTTTCTAAAAGGGAACGGGGATACAATTTGAGGGGGGAATTAAATTTAAAACATCCTCGTATCCGTACAACATTAAAAAGTTTTTGCATCTCTGTGTGTGGAGTGAAGCTGTGGAACAGACTAAGTAAAGATATGAAGCAATGTCCAAGCATGGCGCAGTTTAAAAAGCGGTTTAAGGATATGGTTTTTACAGGGTACAGGGAAAAGGTAGAGATTTGATAGGGTGTTCTTGTCTAATATTTTCATGTGTGTGCGCATGCACGGGTTTGTTGGTATGGGTATATATGTATGTGTATATGTATGTATGTATGTATGTATATGTATATATGTGTATGTATATATATATATATATATATATATATATATATATATATATATATATATATATGTACAAGATCAATGGGACCCTAAGAGCCTTCATCAGGAACTCAATGGGGATGTGGCGTACAACACTAGAGGCCAACTCCAAGCCCATAGCACAAGTTACCATCAAGTGCGGGATCTACCAAGGAGATGCTCTGTCCCCACTGCTGTTCTGCATAGGCCTGAACCCCCTCAGTGAGATCATTAACAAGACTGGCTACGGATACCGACTACGGAACGGAGCAGTTGTCAGCCACCTCCTGTACATGGATGACATCAAGCTGTATGCCAAGAGTGAACGAGACATCGATTCACTGATCCACACTACCAGGCTATACAGCAATGACATTGGAATGTCGTTCGGACTGGAGAAGTGTAGTCGGATGGTAACAAAGAGAGGGAAGGTAGTCAGAACTGAGGGGATTGAACTACCAGAAGGCAACATTGCAGACATAGAGGACAGTTACAAGTACCTGGGGATCCCGCAGGCAAATGGGAACCATGAAGAGGCCGCTAGAAAGGCTGCAACCACCAAGTACCTGCAGAGGGTCAGGCAAGTCCTGAGGAGTCAGCTGAATGGTAAGAACAAGATCCGGGCCATCAACACATACCCGTGATCAGGTACCCTGCTGGGGTAATAAGCTGGCCAAAGGAGGAGATAGAAGCCACTGACATAAAGACAAGAAAGCTCCTTACCATGCATGGAGGGTTTCACCCCAAGTCCAGCACCCTGAGGCTGTACGCTAAGCGGAAGGAAGGGGGCCGGGGACTGGTGAGTGTCAGCACCACAGTCCAGGATGAGACAAGGAACATCCAAGAATACATTGGGAAGATGGCCCCAACTGACCGAGTGCTCAGTGAATACCTCAGGCAGCAGAAACCCAAGAAAGAGGATGGAGACGAGGAACCATCATGGAAGGACAGGCCCCTGCACGGTATGTACCACCGGCAGATAGAGGAGGTGGCTGATATCCAGAAATCCTACCAGTGGCTGGACAAAGCTGGACTGAAAGACAGCACAGAGGCACTAATCATGGCAGCACAAGAACAAGCTCTGAGCACAAGATCCATAGAGGCTGGGGTCTATCACACCAGGCAAGACCCCAGGTGCAGGCTGTGTAAAGATGCCCCAGAGACAATCCAGCACATAACAGCAGGGTGCAAGATGCTAGCAGGCAAGGCATACATGGAACGCCATAACCAAGTAGCCGGCATAGTGTACAGGAACATCTGTGCTGAGTACAACCTGGAAGTCCCGAGGTCAAAATGGGAGATGCCCCCAAGGGTGGTGGAGAATGACCGAGCTAAGATCCTGTGGGACTTCCAGATACAGACGGACAAAATGGTGGTGGCTAACCAACCGGACATAGTGGTGGTAGACAAACAGAAGAAGGCGGCCGTAGTGATCGATGTAGCGGTTCCGAATGACAGCAATATCAGGAAGAAGGAACACGAGAAGCTGGAGAAATACCAAGGGCTCAGAGAAGAGCTCGAGAGGATGTGGAGGGTGAAGGTAACGGTGGTCCCCGTGGTAATCGGAGCACTAGGTGCGGTGACTCCCAAGCTAGGCGAGTGGCTCCAGCAGATCCCGGGAACAACATCGGAGATCTCTGTCCAGAAGAGCGCAGTCCTGGGAACAGCTAAGATACTGCGCAGGACCCTCAAGCTCCCAGGCCTCTGGTAGAGGACCCGAGCTTGAAGGATAAACCGCCCGCAGGGGCGTGCTGGGTGTTTTTTTTTATATTAAATATATATAAAATTGTAGGTTGTGTATCCTTCAGGTGTTAATGGGGTTATTGAAAATGTGTATATGTGCGTATGTGTGTATATACGTAGGTATGGATAGATAGAAACATATATGTGTATATATAAAAAAAAAAAAAAAAAAAAAAAATTACACATAACATATAATGTAATTACAAGGAGGTATTTCTGTAGTCTATTGATACTAGATAGTGGAAAAGGGGTGGGATTAAATAAGCTTATGCTTCTTCCTGCTCCTTTTTGAACATGGACGTTATTTGGAGTTGTGGTTGCTCGTTTTCCTTTTGTTTGCTTTGTTCATTTGTCTCTTTTAATTCTATTTTTTTTTTATTTTTTTTTTTATACTTTTTCAACATGTTCAAAATAAAGATTCAATCAATCAATCAATCAATCAATCAAAAGATCAAACCCAAAATTAGCATTGGGATAACAGGTCATTTAATAAATGACTTTGAATGTGACAAGATTGTTGTTGAAGACAGGCTTGTCAGTGTTTTTTTCCCACACCACCATCTCTAGGATTTACAGAGAATGGTCTCCAAAAGGGAAAATATCTACTGGTCTGCAGTGAAAGAGAAAATGCCTTGTTGATGCCAGAGTTCAGAGAAGAATGGCCAGTCTGCTTTGGATAGCCAATATTAACTCAAACATAATGTTGAATCTGGAAGCAGATGGGCTATAGTGGCAGAAGACCACACTGTGTCACTCCTATCAGCTAGGAACAAGAAGGTGAGGCTGACATTCAAAAGTGGACAAAAGAACTTTGGAAAAACATGATGCGGTCTGATGAGTATCAGAGCAGATCACCCCTTTTATCTTCAAAAATTAAGGATGTTTTGAGGGTAAAAGGGAGACCAGCCCAGTATTAGCAAGTTTTACCAAATAAAGTGGCCAGTGAGGGTATACAACATTAACCAGGAAATCTTTTCACATCTGCAACAAACCCATGATCTCATAAAACTCACAGTTGGCCAAAGTCTAGCTATTTAATTCTGTGGAACTATCCTGCCCACTGAAAAATGAAGTTAAATGGAGTCCCAGCGTACTACAATGCAATCCTTACAAGTGCTGACCAAGCGTTGTAACATTGTGCTTACTGACACAACTAAATGTGCATTAGAGGTTGCCTGTCTGGTAGTATTTTAGATTTTCATAATTTCCACAACTCCCACAACTAAAAACCAAATCCAAAACTGAACTTTAAACTAAACTAAAGCTTAACTACAAACTGAGTAATTTTCAAAGTGTTTCAATATCTGATCCAGAATGCTCTAAATGCCAGAAACCGGCTAATTAAATTTGACATTTTAATTCATTTTAATTCATGAAACATCCTTGTGCAACAATGTTTCACTCTATGTCATGTTCATTCATTACAATTATAATATGTACTGTGATATAAGATACATTCTGATATTTATATCAGTTAAAGGAAAGGCATTAGAAAAATGCAAAAATAAAAAAGTAGTGATTCTACTTTAAAAACCGCAGGAACCACATGTAAGCCAGCAATCCGAGAGGATAGGGTTTTATTGAGGTGATATGGTACTATGAGGTCTTTAAGATAAGATGAGGCTGATTATTGAAGACCTTGTATGTGATGAGAAGGATTTAAAGTTAAAAAATTTGTTTGACTGAAGGACAAAAATAGGATCAGCAAAACATACTTTGAGGAAACCAATCAAGGAAACTTGATCATTATTATTCTGGAGGTTGGAGCAACCCATCAGCTACTTTTCCTGTGAATCGCTGTCCCTCATAAACAAAAATGTAAACACGTGGGTTAAGCTATCTGAAATGATTACAATATTGCCTCTCAATAGTGTAAAGAGTTAAAAGAAACGCTTAAAGCCTAACTTCTGAAACCTAAAATTTTGTCTCACTGTGACTACTTCCACATATGGTCATTATTTGGAACTTGTGTAATATAAGGATTCCCTACGGGAACCGTATATAAATTTTATCCTGATCAGTGTGGTGTCATGGTCTGTGGGTTTTGTTTGGTAGCTTTTTGTTCTCAATTATCCCCAGTATTTTGAAGATTCAGCTTTTGCTATATTTTAGTACTGTTTATACACTGTAAAAAAAAAATTGTAATATAAAAGTATTTTACTGTGTATTTTACAGTTTTGTACTGTTCTTCTAGAATATCATTAAATTCACATAAATAGACTGTGATTTTACATTTCAAATGTAAATTAACATAAAATCACTGTAAATGTAATAAAACAGAATTTTCTTGTTTTTTAAATGTATCTGTCTGTACATATGCATATTTATATTGTTAAAATACATTCAAAAATGTATCATGATTTCACAAATATTTGTCCGTTATTTGAAAGATTGAACTGTTAAATTCAAATGTAATGCTATGGAAAAATATATAAAGTGATTCTTATAAACTGTTTTTACATCAAATAATAATTATTACCGGTATTATTGCTATTTAGGCCGATCGTGGCTCAAGAGTTGGCAGTTCGCCTTGTAATCAGACGGTTGTCGGTTTGAGCCCCGGTTCGGACACGCTCGGTCGTTGTGTCCTTGGGCAAGACACTTCACCTACTGGTGATGGCCAGAGGGGAATTATAAAGTGGAATTGTAAAGCGCTTTGAGGTTCTCAAAAAGCGCTATATGAATGCAATCCTTTATTATTTAAACCAACTGTTAACTGTATATTTCTGTACAATTAAGTATTATTATTCATATTGCCACATTCATTGACCTTGTTTATAGGTAATTTCATTGTTTAATCACATTAAAATGTTCCTAATTTAATGTTTAAAGCACTTGAAAAAGGCAAAATCCCATGTAAAATTAGGGCAACAAACTGTATTGTCATTACTGAAAATAACCGTATTTTCATGAGAAAGTTATTTTCTGGTATTATTTTGGCGCCCCAGCTGCTGGAATATTACTGTTTTTTTTAGGATTTTTTTTTGTACAGTGTAGTACAAAATCCTACAATCCTATCCTCTGTGTTTCCTTTTTGTCTATCCTCCTGTGTCTTTCCCCTGTGCCAAGCTTATTCTTGTGTGTGTTTCCCTGTTTTGTGTGCACCTGTGTCTCATTTTTTCCCAACTGTGTTTAAATTCCTAATTCACCATCAGTGTGTATGTGTACCCTTTGTCCTCACAGCATCTGCTTTCCTCCCCATGTGTTTTCTGCCTGTTTTGGATTCTGTTTTTCTTTCTTTGGATTTGTATCAGCTGAAATAAAGGGCTTTCCTTTTTTTTATTCAGTCTGCCTAGGAGTCTGCATTTTGGCTCATCCTCCTCTGATACTTGACAGGTGGAGCTGTTTGGAACAAATACACTTTAGGATGTTTATATATATCCTATATTTAAATAACCTATTTAGGAGACCATATTACATTTTGCAGAGCTTGTAAAACAGTCAACTTTACAATATTTATCCAAATCAGAGTGGAAAGCACAACTGCCTCTTTTAATAGTGCATGCACAGAACTACTCTGTTACTTTCCATCCCTGGTTGGTTATTCCCACAATACGATCTAAATTCTTGTTTGAATGCAAAAACAACTACTCATGTGATGCTGGAAGCAGTCTCAAATAAGTGCAGTATTATTATTTGACTGACATGCTAAAGGCTGAGATTCTCAGCTACTTTACTGAGCTCTTTTAAAATTTAATTACTACACAAAGAAATAAAGTTTTACTAAGATTTTCTAGGTTTTGGGAAGACAGCCAGGAAGTCAGGAAAATAAAGTAAAACATGGTAGGTCCTGCTCGTTTCAAGGACTTGTAAAGCAAAAATTAAAAATATACTAGTCTTGGCTGACTTTGCAATAGCAGGTGTTGACTTTTATTGCATTAGGGGTTTCTGTTTAATGTCACTCTCAATTGACTGTGTTATTCTGCATTATTAAAAAACGAGAGCCTCGATACCGTGACACTGAGAAGTGAGAGCCATTAAGCAAGCTGGGGATTCAAAACACAGTGAAGGCAAGTGTGAAATATGAAGACTACTTCTCTTGACGGATGTGGAAGTGGACAGCAAAGTAATCAAGCAACAACAACAACAACAAAAAAGCAAAATATAAATTTAAATATAAACCCTGGTGGGTTTATATGCTGTACCGCCAGTCGAGCTGATTGCTGACAGTGTATTGTGCTTTTCCACATTGTTAAAAAAACCAGCTCACATAGAGGTAAAACACAATTTGCTCTACTGAATTAAAAAGTTCACCTCCGATGTGCAGGTCTCTGCTCGGAAAGGGCTCTGCTCTGACAGCCGACTGTACTACTGGGTCAACAACCGTGGATGGAGCAGCCTAAATCCACCCGGCCTCATTTGCAAATTCTCAATTAAAGTGAAAGTGCATCCAGGTCAGCAGGCGTCTGAATGGATAACAAAGATCAACAGCCTGACTCTAATGATGAGGGCTCAGGGTATGCACACAGCTGAGACTCAGTGGGGAAGCTGCAGCACCAAGAAGCTGGCATGGGAAATGAGAGAAAGGTGCGATACTGTCAGGTCGAATCACTGCTTAATGAAGACAATAAATCAGGTCTTTAATAAAGAGCACAAATCAGCTTCTATTATGTGATATTAATTTTGCTTAAAAAAAAAAAAATTCTAAATCAATAAACCTCTTTAAGTTATCTTAAAAAATACAATGAATTAAAATGTATGTGAAAAATGCGTCAAAAATAATCTGTATGTTCAGCATCACACTTTCAAATTCAAATTCGATTAGTGTTCAACGCAGCGATTGAGGTTATCTTCAATGTTAAAAATAGAAATGGTTGTTATTACAAGTATAAGTTCACATCACGGCAGCAGCCTGTGTTTAGGTTGCTATAGAAACCTCAGGTTCATACGATTACTTTTGGCTTTATATAAAGCTTCAAAACACGACTGAAATAAATCAGATGACTCTTTTTTTTTCCTATTCCACTTGTTGCGAAGAAAAAACTAAACTCCACTAACATAACTAGCATAAGCTAATGGTAACACATTTAAGAAATTAATTAAAAATGGCATTATAAGAGAGAGAAAAAAATAGAAAACATCACAAGGTATCTAGTGGATATACTGCAGAGTATAGATAAATATGTATGTGTGTATGGCATGAAGATGAACAATACAGGGCAACCACTGTCTATACTGGCTTAAAGGGTGACTAAAATACTGGATTTAGATTAATGTGCCCTTTCAGAGATTCAGATAGGTTTTATCCATTTAGTTTTCTATTGTTGGCTATCTGCATAAAAAAGCTCTGAGGTTAGCATATTCACTGGCCTGTCACAAGGTTTCTATCTACCATAATCTCATTTCAGAAATAGGATCTGTAACATTACTGGCTTCATCAGACTGTCACCATCACGGCGCTTTTGTCATGTGAATGTGTCACTTTTACGTTAATGATCCTCATAACTCTATACAGACATATCCATGACAGTAACAGAGCCACAGTAACCAGGCAATGTTTTTCATACACTCAAGAATACAGTGCCTTCAAAAGAGAAATATATAAGGTCTCAGTTTTCTTGCTAGTTTTGTAGTTACTTAGAAAGAACTGCGATGAAGCTGAGGAAGACTAAAGTATCTGCAGTTAGTCACAAACAGCAAATTATTTAACAGTAGGATATAAAGCGTGATGGAGTTTTGTCAAATCCTGACTCTACAGTCTTTGTGGATGGATCTTCAGTGCAGTAAAGGTTTTACTTAAAAGTTGTTGTTTACAGGTGTTTCAATTTGTAATAGGAAACTGTTAAATGAGGGAAAACTCAACATCTATTAAATGTGTTTTGTGATTTTGGAGAGGTCTAGTTTAAAGCAACTGAACTATGTCTTTTGTGCTTTCACTGCAGGTGCCAAAATGTGGAAAAAACATTTATTTTTTTTCCTTAAATGAGCTTTGAGACTTCCGCTTATCATTAGGGAGATTATCATGAGCATTATATATCTGATTCTACATCTGGCAGAGATTTATTTTTGCCTCATGGTAATGGTGTTTAGGGCTTTTGCAAAACCTGTCATGTTTGTGCGCTGAGTAACTCTTGAGTATCCACAGGAGACTAGGGTTTCACAATACTAGGATTTAAATGTTTCTGCTACTGTAAACATTACGTCCGGATCAACAGAATGAACCTTTTGGGACTAGGGTTTAAACTTGACACGGATACCCAGGAAAATCCTTGACACCATTTTCAATACCACAGGGGGAAAAAAAGACAAAATAAAATCAAGATGCACTTTTTTCAGTTACGTAAATGAGAAAACTATTTGTCAAGCTCTCTGCCATAGTGAGAAACAAAACAGAAGCTGTAAAATAACCATGCAACCAATTCTGGGTTGCGCGGAGGCTGGAGTATATCACACATTTTAAAAGAAAAGATCAGGTAGTTCAGTAACTTTTTAATACTACAATGCTACATTTCTTTTTTAAATGGGACCTTTACTCACTTTTAAATTCCTCATAAAGTGTAGTTCAGTGGTATGAATCTCAACGATTGCTGAAGTGTTCAGCTGCTAGTGAGGGGAGGGGGCTGTGATAAGGATGGTCAAGGCCCACTTCCCCCTTGGAATGAAAAGTTCGTACAAATCAATGCAAAGTTGTTTGGAGTGATCTGTCCTATGACATAACATTTCTATCCTGATAAGCACGTTTTCATCTTGTTAGCGGTTGTGGGATCAAAATAAAAAAAAATTATGAACACTTTTACCCAAAACTGCCGGGTACGTCATTTTGACCCCAAAGGAATTAATGTAAAACTACTACTGCTGCACGCCTGGTTGCCTAGCAACATTTTGTTTTTACACATAATTAGATTTGAAGGCTGCTATAACATGACCCAAAATTAGATAGACGTTATTGATAACTCTGCATGCCTTTCTTCATCAAATCCTAGAATCTTCTCTGTGGTCTTCATCATTTCCTCCTCTCTGGCAATTCAATATTCAGTGTTTCCAAACCATCTCAACCTTGCCTCTCTAACCTTGCCTCCAAAACACTCAACCTGTTCTGATATACCAATTTCTAATCCTGACTGTTCTGGTTGCTCTCACTGAAAACCTTAACATCTTCAACTCTTCCAGGATCATTCATCACAGCAGGTCTCTAATTACTATCTTGTAAATTTTCACTCTATTCTCCTTCTCCTCTCTAGTGCAATGTCAGTTGCTTTATATGGTCGACACCAAGCATTTAAACACATCCACCTTCACTACCTCTGCTCCTTGCAGCTTCTTGTAACACCTGTCTCCCTCTCATTTACATAGGTATTCTGTCTTGCATCTCCTGACTTTCATTTGTCTTCTCTCTAGAGGATACCGCCACCTCAGACAGACCACAACAATGTCTATGAATATACAGTCCACAGAGACTTAGCTCAACTGTCAGCCTATCCATTACCATTGCAAACAAAAAGGGGCTCCGAGGCGATGCCTGATGAACCCATCTGTCACTCCTATCACACACCTCTCCACTGCCTTGCTGTCCTCAAACATCTCCTGCACAGAATACTTCTCTACACTCCTGACTTCCTCATAGAACACCACAGATGTTCTCATGTTATCCTATCATATGTTTTCTCTAGATCCACAAAGAAACAGCGCAACTCTTTCTGACCTCTATACTTTTCCATCAACACCCTCAAAGCACATATTTCATTTGTAGTGCTCCTTCTCAGAATAAAGCCATACTGTTGCTCACTGAACTCTTCTAACATATCTTTAACAACTCTTTCCCATATTCTCAAAATTTAACCAACTTAACCATTTTATTCCTTTGCACATCCTTGTTCTTGAAAATCAACAGCAGTACACTTCTTCTCCACTCCTCAAACATCCTCTGACTCTCCAACTTTGTGTTAAACAGTCTGAATAAAAAGCTCACTGCCCTCTCTCCTAGACATCTCCATCCCTGCACAGATGTGTTACCTGGGCCAACCATCTTTTTAACCACGTGATTCACTAACCTTCCTCCATCCATCCATCCATCCATCCATCCATCCATCCATCCATCCATCCATCCATCCATCCATCTTTTCATTTTCATCATTCACGAGCTTCTCAATGTACTCCACCTTGACACTCTCTTCACTCGTTGGTACATTTTAATATCCCTAATTTGCTGCACATCCTTTCCAGGTCGATCTTTCTGCCTAACAAAAGTCCTTTTCCCCAGAGGTGGCGTGGAATGCGGGTATGGAAATCTTATTCTCGGTGAACATATATGATTGAATGTTTGTTTATTTGTTTGTGGTACTATTTGTACATGTATGTGCATCCGGCTGACTCACCTGCGAGGTAAGGGGTCAGGACAGTGTGTGAGGGGGCTGCTGGCAGTCGGAGGAGGAGGTTCCCTTCGGCTCCTTAGCGACTGGCTCCTCTGCACCTGCCTCAGCACACTACTTTTTAGGTCCAGCAGCGTAGTCATGATGTTTCACTGCAGAGTGGAGACAGGAAGCACATGTTAAGACTCTGCAACTCGCTGCAACCCCTGAGAGTTAGTAATTTGCAGGCTCAACTCTGGGAAGGTTTGTCATAATACATTTGATTTTAGGTACAAGACAATATTCATAAAACTACTTGTTTCTAGAAATACACTTGGTCTGAAGGCTTCTTTTAGTTTAATCAGCTGAATAATCACCCTCTTTCACCTTTAACATAATTATTCTCTTCCTCAACAGGAGCTGTGTTCTATTTCTGTCTGCACCTAACCGATGCTGCAGGGTATGCAATTTATCTTTCACCTTTATGTCTGGCCTGCTCAGAGCCAATTGAACCCTATTTTTTCCACTGCACTTTGTAAAAAAATATGCAAAACAAAAGAGAGAGTGGAAAAACAAGGCTGCATAAAAGTAATGGTCACAAAAGATGTTTTATAATTAAAAGAACCATAAAATATATGTTAAAAAAATAATGAGTTACGTAGAAACTAAATTTGGAAATGAATGTCTTAATTATAGACCTGGTCTTTGTGCGGATGTAATTTTATGCAATTCTACATCGTACTGCTAAAACAGTTCAGATTCCTCGAGGCGCAGACTTCGCTTGATCTTCTAGCGTGTGAGGAAACCAGACGTGAGTAAGAGGTAGAGATCTGTGGACTGGACTGAGTTTCCACTTTACTGGTATCTGGTATCTGGTTTACAATCATTTTAGGTAAGTGGTAGTTGGCAGTGTAATATCTGCATGAATGCCAGGAACAAGGATTTCTTAGCAGAACTTTAGCCAGATCATCACACCATGTTCACACTACAATATGAGCCAGCCTTAGCTTTTCACAGGCGTCAGTGAGCTATGGCCATCCCAAAACCTATAATGGGCTTAACATTTGTCCTTCTTGGGAATTAGTAGGTACTTATTAGGTACTAACAACTGCATATCACAAAACCGGCTGCTTTGACCCTGCTGCTTGCTGTTATAATTTGCTCCTTTGCTAAGTCATCCACATTTTTTCCTGCTTCCAGTACATCAAGTACAAACTGACTGTTCACTTTGTTCTAGACTAGGATTGTACTCGCTTGCAGACACTAACACCGACAGCTATACACACGTTAACCAAGTATTTGTTCCTGTTATACATTTTAGAAGTCAGTGTCTGCACAGGCTGTCACAATAATTCAGCAGGCACACATAAATTTTCATGGAGCTATGATTTTGACAAATATATAACACATAGACCTGGGCAGACTTTCTCTTACATACAATACTTATGTATCCCACTCCTTATCAACTACTATTGTATCAACATAATCAGTGTTATTCACTTCCTTTTAATTTGCTGCTAATCTGTCTAGCATGTATTAACCCTGCCTGCAGTGACTGGGGAAAACATCTTGCATAATCAAAACCAGTTTACATGAAAGCAGTAAATATTAATGTAAACGTAATTATTCAAGTTCTCATACCTGACCATTTTCGAAGAATTGATTTGTTTTTGTCACTTAATGTTGACTTAAAATAGACAAATAAGACAACTTTAAAAAATGATTTTTAATTCCTTTAGGCACGTTATTACTAGGTGCCTAATGCAAAAGTATAATTTGTTCTGAGGTATGCCAAATTACACAAGAACTTATGAGATCTTATGGAGGGATGAGTGCAAATTTGAACTCTTTAGTTCAAATGTTAAGCAGTATGTGCATGATCCACCCAACAATTCCTGATTTGATTGGCAACATATTCATTTTTCAGCTTAACAATAATCCCAAACATACTGCCAGTGCAGTAAACGGAAAGAAAAACACACAATGGAACATTATTGGTCAATAAATCTCTTAATAAATAAAGATTATATTCCCAATTTTCCTAGCAAAATATAGACAAATAATGGGTGGCTGATGTAGCTATGATGTAGCTGCATTTTGGGGGATTCAGCATTGTGTGATGAATGGGAATTTTAACATCTCGAGATTTTGCAACTTTTACACAGGATTGTTTTGCATTTCTTGGCAATTAACGTTATTGTTTTGTCGCTTAAATTTGATTAATAAGATTGATAGCAAGTGTTGCGTCTCTTAGTAAATAAGATGCTGGCAGCTTCAGCTGCTCTTCTTGGCTTAGCTCACAGACTGATAACTGTACTGGCTGCCTTTACCTTCTGTTTTATGTACATTACACAAAACAGATATTACGGAATGTGGTGACTAATGATAGGTGGATTTTGAGAAATCAGAGATTGGCAATTCCCTGTAGGTTGGAGCTCAGAAGACTACCAGCTGCTTTCTGTCGTTTTATATTCATTTTTGGGACAAGTGCTATCAGTCCTGTCATCTGTCTTTTGGCTAGAAAGTCAGGATCACAAAAAATTATTTATTAATTCCATCTGGGTAAAAAACAAAACAAAATCCCCTAAAGGAACTTAGTGATCTCAAACTGACCTTGGTCATTCAATTATTCTGGATGATGAATGTTTTAACTTGTAAATGACCCATTTGTAACAGCATTAATTAGACTTATTGAACTAAGGAGCCATTCATCAAGCTATGCCACACACACTACTGAAGCATTCAATGAGTGGACAGCTGAGCTACACAGGATGAAACCAGGTTGACTGTTATCTTTGCAAACAATAACTAAGAGTTGTTTGCATATAATACATTTAATTAAACAAGATTATGTCCAATAGTTAATTTCTTATATAGTTATTTCATAACATGACAGTTTTTTTTTTTAACAAATTCAAAAATGGCATCTGAGCATATATAAAGAAAGCTATCCTCGGGCTGTCATGAGTATGAAATATGAATTTAGAAATCTGAGCCTATGCAACATCCTGAAAGAGATTGGCACTGTGTTGCTAAGCGATTCTCTGAGACTGAGTAGTTCTCTCTCAAAGCCAATTGCCATAAAGTGAATTCTCATTTTGGCTTCATAGTGACTTTCAAGTGTAACTAAATTATATGTCCTAATAACAATATCATATGCTGTCACAGCTCCGTGCAGAGCCAAACAATCAAACAAATTCTTCTGGATGGAAATATCACATGCTGTCATTTTCACCATGTAAAGGAATAACACAAATATGTGAAGCAACCACAATATAAAGCTTAAAATATCAAGAATATCAAAAATCAGCTGTGGTTAGCCTATAACCACAGTTTGCTCCAAAACTATGGCACACAAAAATATTTTTTTAAGCTTCAGTTTTTTTTGTCTTAGTCAAGCAAAGAACTTCATTATGTATGTCGGAAGCACGTGCTGTTTATTAGGACTTAATCTACAAATGCTTGCAATTTAATATTAAAGTTAGGGTGTGGATGATTAAACATGTTTTATTTTTAATTGTGATTCTAGGCTCTAGTGATTATTTAAAAATACAATCAAGAGACGATGATTATCCTGCTGTATTTCATTTCCTGTCTTGTTTTGTAGAGTGATATCAGATGAACGGTTAACTCTTTTCACTCTATTTCCAGTCTTCAGTTTCACACACACTCTAACCAATTTCAACCTTGCTGACCAATTTCTAAAGGCAAAATATAACATCATATCAATTTGTTACTGATCCATAATAGGGGTACCGGAAAAATATCAATAGAGCATCATTTTGTGATATTTTGCATGGTGATATTCTTTTCATACAAGGACACTAAATATCTATATTTTATAAAATAAATTTAAATACTAAGAAAAAGAAGCCTCATCTCAGACACCACTATTGTGAGATTACGTTAGCAAATTGACTCGGCCCAAAAAGACAACCAAACAAACAAAATAAATCCAACATCGGACACACTTAGCTTGATAAAGCTAGCTCCTAATAATGGCTCAGTGACAGGAGTCATCAGTCACAATTAAAAAATAAATAAATTGGTGGCTAAATGGTAATTACATGGAATTGTTTTGGGGTTTTTTTTACATCCTGGTACCGATCACTACTTGTGGTGACTAAATAGGCTTGGACCGACAGCAATCCTCCTCAAAGAGATAGCAATTATTTGCATATCTCACAATCTAATTTATAAATGCAGACAGATTGCCAACATTTTGCTGTCATTCTGAATTAGTCTTTATCAATGAGGACAACCTAAGGGCACTCAACTCAACATTTATGGCAGGTTTTGCTGACAGTGTCATCAAATGAGACAGCTTTATCTTTTTGATAAAACAGATATTGACAAACTTTTAATTTGAGGACATCATTTGCAGTTGAAGAAGGTTACAAATCTCACTATATGTTATTGCAATACTTACCATACTGAAAAATGTCAAAATATTGTGATCACATTGTATTTTGTGGTGGCTGGTGTGTCCCACCTCTGATGTTAACATACTGGTTTTTCCTGGAGTTTTAAGAGTGGCAAGCAACAAAGTAAAATAGTCTTAAATGACCATATTAAGACCTTTTTTTTTTTTTTTACTGTGTTATGAATTCAGCACACGCCTTTTCTTTGCAGCATTCCACTTTGACCTCTCCTTAAAAGCCCAAACCATGTTTTGAACTGTTTACCTCAGACAGCACATGACAGGAAATGAGCTTTGGTCAGCAAGATTGATCTAGAGGATGTAAAAGTCATAAGGAGGTTTTCAGAGGTAGACATCTGGAAACGTGATTAATAGTTACCTGCCTGATCACCACCTGTCCTCCCTCTTTTGTGCCTGGATCAGCCACAGGGGTATACCTTCAGGCCTCTGCAGTTCTTATCTGTCATTCATTCACTTGAATTATATGAAAAATTGTGATTTAGCAGAATATTATTTGCTCAGCCTTAACTGATGTTGATTACCAAACTTTCACAGGAACACAGCACACTTATTAGCTGCCACATTTCTGAGCACTAACATTACATTTGTAATCACCGCAGCAGCAAAACAGTTTATAGTTGTGTTTACTTTTCATTTCACTCTTCATGTCAAAAGGCTTTACAATGATTGCAACCTCATTAATCACGCAGCTTGTATCTGTCTAGTAACTGATGAGGAGAGTATCAAGAATCCCCTTCACATCTTCCCATCGACACTGCTTATGGCTTTTAAATTTTGATGTGAAATTTGTATAAAAGGGACTGAGATTGCAGCTCCACCTGGATGAATGAGTGGCTTTTGTGCAACTGCAACAGTGTCTGTGCCACGAAAAACAGTGAAAGAAGAAGAGACAGAACACTCAAAAAAAGAAATGACAAGGACACAACGGAGAGAGGGTCTGATTGATGGAGAAGTTGTTTCAGAAGACAGTCAGACAGCCTCAAACAGTCAGACTCCTTTTCAATATTTGACAGCCAGTGTCTGCGCATCGACGAGAAAGAAACAGAGTGAGCCAGGGGAAGGGTTTGTTCTGACTTTTACAAGACACAATATCAACGTTAGAGGATAATTAGCTTGGTGGGTATGTGGGAAGAGATTCTGAGCTGATGGCACCCATTTTACTGGCAATGTTGATTTTTTTTGTCTTTTTAGGATGGTGCTGATGAAGGTTGCCTGTTGAATTGAATTTGCTTACACCAAATGAATCCAGAAAATGAAACATACTGTATTTGTGTGTGTGACTGTCAGTCGGTGCACCAGGCCAACTGCACAGAGAGAGCAGCATGCAGTCGGCTTTCCGGTTCGGAGTAAGCCAGAAGCTCGGGGTAGAAGTTGCATCATTGACTGTGCCAAAGGAGAGTATGCTATCGATCCTGGAGGCTGGCATCTGTTGTCCACATGGAGAATTCACACTTTACTTTGTTAGACTCAAGCGTTATCTGCTAGATAACATCAGTGTTTTGTTTCCAGTGCACCACAGAGGGAAACTCTTGGAATTTCCTCTACTTCGACGCACTTAGCAATTTTCGATGTTTCCCAAAATGGTAGCGATAAGGCGTAAATTTGCTGTTTTGAATCAGTGGTGGTGATTGTACATATAGACATGCCAGCAATTACAACAGGACTAATAAAGATTGCATGTTTTTAAAATGTAATTTTAACTCCTGACTATAATATCCTCACATAATCTTTCCTGGTCCTGGGCACTTCGAGCCAGCACTTAATTAAAACTAATTTTTGTTGTGGACTTGTGATTCTGTTCTTTTGGGAAATGAAACATTCAACTTCTATATTTTGTCCTTTGAAGTATTATATTGTTTGTTTGTGTGTTTGTCTTTCTTTGAGTTTTGTTTTCTATCCTTCTATCCTTGTCTTTCCTGTCCAGTCTGCCCTAGGCTTGTCAGTATGTCTGTGTGCCTTTCTGTCTCCTCTGTCGTGTCCCTGTGTTGGTCTGGTTTCTCAGTGTGCTGTCTTTGGGATCCCTTTTTAATTCTCATTCAAGTTTGTATGTCTTAGTCCTGATCCCAGTGTTTGTTATCTCCTATTTTACCTCCTACTTTTGCACCCCCTTGTCTCATTAGTTAGATTCAGTTCAACTGTGTTTTCTCAGATGTTTCCACTCTACCCCAATCTCCTCTTGTCTATTTATACCCTCAGTTTGCCTCTGTCTTTGTTGTGTCCTCCCTTGACATTTATCCCCATAGCAGACTTGTTGTTTTGGTTTCCTTGGTTTTTGACCTGCATTATTTTGTAGTTAGTTTAAGTTCAGCAATAAAGCTGCGTTTTAGTTTACCTCTTGTTTTAGAGTCCTGTGTTTTGATCCGACTCCTGCCTGCCACACAGCCAGCCTCGACAACACCATTATTTTTTTCATATTTTACAATATTTGAGTAAACTGTAAGACCTGCTATGATATATGGTTTAGAGATGGTGATGCTAGGGATATGGTGAGGAAGAGGAACCACTGCGATGACCCCTAAAGGAAGCAGTCGAAGAAGAAAAGTTATTCGTAATCGAATGACTTCCCGTGGTTTTGAGATTCTCAATGTTCAAATATGTTTGATCAGTAGGGTTAAGACTCCTAGTCCCCTACAAATGCAATTATTAACACTTATTTGTTTGACTTATATTGACTTTTTTTTTTGCATGATAATCAAAGACCACACTATATTCAAGTGGTGCTATAAATGAGGCATTTTTAGTTTGCTTCCTATTCATATGATACACTTGTAATTTACTAGGTTTCCTGGTTGACTGCCAAAAAGTAGCTTATAAAGGAAGCAATCGTGGCCTAATTTTCAGGGTGCTTTTTTCAAGAGCTTAAATGTTGCTTCTTCAGTGTTTGACAGGAAACAACAGTTAAGTCCTTCCAGTTCTTTATTGTGAGTTGTAGGTGAGAGGAAAGTCACAGGGAACTGTGACAATGACGAGTTTTGCAGTTATCCAGAGATTTAAGCATTCGGAACAGAAAGCACAGTGCAGTGGAAAAAGAAAAGGCTCATGCTGAGGGTATGTATGGGATACTTTGTACTTGTAAAGCAAATATTTATATGATTTGTATAAAAAACAGATATTGCAAAAAAAAAAGTTTTTTTTAGTCAGTCAGTTAATATCACAAAAATAAAAAAATTAATTCAAGCCTAGAAAAATTTCAAAAAGCATTAATTGTAACATAAATGTTATGTTCCAGCTGGCTTCGTGTGCACTTGCCACTTGTCACAGCTTTATTGCAGAGCATCTATTTAACAGAGTTATGCTCTGTGGATGACATCTTACAAAGGCCACACAGCTGAAATACCCGAGGCATCTCTTTCAACTTCCACACTATGGCGCCACCAGTGGAAGACTTGCTCAGGCATCATATTATATCTACTACATGCAGACTGGCAAGCGTGGACTGTTGACAGGTAGCAGGCGCCGCAGAGCAGCTGTCTCCCAGGTGAACTCATTTCAATTACGGGAGTGGATTTCTCCCAGCTGATTTCACTCTGTCTCGGCTGTCAACCCATAGTGACAAAATGGGTCGACGTGCCACTATTGGTGTGGCGCCAGCTGCCAAGGAAACACTGTCAAAGCCAAGCAAATGCCTTTCTCACTACACTGGTGCCGAAATCAAGCCAGGGAAACACTGGCTCACCAGTGTCTCTTTCCTGTGAGATCCAATGAGCCCGGCAGCCAAAGGCGACTTGCTGATAGGGATGGTTAGTCTCTATGGTAACAGCAGCGGAAAGGAGTCGGTAAATACAGGTAAATGGAATTCTGCAAGGGCTGAAAAAAAGACCCTGGGTTTTATAATGCATTCACTTTAATGCTGCAAAATACAAAGCTGATACTGACATTACATTTGCCTATTTAGTGCCAGTCATTAGTTCACCTAATGCTCAGTCCTGAGAATATTTCAGTGTGACTCATGAGCTAATAACTACAGTTCATACTTTTAACTTGGTCCCATTTGATATTTTCAATTCTGTCCAAAAGACAGCGAAAGAATAAAAAATCAATAACCTCAAAAAAGTGTAGCGCGTTCTGCAATAGTTGATTAACAACAGCTCTAAAGAGACACCTCGATCAACATAGTTGAAATGCTATTACATTCCCCTTGAGTCGCTGAAATAAAAGGGAACAATTAACCATCCCTTTGTGGCAGTTTATGTAATTGAATAAAACAAGACGTGCTTATTTTGACCTGCATATTCCTCAAAACTTAATTTAAGCATGGCAGCTTACACATTCAGATCATATCATAACTCTAAGTAGATTATTCTGCAGAGTTGCCTGTGTTAAAAACCACCTTTAAGTCAAATCCAAGAGCCTCGTCACTGGAATGTTATTATGTGGCTGGCCCTTGGGGACACAAAAGGCTAAATGGATTAAACTGCCAGCTCTCTGTAATATCTTTTCAGTGGGATCAATGGGAAAAAGTGCAGACATTACATCGTAGTGACCTGTCCTGTATGCACCTGCAGATAACACCTAATCTATGATTCACCTAAAAAACACTGAACATTTAGCTGTCTATTCCCAGGAGCTAACAGAGTCGGTGTTGTCAAGGCACATGACAGGCACTCCGGCTTGGAAATTGATTGCCAGAGAAAATCCCAGGAATTGACGGCAGAGAGCTTTTGTAAAGGGCATCTGCAGCACAGTAAGGCAGCAAAAACCACTGACAGCCACGCACAAAATATAAAATTTAAACAATAGTGAAAATCCCTGCTTATTATACTACACACAATGCATCTTTTGTCACCCTGAAAGCGCTCAGCAGCAGTAACACTACTCTCAAAAATAGAAACCACTGACTTATTATGCAGCGGCAATAATGCTCTATAGTTTACGCAAAAACATCAATCTGCATCTACAAGACACTGAGCTACAATACGATTCTCTGAAGACATGCAACACTTCACAAAGGCTGTAATTAATGGCGTACTACCAAACATCTGAATACTCTGTTTGTACAGCATTACCATAACCTTTTGTCATGCCTCTATGAGTGTGCGCAAGCTGCTTTTTACATAGACAGGTTTGTGAGTAATAACCACTGAGGCCCTGTATGATAAAAAGAGGTAACGATTAATTAATGTCTAATGGACTCATGACTCTAAAGTGGGGCTATGACCTGCACCAGCAAGGCTCATAAGGAGATAGCTGAAGGGAGGCCACAGAGAGCAAGGAATTATGAACTGGAGATGATTTCTGCAAAATTGAGAATCACTATGTTTGTTTGTTTTTGTTTTGTTTTGTTTCATACACCACCAGCGCTTCGAGTTTTATACAGATGGTGAATAATGAGATATAATCCTTTTTATTACCCTTTTAATCTGCTGTACATGTAATTATTGTCAATATAAATAGCTCAGGTAAATTACCAGCTCACTATTGCTGCGGCTTTCACTGGGGAAAAAGACGCTTCAAGCAGAGAAGTCGGTGTTTGTGTGTGTGTGTGTGAGAGAGAGAGAGAGAGAAAGAGAGAGGGTGCGCTTCACATACATCTCTATGACAGAACATTGATTTATACATAAAGCTCAGTAAGCATTACAAATAAGCTCAATAAGCTTTAGAACTGACATGATTAAGTAGTAAAAAAACAAAAACAAATCAAAAGGTTTAAATCCAACTTACCTTTATCTTCCTGAGTGTGTGTGTGTGTGTGTTTTATGGGTGTGGGGCATTGTATCTATAGAAATTTGAAGAGTAAACAGCTTTATATCCTCAGCTCAATTATAAAAACCACATGCATAAAACATAGTAGTAATAATACTAATGATGATACCATACAATCATATCTACCTGTGAGAGTTTAAGGCCAACATAATTCTACTAAAATGAATATTTATTATTAAATGTATACCAGTGTTTCCTCGAGCTTCTGATCAAGCTTGCAGCACCATGTTTATGATCTGTATGTTTATCAGTGGGGGCAACTTTTGGCCATATGGCAGAGAGATTGTGCAGGATCTTTTTACGAGAAATGCCATAAATGCTGCCCAGTGCATAAATCCTCACGTCGTCCTTCATGTGCTATTCCAGTAGAGCCTACTTTCATATCATCAGTGCGTCAACAGAACTTTATCATCCTTTAAAAAGACTAATTTTAAATGATTTCCAACTAGAGGAAATGCAGATCAACAGGTGCCAATTTAACATCCTTATAAATGACGATGAGTCTGCAGCTGTGTGACGCATTTTTTCTAATTTTTTTGGTTAATTAGTTTAAAAGGGGGATTTTTGTAAGGTGTTAAATGATTCAAAATAAAAAAAACACCTTACCTGTGTCTCCTGACAGTTTTCTCAGTGTCAAATGTTCTTTTGTTGCTGCGTGTCAGAGTTCCTGTGAATCAAAGCTCACTGCAGCAGGACGCTGCTTCCCTCTGTGAACGCGGCGCAGTCAACTTATGTGAAAACAACGTTTGGATTTTTTTTCTTATGACAGACGACAGACAAAAGCTCATTTTAGTCCTTCGAAATGCTTTCCTGTGCTCACGCTCCACCGATGCTCACTCCAAATATGGCCATAGGAAGTGCCGCGATACTTCAATGCCCTTGAATACGGTCGGATGTATGGCTATTAAGCGTTGACCGTTTTGTGGACAACCGATCGTTAAACAAAGTGTACTGCGTAGATTGATTGTTACTGTTTATACACGAGTAAGTAATATGGCTGGCCGGGTTAACCGATAAGGAGAAAAAAGTATAAGGCAAAGGAAATAGAAACGAAACAGTCGAATCATTTATCGTGTAACATGGCCAACATTTGCTACCTCGACTTAAAGTGAAAATCAAAAATAAATTTAAAAAATGTAGGCTACATATTTTTATGTTAGTAATTTTATTTATTTTATTTTTTAACTTTTGAGGGGTGAGGTAGGTTTAGCAGAGAATTTGTTTTCTGATGACAAGTTGGGTAGAATACAAGAGCACCCTTTTCTTCTTCTACTTCTATTTCTCCTCCTGCTGCTGCCTTTAGGGTTCGGCCCAGCGTATAATCTTCCTTACTTTCACATCACCTCTATTATCTTTCACACCAACGTCCTCCATCACTATATTCATGAATTTCCTCTGACTTCTTCCTCTTTTCCTCCTGCTTGCCAGCCCCATCTTCAAAATGCTTCCCCCTTATATCCACTATCTTTCCCCCGCACATGTCCAAACAATCTCAGCCTTGCGTCTCCAACTTTAATTTCAGCTCAAACCTGTGCTGTCCCTCTGATCATTTATCATTAATATTCAAGTCACTTTTTTAGTCATATTCCACTTAAGTCAGTAAAATTACTAGTCTACTTTCTGTCCTTTAAATGAACGCTTTCCAACACTGATTTACAGTACAGGTATGTCTTGTCCCCTGCCCGTTTCATGCTGATTGTTACTAACCAAGCTACTTTAGTGAAATTCGGAAGTTTACATTGTTCACCTGAAGGCATCATTTGACTGTTGCTGAGGGATGTCGCCGAGAATAATCCTCTCAGCGGCAGAGGGGAGCAAGTTCAGCTGTCAGTCAGATTGAGATTCATGTACTTTTTTCTTTGCTTTGCTTAATTAGCTCTTCCGGTGCTCTGACAGCGTTGTTGCACCTAAACGGGACTTTAATAAAAGTAGAGTATGCCCTATGCAGAATACCAAAAAGGCATTAGAGGTTTCTCAAACTGAGGTCTCATTTTCATACAAAAAGACAATATTTCACTTTTTCTTTTCTTTTCTTTCTTTCTTTTCTTTCTTTTTTTTTTTTTAAATACAGAGTATTAGTTCTGAATGTACATTATGTGTTGAACATGAAATTTCTCCACAGGCAGAGCAATGTGGGACAGAGGGACAAAAGAAAACATGCTGCAACCAAAAAAATTCAAGTAGACTACAAATACACAATTGGATATAATGGCCACTGTAGGTAATCCATTATTAATAATCATTTCCCATTTAATTTAAAAATGTGGGATTAGTATTTAAATGATAGAAATAATCCTTTTCTTTATGTAGCTAAATTAGACATCTTGGCAATACGCCTGCTTTGATAATAAGTTCAGGGCCTGTTTTTCATTGCAGTAATATAATGTTACTCTGAGGGTTAAATAGATAAAACACAGCATATGGGAGTCATTTCTTTTATGACACGTCAGAAATTTTCTCACACGACACGTGAGTGAACGTGCATGTGCTTTAAACTGGCTCAGGAACATTAATCATACCATTGCTTTTTTCTAATTATAGATATCATAGCAGAAGGTGCAAGCAGGCATCATCTTGTAGCGTAGGACTGGCAATTCACTAATGTATACTATTCATCAGCGTCAACAAAGTCAAAGCTTATCTTATTAGGGGATTTCATTTATCACAGTTTACTGACAATAATGTACATAAAAGCCTGGAGCAGTTATTGTGTTACAATGGTTTTAAATTAAGTAAGAGTGACCTTTGTTTATAAAGCCTATAAAGCCCATAAAACATAGACATGTTTTATGGAAATAATTTAGCATATTATTTCAAATCACGGTAAACAAAAAAAAGTTTTTACATCTATTTTAGAGCCTCTTGACATTCCAATTAAAACCAAAACAATACCAGAGCACTTCAGCTGTATTTTGAGTAAACACATTGGCATTCAAGAACATAAGAGCTGTAGTTCAGTCTTCAAAATGAATCTTATATTTTGCTGTTTTTCTGCTCAAAGCCTTTCCTAATTGATACTTGATCACTGGGAGGGTCGTGATGGGATAATTGCCAATGTTATTTGATTTATTTATTTATTTATTCATTTTTTTTTCTTTTCTATTTTTTTATGAGAGGTATTTTTTTCATGACTGATTGCAAGTGCCTCCTGTGAGTAATACAAAAATAGACTGACAAGGACTCCAAAGCTGGAGTCGGAAGAATAATATCAAAAGCCTTATCAAATCTACTAATGAGGAAAACCAAAAAGGTAGACTGTTCCTTGATTTTGATGTATTTTGACATCATTTTAAAATCTAAGAAAAATCAAGCACAGGGCTTTTCCTGTCTTGAGTGATAAGACACATGTGACCCTGTGCCTTGTTTCCATGGACACATCATTAGCGAACTTCCCCAGCTGGCTCCAAGTGCTTGAAGTATTGGTGGCAAATAATAAGAGAAGGATTTTTCAAAAGGAAGACAAAAGCAAAAGTGACTTTCAAAGTCCAGCACTTGAAGAGATTAAAGTCCTACAGATGCCACATGATTGAGCAGTTATAGTATATATTCAATATAGTCTTGGAATTTAGTGCATTGAATCATTTCCTTCCATTGAACGAGACCTTGCACTTTCTTGATGAGAACTGCACTAACAACGTCAGTTTTTTCAACCATTATAAGGTGGTTAAAATACACTTCCTGTAACTGTTACCTTGAAATCCCCAACCCACCCAACAGCGTCATATTCTCAGCACATATGTATATTAGTTGTAACATCGTTCTCTGTACAGATAAATCCATTATACATTGCATAAAGGGTGTCCAGATCCAGTAGGTACGTACAGCTTTATTGATTTTAAAAAACAATTACTGGGATTACAAGTTGGATTCTTTTATTTTCTCTAATTCACACAGGGTTAAAATTTTACGTACAAGCTAAAATGTATACTTACTCCCCACTAATATTTTTGCTGAATGTCCCTTAGAAAGTTGTACCTTGACCAGACATTTTTGGTAGTCAGGAGTAAGCTTCTGAATATATGACCACTCTTCTTGGCAGAATTGAGTTCATCTAAACTGGTTGGTTTCCTAGCAGGGACCTGTCTTCTAAGCATAAATTTTGAACAAATTTTCAATAGAGGTGAGGTTAGGGCTTTGCAAAGTACCAGCAAAACATCCCTAGAGCATGATGCCACTGCAAACATGCTTGAAATCGGAGGTTTAAAAGCCTCAACTGCACTCCTCCAAATATATACCTCTTGTCATTGTGGTCAAATAGCTCAATGTTTGTCTGACCATAAAACATTTCTCCGAAGTGCATTTGGCTTTTCCATGTGGATAACTGCGAAACTGAATTTTAAGATTTTTTTCTTGGTCTGCACCCTCAGTTTATGATGATAAAAAACTGGCTTCACGTGGGAGATGGGACGCTGGTGTTCTAGCAGTGTCCAGTTCTTGGCAAGGTTGAGTTTTGGTGGTTTCTAGGTTGTTTCTGAAAATCCTTAGCAATTTTATCCAAGGGTGACAGTTTGTGTCTTCTTCCAGACCTGGGCAAAGTGGTGACACATCCAAACTTTTACTTCCATGCAGACTTTTTATGCTGCCACAGAGAAAACTGCCAATTGGAGTTCGTCACGATCACGAATGAGAATTTAATAGGTCTTAGCCTTTATCTGCAGCAGATGAACAGTATCTGAAAGTCACATTTTTAAGAAGGATGTGACACAGAGGACCTGAGAGATGCATCTGTCCCTTCATTTGACTCATTAACTATTCACGAAAGCCTCACCAGAAATGGTGTCCATGGGGTGGCTGTCGAGCAATCATTCTTAAAAAAAGAAAACAGGGAGAAAAGACTGATGTGTGCCAAATTACTCAATAACTGGACAGGAAATCAGTGGCAACAGCTCTTATGAAGTGATGAGTGCGAATGGGAACTTTTTGCTTCAAGGAGACAGGTACAGCAGAGAAGATCGTGGTCTGGAGCTGCATTTCACTCAGTGGTATTAGGGATCTTGTCAAAATTGGTGGAATTATGATGCCACACCATCTGGAAAGTAAATGATTGGCAACAGCTTAGAGAGAACAGAAAAAAAAAAAAAGGCAGCCAGCATCAAAATAGGCCTGGAAAGGTTTTCCTAAAGACTACTTAAAGAATTACTAGAAACCTTCTAAAGAAAATTTAGCCTGTGTTGGAGAATAAAAGTGATCATACCAAATATTGGCTTTAAAGTACTTTAGAAGTGCACAAACTCTTTTTTAAACTACATCTATATACTGTATTTCTATGTACGACAAACATCTTTCAATAAATTACTGAGCCTAGTTCTCCTTTTTCTAGCAAAATATAAATGAATGAATAGGGTGGGGTGGCTCGGACTTTTTTACACAATGCTTTATGCTTTATTTGAAAAAAAAAAAAAAGAAGCTCACATTTGGCCCTGTAATCTCTGTAATCTTTAAAAGGATGGCTGGAAGTGTCACCCTGTTAAGGTTAGTAGCAACAATGTTACCTGACTGTTTTGAGAGCATCAAAAATATCCAGCCTGAGTTAAATTATAACCCACAAAAACACATGTACAAAAACACTTCACAAATAACAGTCAGTTTGACAATGTAGCTGCTACTAACTAGCTAAGAGTAAAATGCATATGACCCTTTTCAGACTGAACACAACCGATATCAGATTTGACTTGGACACAAGGACATTAGAAAGTCTGACTAAGCAGCTTTTAAATAAGATATTGCTGCATTTGGAGTGATAAATAAAATACAATCTTCTCTCACAGTCACGACAATGTATTTTATCAGACATATCCTGCGTTAATTATTTTGATTCTTTGTTTGAAAAAATGTACAAAGATATGGACAACCATATGCTAGCATGGCCATACAAAATTCACACACGTGTAGATATACACATACCACCTTCTAATATATGTACTTCAGTTACTCAGATAATCAGATAAATAGGCACACTTGTGGCTCTCCTTTTCCTTTTTTAATGCTAGTTGCACCTCCTTCAGGCACAATAGTGAACTGAAAGTAATGCATGTTGAGACAATTGCTTCCAGTGTGTACACATCTTAACAACTTAACACTCAATTCTGAAATACCCTTCCCAAAGCCCTGGTCTCAACCCTACTAAGTTGTGTTGTAAATTGTGGACAATGCTTAAAAGCCAGGTCTATACCAAGAAACCAGCCAACTTAAGTTTTGCCAAGAAGAGTGGTCACTTATCCAACTAGAATTATGTCAGAAAACTGGTTATTAGCTACCAAAAGTTTCTGGTTGAGGAACTTGCCAGAGGACATTTAACCAAATATTAGTGCTGGTGTATGTATTTAGAGCCTGTATGTTTACTTTTGACTCTTTGTGGATTAGAGAAAATCCAGCTCCTGTAAGCTTTTGTAAAGTACATAATAGATGTATACCCTGGAAAAAGAACACTTCAAAGAAATCATTAAAATCCCCAAATTACTCATGTCCATGATGTGTGTGAACTTCAGACTACAATTGTAAATCCCAGAATAAGATGTGATCTAACCAATTTGAGAAAGATTAAGAGATGCAAAATGATTACAAGAGAAATTCACTAAGCCCAAAGTGTGGCACAAAATGAGATATAAAAACACCAAATGAGAGACAAAACCCCCAAAACAAAAGAAAGTATAACACAAAGATACACAAAATGACACTAAAGATGCAAAAAACAAAACAAAACAAAAACAAAAAAAAACAACCCAACCAAAAACAGTGTCAACAGGGCAGACGCAGAGGAGCAAATGACTGTAAACAGAATCATAAATGATCAATATAAGAGACAGACGATGACTGGTATCAGCATGGTTAGTCCTTTGCGTGTATTACACCCCTGTGGTGAGTACAGCCCAATACTGTCACTAATCTGAATTCTTAAGATCTCCTTCCTGAAACTAATATATCTCTTAAAAATTAAACCTTTGATCAGACCTTTAGAGTTAATTATAACTGAATGATAGCCACGGTAGGTACATTTTCCCAGTTAACAAAAGAATATAATCTTAAACCGCTGATCCAACTCCTAGCCAATAGGTGGCGGTATATTAGCTCTAAACAGAGTTATCTGCCGACTACTCGGACAAGAAGAAAAAGAAGAAGTAAACGACAAGCTACTTGGTAGCTTATCCCGAATGTGCCTCTGAATGTGCTAGAAGATGTGAGGTTTAACTGGATTTCGTACACACTCTGCTTAGAGTGTAATTGCCTGCATACCATGGCGGACTGTCTGCTCGTATCGGACCGTGGTGGCTGGGCCGGGAAGCACTGCCGCGGTTTCTGCTGCTCTTGTTGAACCGTTAGCTAATTCAGCTAACGCTGCTGTTTTTACTTCAGCACAGCCGCTGTCGCTTCGGTGCTGCAGGGCAGTAGATCGCAACAACACGGTAACTTTGAAGCAAGTTGCAGGCATAAACAGCTAACCTAAGCAATGTCAGTGCTGCATCTCTTCCGCCATTAGGTCATTTGTTTTGTAGGCAGGATTGTTGTGGAGGATTAGCTAACGTTTTTTGACAACATAAAGACCGCTGCATGCTTTTGGAAGACACAACTTAGTGAACATGTTACCCGCTAACGCACCTAACACTCCCTGCAGCTCTAACGTTAACCACTGCTGCTGTCTACATATTTTGAGATGTAGCATCAGTTAGCCAGCAAGATGACTCGGACTCCGTGCAGCACATCTGAGTTTTCCGTCTGCATGTGAGCTGTCTGTGAGAGGGGAAATCATGTCTTGTAAAGCCGCAACCAAGGACAAGAAGTCCAGCTTCAGCAAGAAGCTGTTCAGGCGAGGCTCTGTGCGCTCTGTGGGCAGTTTTATGAGTAAACTCCTGAGGACACTCACAGCGCTGTCACACTTTGGATCCGAAGTGCAAACCGAGGATGACAAAGATGATGGAGGATTTTCCACGTTTAAATCTGGAAGTAAAGATGTACCCATGGAAGATGGGGACCTGGGGGGCTTCCTATCCAGGGAAAGGGTTCCTGGGGTGTCCGGTCTAAAAAACCACGGCAACACCTGCTTCATGAATGCAATTCTGCAGTGCCTCAGTAACACTGAACTCTTTGCCGAGTACCTCGTTTTGGAGCACTACAAAGGCGAGGAGGAGGACGAGGACCAACCAAAGACAAATGGTGTGCATTTGCAGAAGAAGGGTCTTCTGGCCAAAGGAGAGGTCACGGAGCAGCTGTCAGGACTTGTGCGGGCTTTATGGACGTTTGAGTATACCCCCCAGCATAGCAGGGACTTCAAGGTAAGAGTGACATCAATAAATCAAGGCGAGATAAATAGGGGACCTATTATGCTTTTTCATGTTTTCTGTCTTATATATACTCTTACAGTAGTGTATACAGTCATATTTAACATGACCAAAGTTTCAAAGAATGAGGGCAGTGCACTGTATAAACAAGGAATTCCTTTGGGCCAAACTTAAGCTTCTGTCTGCTTTAGATGCTTGGATGGAGATATGTTTTTCTACTCTTGTCTCTGTATGATGTCAGTGATTGCAGTGGCTGCTTTTGTTTGTTGATGCAACCAACCACTTCTAATAAAATAGCTTAAAGGGAGGTTGAATGGGCTCGTTTTAGACCGTGGATGAGCAGGAGTGGTGATAAGGGATCTGAGATAAATAAAGATTATTTTGAACCGTTGCTGATGCAGAACTACTTGCATAGGATAAAAAAAGTATTGAGTTGGACTTGAGCATAACAAGCCCTCTTTAAGTAAAGATGACCAGGATTATATTTTTATAACAGTGTATGGTAAAAACAATGCGTACCTACACCACACAAGTCTTATACCTGTTGTTAATAAAGCTTTACTCAATGATCTAGATATTCAGAGTGATTTCAGGATAAACGGTGGCAGGCATCGTAACTTTTGGACCATGCTGTTTCTTGCAGAATGTTGTGTCAAAAAATGCCACACAGTTTAAAGGAAACGCTCAGCATGATGCCCAAGAGTTTCTGCTGTGGCTGCTGGACAGAGTACATGAGGATCTCAACACCGTCAACCCCAACAGCAGGCCTGCTATTAAGGTGAATCCAGAAAATATTTGGTGTTCTAATGTACGTAACCCCCCCTAATCAAGCCACAATTGTGAATCATTAACTGGATATTTTCTCCTCATTGCAACTCATCAGTTTTCATTCCAAGGCTATTTTGTTTCAGTTTATATCTCATCAGTGTTCGGGGTGTTTTGGTCACTTGGTGCAGCTTCCAAATGAGCGGCATTCACAGTCTGGCTCATCTAGGCTTGCCAGGCTTTGTTTTCTCTTTTTTCCCCAGAGCTACTCAATAACAAGACTGTGTAGCTCCCACAGCAGCTTGTGAACCCTGATAGACCAGAATTTATTATGATGAAGTAATCAGACTAAACAAACCTGTTTGTTTTTGTTCAGCCACCTATTGAAGAAGACGATCAAAGCATAGAGGGACCATCTCCTCCCCTTTCTGCTGGGTCGTTTGTACAAGAACTGTTTCAGGCTCAGTACAGGTAAGCCGTAGATGTAGAAGCTCTGTTGCTCTGACAATGTGACAGGGAAGTCTCTGCACCACATTAAGATTTTTAATGTTTTCCCAACAGGTCTTCTCTTACCTGCCCTCATTGCCAAAAGCAGAGCAATACCTTTGATCCCTTCCTCTGTATCTCATTACCAATCCCGCTGCCTCACACACGGTGAGTTTCTCCATCTGAGCTGTGCTATAGGTCAGGGAGTAATCAGTTAACAACACTTTGATGACATGTTCTTACATGTTTCTGATGTGTTTGTTGCTCTACCAGGTTGTTTGCATTTCTACACTTTAAGCAGGCATGTTTGTTTAAAGGTCTTTAGAGGAATGATACCTTTCACTGGATGTAAAACAGAATGTGTGTGAAAATATGCAGTATATGTGATTGCAAAAGTGGGCGTGTTAAATGTCCAGGAGTAGATTTGTTTGTTGTTGTTGTGTTGTAGAGCATAGATCTCATTTTATAAATTAAAAAAAAAATTGTTCTTCAGGCCATGATATTCACATTTTATTTCAATTAAAATAATAGATTTTTACATGAAGGTCTAAAGCCATGATTAAGTTTACATCAGTAGTGAAAGAATTTGATATGGCCCTCTTAACATGAATTCCATTAGCTAAAAAGTAATCTCTTCCCTAAAGAAAAGAGCTCACATGGCTCAGAGGTGACAGAGTTGGAATGTGTATCGAGGTTGTCTGACATTTTAAGGAATAAAGCCCTTTGGAGATGAGTTGGAAGGCCAAAAAGCACGACTCCTCCCACGAAGAAGAGAATTTGAGAGTATGTGACTAGAACCTTAAAGGATTCATAACAGAAAACAAACACTCTGTAAGCCTCAGAGACTGAAAGACCCAGAGTGAAATTTCAAAAGCATACAAAAGAAGCGCAGAGTTTTTGAACAAAGCTTTACTGTTTGGATAAAGTAAAGATGATTCCCTAGCTAAGTGAAAGAAAGAGGAAGATGTCACCAGGGAAGCTACAAATTGTATGGCGATGTCTAAAGGTCACTGACAAACAGAGTTCCACAAACTATGAAATATGAGGATTTTGGCGTGTCACCATCCTGTTACTTTTTAACCTCTGGAGCTTGGGCATCACCAGGGCTCTGCTATTAGAAGTCTCATAGACATTTCTGTTCTATGATATGATCCTATCCAAATATTTACTTTATTGTAATATCCATTATTATACTTTACACTGATTGTTCTGGACTCGCAAAGAACAAATATTGCCTAACTGTCCAAATGCTTTTAGGCTCAAAGTATTTGGATTACATATCAAAGTATTTTTATGGTTGCAGTACGATAAAGATAAAAAGTGGCTTTATAGCACTTGGACACAAAGACAGCGTCATGGACTAAACAAACCTGGCGTAATGTTATCTTAGCATGTACTTTCAGGTAGCATGCAGAAGCAGAGGTGTGATGTGTTACACAACAGTGCCTGCGTCTAGTGTGGCACCTTTCCCGTCATATCAGTTCAGCTCCGGCTTACTTAAAGGCCAAGCTGCAACACCACACCCTCCCCATTTTGTCCAGTATTAAATAGGTGTGTGAATTTTTTGTGTGTGTGTTTTATTTGTGCTGCTCATTCCCGTTTCTTTTTGTTAGGCCCTTGTATGTGACGGTGGTGTACCAGGGGAAGTACTCTCACTGTATGAGGATTGGAGTTGCTGTTCCGCTCAACAGCACCGTGTATCGCCTCAGAGATGCTGTGTCACGCGAGACTAAGATCCCAATGGACCAGGTGCTATTCCTGTCACTTATCAGGGTCTGCCACAGTGAGACTATATTACGGGCACAGTGTCGGTACAGCCAGTTCTAAAACAGAAGCGAGTTTTGCTCCAAGCCCCTGGCTGTTATAGGTTATATTTGGGAGGTAGTACGCAATTCTAACATTTGTTCTTAGTACTACAGCAGCAAAAAAGGGCTTGAGAGCATATGTAAATTACAGCTAAAGCAGGATGCAGCTGCTAATAAGATTACTGAATTGCTGTAATACTGATATGGACTTGATACAGAATAATTGCTACAAGGTTTAAATGTGCTGTTTTTCTCTTGTAGTTTGTTTTGACTGAAATGTACTACGACGGCTTTCACCGTTCGTTTTGTGACGATGATGACGATCTTGACATCATACAAGAGAGCGATTCCATCTTTGCCTTTGAGACACCCGAGACCTTCAGGCTGGAAAACATCCGCACAAAAAGAGGTTACTCAGTAGTTTTACATTTTTATTTTATTTTATTTTTTTAAAAGGTGTGTTCTGCATTTTCCACGTTTAATCAAAAAGACTCGCGTGCCATTCTGTCTTTCGCAGGAAGCCTTCTGGCAAATTTGAATCATAACAACTTGAAGTATGGGACAGAAATCAGCAGGACTCCGTCTTTTATGCAGGGCGCTGTGACACCTGTAACTGCATCACCCAATAAAAACCTGGGACCAGAAAAAATGATCCTTTTGGTGTGTAACAGAGCGTGTACTGGCCACCAAGGAAAGAGGTACTGCATCTCAGAATGATTTTATGTTCTGCATTTCTTACTCATCCACTCTGCTTCTTCTGATTATGTAATACATGCCCTGTTCTTGTGGGTCTGTCAGTGATAAAGAAGGGTTATTGACATAACCCACAATTTGTCCCTGGCATTTACCTAATAACAGGCCTGATGGAGAAGCTGATAGCAGCTAATGGAACTTGTGCATTTTGTTTTTTTATTTTTAGGTTTGGCCTGCCTTTTGTACTGTACTTGGAGCGCACTGTGACCTGGGATGCTCTGCAAAAAGAGATCCTTGAGAAAATGCGCCATCTTTTGAGGCCTGGGGTCTACATTCAGGTAGGATGACAACCACTCACTGCCTTATACTCAGTTTATTTCCTTAAGTAGTCCTGCAGCCTTTATTTACCTGAACTGCTGAAGTCAAAGGTTTTATTTGGAGGTGGTTTATAGTGATCGTACCCTCTGTTTGATCACAAGTAAGTACAAACCTTCCTCCAGCATTCTCCTGTTTATACCGACTATACAAGCAGTGACTACCACTTGTGGGGAGATTATTAAGAAAGCTTTATTTCAAACAACAAGGTATCTAGACCCATCAGTCTAGATACCTCCTGCACTGATGGGTCACATCTTTGCTAACTTAACATGAAAGTTCATAAAACAGAAACAAATGTCGAGTGACACTTTCTGACAGATGATGTACAGCTGGAAAGACAATAGTCTTAATTTATTTTTTAAGTGAAGTTGAAATTTTAATAGGTATCAAAACTATTTTTAAGACAAAAGAGTTTAAAGTAGTTGGATGACACTGGGGGGTTTATATTTCATTTTCATTCTGTGTGCAGGTTGGACCTTTCAGTCTTCGAGTGGTTGGCGTTGTTGGCATCACCTACCTCCTGCCCCAAGATGAGCGACCACTGTGTCATCCAACTGTGGAAAGGTCCGTTCAGATAGCCATTGTTATATTTGATAACTTCTTGATTTCAGATGAGAAGTATGACCTAAAATTTAACTAAGTCGGGATATGTTTATTCAGAACGTTCTTTAGTAAATTTCAGCTTACTCACACTGTGACTTCTTGTTACAGCTCATAAAAGCAACTTATAAGGCTAATAACCCAGACTATAAAATGACTGTTTTTCTCTCTAAAGCCTGTTTACATTGCCATAATTATATTGGATCACTGAACTTAAAAAAATAAATAAAAATGCAACCTTGCCTTGCAAAACAAGTATAGCCGTTTGACATGTCGTAGTCATGTAATGTAGTAACAAACTCAGCAGTTTAAAAAAGGTGTATTACCGGTGCCAGGCTCTCCAAATGCCTTAATGTTTTGCAGCAGTCACAGCACGTCAGTGAAAGTGAGAAAATCTGAAATCCTAATAAATACTGGTGCATAAACATAAAGGTAAAGGCAGGCATGAGCTTGAGTAAATAGTTTGAAGTTGTAATTACATCAATTTTCAGCTTTAATCTCACCTCTCCACACTTGCCCCATCAGTTCTACTTCACTTATGACCTGAGCAGAGGACATGCCCTAACAGGATTTGAATGTTAAATTACCAGTTTGGCCTGTTTGACTTAGAAACTGAATGATTTCAGAATAACAAAACAAGTCACAACACTGCAGATGCACAAACCAAAGTGCAATTATATTTGATTTTATTATGATCATGATTAATCAGTGGCGATCATAACTAGCATTCTTTCTTTTGTTTATTGATTACAGTCCTGAAACATTTAATAAAGCTCTGTTCTCAGTATAAACTATTAACTCTCATACTGTATTCAAATGTCTGTCTGACATAAAGGTGTTTTTAAATTACATTTAAGTGAATGAAACTCTTGTCATACAGTGCTTGGAAGAGGGGAAAAAACCTTTTTCACTCATCTTACTTTGTTGCTAAATTATTTTTTCTCATTACAGAGCATACAAGTCCTGTGGACAAGGGGGACCACCACATGTGAAAATTGTGGTTGAATGGGACAAAGAGACCAAGGACTAGTAAGTGGAAAAAAATACGGATGTGTATGTGTCCAGTTTCACTTGTCTACAGCACAGTTGTTCTGCAAAGGATAAAAAGTTTGAATTGGAATTTGTGGGCCCTTTAACCAGAGCTAAACAAATATCATTGTTAAATTAAAAAAGTATAGTTTTTGTTAGCCATGACCTATCTACCCAAATATAAAAGCCAGCTTTGACAAATAGTAAGAAATGAGGTCTTTACTATAGGCAGACCAATTCTGCTTAAGACCCATTTTGAGATGGGGAAATGCTGAAAACTGTTCTGAAAATTGGTAAAGCCACTGGTTATAACTGACTTTGTTGACATAACATTGACTCTGTAATTGATTATGATTGCTACAGACAGCCTCGTTTTGCTTCGTAAGCAGTTCCATTCAGGCCACCATAGAAATGATGGAACATTACAGACAAATGCGGCTGAACTTCAAAGTGTTTTGATGTCTGCAGTTGCAGAATTTTGACCCGTTTCTGGTCCTGACTTAATGTAACTGCCTTTTGACTGTAAGGGCAAAATCTGTAGTGCCACAGACACAGAAAACCCCCCACCTTCCCTACTCCCATCTCTTCTATTGTAGCTGTCAGGGCTGTGGTTTAGCAGTTCAATGTGTCTCAGCATTTTCAGTAAAATTGATGGTGACAGTAATTGCTTTGCCGAGTGTTTCTGAAAAGACGTTCAAATTGAGCAACACCTCAAACTTAACTAAGGATGTTTCAGAGGACGTGGCCTTTTCTGTGCGTACCTCCTAACATATCGTTTGCTTGACAGGATTTCTTTTTTCAAGAACTAACTTATGTAAAATGTCAAAAAATTCACGCTGCATTTGAAGCAGTTCCTTCTTTCTCACTAAGCTGACTAATATGTCGAGCAGTTAACACAAACGCCCATGCTGGCCAAATCAAACTTTTTTTTCCCCCTTTTTGGTACTTGGATGTTGATGATGTTGGCTTTGAACAAATCCTGTCGAGTTCATGTGTAATGCATGTCTGCACAAGTGCTGATTGTGAAGCCCTTTAAAGTCTTAAATCCTTTAGTTGCACTGCTGGGTGTGAACCGTTAATGTAAGGACAAACAGCATTCTTATGACATGGTAAACAATTACTTCATCTGTCTCAGTTACAATAAAATACTGGTCAGTTTATTTTTCTTTTATCAATCTCAGATCCTGTGATCCTCACCTGACTGCGCTGTTACACGAAGGGTGTGTTTCTTTTTCTGTTTCCCACAGTCTGTTTGGACACACCGAGGAAGAGTATATTCCGGATGCTGAGAGTGTCTATCTGCATAGAGAACAACATCACCAGCCGCAGGCCTGCACCCTTGCTCAGTGCTTTCAGCTGTACACTAAAGAAGAGCAGGTAGACACACGAGCATGTATGCATGCGTGCAAGACGGCACTGTTAGTAGTTTAAGTTGAATAAATAAATCGTAAACTGGCCTTGGCACATGCGCTCACAGTGGTTTTACTGTGTTTTGCTCTGGAGTAAAAGAGAGAAGTTGGAGGGAAATTCGGGGCCTCATCCTGTGTGAGGTCTATTATATAAGCTCTGTGGTTGGGGCTTTCTCTTCATAGCTACTCCTTGGGTCTTGTGTGTTTTAGCTGGCCCCAGACGACGCCTGGCGCTGTCCCCACTGCAAGCAGCTGCAGCAGGGCCGGATTAAGCTCAGCCTGTGGACGCTCCCGGATGTACTCATACTGCATCTCAAGAGGTTCAGACAGGTATTTTAGTTCATCTGGATATTTTCAGTAAGAATTTGTAAGTAAGTTTTTTGCTAAATCCTATATGTTGACCAGCAGATATTAAAAATTAACACTGTACATCTGCAGAACTTAAAGGTTAGAGTTTTAGTCTAGGTGGACAGCTGATGGTCAGATAACGAGACTCTGTTGCAACATGCTTCTATATTTTTGTTTCAGGAGGGGGACCGGAGGGTGAAGATGCAGAACATGGTGAGGTTCCCGTTGATGGGGATGGACATGGCTCCTCACGTGGTTAAGAGAAGCCAGAGTAGCTGGAGTTTACCTTCCCATTGGTCTCCGTGGAGACGGTCCTATGGACTGGGAAGGAATCCTGATGACTACCTGTATGACCTGTATGCTGTTTGCAACCATCACGGGAACATGCACGGAGGCCACTACACTGGTAATGCGAGCAGTTCTTTGCTTCAGACGTATTTTAAAATGGATCAGAAATCCAAATTAAACCTTTTTTTAATGCCTGTCCTTATTTTCTCTCATATGTGCAATGTTACTGTGTTTGAAAGTCAAATGAAATGTGGGCAAGCTGTCAAATAGTGATGTAAAAGTATATAAAAGTAATCCCTGTAAGCCAAAAGCTCAGAGTCAGCCTCCAGACTACTGGAATATAAGCTTCATGCCAAGCTAATGTCAGCGAAGCACATGATTTCCTTATATTTCCAAGTGTTATATCCCAGTAGAGTCAAACTACAAGCTGCTTGGTAACATTTTTGCTGAGCAGTATTTTGGGATTAGGAGAAAGTGGGCTTTCAGACAAGCGGGCATTTAAAGGGACAAAACCAAAAAATGGCTTGTTTCAGCCTGAGGTAAAACTGAGTGGGACATCAGGGGAAGGAGTAAAAAAGATCAAGTCAAACAATGAATCACTGATTTGCTTTTAACTGTGATAAGATGCAAATTAAACGTTGTATTGGAAATGAGCATATCAAGCAGCTGAATGTGTTTGCCATCCATGTTAACTCATTCTTTACTTTGTGCTCACAGCATACTGCAAAAACTCCATTGATGGTCAGTGGTACTGCTTTGATGACAGTGAAGTTACAGCAATAGCTGATGATGACGTGTGCCAGCAAACAGCCTATATACTGTTCTATCAGAGGAGAACAGTCATCCCCTCTTGGTCTGCCAATAGCTCTGTGGCTGGTCAGTATTTATTTATACACCATTTGTCCACCTAGCATATGTAATGTATACCGTACCATAAAGTGGCATAATAAGCTTTATGTGACATTTAAGGCTTAAAATGTATCCATGTTTGTGTTTTAATCAGGCTCTACTAGTTCATCCTTGTGTGATCACTGGATCAACAGGCTACCTGGCAGCAGGCCTGCTAGTTTGGCCTCTGGAGCCTCATCCAGACGCACTTCTCTGGCTTCACTGGCTGAGTCGGTTGAGTTTCCAGTCGAACGTAGTGAGGATGACGGTGAGAAAATGCTGAACTTTCATTTATTTATTTATTTTTATTTAAAGGTTCCTGATTGTTCATTTTCATTGATTTTCATCATACACACATCTACTGCCTCCTGAGCAGGTCATAGTTTCAGAAATGCACAAAGTTCAGAGTTTGGTTTCAAGGTTTTTAAGTCCATCGCATTTATAGGGATACTTTAAAGCTTCCTCTAAAGACAATATCTAAAGTGGGATTAAACATTACAGTCAAGAATTACAAACTCAGACCTTAAATTTACCAATCCCAACTCTAATAATTAAAGTCACAAGGCAAATATGGCATTGGAGTGAAATGAACAAGTCCCCACAGATCTCTGAGGTGTGGGAAACCTTCACTAGCCAGTCTGCAAGATATGGCTTGCATGTTGTAAAATTTCAGAAAACTATGCATGACTTGTCTTGGATGCTCCCTTTTTATTAACTTATAATTTAACATGGTTTTTACTAGTCATCGTGTAGGCCTTGGTCTTGTACTAAGCGAGAATAACATTACAGGCACTGTAAATGTGATAAAGTCCTTTATTATATAGCATAGCTTTGTAGCAATGTAGAAATATGGCCTGAGTGATGTTTAAGGTCCAGTGGGTTATAGCTGTTTGCAATTTTATTGATATTGGCTATGGGGCGATCGTGGCTATGGGGCGATCGTGGCTATGGGGCGATCGTGGCTATGGGGCGATCGTGGCTCAAGAGTTGGGAGTTCGCCTTGTAATCGGAAGGTTGCCGGTTCGAGCCCCGGCTTGGATAGTCTCGGTCGTTGTGTCCTTGGGCAAGACACTTCACCCGTTCCCTACTGGTGGTGGTCAGAGGGCCCGGTGGCGCCAGTGTCCGGCAGCCTCGCCTCTGTCAGTGCGCCCCAGGGTGGCTGTGGCTACAATGTAGCTTGCCATCACCAGTGTGTGAATGTGTGTGTGAATGGGTGGATGACTGGATATGTAAAGCGCTTTGGGGTCCTTAGGGACTAGTAAAGCGCTATATAAATACAGGCCATTTACCATTTACCATATTGGCTTTGATAATGGCTAATAAATGGAAATTTAAAAACTAGAGAGTATTACATAGTTTGTCCATCAGATGGCACTCTGCAAGTTCCCTGTTGGTAACATGTGTTTATAATGCTGCAAAACAACCAGCTGATCACAGTAGAGTCAGTGTTAATGAGCAATAGATAATCTGTTGTGGTAATAAAACAAGATTATTTTTTTTAAACAACACGGTCACATCATCTAATAAGGACTCAAAAAAAGAAAACCAGCCAAAATGTCTATTTTTTAAATAATCAAATATCAGTGTCAGTATTGTTATTGATGTAGATACACTGATGGATTTACCCCCCCAAAAGTGTGAAACAGTACAACTATTTCATTTGATTCTTAATATAAAAATAATAATGCTTGTTCATTATTGTGTAGATGTTGGTGTGTTTTAAACTAAATAATTCCCTGTTTTTTAGGAGGATTCTCTGTCCGCCCCTTTGTGAGGAGTATTCAGCGACAGAGTTTGTCCTCCAGGTCATCCATTGCCAGTCCTTTAGCTTTCAGTGACAGTGGGATAAAACCTTCCTGGTCTCTCTCTGCCAAGCTGCACATGAGATCTAACTCGCCCTCACGATTCTCCCTTGACTCTCGGTGTTCCCCTCCTTTAGAGAGGATAGGAGAGGCATGTGACGACAAGGTTTCCACATCGTGTTTTGGCAGCTACAGTAAACACGAACGATACTTTGGCAACAGGACTCCGTTGTCTATGATGGAGAGCAGTTTCCCCGACCAGGACAACAATAAAAGGTTCTTAGACATGTACTGTCGGGCTTCCACTCCAGTGGAAAAGAAGATCACCAAAAATGAGCCAACTGAAAACAACAACCAGATCACAGCTATAGACCAAAACATATTACCCACTCAAGCTACTCCCTCCAAAGAACAGAAACGTAAGAATAGTATCGGAGGATTTGGCTTAAAGGCTGAAAGCACAGGATCCACAAAGAGTGTCAGCAAAGTGGAGCAAGATAAAAGCTCCAAAAAACGATTGTGCTCGACCCACAAGACCTCTGCACCTGAGACGTCTTCCAGTACACCAGTGAAAGGTAAAAAGCTGAGCAATACTAAAGAGAAGAGTGCAAATGCTAAGAAAAGCACCTCGACACCTAGCGGGACTCCCTCCAAAACGAAAGAGTCAAATCAGCCTCCAGAGGCTACGCCACAACATAAGCCATGCGTCCGTTCCACGCCTCAGTCCTCAGCTTCTCCTTCACCAACCTCAAAGAAGAATTCCACTGTCACTGAGAAGAGCTCAACAAACAGCAGGAAGCGGCTTATAGAAAGGAGCTACAGTAGAGATTCTATGCACACTAGCCCTCTGGCTGACAACCTCAGATGTGGCTCGGTAGCACGCTGCTCACTTTCAAAGAGCGGCGAAAGCAACCGTCCTGAGAGGAGATTTGTGCGGAGTTCCAGCAGCAGTTCTTCTGTCACTAGCCTGCGTTCACCCAGCGTTTCCACCAGAGATCTGCAGCGCAGCAGCAAATCTGAGGAGAAAGGGTTGTCTTTCTTCAAGAGTGCCCTCCGACAAAGGGAAAGCCGCCGGTCGGCTGATTTAGGAAAAAGTACCATGCTCACCAAAAAAGCCTCGGAGAGGACATGCAAGCAGAATGGACAAGCCAAGGAGATCGGTGGCAATGGTGGAAAGCCAGGAGACGCGGCGTCTTCTCCGAAATCTGCAGAGACTCCTGGAGGTGAGACAAAATCAGAGACAAAGGAGTCTTCCAAGCCCCCCAGCTCTCTGAGTCGCTCTCTTTTAAATGTAGGCAAGTCCAAGTCTTCCACTTCTGAAGTAAGTTCCAAATCTCCTAATGGGAAGAAACCCCTTGAAAGAATGACATCTTCCCGAAAACTGTCATCGAGCATGCAATCTCCTGCACGAACAACACAGAGGCCTCAATGATACATCTATAGTCGGTATATTGAACAAGCATAATGCAGCTAATCTTTGTGCCTAAGTTTCAGCGAGCTCCAGATGTATTTAAGACACATTTTTGATGTTATGGTTTTGTACTCTTGGTTTAAATGCACATGTTGGGTTTGCAATTTTAGTATTGGCAGCCAGCTTTGAGTGTTTAAAGATATTTAAAAGTACTGTATCATCATCCGCCTACCTGAGTGCCAAGCACTTGTGTAGTATGCTGCCAATTTAGCTTCTTCCAGTAGTAAATATTGATACCTTTTCCACCTTTGGTGGTGCAGCAGCATATTTGATTTTGTGCACGGAAGACCTGTACGACACGAGCGTGAAACAAAACTTGATTTAAAATGCAGCAGCTTATCCATTTGAACTTGAGTCTCTACGAAATACTTATCAATGTCTTGTGCACCAGTAACTTGTAATTCAGATATTGTAGTAGTTTTGTTGTAGTTTTCTGTTACACAGGTTCCAAGTCTTCTAGTTATTCTAGAATTGATTAGCTGGCTGCTGATGCTTGAATTCTGCTGCTGTTCTGTAAGCATTTCAAATCATTGTCAAAGGGTACAAAACTTTAACATCAAAAATAGCCTCTGACAAATACTGAAACAAAATTATTCAGACATGCACACAAATACAAAAGAGTTTCATTCCGAAATAGAGTTGGCTAATAGTACATTTCATTGATTGTTTTTACCACTGATGGGTTAAATCTCTGTTCTTCAAGCAAGTTTCTCCATGCACCTACTGCTTTAGTCTATAAAGGTCTTACAAATATTATTCTTACTCCATTTTTCCATTAAGAAAAAATAAGTAATCTCATAATGTGGCTCTACTTGATAGTTCCTAGCATTGATACAGAGCAGCAGGAAGAACAAAACCAGAACTAATGTTGGCAAGAAATTAGAATTGGTTTACAATTTGTCCAATAATTCAAAACGTTATTATTTTTTTTACGAGTACCTTTTTAAATATAAATCTATTTTTCAAAATTTTATTGAAGTACTTTTGCATTAAATTGATAGTGTGTTTTGGAATGAAACCCTTTACAGTCACGGTATATAAATATATGTATATGTGTCTGTACATATATTGACAGAAAGTATATGGTATGTAACTCATTTTTTATTTTCTCCTTCCATGAGCAAGATGAAAATAATCTTAAGCGCCTTTCAATGCTGTACATGTAAACAAATAATTGCCTTTGGCAACATAGTAGTCTTCTACTGTATGCATCACTGAGTAGGAATGTTTTGTTCGCACTTTGTAAACACGAAGCAGTGTCGTAATTATTAATTTAGTAGTTTCGAGACATATCAGACAGTAGATTCAACAGGCCTTAGACTTGAAATGATAAAAGTGTACATTCATCTCGATGTTTCAGGGGCCATTTTTTTTAAGAAATCACCCCTTTATTTCACCTGGTGCTCTAAAATGCCACTGCTCCACTAGCTCTTGTTTCTTAAATGAGCATTCTTTCAAATGATGACGTTCAGAACTGTGACCACAAACTTCAGAAAAGGTATTGTTTATCATAACCCGCGGTACCTCACTGGAGAATATTTTCCATTTTGTTATTCATCAGCTTGAATCAGAATATTGATAATGAGCCATTTGGTTGATTATAGATCTACACATACATTGTCATGGAGTGGTTGTTGTCCAAATATGGACATGTATGCGAAAATAACAGATGCATTGTGGAGTAAAGTTCAAAGCAGTGGCAGAATATTATCAGTGCTGCCGTCATGATGCTTGCTGGCCTTTTTGTGAACAATCAGCTTTAGTTCACTATAGAAATGCCCCATTTATAAGGCAATACTCATACATTAGGCACCACTGTAGTGTATGTTTCAAAAGATTCAAAGTTATTTTATTATAAACCACAACTAAGTGATTTTACTTCTAGCATAAAACATTTTGAGTTTGGTATTTTGCAGTATCTTTCTCACTATTTCTCTGTAGCATATATGAGGTTTCAGGTTTACATTGGGTTCTCAGATGGTTTTGGATGCCACTCATTTTTAAACAGTTCGGTGTATTATTTCAATGGTCTGTACAGGTTGTTAAAATTGAAATTATACCCAGAAACGTTTAATCTACCTGGTTTGCTTGATGAATTGTCACGTTTAGACAACACGATGTGCTCGAGCAACACTAGATGACGTTTCATGTCTTTATTGAAGCCACCTGTTAAACCTTTCCTTGCATTTAATAACTGGTCGAACATCCTGTTAACCTTCCAGTAATAATTAATTTGTTTATAACTGGGAGACTTATTAAAGTAGCCTCAAACCTGACATTTAAGGGAAGCTTTTGAAGGTCTCAGTCAGTGATGAACATTCTATTTATCCTCAGGACGATTTTATCGCTACTTCTGCGATTTAACATGGCGTGCTAATCTTTAGTGTTAGTGTGGGGTTGCATAAAAAGGTGTCTGCTGCAGACCTGGGACTTTTCTCCGTACGTGGACTGACTATGGCATTCAAGCTGCAACAGACCACAGAGATTACATAGAGCTGTTTAAATATGGTGGTGTTCTTGTAGCTGCTCTTTTCTACTTAACATGTGTAATCTATCAGGAAGCTGACAATGGCACTTTGGATCAAAGCAGGATCATTTTAAGTACATTTAGCTTTCCCTTTCTTGTTTGCCTGTTTAGAAGTCTGTAATTGAAATGTAGTGGTTAGTGTGTATTTTAGAGAGCTGGGCCTTGGCATTAAGCTTTTTTGTTTCTTGCTACATAAACAATTTATTAGAACATCTCACGAAGCAGTAGACAATCTCATAATGTAATAAAGTCAAAATGTATAGTGTTTATAACACACTGTGTAAATACGGTTTGTGGTTTGAGGTGCGGATGTCGCCAAACCTTTTATTTGGCTTTTTTCCTGTATATGTTGGACACTAAAAACTGCAGGATGTTTTCACTCATTTTTATAGATTGGCTTTGTTTTGATAACGTAGGGTTAGATGAGAGCTGTTGATTTAGCAGTTGCAGTTAAAGGTCCTAATGGCAAGCAGTTTGTTGAGCTTAAAATTGGCGGTGTGCAGTCTAAACTCTTGAAAGAAAGCTGGAAGCATATTGCGCACCTGTTACAGCCCTGCTGCCAAACATGAACCATAAAAACACTACGATTGCAAAAATCTAAAAAAAAAAGAAATCATAACAATGTCTTTGTTGTTTGGTGTTCATCAGATGGATTCAGTTTGATTTACAAAAACGTGTCAAACTGCCGCATTTGAGGGCCACTGAATTTATTAACGGTTGAAGGACAAAATATAAGATTCCTAGTTATCAATTCCAGGATCGGTCATCTCGTAGCTTTATCTCCACGCCAGTTATGTGTCTGCATTTTTCATTTTTGTTTGTAAATTTGTTGTCAGTGTACAAAATCGAGAATGATTAAGGAATGCAGTATTGCATGAAAACGCTAATGCATGTATTTATTAACTATGCAAAATTCTGCAGCTGTGTTAAGTAGAAAGCAAAGCATGGCTGGTATATTCATCGCTTAATTTGCACGTCATTTAGAAACTGTAAAATCTAGCATACTTCATCATTGCTTTAAAGGATTAAACTTAATGTTGCCTATATGAAAGAAAATCTAATTAATTCCCTAACTGCATATAGCATTATATCAATTAGTGTTTTGTTTTTTTCTCACTTTGTTATTTAATTCTGCTTATCTGTGCTCTCTGGGTGCTCCTACCACAGTGGTTGTTTATTGTGTGTCTTCTTTAATATTTACTGTTGTACACCAGCAGAGACAACACTATGGAATCGATTATCTCTCTTTGATCACTATATAGACTCATTATGTACGCGTATATCGTAAGAATTCCAACTTTGGTTCACCTCAGTGAACGGTTTGTGAACCCCTGTTTCCATGTTCTCAGCTGCATTGAAGATGTGGTCTGTCTGTCATATCTGTCATATAAAATAGATACATGTAGCTCAATGCAATAAACAAAGATAGTAAATTTATAGTTTTATAACACAGTACATGATCAGTGACATTATAATATTAATATCTTAATACTTTTGAGGGTTTTTTTATTTTATTTTTCTTATTGTAAACTGTTTATCAACAAACGGTAACTTCCAATGTTTTAAAACGGTGCCATTTATTCTCTTTTTTCTTTCTAATGACTGGTGAAGTGGGTATTAAACGTTAATCACTTTAGTTGTAAAATGCATTCAGGCTTCCCTGCAGAACTTAATTAGGATTAGAGAATCCTGCTTAGAGTTGTTGTTGCGACATAGACGTTTTGTTTTGCTGTTAAATTCACGATGTTCAATTCAAAGTTGCCGTAGCAAAACTACCATAATCCTACATTTGAGGTACAGACTTAAGGTTCTGCAGATGGCGAGGTACTGCAAATACACACCTGGATGAGCTGAAATAGCCGGTTAGGATTTGAGAAGCTTTTGAGAGCATTTTCAAACGGAAACACTACAAAAAAAGGATGCTGAAACTTTTCAGAAGCCTTAAGCAAAGAAAATTGTAATGGACAGTTTCTATCTTTGGATCAGAGAATCTAAGGAGAGGTTTGATGAATGAATGTCACAAGTCTCATTTTCTTTTAAACTATTTTAACACTACAGTGCTTAATGAAAGCATGCCTCTTCTTTTACTTTCTGTATAAATTGTAATGCGTTTGTACACTGCATTCATGGAGATTTGTTTTCATTCTAAAGTCCTTTACTGTACTCCCTGCTGAACTATGTGGTTATTATATTGACATCTGCAGTGTCTGAATAGACCAATTTTTCTTTCTTTTTTTTTTTTTAAATTTTAGTTTACATTAGAATATTTGTTCCAGCATATGCCTGCTATTTCACTTTTTTTTAATATATATTTTTACAATTGAAACAACCAGTTTCAAGTTCATTAGACTGTGTCCAAGCATTCTGTTAATTTATTTGTATTTGTCGTTTTTTTTAAAGTCATATATGCACTTTTTTTCCCTCCAAAAGAATGAATGTGTATATACTTTGTTGGTTAATCCATGCAAGTATAAATTGAAAAAGATTAAAAATATTGAAACTGTCTTGGTTGTTGTGCTTTTACTTTGTGTAATGTTGAGGTATAGCTATTCCTACACTAGGGGGAGTGTTTCTCTAACAAATCTGTCCACAGCATGACTCCTAATGCATCTCATGTGTTTTCTTGGTTTATGCATCATTAAAAAAATGAGGTTTTGAAATACATAAGAGGCTCTAAATTTCTGGACAGGGTTATTATTTCAAGCTTTCACTGGTTCCAGAATATCGAGGTCCGGGGGTGGGAAGTGCAGATGGGAGCAAGTCTGAGCTTAGCTTTTACTCAAAGACGTAATCACTTGTCAGATTTTTGTTTTTTTCCATCCACCTTTTGGCTTCTGTGTCAGTGAAAAGGGATTTAAAAAACAAACAAAAAACTTGCATAGCAGAATAGCAGAGCATGTTCCCAAGACAAGTTAAAAGAAGATCATTTTCTGCCAATACTTTGCAACAAATTAGATAAAACATATCTTTTTCAGGCAGGAGGTAAAATATGAGGTATTCCCAGTAATACTTCAAACTTCCAGCTCTGAGACACTGCAAATTTACAATTATGTTTTAAATAAACTGATTATTTTTTTTAAAAGAACCCTTAAAAAAACATGAATTTATTATTAGTTTAGCATAGTTTCTATTCTCCTATAAAATATTTCATAGTGGTCGTATTAATACTTTGTGTAAAGATCTTTGATAAATGTTCTTTTTTTTTTTTTTAAATCAGATTCTTCATTTCGTTACCAGATAAGAACAATCAGCATTTAGGTGCCACATGTAGAGGCCTCGTTACTGGCTCTCTGTCATGGGTCATTGTAAAGCAGCCGTTAAGCCATAGTGGTGTTTGCCTAAATTTTGAGGCATCTGAATATCTCTTACTGTCTGTCTGACTGTTATCAACTTGTCAGCTTACACTATCAAACAGGACAGCCAGTCAGCTGCTGGCTAACATCCACTTCATGCATCATTTGAAATTTCCTGGTAAACGAAGGATGCCATTTACTCTTATTCTCCAGTGCTTTTAAATGGAGTCAGAGCAGCATCTGAGTCTCCTCTCACGATAATACCAGTCCCCTGTGGTACAGTGAAGTTACTTTAGCAATTCGCCTGTGGTTTTATCTTCTTTGTCCCCTCTTTTGACTCCACCCCAGAGAGTGCAGCAAAATCAATAATAATTGATTTTAGAAAGCAGGAAAAGGAGGTTAGAATTCAAGGGAAGGACCAGAGGAAGACAGAGACAGAGAGGTACGAGCAAAGAGGTGCAAGACCCTAAGCATAATATGCATGTGCTGGCACAGATAAAGGTCACCAACATGAACCTGTCTGTAACAACAGATTATAAAGTGTCTAGCCTCGCAGTTACTGAGGTCTCGCGTATAAAAGAAGAATAGTGGCAGCTGCAAACAGTTACAGTGACAGTAAGTCATTTTATTCAATAAAAAGGTAGGTGTGTTGAGTTCAGTAAAAGTCAATTTTAGAGATTTTTAAAAGAGAAGACATTTTTTGGCAGTTGTGCTTATAAACGCTGTAAGATTTTGACATTTTCTGTTCATTTAAAAAAAAATGCATTAAATCGGATATAAAACCTGCTGCCCTTGTATAAGCATTCATGGTGATGTTTCTCCTTGTAGCAGCCAATTAGTTGCTTATTTTCCTGTTTCCTGTTGTCGCTTTTAAGGTTGAGTTTTTATCAGTCCTCTATTTCCAAGACCACTCAATCAGGGTAATGTTCAAAGCAGGACAAAACAGCAACAGACTTTCAGTACAGAGAAAAAAGGCTGTTTGATTTCTATTGCAGGATTTGTCTGGGGTCTGATGGGTCAGCGTGGCTGACAGCTTGGAGATTGATAGTTGAGATCTTTCCCAGGCGGAACAGTGTTGGACAACATGAGCAGTGATCCAAGGCACCAGCAGAGCAGAGTGGAGGTGGGGCAAAAACTGCAGATGTGGTGAAGAGTGTATATGCGAGCGGGCCTGTGTGTGGTCTTTTGGCTGAAGGCCATATCCCTCCTGTCATCAGGACTGCTGAATGGTACTCAGTACCTGCAGACTCAGATCTAAGCACCTGGGGATCCACCAGTGCTTCGGGATGAGTAAAATTTCAAAGAAAATGGAATCTTTTATTTTTTTTTCTCTTTTTTTGTTCTTTGTCCTCTTATTGAATTTTTTTTTTATTATTCCCTGCTGTCATTTCCTTTCCTTTCTTATCTAGTGTTCTCAGACAAAGCAAATACCCCAAGATTAGCACTGAGAGAAATCGTCACTCTTCCTGATGTTGATCAGAGCCATCCGAACGGTGAGTTGATTTTAATATAGATACATACACACATGCACATCCAATCGCAGTGCAGCTGCAGTGTTCCACTGATTTTTCCTCTCTTATGAAAACAACATGCTTATAAAAGTGATTTTAAAAGTTGATATCGCTGGGTTCTCCACTTCAGGGTATGCATTGTGGAAAGGTGGATGACCTTTCACATAATATTGTGTGCGTCTCATAGAGGAAACATTTTCTGACACAAGATTTTGACTTCAGCCGGCAGCTTGTTATTGTGACGATATATGGAAGTATTCATCAGTATATGGCAGCATAAAGTATAACTGAATAAACAATTACTATACAGCGACCATGTATCGGCAGGACTAGGAATCTTCAAAGTTTGCAGCATAGCTTGCAGTATGTATTAAAAATCCCTTCTTATGTTGGTTGCATGACCAGAATCAGACAGGTGCAATAACCTTTTGTACAGCTCAGCAGATTTATAGTGAGAGCCTTTTCACTATGACTTTGATGGCCAGTTTCTATTTTGGCTGTATTACTTTCAGTGTGGGATAAAACATAAAGAACTCAAACCTGGCACTGAGCAGGTGACAGGTACTTGAATATTGCCTTTGCATAGATGTATTTGCATACATTTCTGGAATAATGATGTAAAATGAACATTAATGTTGTAAGCATTTTCTTGAAAATGAGTACTTATTCAGTTAGTGTAGCTAATGCAATTGCTGCCCTACCGTTTCACTAAGAGGACAAAATAATTCTCAACGCTTTACAGAAACATACATTTTAAATATGAAAAATATCACAGAAATAACTCATTTTCATAAGGCCCACAATTAATTGTGTATTTCCGCTAGAACGGAATCTATTATATCTGAAATATACTAAAATAAAGGGGTAACACTTAAAGTTTATACATGAAAGAAGAAATAATTGAACTATATGTAATTTTAAGTAGTGCATAATGTCTTAGAAGTATATAAGATAGGCCTATAACCTGCAATGTTTGATGGTGTTTATTTTTTTTATTGTAAGTAGGAAAGGGAGATTGGTCATTATTACAATTTATATGTACTATAAGAGTACAGCTGAAGAGTCAAAAACCCATCATGTGCACTAAAATATTGTGCAATTACGACATAAGACTGGAAGGTTAAGCTACTCTAGAATACAGCCCGTGGCCCTGAAAGTACAGTGCATTCACAGAATAAGTTGTGGAAATATTGCTTATTTTTATGCGGGAATACGTGGAAGATACTCACTACTTGCTTGCAGGATAATTTGTGTCTTCTTGTATCTTGTGTAGATAAAATATATTTAAATTCCTTTTAATTCTAAGGAAATTACACCCTTAGCCGTGTCCCTCATTGTAGTTGTAACAAATCAGGAAACAAAAATCTTATAATGGATAATGCAATTTGTCTCATTGCAGTTCAGCAATGAGACAAATTTCATTATTTTTGCATCTGTAAGTCATCACAACAGCTTTAAAAAAATAAATAAAGCAAGATGCAGTTGAAGTCTAGACTCTCACTTTCGCAGTTCCCTATTTTACGAGATTAGAAGATATCAGTGCAAAAGAAATAGACCACCAGCTGCAACAACAAAGCAAATCCAACATTGTGAGAGCAGAAACTTTAGGGGTGGTTGGATAAACAGTTTTAAAACAATCAGGGGGATAAAAAAAAATCAACTTGGCAACATCAAACAGCCTGATTGTCCACTGAGCACAACGGTGGTTGTTGATCACAGGATCCTTTCCATAGTAAAGAAAAACTCAAGCCAATTGAATAGCACTTTCCAGCTGGCAGAGGATGTCCTTATGCAAGTTGACCATAGAGAAATGACCTTGTGATAGCAAATACTGGGAGCTCATTACACTGGTGTTTACTGATGATGTGGAAGTTGGATGAATTCTGATGAATTCTGAAGTGTGTAGAGCAATGTGTTCTGCTCATATTCAGGCATATGGGATAAAGTTGATTGTGCAGCACTTCGCAGCACTTCGCAGCACAGATACAGTGACCCAAAACATACGGCAAAAGCTGCCAGGAGTTTTTGAAGGTCAGATAGTGGAATATTATGCAATGGGTCAAACACCGGATCTCAACCTCATTGAGCATGCATTTAATTTGCTGAAGATAAAACTAGAGGATAAAGACCCAAGAACAATCAACTGAAGCGTATCTGTAACCGGAAGGTCGCCGGTTCGATCCCTGGGCTCTCTGTCCTGGTCGTTGTGTCCTTGGGCAAGACACTTTACTCTACCGCCTACTGGTGTTGGCCAGAGGGGCCGATGGCGCGATATGGCAGCCTCGCTTGTGTCAGTCTGCCCCAGGGCAGCTGTGGCTACAACTGTAGCTTACCTCCACCAGTGTGTGAATGTGAGAGTGAATGAATAGTGGCATTGTAAAGCGCTTTGGGTGCCTTGAAAAGCGCTATATAAATCCAATCCATTATTATCATTATTAAGATAGGCGCAGTAAAAGCATCACAAAAATGATGAAGTTTGAAGGATAAAAAGATGGATTGTGTACACAAACAAATGCAGTTCCTCAAAAGTTAATGCAGTTATTCTGTTCAATGCTTTAAATTACAGCAAAAAGCCTGAACTTGTATTTATCATGTTTCGTTTAACACAAAGGAACACTGTGTCACTGTCTAGAAATCTCTACACATATTTATGTGATCGCCCTTTGGACAGTAAATAATCAAGGCAGCAGAGTAAAAACTGTAAAGGTCATGCATGGTCAAGTGTAAATTGTATATCTTAGACTAGATCCAGCATAAACTTTGCAGCCTGACCTAATATATGTTCTGTCAGTATTATATCTGTTTTTGCTGTGAACCATCACATTGCTGGATTTGGACAAGAAATATAACATGACTCTTAATGTTATGTTTTTCTACAGGAAGAAAAGGCTTGAAGGAACAATATTTTAATGAGGCTCGGTGCTATGAATCCTCTTTATCATGATACATGGTTTTACGAGCACAGCAGCTATACGGATATAAAGCCAGATGTCCCTATAAGCTGTTTCACCATTATTTATTCATGAATGAATATCCTCCAACTTCACTAATACATCCCTGGGCTTAGGGAAATGGCCTAATATTTTTGTTAAGCATGGCCTGGGATTTTTTATTGCCTGTCAAATCTCTAAAGTTAACACTTTGTCATTTGTGTTTTTTTTCCTGTTTTCTTTCACCCCCTACTATACAGAAAATCTGCAGGAGCTGACAGTGGATGACAGTCGAGCCTGTAGAGGCACTAAGATCTAAATAAGTGCTTTTGTTATTATATCCTGCAGTTGATGCATTCTAAAAACAGAAATGAAAATTTGATCATAATCGTCAGAAGCGCAAATGCTGTTGATTGCTCACCAAAGCAGGAAAGCAGTAAAAGCCCGAGCAAATAGTTTCTGAGTATAAAGAAAATAGAGTCCTTTTCTAATGCAGCTTTAAAAGAGGAAATGATCTTCATTTCTTTATGCCCCCGATGCAAATACTCCATCTTCACTGACATATTTACGTAATAAACATAACCTTGTGCTTTGAAGTTGAATGAATGATAAACCTAATAGTGTCTGAAGGGGATATATCCCTACTCCTGTAGTTCTACTTTTGTAGCATTTGAGAAGAGCGCTTTGGTTGACACAAAGATACATTTAAAACTGCTTTAATATTCAAAACAATCTCTGGTGAATTCTGTTGGTTTAATGTGGATGAATACAGCAACAAAGTGCTTCCCTTGTACTGAGTTGAGCTTATTTATTCGGTTCTGAGGTTCCCATATGTCTTTGAAACCCCTCAATTAAGCTCAACCATGAACGCTGAGGCAGTGGACAAATCCAGGACTTGATTGGCCTTTTTTAATTTTTTTTTTTTTTTTACTGTTATTCATATTTCCTTGCTGAGAGATAGCTTAAAAGATAGCTTTTACAAAGAAAAGTGAACTACAAATTGTACCGCTGCTATATGGCAATGAATCAAATTCTGCACTCAGTAACGGCCTTGTGTCATGTTCATGAGAAGTGAAAAAAAAAGCCAATCTCTCTGCTCTGCTAATTAATAGTAAGAAGAGACCCTATCACATTCCCCAGAGTCTCCTTTTCACCAGTGAGAATAACAATGAACCCAGCTGAATGAATTATAGATTGCCCTATACTCTGAAGAATAATTCGAGTGCTTTAGTACACAGTAAATTTTGGTGACCATTTAAGGCACTTTTAAGCTGTTTTCAGCACCCACAGAAACTGACTAATGAGTGTACTCATGGTGCTGTAATGAGTCAGCCAAGTGTTGGCTTTAGCCAGAGCAGCACCTTAAACCAGAGCCCATGCTCCTGCTGATGTGTGTATGCTGTGTTTCAAGCGTTCTCCTTCACTTCCCACCAGTTTCTGGCTGGGTTCCCAAACAGGCTTTCTTCGGTGATAAGCACTACCTTTGTTGTTGTTGTTTTTTTTTAAATTTTGTTATTTAAAATGCAAATAAGCAATACTTGCTGCAGCCTCACAAGAACAGCACATTCTTGAGACATAGATACCAACAATTTCAGATTCTCAGTGGATAGCATGAAACAGAATTTCAGATTTGACTATTTTTTTCAATTTTCCCATAAAAAGGGATCTTTTTTCTCCAGATTTATATACTCAATATATTCTTATCGTCTCCAGCCAGAATGAGTTCATTTAGCTGTTGATGTAAAAGATCAGATGAAGCTCATAAGTGCTGGAGAAGAGTCACTGCAGTTTGCTCCTTGAAATGTCAGCATTGACTTTGAGGCAAGCTCCTTAAGTCTACCTCTATAATTATGACGTGAGGAAACACGTTAATGAATAAAACATCAAACTGTGCCTTGAGTGTGTAAACTTGAAAACCCCCTGGCAACTCACGAGGATCTTAAAACTCCTACTTTCATGCATTTTTAATTGGTGGTAAAATAAAGGGAACAGGAAAGAAAACAGAGCAAAAATGAACTCCACAAAAAGTCTTTACATGTAATGCAGAGGCAATTTACAGCAATTTAGTATGGCTGGAATCCAGCAGCCTCCTCAGGCGCCTCTTTTATTTTCATAGAAGATGCAGTGACAGTAATGAATCATAGTTAAGACCATACTGCAGTGTAAGCTTGCAGTTTATTAAACAGTCAGCAGCTCATTGCTTTTGATCCTTGGGAACGTCACTGTAATAGATTACAGTCCACCATGTTGATAGTTCTTCCACTGATTTGTCTCTGGTATTCTTTCCTCTCTGTGGGCTCAGAGGAAACAACAACAAGCAAACAGACCTAAGAAACCATGTTTTGGAATGTGAATGCGGTGACCTTGGCTTGCGTTATCCTCTCGAGCGTCGAGTTTCCCCGTGGCTGAAGGCAGGAATTTAATCATTGCATTCTTTTGTCTCTGAATCGGGTTCGCACTGACATCTCGGTGAAGGACGAGATATGTTTGGAAAGAGTTATCAGGTCTTACAAAGAAGCAGAAGACTTTCACTTTCCCTTGACTGCATCATTTATCCTCACATGACTGATACTTCTATCTGGTGCTAACATGAAGCCATTATTCTTAATTCTTCCCAGCCTCTGCTATTTAAGCCAGAGGAATGAGTTGGAGTTGGGTTACATTGTTGATTACTGTGACTCATCAGTATTGGTGAGATTTGCCACATTAACATTGCCTGCCAAATACTATTGATTATGAAGGACAAAAATATTGTTCTGTAACTCTCAAATGGGTAACAAATGTGTGTCAGCTGAACAACATAAGGAGGTGCCAGTGCCCAATGAAGAAGACATCCACCTTCATGTCTTAAGTCACAGCTTTGGTTCTGGTTACTAAGTGATCAATGCCAGGTTTCAATTAAATGATATGTATGAAATTTTATAGCTTATACTATTCAAGTGCTTGTTCTCATCTTCACAAGCTTTCCCTTGAAGCCTGTTTTGAATGCTCTTCCAGCCACCATTCAGTGTTAGCATTTCCTTATTACTGTAGGAGCTATTTTTGGGTTGATACCCTATGTATGCAGCTAGAAGTCACTTTTTGATGTGTTGAATGTATTTAAGGTAGACACGCGTAATTAGCGGCAGGTGTGTTGTTGATTGGAAGGAGGTAAACAGTTTGTGACCACTGCGCTGCTATGTTAAATCGTGGAAGGACAAGATGAGTAAGGCTGGGGTTATTGGACTGTATCAAGTTTAATAATTTCAAGCATACCAGTGGCATCGCGTCACCCCCGTCAATGAACACCTCAGTGGCTTCAAGCGTAGGCTTAGCCCCTACAATTACAGTTACCCACATTTTACTAAAAACAGTATTTTCTTTTATTTATTGCACTTTTTTACACAGGACAGTTGTTTGCTAATCTTAATTTGCAGAATATATCAGTGATATTGTGCATACTTTGCCTCCTGCTCTATAACAGCTGGGACAGGCTCCAACCCAACCACAACCCTTAGCTGAATAAGTGGAGCAAAATGGACGGATAGATGGATACTTATTGTTCACTGCCTTACTGCTTGCTCCAGCAATTCTCCTTAGTATTCTCTTCTTGTCCTCAGCAGAGACTTTTTGCCAGCTTCAAAAACCACTGTTCAAATCTTACTTTTTCCCCCCATTCCCCTTTTATTTTTTCTCTCTTTAGTGCTTACATGGGTAACTCAGTTTTCCAGACAACTATCGTCACAACAAAGAAAATGTATACATATAAAGAAGTGGAAGCCAGAAGACACGTATAGAAAAATGTAGAAAGTAAAACACAGAAATGAGATAAAAACACAGTTGGCTATTGCTGCGTACCTCCAAAGCCCCCGACTGTCTGCGCTGGCTGTTGTGTCTGTCATGAATCTCAGTATTGATCTCAGTTTTGAATGAATACCTTTTGTATAACATTGTAGGTGATGGGCCACACAGTGGTGCACAAGTTGTGCACACAGTCTAATATTTCAGTGACTAAAAAAAGCTTTTGTAAAAGTTAATTTACAATATTGTGCACAGTGGAAAATATATAGTGAAAAAACCAGTGATCAAATATGAGGACATTTATGTTTTTGTATTTGGTGATTTAAAATAATTTTTTCTTTCATATACATGAAACATACAAAGATTTCCCTAAAATTGTGTAGTTTATGGGTCTTTACTAAGGTAATATGACCTTACAGCTCTCTCTTCTTTACTCTTTAAATTTATTTGTTGCCCATTAATGAATGTTCATCCAAATATTGGCAAATAGCTAATAGCTCTATTTTTTTTTTACACTTTGTGTAAACCCATGCACTAACAACCAAACATGGTAAAAAAAAGATATATAAGTGATAAAAAAAAATATAATCACAATAGCATCTATAACATAATCATGTGTTTATGTTCTCTAGTGCACCAGAAATAAGCCCAGGCATGTCGAGCAAGAGACGTGTTCAGCCACCATAATTATTACTGAACAAGGGCGCTACTTTAGCAACCGTCAGCAAAACACAGTACTTTTGCAAAATATGCAAGAAAACTGTGGAACTGTTCAAGTTGGAAACAGCAAATGTGTTTTAGCACTTGACCACCACTGGTCTAGTATTACCAGGTTATGAAGGAGTGAATGCTAGTAGCTGGTGATGTGCAATGTAAATGTAAATAAATTGCACCACCCAGTACTACCCAGTGGAGTACCTGCTAGTTGCTCTCTATATGACACAAAGAACAAAAAGATGGGAAAGCAGGTCTTTAAGCAACTGGTTAAAAAAGTTCGGCCCTAGATACAATATCCCAATATTATGTGACAATAATATGTGAAGAAGAGTTACAAGGTTAAGTTACTTCAGTTAATGTTAAACTAAAGTGTGACTGAGTTGTTTTATACTGTTACTTAGAACTTCAAAAGAAAACACTACCTAGGCTACTTTTGTGCTTACATTTGACTTATGTTGTGTCACTACTATCGCACTATAATGTTGCTGCTGCTAGCACCTTTTTCAATAGATTCACACTTCAAATTAGGTAGTGTATCATCAATGACAGTAGCTCACTGGAAAAGAAAAATGGGAAATGCTCTTCATTTCTTACACTTACTGTATGAATGCTGCTACCTGCAAGCCGCAAGCATTGATAAAACATTCAGTAGTTTTTCTGTATCATCAGAAATACTGCTATCGCAAGTTTTCTTGAAATATCATGATATAATTTTACAGTACCCACCCCTACTCTGGACCTTCATCCTTGATAATCCAAAACTTTACATTGGGAACAAACTGAGCACATGCGTGCTGTGTCATACACACCATCTCTGCAGCTTGAAATATTCGTTTTATGAACTGATACAAAATAGTAGAGGTGCACTCTTTTGGGGCCTGTTGTGTTTAGATTTTGGATTCCCTTTTGTCCTTTTGCCTTGAAAGCATTGCATTAGTCATTAGCGTTCTCTTCAAAGTCGTTCTTCAGAACTGAATTTATTCAAATTTTTGACAGAGTCTGTCATGTGTGAAATCGTTTAGAAGCAGCCACCAGCTGCCCAGCTCAGCTTCCATCCTTGGTGAGAGGATCGAACACAGTCCAGGACATAATGGACATAATGTGTCACAGACTGCAAATCACAGCACACAGAGCTGCACAATGAACAATGAGGAGGTTGCATTGCATAACATGCCAGGTGCTACACTTTCCTCTGCTCCCCTACAGTTCTCTCGGCATGAATTTTCCCTTGGTAATGTTCACAGTGGGGGATTGGGTGGTTGAGCTGGTCCAAGTTGGTCAAAGCTTTTCCTCTAATACATGAAGGGCCTTTGATGCTGTTTCTGCAATGATTGCAAAGAAAAGTCTGTGATAGTCATCAGTCTACTGTCTGCGTGCAGCTTTGACTCAGAAAAACACAGAAATGTTACGCATATAATCCTAGTTTCAGAGGCACAGTGCATCAAATTTTGAGCTAAATATGCAGTAACAATGAGGCAAAGTTTTTAACATAAAGCAGTTTTGTAGAAAGACGGTCATTCCACTTGTGTTAGTTTGAATAAAACATCAGCTAAAAGATAATAACTGGAACTTTGAAGCACTCAAAAAATGGGCAGCAGGTCTTGTGCAATGTGATGCAAGATTTACAACATCTCAAAGTAAAAACACCAAAACAACAAACATGAAAGTGACATGTCATGAAATCTTTTTTCTTTAGGGAAGCTGTGCTAATATATAGAAAAACATCCTTGACAAAACCTGAATTAATTAATAGCAAAATAATTTAAATGGTTTCAGGTGCTAATGAACATCAATTTGCTACTTTATTACAATTCCAAAGTCAAATCAGTACACACTTCCCAGCTGATTGTTTAGCAGTCTAGCCCTCACTGTCATGTTTGACTGTCATGTTTCACTCTCACCTTTTTCATAGTAATTTAGCAGACAGCGCTTTTCAAAAATAAAACAAAATTAAATAACTGAAAAATTTAGCTTACCAGTAAACATAGTGACACATTTTACAGATTTGGTCTTACATTTGGCAGCTTGCTATAAAAATGAATCGTGAATGGATAATGGAATTTAACATGGAAATGTTGAATTTTTGCGTAACCGTATGCTAACAGGTGTGCTGTATTAACTTTAAATAGTTGTGTTCCTAATTTATTTCTACTAAGACATTCCCACAATACGGTTCAAAATGCTACCGGACACATTTATAAATTCTGTTTGAATGGAAAAATTTGTACCAACAATCTGATCAGAACACACAGAGCCGCATTGTTTCACTGTGATTAACAACTGATTAGAAAAACAAAGGGACTCCAGCCCCCACCTGGCATGGAGCAAAAGTTTCTTTAATCAGTGTCATCATATCCCAAGCTGCCTCTGCCAGGTATTATCAAACCCATAGAATAGACCAGGACAGCCAATCCCATGCCTGCTTTGCTCAGCATAAGAATATGCAAGAGCAATCTAAAAGCTGTTCTACTAACTGAGACAGAGCATCTAACGGCCCCGTTCCTGGGGGCATATAATTTCCCATTTCAGCATACTGGCCGCTTGTGTAATTAATCTTAATATAGGGACAGGAATTGGCAGGACAGGGTGCTATATGAAAGGTTCAGAGTTTGGTCTGCTGTCAGGTTGAACCTTGTGTCTCAAGAACACAAGTGGTTGTTTTCAGGAAAACTTAAGAGGCTGCAGGAATGATTTAGCGTCTCTGTTTGGGTTATAATGAGACAACACATACATGTGGCTGATTTTGATAGGATATCTAACTCCACAGCTCCAATCAAATCAAATCAAATCAAATTGCTAATACTTTGTTATACATCAATTGTCTTATTATATCATTTCCTCAAACAGAGAAATACATTTGTATTAGCACTGAATGCTACTTCTTTATGATTTCTAAAACAGCAGAGTCAACAAATGGGTATACTGTGATGATCGTATGTAACGACAATGCCCAGATACACTTAAACATGGCTGAATGGAGAAATGTGCTGTAATGTGTGTGTCTATAATTACTTTTGCTTTCACCAGAAAAGAAAATTATTGGTTATTTTTAAATTTTTCAGATGTTATTTTCTAATTAAAGCAATGAATACTGAGTCACACTGTAAATATGTGACCGCCCATCTCCATATTTACTTGAAATATAAGCCAAGGACTGAGATGGAAAAGGACATGGTGTTTAATGTGTTCTGCACATGCTAATGCAGTATCTAATTTATGTTTGCACATAACTTAACAAAGATGAAATACGACTTGGGGCTTCAGGGAAGTTACTCAAATGTCAAATGTTTAAAAATAGTGTTAACATTCTGTGTGTTTCATCTGAAAAATCACCCAGAGCCAGCTCCAGTTTTGTAATAACCCCACAAATGAAACTGGACATGAGCTCCATCTTCAAAATGTAGATAACCTCAACTGACAGGTGAAACCTCAGAGCTCAGAGGACACACTGCTGTGTATAGGGGTTTAATTGCAACAGTTTATTTATTTAAATCTGTTAAAGGACACAACGTACTGTAGGATTTACCATTAGGTATCTATATGACGATTAGCTTAAGAGATGCAGATCAGGACAGTACCCAGAATTCTCTGTGAAGTTTTTAAGGACTTGTATGTGTTTAAAGTGGGAATCAGTTGCTCAGTAAGGCCACATCCTCCCTCACAATGCAGACTAATGAATGTGTTGTTTAATACTACAAAGATTATTGGGCTGATCCTTTTGCAAGACTGCAGCTGGTTATACTGAGATTCCAACCACAGTCTGAGGTTCAAGCTCAAAATCCCCGTGACGTGTCTAAAATATCAAGTAGCTGTAATTGTGCATATTTGCATTGATGGACTTGCTGTTATTTCACTTGGATGATATGCAGGATATGTCGTTTGGGAGATATTAACTCCTCACCCCACTCTATCTCTTCCCGTTTCTCCTCCAGTCCTCCTTTTCTGATTCTCCCTCCCCCTTTCATCTCTCATCTGCAGTTCTCGGCTGATCTGCCATCTTTAAAGTCACTCTGGATCACTGAGACTGTTGCTCACTCAGCAGCTATGGTTGAGCTTATCCTTACAGTCTGGTGCATTATAGAAGCCATGTAAGTGTGTGCGATACCTATAGCTTTACTCATATACTCTCTATGACAGATTTATAGAGTGCAAAATATGAAAGATCGCTATCAAATGGAAACATGAAGACAGCGTTTTCCTTTATAAGATTAAAATTGTGAAAACCTTTGTTATCTATAATGGGAAAAGCAGAGAGACTTTATTTTACTTATCACTACAGAAAGTCAACATGTCTGGTTTTATTTGTCTAGACACTGGTAACATACAGGCCTGAATACTTTCAAAAATCTGATGTAGAGCAATCCAAACAAGATAGGCTCTTTTCTTCTAATCAGTGCCTTGATTGTTATCGATCTTCTCTCCAATCTGCAAACAGAAGTCCAGGAGTATTTTTATCATTTCAAAGTGGAGAAGCTTCTCTCCTGTGACTGTGTTGGTTCAGGAGAAGCGGTTTGATTTTTTTTCTTTTTCTTTTAATGTATCTATGTATTTATTTATTTAGTGTCAATAATTTGCCTTCTGACTAGTTGGAATGAGGCAAGAGCAGACACAAATGCGATTTCACACGGCTGTGGGTTTATTAAAGTGATGGACATCATCACAATCAATAATGAATACGAAAAAAATCTTAGAGCTCCTGTAAATTTTCTAAAGTGAAGCGAGTTCGCTTTATAATGAGAGCTATTTTGCAGCCAACTGATACTTAAAAATCAGGTCATTGTTTGAAATATGTCTTTGACCTTGTTATAAGAGTACACTGCAGCAGCAGCAGACGCGTGTTAAACTGTGATGACCCTTGGACTTTGCTGTCAGTTCTTTTCTTTGTCTGCCCACGTCTCAGGTGCCTGGTGGGCAGGGCAGGGATCCTGTAATCCTTCTTTTGATTTTGTTTTCCTGCACCACACAGCGCTCACCCACTACGTCCAATCTCATGCGCATCTCCCAACCCTGAATCCACACTGATCCTCATGCATCATGTATTTTCTTTGTTTTTTTGTTTTTTTATTTTTATTTTTATTTTTTATTTTTTTTAGGGGGGGGTCGTATTTAATCAGTCTCAGTGTTTCTTTGCTTTTTTTTTGTTTTCATAAATTATTTTTGTTCATTGCATTGGACTTGAAAGCCAAATGACAAAGCACTCCAATGATTTGGGTCAAGTTGTGTCAAAATGCCACTTTTTTATTGTGCAGGTGGATAATATGTTATCTATAACCCGATGCCCTTAGTGAAAATGACAGTCATTAAAGATAATGATCGTCAATCTATCAATCACAGTTGACAGTAATTAGCACACTTTATCCAGTCCTGTGAACCCTCAGCAATTAGTTGGTGTTTTACAAGAATGTGTAATGTCTGTCTGCAGGCCTTTCTGAACATCAAACAAGTTGGGTTTTACTTCTGATAAATTATATAAGACACGATTCTTCTCCTCTCGGGCATATCAGTTCAAAAGAATCTTCTGTACAATACCCCGCACTCATCATTTTATAAGACATGAACTCTATATGAAAAATCAATAACAAGGCAACATAAGTCTACCTAATATACTTTATATATAAGACTTCTTGTTTGGCTCAGTTTTGCCCTTTCTTGTTTGTTTTCAGTTTCTCTCTGGCAGAGCTGAGGCCAGGATACGCTTGAGTGTTTTTGAGGGCACTGACCTGTCCGCCTTCACTCCACTTCCTGCCAACGAACAATGTGTCACTTGGACATGTTATTTACCAGACTTTTGCTGTTCTTTAACGCAACACTAGAGCGAGACATCCCATGGATGAAAAGAGTGTTTTCAAATCATCTGTATCCCTAAAAGAGACATGACAGCAAGGGGTAATCTATGGTGCCTGTCAGGGATTTGCCAAAAAATAACACAGAATAAATATCTCGTGGTCTTTCTACATAATGAAGTGTTATTGTTACTGCCTGCACCCATGTAAGTTAACCTCCAAATAATTTGCTGTAGATACCAAAAGAAAACACTGTGTTCATAATCAGAACTGCAGTAATGCTATATTTGTTGTGTGCAGGCATAACTTTCCTACTTCTCAGTATTTTTTGCGTCAAAGATTATGTAGTAAAATACTTTTCTTCTGGTCATTTCAAAGTTTCAATGACCAAGAAACACTAAAGGAACAACTCAAATGGATTCATTTATGCTGATACGAAAAACGAAAGGTTTTCATAGGATTCGATGCAGGAATTTGAGCCACTCTTTTTTACACCGGTGTTTCATTTCAGGTACTGTGGCTGCATAACTTGCTCAAATAATCACCCCTTCACCGCTCTGCTGAACAGCTGGTTTGGGTTGCTTGCGCTGATATGCTGTGTTTGGTTTTCTGTATATATGATGGTGTGCACTATGGCCAAACATCACTACTTTGGTCTCATATGTCCAAAGGCCATTGTTCTACAAGTCTTGTGGTTTGTTCAGATGTTCAGAACTTTGCAAACCTAAGCTATGCTGTAACCCATCACCCCACTATGCTCTCGCGCTGCAGGCTTACTTGTTGTTCCTAGAGTACATAAAAGTAGAATGGGAGGCAGAGCCTTCAGTTTTCAGGCCCATCTTCTGTGTAATAAGCTTCCAGTTTGGATTCAGACACAGACGCTCTCTCTACTTTTTAGGCTTAACTTCTCTTTTTGCTAAAACAGATAATTAGGTCTGGATCAGGTGACCCTGAATCCTCCCTTAATTATGCTGCAATAGGTGTGGGGTGCTGGGGGATTCCCATGATGCACTGAGTATTTCTTCTTCAGGGACCTTTCTCACTCACTGTGTGTTAATAAATTTCTCTGCATTGAATCATTGCTTGTTATTAATATCTGTCTCTCTTCCACAGCATGTCTTCTGTCTTGTCTTCCTCCTCTCTCCCCAACTGGTCGCGACAGATGGCCGCCCCTCCCTGAGCTTGGTTCTGCTGGAGGTTTATTGTTAAAAGGGAGTTTTTCCTTCCCACTGTCACCAAAGTGCTTGCTAATATGGGGTCATATGATTGCTGGGTTTTCTCTGTATGTATAATTGTCGGGTCTACCTTACAATATAAAGCCCCCTTAGGCAACTGTTGATGTGATTTGTCGTTGCATAAATAAAATAAAATTGAACTGAATTTTAGCGAGATGGCGCTTTCTCTTGAAAACTCTTCCAAAGTCATATTTATTCACTGTTTTTCAAATTGTACAACCATGAACTCAAACATGTAGTCTTGACTACTGAGCTCTATAAATTTGGAGATGTAGTTCTTGGGGTTTTTGGAAATTCCCTGCCCGTTCTCTAGTCTGATCTTGGGGTAAATTTGCCGGAATGTCCATTCCTTGGAAGGTTTTAATATTGTGTTATGCCTCTTAATTTCTATGTAAACAGTAAGGATCTACTTTTTCACAGGACTGCATAGAGCCTGGAAAATGTTCTTTTTAACATGACTATACATGTAGAGGGCAGCACAGTGGTGTGGTGGTAAGCACGCTTGCCTCACAGCAAGAAGGTCCTGAGTTTGACTTCACCACCTGGCTGTGGCCTTTCCGTGTGGAGTTTGTACTTTAGAGGTGTTGAAATGTAAATAAAAATAAAATATCGCATGGAGTTGTTACTCAAAAAAGATGCTTCTTTAGCATTTCCCCCCAGCTTATATCTGTAAGGTGAAAAATATCTCCACTAATGAACATAAAGGAGTTTTTATGGCCCATTTACTAGGTACTAATTCGGAAAAAAACCTGAATGAGTGGGAGGCTAACTGAGGAGTTTAAAATATTACTTGAATAAAAAGAAGATGAAAGCAGAGATGCTTCACTGTTGCTAATTTTGCTGGTCAATTAAACTCAATCATTACCATTAGCCTCCAGAAATCATAAATTCAAATAATGATTAATGTAGTTTGAAAGTAGGGATTATAGTTACACAGAAGAAATATTTATTACAACTAGCATCAGCAGATTTCTCCTTCAGTGGCTAAAACAAGCCTATATTAATCTCTTTGCACTGAAACTGACCTCTTATGCTGAATTTCTATACATGACAGTCTCTTTCTATTTACACTGAAGAATAAACAATATATGTTTTATGGATTTCCATTCAATAACATACACGTTCATGTTTAATCAGAGAAAAAACACAAGCTCTCCGGATTGCAGCTTGGAAACTTGTTAGAATGTCAGCCAACCATTCCTAGTATGTAAATTAGCATAGGGCCAGGAAGCCTAGCATGAGGAATTGTCAGTATCAAGGCCTCTTTTTTGATCCCTGACCTCAGTGGGGCCACTCAGTGCATAACAAAGTGACCCGTGTGCTTCATTCACACCCTTGCAGCACTCTCTGTCCTCTCAACATCTGATTTAGGTGAAGATATACAGTTTGAAAAAATGAAAAAAAAAAATCTACCAAACACACACCTAACAGATAAATTCATCATGCGCGCTGCAAGTCGCACCACTTGTGCAATCAGAAGTGTGAAGCCAGTGCAAATGAGCAGCTTGTGTGTGGCTGGTGTGCAGTTACAGAGCTGCAATCTGAATCTTACAGCAGAGGCTTGTGATTGTTCCTTTAGGACAGTTTGTGTGCCATAAATATTCAGGATCACTTTCAGTGTATCTGCACCTACCAGATATTTGTTTAACCAAGACCAGACTCTTTATTTCTATACTTGTGCATTAAGAAAGCTTATTTGACCAAAATCCTAGTTATGCATTTTTGCATGTTTTTCTTCTTCTTCATTAAGCTAAATTATAAGGCAGTGTCTTTGGACCCAGAGTGTTTGGCTCAAACTCTCATTCAACTTGAGACTTTTTCATTCACACCAAATGGAGTGTTGGTTTGGTGTAAAGACTTTGGAGTGCATGCACAATTACTCCAGGCTGTCCCATTTTCTGAACATGTTAAATACTGATGATAAAACTGCCAGGGAGTATGCCAGTGCTTGTTTGTTTTTCGGATATGTTTCTCGAGGCTCTTGCACAACAGCCAGGTTTCCTGAGGCTCCAGAAAAAAATCCATCTCGCTGCCAAGTTGAACCTGTGTGACTTTAAGGGTTTGTGGTCATCCCAGTCTGAAACACTGGTGAATGAGATTTATACTATATCAGTAAACTGGTGCTCTTACATTTAGATGAATACATAAATGAACATATAAATGAACAGTTTGATACATTACAATCAGTGGCGGTCCGAGCTTGTTTGGTGCCCTGGGCGAACCCCCCCACACACACACACATAAAACATATAAAGGATTGTACATTAACATAAAACTGTTGTCGGGACCATACTGAATTTCACCAGAGAAACATAAACACACACATATGAAGAGAGAGAGAGTATGCAGACAGTTACCAAACAGCCATCATAATTTGTCATACAATGAGAACAGGACAAATCAACAATTGACAATGACTAATTAATATTAAAATCTGTAACACAATGTGTCTTTTGCTCGTTCCTCCTTCTCTTCTTTTCTCTTTTTTCTAAAGTGAGCACCTGATGGCTTTGAACTTTTCTTGTCCATCTTTCTTTGGTTTTAATTTTGCACTCCAGTATGAACACAAATCCCCCAACCCGAGAATCACCACAACAAAACCTAATAGACCTACACCTTAGTTCACAGATTTGCTTTGTCTAGGGTTTATTTCTGGGATTTCGCACAACCCAGGATTCAAATCATGAATACATAATGGGCTTGGATTGACAATATTATGAATCAAATGTGCTCTATTTGGAAGCAGCCGCCCCCCCTTTTTTTGACGGGTTGTGTGTGAGACTTTAAATCATCAAACTGTAAGTTATAAATTTTAAATTGTTATTGATCCCTTTACCCCGAGTCCTAAAGTCTATATTTATTTTCTTACTCTTCTTATATTTATTGTTTGTTTTCTTGCACTGCTGTAACTGAAGCCTCGTCGTCTCGTCTCTCTATATACTTGACTGTATGTAGCGGAGATGACAATAAAGTTTACTTTGACTTCAGCAGCGAGCAGGCGCACCGAGGGCTCTCGCGCTCACTTTATAGAATTGCGAAAAAACATCGGTGCAAATTATAAGTCTGTATCATAATGTCTGGTGTTTTCGTGTTTGTTGGTTTGTTTTGATCTTGTTTTATTTTGCGAGTTGGTTATTAGATGCTGCTCCAGCCAGCCAGAGACTCCCCCGCCGCCCCGCCCTCTCCTCCCTGTGCCGCAAGCAGCAGGCGCACCTTGCAAACGGAGGGCGCCCTTACTCCCAGCAAATGGGCGATAGAAAACCGATCTGTGCCTGTACCATTCCCAATATGCGCTGGCATGATGTTGGGGCAGCATGAGTACGAGCAATTTTTATTTATTTATTTATTTATTTATTTTTGCCGATGCCCGTGATGCCGCCCCCCACCACGATGCCGCCCCGTATCAAAAACCGCTACTGAATACAATGTAGCTGTACTAATCTATTGGTTATTAAACACTAGGCTTCAATCATCATATCTCCTATAGACATATTTTTATCACTACAGCCATGATTTGCCATTTGTCACTGTTTTACAGCAGCATCCTAAACTCTTCAAGGACGGCACATCTATATGTGCCATTGCCAAAAAATTTGCTGCATCACCCAACATCAAGAGCATAAAGAAATTTCCAAGAGACAGGCAGCTACTCTAGGAGACCTGGACAAGGATTTAAAAGGTCTTTAACCCAGCAGCGGGACCGGTAACTGCTCCTTTTTCCAAGGAGGAATAGGATGAGCACTGCCAGATGCTTACAAAATAACCCCAGCAAGACAGTGGTGTGAATGTCTCTGACTAAGCAATTAGAACCAAATTTGATAAGGGTGGCCTGAAGGTACGGCATTCCTTAGTGGGGTCTGTGCGCACTGCCCGACACCATGGAGCCTGACTGACATTTGCCACAGAACACCAGAAATAGCAGGTTCACTACTAACACTCGTTGTTTTTCAAGGGTTCACCCTGTGACAGATGTGAAAGGGTCTGAGAACATTGAGAACATTATGTTGCCTTTAACATTATTTTGCATGACTGGTTTAACAGTGGGTCAGGGAATATCAGTGGAGGGACACACAAAACTCTACAGGCTAGGTAACTGGCCTGACTCCCATTAGGTTTTGGGATGAAATCCTTGGACCCATTGTCAAGCCCTGCGCTGGTCCAGTGGGTCCTGGGTTTCTCCTGCTGCATAACAATGCTCAGCCTCATGTGGTGAGAGTATGCAGGCAGTTCCTGGAGGATGAGGGAATTGATAGTATTAACTGGCCCACACGCTCACCTGGCCTAAATCCAACAGCGATTTTACAAACTACTGACTGCCATTCTGGCAAATGCAAAGGAAAAGACATATAGTGAGGTGGCTGGACACTAAGAAACAAGAAAATGACTTATATCAGTTGGCTAGGTAAAGAGATTGAGCTGGAAAGGCCCCACAGCAGGTTAGGGTGATTAAAGAATGAAAGATAGATGTGAAAATGTACTAACAAGTGAAAAGACGGTGGAAGGAGTGCTCTGAATGAGATAAAGGAGGACAGATAGTGAATATGAAAGTGCAGAGGATTAGTAAGGAGGACGTAAACGCAACTATGAAGAGGATGAGGAGTGGAAAGGCAGCTGGTCCAGGTGACAAACCTGTGGAGGGATGGAGATGTCTTGGGAAAATGCCGTTGATGTTTTAACCAGATTGCTCAACACAGTCTTGGAGAGAGAGGATGTGTGAGGAATGAATAGATGTACTTGTACTGATTTCCGTGAACAAAGGTGATGTGCACAGTTGTAGTAACTACAGAGGGATAAGGTTGATGAGCCATACCATGAAGCTATGGGAACAGATGCTGAAGGTAGGCTGAAAAAGAGGTGAGAATAAGCTGCAGTATGGCTTCATGCTGAGAAAGAGCACTAGAGATGTTGTATTTGCTTTAAGCGTGTTGATGGAGAGGTACAGAGCAGGTCGGAGTGTTTTTGTGGATTTAGAGAAAGCATATGGCAGGGTACTGACTGTGGTTCTACATGTATGTGAGGCTGGTGCATGATATGTGGACAGTGGTGGGATGTGCAGTAGGACTAACAGGTGGACTCAAAGTGGGGGTGTGATTTCATCAGGGATTGGTTCTGAGCCCCTTCTTGTTTGCAGTAGACGGGCAAATGGTAAATAGATTGGTTCTTGCATAGCACTGTTCTACTTTACTTAAGCACTCAAAGCACATATTAGATCAAGCAGCAAGAGAAAAGACATCACATGCATGTTAGGCTAACTGGTGATTCTAAATTGGCCATAGGTGAGTGTGCATGATTGTCTGTCTCTCTATGTTAGCTTTGTGACCTGCTTGTGAACACTAAGATAGGCTCTGACACAACCGCTATCATGCACTGGATAAGCAGAAGAAAATGGTTGGATCAAAAGAGCATAAAAATATATTAAACAAAAGAAAAAAGAAGTATTTTAAGTGCATGAGTGCAATTGCCACAGATGCAAACCTACACTTAACAGTGTAGTGTAGAACAATCACCTTTACTGCATTTTTAGCGCTAACTGTGTCTATGAGTGTCTCTAAGCATCCATCCAACTGATTTAATCCTCAGACTGTCTGGAACTGACTGCTGCTGAACATGAAATTTCTAAGTAATTGCAGGAAAACAGAAAAATCCCAGAACATATACACTACTGTACTATCAGGAAATGATTTGAATTTTTCTTGACATTGATATTACAATCACACGCTTCATGGCAGGTTGTCTGAAAAATTTCTGAGGGAAGCCTGAAGCATAAATATTCTTTTAACACTAAAGATCAATTGTCTCCAATGATCAAAAACTACAGTGCTGAGCTGATTCCCTTTGAAGTTTAAGGCAGCACGGCTGAAGGCTCCTGATTTCAAACATTGCTGATTCAGTGGCATTTCGTAACCTCTGCAGTACATTATCACACACTTATCTATTCTGAATAATACAAGGATGGCATAGTAGAAACACTATCTTGATCAGTCTAATGCAGCATGTTATGCAGCATATAATATATACAGTTAGGTGCATAAATTTTTGGATACATATCACATTTATTGCTGCACATATTGATAGTGGATTTTAAACTAGTTTAAACTATTCGGGTTGTTTTTACAGTGTGCTTTTTATTCATTACTGGACAAACAGGTTAAATCCATGGAGGCCTCACCTTGCATCTCACAGGATTTAAAGGATCCATCTTGGTGCCAGATACCCCAGGGCACCTTCAGTCCATGCCTCAAGCCAGTCAGAGTTATTTTGGCAGCAGAAGAATATTAGGCAGATGATCATAATGTTACCCTACATTAGAAAGAAACCCCAACAATCAGATGACTGCCTGTAAGCAAGCACCTGGGAAAGAAAAAACTCCCTTTAATAGCAAGAAACCTCTGGCAGAACCAGGCTCAGGGAGGGGTAAGCATCTGCTGTGATGGGTTGGGGGTGAGGTGAAAGAAAAGGGAACAGAGAGAGAACTATGGGAGCTACAGCCAAAGTTGAACACTTACTGCTTAAATATAATAGTGATGTCTGTAATGTAATGCACTGTAATATGTGGCTTTATTTTAAACAAAAACAAAGAAACAAACAACACAAAACTGTATAAAGAGATGAGTGAATCATGGGAAGTCCCTCAGCAGCCTAAGCCTACTGCAGTATAACTGAGGGATGGTTCAGGGTCACCCGATCCAGTTTTAACTATAAGCTTTATCAAAAAGAAAAGCTCTAACCCTAATCCTAAACTGTAGAAAGCATCACGAATCCAAACTTGGAGCTGATTAGTTAGTTTTTAAAAAAAAAATTAGTTTAAAAAAAGGCAGCACGGTGGCACAGTGGTTAGCACTGTTGCCGCACAGCAAGAAGGTCCTGAGTTCAATTCCACCATCAGGCCGGGGTCTTTCTGTGTGGAGTTTGCATGTTCTCCCCATGTTTGCGTGGGTTCCCTCCGGGTACTCCGGCTTCCTCCCACCGTCCAAAGACATGCAGCTTGTGGGGATAGGTTAATTGGATAATCCAAATTGTCACTAGGTGTGAATGTGCGAATGAATGTGAGTGCAAATGGTTGTCTGTCCTTGTGTGTTAGCCCTGCGACAGACTGGCGACCTGTCCAGGGTGTACCCCGCCTCTCACCCCATGACAGCTGGGATAGGCTCCAGTGCCCCCCGCGACCCTGAAAAGGATAAGCGGAAGCGAATGGATGGATAGTTTAAAAAAAACTGTGCAAAAAATAGTTTTCTTGTTTGTTTATCAAATAGTGCCTTCTAGGCTTCATAAGATTTGTCTGGTGTCCCTTTTTCATATTATGTGTCAACAGTGCAATGTCAGCATTTCAGTTCATAGCACCTCATTATACTGAAATCAAACTTGGTGTGCTGAAAAATGACAAGCCAGCTCACGGTCACTAAATGGGGAAAATGCAGCAGCAGTCACTTTAAAAGCTGGACGGGACAGTGCATTACAGCGTGAAATATTCGTAGTATTTTGCGATAATCGGTACCAAACTGCAGCTCTGTGTTGAAATGCATCTCCTGTCGACTTAACATGGTCTCTCTCTTTGGATGCTCATCAGACTCTCTGTGCAGCAATATGTGTGACCTTTACATGATGGACCATGTGGGGCCACGGTTCTGACATATCGTTTTGTCTTGGGAGTATTTGGCAAAGAGGCTCAACTCTCCTCAGTGCAAGAAAGCATGACAGAGTTCTGGAGTTTTTGAAAGGCCACTATCCATTTTCAGAACATTTAACAAGCAATTAGGACACACTGCTATTGCTTGGCCCCATGAATCATATCTCCTCAACCACATCATACCCCTTTATTTGCTCTAATGTGTTTTTAGCTTGAGGAAAAAACATTGAGTTGTCTTAGTGATAAAACAGAGTTGAGTTTATGCTTGCCAGTTCTACTTCTCTAAGTTCTGTAAGTGCACCATGATGAACTTCAGCGGAAACTGTACCCTCTACATGCACACTGTTCTGTTAGTTAAGTGGGAAAGTATTGTTGCAAACATGATGTGCATAACATATTGAAGTACTTTTTTGATGTTGACATAAAAATGATAAGAAATAACAAATTCGTTTTAATGACCAAATTCATTATTAAATAGCACTACAAAGTTCACTAACTGTTATATAATTTCTTTATTCAGTGTTTTTTATTCAGTTTTAATTCTGCCAGAATTATACAGTAAAATGATCCTCTAACAAGAAAAAGAAATAGCTCAAATTTAGTCAGTAACATAAAACTCACCCTCAAATTATCTCTTTTTTGGAAACTTTCTGTGACGTGAAAACCATGAATTCTATTAAGGTGGGGAAAAAACTGTATCAAAAAGTTTTTGGAGCATAGTTGACTCTAGCTTTAACTACTGGAATCATACTTTGGTATTAAGACTTGAATAGTCCTTGAATTTTGATATGTCATCATTTTTTTTTTATTTCAGTTCTTGCTGCTGAGTGAAGCACACATGTCATTCATTTTGAGAGAAAGAAAAATGCATTCGGAAACCTTCAGCATGAGCTCCTTGAAGACGTTTGGAAGCGTTGGCGTGTTTTAAAGAAACAGACATTCACTTCAAAGTCAAGCATTGATTTCTGGCTGTGTTAAAGCACCAACATGACTTCTAGAAAGAGAAAAAAAATCTGCAGCAAATAGAACTGCACTTACTTGTTCTTGACACTTTGTGGTAAGTCACTCCTCAACACTTACAGATAACACAATATTTATATAAGAGCAACTGCAGAGCAAACATGATAAAATAAATAAATTCTCTGCTTCAGTCTCAGAGAAAATCCAGTACAAAACTCTTCAGTACAAGCTCTGTTTTCTGTTAAATATTTACATGCTGGGGAGTCGAAAAAGGTCCTGAAACTCATGATTACAAATTGAACTCTCATCTCAGAGTTGTTTCATCACCTTCTGTTACTATCCAAATAGTACGGCCATTAATAGAGGAGATTCTTGCCACGCTTTTCTGTCTTTTTGTGTACAACCAATGTTTTATTCAACTGAATCGTCTTACACAACTTTGATACTATAATACAAAGGCTGACAATTGCAGTGGAGCTCACTGAAAGTCCCAGTTATGTCAGCAAACATTAATCCTCATACATTTCGAACCCATGTAGAGTAACTTGTCATGCATTTCACATTGATTCTTTGTTGCTTGCATATAGCTGTAAAGCGCCTCTGCCAGCTACAAGCCATTAAGCTGCACCCATTTCACAGGCAGAGAGAACAGATGAGCCTTGTTATGTCTTTACCTTCTCTCTCAAGATTTCGAGGGTGTGTTTGAAATCATTCAGACTTAAATAACTGTACTTCCACACGAGGAGAACTGATGAAATCTGACATTAAATGGGTGATTTTCTCTCATTTGCAGAGAAGATTGTTGTTTTAAGTGTGCATTAACATATCATTTTAAGCTCTTAGCACGTAGTGTTGAAAAAATGCCAAAATGAGGCATGCATTAACACACACTACCCGTGTCTTCTTTGGGTCTGTTCTAATATTGCCAAAGTTTAAATGCTTTCTATAAAATCAATAACTGTGCTGGAATAAGCAATGGATTGCAGAAAATCCTAGATGCATGAATTAATAAAACCATAAACATCCACATTAATCATATTCAGTCTTTAGAAGCACCAGACTTGTTTAATGATCAAAATACTTAAATCTTCAGGTTATCTGTCTATGATGAGCTGAAGAAAGTCTCATCTCGCTATAACTTCAACCACTTCTAATTGAAAAAGTCTCTGTGTGCCATAGCTTAATTAATTTTAATTCTCCTTTTCTTTATTTTTAGCCCTTATCTACGTACTACACTTAAAATCAATTATATATTTTTTAAATGGTCTCTGTGACCATTTCTTTGATGTATTTTTGTGTCTTAGTGAGCTGTTGTTCAAAGCAGTCATAATGTTTGAAAGTTGCTATTGATATAAACTTACTTTGGATGGCTGTAGCTTTCTGTTTGTGCCAAGTTTGTCATCTTTGAGGTTGTGTGCTTAATGTTAGAAATTTCTGATGAAAAGATCAATACTTCTTTCATATCTGTATTTTACAAATTCATAATAAAAATATGAATAATATTAATAAATGTCTGGCTTGCAGCTCCTCGTTAGCCCTGCTATTAGCACATTTTCTCTATGTAACCCAAGTGTAAAAACAATAATTTTAGCTATTGTCACTGAGTAATGTTTCTGGGCTTATACCATGAATCAAGTTTAACATACCTGTAATATCTGAAATATAATTACAATTGCTATTCTATTAAATTAATTAAATATGTTCATTAGTTTCTGTAAAACTGTTTTGGCCTTTTTCTTTCATCTGCAACCCAAGAAAACATAAAAATGGCAGCAATTAAAAGATGTGGGTGCCTTGTTTTAGGATGATGTCACTGTATTAAGGTTTATAGAACAATATTGCTTTAAACAGGAAAAAAGCATGAATAATGTTGCTGCTTAAAAGTTCTGTTTGTTGATTGAGGCTCAACAGAGAAAGACAAAAACTGTAGAATATCTTTCAAATGTATACACTCACTTACTGCCTGCTCACTGACATCCAGCGGCTTTTCCAGGAACGGACACTATTTTCCAGAGAACTGATTGCTCTGTAGGTGGTGATTTCATACCCCTTGATCTCTTATCTACAGTATTACCTGCTCCTGAGTAGGTCTGCTGTGCAAGTTACCACTTCTTACCTCAGTAAGAAGTGAAACACCTTTGTAACCTTACGTTTTCTCAAATCCTGTTTATAATGCTGTGTTTCTTTTACCTCAGAAGTCGGATGTAGGAGCTGCGAGTAACGTCACTCCCAAATTGTTCACTTTTGAGAAGAATAGCAAAGAAAAGAAAAAATACAGATTTGTTTTGCTCCCTAGCAAGGTGAAGCCATTCATGCGTCACTAGAAATACAATGCCTCTTCTTTTTTTTTTAACAGATGCTGTATAGAGCCTTCTTGGAACTTTGGACTTTTTTCAGTTCAGTTCAATTCAAATTAGTTTCATTTACATAGCACCAAATCACAACGACAATCACCTTAAGGTGTTTTAAATTGTAAATAACGATCCTACAATAACACAGAAAAAACCACAACAATCAGACTAACCCCTCCAAGCAAGAGCTTGGCGACGATGGGAAGGAAAAACTCCCTTTTAACAGGAAGGAACCTCAGCAAGAAACCGCACAACCAGGATCAGGGGAGGGGAGGCATCTGCTGCGACCAGGTGGGGTTGAGGGGAAAGACAATGTGGACGAGACGCAGAGATTAATAACAACTAATAATTAAATGCAAAGTGATGTATAACCAAAGTGAAAGCAGAGAGTGAAAAGATGTGAATGAAGAAGAACTGCTCAGTGCATCATGGGAAGCCCCCAGCTGTGCAGGCCTATTGGAGCATTAGTAAGGGAGGGCAGAAGAAAGTCTGAAAACTGAAGGCTCAAGCTTGTCTACTGTTTACATGCACTGCGGCCATCTTGGATGGTGATGTTGGAGATGTGCGACTTCTCCAAATTGGGACTTGGAAGTCTGGATTTCCAATTTCAAAGCAGCAGTAGTGCAGACCTCAGTGAGTTCTGTTTGTCAATCAGACAATCCTTAATTTGTCCCTAAATATGTGACACAGAGTGTAATACTTTGTTTGTCATGACCATTGTATGTGCGCGGTTTTAATTCATTATGTCTCTAGATCTATTTTAAATAACCCTGTTTGTCTGTTAGTTGTCTTCAGTGTTTTTTGGTACATCTTAGTTTTTCTTTGCATCTTTGACCTGTCCCTGCCTCTGTGATACCCTGATTATTTAAACCTGCTCCTAATTACCTTGGTATATTTACCCATTTATTTTCTTCTGTGTCCTTAGTTTGTTTTTCTCTCTCTCACCATTTAGTTGTTTTTAAGTCTGTCTTATCCTTTTTTTTTAAATCTTCAATTTGCTTTAAACTTGTATTTTTTTATTATTCCTTTCCTCTTTGTCTCAGCATCTACATTTATGTCCTTACACTGAACTACATAAAAAGCAGAATAGTTTGAAATCCAGATAGATGCCTCTCTCTCTTAAAAAAATAAAAAATCTTAAAACCAGTGAAAAACATTGATGCCCATTCTCCTTTGCATAAAGAAATATACTGCGCAGTCAAACAATCAAAGGCTATGAGGAAGAGTAATCGGGGCAGAGAGCTGGTTGGAGTGAGCAGCAAATATCTTAAAATATTTAATATGTGGGTTGGGGGTTGAGGGTTGCTGAAAGGCGAGACGGTAAAAGATAAGAGAAGGAGTTGGACTGAAACTGACTGAATGAGCCCATTTTCTCTGAAAGCATGAAAGTAATGACACAATGGAAATGCTTTAATAAGTCACATTACGCTAAAGCAGAGCCAGTGTGATTGCAAAAACCTTTGCTACAATCTAAGCTAATTTCTCCCTAGAATTCATCCCAGGCAGACAGAGGCAATCTCAGTGGCTTTGCATTTGCTCTGATTATTGTCTCCTGTTCTCCAAAGTAAGGCCATTAGTTCCACAATTACAGAGAGTTATATTCAAAAATGATTCCCCATTCCCCCCCCCCTAAAATGCCTACACATTAAGGGTCAATGAGGCATTATATCAACAGAGCACGTCCTCATCCATGTTTATGACACTGATGGCATTTTGCTCATACCCTGAAAACAATCATGGCAGCTTTATAGTTCCATTTCATTAGAGATGCCTTCATAAATCTCAACCTTACATTAATAATTATGTCTGAACAAGCAGCACAAATATGCAGTATCATTCAAACAAGTCAAACACAAGTATAATTCTTATAATTTGTAATTGTAGTATAGAGACTAAGAGTTTAAATAGTGTATAGTTGTGCAAGCATTGTACTCATAGTGGGAGCAGAAGTGGTTGGGAGCGTTTGATAGATCACCTGATAGTGGGTGAGATATGTAAAGGAGCAAGTAAAAATGCTGTCCTCAAAGTTGTTGTTTTAGAAGCAGGAAAAATGGGCATGCATGAGGATTTAAACAAATTTAACAAGGATGGAACAACGGTGGTCCAGCAACAGACTCATGGGTGGCCAAGGCTCACTGATGCATATGGAGATTGCAGACTGGCCCCTGTGGTCTGATCCAACAGATGAGCTTCTGTGGCTCAAATTGCAGAAACATTTAATGCTGGTTATCAGAGAACATTATTTGAATGCACAGTCCAGAGCAGTTTGTTGTGCATGGGGCTACACAGCCACAGACCAGTTATGGTACCCATGCTCACCCCTGTCCAGCACCTAAAGCTCCAACAGTGAGCATCAGAACAGGACTATGGAGCAATGGAAGAAGGTTGCCTGGTCTGATTAATCATGGTTTTTTTTCATGTCTTTGGCAAGTACTACCTACCTAAACCAGACCACGTGGACTCTTTCATGGAATGGCTGTGACCTCTTTCAGCAGGATAATGTACCCTGCCACAAAGCTAAAGTGATCCAGGAATGGTTTGAGGTGCACAACAACACGTTTGAGGTGTTGACTTGACCTCCAAATTTCCAAGATCTCAGTCTGATTGAGCATCTAAAGGGATATGCTGGTCAAACAAGTCTGAGACCCATGGAGACCCAACCTCACAACTTACAGGACTGAAAGAATCTACTGCTAACATCTTGGTTCCAAATATCACAACACACCTTCAGGGGTCTAGTGGAGTCCATGCCTCCACTGGTCAGGCGTGTTTGGCAGCAAAACCAACGCAATATTATCGCAGATGGTCATAAGTTTATGCTTGGTATGCTTTTATCATATTCCAAAAGTATGAAAAAAGAAAAGGCACTATATAAATTATCATGCAATTCATACATTATATATTAGGACATAATAAAAATCATCTGGTCTTTAGCATGTCTTAAAATTACTTGAATACAATCTCTGATGAACACAAAGCACATGGCATATTACACACAGTCATTATTTATTGTACTAGGTGTATGTGAGAAATTATTGGCCAGCAGTAACAGTATTGAGATTACTAGTTCAGATGTTCTTTTTTTTTTTTTTTTTTTTTTTTTTTTTTTTTTTTTTTACTGGGAGTTAAGTTTATGTTTTTTTAAAATGATATTTTATTCATTTTCACCACCTGCTCAGTCTAAAAAAGTTTTCCGAAACTATGAGCTTCTTGTAACTGAGGCTGATGGGCTCTGGGATTTAGTAAGAAGAAGAAAAGCAGTGGAAGTTTGGGTCAGTGGTGGTCATTTGGCTGAGCTCCTTTTTTTTTGCTAAGCAATCTTGAACATGCTGCCAGGCACATTCACATAGCTGAAAAAGGTCTTAATTAACTAGTTCCAGACTACATTTATCAGGGATCCTGGAGAGTCAGTCTGTTATCATTGCGTACCTCTGCTTCTCCTTTGGGAGGTCCCTTGGGCACAGTCCTGTACACTGAACTGACTTTGTCTGTGATCCCACTTTTAAATGGAGAGCAGCGGGCAGAGCATATTCCTCTGACAACCCTGAATAGTTGCTCGTCTTCCAAAGCTGCCGCCTCTGTAACAGTTTGTCATGTGTTCTCTCAATGTTTTTATCAAAAAAATTAAAAAATAAATACAAATGGCAGTTTAGTTTTGAGCAGATTATTTGCAAATTTTAAATATTGCATTATATACTGACTTAAAGTACAGATTGTTGCTAAAAGACTGTTTACCAGATCTCTGTAAAGGAGGGGTTCAATGTATTTGGCAAATATGCTTTAGAGATTTTGAATTTCCCCCATTTTGAATTAAGATCAAATTACGATTTTTAACAGTATTGATACCAAGGATTCTATCTTTGTCTCCTCCAGCTGACACAAACTCAGAGATTGACACCTGGTGTGGTTGTATGGTACTGTATCCCATCTCCTTCAAGGTTCAAAAATGTGCATTTCTAGATGTATTGAGTTGCTGCCATGTGATTGGCTTATTAGATATTTGGGTAGCACTTTCTATCACAGCACAGTAATAAAGTGGTAATAGTAGATTAACAAGGAAGAAACACAATTTGATAATGTGGTATATTCTAAATTGTTACCATGCATTTATCAAAGTAGTAACCAAGTAATATCATGGTAACAGTGGTTACAGTTGATTTTATGTAATTGGATAATGAGGGCCCAAGAACTGGGGGTTATAATGTGGAAATACAGCTCGGTAATAAAGTGGTAATAGTAGGGTAACAAGGCCGAAACAATATTGTAATAATGTGGTAATTTCGAAGTTATTGCCACTCAATTAACTGTGGTAGTTTCTGTGTAATAAGCAGGAAACAGACCAGCAAAATGCAGACCTGCCTGTTTCTATTTAATAACATACTAATAACCTAGCAAACTGTAAATGTGTGTGATTATTACCTGGAAGCACAGGCATTCCTGATAAAGTAGCTGGTGAATGTAAATTCAGCACTGAACTAGTACCTATATGCATTTTTGTCTTATTTTTCCAGTAAAAATATCATCCAGAAGAACACTTCTGCAATGCTGTTGGCTGGAATGCAGTAGAGGTAGTTTCTTTTTGGTTGTTTGTTTTTTTCTCTTTCTTTTTAAGGAACATTTCCTTTCAATGATAAAGCCATTGATGGATAAAAATAAATGACCAAATCTTTTAATCAAATAAGCATTTTGCATTTACATTCTCATACTATCACAATTAAGATAATATATATATATATACTTGCATTTGTTTTATGGTATTTAATAATAAGTAATGTTTTAATGATTTGCATTAAAAAATGGGAATAGCTGAGTGATTCAGACATTGGTTTTTGGGTTTTTTCTCAATGTTACCATAAAGTTGATTTCTGTCCTGATATATAATAGTAGTGGTCTTTCATATTTCACAAGAGCAGTGTAATGCAAATCCCTTCTGTGCTTGCATTCGAAACAATATATTCGGTAGCCTCGAGGGTGGCTACCGACTGCAGCGGTCTCCTAGGAGCTGGTACGCATCTTCCACCACTACTGCTTAATTAGTTGAGTGTGTGCCTGGAGACCAGTTCTGCACTTGACCTTTCTGAAGGTAAGGCAAGCAGCACATGTTCAACAGACCAGAGGAAATGAGGTGAGGGGAAAGGTTTTTACATTGGTTAGTGGTGTGTGCATGTACATATAGCAGTTGTGCGTGTGTGGCTATGTTACTCCTCTTTCTCCCAAGAATGTGTAGTGCTCTTAATGGGAAGAATTTCATTAGTGCGGCACAAAAATTTGTCAGTCGCATCAACCATGGTGAAATTGCAGAGACATTTGAAACGTCCTCAGAAAATCCTAACATGCATCTGCAGTGGAAATAAATCAGTTTTGTACATCCTTTAATTTAGAGGAAAAGCTTGAAGTACTTGAAGATGCACAGTGATAGAACATATTCTAGGAAATACCTTGGGGAATGATGACATATTCAAACAGCGCATCGATGCAGGTAGAGGTTACCGCGTATGCCATTTTAGTATTTAATGAGATTTCATCTAGAGGGGTTTCTGGCTGCCAAGTTTCAAATCATCTAAAAGAAAGTCTGCTCTTCTCATTGTCCATCGAGAAAAGGGACATCCTCATTATCCTCCATGGCTTTGGCTCATTAAAGGGGACAAGGAGATGTATCCATATAAATACTGTCACACTATACCCCAAATGAAAAAAAAGACTTTTTGGGAGAAATTATACATTCCACCAAGAAACAAGGTGGAGATCAGTTTCCACTGCATGTGGAAATGTCAAGAAATTGAATATAAAACAAGGCACACTAGAGAGAACAAGTCTACAAATATTCTAACATTTTTTAATCATTTTATTGTTATTTATTTATTTATTTTTAGACAGGGTATATGAGCTAGAGAATATAAATAGCTGTTTTTCTTTAGATGTCTTACCTAAAATACAGTGGCACACACGCACAGATGATTGTGAAGTGTGTGAGAAGTTTCGAGGTTGAAATACAAGCTCAATAGACTTTTATAATGGCAGTTTCAAAAGCACTCTGCAGCTTTAGAGTCCACAAGAGGTGACTGTAAAAGACATATTTGAATTCTGCTTCGTTATTTATTTTTATTTAATAAAAAGGAAAATAAATGGACTCCATGGTAATGGATTTCAGTGTGTACGGCCAGACATTTCTGATGAGTAGCAGAGATGTATTTTACCTGGGAGTCTTTCAAAGTTCATGACATTTACAAGAGCTTCTTTGGTATTTACTTTGAAGGTTAGAAAGGTTAGTCAGACAGCTTGTGAACCTTTGTTTCTTCATAATGAGGAGTTAATACAATATATACATCAATGAACTGTGTGCTTTGATCGCCGCAGCTACATCTGTGACATTGAAGGCGTAGGTTGTCTTAAAAAAAAAAAAAAGAAGCAACAACAACAAAAATATAAATGTGGAAAAGCTATGTGGCCCAGTGCAATTTGTTGCATTTGGTTAAGGAAGCATGAATATTTCCAAAAAAGTTTATTATCTTTTAATAGAAGTCACACGGGGAAAAAAGTCATATTTAGGACTGATAACACATGAGAGTATTCATTGGGTATCATATGGTGGCAATGATGTGGGAGCTTTTCCTCAGCGCCATGTCATCAAGCTCTAAGCATTCTTGGGGAAAAGTTATAATTAACTGAGCAGAGATAAAGTTGAGCTTGTTGCTAAACTGGTGTGTCTGCTGATGGCTCACTAAGTAGCAGCCAGCTGAAGACAGCATTGGCAGGTTAATCAAAAATTAATGGGGAATATCACAAATGACAGTTTAAATACTGCCGTTGGCCGACGGACATGTACTGGTGGAGCACAGTCGGAATGCAAGTGAATATCTAATTTCCTTAATATGGAAGGTCACATTGTCACATTTGCACATTAGTCTAAGTGTGACTAGATAGAACTCCTGAATTTAAAGCCCTGTATCAGGAGATTAAACAATGAAAGTGAAACACCTATAGAAGAATTTACTGCTTTTCATATGCTAAATATGCAAGAACTAGTTTGAAAATTAGTACAGCAAATTGGTTCAGCCAGGATGTTTTCCTTGTATATATATATATATATATATATTCTATATTCTATATTCTAATATAGAATATTCTAATATGATCTACACTTTCAAGATGAAGCTATCCCGTGTCATTACTGTGAAACATCACTGAAAATGACACTGTGAGGCATTTTCATTTGTAGTTTCTATTAAGTTTAGCTGATGTCATGAAAAGTGTGTGTAATTTTTATTTGTAAAGTTTTAGATTCAGATATTTTCTGATTACATACAGCTGTGTGATAACACAATGCCCTAATCTTGCCCCTAGGAGTGGACATCCCACCAAATTCAGCCCAGGACCAGAGTGTGCAGTACTTAGAGAAGCTGCAAAAAAACAAACAAACCCAAGAGCTATCTCAGACTCTACAGTCAGACTCTTTAAGCTCATCAGTACTTTTGAAGATTGACTTTTGTTTTCATTCATTTTCTCCTTTTTTTCCTGAGAATTTTGGAGTCATCAGTGGAAATCATTAATGACCACTCTGATTGGCTTCAGAGTGAAATTTATGTGGTTAATGTGGCCCTTGCATGGTATGTACCACCGGCAGATAGAGGAAGAGGCTGACATCCAGAAGTCCCACCAGTGGAACGGCATAACTAAGTGGCCGGCATAGTGTACAGGAACATCTGTGCCGGAGACGCCTCATAGGGTGGTTGAGAATGATCGATCTAAGATCCTGCGGGACTTCCATATACAGACGAACAAAATGGTGGTGGCTAACCAACCAGACGAAGACGGCTGTAGTGATAGATGCAGCGATACTGAATGACAGCAATATCTGGAAGAAGGAACACAAAAAGCTGAAGAAGTACCAAGGGCTCAGAGAAGAGCTCGAGAAGATGTGGAGGGTGAAGATATCAGTGGCCCACTGGTAATCAGAGTACCTGGTATGGTGACTTCCATGCTAGGTGAGTGGCTCCAGCAGATCCCAGGAACAACATCGGAGATCTCTGTCCAGAAGAGTGCAGTCCTGGGAACAGCTAAGATACTGCGCAGGACCATCAAGCTCCCAGGCCTCTGGTAGAGGACCCGAGGTTGAAGGCAATACCACCCGCAGGGGCGAGAGGAGAATTTTTTTTGTTTTTTTTTTATCTCAATAGATAAGATGGTTGTGTATAAGTGATCTTGTGCTTTCTAACTGGGAAAAATGTCTTTATTATATCTCTATTATAAGATTATTCACACCAAGAATTTAAAAAAGATAAAACCTTGAATGCAGTCTTTTATTTTGATGATCACAACAAAAATGTAAACACAGCAAGAGCTGAATGAGTTCAGCAAATTCTAACCTTTATCAGTAATACAGAAGCCATTTTAATAAAGATGATGATTTTTATTCACATTTTATTTTTTTTATTCACACATTCTTAATTTTCCTTGCAAGCTTTTGCCAACAGTAAGGCAATAAAATGCATTGCAGAATAACTGACAGGCTGGTTTTATTATCGGTTTGGCGGTTTGCTGCGACATCATGTTGAGTGCTTTTTGACAGTAAAGACAGTGGTTCAGTTCCAGCAGAAATACTGAATAAATAAGCAATCTTGTTAATGAATATTCAAGCAATGCAATCTTTTTATGTCTGGTGTGACTAAATGACTAAGCCTTCTAATTCATTAAGAAGGTGTTGGCTACTTCTTAATGAATTAGTTAATGGAGAACTATTTGCATGTTAATGAATTCCTAATGCCATGTATGACAAGAAAACCGTGTTTGTATATATTAAGTGTTTTCTTAAGGAAATTTTTGTCCCCAGAATGATCGGGAATGTTGTGAAATCATTTCTATATTTAAGCTTTGAAGTCAGAGTTCTATATCATTTCTTTTAGATCTTTTCTTTAATCTACATATCTCAATAAACTTTTCTTTCAAATATTTTGTTAAAGATACATTTCTCCAGTGGTACAGACATTTTAATAAACAACACTCTCTCAATAAGGTACATTCAATCCCACTTGAAGTCTTGTCCTACAGTTTCATAGAATTTGATGTTAAATGGTCTATAAAACTCCTGCAGCTGTTCTATGACCTCCTCCTCAATCTGTACATGAGTCCTACCCTTGGATTTACCGAGGCATCGTGGCTGGCTGCTGCTCTCTGGTTTCTTCAGGCAGGGGAAACCTTTGGTTCGATTAAAGTAGAAGTGTTTGTCCGTAATAATTCGTTTCAGTCCCAAAAAGTCCTGGACACGTCCCATTTCCCCTGCTGGATCTGTTATCAGTCGCTCACCGCTCACAAAGTGCATTTGCGACAAGCGAAAGTATTGCAGCCAGTTCTCCAGGTGCACAATATACATCCCAATCCGAATGGCATTCCAGGAAGTATCAACAAGACCTAAGCTTCTGTTCTTAAAGGCCAGCTCTTCAAACGTGGGAATGTCAGGCTTCTTGGAAAGCGTCTGTGTGTAGTCAGAAATGGCTCTTGTGACTGGGTTACGCACCACAACGATCAGCTTGGTCTCATGGGACATGCTGGAAATGCGTCTGGGAGCCTCTCTGGTAACAAAGTAGCTGGGAGTCTTCTCTAATGTGATCTGGCTGTCTAGTGTACGTGGCATTAGTCCCCTGGGAAGAAAGACAAAAAATAAAATTCACATGAATGAGTCACCAGGAGTTGTTATTTTCATGTCCAGGAATATTTCCACATGCTTTTATGTTTTATGACTGAACCCCCCCCCCCCACACACACACACACATCTATCTTAGGTGGAAGTTTAAAGGCTGTCAGTTGGATCACAGAGCTAAAAAAAAGTGGGTGTTCAAATATTTTTAGGCAAGCAGCAATTCCACAATGAGGAAGATCCAAAATCTTTAGTTAAGCATATTGTCATTAATAACAACCAAAATCAAAAGCACAAATTATGCATAATGGCAAATTGAAATTTAAACTTAGTGTGTCTCTAATTCTTTTTATTATAGTTATAAAGTTATTACTCACAAATATGTCTATTTTGGTCTTGCATTGAAAATATTAATTAATAATATAAGGAAAGAAGAAACAAAAAAAGCATTAATTAAATGTCAATGTCAAATCTTACTGACTTTTGTATAACAGCAAGAGAAAAATACAAAATATTTAAGAGCTAACAAAGAAAGTTGTCCGTCTTTTGCACTGCATTGTTAAAACAAACACCCAAATAAACACGGTGTGGATGTATTTGTTAGGCATTCGGTGCTGACAGGACAGCTTGTACAACCAAAACATGCATCATAATTATCATCATCATGCTGCCAAGATAATGGCTTTGCACATCCACAGGCAAATGATTTTATTCGTCCTATTTGTCACAAGAGTTTCCCTTCGCAGTGTAATATGTCATTCTGCTTTGGCACTTTGGTTCAATAAAAGTTGATTAATAACCATCTGGTGTTGGCTGTTGAGACAATGGATCCCCTGTTCACGATTCAGAGATCATCCATACTTCTCTATAGTTATGTCTTTGCTCTACATATTCAAGTGACTGCTGTAGCTTTGGCAAAATAACTCACCAATTTGATAGGAACAGCTCCGAGACAGTTCTTTTAAAATAGCCTTTTATGTTTATTATTACAGATTACAGAGTACCTGAAAACATAACATTAATATTTTGTGTCTGCAATATGTTTGATATTTGGTGGTTAGGACAAATGCTGGGTTGATGGCATGTTAAAAAGAATGCTTAAATGTCTGTACTGTAAATGTCTGTGAAGGGTCTCAGTCATCCAGGTCATTGTAGTCTAAGGAGCTTGGGGAAAAAAAGCGTTTGGGCTTATCTAAGTTTCTTGAAGACATTTCACCTCTCATCTGAGAAGCTTCTTCAGTTCTAAGAGCAATTGGTGGAGAGTCCCAGATGAAAGAAGCCATCTACGTCCACTGTGAACGACCCTGCTTGAACAGAGGGGGTGGCTCACGACACCAACTGTCTGCCATCTATGTGGAGATAAAGTATCGAATTTCAGGGGTGGGACCACGCCTCCAAACATGTTTCTTCCGGTTCTTATCTATATATGTTCCCCCAGTTCTACAAGCTGTTCATTCTCGTTTATGTGCCAATTCTTTAACTTCTTCGCTTCTATTTAGTACATGGGGATCTGCTAGGCCCGGGAGCCACCAGCAGTCCCCTTCGAGGCCTTCCCCAAACCGCTGCTCAATTCACGTCCAAGCCATTCACCTTCATCTACTAAAATGCTGTCAAACCTAAACGGAGGACGTGGGCCCAGCTAGTGAAAATCCAGCTTTGAGATCCCTTCCCAGACACCTTAACAGTCACTCACACATTGGGTCATTTGTTCTCAGTAATTCACATGATAGGGTGGGGCAAGGTCTCACAATCACCTGAAACCTTGGCTGATTGTGACCAACACCCGTTTTTACACCTTGGCTGTGATTAGGCAGAGGGACAACAGGGAGTCCAAGACCCTCTTAGTGACACTCCCAATAGGGCTTAAAATCTGGGACTCGGCACCAATTGCTCTTAGAACTGAAGAAGCTTCTCAGGTGAGAGGTGAAACTTCTTCAAGAAGCTTAAAGAAGTCCAGACACTTTTCTTTCCAGCTCCTTAGACTCTGTACTGTACATGAAATCTCAAAACAACATACACCCAGATATAGTGTATGCTGTAGTAGACTGCACCGGGACACCTAAACCTCCAGGAGCTGCTCGTCTATAGAAACCCATGCTGTGAAGTTCCTGGCATGCATTTTTTTTTAATCACAGATGTTAATGCAAGAGGAGGTTTCAAACTCTGCAGTTGCTGGGCCAACAGAGTACTATGTAACTTTATGCTGTCTCTTACTTTGCTGCTGAGTTACTGTGCTTCCTTACACCTCCCAGTTTGCAATAATACCACTTACAGCTGATTGTGGAACAGCTAGGATGGAGAACATTTGATGGACTCACTGATCACAATGATGGCATCCTATTCCAGTATCACGGTCAAATTCAGTGAGCTCTTTAGAATGATCTATTCCTCCACAGGGCAGACTGCATGGTTACTGGCTTGATTTTTGTACACTTGCTGGAATAGGACTGAAAACACCTGAATTCAAAGATTAGGGATTCTGGCCCAGTACTCTTTTATCCACATAGTTTATCTAAAGTTGGGGTTGACACAAAGTTCACACTGAAACAATGCTGAAACATCAGTAAAAAGTTTAAAGATTGTAAAGTGTCAAACCCCAACTCCCTTGTGTAGCGCTAATTAAAACAAACGACAGGTAGTGAGAGATGTTCAAAAAACACTGACATTAACTTCGGATGTTGGCGTGTCAGATGAGCCTTGAAGCCTTGGAGAATGCTTTCTGTTTGTTAGTCTTCAACATTCATTTGCATGAGTACTTAGAACACACACATAACATACTGATATGCTTCATGACTGGATCATATGCATCTGTGGAAAAAATACTATCTATGGTATTGTGGTTAGTAATTAGCCACATTTAGTGTCCATATAACCTCAGTAATTAGGTTCTGGACATGGCAAAAATAAACATTATACTTTTGATCTGCAAGTCCAGCACAGTGCTGGGTGACTTTAAACCATGTTACATAGCTACATTCTCAGCATGTGAATTGGTTTCTGGATATCAGATACATTACTACACAGTTCTGATGATAAATATCAAACTTTCTTTATTATTACCGGAGGAAGGCTTCGATTAAAACCTAACCTTTCTGAAAGCCTTTTCTTTCAAGGTAGGGGTAGCCATAGGTTACCTCTACAGTCTTGGAATTATTGATCCATTTAGTTTTATTTATGAATCCTTAGTTGTTGGCTCGGGTGCCTCGGGGCCACCAGGGAACTATTAATCTTTTATAAGAACAGCACCTTCCAAGCAAACAGCTTTGCTACACACTGGAAAAATAAATAAATAAAAATAAAAAAAGGCGGTGCAGAACCTAAAGAGATCTTCAGTTGTCTTCTCGAATAAGTGTTTTTGTTATCTGATTTGTCAATTCCTTACGTTTTTACCACCCTCAGAGATGAAGATTGTGTAGTTGCAAAGTAAATTCAATATGCACTGGTTAAAAACTGCAATTTAATATTACACAAAGCTTAACATTAACACATACAGAGAAAGGGCACATAGTGTTTACTGTGCAAGCATATACAACTCTTTTTCTGTGGAGAACATGTTAACACCTTTGCAGTGCAGGGAGAAGAGGCTGGGACTGTGACATTTATGAAAACGATAAGGATGTCAAATTTAGAAGATATTTGACAGGGATTCCTAACTCCCACTGGTAGTGAGCCTGTCTTTTAAGCTTGTTTATTCCCAGTGAGGCGCAGGACTAGACATGGATATTGTATTGACAAGATCTCCTTAAAGAAAAAGAACAAAAAAACCCACGAATCTCAAATACATTTCTATTTTTAAGTTAAGGGAGGAAAGGATGTTATAAGCTACTGTGTTAATAAAGCCCAGTTGTGAAGCCATCATCATCATCATCATCATCAAAAACATCTTGGTGTTCTGAAGCCCGATGAGGCACGGCTGAGAAACTGAGGCGCACTGTGCTTTAATACCATAGCAACATGTCAATCACAGTCTAAAGCATACCTCCCGTATCTGCTGTTGAATCGTATGTGAGGCTGGACCAGGAAGTTGTTTTTTGTGAAACTGATCAAGTGTGGCTTGGAGTAATTGTCCTGTTTCCATCCTGATGGTATTCTACAAAGCACAATTAAATCATGTTATGTTGAACTTAAAGTTTTCAGTGTTACAAAGTTGGCTCCCTTTGTCCCTGATGCCAAACACATGAAGTCATCTGAAAATGTCACATTGTCTTTTATTTACAGTTTGCTTTGAGTTTCTTCTGAAGGAATACATTTATACACACAATTTTTAAACTGTCTTAAAAACACTACTTGTAATATTACCAAATGAAAACTAAGTTGCAGTATTTTATTTTAATAATTAGTCCTTATGTGCTGCACTAGTGTCTTTTACACAAGTGGAATGGCAGCTCAAAGCACAGAAAATTGATCAGTTATTTTTGTAGGCTATTTATCACTCAGAATACTCAATCAATAACAGTAATTTCACATTGATCTGCCATTTTCTTTATTAGTCAGGAGGGTGTCAGAACTCAATGGTCTAAAAATCTTGCTGTTTTAAAATTATCAGAAAAAAACTAAAAAAACAAAAACTCTGATATGTTCTAAATGTTTTAGAGACAGGTGTGGGTTATATATGTGTGTGTGAGTGTGTGTGCTACAGCCTTGCCTTTTTTACGTGTCTGCTTACATCTTCAACACATTCATTGTTATGTGTTCATGGTGGAAAAAGAAACTGTGGCAACAGAACCAAAGCATAGCTATCTGCTGCCAAGGAGAGAGTGTAAATTAAGATTTTTTTAAAAGTGCTATATCATTTAAAGTTTTAAACTTAACACTGATCTATGACTCACTGTCACTAATATGTACGGAGGAGGTCAGGAGAGCAGTGCGTGTCTCCAGCCATGTGTAAAACATCAGAGGCTCTGTCATGGTTTGGGGCTGGATTTCATCCAGTGGAGCTGCGACTCTTGTAGAAATTGAGAGAATTATAAACACAAAAAAACCCTGTCAGATTTTGATCCACCATGCAGTACTTCCTGGATATCATCTGACTGCCAAATGCTTAATTTTTCAGAAGGGTGATGATCCCAAATACACTGTCAGTGGAAATAAAGCACACCTGGATACACACAATGAAACAATAAAAGGCAGCCAACATCCAAAAAAGAGCTTTGAATGTGCTTGAAGAAGCCTGGAGAACTATTCCTGGAGACTACGTAAAAAATTACAAGAAAGCTCGCCTAAGAGAGCTCAGGCTGTGTTGAAGAATAAAATTGGACAGAGCAAATATTGACTGTTAAGCTTGTTAGAATTATACAAACTCTGTTTTCACCTTATATGCCTTATGTCATTCTATTTTTGCAGATGTTTAAGTGTTTTCTGATATTTTTTCATATTTCTCAGACTTTAACAGTGTTGGAAATCAGCCATAGAGCTATACTTATCTACTTATAGCTTGTAGACCAGGTTGACTAAATCCACAAAGAGCGCAGAGTACTGGAGTACAGCATAGGCCAGCTGATCACAGTGTGCTCACAAAGAAAAATCTACTGGAGCTCACAAAACAAATTATCATGTGTCTTATAAGTCATTTTTTTCATATATGCACTGTTACACCCAATCTTAGATGCTCGATTCCACTTTAACCTCTCGTGATGCTCAAAAGAGTGAAATGGTATGTCACATTTTATGCGAACCTGAAGCAGGAAGACCAGGTAACGAGAGAAACATGCTAAATACTTTTTATACTGTCATTACCTCTAAATGGAGTTTGAGGTTTTTGCCAAGAACGCCCAACTACATTAAACCTGCTTTGTAGTACACCGCTATGCTTTTTGTTTCTAATAGGAGTAATCCACGAACCAGATTAAACCACATGGTCTACTGGCTTTTTTCATTTGTGACCTGCTTCTCCTGTTCTGGTCTTTTGTTCAAGACAAAAGGTTTTTACTTGAAAATGCATGTAGTTTTTTAAATAAACATGTCCACAGAGAAAACACTGCAGTCAGCCGCATGTTAAAATCACATTAACATTTGAAAGGTGCTAATGCATGCAGCATACATTTGAAATCAAATGCATCTAAAACACATCTGAAGGTGGTCTGACTCACAGTTTTAGGAAGGTGTAAGTGTAATCAGTGTAGGTTTAATAGATTCTTCAGATATCACATCCAACATTATGAAAGAATTAAAGTAATGGATTATTTCCTTCCAGTATTAGAAAGTAATGACCAGTGAGCACAAAATAGCAATGTATGATTTCTTTACGTTACATACACTTGAACAAAATGCATTTTCTGCAAATGCAATCATTGGAAAACTTTGAAATAATGAATACATGTTTAGAATTTTAGGTTTTAATCTATTTAGTCCAGAAAGATTTATAAAATCTAGATTGAGTGGTAATAGTTCTATAAATTTTTCCCATCAATGTGTGCTGGGAGGTGTTCAGTTGGTTTAGTTAATCTCAGACATGGATGCTTTCTACCTCAGCTTTTGTGTACATGTTCTATGAGCCCAAAACCAGGAAAATGAGACGAGGCCATTTAAAATATATCTTCAGGGAACATCTAGAAATCTATTTCAGAATTGAATAGGGCTGATTTCCCAGCCTGTACAGGATATCTCCACCAACTTTTCTCAGGCCTGAGTGGAAAGCATTACACCAGCAGTGAGTGTGATTCCTACTAAAACTATTCAGGTGTTTACAGTAATTGTCATTAATGGATGAATAAATCTTATATGAGTTAATTATTGTTTTCTGAGGGAATTTCTTGAATGAAGCACAATTTGTTACCAATTATGAAACAAATTGTGTTTTTTCTTCATTATCTGTTTACACATAAATTATTTTTACATTTATCTTCGGCTTTGCATCCTCCGACTCTCACGTTCTTTTTATGATTCTTTAAATAATTACCTGATGTTTCATCATATTGTTTAACTAGCTATAACTTCAGCCAGGGAGCAAAAAGTAAAATCCAATAATCAAACAATGATGGTCCTCTTTTATATATTAAAATCATAACCATTTAATAGGGACACTTTTATATTAGTGAGATATTTAGAGAGATGTTAATCGTGAACACTGGAGCAAAGGTTTATGTCCAAGTTTATTTGTCTGGTTATCACACAATTCGGTCGGGTATGGCTGATTTTTAGCTGAAACAGACTGAATATTTTATTTTAATAAAGCATACACCTTTGCTCACTTAAACACACAGTAGTAGCAGCCTCATTTGTGTGTCTCTTCATTACCGAGATAGCAGGAATCAAGCCCGAAGGAGAATATGCAATACCTGAGGCAGGTGTCTGAACCCATCATCAAAAATTGTGCTTTTCAGCGTTTTTGTTTTCCCCCCCCCCCCCCCTCACCATACCAAGAAACTATCAGCACTGCAGACGGCATCTGAAATAAAAAGATAAAACTGAGGGTTCCTGCAGCAGCAGGTACGCAAAAGCTGCTCACGAACTCTGTGGATAATAATTATTTGTTACAACAAAATATATAGATTTTAATTCCCCTAGACTTGTTTGGGGGGCAGTCACTGTTTCTGAAAGTTTGAATCAAAATGCTTCGAATTAAAATACACTCCCATTTGAACACTTTGCTTTTTGGACCTGCGAACACAAACACATGCACAAAAACCCAGACACACACCTTGATTAACTGACATTTGAGTGAAGTGCCTTGATTGATTACCACCTTCTCACTCAGAATAAGTAGTAAATTCTTTGGGGGTAATTTGCAATCTACTTCACAATTCTTGGTCAAACTTTAAGTCAGGATGCATTACAGTCTTGGCTCTGACATTTTAATCACTTCAAGAAAATGAACTCATGGGTGGAAGATCTGCTCAATACAGTAAATGAGGCCGGCTCCTGGAGAACATGGATGAAAGCTAATTTGTTCTGGATGCTTCAGCACTGCATTTGAATCTGCAATTGCACTTTTTTTTTAAATTAATTAAAACATTCAACAGCTGATTTAATGTAATAATGTCACAGTGACACGTTTTCACTTCTTACCAACACACTTATAATTTTAAAAACACTGACTTAAATGATTGAAGTGGTGACATTTAGAATTTGTGCTGGAGTTAGTCTTAGAATAACTACTCTGACCATTCTGGTAATAATTACAATGTCGGTATGAGCGTCATATAAAAATGAATTTTGAAAACATTACACTGTGGTAGAATATTAATGAGAAAAGGAAGAAAACACAGAAATGAACATCCTTTTGCATCTCTTATCTACAGCTTTGTTGGGGTCAACTGCAGAAAGCACGTCAGTCCTTGCCTCTCATTAATGAAGTGTAGTATGCTGAAAGATAGTCTAAATATTAAAGTGAACCTGAAAAAGCTTGCTGGCTAGTTTGCTCAATGATTTTCTCTGTTGGCAATGTGGAAGCAGGGGGTTTGGACTCCATGCTGAGTTCCCCCCAGATGCTGCTATATCATTACAAAATTAATAACCTACAAATATGAACATCTTCATTTGAAGTACCAAGGATTCCCTATTAAACCCGGGTACAGCATTTTGCTTGTTATTATATATATATATATATATATATATATATATATATATATTTATTGGTCAACTGCAGTAGGCCGGTGGTGCAGTATAGGTAAGCACTGCCCTGTGCAATATGCAGCTTTGTTGTTAAAGTTTATTATGTTACAGTTATTAACGTATCTATTAAAAATGTTATTACCCTCAACCTTATGACTATACTATGCACTGATAACATAAAGATTTAAATTAGGTGATGGCGCCGGTGAGGTCGGCTGCCGTCACGACTGCTCCGACCACTTTTTCTTTGTCTTTGTTTTTTAAGTTAGTTTTCAGCGTTTCTAAATCGGCAAAATCACCACCATTGGGTACATTAGGTATGACAGTGACACTCTTGTTTCTATTGGTTTACAATGTACTCACAATTCGAAGTTTTTAACTCCGGATCCGAGCTGGCCGAGTGAGATCTTGAGGGAGAACAAAGGGAAGCGGCGGCGGCCTAGAGGGAAGCGAGCCGGCGTCAGGAACAGGCTGAGAGCTCGTGCACACCGCACACCTCTGCCTAGCATCCTGCTCGCCAACGTCCAGTCACTGGAGAACAAGCTTGACGACCTCAGGGCCAGGGTAAAGTTCCAGAGAGACATTCGGGACTGCAATCTCCTCTGCTTCACCGAGACATGGCTGAACCCAGCGGTGCCGGACCACGCCATCCAGCCGGCCGAGTTCTTCTCGGTTCACCGCATGGACAGGACACGGGACTCGGGGAAGTCAAGGGGAGGCGGCGTGTGTTTAATGGTGAACAACAACTGGTGCAACAGTGCGAACGTTGTTCCTCTCACACGCTCCTGCACACCAAATCTGGAACTACTGTCCATCATGTGTCGTCCTTTTTATCTACCTCGGGAATTTACATCGGTCATTATAAGTGCCGTTTATATTCCACCACAAGCGGACACGGTCACCGCCTTATGCGAGCTGCATGAGGCACTCACACAGCACCAGACACAACACCGGGACGCTGCGCTTATTGTGACGGGGGACTTTAATAGCGCCAACCTCAAACGCGCAGCGCCGAACTTTTATCAACACATCTCCTGCCCCACCAGAGGTGAAAGGACACTGGACCACTGCTACACTACGGTCAAGGACGGCTACAAGGCACAATCCCGCCCTCCTTTTGGCAAATCTGATCACGCCGCCATCTTCCTCATCCCAAAATACAAACAAAGGCTGAAACAGGAAGTTCCGGTTCAGAGGAAGGTCGCGCGCTGGACGGATCAATCGGTGGCCGCGTTACAGGACGCACTCGATGACGCAGACTGGGGCATGTTCAGAAACAGCTCCGATGATGATGTCAACGTGTTTACGGAAGCGGTTGTGGGATTCATCGGGAAACTAGCGGATGATACCGTGGAGACAAAGACTATCACAACGTTTCCCAACCAGAAGCCGTGGGTGGATAAAACCATCCGCGACGCTCTGAGATCCCGCACCGCTGCCTACAACACGGGACTCATAACGGGGGACATGGACCCGTACAAAGCCGCGTCATATAACGTGCGGAGGGCGGTGAAAGAGGCGAATCAGCGCTACGGGAGGAAACTAGAGTCACAACTCCAACAGAGTGACTCTAGGAGCCTGTGGCGGGGACTAAGGACAATAACGGACTATAAAGCACCAACAACCGGTATGACGAACGCGGCCGTGACTCTGGCAGACGAGCTGAACACTTTCTATGCTCGCTTCGAGGCTGCAGCTAAGGACTCCAACAATGCTAGTGTTAGCGGCGCTAACGGCTGCAGACAGGAAGATACTGCCAGCACCGGAAACGTGCTCGTCATCTCCGAGCATGAAGTAAGGAGAGCCTTCAAGAGAGTGAACACCAGGAAAGCAGCAGGACCAGACGGCATCCCAGGTCGTATCCTAAGAGACTGCGCATACCAGCTAGCTCCTGTGTTCACTGAGATATTCAACATCTCTCTATCTCAGTCGGTGATCCCCACATGCTTCAAAGAGTCCATCATTGTTCCTGTCCCGAAGAAACCCCACCCTGCTTCTCTCAATGACTATCGCCCTGTAGCCCTCACCTCAGTAGTGATGAAGTGCTTTGAACGCCTGGTCAGAGACTTCATCATTTCCTCACTACCAGACACACTGGACCCACTACAGTTTGCTTACCGTCCAAATCGTTCCACAGACGATGCCATCTCTCATCTCCTCCACACATCACTCACTCACTTGGACACTAGAAGGGGGAATTATGTTAAAATGCTCTTCATAGACTACAGCTCTGCATTTAACACCATAATTCCCTCCACACTCACCACCAAGCTGGAGCATCTGGGACTCAGCTCATCTATGTGTCTGTGGATCTCCAACTTCCTAACTGGCAGACCACAGGCAGTAAGGATGGGCGGACATGTCTCAGCCTCCACCACTCTCGGCACTGGAGCTCCCCAGGGGTGTGTTCTGAACCCCCTGCTGTACTCTTTGTACACATATGACTGTGTGGCCACTACCAGCTCCACCACCATCATCAAGTTTGCTGACGACACCGTCGTGGTGGGCCTGATCTCTGATAACAACGAGACGGCCTACCTGAAGGAGATTAATAATCCGGAGAACTGGTGCCAGAGGAACAACCTCCTTCTAAACGTCAGTAAGACAAAGGAGCTGATAGTGGACTTCAGCACTAAGCAGGAGAGGAACTACCAGACCCCCGTCATCAACGAGTGCCCAGTGGAGAGAGTGGACAGCTTCAAATACCTCGGAGTTCACATCACGCAGGACCTGTCATGGTCCTGTCACATCAACACCGTGGTGAAAAAGGCCCGTCAGTGTCTCTACCACCTCAGACGCTTGAGAGACTTCCAGCTGCCCTCCAAGGTGCTCAGGAACTTTTACTCCTGCACCATAGAGAGCATCCTGACGGGAAACATCTTAACCTGGTTCGGGAACAGCACCATGCAGGACAGACGAGCTCTACAGAGGGTTGTGCGGTCAGCTGAGCGCACCATCCGCTCCGAGCTCCCTGACCTGCACTCAATCTACAGCAGGCAGTGCTGGACCAAGGCCAGGAAGATCGTGAAGGACCTCAGCCATCCCAACAACAGACTGTTCTCTCTGCTGAGGTCAGGAAAGCGATTCCGCTCCCTGAAGACCAACACAGAGAGACTGAGGAGGAGCTTCTTCCCGCAGGCGATACGGTCTCTCAATCACACCACCACACAGTACTGACCCACACATACAGTTCTTACACACACTGGACATTCTGGACATTGTTTTCACTTCATTACTTAAATCACGCTGCTGTTATTGTGTATATGCTGCTGTTATTGTGTATATATTTATTTGTATTTCTTCATACATTTTTATATAGTTCTATATTGTGTATTTTGTTGTACAGTTATTTTATTTTCAACTTTAATTTATATATTTTATCTTATTCTCCCAGTTAAATTTACCCTTCATTCTAATTTGTGTTGTACAGTTATTTCATTTTTAACCTTAATTTATATTTTATTCCTTCCTAGTTAAATTTACCCTTTTTAATTTTTCATATTTATTTCCTATCTTATTCATAGCCTTTTCCTTTTTTGTTTTCTTTAGGTCACGAGCAGTTGTCCAAGCATTTCACTACATATCGTACTGTGTATGACTGTGTACGTGACAAATAAAATTTGAATTTGAATTTGAATTTGAATTAGGTTATCCCAGACTGCTTTCTATCAATACTGCATAATTCGGCACCAAACGATTACAAACATAACCTCTCTGAAGTCTTTAATTGGAAGTTCAATTTTTCAACACTACTTGGATTTTGTCCCAGTATTGTAAGTTCTGAATTTTCTTAGTGTTTTTGGTTTCATTATTATTCATAATTTCTGATTAATATAAACATATATAAATATAAACATTTCGATTTCCTGTTGGTCCTCTTTCTCATCTAGTATTTTCAATTTCATTCTTGTTATTTTAGAAATATGTTAAATTGTTATTAAAATATTATATTTCTTTGCTCAGTTTCACTGTGATTCTATGTGCTTTTTTTTCCCAATTGTGAGCCTTTAGTTCTTGTTGTAGTTGAGTCCCAGTTACTGTTACATGGAGTTTGTTATTTGTGTTTAGTTTCCTCAGTATTCCTTCCTTCCTTCCATTAGTTTTTTCCTGTGTCATTGTCTTGATTGTCTACACCTGTGTTTAGTTTGCCACAGCTGTCGCCACTTCCCTGATTGCCCTTGCGTGTAAACAGGCCTGCCTTTCCTGAGGCTTTGTCACAATATCTGTTGTTATTTCTGTGTGCCACCTGAGGGGTATATATTAAAGATGATTTCATTCTGTTAGCTGCTTTGAGAAAACCGAAGATCCCAGTGAGAGATAATGGGTATAACAACAGTGGTTATCAGCTTTCTCACTTAAACTGCGTTTTCTGTTTCAGGCCCTGAGCATGCTCACACAGAATAGGGGGTTTTCCACATTATTATATGACTCTGACGTTATATGACTCTGGTTTCTATGAGTGCCACCTACTTCAATCAGAGATATTATCACATGATGATAAAATGGTAATAAAATTCTTTAGAGGACACATAAAAAATAACAGTAAAATGCAAAAGTGTTGACAGGAAATTAATGCCGGAGGAAGTCTTTAATCTTGGGCTTTAAAACACAGTGCAATTTAAAAGAAAGGAAAAACAAAAACATGTTAATACTAGATAACCATTTTAATCCTGACTGTTTTCTCTGTGCTGCTGTTTCTTTTGTAAAGTTATGCTTGCACATTCAAGCTCTGAAACTATAAACTAGATACTCTTAAACATTAAAGGTGATTGAGTGTGCTCAGCTCTGACTTTGTCCAATAGCATAATAAAGATATGGAAACTGCTTCACTTTTTTTTGACAGATCAAAGTACAATGAATGCTACTGACGGAATAGGAGTTCTTGGTGTGTTTTGTGTTCTAGCAGCTGCAATGTGAGACTTATCACAAGATTAGAATCAAGTATACAAACCTTTACACATTCCCTGCATCGTTGGCTAAATATGTACAAATCTCACTAATAATGTGACATAGTTTTTGCAGGTGTAACTTTACAGGTAGGCTTCATCCCTGATGTTGATGGTTCAGCTTAGCAAATTAACTATATATTAAATCTATATTTCGCTTTAAACACACTGTTACGGCCCTAGCAGGGCCTCCTCCTGAAGGTGCCTGTGTGGGCGTGTCCCACCACCTCTTCTGCCTGAGGTGCCACCTTTCCCTGTAACACAGCTGACTCACATCAGTAATTAAAAGTATTTAAGCCCAGGGAAAGGTGAGCTCTGGGCCAGAGTGCCATTTTGTGTGGTGTTTGCAGCTAGTGAGCTGTCTGTGTTTTGTGGTGTTTGCAGCTAGTGAGCTGTCTGTGTTTTGTGGTGATTGCAGCTAGTGAGCTGTGTTTGTGGTTTCCAGCTAGTGAGCTGCGTTTTCCTTTTGACTTTTTGCCTTACTGACCGACGCCTGAGTTTTTGTTTGTTTCTTTTATGGTGATAACGGCTTGTCCGTCTCTTTTAGTTGAATTACTTCAATAAAACTGTTTTATTTAACTGTTTTGCCTCCCTGACTCCTTTTTCTGACCCGGTCACTTTTGTTACTTCCCCCTCCCCGCCTAGACCCCTCAGGGGAACGTAACACACACTGTAAATTAAAAAATTAATGAGAACATGGCGCATCTAGCCACATGTAGTTTTAAACTGAAACCCTGAACACACAATCTCCTCTCGACCATATTATGTGTATAGGATACCCTAGTCATTTAGCTAGGAAATAAAGAACACATATGAGACAGAAAAGTCACACTAGCAAGCTATATCAAGCTTTAAGCCATTCAGTCTTCCATCTTAGTACCTCCCTCTGCCAAGTCATGTTTCTTTTTTGTATTGTTGTATGTTTTGTACTTTCACCAATACTATCACCAATAATACCTATTCAGATAGTAAAAATTAATTCCAATATTGTCTCCATTTTATCATCATCATCATCATCATCATGTAACCTCTCTGATTGGAGCAGGTGACATTAGGGATCATTTTGTGAAGAGTATGAGTCATGTAAAGAAAAACATCCCTTGTGAAGCAGAAAGCCTAGGTTAACAAATGGTTAGATAGCGCTGATAAAATTCAGCAGAATTTAATTTAAAACTGTTAATGAGGAAGCAGGCCTTTATGTGTGATCTTGCATGTGTGCTATACTGTTAATAGGCTACAAAGTGTATAGCTGCAAATTGCTGTGTCACTTCCAGCACAGAAAGACTGAGGCGAAGAAAGAACTGATCTTCTCCAGATGCGCTTTGCTGAACAACTTAAACTTCCAAAGAGCAATGCAGGTTCATCAGGGATGCAGACCATCAGAACAAGTAAAGGTCAGCTTTGAATCATCTCCTTGTGAACAATCAATGAACTCAGAATGTATTACTGTCATTTTACCGTGGCTTGGACTTAAAAAACACTACTGCATTTTGCCAGTTCAACATAAGTTCTCTGTTCATTCTCTCAGTGAAAATAAAAGTGCATCTGTAACTTGTGCATTACTCATATATACCGTAGTCAGCATACCAGATGGGAAATTCAGAAAAATGAAGCCAATGCAGAAGTTTCTTTAGTTTATCTCCGACTTAATTAAGATAGCAATAGTTGTGCTGTACCTACTCAGTCCATATTTCTCTTCTGCTAATGGAGTTGACTTGGATTGTACTTAACAAGCCAACCTTCTTTTCTGGCTAAAAGCACACCCCTTTGAAGTGGGTGGAAGGAGCACTACAGCCACAAAAATCGCAACAATCAGTTGGGCATGACAACCTGGGAAATTGCTGCAATTGCTGCTGTCTTGGATGCAGTTTTCAGTAAAATACAGTTACTTTTGAACCGGTTTGGTTTGGTTGAACTATTCTGTATTCTAGAGTTGACCTTAAAGATTTTTTTTCTTCTTTAAAACTCATACCAAACTGTTGTTCCTGGCTGGCAGCTTCATTTTCAATCCTTTCAATCCCACTGAGTGTGGAGATCTTTGTCCAACATATCCACTATCCCTCCTCTGCACATTTCAAAACCATCTCACTCTTGCCTCTCTAACTCTGTCTCCAAAACACTCAACCCAAGCTATTCCTCTGAAACTCATTTATATTCAAATCTCGTCGCTCCCAGTGCTCCCAGTGAAAACTTTAACATCTTCAACTCTCTCAGCTCCAACTCTGCCTCTTGTCCTTTTGTCACTGACACCATCTCCAAACCACACATCACTTGTAAACCTTCCCTTTCACTCTTGCTGCTATTCTTCTGTAACAAATCACCCTGACACTTGTCTTCATCCAGTCCACCTTGCTTATATTCTCCTCTTCACCTCTCTTGTACACTGTCCATTGCTTTGGATGGTTGACTCAAGGTATTTAAACTCATCTGCCTTCACTGCCTCTACTCATTACAAATTCACTGTTACAGCTCTCTCCCTCACGTATTGCATTCACACATATATTCTGTCATGCTTCTACAGACTTTCATTCCTCTTCCCTCCAGAGCATGCCTCCACCTCTCCGGGTTCTCTTCTACCTGGTATCTTATTACTCTCACTACAGATCACAATATCATCTGTGAACATTATAGTTTGAGAACTTCTGTCTGACCTCAACTGTCAACCTGTTCATCAATATTCCAAATTAAAGGCTCAGAGCTTATCACTGTTGTAATCCAATCCTCACCTTGAGCCCACCTGTCACTCCTACCACACACTTCACCACAGTTTGGTTATTCTTATACAGTACTTGACATACTTCTGTCATTCTTGACTTCCTCATACAGTACCTGTTACGGCCCTGGGCCTTGGAGAAAGTGAGACCGCCTTTTCCCTTCAAGCAAAGCCAAGAGTGCCAGGACTCTCTGACGATTGGCTAGCTGGAGACTCATGCCAGCCCCTGTGCATGCAGATTGCACTATGGCAACCTACATAGACGATTGGCTGCCTGGGGATCCTGTGGCACTCCGTGAAGCAATCAGTGGCTGATCGTGCTCACCTGCCGCTACAAAACACTGGAAAACCTTCACTCGGGGCATCTGTTTTGGAGAGTGTGCAATTTGCCCTTCCTGCCTCCCTCTGTGAACTGTGCTCGCTCAACTCTATTCAAAGTGGTGAACTTTGTGGGTTAACCCCGGTGTATGGTTGAGCTTAGCCTGTTTAGACTTGTCATTTGTTATTCTCACCTGTGTTTGCCTTATGTGTTAATTGGTTGCCCAGTGGCGTGTTGAACACAGCCCTGTCAGTTTTCTGTTTAAAGTTTGCAATAAACCTTTTTTTTTTTAAACTGATTCCCCTCAGGGTGGCCTTGTTTGTGTTCGTCTCCTTAGTTATGTTGCGGCTTTTTATGTTGTGGCAGTTCTTACTTGGCACCCTATCTTACACTTTGTCTAGATCCGCAAAGAAATGATGCTCCATCTGACCATCTGTAGTACTCTTTCTTGACAGGAACTGATCATCAGTTCTCTTCTTAACCTAACTTCAACTCTTTCTCATAGCTTGACATGGCTCATCAACTTTATCCCTCTGCAGTTACCACTGTTCTGCACATCACTCGTCTTCTTGAAAATTTGTACCAGTACACTTCTTCTCCATTTCTCGGGTATCCTCCCCTAGACCCCATCCCTAGACATCTCCATATATGCACAGGTATGTCATCTAGACCACTTCTCTTCCTCTTCGTAGCTACCAACACTGCCTCCTTAAAATCGAAGACTCAATGTGAGATCTTTGCTACATTTCTGTGCTTTGTAGTGTTGCCCTATTAATGTGAGATATGTGCCATGTTTGTGGGGTATTAATGGCTGCTCATTAATGATTTTTGTATCACAGTTGAGCTTATGGAGTGTGAACATTTTGCTTCACTATTTAGATGTACCCATTAAAACAATGATTCCAGTGGGGCTTTTTCTCCTTTTTAAAAAAAATTTAATCTAAATGATCATTATTATATTCCATTAACAACTATTGTTTTCGACCTTATTTTTTATAATTAGCAAGAAAACACATTTGACTGTGAGAGCTAAGGAACTAACCAGTGTTTTCTGCACACCATTCTTCCTATATCTTTTAATCAATCAAGGTGTTGCAACAGAGTATGACTAATAAATCAGTTTAATGAGTTGGCAAATCTGTTTGGGATTTAGCTTAGAAACCATTAATCACATTGTGAAGTGTTTCTGCAGGGGCAAAGAAATTTAGTGAATGTCTTTACCTCCCATCGGACAACCAGTGTTTGCCATTAGAAGGAGTAATAATGAACCCTGCCCATTAAACAATATGCAAGCTCACAGACTGACCGCAGAGACGCCCAAACTAAAGTATCCATTACATGCCGTGTTTATCCAGTCTCAGGAGTAATTTAACAATGAAACAGTTACCCAATAAATTACAAGAAAAAGTCACTTGGGCTCTCATTGCCAGTGTGTTATCAGAATAAGCAGCATGCAGAGTAATGATAGTCATACGCCTTAGCAATGAACAAAAAGTTGGGCGTAAAAGCAAAAACATGGCATTTTCTAGAATGAACTTAAACTTGTATGGCAGTAGTGCATGGAGAAAAATGTTTATTACTGAGTCGAATCATTTACCTAATGTTAAAATCTGTTTAGTGTAAACTCTTATATAATTATGGCTGAACAATGTACTGTTTCAGTGCCCTGTTATATAAGGATTGGTGTAATTTTTTTTTAATGTCTTTGGATACAATGTTTTTAAACAGTCTTCATCTACATTACTGTTTAATTTAAGATCCAGCAAGTTAGATATGATGAATTTACTTGCATCATTTAATCACTTTTTAGATTGTGAAGTCCGAGCTAGTTCAGATAAGCAGCTCAAGATGCTGTGTGCCATACATACTTTAAATTCTTCACTTTCCTCATAATGGATTGTATTTATATAGCGCTTTTCGGGGCCCTCAAAGCACTTTACAATTCCACTATTCATTCACTCTCGCATTCACACACTGGTGGAGGCCCTGGGGCAGACTGACAGAAGCAAGGCTGCCATATCGTGCCATCAGCCCCTCTGGCCATCACCAGTAGGCGGTAGGTGAAGTGTCTTGCCCAAGGATACAGCGACCGAGACTGTCCGAGCCGGGGCTCGAACCGTCAACCTTCCGGTTACAAGACGAACTGCCAAGTCTTGAGCCACGATCGCCCTCATGTCATATATTGAATGCAAGTATCCAGTTTCGCAGATTGTTTAAGTTTGTTCTTCATACAACCCCTCCACCACCACGTCATCTACCCATAGGCTACTCTCTTCAGTTTTCTATGCAACATATTTATGGAACATGAACACCAAACTAACAATGTTCTGCTACTGATGTAAATTAATCAGTTCAAACTTGAGTTGTCCAATTGGAAATAATAAAAAAAAACAGGTTCCAGTGTTTTCAGATGTTTTTGTTTGCATGATTTCTTTGAACTGTACAAACCATTTGTCCTGAAATGTCCTGAAAAGCCAATACCACAGATGCACAGACCTGCTCCATGGCGTCTAAATCCATTAGCACTTTGTATTATGCAGGTAGACTGTGCAGAGAAAATGTTCTTATGCTGCGTGATTCTCATAATGTCTGTGACAATGCGCTTCCTAAAAATGGCATCTTCCTTTTTCCTGATATGACAGCACAGATCCAGTCTCCACTGGTGAGGCGGCTCTATTATTAAACTATCACTCACTTCGATTACAGCTGTGATGACATCTGATCATTAATCACCAGCAACAGAAGCCTGCCACCTCAAAAGTCTATTAAGAGTTAACAAAGGGCAGTCAAGGCGATTACAGCAAACCTGCGGCCAGCTCCGGCTACGTGAGGCAAAGAGGTGAATAACAATTCAGTGTCCTGAGAATCAAGCATCTACTTCTCTAATTTAATTGGCTGAAAACAGCAGACTAACTGAGTGTTGCAGCAGGGGTTCATTGTGACACCAGGCATGTCGTCAGCTACATTATAAAATCAAAACATATCTAATGCTGTACAATGCAGTACTGCAGCACTGGAAAAAATGCATGAAATTTTTAGCCTTAAACAAAATCCCATTGAACTGCTGTCATTTCAACTCAAGACCCCTGTTTTCCTTGAAATAACAATTATTCATGGTTTGGCCTGCAGAGGGAAATGACTGACACTTGCTCTCCTTGAGCAATAACACGTTCAATTGAACTGAGTTACGAGCTGTCACATTAACATGTGGCAAGGCAAAGTATCCATGGACACTGAAAGACACTGAGACAGACAGGAAAGCCTCTGAAATCCTAAACTGCATATTCTCACCGGAGGATTACAGCTCATTCCATATATTTTTTAAACTCTTTAAAATGAATTTAAAGCAGTTGGGCTGTTGCTGAAGTTCCAGCTGATGAACTGCTATATTCATATTTTTGCGTTATTTGTATATCTGCATTTACATGAAACCCACATTATGACATTGTGAATGTCTTATTCACTGATAAGCAGATTACATTTGTCCCTTCACACTTCCCCTCAGCTTCTCACCCAGTTGTTCATCTTTACAGCACCATCTTAACTGACATGAATCAAGATGCCATGAATTTACATCAACACAGAAGCCCTTAGCAGTTCTCTCTGAGTTTACAGTATAGCCTCTAGCAATGTGACAGTCAAGGATATTTATAAATGACGAGAAGCACATTCCACACCTTTAGAGCTTTTCGATGTTTACTTAGATGATGGGAAACTACAAAAGGAGAGAGCAAAGGCAGAAGAGGAAGCTCAGACAGGATTTGATCCCTGCTCAGCAGGGACACGCTGGGTTAGCCAAGAGGAGAAAGTTAACAAGCTGACAATTACTAAAAGTGAGCTAAAGATTGCTGACAGCAAAATATTTCCACAATCATAATGTCAAATGATAGTAATTTGAATCTTACTATTTAGTAGAGGGATGACTGAAACGAAAAATTAGAATATATATGTATTGTTTTCTATGCATCTAACGGCACAGTCACTGTCAGACATGTGCTGCTTGACAAACAATATATTTACAATATCACTACTTGTTTCTTAGAACAATTAATGGTTTTGCTGAAGTTTATGTTCAAATTGTCTAAAAAAAAGTAGTGTGTACCAGTAAACAACAAGCTTACCTGATTATTGATGGGTAAATGGTGGGTGCACAATATATAGGACGTTGACTCTGGTGACAAGGATTCACATCCAGGGTCATGCCTTCAGATTAAGCCTAAGAAAACTGCTTACATTATCGAAATGACAGCATGAACTATATGAACAACATTGTTCACCATGTTTAGCAAATTTTTTGGCTGGTTTGCTTGACCTGTGTTGAGTCTTCCCTTCCCCTACTGGTTTATCTGTTACTTATGATCATCCCACAGGTGTATCTGGTCTGATGAACTGCAAACCTATAAATGATGAGCAGGAAGTTGTCTTTGTCTCTCTCTCTCTCTCTGGATTAAATTAGAGCGGACACCAAATCCCGCAACAATTCTCAGGTTGTTTTGAGTCATTAATTTTGGTCATTTCTTTTGTTTCTTAACAAATGTGGTGATATTTCCAAGAAATCCTAGACTCTTTCTAGTTATGTTAAATTTCGTTTGTAGTGATACATTCTGGAAGCTTCTGCCACAAAGATAGCCAAAGGAAGTTATTAGAATTCTTCTTGAGGATCATGTGAATGAATTTCACAACAGTCTATCTTACAGGAAAGCCGGGGTTTAACTAAAGTTACAATACATTATCTGGGACTGAATCTGCAGAAAATGTCATGGTAACAGATATTTCTGTCTGGACCAAAAGCTAACCGGTCTGGGGCTTGATGTATGACTGAAGTATGTGCACAAAAAATATGCTTTTAATTCTTCCAGTTTCCTCATGAACTAGGAATATTGAAAAATGAAGAATGTGTGGACCTTGGATGTCTAAGACCATGCCCCCCCCCCCATCATTTTCTTTACCTCTGCCAGCATCCTTCGCTCAAAACTTAGAGAACTGATATCCTCCATTATTTTTTTTTTATCCTTCAGTAGTTTTCGTCTGTCAGGGAAGCAGCCTGTTTTAATTGCAGTAACTGTGCAACAAATTATATAGTTATTTGCAAATAGTATAGGAGTTTCTGCAGGCATTTCCGACTAAAGACAGGAGTGAAAATCACCTTTGGGCACTTGTGTAAAATTTCACAACAGCTGATATTATAAAAATTATTATTATTTTATAAAACTGATGACACAAATAACACACATCTGATTCTAACTAGTGAATCTTCACATAGTTTTATGCATCTTGCTGCAGGTTGAACTGATTTACTCGTTACTAATCAATAATTAATAAAGTTGTGGTGGAAAATGTGATTTTTCAGCACAATACCTTGATCTATGCTGAGTTTATGCGTGATCAGATTATATCCTGAACTTTTCTATAAGGATAAAAGTGCACTCTCTTGGTTCAGGCTGTCTACGCAAAAAAAGTAGTTTGGTAATTAATGATAACCACTGCATGTCTCTGAGCTGCGCTACAATAAAGACAGCTTATTAATAATGCAGAGTTAGACTTGACCATCCCTCAGTCTATAATGCGTAGTTTTCTGTGTTAAATGAGAACCATCTAACTTTCTGTCCTCATCAACCTTTCTGATGATACTGTTCCAGAGTTCCCTGCCTCCCCGAGCCAATTAATGTGGACCAGGAGAATATTTGTAGATGCAGCCTCTTGTACAATTTCAACACTTTTCAGAGAAGCAACTGGAAGTGCTTCTGACTCCTGTGAAATCAATAGAGCTGAGATGCCCTTTTAAGTCTTGATGGTGTATGGCAAGGTTTTTTTGTTTGATCTTTATGATTCTGCGAGAATGGAGAAAGTGGTGAGAAACGTGTGAGGAAATTGGTGGCAGAGAAATGTCTGTTTCATCAGGTCCTGTATGGTTATGCGAGTACCCTCACACAAAATAAATGAGGCCATGTGTGTGTTCTGTTCAGGAAGCACAGTAATGAACACTGAACCATTTTTCTTCTGAGCCTAAATGGTCTGTCACACGCTTAATGTAACAAGACAGACTGTGCAAAACAACTGGCCACTCTACTGAAACTTAGGGGAGTTAATTTCGTCTCACATGTTCTATGTTTTTGACTGTTTCTCAGTTATAAGCTGCTGAGAATGAATGTAAATAGAAGAAACAAAAGAAAACGAGCTATGATTTTCTTTTGAAGCATCTTCAAAAAAGGATGTTCCCAATTTTAAAGGCATTTTTACATATACATGTACTGGCTATTTTACTAGGTACACCTCTTTGCTAATTTGTACAACTGCTTATTAATGCAAATAGCTAATCATCCAATTAAAAGCAGCAACTCAACGTCTTTAGACATGTAGACATCGTCAAAATTACCAACTGAAATTCAAACCAAGAATCAGAATTTGGAAGAAAGGTTCAAGTGACTTTGAACATGGCAGAGTTGTTGATGCCAGATGGGCTGAGTATTTCAGAAAATGATCTACTGGGATTTTTCTCATACAACGATCTCTAGGGTTTACAGAGACTGGTCTGAAAAACAGAAAATATCTAGTAAGCAGCAGTTATCTGGGTGAAAATAACTTGTTGATGCCAAAGGTCAGAGCCTGGCCAGATTACTTTAGGCTGAGAGGATGGCGACAATAAATCAAATAGCCACTTGTTAGAACAATGTTATGAAGATGGGGATCACACCAAAAAACAGGAAACTGAGACTAAAATTTGCACTGGCTCACCAAAACTGGAAAATAAAAGGAAAAATGTTGCCCCGTCTGATTAGTGTCAATTTCTGCTGCAACCTTTGGAAGGAAGGATAACACTCAACACATAACAGCTGATCTGTACCAATATCAAACCAAGTTTTTTGTTTTTATTTGGTATTAAAAAAATAAGTGGTTTAAACGCCACAGCATACCTCAGTGTTGTTGCTGAGCATGTCCATCAGTTCATGATTACCGTGTATTTATCTTCTGATGACTGCTACCAGAAGCATCTTTGTCACAAAGCTCAAATCATCTCAAACCGGTTTCTTTAACATGGCAGTGAGTTCACAGCACTCCAGATCACCAGATCAATACTTGGTTGAGATCTTTTAGGATATGGCAGAACGGATTACTCACATCTAGGGCTGCCATGATTAGTCGACTAGTCACGATTACGTCGACTATCAAAATCGTCGACGACTGATTTAATAGTCGACGCGTCGTTTGAAGCTTTGTAAGATCACAAAAGACGCAGGAATGAGTAGTAGGATTTAAGAGTGTAATAACGGACTGAAACAGAAGATGGCAGCACTGCATGTACAAGGATGCCAGCTGCCATTAAACCCCGAAGAAGAAGAAGCTGTGTCCCAGAATTCATAGCGCAGCCCAGCTCAGTTTCCAACAATGGCGGCAGCTAGTTAGTTTTAATGTTACTCTTATTATTCTTTCTGGGTCACACAATAAACGTTTAACATATTTTCAGGCGAGAATGTAGCTGTGTAAACCTCAAATATCTGCTCAGTTTATCAAGACACCACATATTTTCAAAAGCGCTCCGACGTTTTCGGAGACGTCTGTTACCCACTAGCTCGATAGCTAGCCGGGGGCTAGGCTCACTAGCGCCGTGAGAGCACCGGACTCCCAGCAAATCGTTTTCAAACTCACCGCCGTCTTTCGCTACTCAGGTTAAACATGATATATAAGTCACTTAGATAACTTAAAAATGTTATTGTTTGGCTTTTTTCAGTATTTTATTTGTTCCTGAGTGAATCGGTTTGGCTGAGATTAAAGTTATAGTTTCTACACAGCTGAATAAATGTCAAGCAGACAGCTGATTATCAGAAGTGTGAGATGCTCGAGAATTTACTCCGGTGTCCTGTTATATTTTAGATAGCAAGGAGTTTATTAAACTTCACCGAAACAATCTGCAAATTTCATTAAAATTTAATAAACTATCATCTTGTCTTTATTTTTAGTTAGCACAGACCTTAAACACTTAAAGCTGTAAGCTAATGATAATTATATAAGATCAGATGCTGCTGGTGCAATAAGCTGTAGTTTTACGTCCAATGGATGATGATCTGATTAGTCGACTAATCGCAAAAATAATCGGTGACTAGTCGACTATCAAAATAATCGTTTGTGGCAGCCCTACTCACATCATAGATGAGTCCAACCGCAACTGTGTGATGCTATCATGTTACATTACGGTCAGGTACAGGTACAGGTACATTACGGTCCCTGACAGGACCATGATGGAAACCTGACCATAATGGGAAACCTGACTGTAATGACGAGGACGACATGAGTAGTAACGCCCCTAAGCAGTATTCTGGAAAAACTGAGGCACATTCATTTACAGGCTTGCTACACGAGCACTACTTGCGCAATAATATGTAGCACATGTGTGTATTTCTGGCAGAAAGATGTGGCGCTTTGTTCTAAACATTTCGATAGATTAATAAGGTCAGTGAAATGCTGCTGTAGGAGAGAACCACAAAACTCTGGCACTCTGCTTACGAGTCCCACATTAGTGGTCACAGTCCTGCCTGCATAGTCAAGTTGTCTCTTTCTTAACATATCACTTTGGTGATTTAGTTTAATACTCTACTCCAAACATTTTGCGCTGTGAAAGAGACACTCCAAATGCGACAATGGGTACATGTCCTGCCAATAAGTGTCCAACCTGCAGTCATTAATTATTTTTTTAGCTAGTTAGTTTTAAGTGAAATCTTCATGTGCTGAAAGGTAGGAGAGCAATAACAGTTATTAGCGATCAACCTGGTCTTAATGAGCGACTAAGCAAACAGCGCTCTCTGCCCCCAGAGAATATTATTATATTATTAACAGTTTGTCTTAAAGAGTGGATTGTGTTATCTTAACCGCCTGTTTTTGTTTTTAACTCGCCTTCCAAGTTCTGCACATCTCTGATAAATCACTGAGTGAATTTTAAGGCCAAAACTAACTTTTACACACAGGTAAGAGAGCGCAGACTGTCATTAGCATCTCAGTGGATTCCTTCATCACACATTACATTCAAACAGCTCTCCAACCCCTGATTTTAACACATGTAAATGGTATTCCAGGAATCTTTGACAGAAAGTATTATGACTGTTGTGAAAACAATGATCTTCTTTGTATTTTGAATTTGAATTTTATTACAAGCTCAAATGAGGGATTTTTGCGTTTCTCATTTCATCTGCTGAGCTTCATTTCACCTGTTAATGATGTGAATAAGAGCCTTCTGCAGACAAGCAAACAGGAATGCACCATGAGGTCGCTTCTGTTTGGTCAGTGTTGTCCCACAATTCCAAAGACAGCTCCCACAAAACCCCAAAGTCCAAACAGCTGACAAGAGTTACACACCCACACACATATGTCAAGTTAACACTGGTCTAATACACTTTCATTTTTGTGGTTGCAAGTAAAAGTAGAGCTTGGAAAGACACCACCCTCTAAGGTACAGGACTGAAAATGACTTATAAAGTAGGAACTGTCCAAAGAACAGCTTTGAAATACATTCATAAAGTCTGGAGAGCAAGTAAAAAAGAAACTAGGTGAAAGTCGCTCCTCTCTATATGCAAAATATAGAGAAATTATGGGTCACTGAAGACTTTTGTACAATTTAAGGTTTTAAGAAACCTTAAAAGAAAAAAGAAAGAATACATCAAAATAATCATTTGCAACCTAACAGAAAAAAATGCTCCTAATCATAACAGAGGTCTGAAGAAGTAATAACCCAGCAAACAATAAGCTAAATGGAAAATTAAGTTTACCAGTCTCAGAAATGACCTCCACATCTGGCTTGGGATCTACGAGGAAGCTTGTATGCAAGAATAATATTTTTCTGTATTTCATTTTCCAGGAAATAGTTTTAGTGGTTTGCAGTATAAAATGTATAAATAGGCAAACTGACTGGAAAGTTTTATTATTTAATAAAACTTATTATTTCAAAACATAACTTTTTGTATTATTGGGTGGGTTACAACGAAAGCTATCAAAATAATGTGAAATTCAATTTAGTTTTTTTTATATACATCACCAAATCAGAACAGTGGCTTCAATGCACTCTTATAGAAGGTAAAAACCATACAATAATACTGAGAAAATCATCTATAGCGAACGATTCAAGTCAACGTTTAAGAAAGAGAAATGACATATAGTGAAATGTAGATCCCTCCCAAGGGAAGGAGGGGTGACTCCTAGCTGCCAGCTGACCTCTGGCTATTTTGAATGGCTGTATCTGTATTTCTTAATCTTTAAATTCAGGTGTTTTTCAGTCCTATTTGCCACAGATAAAAACATTCAACAAGTTCTGCAGTCTGCCTTTGTAAACATTTGTAAAAATAAATACATAAATAAGTAAATACAACAAAAAATAGAGTGGTGGTTCTAAGGAGATCAGTGAATTTGAGTACCATAATAGGGAGTCATGATTACAAGTCACTTTGTCTTCCCTTTTTAGCTAGTCTACAATCAACTGTAAGCAGCGTTACTGCAAAGTGGAAGTGTTTAGGAACCACAGCAACTCATTGGCAGACCATGTACAGTGTGTGGGTGTAACCAACGGCACATCTTTCACGTTAGAAAAATCACACGGCACACCACCAAACAAAAAGCATAATTTTTCCCTGCATATCTGGTATAGTGGAACTGGTTCAGCTTGTCCCCAGTATACCCTTTTTTCCTTTCTTCTGACCACTACTCATGCTAGGGCCTTCATCTGGGTCGGAATTTTCTCCAGGACCCAGGTCAGATTGACTACTTTTTCTTTTCAAATACTAATCTATTGCCTGTTGCATCTCACAGCGTGTAATTTCTTCTTCATCTTCTTCTGTTTTACTGGCAGTTGGTAACCCATTTAATTAGAGCAGGTAGTTGTACTGCCCTCCAGTGGAAGAGAAAGTAATCATTCTGCCCGTTACTCACGCCAATTGCTTAGAGTACTAATCAGGTGGAAGCAGATAATCTTCCACGGCACACCTGATCATTTCTTGCAGCACACAGTGATTGGGAAACACTGGTGTAACGTATACGTGGCTCAGTACTCTTGCCCAAATAGAGAACATTTGTAATGGAAAGTCAAGCAATAGCTTTCAAAATCCTTTACTTTAAATTAGCAATGGAGAGCCACATGACTAATGTGGGTAAAATATGTTCATTTACAACTTCTCAAATATTAATGATGGTTTATTTTCGCTTTTCATTTCAAACATGTCTGACACTTAAATTTTTTTCATCAAAATTTAATATTTTTTGAGTGAATCATTTGATTTCTAAGCAAACAGTGAAAATGGCTGTGAAATGTCCTAACGCCAAGAATGACATCATAAAATGTATTTTTAAAAGAATTTTCACCAAAGTGCAAAATCCCAAACTAATTCATGACTATAAGAATTGAGCTACTTATTAAAGCAACTGATTATTATTATTATATATATTTTTATTATAAAAAAATCAAATGAGGTATGATCTATTCAATAAAACTGTCCAATATATTAATATATATTTAAATTAAACTGCAATGACTTATTAATATTCACTTGGATAGGCTAGAGTGGGCAGCTTGCTCTTGAATAAAGGGGATACCACAAGCTGTGGCATTTTCAGTTTGTCTCATTGTCTACTCTGAATTTGAGTGCTTTTATTATTACTGTGGATTTATAAACACTACTCTTAAAATTTTATTTTATGGATATTTAATTACATCTCACCTCAGTTTTTTTTATTATTGCAAATTAGTTTGCTTGTTGAATTAATCATTGCAGGTATTAAACACGCAGATGTTTTGTATTGTATTTATTGCTTAACGAACAAAAGTCAGTTTAAACTTGTGCAGAGTTTATTTTGTTTAACGTCCTGGCTAAAGCCGGAGATACGATGACTCAGTACAACCTGTGATCGCTTGCAAAATTTTACTAGATGTTGTGAACGTCTGGTGTAACATTTTGATTAGTTGGGACCAGATTGTTTTATTGTTTATGATAATTACAAATTAATTATAATGTATTGTTTACTATAATTAAAAAAAACAGCTGTTTTTGACACACAGTGATAAACAAATATGCCAGTTGATACGTTGTGTTACTGGAGAGCGCTCTGTTCTTTTCAAGGAAAATGCATACAGCCTATATAAATGCATTATCTTCTTTGCCTTTGGAGAGAAATGACACAATTAAATGAAATTTGATGTGCTGCCAAAAACCTAAACATTGTGACACATAATCACCTAGGGCCAGTCTTACACAATGAACATCCCTCAGTAACTCAGTAAAATCCAGTTGAATAATAGTTGTTTTAGCCTTAAACAGTACCTTGGACACAAAGTTTCAATTAATTAAGTTGTTATCTCGTGTATATGAACTGTCAGTTTGCCACAAGTGTGCAACATTTTAGCTTTGTAATTTTTCTACAAGTGCTTCATATCACTGAGAGACCTCGGTTTATTTATGTGTAAATTTGGAGTGACTCAGTGACTCAGAAGCAGAACTTCTAGTATGGCAGTTTGCGTACTAATGATGTGAACAGTTACTGTTGTGTATCATTAAGCTGTATTAAATGCCATATTTAGACAATGGGAGGTTGCTGTAGTAAGCAATGGACTAGCAGAGGGTCAGAAGCGTCATTGTTTTGTATTGAAATTCAGATGTTTGGTTCTTCTGTAATTGTATTGTTGTTGTTGCTGTGTGGATGCTCGTTATTGTAAGGTCTGTGTATGAATATACTATGTGCGACTGGCTCAGTTGCATTATGTCTACACTGTGTTGTGTGCAAGTGTTTTCATAAATTAGCCACCAGTTTCAGCAATGAAAAGATGCAATCCTCTGGGCCTTTCTGAAAGTTTACTGGGTGCTTGCTGAAGTGTTTTGCCATCTTATCACCTCATGCTGTTTAACTGCTTCCAAGATTTTGCTCCTTTGTTTGTGAATGCATTGTTTCTAAATCAATTTGATTTGCAAAACACATAACAATAAAGACTCCATGTCCATAAAGAAACTGGTTAGAAAGTTCGACCCCACTGTTTCAAAATTAAGTTCCTTATTGAGCATGCAAACACAATTAAATCACAATATAAGGTTCATAACAAATGAAAGCAAAAATAAGATCAATCTCAAAAAGTGGTAAAGTCTTTAGTAACGTGAAAATATTGTTAAAAATTAAAGTTTTACTATTTTAACATTGCTGGGGGTTTCTGTGTTACCTTTTATGTCTTTCTGTGATAAGTTTTTTAATATTAGCCTCTGGTTCACTAGATTGGGATGAAAATGATTTTCAGTTCTCTTTGCATCAGTAGGAATCTGCTTTTGTGATAATTCCATTGTATTAGAAGTCTTTAGGCCATCATTGTGCGCGCGCGTGTGTGTGTGTGTGTGTAGGTGTGTGTATGTGTGTGTGTTGGCGGTTCTCTTATGTTTGCATCAGTACAATTTGTTCATACAGTATTCAAGAAAAACACATGTATTATAAATATGGAGTTCCAACATATTCTATGTGGAATCCACAGATGATGAATATTTTCATCAAAAATCATTTTTGGTAAGGGCTATATTTTTTTATTTTGCAACTTTATACACAACTTTAATTTTAGGAAGGGAAAAAAATCTGGTGTGAAATGATGACCTAATAGTAAATTGGATGTACTGTAAAAAATAAAAAATAAAAATGTTGGTGTAGTAGTAATAGTAGTTGTAGTAGCATTAAAATTACAAGTTAATTCCAGAGATGTGAAAATTTCAAGTTAAAAGATGTTAACATGAGTTATTTTAAGAATTAGCTGCCAATCAATCAATCTTACAGCTTTTAGCAGCTCAAATTCAAGTTAAACAAGAGATTTTATTGTCCAAAACTTTAGCATGCAGATTTTCTGAATGTGCTTTAATCTTGCTGCTAAAAGCCAAAAAATGTCTCAAACTGCATGTCTGAAGACATCTGAGAAAACATGAACTGAGCCGTGATGGACAGATACTCATATACATGATAATTTGCTGCAGTCCGTGGTGTTCATTCCTGCAGTGCAGCCTGAGAACAGACTTCCTCCCTGTTTTGCAAGCAATGGCATGCACAGTGCTGATGCCATAGTAGGTACGTTTTTGGGAAGATGAGCTTCAACAGTGTGATGTGATGTGAGACAACAACCATCAAGCTGTTTTGGGGAAACACTTGCAGACTTCACGCTTTCATGGCAATTAGTGTGCTTTTGGTTTTGAGGATACTTTTTACTTTCTGCTATATAATCAATTTGTTTCTTAGAGTTTAAGATTTGGAAATGCTCTGTGGGTTAAAAACAAGTCAGAAAGGTGTCGTGTCAGACTTATAAAAGGCCATGCAGATGGGAATCTAGTGAACACAACACACCTGTAGGCAGAGATGAGCCCTGGGCTTGTTGCGCTTGTGGGTCCTTTCACCTGCCAATGCAAGAACATTCTGTGCTCTGGTGCAGCCTGTTTGAAAGGAGCTGCGGGCTGCCTTTGTCAACTGTGGTGTTGACTGTGATGTGTGTGTATGTGTGTGAACTGCATCAGTCTACATCAGCCTCATGGCGCTGTCTGCTCAGCACCATGGAGCTGTGACAGCTAACATGTGCATGGCTGAAAAAACACAACATTACACCTTGTAAAAAAGTAGAGCCAGTGTATGTCCTTAGAAGCTGTGTTTGTAATACCCAACATGTGTATGTGTTTGTGTGTGTTGTAGTCCCATCAACTAAGCTCATTCAAATAAATTTTAGCTTATTTAACAGAGAGTAAATGATAAGTGCTTTAATTACGCAATTTTGCTTTCCAGAAATCCACTTTAATGGACCTGGAAGAGCTCCCGTATCATAAACCAAGTCATAAAGACAAAATGAAAGATGTGCGATATTTAGCCATATCGATGACAACAATGTAAACGTGCTTATCTTAGTGAAAGAACAATTAGTTTTCAGTGTTTGCTTCGTTTTTCTCACCTGTACCAATCTAATCCTCTGTCATAGTTTCTGTCGAAAAAGTGCGGCTCTGTTCCAAGTGCGCGCACATCTGGATGTATCCGGATGAACTCCAACACCGCCCTGGTTCCTCCTTTCTTTACACCGACTATTAGCGCGTTGGGCAGCTTCTTGTTCCCATATTTTTGCGCAACACTCATGTTTTTCAACTTCGCGTCAGTCCAGTGACTGTCAGAAGAGGGGGCTTTACTTTGTTCGCGGAGATCGCTTGCTCCTCGCTGGGCAGCAGACTCATCCAGTGTGGACCTGGCTTTCAGCAAAGCGCAGTGGTCCAATTTTCCAAGAAGTTTCTTCCCTCCTGCGTTCTTGCCTGGCGGACACCGTTTCCCCTCGTAGCCCTGATTTGTCATGATTGTGCCGCGACAAAAAATGATATTATAGCATAAATAGGTGCAAGACAGTGACACGGTGAATATGAAGGCGAATCTGGCGCTGAATCTGTTCGCAGATGAAAGGAACCTATGTGCCATGTCTCCATGGGTTCAAAGTCCTGCATGATTTTCCATGGAGCTTGCCTCCTCTGTTGGTCTGCGGTCGGAGTCCGGTAGTAATGTGGGTTCCAAAGTCAGACAGGCTGGCATATGAGGATAGGGGTGGTTTCTTGGAGGCATCAACTGCGCACAAGTCGTGTTATTTCTTTTCATAGGCTGCTCAGCCGAATATGATCACAGCAGAGAGAGAAAAAAATGGGTCACTCCTTTAAACAACTTGTTCTTAAGTAGTTTGAAGAGAGTCATTTGGATCAATTACTGATGGCACTGTCTCGAAACGTATACCGAAGGAATTCGACGCCCATCATTACCCTCCTTCTCTTTTTCTCTTGTGTCAATTGTGTGAGAGAAGAAAAAGTCCAAGGCGTCCTCGGTGTCTCTGAAACTCTTTGTAGCGCGAGCGTTCTGCTTGCCTTCGTGGGGATTGTGATGCCTCTCCCTTTCATAATGAAGTTGTGAAGATATATGCACTTAGACTACCAGGTATAAATATTTAATCAACCCTCTGACGTCATGCACAAGATCATAATTCTATATACGTTTATCTTTTAAAGGAACATCCCAAATATTTCAGGCAGGGGAACATTTCAACGTGGGTTTCATTATAAGTGCGTGCAAAAGGTAAACTGTGGTTGAGCCTATTGAAACTTGAGCCCATGATGACGTGTAGCTTCATAATATCTTGCAAATCTGCCCTAAAAGTTTGACACTAAGCAACTTGCGAAAAATATTTTATATAATATGTGGAACATTTAGGCGAGGAAAAAAGAGTTAGAGGAAATTAAAAAGTGATGAAGATGGGTGGGAAAGACTTGTTGCAGCCATGGTGACTCACAAAGTTAATTTCATGAAATTATTTTGTGTGCTGCTTAAATCTGGGTTATATTTTTGTGCTCTTTCTTTTCACCACCCCATCCTAGGCAGCACACACCACATACTGTGTGGATAGGGTTGCCAACTCCCTGAAAAATAAATAAGGGACACCTCGTGGCCAGGGCCGGGCGACCCAGTTGTCTTCACCCTTCCCAGTGTGGTGAATTTTCTAGCTCTTTTTTTGTGTGTGAAATTATTTTTTTAACCATTTGACTTGAATTTGATTTAAGTAGATGTGTATTCTTTGTGATATGAACACATGTGAAACAAATGATCATTTAGCCATTTATTTTTAGCTCAAAATGACAACATTAACACGATAAAACAGGTCTCCTTCTTAAACAGAAGCCTGTCATGCTTAACTTTTGAGAATATAAGTAAATCTTTCTTTAAAAGAACTCTGTCCTGCTTAACTTAAAATAATAGAAAACAATAGAAAGAAAAATATTCTTGTAACAGTGCACATTTAGTGCATTTAGTACAATTGGCTTCAGTTGAGGTATTATTTCAGCTTTTCTAATGCTAATCAGCTGCTCCTGTTTGTAAACCCACTTGCTCCCATGATTACGCATCTTAACTCATCATCATTATTCATCTATGTATTACTTTTATGTATTAGTGATCTATTTGTTGTAATCATCTATTCTTGCAGTTGTTTATTACACAAAATAAATTATATTATCACACTTCTGGCCACATAGCGCTGATATTCACTGCACATGCCCATATTAACTTTTTCCAGCCAGGTGTTTTCCTTTTCCCATTCTTCCCTTTCTCTGAGGGGAACAAACATTGCTGCTCTAATGCTGGGCTTACACTGTGCAGTTTTAGGCCCATTTTGAGCCGATTTTTTGAGTGATCGGACCGATTTTGGCCTTCATCGTGCATCGTGTAGTATACGTGGGGTAACGAGAAGTGATTAACACCTCACGACCAGCTCCCGATCATCAATCGCTCGTGAGGGTCTCACCACAGCCGCTCACACTGCTCGCGCGCAAACACGTAAACGTTGGTGTAAAAGATGGAGCAGCACGGCTGTGCAGCGTGTGATCTGGACACAAGCGATGGAGGCACAACTTGTAGAACTTTGGAAAGCTCATCCGAGCCTTTTCGATGTGGCATCACAAAATTATCACGACCACAACAACCGTGAAAACAGTTGGATTTACACTGCTGCTCAGTCACAGCTGCCCGATCAATGTTTTTCATTAGCAATTTAGCAAAGTTGATGGTGGTGGTGTGTGTGTCTGTGTGAGTGTAAGACGGAGAGAGAGAGCGCGACAGATTTTCTGTTATAACCTTCATTTTATGGAGGCACAGTGTGAGCACTCAGGTCGCATCAGAGCATCGGGCGGTATAGTGTGAGACCTGCATCGTGACCTACCAACTGCGAGTCAATCGTGCAGTTTGAGCAGGAGCTGAATAACGTGACTGAAAAAAATTGCACAGTGTCTGCCCAGCTTTAGGTGTACTGTCGTCCGAGACTTGCACCGCAGTGTCTGCGTTTGTTTCCCTGTTGGCCATGCTTCTTGTTGTGGTCATTTGTTGTCTTCCGGTATTTTCTCCGTAAGCGACCTTTCCTCGACCAATGAGATGAGTGGTAATCTGAATTGTCATACTCGTAAGTGTGCTGTCAGCTCATTGGTCACAAAGCAGGAGAGGGGCTGGGAATTATGTTTTCAAACAAAGCGTTAATTCCATTAAAAGTTATAGACTACTTTTGATTCTCACTGTATTACGGGACAAAGTGCGTCCCTTATTAGCTCAATACGGGACGTGTACTTTTGTTTCGAAATACGGGACGATTCCGTATTTTAAGGGACGGTTGGCAACCCTATGTGTGGAATAATGCAGCCATAGCCCCCTTCCATTTGCCAGATCTGGATGACAAACAAGCTGTAGCAATTTTCTTGTTACCCAAAAATGAACCAAATAAACCGAAACTTAATCTATTCTGGGCCCGAATTAATGTGTATGGTGGCTCAGATCTCTTAGAGCCAGCACTTTGACTTTAAAGCTGTTCTCAGCTGCTTCTAAAGCCATAAAGTAAGTTTCCTGTTGTGCGTTACAAATTTAACTTCTACTTTAAGCAAAATGACTAATCAAGGTTGAGTGGAATTCTCTACATGTCGAGTGTTTTTTGTACGCACACCTGAACATTAGATCACGTTTCCTCAGTGTCGCTACAATAAAAAACTGGATGTGGGGTGGAATGCAAAGATATTTGTCTCTTTCAGTGTCATGGTCAAAGTTTGTTTAAATATGTAGGAGTGGATAGATTTCTAAAGCAAAAATATCAATGTAATATATTACTATTCTGTTTGCGTCTCCAGCCTTGTGCAGATGCATCCCTGCCTTTTTCATGAAGTTTGGGATCCATTTGTAGCAGCTGTGTGTTGTATCGGTGTCCTCTGAAGCACAGTCTAAGCAACAGAAAGGGTGTGAAATGGTTGGAAGGGGAGATATTCAGAGCTGAGTTATGTAGCAACATAGAGCTGCTGCTTCAAGGCACAGAGTCTACAAAAGAGTGAAGCACGAAAGTGAAAAAGTTAGTTTTATAAAGGATTTTAATGATAAAAGTGTACTCAAACCGTAATACATAAAACTAAATAGCAGCTAGGTGCATGGAGGTGAAGGTGAAATTCCTCATAAACAGAATGAGGCAGAAGCTTAATATTGAGTATATGCATTTTCTAACTCTTAAACTGCACACAGAACTAAAAGGTCACATTTAGTATCTATATGTGCATATAGTATATTTTCCCTTACTTAATCATTAACTTGCTGCTTTAATTTAAAATAAATATGTAAATAGGGATCATGTTGCACAGAAAAACAGCCAGTTTTTATTAATTAAAACACAAAGTGGTTGAATATACCTCCTGCTCACATTGCTTACAGATAATAGATTTAGTCAATGTGGGATTGCCATTGGGTTTATATTGTTTGTTGCTACCTTTGACCTATGCAGAAAAAAGGCTATGTGTATTTATGATTAGCATTGTTAAACTGATGTTTTCGTCTGATTAATGGTGTATAAATGTATTAATCAACCAGTATGGCTTGATTGGGTGTGTGTGAATATATGGACACGGTCTTTGTACGGTACCTTTTTAAATACACGTATCAGCAGTAAGTGAGAGAGTGTGTTGGAATTATATTTGTTCTTTGGAGCTTTTCTTCCAGTGCACCTGTTGCCCATTCAGAGATTTTTGCAGAGATTTTGAACAACTTGCTTATTAATTAATTCAGAAAACATCCACATACATTTTGGAAATATTGACACACAGCAGACTCAGTGCTGTTTTATAAACAGACTGCATTCAGGGCTCCTTGGGGTTTTCCACCATGCTGCTTTGCTGTGTTTTTGGAAACAAACAAGTGGCAAGTTTTTACTTCTACTGCAGCTGAACAGTTTTAATGAAATAATCTGTCAGCCCCCCTGTGCTGCTTACCAGACAGAATCAGTTCACCTGAAGCTGATGTTGGATGGTGTCCAGGGATGTAACCAGCTCCAAAACATTTGCAACTCAGAAATGCATTTGCTTTTGCCTTTTTTCCACATTTGTCTTTCTGATTTCAGCTCAAATACGGAAAAATAGTTAATGTTGTTCTTGGAAAACAGGCAGTAAGATAGAAGTTTAAATTTTTTCCCCCCTGTAAATTCCTAACTCCTGACACATACCTGAATGTTTGACCGGACCAGTCTTTCATGTTTGTCTTCACCAAACATATGCATCACTTCTATAGAGACAGTAATAACTAAAGAACAAAATTGACAGACTGAGTCAAAAACAGTTCAGTTACTGTCACTCAAAAATAAAACATGAAAGAATGGCTCTAGTATGCAAGGACATTCATACTTGTAGCTGCTTTGAATGTGTACTTGGAATTAAAATTCAAGAGCAAAAGGAGGAAAAAATTTAAATATATTCATGCTTCAATTTTGAAACACTATTGACTTTTTACTCAATGCAGGTAAAGCTTCAACTTCACTCCACAAACGCAAATAAATACACACCTTCTTTAGGAAACCTCCTTCTCACACTTACACAGACATAAGGTATTAAAAGGATCTTTATATAACACTTGAGCTCCTGTTTATCTCCGACAGTGGAGTATAAACTGATATAATAGAGTTTTCCAATAATGCTCATGATATATAACCATACACAGATCCATAACAGGAAATAAAAACAGACACAAACACATTTATTTACAGGGCTATGTAAAACAACACAACACTTTAGGAATCATGATGGTTATTTTTTTGTTTTCTGATCACATAACTGCAATCCCATTGAGTAATGAAGCAGAATATTATAAAGCTGTTGCCTGATATGTGCTCGTATCCCACAGATTGCTTCTAAATACAAGTTTCTACAATATCTGATACTTTGTTACACAGATTTCAGAAAATGACATTTGCAGGGCAGCATGCTGACTTTCATGCTGTGCCTAGTTTTGCTCATACTGATCCTGCAGCAGAGCAAAAGTAACACACTATTTCCCTGTTGAATTAATCTGAGTTGACCACTTGCCACTATGGCCCAATTAACCTCAAATAGTATCTCTTTGCTGCTATACCATTTCTGCTAAACTGCCAGCTGGATCCTGGGTGAAACTTCTGTTTCAAACAGAGAATACTATTCCAGGGGATTCAAATAATCTTCTGTTTTTAAAAGTTGATATAAACCACTGAGAATAAGCAACCTTGCCAAGAGCACCCTGTGGTAATGAAACACCTTCCCTTTCTTCTTTCCATCATTCTATAATGCCAGGGATATCAGGATATCTCACTTCTTCATTTAGTTTCTTGCTTTTCAGAGATTATAGGATCAGAAGTATCTGTGTGATATCAGGACTTGACAGCATTAAGTTATTCCACCCACTCTATGTGAAAACCTGACATTATGTGGCAAATTATGTGGCTTCCTGTAGACTGCAGGTTTGTAGATAAACTGAAAAAACAAAACAAAACAGTGGTGTAAGGACAATAGCTGTTGTTCCCTTAGGGGTGGGGGTGACAATGACAGTGATGATGGATTTCAGACCTCAGGTTATACAGCAAAATATGCCATGTTTATTTCTGGTTAACTCTCACCCAGCAGTCCCCACTCCAGATCAAGAGTCTTTACTTAATATCTTCACAAAAAAAAAAAAAAAAGAAAAAGAAAAGTTTGTGACTCCATGGTGTAGTGGTTAACACATTCTCCTTATACATAAAAAATCTGTTTGAGAGTGGGAGGAGACAGATCCAGACTCAGGGGGCCACAAGCTAGCGCACTTCTCGGGCTAGTCCCAATCTCAGAGAAATAGGAAGGTTGCATCAGGAAGGGTATCCAGTGTAAAAAAAATTCAAACATACTGATCCATCTACTGTAGTTACCCCTTGGGGAAATAAGGGAGCAGCCAAAAGTATTAAGAGAAGATATTTTGACAAATAAAGAAGAGTTTGCAGAACCCGAGCAGTTACAGCAATGTCTTGTGTCACTTCGACTGCGCTAATGTTTCAAACATTAAAAACAAAGATGCATTTCTCTCTGTCTTCTTTTTTTCCCTCTCACTGAATCCATAACATGTTATTATATAACTACCGAACAACCCTCATCATAATGTTCTGGCAGTGATGCAAGTGCGAGCTGCTGTAAATCATTGGTGTGATAAGACTGGAAGAAGCGACAGTTTGCTTCTTCCTTCTATTTTAGCTAAGACCTTTCTTTTTCTGCCACCTGCACAATTTAACTAAGGCATTTCTACCCCAATTAGCCTTTTCTACCACCATTATGGTGCCATCAAAATTCATTTAAAGATGCTTAATAAATTTAGTGGCACTCTATGGGTTTTTTTTGTGGTCCTTTCGGAGGATTGTATATGTAGTTTAATTATCTACATGTTGGTGTTTTAAGGTCAGAGAATTACGCTTGAATTACCAACTGGTGGTCATTTAATGGTCTATTGAATGTATTAATAGTTTTATATTCATTACTTAATTAACAAATGTGCTGGAGCTCTTTCTGTGCTGGGCAAAAAGGGAGGTGTGTGTGTGTGTGTGTGTGTGTGTGTGTGTGTGTGTGTGTGTGTGTGTGTGTGTGTGTGTGTGTGTGTGTGTGTGTGTGTGATTAACAACATAAAATTTCCTGACTGACTTGAACCTCTAAAGATATGTAATTAAATTGTGTCACTTCTACTAGACTGCTGGGTGTACAAGTGCAGACCATGTTATCTCGTGCATGAGTCTGAGCACTATACACATGCACTGCCTAATAAACATATTGTATTAAAATGCAGAGGGTAGAAGAAGCTATGTGTTTTGTTTAATAATTAGGGGGGAAAGTCTTCTTTTTTTCTCCAATAGCCACCCAAAAGCTTTTGCAATAAAGACGCCTTGACTATGAAACCTGTTATGTGCTGAACTTCTGGAAGCAAAATCATCACTTTTCAGCTTTCTCATAATTGAGTTTTGGTAACTTGTTTTTAAACGTGTATTCCTTGTATCTGCAGTTCAAACCAGTTTCTATTGCCACTATAACCATGATTATAACAACTCCTGTTTTTTTTTCCTAAAAGTTCTTCTTCCTCTGAATTTGCCATGGATTTATCAAGAAAAGACAACAAGAACAAAAGCCAAGCATCGACTAAAGGCCGTTGAACAGCAGGTTACCTCTCTCTTTGTCAGCTGCGGTGTCTGTTAATTGCTGCTGACATTTTGCCCACGTTGTTTAAATCCAAACTATTCTGATGCACCGCTTTCTTTTGTTTCTTCCCGAACGGGGGACATAGTTTAGAAATGCCACCTTCTCCGCTGTCTGCTGAGAATCTCAATATTTGACAAAATCTTCTAATTATCACACCGTTTGTTTTGACAGTACTCAGCAATTTTCCTAGATGCAGCAAACATTTTTGATCCTCTTGCATGCAGAGTGAAGATAACACCCACAGATTTTACCCCCTAGCAGGTGAAAAAGACTCTTAACTGTCGAGAGGAATCCTGAAATTCCAAGTAGTTACAAATTTAGCAACAAAAAAAAGAAAAAAAGAAAAATCAGATTTCTTTTATCTTTAACACTGCAGAAATCTGATACACATTTATTTGATAAAGTAAGAGACACTGATTCTAAGCAGTCGATGCTCTTTTTAATTGCACTGGGGAATAGTTTCCAACACTGACTTTTTTAGAAATGGAAATCTTGCCATCGCTTCTTTTCTTAACCATTTGTCAGTTCATAAAGTTGTTTGGGTTATGGAGAAGCTACTCAGTCATGCTTTTGATCAAGTGTATCTGCATCATTTTCTAGCACCGACCACTCCAGTTTGATGTAGCAGCTGTCTGACGGACAGCTGCCTCCAAAGAAGGACATCGGTGTGGTTAAATATGAAGCAGTCGCTTTGCTGCAAGCACTTCTGAACACAGTTGCTTATTGATTTAGACAGACCACATGGCTGATGGATTTTGTGCACTTTATTTGTGTCTCAATGACAGAGACAAAGGGTAGCTTTGCTGAATGATTGATCACTGTGCAGAGGAGGCTACACTCCTGTTTCTGTTACCTAAATGCGACAAGAGTCAATTGATGGCTGTGAAGAGGATTTCGATGTCCTTTCAGTATCTCTCAGATTTGTATTCTCTGATTGCATCACAGCCTCTTTATTCTGGATGACCAGCATCCTGTGAAAAACACACAAATGGGGAGTACCTAATCCCCTCTGTTATTCTGGGGCTCAGCAATTCTGAATCCAGACAAAATGAGAACTGTCTTTCACTGGGCCGTTGTATCACAGAACAGAATCAAACTGGGGGAACAGTGAGAAAGTCCGATAATGACACAGACCACCACGAGTCTTTCTGTGAAAATTAACTGGCTGCTATTGCTTGGTTAAGAGAAGTTTTTGTTGCACAACTTTACTATCCAGTAAAGTCATTGTACCTTTTTTTTTTTTTTTTTAAATTAAAACATTGGTTCTGCAAAGTTAAGAATGAATGCTTTAGATGTTATTTCTTAAGACCCTACATTTCGGTTTTAGCTGTTCCACCTGAGGAGAGAATTAACAATGACAAATATTGGTTGGGAAGTCCAGCAGAATTTCATGTCCAGCGGAGATGAGAATGTTTAATTGGCTCATATTGTGCTCCGAGCAAAACTGTAGATTGTTTAATTTACACACACACACACACACACACACACACACACACACACACACACACACACGGCTGCATGATTAGAATATTATATGAAGCGTTTCTACATTTCCCACTCAAACAGTCTCTACATGAACATGAAGAGCAAAAATTAGGAATATGATCACATGCTACATGCATATTTAACAGCAAAAAACCCACACATACACACATACAGATGGATAGATCAGTTGATATGTAGGCCTGAACCCCCTCAGTGAGATCATTAACAAGACTGGCTACAGATACCGACTACTACAGGATGAAGCAATTTTCAGCCACCTCTGCTACATGGATGACATCAAGCTGTATGCCAAGAATAAACAAGACTCTGAATCACTGATCCAAGCCACCAGGATCTACAGCAAGGACACTGGAATGTCATTCCTGTTTGAGAAGTGTAGTCAGACGGTAACAACGAGAGGGAAGGTAGTCAGAGCTGAGGGGATCCATCTACCAGAAGGCAACATTGCAGACATCAAGAACAGCTTCAAGTATCTGGGAATCCCTTAGGCAAATGGGAACCATGAGGCCACTAGGAAAGCTGCAACCACCAATAACCTGCAAAGGGTCAGGCAAGTCCTGAGAAGTCAGATGAACAGTAAGAACAAGATCCAGGCTGTTAACACCTACGCCCTGCCCGTGATCAGGTACCCTGTTGGGATAATAAGTTGGCTAAAGGAGGAGATAGAAGCCACTGACATCAAGATGAGGAAGCTCCTGGCCATGCATGGAGGGTTTCACCCCAAATCCAGCACCCTGAGACTGTGGTACTGACACTCACTAGTCCCCGCCCTCTTTCCTTCTGTTTAGTATACAGTCCAGGATGAGACAACGGACATCCATGATGTCATGGTTGGCTGTGTGGCAGGCGGGCAAGCAGGAGTGGTGGATCCAAAATGCAGGACTCAGACACAGAAATTCAACTTAAAGCGCAGCTTTAATGCTGGAAAACCTCTTACTAACTAAACTCACCAAAAGACAAACAAAAACGCTGGTGGACTAAAACACTGAAGCACAAAACACTGAACTGGAAACAAAACACTGGCAACACGGAGGCAAAACACACACAGCTTGTTGAGGGTACGACGCAACACTGACTCAGAGAAACACAGGGACTAAATACACTGGGAAGTAACGAGGAGAATGAGACACAGAAGGAGAGCACAGCTGGGGGAAATTAGAACTGACGAGACAAGCAAAGCAGGACACATTCACATAAGACACGGACCTTTAAAGTAAAACAGGAAGGATCACACAGAGACGCGAACTTGACACAGTGGAGAGACAGCAACTAAGAAACACAGAGACATAAACCATAAGGCAGAGGACTCTAAGAACCGAGAGACACAGAGGGGAAATCAAACATGCAGACACAGACTTACACAGAACAGAGGGGACATAGAGAAACATGAAGGGCAAGGGATCGAAACTAGAAACTCACACCAAGTACAATAATACAAAAATCACAAAGAACTAAAACGCTGGGTCAGGAGACCCAGGACCCTGACAGTACCCTCCCCCCAAGGGCTGGCTCCCGACAGCCCAACACAAGAAAACGAAAAAAAACCCCAAAAACCGCCCAAAACAGAAAACAACCCGACCAGGGCGGGCGGCGGGGGCCCAGGAAGGAGGGCACGAAACAAAAACACCAAAGCACAAGAAATCCCCAAAACAAAACACGAGCCCAGAAAAAAGAACAATGCAGGGGGCCGACAGCACAGGAGTCCAAACAGGTCAGGGGGCCGGCTGTGCGGAAGCCAACGGCGGCGACGAAGGAGACGACGGAGCAGTGCAGGGGGCCGACCGCGCGGAAGGCAGCGGCGGCGACGAAGGAGATGACGGAGCAGTGCAGGGGGCCGGCCGCGCGGAAGGCAGCGGCGGCGCCCCAGTGTCAAGCGTACTGGCTGAGGCCCGGTGGGCACAGGACCAGGCGGGGCAGGACCAGGCGGGGCACAGGCAGAAGCTGGACCAGGCGTGGATGAAGACACGGAGGCTGGGCCTGGCGAGGCTGAAGGCTCTGATGAGGCTGGGCCTGGCGAGGCTGAAGGCACGGAGGCTGGACCAGACGAGGCCGAAGGCTCTGATGAAGCTGGACCAGACGAGGACGAAGACTCGGATGAAGCTGGACCAGGCGACGACGAGGCGGCCGCAGGTGGCGGCTGGACAGGCTCCTCGGGCCCTCCAGCTGACGCGGCATGAGGCTGAACGGGCCCCTTGGAACCTCCAGCCGACGAGGCATGAGGCTGGTGTGGTTCTCCGGAACCCCCAGCTGACGAGGAGGGCTGCTGGACGGGCTCCTCGGGCCCCCCAGCTGAAACAGGAGACAAAGGCCGGAGCGGTCCCTTGGACCCTCCAGCGGAAACAGGAAACAAAGGCCGGAGCGGTCCGTCGGACCCTCCAGCGGAGACACGAGACGAAGGCTGGACGGGCCCCTTGGACCCTCCAGCAGAAGCCATCAAAAAGCCAGCAGGCATGGAGTCCACTGGCAGACATGAAGGAAATGGGTGCTGTGCTGAGCACTGGCCCTGCTCAGACAGCACTGACACGGGGCACTTCCCAGGTGGCTGCTTAAACTCCAGGGGTCCAGCATCAGCTGAGGACTGGGACCTAGCCTCTGGGGAAGCCCTGGAGCGGCAAACCGTGCCAATGGCGGCTGACCCATGAAAAGCACCTTGAGTAGGACTTAGGCTTTCTCCCTGCATGGAGTGAACGAGTGGAACCGGTAATGCTGGAGCCAGAGCTACTGGGGCCTGCGCTACAGGCGGCACTGGAGCTACTGGAGACTGAGCTGAGGGTGGCTGCGGGGGAGCTAACTGAGCTGAGGGTGGCTGCGGGGGAGCTAACTGGGCTGAGAGTGGCTGCGGGGGAGCTAACTGGGCTGAGAGTGGCTGCGGGGGAGCTAACTGGGCTGAGAGTGGCTGCGGGGGAGCTAACTGGGCTGAGAGTGGCTGCTGAGCAGGCGACACTGGGAGCTGAGCTGCTGGAGACACAGGTGACACTGGTGTACTGGGGTGAAGGCAACGAGGATGCAGTCCCTCTCTTAAGGGAGGATGGAATGATTTAGTGATAAAGCTTGATGGGAACAGATGCTGATGCTGAGAATACCAGGCAGCGAGGGCTTCCAGGAGGGTAGCTGACTCTACCTTGCCTGGACCGCCCATGCCAAACAGTTCGAAGCAAATCCTGGCTCTCAGAGCTGTTATTAATTGTTTTAATCCGTTAATGTCCAAAAAACCAGCTGTGCAGAGGGTGGAAGACAAAAAGTTGTCGAAAAAGACCACCTGAAGGAGTCTCTTGGGGGTGTCCTCAGCGTGGATTACCTCCCGGCAGTAATTCCACAACTGCGCGAGATACTGAGACCGTGAGTCCGCAGGATCCATTTGATGGTTGCGTCATTCTGTCATGGTTGGCTGTGTGGCAGGCGGGCAAGCAGGAGTGGTGGATCCAAAATGCAGGACTCAGACACAGAAATTCAACTTAAAGCGCAGCTTTAATGCTGGAAAACCTCTTACTAACTAAACTCACCAAAAGACAAACAAAAACGCTGGTGGACTAAAACACTGAAGCACAAAACACTGAACTGGAAACAAAACACTGGCAACACGGAGGCAAAACACACACAGCTTGTTGAGGGTACGACGCAACACTGACTCAGAGAAACACAGGGACTAAATACACTGGGAAGTAACGAGGAGAATGAGACACAGAAGGAGAGCACAGCTGGGGGAAATTAGAACTGACGAGACAAGCAAAGCAGGACACATTCACATAAGACACGGACCTTCAAAGTAAAACAGGAAGGATCACACAGAGACGCGAACTTGACACAGTGGAGACAGCAACTAAGAAACACAGAGACATAAACCATAAGGCAGAGGACTCTAAGAACCGAGAGACACAGAGGGGAAATCAAACATGCAGACACAGACTTACACAGAACAGAGGGGACATAGAGAAACATGAAGGGCAAGGGATCGAAACTAGAAACTCACACCAAGTACAATAATACAAAAATCACAAAGAACTAAAACGCTGGGTCAGGAGACCCAGGACCCTGACACATGAGTAGATTAGAAAGATGGCCACAACCTACCGTGTGCTCAGTGAATACCTCAGGCAGCAGAGACCCAAGAAAGCGGAGCAAGAGGAGGAACCGTTATGGAAGGACAGGCCCCTGTGTGGTATGTACCACTGGCAGATAGAGGAGGTGGCTGACATCCAGAAATTCTACTAGTAGTTGGACAAAGATGGACTGAAAGCACATGTGCATGACTATCAAGAATTTTTGCAGGGCTTTCATCATTAAATGTGGTAAAAACTCTCTGACTTCAATGTCCCTGCTGACCTTTTTGATTTTCCTGTAATAAGCAGACTGTTACATGACAGTAATAACACTTGGGGGAATATTCCTCCAACTCTAAACTTCTCCCTCTCTGCTGAAAGACTGAGCAGACTATTTTTTTTAATCATTCACTCATTATTATTTTCATTCCCCATCCTCAGTCACGGAAGCCCTTTCCATATTGCTGCCCATTCCTCAAGTTTGTGTTTTGCTAAAACCTTTTACATGTTTAATGTTTTCTTTCTTGCTATGGCCCACAAGCTATTTTTCAAACCTTCAATTTGGCCATAAGAAAGAAAATTGCTACTTTTTAATGGCATGAAAGAAACCCATACTTTGTAGAAACTCAAAGGGGTTTGGCTACGTTGCAGAGAAGTTGTTTGATATGTAGGCCTGTGAAGAGCAGAGATGAGATAATTCCTAAATTGGTGATTGACCAGAAACAATTTGAAAACCCTTCCATCTAAAAAAAACAGAAGAGGAAAAAAAAACATAAAGTTGGTCTTGTGGTCCCTTTTTTTCCTTCAGCCTTATTTGAGGTCCACTTTGTCAGCTGATGTTTTCTGTAGATGGTGGATCATTGCTGTTTTTCTGCAATTGTATTCCACATTATTTTTTCCTACCTGGTATCTTGTTAGAATGCACAGCTTATTGGGCCCTCAGCTCCTTAATTATCTGGGGTGATCGTGGCTCAAGAGTTGGGAGTTTGCCTTGTAATTGGAAGGTTGCCGGTTCAAGCCCCGGCTTGGACAGTCTCGGTCGTTGTGTCCTTGGGCAAGACACTTCACCCGTTGCCTACGGGTGGTGGTCAGAGGGCCCGGTGGCGCCAGTGTCCGGCAACCTCGCCTCTGTCAGTGCGCCCCAGGGTGGCTGTGGCTACAATGTAGCTTGCCATCACCAGTGTGTGAGTCCTTAGGGACTAGCAAAGCACTATACAAATACAGGCCATTTACCATCTCCCAGTGGGCCTGAACATGAAATAAACATGTATATACCTTGCAGTTTGCCTGAAATTATCCTGGTAAGATGCCTCAAGAAGTAGTTTTTGCTTTTCTGCACAGGCATACCAATATCCTCCCATCCAAAATGCAGGTCACATTACGTGTTATGACTGAGGTGACTGAGATGGGCAGAGAACCTATCTGCCTCTATCCATGCATACATTTTTAAAGATACCTGGTACTGACTCCCCTAAAGCATGCTATTCCTTGAACAGAATTTTTTGATTTTCCCAAGAAGTCTTGCAGTTCATCAGACATCTCCGCATATGAAAGGTGTCAGTGCAGGAAAGAGCAGATCTGCTCTTACAGAGCATCCCACTGTGAAAACAGAAGTGAGAACAGAAGGTGTTTGTAAAAAGTATCTTTTTATGATAGTGTATATGAAAAATGTGTAAATCTAGCACAAGTAACATGCAGCGCAGTGCAAAGATCTGGGACTTGTTAAAATTTAAAAACAGCTCATTTGTCTCAGGTAAGACACCTCTTTTTTTCCTCTCCAATAATGTGAAAGTTAAGAGCTTAAAGCTTATTTCATTTCTTCACAAAGAAAAACAAACAAGCCTGAAGTAAATGCAATAATTCAAATTTATAATATCGAATCCGATAAGTAAGGCTGTGCCTGAAAAGAACACACTGATTTCTGAGTTCATGTTTACTAAACAGGAAATGTCTAAACAATACTGGAAATCTCAGTCATCTAACGTAAAAAGGAACAACTGCTGTCATCAGTCCTGCAAACACTGGTGTATAAAACAGGATTGGCAAAGCACTAAACCATGTCTATTATTAAAGTGTGAAGGAGAATTTTTAGAGCACTCTGAAATTCTGCTGTATTCATAATTTATTTTTAAATCCTTCTTGGTCCCCACTACATATTCAGATCTCATTTACTGTCATCCGTGCAGACTCACCTCTTTTATCCTGCAGGAATCTAGTCTCAATTAATGTTCTTATTCGGGATTTCAGGGAGGATTTGAAAGGAAAGGTGCTCAGCAGTGACCATGGAAACAGGTAGCAGAAACAATCTGTGTGTTCAGACACAGACGGTGGAATAATGGAATTATTTTTGCCTTTTTTCTTCTTTACCAAGTTCCTGGAAAATTCTTGTAAATTTATCATAAGTTGGTAGATATAACCCTACACAATCTGAAGAGGGACTTTTAGAATCGCTACATAAATATTTTATCAACTTTTATATAAATTGGTTGTTGCAAATAGTGATGGAGGTGTTCAATTTTCTGCCTAGTTTGTCTTTTCACAGAGGGCTGACTCTGTATCCATACCATTCCTGCACTGCTCAGGGGAAACTCCACTCACAGACGGTGTCTGTCAAAGGAGATAGTGTAGCCACCACGCAGAAGAATGTGGAAAAAATGGTTGGGTGAGGGGGTAGGGGAATTCAATCATTTATCACCTTTTGCTGCACCAGTGTCATAGGGGTGGAGATTCAGAAAACAAAGAACAAGGGTGAGGGATGATAAAACTGCAGAAACAGAAGGTGGTTTAGTGATTTGTCATGTTTTGCATGGTAGACAGAAATGAAATGCTACATATTTAACTCTGAGGAAGAACTTGCAAGGCCACACGATCACAAGGGTCACATTTGTTTGCTTCTCTTCAGAATTATTTTTCCAGCTTTAAAGCCATAAGAATATGTGGAAATGTAACAGATAATCAAAACACAAACAACCAATTTTATGAGCCAAACATAAAAGCTCATAAAAATGATTAAAGTTTTTTTTTCTTCCTTTGTAGCTGTAGTTGGTTGTGGAAATGAGTTTTCTATTCACTTGCTTGCCATTTGCTACTTGTTAGCTGATGGAGAACACATCAGTGAGTGATTTGAATTATTTATCACGGGCAAATGTTAAACACTAAATTTAATTATGAATAAAAAGGCCCCACATTTCACTTAAATTTTTTTTTTTGCACCTTTAGGTTCTTAGGACGTGAAAGCTGTGCTGCAGGAAGTGATTTGTCGTGATAAAAGTTTCCTGTCATACACCAAATTGTTGTGACATGCACAGCCTAAATATTATTTTTCCCCTAAAAGTGACACCTTTCAAAGGTGAGGCTACCTGCTGAAACATATGTGTTACAGCTGCAGCCAATGTGCAACAACACAGCTTCCCAAAGTGTGGGGCCCGCCCCCTGGGGGGCAGAGCCATTGCGGGGGGGGGGGGGGGGTATGAAAAGGGAAAAAAAAAAAAGAACACTTGGACACTGCTAACAGAATGGACAGGTCTTTGACGGGGCTCCCACACAAACGCAAAGCAGGAGATGAAGCATCGCTGAATATGTTTCCAAATAAGCCAAAGACTAGAAAATATGGTTGAAGCATGTCTTCCCTTTGGCTTCACCTGCACAAGTGCCAAGGTAGGTCTCCCCTGCAGAATTAGTTTTCCTAGCACATGCTGGGCTCTCCAAATCACGGGCAAACAGTATCCCACATTCTTGATTTTTATTTCACAAACACTTGTTGTAATGACTAACTACTCCTGACATTTTGGAGATGTTAGCTCTTTATACAGTAAAGTTACAGCAGGATACAAATAATCAAATTTATGTTTTTAAACCCATTTTGCACAGAGAGGCATTTTTTGAAAAATGTATTGATAGCAATGTTGAATATCATTACACAGGAAAAAAAAACAACTACACGTAACATAATTGCACCGTGACGCCTCTGCCTTTCTAAATGGAGGGACAGTAACTGCGTGTGTATATGTAAGCGTGTACATTTTTTGTGTAAAACAAAGGGGGGCCTAGCAAAAAAAGTTTGGTAACCACTGTGTTATGCTGTCTATTGATAGACAATATAAATGATGCAGCTTCTGGGTTTAAAAAGTAAAGATGAGGCAGGGGTTCTTTCCTGATGAGTTTATGAGCTTTGCTGCTAGTTTGAGGTTTTTCCAAATAGAACATAAAGTCCATTATGTGAAAATATGGTCAGATAGGAGGAAAGGAGGTCTATTACAAATCCCCCCTAAAAACAAAACAAAAACAAAAAATAACATGTTGGCAATGGAGAAAACACTCAGCATGAGGCTTTATAATGAGACTTCATAAAACAGTGGGTGAAGTCCCCATGGCTACGTCCATCTTTAAATCTGTTGATATGTTGATAGTTGATAATCTACAATACTTTCCTCAATATGTTGAACACTTGCATGCAACAGCAAAATGCTATGCAAACACACAAGTGTAACATTTTAAAGATGTAAACTCAGGTCAGAGGCATAGCACTGACTAGTTTTCATTAACACGCTATAAATTGGCAACTAAAGTTAAGGTTAACCCATTAAGAGTCTGCAGGGATATCCTCTGAGAGAGATGTATGAGAGCTTTGCATACACTGTACGCTATGCGAAGGTTAACTTGAGGATATTTATCAGCAGAAGGTTAATGTGATTTGCGACTACTGAAATTACCATATGTGCTCTGGAGGCACTGAAATAATTCGTATAGCCGGCGGTATGGTGATATTTACTTTGAAATGTGCACAATTAATTACTTATACCTGTTCAGGATTCAACAGCTGAGGATGCTAAGAATAATCTTCTATTTTCCATTTAAACTTTCACTTGAGGTTTCAGAGATAAAAGCAGGCAGAGTAGGGATTATTGCTAAGTGGATTCATCATTTCAACCCATAGTTTATAGTTTAATATGAAGAGACTGTGAATCACACTGTAGATATAAAGGCTTACATATGTTCTTTCAGCCTGGCTTCAAAAGAATCAGAGCCATTACCATCAAGAAGTGATGAGTGCACTGCTGTTCCATAAAGCCCCCATAATCAGTATTTTTATAATGACAAAATGAAATCACAGCATGAAAGGGGTTGCTTTTATTGATTGCCATCATGTGAATATGCACTAATATTCAGTGCTTTGTATAGCTTTAATTTCAGTGCTTTGGTACATTCATTGCTCTAAACAACCTGGTGCTGAATGCCCAGAAGACAGTGGAGATTTTTGTGGACTTCAGGAAGCACACAGCCCCACTCCCCCCCATCATCCTGACAGACACCCCCATCACCTCTGTGGACTCATTCCGCTTCCTGGGTACCACCCTCACCCAGGACCTGAAGTGGGAGCCCACCATCACCTCCGTCATAAAGAAAGCCCAGCAGAAGATGTACTTCCTGAGGCAGCTGAAGAAATTCAACCTGCCAACACGGACGATGATGCAATTCTACACTGCAATCATCGAGTCCATCCTCACCTCCTCCATCACCGTGTGGTACGCTGGAGCCACTATCAGGGACAAACAGAGACTGCAGCGTGTTGTGCGCTCTGCTGAGAAGGTGATTGGCTGCAGACTCCCATCTCTGCAGGACCTGTACACCTCCAGGACACTGGGGCGTGCAGCTCGGATCACAGCTGACCCTTCTCACCCTGGACACAGTCTGTTTGACCTGCTCCCCTCAGGCAGGAGGCTCCGGTCCACTCGCACCAGAACCTCTCGCCATAAGAACAGTTTCTTCCCCTCTGCTGTTGGACACATGAACAATAACCATATGACTGTTCCACCACTAACACATGACCCTACGCTGTGTTCACTGCATCATTCCATGTTTGGCACTGATCACCACCTGCACTCATGTATATATCTATCTACCTAGCACTTTTAATTCTTATTTTAATGTCTATTTAAGCGTTATATGACACTAAGTACCGAAGCAATTTCCTAATGTTGCAAACCTGCTCAACATTTGGCAATAAAACCCTTTCTGATTCTGATTCTGATTCTTTTAGGGTACAGCAGACAAAAAAGTTGTAAAATCCAACTGTACACATCTTGCTCATCACCAAATAGCTGGCAGACGCAAGAAGAAAGAGAAAAATAATTCCCAGCTCAAAATGATTTCCTGTTAATTTTAGTGCAGCATGCTTAAATAACTAAGCCTTTGGTTACAGGTCAAGTATATAAACTTAAAGTGTTAAGACTTGTCAGTGTTGTGTTTGTAGTTTGTTTAAAATCCCAGAACTATATCAATCAAATGCCCAAATTACACCACCGAACTATTAAATATGCTATATTGTATTAGTTTATTAACTTTATTTTGCCCTACATTATAGTGTTTTAAATTCTGGAACAAATGCTGCTCACCTTGATACACATTTAACTGTTCATACTTCTATATGCTGTTGTTTTCTCTTTAAAAGAGAAAGAGCACTAGTGAAGTGCACAAGTGAAGTTCCATGATCCCCAGGCTGAACAAACTTGATGTCCTAATGCATAGACTGAAATATAGTTCCCTAGTCCCTATCTCAGTCAAGCTGAACGCATCCTTTTTGAAGAAGATGGCAACTAAGAGGATCCAGATGATGGAGCTGACACATCCAGAGTGCAGGCTGTGATGTGACTGTACTGAAGCTTGAATTTTTGCCACACTATCAGCGTAAGACTGCTTTTGAAGTGAGTTGAAAGAACTTAAATCCAATGACGACCGGGTGCACTTTCGCTGTGGAGTGTGAGCGTAGGTACACAGCAAACCTAATGAGGATGCTAACGTATCACTTTTCCTCCAAAACAACCTTCAGAAATATTGATTATGTTTTCATCATATGTTTAGTATTTCAATATTATTCAGTTGCAAAGGGTTCTATTAAAATGCAACTCTCACTGAAACAAAAAACAGAGAAAATACTGAATATAAACTGGTCCAATAATCTAAGAGGTTATTTTTGTTCATCACCCTTGGTTAAGTTTCTTTGTTTGGATCACAGATTTTATTCACGCTTCTTCTTTTAGAGGAGATTTTTTTTTTTTGTGCAAATTTCCATGCATCATTCATGCATGATTTAGGAAAAGAAGTTATAATTAAAGACACAAAGTATAGTACGTAGATGAAGGATGATCACTTTCCAAGTATCTGAGACAAAGGGGCATATAGTCAACTATGAGTCAGTGAACAAAGATGGAAGAAGGTGGTCGAGTTCAGAGTGAACAACAGAGCAATTACTCTGGCCCGAGGAGACAAAGAAAGCTAATCACACACTTGTTATAGTCTTCTAATGAGGAAATGAAAGTTAGCTTGACATTCATCAAAGCACACCATCTTGATATTTTAAGGTTCTTCAGGATATTTGCGCATTATCCTGAAGAGGCTTTTTAATTTTTACATTCAAACAATATTTTAACTAATAAGAATGCAACGGGCCTTCTAGCTTTTGTTCTTCCTTGACTCTTATCTTACATTCCTGCACCTCTTTCTGTGACCTCCTTTTTTATTCTTTTTATTTATTTTTGAAAGTGCTTCCACTAATATTAACCAGTCTGTCTATGACTTGAGGAAGGCCAGAAAGCCTGTTTCATATTTAAACAGTCTGGTTTCAGCAAACAAAGATGGACAAACACTCATGCCATAGTTTTTGTTTAACCTTAACTTTTAAAGAATGATATTTTGGATGGATTTATTTTGGATGGCTAGACACACACTGACTGATTGCTTGGCTCCAGAGGTCTTTGTTTTAAACAGAAAAAAACTGGCATTGCAATTTCATGGTTTTACATTAAATATTGAAAATGAATTGTGTGGAAAAAAGGTGCTCCTTGTCTGTTCAGTTTCACTGTTGACAGAACCCTGAAATTAAACCTGCCAGTCTACATGTTTCCCTCCTATTTTGCAATTTCATATTTGCACTAACGCATCTTATATGACTTAGATATTTAGGACATTGAAACCACGAATGCCTAATTTTTCCAAATTTCTCTCAAGTAAATGACATGTTGCTTTAGATTTTTGAATGCTGAGGATGGGAGCAGATGAAGGGCAAAGGTGCAAAGAAGAATTTCGGAAGGCGGAGTGCAGGAGCACAACCACAGACAGCTGAGAGTCAGTGGTGCTAATGTTGGGTCTGAATGTGTAACCTCACTCTCAGCGTGCTCTGATTAAAGAATGATTTATAGGCCTGCTGGAGAGCTCCTCAGCAATCCGTCTCCTCAATGAGATTTTTTTCCCCTTTCAAGGGGTTTGGTAAATCAAGCCATCTTTGAGAGGATCTCGGGTAGACAATGTCAATGTGTTACTGAGAGGGAGCCATTAAATGCTATAATCACGAAAGCATGGAGGGGGTTCACAGGTGCATATAGACACTTGTCGCATACAGTGTTAGATCTGACACCTTCACTGGAATACATCAACCCATAGAGACAGCCGCACATTTATCATTTCCACAGACAGATTATCAGACTAATTTTAGTGTCTCGGCTTTAGGGTTCATTTGCATCTGAAGATTTAAGATATTCTGTAACGAGAGGGTGGAAATATAATATAATTCACCCTCCTTCATACTCATGCTACACTGAGTTTTTAATATTGATTGTTCAGATGTAAATATATGACCCGTGAGTCGACAGCTGCGCAACAGGACTAAACCTCACTGAACTCCATTGTGTAATGTGAGTGTCCCCCCTGACATTAGTGAACCCTAAATGTCATGTGTATCTATAATAGCTGACGGCCATGCAAGCGGCTAAATGCTAGATGTCGATTCCACTCAAAAACAAAAAAAGGAAAATCTTGGTAACAACAAGAAAGTAGTATCACCTTTTGGTGATTGAGGGATTATTCAGGGACCCTGAATGTTCCCTAATTACCACGAGCCAAATGTCACAGAATTCCAACCAATGCAAAATAGCAATTTACATTGAAATCAAGTTCAGACCCTTTCAATGCTCTGCTCACAGACATAAGGGACAAGGACACAATAATCATCAAAAATAGAGCATAAGATTGAAATGTCCCTTCTGGTATAAAGACTTTGCACAGTTAAAAAAAAAAAAGATGACAAGAGTCACCATGTGAAGTCAGTGAGTCCTCTGACATTCCCATCAGTCATTAAGATATCATCCACAGGCTGAATGCTATCTATCAGATGTTGTCATGATGCCATTTGTTCAGTGTGTCCAGTAGGAAACTGGTCTGCATTAGAAATGCAACAGTTATTGCAACAATGAATAGCTTTTCATTTCCATATCATCTCCAAAGAATACAGTATGTCTGAACCGGGTCACAATATTAAATTTCACGTAGTTCGCTTATGATTATGTTGAATTAAAGTTTGTATTCAATGACCGTGACTCTTTTATTAACTAAAGCACACAACAGCTCTGTGTGATGCTTCCCAATTATCTCTTCCTGTTTACCCCATTACATTAATTAGAATGCATAGTATTTACATAACCCAGAACAAACAAGCCATTGAGCTAAACCTATTTAGCTTGAGTGAAAATAATTACTCCACCTACTGTTGCCATTGTCATACTGTAGCTACATTTGGAAACTACATTCGGAAACTGTTACCGCATTATTTACCAAGATGTAAAATCAGTCTATTCAGTGATGACAGGATGTTGATGATGGGGATCATAGCCTGTGATTTTGCCATTTTGAGCTCTTAGTTACTTTTACTTTTTATATTAGAGTTTATTAGTCCTTTCAGTTATTTCCCCTGCTTTTATTCTTTTCTCTGTATCAAGTATATTTTCATGTTTGAGTTTTCCAGTTTAGTTATTGTTACTTACTTCCTGTTTTACTTTGCTAATTAGTTGTCTTTAGTATTACTTCCACCCTTGTGATTGTGTTGATTGTGTGCACCTGTGTCTCATTCCTTCAGCATGCGAGTATAGTGGTGCTGTCTTCCCTTTGCACTTGGATATAACGTCTTGAGGTGAACACTACAAACTTTGGACTTCCTTACTGAACTTTTCTCCAACTTTTTTGTTTGTTCCACCTGCTTCTTGAGTTTGCAAACCATCACAGGGTGTGTGTTCTTTAATTCTCCAATACAACAATGTACCTGTGCATAAAAAGTTGGACTTATTGCGCTGGTAATCACAGTGAAACTACATTTTTCATGTAACGAATTGTGGCTAAATATGTTAGGATACTATGACATGAAGTGCTGTGAGCTCGTGCACCAAAATGATCCTACATCAGGCATCAGAATACCAAAACATTCCCATATTCAGGTCAAATATATTCACTGGAATTTTATTAATGCAAAACCATTTGTCCTCTGACTTCCCAGTGTGACAATGTCTTTTATCTACTCAATAACAATGTAAACAAAACCAGCACAGGGACAATTGTATCTCCACTGTGCTTCACTCTATATTTTCAGATTTGGCCTTTAACAATGTAGCCCACGTACAAAACTAACCTGCCTGAATAACAGTGATTAAACTGGCCAAACGGCTTGCTCATCATTATAGCACAAGGAGAGGGCAGTCAGAGAGTGCTTGAAGGTGCTTAACAGTCACAGAACACAATATTTTTCTCTGCTGATTAGCTTGCAGAGAGCAGAGGAGCATGGGCGATGATTATCCCTGAAGATGACAGAAGCAACATTTTGAAATGCGATGGAACTGTGCTAGTTCAACAAATGTTGAGGTAAGCATCGTAATTCAGTGTTTTCAGCACAAATCTCCTTTCTGTTTATACCCGCAAAAGCAAATGCACATTTCAGGTGAAAATATGCCATAGTTTACAATTACTCAGAGTAGCCTCAGTAAAGACTTGAGGGCAGGGCCAATTGCCAGCTGACAAAAAGTGGAAAAAAACTGTCACTACATTTGCAGTATATTTATTGTGTTATACATATTACAGCAGTGCTTTTGTGTGATTAACCAGGTAGCCCAACTTGTGTGCATATGGCAAAGCCTGCAAACATAATGCCCTTTAATCTCTAAGAGATATTTCTGCAAAAAGTGTCTGTAACACCCTGAAACTCAGTTGTCTTTCTGAAAAAAGTGCCAATTATAACATTAAAGCTGTCTACTAGCGACCTTTTTGCATTTGCTCTGTATGCTATTACACTCAATCAAGAAAGGTCAGTGGAGGACGTGGGCCCCATGCAAAACATTTTTTTTTTATTGTTTTGGCTGTTTGTACAACTGGATGTCATCACTGCAGTGGGAAAGCACATGGAAATGTGCCTGACTCTGCATTCGATTCAGTTTTTAATAACCATTACTTTATTGATTATGTTGGATTTTGAAACTGTGTGTACTGTACTTTTCTTACACTGCATAAAGAAGTAAAATAAATAAATAAATAAATAAATAAATAATACTCTGACTATAAGAAGTCTAAACAAATGGATGTTTTCTTTTTAACATTTTTAAAGACATGATTTTTTTAAAATAAAAGATGGAAATATATGTTTAAATAAAAATTTAATAGGTTATTCTAATTTTGTGGTTATGATTATGTAACAGAGAAACAAATTTAGACATGTTCAGCTATGACTGAACATTAGAAATATAAGGACACTGGTCTAAATTTCTCTTGCATTAAAGAAAAAAACCCCCATCTACATTCAAAAATAAAATCTTTCCAACTTTCATGTTGTATTGAATATTCTGGTATTTATTTATTTGAGAGTAAAAAATGTGATTGTTTTCTTCTTCTTTTTTTTAACAAATAAAAAGAGCATACAGCACACTGTGGCTGACTAACATTCAAAAGAGTCAAGCTGCTTTGCATAGTTATATCAGAGTTTGAGGAGGGAGCCCCTTGGTGGGCAAACTCTGAATTTCTCCCTGTATTTTCCTAATAAAATAATACAACAAAAAAAATTTAATGATAATAATTTTTATGACTATGGACATCAATTTAAATTACTAATTCTTCACAAAGGTAGGTATCCCAAGGTTAGGTATCAGCTAAAATTCCATATCATTCATTTGAAATTTGGCAGGACATTTTCTTTTTTTTTTCACATTTGGTGTTTTGATTAAAGATGAAAGTTTTCAGCAGATTGATCATTTTGAAACCCTAAATGAAGTTGGAAATGAATAACAGTCCAGCTGTGTATGTCTCCTGATTTTTACTGCACGTAATTGTACATATCTTTACATTGTTTCTGCTAAAATATTTAAATGTGCAGTTTGAATCCCTGAAACTTAATTTATGCAACTTTTTAAAGTATATTCTTCCTGATTTTTAACAGTACTCTTGAGGCTGTTTCCCAGTTGTTTGCATCAAATAGCAAATTTACATCATACTAAATAAAAAGTATGATAAATAAAAAACCCGCCTCTTACCTTACAAGCACTGGGATAGCAATCAACTCTATGACTATATGTTGGAAATAGTTAAGACAACTCATTTATTTGGGGCTCAGTTCATCTGAAAGTCCCTAGTTAACAGATTGCTAGATAGCAAAGTAGTGATAACTCAAGCACAAAATGTAAGAATACTGTATTGAATAATAACTCAAACTTCTCTTTTTTTCAAGTGAAGTCTGTTAAAGAATAAACTCAGGTAGCTTCTGTTCTGCTCTGGAGCTACACAATTTCAGGGAAGTCTCCAGAATTCTCCACAGGTTTAACACCCAAGCATGCTTATTCTGCTCTAAGGTAAATTTCTTCAGAAGGCTTTGAGATAGGCAGGTTTTCCAGATCACATCTGTGATCTTCAGATGGACAGACAGAGTAAGTAATGTTAACTACAAAAGCTAAGGTAGCCTGAGTATTGCAACAGTCTAATAATGACTGAGGGGTAAAGACTAGGGAACTGAAGTAGCAGCAGAAGAGAGACAGAGAGAGGGATTCATACCTGGAGGACAGGAGGGACCTTGACAGTTGCACGTTTTGTATTTTCTTGTTTCTAATTACAGAGAAACTCCACGTTGTGGCAAAACAATGTCACCTAGTGGTGACATTCATTTTTAGTTCTATTCTGCCTATTCTAATAAGAATTGGTATCTTTAATGATCTGCAATATTAGTGTCACTTTTCTCTACCACTGGATGTGTCTGTCTTTTAGGTGCAGTCTATGATATCTGCTGATTATAAGCAAGTAATTATTTATTCCTGATGCTTAGAATAATATACATCAGAACCCATTTTTTTCTTTAAATGGTAAATGGCCTGTATTTATATAGCGCTTTACTAGTCCCTAAGGACCCCAAAGCGCTTTACATATCCAGTCATCCACCCATTCACACACACATTCACACACTGGTGATGGCAAGCTACATTGTAGCTTGCCATCTTAAGCCCCAAGCCTAACTGATCTCCTGCCTTTTGCCCCCGTATCAGGGGGCATTGCAGCTTAAGAGGTTAAAATGTAATAATAATAATGAAATAAAAATTCAAACCAGATGAAATAAATAAACTGCTTTCATTGTTTCCTCTCTCTTATTATATTAAAAAAAAAAAACTTTATTTAAATTCATGTGCATTCAAAAATATGCAAACAAAAACCATGACTTGCGGTTTGCCAGAAGGGACAAAACGTATCCTTTTATTCTGATTTGAGTTTTATCAAATCACTTACAAATGTTGTAATTTATATTCTGATTGAAATCAGCGAGAGTGCATTATGATGGATTTTAGATTTTCCTGCTAACCCTGTGAGTCTGAAAGTATCTGCAGCCCAGGCATTGTACTTACTTTGCAGTCAGTTTAGTACAATGACAAAGTTGGCAGGCTGCACTGTAAGTGTTACTGAATGAATATTCTACCACTATTGAAAATCTTTCATCTGTGAACATTTGGACTCGGCTCATCTATTTGTCGCTTGCAGCGGCATTATAATTCTGTCTTTTGAGAATACATTTTGTTAGTGAGAGGAGCTCTGTTTGTGGGGCGCTCCCTTCCTGTGTAGACAGAATGTTAAATCTTGATTCATCATTTCCTATGGGTGGAGAACTGTCTACTGCTGAACACAAGATTTTATTTTAATAAAAAGGGTGCATGAATTGGTCTCAGTGGGAAATCTGTGCTAAATTGCTGTTAAGGCACTATCACCACTGAATACATTTACAGTAAAGTCACATAATAAAGTCTGTCATTACAGAGGCAAAGTAAATGACAATATAAGCCAAAACTTAAAGGATGAAGCGTGTTTCAATCACAAATGCACCGTTTGTGTAACTGAAAGTGAAACAAAAATGTTTGATCACTTCTCAATTTAAGGTTTAATGATGATGAAATATCTGACAAATGTATTACAGCAGGCAGTTAAAAGCACATTAGTACATGTTTCATACATTTTCCCCCCAATTTAAATGAAATGCGCCAAATAACCAAACATACATTGACACCTACAGTACACTCGCATTGGCTCTGCTTAAAATCGGTCATGTACGTAATGCAGCTAATTTTCCTTGATTAGCTGAACTACCAGTCAAAAATATGATTTTTACATACTGATGTGACCTTTGCATGGTGAACAAGATTTAATAGTACTAATACTGCTTCCTGGGTTTTTTTTTCTTTCTTTAAACACATCTAATTAAATCTTAATTATAATACCTTCTGGCTGTCTATGTTTTGTTAGTCACTATCATTGATGCTCATGTTTAAAGTATGCATTTGAATGCTGTAAAAAAAACTGTTACAGCATTCTGTAACTGCTGTAAAAAATATGATAGTTGCAACAAAAGAAAAGTGGTTTTGCTTTGATGGATACACATTAGGGGGAGTTGGTGTATAAGCAGAGCATGGATGCTGTAATATCTAAACACAGATATAACAAAGTTGTAATAACATTTGTAATAAATCTTTATTTGAGGAGTTGAGTTAGAAACATGGGTGCAACTGATGGGCTGGAAGTATTAGTCCAATGGTCCTTGATGTCCCTGTACTGATTTCAGTGACCTCTGTAGGGATTCATTCACAGCTAATCAATTCACTGATCAGAGCAAGCTGAGCTCAAAATAGCTCTTGTAACCACATCCCAGGCCCTCACATTATACAGATGTCAGTATAAGAAAATGATCAAAGAAACCTCTCGACTGCTTCGTATTTCAGAAACTCTTTTAAAAATTGACTCAGAGTGCATACTACAGATATGTGATTCAAATCCTACAGTACATTAAAGTAAAATGCGTAGGCTCAGTATATAATTAGACAGGAAAACGTGGTCACAGAACTGTTAAAATACAGGCAACAGTGAAGATTAACGACATATTTCCAGATAGAGTTACAGATCAAATAAAGCTGTTTTAGTTTAGGGTCTTGCTCAAAAGTATTTAATTGGAGTATACACTGTCTTATGAAAGGTTTTAAACACAAGAACGTACATGTTTGTGCTGCTCAAAAGCCTTAGAACCTAGTGAAAAATTATACCAGTAACATACATTAACAAAGCTTTGGGCCACTAGAAATTAAATTATTGGATTCAGAGAGGCTTAATGAAGTGTTTGATTGATTTTTAATGAGCTACTATGCAACACACTTTACCATCTTTGTCAAACAAACAGATATGATGGGAAGCATAATAATGATCACCCATCCCTCTGCTGGTGGTGTTGATGTAGTGCCACCCATAGACAGGTCAATATATTACATCTTCACGCCACATAAATAGCAGACTGAGAAATTAGCAGCAGCATGGTATTTGCATCAGAATAACATAAAGCACTGACATGATGTAAGTGGTATTAGAAATATATTTAGACTTAGTATATTTAGGTATTAGGCTAAATAAATTAATAGTATTAATAAAATGTTCTCTAAAAACATACATTTTCTAATAAGTATGTAATAAATAAATATGTATACACACACACACACACACACACACACACACACACACACATATATATATATATATATATATATATATATATATGTATATATATGCATGCTCTTAGGTCCTGTTTAATGGATATAGACATAATGTGTCTATATCCATTAATGGACACATAATGTGAAGACTTTCTTTTTAGGGTATCCCCTTTTAAGCTGGATGAAGGGTTTGGGAGTTTCAGCTTCCTAGCATTTGTTAAAAAAAAAAAAAAGTTGGACAGTTGACTGAAAGGCTATTTCATGGGCCGGTGTGGGCAATTCCTTTGTTATATCATAATCAATTAAGCAGATGGAATTTATTTGGGGTGTGGCACTTGTATTTCGAAGATTTTGCTGTGAACAGACAACAAACAAGGTCTCCCTGCAGGTGAAACAAGATGAAAACAAGGCATCCTTATGCTGCAAAAACAGAAAGAAAAAACCATCCGAAAAATTGCTAAATTTTAGGGAGTGTCAAAATCTACAGTTTGGAACATCCTAAGAAAGAACTGGTGAGCTCAGCAATGCAGAAAATCTGGACATCCATGGAAGACAACAGTGGTGGATGATCACAGAATCATTTCCATGGTGAAGAGAAACCCCTTTACAACAGTCAACCAAGTGAACAACACTGTCCAGAAGGTAGGCGTATTGATATCCAAGTCTATCATGAAGAGAAGACTGCATCGCCTTGAGGCGACTTTTGTTGTGATTTGGCGCTATATAAATAAAATTGAAATTGAATTGAAATTGAATTGCATGAAAGTTAATACAGAAGCATCTCTGCAAGATCCAAGCCACTCATAGGCGTAAAGTAGAGAAACGTTAGACTGGGCTTTGCTAAAAACCATTTAAAAAGACAGCAGAGTTCTGGAAAAACAGAACAGTCTTTGGACAGATGGAACCAAGATCAACCTCTACCAGAATGATGGCAAAAAAAAGTATGGAGAAGGCATGGAACAGCTCATGATCCAAAGCATACCACATCATCTTTAAAGCATGGTAGAGCCAGTGTGATGGTTTGGGCGTGCATGGCTGCCAGTGGCACTACGACACTAGTGTTTATTGATGATGTGACACAGGACAGAAGCAGCCAAATAAATTCTGAAGTGCTCAGAGACATCCCGTCAGCTCAAATCCAGCTAAATGCAATCAAATTAATTGCATGGCGTTTCATAATACAGATGGACACTGACCCAAAATGTACAGCTAAAGCAATCTAGGAGTTTATTAAAGAAAGGAACTGGAATATTCTTGAATGGCCAAGTCAGTCACCTGATCTTAACCCAATGGAGCATGCATTTCACTTGTTGAAGACTAAACTTTGGACAGAAACAAACAGAAACTTAATGTCGCTGCAGTAAAGGCCTGGTAGAACATTAAAGAGCATCTGGTGATGTTCATGAGTTCAAGACTTCAGGCTGTCGTTGGCAAAAAAGAGTTTTCAACTCTTTTTATTTCCAGTCGTTTAATTTGTTTACTTTTGAGCCCCTGAAATGAGGGTATTGTGTTAAAAATGCTTTAGTTCCTCACATTTCTTTGCAATCCCTTTGTTCAACTCACTGAATTAAGGCTGAAAGTCAGCACTTCAACTGCATCTGAATTATTTCATTTAAAATGCATTGCGGTAATGTACAGAACCAAAATTAGAAAAAAACTTACCCCTGTCCAAATATTAATGGACCTAACTGTGTGTGTATGTGTGTGTCTGTATCCTTGCTGTTAGGACTGTACTCATCAGGACAGAGCAGAGATAGTGTGCCTGGAATCTGCTGGAGCCACTCTTGCAGTTTGGAATTTACTCTCCATATATACAGTTCAGGCCTTCAGTGCCCAGCACTTCACAATTTTCTCATGATCTTCTTTCTTGTGTTACTGTCATCTGAGTCTGTCACAACTGAACACTTCTTCTCCTTGTCAACCACAGCTTTGATTAATTGCAGCTGCTTGTCTCTTATTGGGTATGAGGGATTTCTAATCCATGCTTTGTGACATCCAATTATTAAGAGAATGAAAGGTGCTTGTTTTTCAAAAGGATTTTGTTTTTTGTTAAAGAATCAAAAGTAGAATTCACAATATTAAAAGTGTATGACCATAAACAATGAAACAATTAAATATTTAAATTAGTTTCATCTATAATGTCATGGTTTAAATAATAGATGCATCTTGAACTTCTCTGTTGAGCATACACAGACGGTTATTGTTATCTACATAGTAAAACAGCAGATAGACAAAATCCCAATTGTGTTAATCTTTTAAACATATATGTTCCTATTGGGATTAGAGGACTGAACCGTGACAGTCTAACCATTAGACCCAGGAACCATTAATTGTTCTTGTGGTGAGGCAAAAAATGGTTCCAGATTACTTTCTTACATGCATTTTCCTGCACTAATGGCTCTGACACAAACATGTCCTTCTCAGGCAAAGAGTATTTTTTGTTTACTATATACTGTGTTGAAAAACATTCCTAAAAAATGGTCACCATACAGTACAGTTTCCTAAAACCATACATATTTATTGTCAGTTGTCTGCACTTCCACCATAGTTGCTGTGGATTGATCTGTTCTTGCAGTAATGGGGGAACATTCACTGTCAGCCTGCAGGCTGTCTGTGGGTTCCACCACATTGGTTTTGCTTGATGGTAGATGTCAGCAAGACCATAGAACAAAATAGTTTTTGAATGAATGCTGGCAAATTGAATTCCTTCTCCATTTGTTGGATGCCAGTGTAAATGGATGCTTATTGACATCCATACTGTGGAGGCCAAGATGACCAGCCCTCAACATCATAGATCGATAATATAAACTAAGACGTCCCTACAGTGAGTCTGTGTGAATAAAGGACAGGAAGAAACAGCTGGCATGGACAAAAATGAAGAGGTAATGCAAAATGTGATTTTTAATGGGTTCATTTCACGGAGGTACACGGTGACCCTAGACACGACTCTGTCGCCTTTATTAAGGCTTCTTATTTCACCTATTCATCTTTGTCATCTTGACAACATTGCCCATCGATCAATAGCCATGGAACAAAGTAGTCAACATGAATAATGTGCTAAATTAGGATCTTTAGCAAATATTGATTATGAATTTGCCCCTGCCCTTGAGCTCCTTCACACAACTTAACTGGTTTATATGCAAAGAAAGCTTGATGTCCTTTCATCACAACAGGAGAAACATACAGTATAGGTCAAGCTTTGCAGTCTTCCATCTATTTTTGAGTGTTGTGGATCGTGTGCATGTCTTCACAGTGAGGCATCCTTAAGCACTGCCCTTTAAAAATGGGGAGGCGAGTAAAGCATACAAAACTGCAGTGATTATCTCCATCCTTTACCCTGGTGGAGAATGCGATGTAGCTTGCCAAAGAGAAAGGGTTGATCAGCCCAGAACATTTTGTGGAAAACTGGCTTTGCTGCAATCATGGCATGAAGCTCTTGCAAAATGTGGCCAGGGACACGCAGTCAGAAATTATGTCTCCTTTCTCCTAGAGTAAACAAGCCAGCACACATTCATTAAAGAGCTCTTGACTGGACCTCAAATGTGTATTGACCAGCTGGGGACAAATGGGAACCATTTCCCTGTATGAATTGAAGTCATTTGTTACAGTTTAGATTGATTCTTTGTCATGGCAACCACCAATGTGTGGTCATGAAATAAGAAATTACATTATCTCCACAGAAATTGATTTAAGATAAAAGAAAATGGTTGTGTTTTGACAGAGTGAATGACCCCATCAAGACTACATAAAAGTACTCATGTACTTGGGTTTGTTGCCAGTTATTGTACCTCTTTTACGACATACTCTATTCACCTTGTTATTCATGAATATTTATAGTCAAGTCCTATATTTCTAATGTAGAAATATATCAAATGTTTCTCACAACAAGCTCAACTTTCACCATAGAATGCCACAAAAGCTTCCCTTGTGTTTTGAATATGAGTCTTTCCCTCTATTGCTTAGTAACTTGATTTGAACATGGTAATGTCATTCTCTAATTGGAGCTTATCCCAGGTGACACTGGGTGAAAGTTGAGGTATCGAGTCATATGTGAATACATAATGATTATATGACTTTTTATACTTATATAATACAGTGAATCCAACATGCACCAAATTGTAACATGACACACAGCTCTGTGTACAAATAAAGTAATTCGAACAGCAACACATTTGTACGTGAATGATACTGTGATAAGACTCATATTAAAAACCTGGTGCTTTAATTTCAGAAATATGCACTGTTTGATGTTTTCATGAAAGCTGTGACAAATACAGTGATTTCCAGCCCACTTGCCATGTTACTAGGGTACAGCAAATACAAAAAAGCATGAATCCATGCTAAATTTTACTAATAAGGGTGAACGTCTTTTTAGAGGTTATGTGTGATGTAAGAACAACCACATTTACCCGGCATTTCTAAAGTCACATATTATTCAACACATAGAGAGAGGATGCTGGAGAGGAGGTGTTATTGTAGTTCTGACAAGATGTCATAACTAAATACCTGCAAAGTGCTGATCTAAATATAAACATATAAAGCACGTTGTTAAAGCTAAATTTAATTTGATGTTAACATGACTGAAATTAGCACTTCTAAATTAGGAAACCCTAAAAATATAGTGTAACCATGCTAAGCCAGAAGGATCTGTTATGTATAGTACTTGGCAAAAATAAAACAAAAATGCTGAAATGTATAGTAATGTTTAATTTTTTAGTTTATGTAAAGCTACATATAGATGCATTATTCATTATTTAATTTTTAAATAATTAAAATTCCTGAAGTTAAATATTTGTTCCCATGCATGTTCTTATATACTGTCAGCCCTTTCGCTGCTGGCGTGTTGCACACCTGAAATAAAAGGAACATTTTTGGGGCCCCTGTGGACCCAGAACTGAAGCAGTCTCAGCTGGAGCCCTAAGTGTACCGTGTGCAATGCTCTCTTGCTTCAGTACAGCAAACAGAGTTATCCAACAAAGCAACACTGACACAGCATCAGTATTACATTTAACTCTGGTTTGAGAAGCCATTACCTTGGCACAGACGAGACAGCTTTATTTAATCTACAAGCTGCCAGCCCTGTCACCTTCCCAGACTGGCACAGCAGGTGCCTTGTTCATTCAATCTGTAGGGGCTGGCATGAGTCGGGGAATTTGATTATATTTGGAACCATGAAAAACCTGGCAAGGAGCAAAGTTCAAACTAGTGCCTATCTGCACAAGTACTGTGTAATCAGTGTTTTGGTTCGTTGATAGACTGCATGAATTAAATGCTAATTTGCAGTAAAGGTGTTGTGATTTGGAAAATATGGTGTGTTCTAGACAAGGAAAGGAAAAAAAGGCATTCTGTTCATTTCTTTTTTTTTTTTTTTTTTTTTTTGCTTTTTCTTCGTATACATTTCCTCTCCCCCTATTAAATACAGCACAGGCTCTATCAGTTATTACAGTGTTGACAGGCCTCAGCAGTCACAGAATGATCTTATCTTTGCAATCCACCAGAAACATCTAACCATTCACGTCAGGGTTTGAAGCACCAGCTTTATTTCACGAGTTAAACAAGTGTCAATGTTAAAAAAGCACATGTTAAGTATGCATGAAAGGTCAGAGGTCAGTAAATTCTATGTGGAGGAAGAGGAAATAGGGCGCATGTGGCAGAAGGTTAGAAGGTTTAATCCCAACAAAAAAAAGGTGCGAGAAAGTCACACAGTAAGCTGCGCTGAGGATTTATCAGATTTAGATGGGATTGTGGTCACTCTGACCTGCTCCTTCATCCAGAACGTAGAGACAGACAAGGACTAAACCCTTGTAGGATTCTATATAGTTTCTGGGGTTATTCCACTTCTTTCAAGAGATACTTGTTGACATACAACCATTTAAATATATTTATATTTATTAACCTTTAATCTTCCTCGAAAAGCTTCAGCTTTGATTCTTTTATCACCCTGTCCATACACATGAAAAAAGGTTAATGTTTTTATTATTAGATGAACAACGTCAAGCAGAGCTCTCATGATCTATTTAGTGACCTAGAGGGAGATTAGGCAAGAAGCAGAGAATTTAGTGTAAATTACTGCTACAGACAGACAGACACACACACACACACACACACACACACACACACACACACACACACACACACACACACACACAGTTGTGGTTTTAAACTGACATATATTCTGGCTCATGTGTCTTCACAGCATTGCCATTGTGGTCCGATTTCTGTGATAGACAGAATATAAATTGAAAATTTATATTGTCTTCTTTAAGTTCTGATTTGTGAAAAGAGACATTTCTTTTGTCTCCTGGACCAAAAAAAAGAAAAAGAGGGAGATGGTGTCATTTGTCGTACAAGTTTCTGTATTTTTCTCTCTGAAAAACATCTGAAGTTACCCCAGCTGAACATTTGCTTCTGGATTTTAGCAGGCAGAAAAGCTTGTCCTCGCTTAGTTGCCCTTCTTGCACCATGGCAGGTCACGCCTCTTTTCATTCTGTTCACACTAACAAATTACACTGGCCTGGCATGGTAAATAGACATAATAAAGGCTGTTTGTTTTCGGCGTCCTCTTCTAGACAAAGTCAAGGCTAAATGTTTGTTGTAGCTATAAGGTATTTCTCTGCAGACTATGCCTGAGGTCTGCTTAGTTTGGGATGTAATTATTCTGTTCTATATTTCATGCTTGTTGGTTCTGCATACAATAGAAACTGATCACTGAGCCACTGCACACATTTCCTGAAGCTGTAATTGAATAGAGAAAGAGGAAAGCAGAAAGGACGCTGTGACTGTAGTGTACTGCAGATGGCAGTAGTTGAACAGGCACAAGCAGGTAAACCATCCTCTGTTTTTTGTCTCGAATGTTAGCTCCTCCACAGGTGACAGATGAGAACACAGAGCTTCCCCAACAGTGTGGTAGTACTTTTAATCTAGTTCAGATTTATGATGTCAACAGAGGGAAAATTCTCCCTTGCGTCTTGTCTGGGATAAAATGGAGAGTGTGTGCAGACATTAAATAGAAAAGGAGGGTGTTTTTGTGGGTGATGGGGAGAAAGGGGTTTTGCCTCATATTCACCAAAGTCAATGTCCCATGTGATTCATCCCACAACCTTTTAGAAGTCTGACTGAGGGAAGGCATGAGGTGAACTGATAACCAAGTACTACATCAGACAGGAATAAATTGAAAGACAAAGTGTAAATTGCTGCAACTCCAAGAGAGATGAAAGGCAGAGCCGAAGAAAGTTCAAATTGGAACTTAAAACAGGGCAGAAAAAAAGATGATGAACAGCCAATATACATTGACTCTATCTAGTGCCTCATTCCACATGTACACCCCGTGGCTGGGTTTCTCATTACCATAAAAGTCTCGGCCTTCATCTGACAAGAGAAAAAAAAAGCGCTTTCTGCTGCTGCTTCAAGAGAACACAATGCATGAAGAATATTGCATCATGGCTTGATCCTGGAGACACTGCTATGTGTTTACAATTGACATATCACACACATTCACACAGTACTATAGTGCATATCGGCAGTTCAATAAAACATTTAACCATCTACTTTCAAACTCTGTGTTGCCGCAGTACAAAGCAATGCCAATTATTGCCAAAGAAGAAGCGAGAATCAAACAGCTAAACCGACATCAGCTCCAAATGAGTGGTCAACACAAGTAGAAAGATGTTCTTAAAAGCAGTGGAGAAGCCAGCATGTGAAAGATTTATAAAACAGGTTGTGCAGAGATTTACAGCCCTGTCTAGACTTAAAGTTTGTCTGTCCTGTCAAATGCTATACAGCTAAATCTGTCACAATGAAACATAGACATATCGTACTGCCAAGACCAATTGTTTGTTGCATCTCAAAGATCTGAGCATGACCTTAATGATCTGTGCAACATTGAGTGTTGGATTACCAAGTTACTTGAGCCAGACACTGAAAAGCATGCTGCATGTTATATTTTGATTGTGTGGGCAGGAGCTGATACCCCCTCTGCCCTCCCCATATGGAATCCGACGCCAGCAGCAGGGCACTCTGGGGAGGCTTCAGTAGGACAAGGCATTCAGCCAAATAGCAACGGCACACAGCTCTGCAATTTGTCTTCCTCCTCCTCTGGACACACCTCATGAAAACAAATGAACTCTCACCTTTGCTGCTACAGCCAAGAGGCATGCAACATTGTTAGAAGCAACAGTTCATGGTATGACGCTAGGATTGTGATGGGTTCTTGAGGACTGCTTTCTTTAGGGTGGGATCTAGACTTATTACCGTTGTGAGTGGATTCCACAAAAAAAATGGTCAAGGAAAAATAAATAAATAAATAAAAGCAAAGGATATTTAGTGACCTAGGAGGTCCATTGATGTTTGGCCTTCAAGGTTTGTGGACTAGATAAAAGACAGTAGCAAAAAGTAAGTGTTGGAAATTCACTTGAGGGTCAGAGGCCAGATGCTGCATAAGCACTCCTGCTGCAAAAAGATCATAAAGCAGCGGGTGGCCTATTGATTTCAGAGTCTTTATCAGTGTTTCCATGTGGCCAGTGGCTGAAACACTGTAGGATAGATATGTCTATCATCTTTATGTGTACATTTAGAGTGCCCAGGAGAAACAACTGGCGTTAGAGCCTCATTTATTGCTTTCTGTCAACTGTTAAAAAAACAAAACAAAAACAAAAAACAACCCAAACGGTTTTTTGGATGTGTTTTTCTCATCAGCAGTGTTTTCAAAGATTGATTTTGCTAGTAGTGTAATACTATACTGGTCGAAAGGTTTATGAATATAGTGTCATGGAAATAGTGCAAATCAGTTTCCAGTATACTAAAAAAGAAAACAGAGCTACAGACGCTTTGTTGCTTTTACTACAAAGGGGGTAATGCCACCAAACAAACAACAGCAAAAGAAAGATGAGCAGTTACACACATTGTAATCAAACCAGCTGATCACCTGATTACCTGAAACAATTGAAAGCACTGGAAGTGTTGTTAATAATCCTTTCATCACTTGTCAAACCTGAAAGAAATACAATGAACGTTTACTATGGACTCCTTGCCTTTGATTTTTGCTTCAAAATGATTCCGTCTAACTGAGCGGCTTTTGTGAAACTTGCACGACCACTGGTGTTTTTTGCCCTGTTGGACATCTTTTTAAAAATGTTGCATCACTCATTGAATTCAGCAATTAACTTGGTGAGTACAATTCCCATCAGTGTCAGCCAGGTTCTGTCTTTATCCTGCCACTACATGGACTAAATCACTTACTTGACTTGTAGCCGGAAAAGGCCACAAAGAGAGTGAAATTGGAGGGCTAATGGGATAATGCTGAAACAATACTGTGATAGTAACACAAAGAGAGATAGAAAGATCTAGTATCTGGTAATAGGTCTCAGTTACGTTTGTAATACAATGCGCACACACACACACACACACACACACACACACACACACACCTTAATATGTGCTGAATGTATCAAATTGAGCAACGGTTTCTTTCTAACTTTAAGTTTTCAATGCATAAGCATTATTTAGTTATACAGAATCATAGTCATGTCCATTGGGATTTCAACAAAATAATTTTGTATGAGTTGTATATAAAAATAATGTATTTTATTTTTAAGCAAAAATTAACAGGCGACACATTATCACTGCAAATGGTTACATTTCTGGAAAAGGCTGTATTAATTAATAGCACATATATATACTAAAGTTACAAACTCCTACAGCTGTGTTATTGTAAGAAAGTAACATCACTGTACTTCACTGTACTTATGTAGGCAATGTGTGGTCTACTTCCTCTTTCACGCCTTTGGATTGTAGTGTACACTGCACATTGAAGGACCATGGTATCCAGAGGCTTTTGAAGCCATTGGCATAGAGTGTGAAGCTGTCTGGAGATGAGTACATCTGCAAGGGGTGTCAGGCTGACTGTTTTCATTACAACTTCATTCTGTTCTCTTGATACCCAACATGATACTGTAACAGCTGGTAGCAAACGAGTTCAGCTGCCTCTTCAAGCATTGATTCAGAGTCCAACCTTCTGGACGGTGCAGGAGAACAGAGCTTTTTGGAGATGCATTTTGATGTATAATCATTCCCTTAACTTAAACAATAACAATATACCTAATCTCCCATTATCTGTATTATTGTCAGATGAAAAGAAATAGATTTTTAATGAATTTGGTAATATGAGAATTGACATTTCTTCTGTGGTGTGTGCTAATCTGGACAACATGGAGATGTTATATATTTTGTAAATGTGAAAACTTCAGTTATCCCCACTCCCACCAAAAACAAATAAAGAAAGAAATTTAGATTTGCACATATTTAAAACATGAGATTCAACATGTAATAAGGTAGACATGTCCACAAAATTCATCTGCACGATAAGCTAAGACTGATGCAAAAACTCATATGTGACTATGTGGTCACCTTTGAATTTACTGCACTGATATTTGTTGTCATAAAAATGCTACATAACCTACATAAATGTGCCAGATTTCTATCAGTAAGTCAGTTCACCAAGAAGCATAAGCTTGTCTCAGTGATGTCTGAAACTTAATGAGTTCACCGACCTCGGTTCATATTCAGGTTAATTGTAAATAAATGCGGGTAGTAGCCTCTGCAACCTGAAGCTGCTTCTCTTACTCACAGTGACCGACTCCCTTGGTAGGCACATGGGGATTAGGTTGAACCGATAGACGAGTATCTCAACTGTGTCTGTGTCTGTGTACCTCAGTGATGTAATTACTAGAGGGGAACATCACAGCTCAATTTATGGAATACCTCATCCATATTTTCCAGTGTTGGAAGTGGAAGCATATATTGTAAGTGCTACCTCAAAGTTTAGCAATTAGACATGAAAATGAACTAGCTGACATTACTGGCTAATAAAAACAAACTAGTTTGTGTAGTCTGATTTTAACATCTCTTTTTAGTAGAAGTTTATCTACCACTTATGTGGCCTCCATAGCTTTACTGTCTTTGATATTTCTTGTTATCATTAATCACTTAAAAATATTTCCCAAGACAAGGTGCTTGCCACACATCAATATGATGTGTCAACATTGTTGCCAATGCGGCAGACATTCTAACTGAAATGCTTTTTTTTTTCTTACTTTCATTTATAAACCCCGGATATTTATAAGGAATGATTTCAAAAGCGCCACTGATATCTAAACTCCCATTGTTTCCTTTCTTTTTAGAAAGCAGTGATGCCAAGGTAGGCTCTTTTCACTCTGTTCCATAATGCAATGTCACTTTCTAACACATCACTGTAATTTTATAATTCACTTTCATTACAAGTATTAAAAACTGCAGCTGAATGCCTGTATAGTGGTAATGTTTAGGTATAGGAAAAACTATCTTCAAGCTTAAGTCTTAAAAGTCTATTCAAAATATGACCATAACAATAATGTTTTTTATGATACCGTGAATACAGTGGCAGTGAATTCATGCATAAAAATGCACTACAGCAAAGTAATTTTGTGGATTTTCATCATTATATAGATTATTATGATAGCCATCTCCTTGATGGTTTTGGAATTATATATGAGTAATGGATATGCACTTCATCCCATTAAGATAGCAGATAAGGTACTTAAAAGGTTGCTGATTGTAGACTGCTATCAGATTTTAATCCTCTTCTCCTCTTATTGTAAGGTGACTACACAACTGGCTCACTAACAAGAGAGAAATGATTAGAAGGGCAAAAATAAACAGGAAGTTCTTTATACTTTACTTTGATATCCGATATTCTTGCGTTCTCTACTTGAGAAATACATATGGAAAAATAATGCTTACAGACAGCTTTACCATCTAAATAGAAAGGCAGAGACTTTAATGTAAGACACTGACACATTTTCAGTTATTTTAAATGCTGCTTCAAAATTAGTCCTCTATTCAAAACAACTATTTTCCAAGCTGCAAACTACTTCACTGTCTTTAAAATGAATCACAATGAATCACTATTTCAATTAATACAAATTCTAGAATCTTTAGATGCTAGAGTGTGAAGATATATTTGGTAATGGAGGTAATGGAGGAAGTCAACAACAAGGTTAGTTTTCTTGACTCCAAGAAGAAGAAAGAAATACAAGAAAAAAACCAATAATAGGCTTTTTGAGTGTATGTATGGTGGTGATTGAAAGAATAGGCAGCGCTTGGATAATTTAAGTCTATAACCTTTCAGTTCAACCCCTGTGTAGGCTGAAATAATGGTAGAGCTACAACAAGTTTCTGTGATTTGCTAATACATGTAATTTTGGTATTTCAGTTTATCACAAGATTTTAAAAAAAGGCACCCCCCACCTCCAAACAGAACAAAACATTATAAAGTTGAGAGAAAAGTTACTTCTGTGTTTGTTTAAACACATTCAAAAAATTTAGCTTCACTCTGTCTCTCTCACTCGCCTTGAAGGTAGAATGAATGGGATTGAGTACAGAGGAGTGGAAGGTCAGTGGTAGTGAGTGTGCAGGTGTGCATGTGTCAGAAGTTAATAGAGGCAACGGTGGCTCTGTAACAGATTACAGCAGCTCTGTCAAAGGAAAGAAGGGAGGCAAGCCCTGCAGCCCATTCATCACCAGCCCTGTCTTCTCCTCAGCCTCAGTCTCTTTAAGCCATGTGATAAAGGTGCATGTCAGCTCCTCTCTGCTGCTCAACTGCATCCAGCCCCTGTAGTATCCATACACAGAGGATCGTGTGCCTTCACAGCTTGACAGTGTAGCCATAGCAATCCAAACACCACTCCCTGCGTGATAATGTAATATATATGTGGGAAAGAAGTGTTTAATATCCTTGAGATTTTACCTCTCAAAAGCTCTTCACTTATCAAATTCCTTGAAGCAAATCTGTGCAGACTTATTTATACATTACCTGCTGTGTAACTTAGCAATCTTTATATATGCCTGAGCTTAAAGTTTAGAAAATCTCCAATCAGCTTGACTGCTCAGGGGAATCTGGTATTAATCTTGCATGAAATAGACAGACAGTATCTTATTGTGTAATGTTCTTATGGCATTAAATCAGAATGATAAGTTTATTCAGTCGAACAACCACTTGGAAGCCATTTCTGTTTGACCTAGATTACAACAGGGGATATTTTCTCCCCATTAAAGACAAACGCGTCTGTTTGCTCTCGCCTGGATGTGTAGGTGGGTGTTGGTTGAGTCACATTATGAAGGATAAGCCATTCAGTCACAAAATGTCTCAATATAGGAGTTTTTACCTATTAAGTAAAAGGAAACAACTGCTATATTTTCTAATATAACGTTTTAGAAATAAAATACTTGACAGGATCATGATAACATTCACTTCAAACCTGTGTCAACACTTCCCAACAACTAAATACAGAGTAATAATGTAAGCACCAGAAATAAATCACCTCCCGAGTACAAACAGTTCAGTTTGCACTGCTACAGATAATTTCTTATCTTGCAGATTAATAACTTGATTCAAACATGTGCAACAAACACATCATAACCTTTCTATTATCTTCAGCAAATGAGACAGCTATATGCTGATGCATTCAAATGGTGTTTGTCTTTATAATGAAATTCGATGAAAAGACATCAAAGCCTTGCATGTTTTTAAGCTTAAACGTAGTCGAGAGCACATCTACAGATGGTTGGTTAGAGAACAGACTGTGGGTCAATACAGATAGCTCTGCTTTGCAGTACAGAGATTTACACAAGAACTGTGTTTTATAATTCACCATATTTTTTTTTAGATTTCAACAAATTATTTTGCCTGCATTGCAAAAACAGCAATACCGGTAAAATTACACTTGGTTAGAGGAATGGTTTAGTGTTTAACGCTGAGTGATACTTCTCAGAAACATTTTGTTCACCATCCCTGAGTAGATGTCAGAAATTTGTATTGCAGTTCAGGTATTTATATTTAGAGCTGGCAGTTGTGTGTTGTATTGTTTTGCAGCAGGGATTGTTGACACTTTTGTTGGAATGGCAGAGAGATGGGTTGTCTGAGGTATATTGCTATCGACTATGACAAACAGTTGAAAAAAAAAAAACTTTGAGGAGCTGCATTAAATCCAATGTAACAAGAATTACTTTACCTTGATACTACACAGCACCAAGAATATTAACAGCATCGATTAGCACTTACGGTTGCTCTGTAATTACTGGTTCTTGGAAAAGATTATTATAAATGCTGCTAGGCAGTTTAAATTCCTCTGTCCCTTGATTAAGCCCATGCAGCAGTGATCAATAATGTAACGCTTTGTTGTTTAGAAACTGTGATCACCTTATCTGACACATCATTTCCTCTGTTGTTTGTAGACCCAGATCTGAAATTATTACTAGAACAATAATATGGTGCTGACATAATTTGGACTGTGTTATAAATGCATCTATTTATTTGAATCCGTTTGCGTTATTTCTTTCCATTAAGCATGAGAAACACTGACATTAAGCTGCATCATGCTGCATTTTAATCGAAAGAACAGGCACGTTGGTGCATGGAGGCCATAAATAAAAAGCCACAAATTGATTTAGATATTAAAAAAAAAAGCTTTTTTTTGTAAGGATGGAGACTGATTCTCTCACAATAGCACAGAGACTGGAATAGAAGTACAATCTAACATTTCAAAGAAGTAACAGTGTCTGGCATTAAGGTGGGTTGCAATATGATGCTCACCTCATAATGAAACTTTACTTGTCATTCTACAGTCCATTTCATTTTCACCCTTCTACTGTGTTCCGAGTCCTTGGGGTACACTGGATGAAATGTTCCCCCTGAGTGAATAAATGTCGTGCAGAAACCTGGTTAGGCTTGTGTTAATTTTGTAGTCAGTTCCCTTCTGCGCCACCAACAGAAGAAGGGTACTTCTGTTAACAACTTTGCCAGCAGAAATCTAATCCAGCTACTTGAGGTCTGCTCTGAAATGATATTCCCTCCTCCACCCAACAACACATGGTATTAGAAATTCAGCACATATCAAAGTATTGAGAGCAACAGAGACATTAGAGGAGAGGCGAGGTGTACTGTCCTCCAGAGACAGCAATTTTCGGACTGATGAGGATTAAGCTGGAGGAAACTATTTCTATGAGGATCAAACAGATCACATGAATTATTAATCATGAGCATTTTGTCCCTGATACCCTGAGGAAACAGCAGCTACTCCTAACACAATCTACATCTCATTTATTTTATGGAAAGTTATTAAAGTATATACTTGAAATCAAACTGTTGGTGCGAGGAGGAAAACATGAAAATAATGAATGTCGTAGCCCTAGCAGCAGAAAATATGTCTTTCGGTGAGAAAAAAACAGAGATTTACCGCTAACCTATGGCCAAAATAATAATAAAAAAAGATGTTTGTTCCCTTTACACTCATCACAGAAAAGTGTTTCATTCATAGGTTCACATAAGGACTTCTGGTCTGTTTTTCAAAATGAAACACAGGCAAGTGAAAAGAGTATGACTAAGAAATATTGTATATCTGCTCCCAGGTACAATCTAAAACCCACAATGATGCTTTTAGCTAAATGCTATAGCTGTTTATATCACCATAATGTTGACACGCTATATTAAAAATCATTGATTTCACACTGATTTCAAGAGAAGGATAGTAACATTTTCCAAGAGTACTTATTTCCCGTCTCTTAATATTCACTTTCCCATACCAGCTCATTAATTTATGTATTTATTATTATGTATGAAATGCCATTGGTAGATTAAAAAAATAATAGGTTAGCAGCAGTGCAAGGGGAACTCATAAGTATGTGGTTTCCATAAATTTCAATGCACTCTTTAGGTACTAGTCAATTTCCCTTATTGCCTGTATAACAGCATGTTTGGTTTGCAAAGTGCTTCAGAAAGATGAGGGAATCTGTTTCTTGCACCCATCCTGATTTATTTCCACTACCAGTACTTCCTACTGGTCCATCTCTGACACAGAGGTCTGCATAATGTATGTGTGGGAACACAAACAGTGGAGGAATTGTGTTGCCAATGGCATTAACCGCATATACAAATGCGACCAGTGAACCTCTCTCTGCTGATGTCGTTGCCCCAACTTGTTTAATATAAGTTAAAGTAATAGTGCGGTAAGTTGTAACATCTGCATTATTGTTACAACTAACCCAGACTGTTGCTGTTACAACTGACCCAGACTCCTATAGCCATGAACTAGCTAACATTATAGCCAACAGCTAAAACATTAGCACTAAAGACCTACACAGAATATATCCCCATAGACATACAAATAACATAATTTAAGTTTGATGAGTTTAACTGCAAAGCAGATAATGCTATTACAAATTGAAATAAAGTAGAAAAACTTACTTTTTGGCATACAAATTACTTTTTTTCGTGTTAAATTGTCTGTGTTTGACAAAATGTGCTGATTTTTCACATGTGATAGCAGAACTGAATTGGGCATGCACAGGATGAGTCACATCATTTGAAACTTAGCCCTGATTGGAGAAATTGGAAGTGTTACAACTGACCCACGTTACAACTATCCCCGGTCTCCCCTACTTGATTAGTGTGAAATTGTGTAAATCACATGCTGTGGCCTTCACAGTGACCCAACCTCAAACTAGCTTAACGGGTTAAGGTGTGGAGCTAAAATTTTAGACAACACACATCACCGTGAAAACAAGAGAAAAACTTCTAGTGGAATGGTTTCCAATGGTTCTAGTTACGCCCCTCTGCAGCCCCTAATCTCTTTGCAGTGAGAGTGCAAGAGTGTTCAGCTGTTGCTCATTGACCACACCTAGTCAGGTGTGCATAAAGGCATACCTGAGGCAGACTTTCAGAGAGGCTCATCAGTGTTTGCCTTGGTGGTACCAGCTATTTTAGCTAACTTGCTATGCAATTTAAGATAAAATCTCTTCTCATTGAAATGATGGTGTTCGTCTCCATTTTTATGTTGTGGCTTTTGATCTGGGTCGTAACACTAGTTGAATTCCACAGACTTGGAGACCCAATGCCAAGGTGCATTAAGTCTGTTTGCATATGGTTTTCTTGCCATGTCACCTATCTGTTGTTTGTAAGATTTAAGTTGGTGGATAACCACAACAATCTGGATTTATATGTGTATGTGTATCAAATCACTGAATTAGGAAGAGGGTTTAAAAAATGGTTAAACTTAAATATAACCAGCAATATCCTTTACTATGAACTATATGCCAGCAAACAGATACAAAAATATTTATTGCTTTCAACATTTTGCGTTGATTTTTGAAAAATAACCCAGAGCATGTATGCAAACCTCCGCTTTGGAGTGCTGCAGAACATCTCTGAAAACCATTAAATGAAATGCTGCTGTCTTGCTGAATTCTTGTCACCCTGTATTAACTGTTTGACTACATACAGACTGTGCTTTCCTTTCATATTTATTAATATAACAGCCTTAAGAGAAATATTAATGTGAACCAAACATCCAATCATGGAGGCCCATATGTTGATAAAAGCCTTTGCCACATTACAGTGTGATGTAAACTCGCTGCAATCAAATTTTGTTTTCCTACCTCAAAGCCGTGGGCACTTGGGCCTAAATTTTGCCAAGGAAGCATCACTACAATTCAAAGCTTGGCACTCCAGAGTATAGAGCTGTTTTCTATCAGGCAGAGACTTTGGAGCTGCCTTCTAGTAAGTATGTGGATGGTGCCCTAAGCACTCGTCTCTGATGGCGAGCGCTGATGAAGAAGTACAATGTCATGGCCAGCGGTCAGCAGTGTTTATGGGGAGTGTCATCATGGCTGACAGCCTTCCTGCTCTATGATTTATGCACTTCCAGTTGCAACAGGCACCTGCCGAGAAGTAACAACTTGCCTGCAGAGGAGTGTAGAATTGTTTCAACTGAGAGGTGTCCTTGATGCCAACAGATTTAATGACGGTGTTTGAAGTTTAAAATTCAGCAGCTGGAGTACTATGCAAACATTTGGAGAGATGCGTTTCAGACATGTCTCTCATCTGATAGAGAAGCTGTTTCAGAGAAAACTGTTCATTCTCTTTTCTTTACTTACACTCCAGTTGTTTTAAAGGTGAAATTTCATGGAAACATGCACCTCTGCTTGATAGCAGAATGAATATTTGTAATAGCTGAAAATTTTCTTTGGTCTAAAGTCATGTTGAAAAGAAAGTACATCCTGTTTCATCCTCAATTTCTCATATTATATATATTATATATATAATATATATATTAAAAATAAGCAAAAATGAACAGGCAGTGTGCGGAAAAGTTAAGTACACCCCTATGATTCAATAGCTTGTACCACTTTTAGCTCTAACCCGTCTCATTCTCCCCTACAAAGTTGATTCAGTTAATTGAGATTTGTGAGCCTTCAATTATGCACAGCTCTCTTGAGGTCCTGCCACAGTATTTCAGTCAGATTGAGGCCTGAACTTTGACTAGGCCATTATGAAACTTAATTCTGTTGCTTTTTTTTCAGCTATGCTGCTGTACTTGAGATCATTATCTTGTCGCTTGACACAATTTTGACCAAGATCCATCTGTGAGAACCTCAGATTTAACTCTAGAATGCTTTGGTATACGGAGGAGTTCATGGTCAAATTAATGACTGCGAGGTGCCAAGGTTCTGTAGTTGGAAAGCAAACAGAGTTCATCACCAAACATGACAAACATGCATTATGTACACTCTGGTTTTGTCTGTCCAAAAGACATTGTGCTGTGGTTTATTCAGATGTAATCTTGTAAACTTAAGCTATGCTACCATGTTATTTTTCTCAAGGCAAGCCTTCCAAATAAGCCTTACTTGTTCAGTCCCTTTTTAACTCTACTGTCATGACCTTTAACACTGAAAATGCTAACTAAGGCTTGTAGAGTAAGCTGTCTTGAATGCTTTCCACTTGGGAATAGTCTTTCTCACTGTAGAATGATGGGCTTCAAATTGTTTGGAAATGGTCTTGTAACTCTTCGTCAATTGATGGGCAGCAACAATATCTTTCCTCGTTGGCACTGTGTTAACACACTGAAGAGTCGGCACCAACAAGCTGCTTTTTACAGATGTGGTGATGATCAATTAATTATCGATCATTAATCAATCTATATTTATCTATATTTAAGATTTGCTAAGGACTAAATCATTTTGAGTAATTGCACTCGAGACTACCATGACCTGGATGTCAGAGATCTTACATCCTGTTTGTTATGTATCCCAAAAGGTTGATTCTGTTCATCTGGACGTAGCATTTTCAGCGGGAGAAACGTTTTATCACTCATCTAAGTGACTTCTTCAGACTGAAAACCCTAGGTCAAAATGAGCAGAATCAGCCTTTAGGGATTTGCCTGGATGATTTAGCATTCATTAAATTATTATGTATGTTAGAACTTTTTCATCTAAAGATGGTGTATTTCCTTTTACAAAGTCCAAGGATTCTACAAAGAGTAAACTAAAAGAAAACAGCTCAAAATAGAAAAAAAAAGAGCTGTATAAATCATTCTCTCTGCATTGCTGTGCTGCCCATTAGGAGGTTGATTCATCTCAGTGTCTCACTCACAAACACCTTTTCCTGCAGTTTGATGCGCTTTTAAGGATTATATAACACATGAACTGGCTGTGTAACAATGTGTCTATAAGACAAATGTGTATAACTTAGATTCTTGAAAGCCTTATTTAATTAAAATCTCCTTTTTGTCATTTTAGCTACAATCACCCATATGGCACCCCATAAAACAGACAGTAGCACAAAAAGAGCTTTGAAATCATTGTACAATTAGGTATTAAATAGATGATATATCCTGTCCAGGATTCGTTAGACAGCTATAGTCACACATTTCTATCACATTTTTTTTCTATTAAATGAAACATTTTTGTTCTTGCAAACCATAGATAAGACAGATTTGACAGACGGGCGTTTCATGAATTGATGGTATAACCTGAGTTTCTTTTCAATCTAAATGTGACACAAATGAATAAAAGCACCTCTGCAGCTTCTCCATTACTGGTTACCTTTGACCTTTGTTTTGCTTCTGTTAGTTCCTTTTAGTTTGTGAGCAGTTGGGGTTAGGGTTATGGTTGCAAAAAAAAGAAATTAGGAGTATGTGCAAAGATTTAACAACATCTGCAAACAGGTACAGAAATACAGTATATAGGCTAAAACAGCTTTTTTTCAGTTTTTCAAGTTCTAAGCGTGAAAGCGAATATTTGTTCTAACCACCTTTTATTCTTCAACACAACTTGAATTTTGTTAGCAAAGATTTCTTGTAATATCTTTAAGATGTCTTCAGGAATAGTTCTCCAGGCTTCTTAAAGGACATTCAAAGCTCTTCTTTGGATGTTGGCTGCATTTTGTTTTGTTCTCTGTCAAGATGATCTTATACTTTGGATAATGCTCTAAGGAGCCATGACTCATAATATTCTACTGTGGGTTTTTCTATCCAGGTATGCTTTTACTACATTGGCAGTGTGTTTGGGATCATTGTCATAAAAACATGAAGTCGCTGCAAATCAGAAACTTTTCAGATGGTACCAAAAGCTGGCAGCACCTTTCTGTGTTCATAATTCTATCAATTTTTGTCTTTTTTTGCAGACCATGACAAAAAAAAAAAACCACACAGACAAATACAAAAACAAACAACTAAAATGTTCTCTTGAAAATGATCAGGTACAAAGACTGGACTGGAAAATGAATAAAAAGCACTTAATGTGGAAAGAAAAACCTTGAACGAATTCTTGAAATCTGTCACGGTATGGCATGGCACACTGTGGAAGGAGTGGGGGAAGGAGGACCCAGGCGCGGTGCTCTATGTACAAACAGTGTTTATTTACAGAGTGAAAACAACGTAACAATAAATCCCCGTGTTCTCCCAGACTCCCGTGTCGTGTCTCCCGTGAATAGTCCGTGTGCTCTCTGCTCCCGTGTCAGCACCCCCCGGTGCTCGCTGCTCTCCGTGCCTTCCACGCTCTTCCTGCGGGAAACAATAGCGCAGCTGTCAGGACACTCAGAAATGGCAGGCATACACTTTCTGACTAAACTTAGACAGGGTGACTAACGTGGAGTCTCATGCAATGATCCCGCGTCGGTGGGAACTCCAAGACTCTCTTAACCCTTGTGTGGTGTTCATATTTTTGTTACTCAGCCAGTGTTCATGGGTCTGGTGGACCCGCTAGAGTTTTGGCTTTCCAAATTAACACTATCAAACAATTTTATGTTAAATTACTCAACAGATGTTTACTTCATCCCAATTACAAGCCATATGAACAGTAAACATGGTTAATTTTTTTCCCTTTACCTTTGTTAGATCACATTTATGAATTAATGTGCTTCTCGTTTTTTTTTTTGTTTTTTGTTTTTTTATAAAATGTTATAAAAACATAAATCAAGTGGAGTGAGTGGAAAGACAACACATTTACACGTGAAGCAATATGTTTCACAACTAAATGGGATCAGCTGCTCATCAATGGTGACATTAGGCCCAGGGTTGTAAAACAGGGGAAGGTGGTGCACACACTTATCCCACACTGTCCTGATGGCAGCTAGCTTGTCTCTCTGCCGTCGAGCTGGTCTGTCGTCTCGGCTATCAAAACGGATAATCCTGGAAATTTTGTGGAAGTTTTCCAGAGACATTGATGCACGGAAAGATTCTTGCCAGTTTCTGCATCCCACAGGATTCTGTGGATTCCCCTTTGGACCTGAAAACTCCTGCAAGGATAAGAACCCCAAAGTAGGCCTGCAGATCAATTTGGTCCATCTCCTTCCACCTCTCTCCAAAAACACACCTTCCTTCTAGATTACTGCAATCCAGAATAATTTTCTGGATGTAATCTGGGATGAAAAGCTCAAATGAAGACTTGATGTCCTGCACATGAGTAACTGTCAGCCGTGTTGGCCCTGGCTTATCACAGTAACAGCTCTGCAGGGTGGCTCATTTCTTGGGCAAGAAGACCATTCAATTTCACCAGTTATTGACATCCATATTTCTTCACTTGCTGTCTGGTGGGCTTGTTCTGGTCCTGAGCTGGCTGCAGATGGGGTGCTCGTCTTCGTTTTGTTACTAAATGGTGCTCAACCTCATCCTCTTCTTCAAAGTCACTGTCAGACTCTAAATTTTCAGAAATGTGAAATATTCTGAAACCTCTTTGTCAACATCATCATCCGAAGCCACTCTCTCTTCCAAAATCAATTGGATGGCCCTCGCAGCAGATAATCTTTTGCCATCTTGATCAGTTGTGATAAAGAACCACACTGGCAAAGTCTTATTTATAGTATTATGCCCCTAATTTGCAGGTGGGACAGGGTATGAGAAAATTTGGATCCCTCAAGAAAGAGGGTAAAATGTGTGGGAATGTAAGAGCAGACGGTGTTGATAGTTGAATTTTCAACAACGTTGCAACTTTGTGCGGAGCAGGAGGGGAAGAAAACACTATCAGCAGCACCAGAAAGGAGGAAGACAGAGTGTGGGAACACAGGACCTGCACTTTCAACACTTTTATTAGGCCTGGGTCCAGTGGACCCGAACACCTTGTATGTAATGTAAATGCGTGGGGGGAGGTACAGTATGAGGTCATTGAAAATTAGTTCGGATTCATGTTCTTCACAGAAAATAAGCCAAAGCCAATGAATTTCAGGTTGAAAAAATAATTAATTGTTTAATTTTTCTTTTGAGAAAAACTGAAAACGGGTCTCACAGACCCGAACACCATACAAGGGTTAAGTAGCTCCCCCGACGAGGCCTGATCAGCAGCAGGTGTGTGGCTTCGGGTGTGGCCAGTCCCTCCGCAGGGCCACACCCCTCAGGCCTGCAGGTGGCCGAGCTCCATCCTCCAGGCACACCCGCAGACATACACCCCCATACCTCGCCTAAACATATGAGTGGGACACAGACTAACACAGCACAGAGAAACACACATATGTACACGCACAGAGAAGGGGAAACGACACCAAAAATACATAATAATAATACACAGGTCCATGACTGCCCAGGGATCCTGGGTCGCCCAGTCCCAGGACCCTGACAAAATCTGTTTCTCAAGCAAACTTTAAAAAAAAGAGCAACAAAAAAAAGTCTGGCTCCTTGGAAGGAAAATATAAAGAAATGAGGGGTGAGTCACGACTTTTCCACAGTATTCCTGGAAATGATTTCTTAATAAACACATCATCATTCTGTGCACATTTTCATAAAAACGAGGCTTAGTTTTTCATGATTTCTTGGTTTTAATTGAAGAATTTAATTCTAGTCAGATTCCCTATGCATTTCTGAAAGCATTTAAGATGATGAACAGATTTTCAGCATTTAACATTTACAAAAATGTTTTTCACTCGAGTCAGTAGTATCCCAGCTGGTATTTTACAGTCTGTTACTGTTACATGTAAATTACATGATTTCTTTTACATTTAAATGATAATAACTGTGCTCATCACTATTGTTTACATTGGCCAAGATTATAGTAACAAACTGTACAAAATGATGTTTTATATATGCTTACAATTACCACAATAAAGTTGCTAGCTCCTGATTGAAAAGACTCACATATTAAACCTGTTCCATTATTTGACAGATTTTTCAACTAAATAAAATGTAAATAAATAATCAGTCATTATCACAACATTATTCTAACAACATCTGTGATCTTTTCACTCTATAAATCCAAATCACCTAGTCTAATAGTGAGAAACATGTTTCACCACCATGTTGCCTCTACAGCACTGTTCCAGCAGCTTTGGGCTATTCTTCTGTTTTTCCACCATGTCACACTTTTGTGATAAGGACTCGGTATATGCTGGAAGAAATGGAAAAAGCAAACCAGAATCTTTATCTCTCAACATACTGGATAAACTTAACCTCTGCCTGGATGTTATCAAACACCAGTGAGCAGGACCATAATTCTAGTCCATGTGAACATTTACCCTCTGGTCTTCTCTGAATGGAAAGGTACTGTAAATTCTGAATCTCCCATCTGGGGAACTGTTCCTTTTGCACCCTGCATGTCTTGCCTATGATAAATCCTTTTGCACCATATGTGTTCAGAGGGAAAAACATGATTTTGTGTCCCCATTTTCTCCCCACACGAGGCCAAAGGAATATAATTTAAATGTATTACGCTATCATGCAAATGTACATTCAAACTGTCTAATTGAAAAACGCAGGATACCAAAAATATTTTACTACACACTAAACAAAACTGAAATATTTTAATCTTCCAATAAGGTGCTACACTACACGGAAGAAAGGATTTCAAATGCCACCTGGCTAATTAAGGAACAAGGGTGCTTAATATTTGAAAAAGACATTTAAAGGGAAAAAAAGAATGAACAGAAAGCCTGATGTGCATAGGACTAGTATTACCCAAAGACACCAAGCAATGCAATATTTGCAGAGTGTGTCTGTAAATCTATGAACATTTTCACGGCAAATTACATATAACAACTGAGAAGTCCTGTATTAGTACAGTATTAGTCAACTGTGGCACCTCTGCGATTAAAGGTCATTTGGAAACTTTGTGTGTCTCATTTTGATAAGCAGCCCTGAGACTCGTTCACTGAAAAACACTTTGCTGTCTCAGCATTTGTTCTGTAAATGCCTATTTATAGTAACATTAGGTCTATAGTGAGTGACTAGACATTTTCCAATCAATATTTGTCATCATACCCCGGTTTAATGTCAGTAAATATGAGTAAAACTCAGACAATGCTTAGCCCCTGCACAAAAAGACAGACCTGGGAGTCATTTCTAAATGATGTCCCCTGGTAACACTAAGCCAGTCCAAATGATGCTGTGAGAGCCTAATAATTCAGACTAGGCTTTAGGAACAGTTTAACCATTGTCTGATCTGATTCTTATGGGACAGGTTTTTTTTGTTTTTTCCACACAGTTTCAGGGCTGACACAGTTACAGCTCCATCGGAGAATGCTGAAAGGAGAAACATCACAGTAGTTTGAACGCAGAGCACTGATTTAGTCTCTGTTGTAGGGGACTTGTGTTACCTGGGGAATTTTTAGTAAAAAATTAGTTGTCTTTTGTGATCCCAATCCTGTGCAAATCTCTTTAGCATGAATTCAGAAAGACATGTGTGGCTAAACTGTAATATAGACTCATTAAAAAAGCATAATCTGTTAAGATGGTATGATGAGCTATTTCAAAAGGATTTACAACTATATAGCAGTCATGGTTTTGGTATAGATTTATAACTGGCAACCAGTAAGTTTGACTGGTTTGACTTCTCTAAGTATGACTTCTCTTTTTTGCTCATGTGCAACATGAAACGTAAACGTGGGTTTCTAAAATATATCAAGTCCCATGTTAGTACTCATTCTTTGTAAATAGAACTTAAGAAATAATGAGATGTGTTCCTATTACGGGTTGAAGAATAAAGAACCAAGATGCAGAAGTCTTGGCAGACTAGACTAACAAAAAGCAAACCTTTTATTAGGTTGAAGGTGCAGGCCAAAATGGGGACAAACAGAAGTCCAGAAATCATCACGGGGAATAAGGCAAGAGATTACGAGGCAGAATGGCTGTAGAAATGAGGAGGAAGTGTTGAGGACGACAAGATTGAAGTTTGGAATCAGCCACCCAACAGAGGAAATCTGAAAAGAACTGTTCCCTTTTTTCTGATGCCTGCAATAAACACTGACCCTTTTGTTTTCCTGACATCAGATCAAGTGTATGAAACCCCAGCCCAACAGAGCAGAACAGTTGTGGAAACATGCTCTGCATGTCAGTTATTGGTGAATCAGGTGGAGAATCAGAGACAGCTGCTTCACTTATTCTTTCTGTGCATGGAAATGTGAGGGGCTCTCAACAACTGAGCTAGACCGCTGTCTTTCATAAAACGTGTCCGCATTTAAAAATGTGCCTTCTCGAAACCCTGAATTTTTTTCATTTTACTATAAAACTGCCTTTTAATTCCATTGTCTGTAGATTAGAATAATGGCTTGAAAATCAATCATGATCTTAAAAAAGAAAATATTTGAGAATGTATTTTGGCACAGTAACAGACTCCTAGGTAGGGTTTACTTTCTTTGACTAGCAATGTTAAAACAAAACCTTTACTAGTTCTAAAAAGTTCAGGGTTATGGGAATACCTCTCACTGCAGTTAAGTCAGGACATGGACAGTTAAAACTAGGAAAAACCCACACTGCTACGGCCAGTTTAGCCGTGTAAGATAAAAGCATCTTCGGTAAGTCTTTACCGTTTTGTATTACAGGCCAAACATGGCATTCACGCTGTGTTTAAAAGATTTTTACATAACAATTTTCATTCAATATTCAAAGTTGCTGTATTGCAACAGTACAATAATAGCTGGTGAAGAAAATGATCTAATGGTTATCCCAATGTAAAGACATCATACCAGCTTTATAAGCATAGTACGCATTTAATTTGAAGCAGCTAATTCACTTAACACACTGCAATGTTTGTCGTGTGTCTTGATGCATGGTCAGTCATCCAGATAAGGAAATCCCAGAAGGTATATTTTTTCCTCTGGCGCTACGTCCAAGCAACAGAATCAGCCGTCTGGGATTTCCTAGAAGAGCTTTGTCCTGAATACTGGGTTGAAAGGTATATTCTATGGAAAACACAAAATATGTAGGCATTAGTGCAGACACTATAATTTAAAACTAGCTGAATGTCTGCAAAAAATGTAATTACAAGCAAATATTTAAGCTTCAGTGATTATTATTACTATCTAAATGCCTAAACTGGCCTGAAAGAATTTGACTGAACGGCATCTTTTTTAAAAAAATCTTATTTACACATTAATAATTGCAAAGGTTAGTGGCCAAGTTGTCTGGCTCTACCTACAAGTCATTACTATGTGGAGGGAGGGAAATGTATATTTATATATGCATGCCCAGCAGAATACAGATGCTTTTTTCTGCCAGCACTATTAGGGGTGTTCTCCATTCACTGCACATGTTTTGTGAACGGTATGGCATTCTAATTTGGTCATTTCAGAGGTATGCTGCACACTCCATGCAGCTCAAGCCCCGGAGTCAGAGTCTGCATGTTTCATCCACTGCAACAGTCGAGGCCACAAGAATAATTTGTTTGTGAAAGCCATCATAAAATCAGCTGAAAGCAACATTTCACACTGACTTATATCTTGGCGCGGCATTTTATCTCAACTCCGAGGAATGATAAAAACATATGGTGTCATTCCCACTGCAAGAATGTCTTTCTAAACATTAAAAGAGAGTCGGGTTAGTAAATGTGCATTTACCCTACAGCCTAAATGACTCCATGGTCACAGTTTACAGATGGTATGTATTAACAAAGAGTCAGCTAACAGGTGTGTTGGTGGCACAGCCATGCTGTTTTAAGCTGTGAATAAAGGATTTGTCCACCTGTTCCGGGATTACCTCAGCTTTTTAAACACTCACGTGCTTTGTAATCAAACAGAAATATTATTTGTTTTAATAGTATAATTAATCCTGTTATATTGTTGTACATTGTTTCATTTTTCCTAAAGTCTGAACCCAAGATCTTTGAATTCCATGTGTACTTACCTAAAAATGTGGATAGCTTCCATGTGGCACTCACCCATGCACCCACACAAACATAGAAAAATAAATCTAAACAAGCAAGGAAAACCGCTCACACAAGCACACAGATAGGACCTTTCCTAAACACTGCTGCCAATTCTGATTTAGTTACTTTGTATCATATAGCACACATCATTATAATTACATATATTTCAGTTGCAAAATATGCAAATGCTTCTTACTAGAAGATTTTTTTATTATCTTAGGAAGACATTTGCAAAAGCCAGTCTCTTGTTCCTTTTCATAAAGTCTCTAGTCATTTTTACGGATCATTCAAATAGTTTAAAAGTACAAGCTGCAAAATGATACGTTTTATTTTTATTTTAAGTATTCATGCTGTGCCAAGTTTCTGATCTGCTCTGCTGCGTATTTGTTTATGTCTTGGAGACAGAATATGTGATTTATAGTTAGACTGGTGGGGGTGGCAGCAAGGGAAGCTGTTATGTTCTTCCTTTGCTGCTTGTCGTGCGCCGCTGCTGTTCTCTCCAGCTTGCTGTACGTTCACCCCGATATGCACCCTCAGGCAGTATGCCTTTCATTATTTCTTTTGAAACTTTCATCTGAAGTCTCTGAGGGATTAGCCCTCTTGATTCCTGACACAGTCAATGAAAAACAAGCCTCATATACAGGGAGGCTTACAGCCAGAAAAGCTGTGCACAGCCCCCCCCGCCCTCCCCAATCTCTCAGTGTGAAACTGTATAATGGTTTGCACAACAAGTGGAGTCTCATTTTTGACTATTTTGGCACATTCGTATTTGTGTTGGATTTGTATGCAAATATATTATAACTGTGAATGATCATCCCATACTCTCACTGCAGTCGTTTTATATTTTTTCCAAGTTCTTGTAATTCTTTCTATACACAATGAGTCAAATGATTATAATGCAGTATGAAGCTGTTGCTTGTAGTGTGGCCAAGAGATATAAAACACCAAACCTTTTCACACAGTGCAAGTTTAGCTCCTTAGCTGATTTGGGTTCACAGGCTGCGCTTACTAATCGACTCCAGTGAGATGTTGCTTTGTTTTGGCTGAATATTTACATCAATTATAAAATTTTATAATTAAATAATTCTCCAATTAGGATGAAGGGAAATGTATAAATGTTAATAAATGTTGTGCAAAAACACAGAGTGTTATAAGGCTATTTTTTGTAACAGAGCTATGTGTACCCTTTGTATGTTTTATGTTACTGTTTATTAGTATTGCAGCATAATGATAGCTGGTGAACATTATTCAGCATGTAGCAATGCTAACCACATATATCCTCCCAGAGTAGGTAGAGACCACAAACAGAACTACAAGAGACTGAAACGAATTTAGATTGTAATTCTTCTGGATATGCAAATGAATGAATTGAATGAAAGAATGAATGAATTTCCCATATTACCTTGAAAGGTTTTTGTTTGTCTTGTGTTTTCTATTTGATCACAAAGGGCAAAAAATGTTGATTAATTTTGAGTTAATTTAAAATTAGAAGATAACAGAAACTAGTTACACCATATACTTGCTTCTTAAGTCTTTTTTTCTGAATGACCTAATAAAAAATATTTCTGAAAACAAAAATTTACAACTGGTTGTTGAATAGTACTGACGCAGGAGGTAAGACTGGGACCTGGTTTCTCGATGTCAGTGTTTCAGTTGAAGTTTTAGATGATGATCAAGTTTAATTTACATTATAACAGTATGAGTAAGTGACTGAATATAATCTAAATTTAAACTCAGTGTCTTAGGAAGTCATAATACATGATTATGCGGAAGATCAGGATATTTGCTAAACCATGTTGAAATGTTGTAATCTTGACTTCTAAAACTGTAAAATTGGCGAGTTCTTAAAAAGGAGCATCAAAGTCCCTTTGGGACCTAAATGCAGTGTAATGACGCACACCCCACTCATTCTCCTTTGAGCTTACTTTTGTCAGCAGTTTCATTACTTTGCACTTTGCTACTAAGCAGGTGGAGCTAATCTATCTAGTTTGCCCTTCAGTTATGGTTTACTGTCCAGGGGACTGGACACAAGTGTCTCCAATAAGCCCTTAATTAGGCAATGATAGACTATTCATTTAGTATGCAAAGCTGCAAATCTCTCCATCCACTGCACAGAGCCCTCTGCAGTCATATGGAGACCAACGCTAATGATCTCAGCAAGTGGCAGCAATCCATTGGAGCGCTGTAGCAAGTGCACATTAATCTTGCGGGTGATCCAGTTGATGAATGAACCTGGCCCAGAAGCCCTGGCAGATCCCACCTTAATTATGCTGAGGGAGTCACACCTGCACTCAAAAAAATGAAACGTTGACTTTAATTAAAATTATTTTGTCAACAGGTTCCACGAAATTGAATTATGTTAGTTTAAAGCAAAAATCTTTAGTTCATCTAATTAAAAAAAACTACTTAAGATTAACAAGACATATTTAAGACTAACTAAATCAAGTTATGTTGTATGAACATAGATGATATATTTTCAGGTTAGATAGTTTAGATTAGTTACTTCAACACATTTCTTATTTGTGGCAGTAAAATGTTAAATTTAAGTTAGATTAATTCAAATATTATATTTTCAGCCACCTTGTGCTTTATTAATTAGTTTTACATAAATCTATTTTGTCAACAGGTTCCACACAAATGAATTAAGTACATCCAACTTATTTTTTAAAATTTATTTTATTGCCAACACATTCAGTGAGCATTTGTGTAAACCCAGTCCAAAATAAAACACAACAGCTCATTAGGGTTAGTAACTAACAGTATGTAGACAGATGCAACATCAAGACTTTAAATTAAATGTCTGTATCTACCAGAAATAGAAGAAAAAAAAAAAAAACGCATTGAAGATTACATAACACATTGATAAGATGACACTTGAGTTATGCACATGTGATGCTAGTAAGGTCTGTGAGTGTTTTTTTTCTTTTAGTGTCTAAAATGGATAGCAAAGTTGCTATTTGCAATGATTGCTTAGGGTCAGTCCAGTAACACAATGCCAATGAAGTGCTTTCCTTTAACAATGCAAAGTGAAGTGTCCACCTCAACAGCCACAATTTAAAAAAAAAAAAAATTATGTAACAACAACAACAACAACAATAATAATAATAATAATAAATAGTCCACTGATATTAGCAATCAAAGAAAATTACATCACCATCCCAAATAAAACTTTAACAAAACATGCCAACATTATGGTCTAACAATAAAACAGCTTGTCAGCGTTCAGTTTTTTTGCAACAGCACAGCAGTAACCATTTAACACTTGCCACTGTCAACATTTATTTTACCAGTGTTTGGGCAAAAAACTTCAGATGTAAACATTTTAACATGGAAACAATTGTTCGTCTTTAAAAGTCCACAAAATATACATTCATCCTGCATTCCCAACTTGGATGATCTGATATCCTCGTGTTGGTGTTGTTCCCAGACCATCATGAAAATGTTGTTCCAGGTTCAACATTGCAAGTGACCAATCACATTGTTGTGACGTTATTCTATTCCAAGCCATTCGTGCATTTATGAAATTCCAATGTTGCAAGGACAATATCAATTCTGCTTACTGTTTATTAAAGGGTTACGGTTAGGGTTAGGGTCAGTTGATCGGCGGACAGAGGCGGTTTCACGCAGCTTAAGTACAGTTTTTTGTTTTACGCCGGTTTTTCCCGAAGTCGCAAAAGTATGACGTCACAACATTCTGATTGGTCACTTGCAATGTTGATCCTGGAACAACATTTAGTATGATGATCTGGGAACAACACCAACACGGGGATATCAGATCAACCTCCTAACTTACCCTTATTTTTAGTATGTATTGCAATTACCTTTACAATGCACACAATGTAACACAAACTGAAGATGAACATATTTCCACCTCATAACAATATGCCTTGAACGCTAATATACACACCACCCTTCAACATTTCTGGTGCAGTATCATCTCTCAATTAAATCCTTTAAATCTCAATACTTTTGATTGTCTCTTAGCTTTCAGTCTTGAGGTTAACTGAGATTCAGTGCATATATCTCACCCATTAAGAGTGCACATGCAGAGGCCAGGTCTTCCAGGTCATGCAGGACACACTAGATGGTTATACCCACATCGGCTGGAGGAGTGCTGGCATCAGCTCTTTCGATGGTAAAGATAGCAAGGGTAATTTGTTCCAGCTCCCTCTGAACAGCTGTAGCTTAGACACAAAAACATAGAAAAATGGCATCCAGTTTTAAAAAAAAGAAAGAAAAAGGGCCAAAGCTACCCTTTAATGACGTAAACACAATATTAGGAACATGCACCCCAGTGTGCCACTATTTTAGACTACAGATTCAACGATAAATATAAATAGTTTGGGTATACAAGAAGATTTCCCAAAACATTTAAACAGGTTCCATGCAAATTACAACAACAACAACATTACAACATGCAACAACATTAGTTATTCAAAATTTGGTTTAATACAGATAAAAAACTAAACTAAAAATTACCAACCAATTATTCTTTGAAGAGGATGCTTGGGTCTTCATTCAGGTAAAAAGGTAGTGCCCTGAGGACACACTCCCTCCCCTTTTCAATGGTTTCCTTCTGTAGAGAGTGGCAGAGATACAGGAAGAGAAAACAGAAATACTTTAGGATGACAGAAACTCACATTATACGCAAAATGAATGACATATCCACTGCACAGATAGACATGTACACAAGACCAACTAATCATCACATGGACATGAATAGTTAACCTGTTGGGCAGGGTTTCCACCACATTATATATGTCCATAATGGAGGTAAAGACAAACTAATACATCATCTTTTTTGCATTCAAAACATAACATAAAAACATTCACTTCTGGTTTAACCTAAATCAAGGGATCAGATTTTACATATGTTTAGGTAATTTAAATTTTCCAACGTTTTGAGTACCAAACTTTGTCTTGCTTAATATAAATGTAAGTGCACTGTGCAGCTACCATACACTAGCTGTTTAAATTTGAAAATGATCTTATTAGCCATAATATTTTGCTACCAACAGAATAACGCACCTGTGTGGCTGGGGCCAAAGTTTGTCTAATTTTCTTCCCTGCAACGCCTCCTTTTTTCTTGAAGACTTTTATGAGCTGGTCAGTGTATTGGTCAAGTTGTGTAAAAAGCCTTGGAACATGTGCAGCAGTAGTAATCCTCACATATTCTGCTTCCACCTGAAAATATGTCAACAAACACAACATACTGTACTGTAAATATACATACTATATGTACACATATACAAACTAAAACTAATGTAGAAAGACCTCATTAAAGCTATAATTTTAACACAAACATTTACACAAAATGCTAATGGAGCCATTACAGCTTTTATTGTTATTTATCAAGTTCCAAAAAATATTGATCACAGCTGATCTGAAAAGAATTTCATGCCTCAGGCCCTTGAACTGCAACCTTTACCATGGTTCAGATGTGGAGACGAAATAACAGGGGCATGGGATGGGTCACAAAAGAAAACTTAACTTATAAAACAGTTTTGTTTTTAAAAGTATAACAGTTCACATACCACATACAAGCTCAGCAGTACCACATACACCACATCAGTATAGGAGGGAGCAGGTAAAGGCAGGATCTGAGATTTATAAAGTAAAACAAGAAATTCATTACTTAATTTCAAGAAGCAAATTATTGTTTGAATTACAACTAAATAAAATACTACTCAGAAGAAAAGCAAGAGATTGACACTGCCATGTGCTAACTTTCTATAGAAGCAATTATCACCAGGTCTGTCGACCTCCATTGTCTGTCCACTCATATGTCTTGAATAATTTTATTAAAAAAATTAAGTGTGTACTTTCACAAACTGTAATTTATAACTACATTGATATGTATAACTCCGCTAGGAAACATGCTGTATTTACAGACCATTTTTACATAATACAGATTACTGATAGAGCAGAACAATGGTGTCACAGTGGCTTTCGCCCTTGACTTTTTGGATTTTAAATGTCACTTTATGCTATCCTTGCTATCCTATTCGATATTTCCGACTCTCGGATTACAGAAAAGGAATCCCAAGAAAGCAAATGGAAAAATAACCCCTTGAAAGAATAACCCCATGAACCCCTGTAGCTAATCCCTTAATAAAACAAAAAACAATAAAAATGTTTCTTACACAGTCCACAAAATAAGCATGTCCAGGACCCAGTAAAACTAATGTAAAACAAGCGCACGCAAACGATATAACATGTCTTGTAAGACAAACGCAAAATATAACCATGCTGGACATATAGATACTACACAACATAGTCAAAGAAAAAAGTGGTCTTACCTCTCAAAGAAACAGCAGCTTGGCGCCAAAACAGCCTTTTTCAGTTAAATTTGAAGTCTTGTGCATGAGCAGGCACAAGCCGTGAAACCTTCTTGTTCTGCGCGGTTTCATTACAACTGTTTTTGCATTACTGCCACCTTGTGGATATACAAGGTATATCGATCCTCATTGACTTAACTTAAATGTTATGCGATCAAGTAACACATTAGTATTATGTACGTTGAATAATAGACACAATTACGTAGACTTGATTAGAAAAACATATGTTAACTTAACAAAAACATATATTTTAAGTAAAATGAAAATAAATAATTAATATACACTGAACAATCCACCTCATTCATTTTTTTGAGTGTGGGAGGCACCAGGGGACATTGCTAACTCAGGAACGACTCAGGAGGAGGCCAGTGGTCCACAGGCAGTGCGCTCCATGCAGATCCAGTCTGGTCGTCATTGTATGGCCTTGCTAAAAAGAGTTTTACAGCAACTCCATAGAGAACATTATACCTGGGAGTGACTTCCAAAGCACAAGTTGTGTAAAGGGCAAATAGGTGTCACAAATTCATGACAGCCTCCGCTGATAAATCACAAGAGGAAAGCAATTCTTAGGATTAAACCAAAAGAAAATAACTCATGATGTCTCCTTTTTTGTGATGACACCTCCAACAGAACATTTTCAGCACAACCCTAATTGTACCCCATTATCTGGCTGTGCTCTGACATGTTTTAAGAAAAAAAAAGCACAGCGGGCCAAGTGTTGCATCAGTCTAACATCAACATCCTAAAGATAGCACACTGGCATAATGGGAGGTTGAGTAAAAAGAAAACACGATCAAAAAGCATGAGTAAACAATATGAGAAAAAAAGGAAAAACACTAGCAGAAACATTAAATCCTCTGGAAAAAATGTGATTATACATGACAGAAAACCTTGGACACCACCTTTATTTAATTTTAAAAAATCTTTAACATTTATGGAACCTTTTATTTATTTTGTTTCTATCTTCATTTTTGATATAATATAATATAATTCCCCAGACAAAGCTCACAAGCTTGGTTTTAATGATCTCTAATGCTATAATAACATTGTTTTTGTGTTTTAGTTGTTATCACTGTACAGTTGATAAACTGGGTAGTAGATGAGAGGAAGAGATTGGGCAAGTCTTGAAATGAGTTTTTGCTTCAAAACAGAAAAATGGTCATTTTCTGCTCTAACAGAAAAAAATATAGCTTGTCCCTGTAAGATGACTGTTCTGCTTGCCCTAATTTTAACTACACTTAATACAATTTATATTTTAAATGTAGGGACAAGAAACCTTGAAATTACCTTGATGGTAAAAAAAAAACAGAGCTAATCAAAATGCTTTGCAGTTTAAGGGCTTTCTAGTCACCTCTCACTGATCCATTGGGAATTCTCCCTCCCTCTATGTAATTTACACTTTCCCTACTGAAATGGGCAACGTGTCCTTATGTCCTCATATGAACGCATATGACCAATATAGGTTAACTGAAGTAAGATCTATCTATCTATCTATCTATCTATCTATCTATCTATCTATCTATCTATCTATCTATCTATCTATCTATCTATCTATCTGTCTGTGAATCAATGCGTACAGTCTAACTGATGCATCACAAACATCCAGCAATCCGATAAAACTGCATTCATGTACAATAAAGTTAGGATCTAAAAGGTCAGCTCAAAATAGGACAAAACCCAAAGGAGTTCTCTTAAGGTCCAGCTGAATTTAATACACATCCATCACTTTTTATCATCTAATTAGTCCACAGTGTGGCAGCCTGGTCAACAATAGAGGGAGGCAGAATTATTGATCAAGAAGCAGATAGTATCTATCATTTCACTTCAGCATTGGCTCTCTAGTGATTTGAAAACAAGGAAGACAATATCATTGTGGCAATGTGCATAGGAAATCACGAATGGCATTGGTAACAAAGGTAATTCTATTGTTCTCTTCAGTTGCACCACAGGCTAATAGACTTGTACTGACTCTGCAGTTCAACACTTGGTGAGGTATTAGCACAACTATTTCCACCATAGTTTCTCGATCGATTTGCAAATACTTAATTAATAACGACTTGTCTTAACCAAACGTGAGATGAAAAATTAGTCAGTTGACATTATCTTCTATAAGTTGAGGGTATCACATCAAGCAAACTGATAAGATGTTTTCAATTAGGGTGTTTTTTAAGCAATGGGATTGGTATAAGAGTACAAACATGAAGGCATCAAGGGGTATTATTCGAAAGAGCTGGAAGAACAAGTGAAAACACTTAGTAAATGGAAAAGGCAGTTTGATGTTGGCCTTATCTTTGCCGTAGTCAAAAAGAATGGGGAATTCTTCTGCATTCTACCTTTTATTTATCTTAATTTTTTTTTATTTCATTTTGAACTTAAATAACAAAACATAAAAAATAAATAAAGTTATCATATTCTTTCTTTGCAACCCAAACCCCACACCAACCACTCTCTCATTACCCCTCTTGCCCCTCAAGTTACAGTAAGCCAGCTAGTAAAGGGGGACCAAATACAATTATATTGGTGCAATTTATCTAATAGACCATAAGTCACTTTTTCGTAAGATGCCAACTTAACCATCGTCATTAGCCACTCCTCATAGGGAGGGGGTTTCTTTTTCTGCCAATGTCTTAACAAGACCGTTTTGCCGTAGTAAAAGTCAGGATGATCCATTTTTTTGTATAGCAGGAAAAGTCTCCATCAGAAACTTCTGTAGTTATACCAAGTATGGACAGTTTTCGTGAGATGCCAAATCTTCTTTTCAAAACACTGAAAATGACCTCCGTTGATCTCCCACCAGTCCCATAAGATATGTGAAATCAAAGCATTTTGACTCCAGCAATCGTCCACGGGGGCCAAGTTCCATTTATACAGTTGTTGCAATGTTCAATGCCACCTATGGTTATCTTAAGTTGGATAAATCTACTGCCTATTTCTTTATACATAGTATTAACATTATGGAGACATGAGTCCCATTCAACTGAAGACATGTCCAATGCCAGGTCCTGGGCCCAATAGCCCATAACTTTAAGGGTGCATTCTACCTTTTATATATGTAAGGGAAAAATGATGAGATAAAAAAGAAAAAGGGGAATATACATGCTATCTTTAAAACATTTCTGACGGTAACTTCCAAAGTCTCTCAGTTTTCTTGGTCATCCAGTAACAAGAAACCTCTACTGTTCCCCTTCTAGAATCCAGTTGGCTTATGCCCATGTCTGTTCCTCAGTCTGCATTTGAATCTGCATCTAGATTTGTCAAATTTCAGACCCATTTGATGGCCTGCCAATGCAAAGACTGTTCCAGAATTGCTAACATTTGTGTTCACTGATCCTGGAATATGTCTACTTTCATCTTTTCTGTTTCTGAGTCTCAACTGGCAAATGTAGATGGCTCCTGAGTTATTGTTTGGAATTGCTGTTATTTCTTGTTATATCTCTTTCAATCTTTGTGTCTTTCGATTTTTAATTATTGTTTGTTTTGCCAATTTAGTTTTGACTCGTATTCAATGAATTTATTGTGTATTTAATCCTGCCCTTGTTACTTTGTGTGCATACTTTTTCCATAATTGCCTCTCTTTTGTTTAGTTTGGTCCTTGTTTTTTTTTTTGCGACTTATTTTAAAGTATTCATGTTCTTTCCACAACCTTCCTTCATGTCTCTGTGTCCTGTATTTGGGTCATCTCTTGAACTGAAATCCTTGACAAGACAATTAACTGAAGTGCCAAAGACTGATGAATACTGAGGGCCATAGATGATGTGTTCACTGTGTCAGAACAACGCTGCCTTTCCACTGTCTAATCTGCTGTAGACTTTGAAATAGGACACACCATGCCCGTCCGTTATGATATATTTATTTTAAAAATGCAAACTTTTAAAGATGAAAATTCCACAACTAGGACATGGCTACACGAATCTCCAGTGACATCTGTAATGCTAGAACAAGCAAATCAATACTGCCAGTTAGTCATTCTGTCAGGTGCCCCAGCTGAGTTGTGCTGGCAAATTCAACACTTGCAAAGCAAGTGTTTTAAAGCAACAGTTATCTGTTCTAAGACAAAATGCTCAGCAATTGTGTTGCAAAAATTACAACAAAAGCACAGGGAAAAGTGTAGCTGTGAGCAGTGAGTGCACCTCATCACTCATAACTATACACAAGTCTCATGACAATGAATGATTTTAGTCCCAAAAAATTTAATATACCTTGATTATTCTGGTACGTTCATTAAGTTAAATATAAATGTTATATAATAATGAATCATTACATTTAAATGTTAATTTTAATGTCTAAACTTTGATATGCAGATATGACCCTCTCCCTCGAAACCACCCGTTCTGGAAACAAAAAGCAGCTCCTCTTTATTGCCTTTCACACTTATTAAGGTGACTGCATTAAAAATCGATCAGTAGAGTTTTTACACTTGACCTTCTAAACTGAATTAAGGCGCTTCCAAATTCCTTGGTATGCTGGATGGAAAAAGGGACACCATTTTATAGTGCAGACCTTGAGATCAGGTTGTGATTTCGCGTTCGAACAGGGTGATAAATTAAGCTCACTGTATAATCCAGGGATATAGCTTGGTGTTATAGGATCAAAGCACTAAAGAGGACTCTAGTCTGCCTCCATTTGGTCCTATTCAGTCACTAATGACTCTCTATATTTGTCTCCATTCCGAAATGTATCGTGCATGTGTTACATAGCCAATAACTGATTAACCAAAGATTTAATAACAACAACAAACAAAAACAAAGAAATAAAGAGACATAAATGCGATACATAAATAAGTAAACAAGAAGATTTTTATGCACATGGGTCATAAAAGTGCACACAATAAACACCAGAAAAAAAGAGAACGTTTATGTCGTACTCCAACTTTGTTTTTTGTTTTTTTAAATTAAGCAAACCCAAATTTTCATGAAAATGTACAAGACGTTATATCTAAGGATATATTTTAATATTATTTTCATGGTTATGCATCCCAAATTCTGTTTTACATGTAGGCCCACAGGTTTAAGTCTCAACGTGTTTTAATGTGGCTCATGTTATTGTTACCATGCCTACACAAATGCATTAACCAAATTTTATGTTTGGGTTGCTTACCATAACCAAATGTTTTTTTTTCCACATATGATTGAGTGATACTTGTCCAAATGTGTTTACCAGGCCCCAGAAATAAAGAAGGACAATCTAATGTTTCTGGCATAATGAAGAGGTGATTTGTAAGTGTGTCATTTTTGAATAAGGAAATGTGGAAATCTTTTTTTTCCCCATAGTACTCTTTGGTGCTTCAAATTGTTGTTCTACATAAAAAGAACAATAAAAGTAATAACAAAAACAAAATAAAATAAATTCATGCCTTAAAACAATCTTTCTACTCTAGGGCGAACATACACAATCTTTATATTTCCAATCTTCCTGCTGAGAGATTCCACAATGAAATTCATGAGGAAAATGCCTTCAAGGATCACTCGGGGGCATTTTCCTCATGAATTTTATTATCTTCATTAAAGGAAGACAACAAGGCAAGAGATTCTCCTGAACCTGCACCAGTCCTACTTAAGGTAGATTGCTGCAAAAGTTTCTGTATCAAGATTGCACACGCTTATGCTTCAGCACCATGACATTGCAGTCTATGATTAATTCAAAGGTTCCATGAAAGAGAGAGAATTAAATTACAAGGTCATACAAATATTGATTTACTGATTTGTAGGCCAAAGGCAAGTTTGCTCTTTTTATGGTATTTTCTACTTTCTTTTATCACTATCAGGATGGTCACTTAAATCCATTTTGTCATTTCCTTTCTAAATGTAGCCTGATAAACCATTTTTGCAGGTACGAACCCCAGCGGACAGCAGGGTGTGATTCTGCTGGCCACAGTACTCTGACTTTAATTGCACTGAGCCCCGTAACAGTTTGAGCATATACAGTCTGCCAAAACCTTCCCACAATAGCCGTTCATCTCAGCTCCACCAGACAAGCTTAGACTGTGGCAGAGTTCAGAATCAAGTCATTTCATATTAGTAGACTCAAATCTCAAAGGTGGAGCTGCAGCTCCTGAGCTGTAACTATATTGAGAAAGTGCCACAGGCCTGATGTAGTTTGCACTGGCAGAACAGAAGCTTCGTGTGTGTGTTGTCACAAGAATTATTTTGCAGTCTTTGGGGTTTCAGCATAAGACTGTGTATTGCAACTTCAGATACTCAATCAGGTACAGAAGAGCCTCTGTTGTCACATTAATTCACCATAGAAATGATGTGTCTTGCAGGAACTGGCTCTTGGCTAACTAGGCTGCATCCCCAGTACACCATGGAAAAAAATGCACTGGGCATTAGTTGCTGGTGTAAAAGTCATTTTTTTACATTTTAGATTTAACAATTTGTTGTCAAGATATACAAACCACATTACATCCTTTATACCGATTTAAATCATTTTAGCTTTGCTTTATTTTTAATCTAATTCCTGTAATAAATATTTTGGTCTTTAACTATTATCTGAATGGCTCAGATAACAGACACAACAAAGGGAAGATAAAATGACTTAATATATTTTCTCATGTGCTCGTGTGATAATCATTTATCATCAGCGGCAAGTCGAAGCTTCCTTTTGAATACCATTTCACTTGTGTTGTTATTAACAAAGAAAAATTCTGCTGCAACTACTTCATGGAGATTCTGAACATGCCCAGAAATCTCTGACAGAGTGACTCTTAGACAGGTAGATGGTCTGATAACAGTGGGAATTCACAAACGGTGCAGTTCGTGTTTGAGAGCTCTCTGATTCTCTGAGTGGCAATTTATGAATACAACAATTTCAACAAACCCATTGAGCTCTCCTACACTCTCTTGACTGCCAAACACCTAGTAACCATTGTGCTCTAAACACTTGTTCATACTTTCTTCCCACTCAGCCAATCACCTGCATTGCTTACATGTAGTTTTGCTTTGTGGGTTTACTTGTTTTTTTGTTTTTTAATTACTAAAACCCACACACACACACACACACACACACACACACACACACACACACACACACACACACACACACACATACATACATATATACATATACATTTATTTATGTGTCTGTGTGTGTGTATTTCAGCAACTTATAGCCCATTGAATCTCATGATACTATCTATTGTGTAAGTGAGGTTTATTTTCCAAGGAGTAACTCCGATTTTTTCATATAAATGTATATTGATAGCAAGCTGTTGCTTAGTTACACACCCAAGAGTTAATAGTATAACCGCTATGTTTCTGACAATGTGCTTGGTCATCTTATGGATGCAAAGTTCAATACAAAATTCATTCTTCTCTTTCCGAGTTTTTGCTTCCTACTCACTGCTGAAATAAATACATGACCCAATATGTCAACCAGTCACTACGTGTATCTTTCTAACCAGGAGTAAATATTTAGACCTCAAACATTCACAACAACCAAAATGACCAACTCTTAAACCCAAGGTGAGCTACAGATTTGGCTTTGTAGGTTGATTAATATGACAATGGGATTATTATTCATATTGATAATCACATTGTTTGTCCAAATGTCAATTAACATCACCTTGTAACAAAAGTATAAATTATTACAGCTTTACACTAATACAGCACCTGCAAAAGCCTTAGTCATGGTAACATGTATTTTTGTGTGTAATAGTAGCTCCCATTATCACAGTTTTTCATTCTTATTTAATGGAAATGCACTGGCTGAATATTAAAGAGCTCCTTTGCTATACTGCAATCCTTTACCGACACTATAATATGACTTGGTATCACCCCTGGTTTGCATGCCCAGCCAGCTACAAGCATTAGAAATGACAAATCTGGTCAAGCAACATATACATAGAAATATTTTTTCCTATTACGACACAGAGATCTTTAAATATAGCAGGGGCGCGCTGTTCTGAGAAGCAGGCATTGCAAATTGTTTGTGACCCAGTACTTATTGTGACGATGGCTCTCCTGGTGTGTTGGAGGTGTGTGATGAATGAGATTCTCTAATACAGGGAGACATTTCGGTGGCATGCAATTTTAGATCCTCATATTGTGGCAACAAAGTGTACAAGTTAAGGTCTACTGAATATTCTCATCAGTAATTATAGTCTGCAGCCCATGTATAATAAATTCAGTGAATAATACGCCTAAGCAACATCCTCAGCACAATGCAAAACGCGGGATTGTTTTCTGCCTGGATTCTTTCACTCAGAAATGTGACTTCACCATCAGCGTTGTTAATTTAAAAACGCTAAATATCTGTTTCCCCTCATGTATCAGGTTAAACTTTGTTTCCGTTTCTTTCTCCGTCATACACACATTCTCTCCTCTTTTGTAAATTAATGCGCCGCAAAAAACCAGCAGGGTGCAGACATGAGCTTTCTGTAAAAAATAACCTCTATCAAAATAATCTCTCTGATATTGAATTTAACAGTGAACTTTATATGGAGCAAATCACACTGCAATAAGCTCTCGCATACTCTAGTGTCGAGTTTTATCTCTCCACGAGTAGTTCTATAAAGGAATAAAGATGAGCTTTTTCCCCCCACACAACTCCCTTAGATTAGGAAATCTGACGTTTCTAGCACTACTTGTGCACGGACAGAGGAAAAGTGGGTGTACACACTAGTTGTGCTGTGTGGCTCTGTAGTGCCTCAGCTCAGATGAGCTCACCCAGCCGATGCGCACATCGTAGTATCCTACCAATGTGAGAAGGCGTAAGGACGGCGAGCAGCATCCTGTAGTCAGTGGGAAGTGTGGATGCTTTGGTACAAAGGAAACCGAGTTTCTACTACGCAAAGTAAATAAAGGGACGCGTAAAGGATTGCGCGCCAAACTGCCTCATGTTGGAAAGATTTAGTGGCTTTGTAGGTTGCCTCCACCGATGGGAATCTACTCTTTTGTGGGAGACGGGACTGGACTTCGGGTTGAGCGGTTGAAGAGAAGAAGCGTACTTTAAACACTCTGGTTTTCATTGCCTTTTTTTCTTTTTCTCTTCACAAAATGCCAGGATTTCGTCCATCATACGCTGCCCAGTTCCAGTCAGGCTGCTAATTTGGAAGGACGCCAGACCTCCAGCCTCTCATATCTGCAAGTTCAGTCCAATAAATTGTGACATTGTCTGTCAGCCTTGGAATTAGAAATCGATACTCGAGAAAAGGGACGCATTGTTTTTCCTTCGGAATTTTTACGGTCTAGTTCCAGCTATCCTTATAAATATGCGGTTTGGTTGGATTAGGGTGGTTTGGTCCAGCTTCACGCTTTTTTTAGCTGGAGCAGCGTTGATAGTGACTGATTATTGCTGTTGAATTTGTCCATGCAAGACTCGGGGTGGAAACATGTCTGACCACTTCTTTGAGAGGATCATTGCTATCAGAGATGGCATTTTGGTCCAGCACTTCGGTTTTCACCTCTAAAGTGCCCCGGAAAATCTTATTCATGTTCACCCTCTCCCTGTCTGTCACCTACTTGTTCTATAGCTTGATGAGCTGCTACAACTCGCTGCAGTTCCCTCTGCAAGAGACCTATGTGTATCAGGGGAGGCTGGTGACAGAGGAGACAACTTTTGTGACATTGAGAGAGAAACTTTATTCCACTTCCCAGGGCTTTTCTGAATTCACCGAATCCGAGAGAACAACCCCGGTATCCATCGCGAAAGAACATGCCGAGGCCGAACAAAGGACAGTGGAGTGGATTAGGACTCAGCCGTCTCCAACTAAATCGGCGGCGGCGTATCATACCACTGCGCTGGAGAGGGAGCACCAGGAATTCAGCACCACGGACAGCGAACTCAGGGTGAACTGCACCTCGGATTACGGAGAGAAGAAACTTCCCCAAGCCATTATCATCGGGGTGAAGAAAGGGGGAACCAGAGCCCTGCTGGAGGCTCTCAGGGTGCACCCGGATGTCAGAGCAGTTGGAAATGAGCCACATTTCTTTGATAGGAACTACGAAAAGGGGCTTGACTGGTACAGGTGAGTTACCTTTTCAATCACGTGCAGTTGTTTGTAGAAGGTCACGCATATATATATATATATTATATATGCAGGCGTACATGCTTTATTAGTTAATTAATTTTTCCGTGTAGAAATGACATGTATGTAGATGACCGTGTATAGATGACATGTAATCCCATTCACGGAACATAATTTCAGCCATCACGGCAAAACTTTTCCACTTGTCAATCTGCACTTTCAGCTACATTAGCTTACTTACGCTAAAATTACAAAGCAGAGCCTAAAAGGAAAAACGTCGCACTGTTATTCTCTATACCGATTTTTCATAAATACACACTGGAGACAACGGCATGCTGAAAGTGTCGGAAAAATCGAATAGAGCAGCTTTAGAGAGTGGTTTCTGTACCAGTAATACACATGATTTATGACATTTGTCTAAAACATGATGCTGTCCTTTAAAAGAATCAATTTGAATTCTTCTCCTTCTCTACTACATGGGTTAAGTGAGTTCTATGACTTTTTATCAGACAAAAACGAGACGTGGTTTTACTGTTTTTATTTGAAGCTTTCCCCGGCTTTATCATAGAGTTTATAATGAAAACATATTTAATCCCATTAAAAACCCACAATAGTATTAAAAATAGCAAAGAGTTATACATTGTTCACCTGGTGTCTGCCATATACCAGTGGATGTGCTGTCACACAGGAGGTTAAAGGTTAGACAGGGGATCATCATCATATATTTTTAAGATTTTTAAGTTATTTATATCCATCTTATACAACATTTTATTTTTATTTTTACAATTTAGCTAATTTATTTTGAAAGAGCCAATTTGGGGCTCCATTTGTCTCCCTTTATCGACCAATAAAACTGAAACACACATCACTTGTGTGTTTCAGTTTCATCACGAAAAAAAAGATTAAAGAAAGCCTATCATAAATAAACAATACATCGTTGATAAATTGTAAGAAATTTTCACATTTACATTTTGACTGTGAAAATATGTAGTTACAATTCTGTACACAGTCACAACCATGCACACAAAAGCGTTACCGGTTTTTTAAAAAAAGGGTCAGATTGTATTTTTTTGTACGTATACTGCTTATTACATAAAGATATCCCACAAATATTTAAATATATGTCAATTTATATTTTGATTTTATGAGTCAAAACATAAAACCAATAAAATGAAACCATGAATTGCTGTAGCAACTGCTTTCTTTTATTGTCCTTCCATCTACTTGACTAATAGTACCATAAAAGCTTGATTTCTTGAAACACTCTTTGTTTCCACTACAACCAGTTCTCGGTTATGTGAGAATTATTTACACAACCTTTCATGTGTGGTAGTTGACATTCACTTTGACTCCAGGTTTATTTGCCAGTGAAGAACCTGTTTATCACTAATGTGTTTATAGGAGAAAAAAAAATCAATTTAGGAGTTCATTCATGGTCAGTTGGTCATGGCTCAGTTAGGCGTTGTTTTCACATAATGATGTTTGACCAGGGGAATTTTCTAATGGAGTCAATGAGCTGATGAGAATGACACTGACTCAAAGTCCCTTCTGTTCCTCTGTAGATCTAAGTCTGTTACACTGGTGTTTGGGTTGTGGAACATCTGCTTTCATCTCACTGCGTAGACATGGGAGCTCTCAGGCTGTTCATTTATCCTGTGCTAATGCAAGCTGTTTCATTATGCTTACGGTGAAAGGCTCATTAGACAGGAGGATGACATGCTCACATAAATAATAATAAATGCACTTGTGTGTTTTAGGGCCCCTGGGCTAAATAATTCCTGAAGGGGCATTTCATTTTGAACATTCACCTCAAAATGACACAAATAAACACGCAAGAAATATTTTACGTCGATGGATAGGCTTCATCGAGAAGGGTGTGATTTTGACTTGCTTCGATGGTCAAAGTGAATAGATATATGCTTTAATCATGAGTTGAGTCACCCTTTTGTCATTGATTTAAACATTAATTCAGGCAAAGTTTGTTTGTTTCTAAACACTAAATGATGTATTATATTGCCTCTCTCTTCCCTGTCGGTAATGCTCTGGCTAATGCGCACTTAATGGAAGTGAAATTATGATCACATACTAATGTTTGCAACAGTTTGACATTGCTGTAGTTGAATGAGACCAGTAATCTCACAAAATGGAATTCATAAATTTGGGCCTGTCTCACTAACACCTGCTCTGTATTTTGACAGCTATGATAGAAGATCTATAAGGAATATATCAGTCTGACGACATCCTATAAGTACATAATGAAATGCCTGGGCTTAATTTCTGACCATGTGTTTTTCTGCCGAGGGCTGGTATAAATACAAGATAACAGAGCTTTATGGTTTTCTACACATATCCTACAAATGTTGTTAAAGTGTCTTTAGAATGAATTGCGATTGTGTTTGTGTTTTTCTTGTTTTTGTTAACTACCTATGTCATATCATGGCATTGCACAGGTACATTTTACATTTACAGATGTCTATGCATTTTGATATTTTTTCATGCAATTTTGTGAAATTAAAATACATAAAAAAATGCCAGGATCAGGACACAGAATGCATGTCTCTAGTTTAGTTTGGAAATACTGGTAGCACTAGCTTTTTTGGTATATCATGCAAAAATGACAGATAAAATTCCAAGATTTTTCTCTGCGGTACATCTATGAATATAAGCTCTAGTAAACTCTTGCTACAGATGTTATCTTGTACACAGCCATTTTTTTCTGGTATTTCAACTGTTATACAATGTTTCTTTACAACCACTCTTACAGAATAGGGCATGTTGTAAAACAAGGTCATATGCATAATTACATGAGTCTGTTGGAGGCACAATCTTGCTAACCCTAAGTAAGTTTTGAGGTTTGGATGTTTAACTGTGGAGTTTTAGGACTACAGTAATGGTAATTTACTTGTTGGAGCATAATATTAACTTATGCCAAACACGTAACTCACTCTAGAGTATATTACATTCAACACAGCAGGTTAATGCACATGAAAACCATTATCTACTGACCAATAAACTCTGCTGGAAAGAAACATTATCATCCCAGGAAAATCTCTTGGACATCTGTGTTCTGATAACAGATATATATATATATTAGAATCAAATTAATCTCTGATCTTACCAAAATCGTTGCTAATACATGTGTTTACATTACACCAATTGTAATTGCTTCTAACACCCAAGCATAATAAAAACGCTCCATAAAGTCAGAGTAAGCAGGTCCAGATGTTTCACAAGGTTGGTTTAAACTTTTTAATAAACTGATCCGAAGAAAAAAAATGCCCAGTGTCAATGACTGATCGTGATTACTTTCTGGCTGCATTCCTTCCGCACAGGACAGATCATGTTGTAAATGTGTGGGGACATCTGCTTCTCCACGTCCCAAAAATAGCAGCTTCCAAGCTGAACTTCTTCATTGCAGAGTTTCCTTTGAATTCAAACTCGTAAATAATTAAAGAGCTAAGAGCAATGCAATAATGGCAACTGCTGTGCTGAACAAGTGATACATATCCGTTTTCAGGGAGCTGATCAAACACATGTGAAAGAGAAAAGATGCTTAACATATTCATCACTTTTATACATGTCACACTGTTCTGCATCAGTGCATGTAAACACCAGAGCTTATTAAAGCCATATTCTGTGAAAAGAGCTGACACAACATTTTTAATTGGAATGATTTCACTCAGAATGAAATGTAAAAAAAAAACAAGGATATAACCACAGTCAAAGGGAGTCATAGGTTCTCAGCAGGAACATATTTTGTATTTTTTTTTCCTGCTGGCTTCAAGCAGTTCATAAACAAAAGTGTAAAGCCTTGTGTATCTTGCCTTGATATTAGAATTTAGTAAGCCTTTCACCGGTTTTCGGGGTTTTTTTTAAAAGTTTTTTTAGTTAAAGGACCCTTTGTCTTGACAGAAATGGCAGGGCTAAATAAGGCCCTGCCATTTCTTACACACAATAAGAATGCATCTAGGCAATGTAGTACTTTAATTGACAGACAATAGTCAGTTGTATCCATCCTCAGTGATATATTTTGCATTTATTCATTTAGAATGAAAATAGCTTTTTTTGTAGGAAATGTAAGGAATGCACTCATATAGACAAATGTAACGGACCATCTACTTATTACAGCTACAAAGCTGTGGCCTATGGCTAAGCAGCGGAGGAACTGAATTGAATAGTTATTGATCGAGCTGCATAGACATAGTATAAAAATTGAATATAGCTACCGTGATGTCACCTGTTGATGTCTGATATCCTCTTTTTGAAGTCTTGAGATAAACACTTCTGTAATCGTGGTCAAGAAAAAGGGAGGGTCTCACAGTTGAACCATACACTTACTGGCTAATGACTTGTGATTTACATTTTGTTAGCCAATGAGCATGCCGTTTCGTAATCCTTAATCTCTGAACCATGGTTAGAGCAAATAAAACTTCCGTCCAAAATGAGTGACTGACCCTTCAAACTCCACATGAAAGTTTCTACATGGGTCTTGACAGAAAGCTAATTTCACAATGACTTCTATAGGTCCAGCTGTCTTTTTGCAGCCACAGTTATTGCCGTCAAGTGGCCGAGAAATAGAATGAATGTTTAATGCACTTCCACATTAGCTTGTATTTATTTTATACTGTCCATGGACAGCAGAGCACTGGAGACACACTGTACGCCTCAGTACTTGGCGATCCTGCTCTAAACTTTATGTCGTTTGCCATTTTGTGGCTAATTTGCATTGGTTCCTAAACACTTTCACTTTGTAATAATACCACTTACAGTTGTTGGTGGAATATCTAGGAGGGAAAATCTTCCTGGAACTGACTTGTTGCAGCAGTGGCATCTTATTACAGCCAAACTCGATTCAGTAAACATTTTAAAATGAGCCATTCTTTCACAAATGCTCATACAGGCAGACTGCATTGCTGTGTGGTTGATTTAGACACCTGTGGCACAGGGACTAAAAACACCTGAATGCTAAGATTAAGAGGTATGGCCCAAGACTTTTTTTTCCATATAGCGCATGGTTAGATTTAAAACAAAACTTGAGTTGATATTCCAAGTTGATAACCACTAGGGTTTGCTTACTCTTCATAGCTTTAGTGATGTAAGTGTTGAAGTATAGAAAATATATGTTGGTCAATCTACGTTGAAAGGGTATACATTTTTATTTAATCATTGTGTCTGATCAAACCAATAGGCTATGAATAAAAAAACACAGAAAAAACACACTACATTAACAATGTGTTACCATGAAATCATTCACTATAGTGCTATAAAAAAGTCTGTAAATTACGGTTAATTTTTTTTAAACTCTGTTTGTATGTATGGTGTACATAACCTAACCACTTAAATCTAAAATTACACATAAAAGAAAAAAACAAAATGAACTTAATGCAGTTTTCTATGCATTTTCAATCACCAATTCCAGTATTTAGATCATATGGAGAGCTAAATACCTTCTGAAATATCTATCTAGTGTCCTATAGTCTATGTTTTAGCAAAACAATATAAAATACCGTATTTATAATGTAACATATCATACTCTTAGATTGCTTAATTTGCATACAATTATACTAATTTATACTGGAGAAAAGTAACCCATTGCTAAAACCTTAGCAGCTGGAGAAACTTGAGGGATCAAAATGCAAAACTAAGCTTTTTTTTTTTTATAGAGAACTTGGAAGGAAAATGATAATGTCACACATTTTGTATATTTCAGAAGATTTTTAACTTTCTAAAATTGTAGCATAAGCATGCATTTCTTTTGCAAAAGATTTCTGACTGGATTTGAGGTTAAAGAAGTTTTTAGTTTTTTTCAAGACTATAAAAGTTTAGTTTCAAACCCACCACATGTGATATTCCGATTAGGTTTCCAAGTTTAGTGTAGGCCTGGTATAAACCTCCATAGACAGTCCCAGATTGGGGACTGGTGCCGCGTTCTTGTTTTTAGCACTCTTGGATAGTTTCTCCAGTGTGTTTTGAGCTTACTTGAACAAGCAATTTGCAATGTAGTGGCATCATTACTGCTCACAGAGGACTTTCATCAGCCAATTGGCACTTTTAATGCTGCCTCTATTTCTGAGGAAAGAGGATAAGCCATCACCACAAGGATTTAACTTATCTGTTCTCTTGAGCTTGAGTCAACTGGTGCAAACGCCCATGCTGGAAAAGGAAGTGTTAGATGCTTGGTGACCAACACAGCAACTGTTGACTCCAGCTCTGCCTGTGCTCACGCATACAGTACTTCAGTGGAAAAAAAAATATGTGCATCATAAATTGTGCTAAAGAATTTAATTGATTACCAGTCATTCATTAAGATTTGTGTCTGATGTGGGTAAACACTCAGCAGGAATTCACTTTACGCTGATTTAATGAGCACCTATTAGAGAGGTTGACTGTTTGGTATTTTCGTCACTTTTGCAAAATGTCAAACAATGGTGTTTACATTAATGTTAACTAATAGGGTTTGTGAGGAGTGAGAAGCACAGCAAGAGTCTATAAAGAAAAAAACGATGCTAAACTGCTGTCAAAAAAGCTTCAAAAATTCATGTATCAATAAACAAGGCAGAAAACTATCCATTTTTGGACTCACAAATGGTAAATGGACTAGTACTTACATAGTGCCTTTCTACTCAGTTGAGCACTCAGAGCTCTTTCTACAAAATCTGGGGTTCAATATCTTGCCCAAGGTTTTTTTGGCACGTGAACTAGAGATCAGTCCGCTGACCTTCCAATTGTTCAATGACCTCCTGTACCACCTGACCCACAGCTGTCTAATTTTTATTATGCTTCTAATTTAAAGATAGTTAAAATATTAAATTCCAAAATAGAAAAGATATATTTTTCCAAACTTTAACATCTAAGGTGCATAGAATATTAATACTAGGAGTATCTGCCTACTACACAGTGGAAAAAAAAACACAATTTTGGAACATGTCAGATTGTCCATTTCAGATTAATTCTATTTGAAAAGCATGTGTATCCAGATCAAATAATACAGCAGAGAGCACGAGGTTTCTCATCTATTGAGGCTCAGTGTAATTCTGTTCCACACTGATGAATACACTGCAAAGTCAGTAGTTAGATTACTCTTTTCACAAATCAGAATAGCTTTCTGCCTGCAGAAAAGAACATCATATGGAGCAATTATGTTGTGTATTATGTGATAAATATGTAATTAAATAATGTTAAATGTTGAAGCCAGAATGCAATTTGCAAGCAATTCCAAGATTCAAGGTAATTAAAAGTGAAATGCACACCAGTTCTGCCTGCAGACTCATATTAAATTTGTGCAGCCTATCTGTATTATGTATAAAGGTGAACATTTGATAAGAGTCTGCTGTACAGCTACATCAACAGAGTAGATTCAAGCCAAATCCTATGTGAAATTCATCAAAAATCAATATGACTCTGAAACAAAGATGCTGGGTAAATTTCAAGTAGCTCTGTCTCTGTGTGCTAGTACATGCACCTCATGAGTACATGTGCTGTGTCTACCCTCCATATGTTTGGATAACCTGTTACATATTGCGTTTTCTTTGTAACCCTGGATGTCAAATTTGTCAGAGTGACCTACTTCACAGGGTGTAGGGTTATTGCCCTACCCACTTCAAGAGTTTATCATTCATTAACAATAAAAATATATATTTAAATTTCATTCAAATTTTATCCAAATAAAGGTTGCAAATGAGAATCAAAAACAAAATGTTATTTATTCTTCTTAATTTCCCAATAAAAATATACACATTTCCTTCAGCTTTGTGCCAAATTTTTCCTCTGAACGTCTGTGCTCAGTCTGCAGTGGCTCTATGCCCCACCAGTGGGCTCTGCCTCACATTACTTTTTAAACAGCTAGAAATCCATTTCCTGAAAAGTATGAAGCTGTTCTATGAAATGTGTCCAAAAGTAAGACTCGCTGACCCATAAATAATAAAATAATGTAATACAACATAATTTAGATGTGAGGTACAGATAAACACAAATTGATTAAGTTGAATACTGCGATGTACAATAAAAGAATCCTCGTATATGCCAGTTAATGGTTTTCCTCACAGTCCCAGTCACAAAATCTTATCTTTCCTCATGTGGTGCTTTTTCCATTGTTATACCTCTCTGACCTGTCTTCCCCATGTGATGTTTTTGTGTAATGTATGTATGGTCGGAGGGTAAGATGACGCCGCCATTGCGTGCAATAGGTCGGCAGCCTTAACATGAAATTTCCCACTTGTGGGACTAATAAAGGTATCTTATCTTATCTTATCTTAAAATAACTAATCAAAATGTTGAATGTATCCTTTAGTCATATGGGAAAATATTGGAAAAATGTAATTCAAAGGTTTTCTACAGGTTTTGCATTCAACTTTGAAGATAATTGCATATAAATAAAACTTGTAAATTAAAAGAAAGTTCATGAAAATTACAAATGATGACATGAGTGGATCAACAGCTCAACACAGGTCTGCATGACTGTAATGTTTAAATATATTTAACCATATGATAAACTGGTTACCGGTGAGCCAGAACCAACATTTTTCCAAGATTTGGAAGCTGTAATATGTCTGTGTTATTAAAATGACACTTTGCAATAAAAGCTAAAGAGACATACCCATAAATCTTTGGGAGATGGCCCTACCTTACCATCTCTGTGCTAAAAAAACAAATCAGCATACCTTTCAACTCTATAATTGTCCCAGCAGATGTAAGTTTTATTCCAAGAAATTTGAAAACTATTTTTGTTCACCATCACTATGCATCACATTAAAATGTACTTGCTAAGTTCCATCCTTCTAAATCCAAGATTAATGTTGTGAAGATTCATCTTTCATTCCAAATCATAATATTTTTCTGAACTTAATGTAGCTTCTGGTGCCTAAACCTAAACAAGTGAAAGTGCAAAATGAAATTCTGTCAAACAAGGTAACTAAACGACCACCACTCCAAAATCCAAATTCACACTTTGCTGCACAGGACAGGTACTTTAGCATCCTCCATTAATTGATTAATTATTTTACTTACTATGAGGTTTAAAATGAATGGGGTTTTCAACTTTTACAAACTTCTCATAAGAAATGCACTATAATCAGTGAATCCTACACAGCTACATCCCTTTACCTCATCCAAGGTCATACAATAGAGTACGTTCAGTCCTCACCTTATCTTATCAAAGGAACATATCTATTTTTTGGACTGCACTGTGAAAAAAATCCTTTTTTTAAAAAAATATTAAACTCAGTGGAAGAAGTGTCAGTGTACAATGTCTGATTTAGCTGCTGCGGCACGTCAAAGGAACAGAGTGTAACGCAGAATAGGCATTGGTGTACCTGCAACCTTTGGTCATAAGACAGGATTCGAAACAGGAGGTGTGTAATGGAGATGTGAATCCATGGCCAAGCAAAGCAGCAGAAAGTCTAAATCCCGCATTTATCCCTTGTTTAGACCTGCTTTCCCTCTCTCAGTTGCTCCTTGGGCAGCTTAGCCCCTGACTCTTGCCACCTGACTGGGAGCCCATGACTCCACTCAGTGGGGAGATGGGAAAGAGCACGGTGGGCCAGATCCCGGAGTAGGCAGGATGCCATCCATTCCAGCTGGGCCTGTGTGCTGCTGCAATGCTTCCCTCTCCTACGCATTCCCAACATGGCATAATCTGCCTACGCCCGATAAGACAGTGCCAAGACTCACAAGGACGCACCTCTGAGTGCTCCAGTGCCAGTACTGCAGTTGTAGAATTCAACTTTTTAATTAGCAGCATACCCCTGTGCTGTAAAGACAGAGGACTGCTTCACTCAGGTCTTTCTCAGTGCCCACCCTCTTTCCACTTGATTAAACTCTCAAGGATCACAGAGCTCTGAGGTATCAGTTACCACAGGAGCAATCATGTTTATTTCTTGTTTCAGAATCTCTTCAGATCCTGCATAGCTCAGAAAATTTGCTCTTTGGATCCTAAAAACGGGAAGAGCAGCCTTTTCTTTTTTGTCTCTCTAATACACAATAATGTATAGGTCTACAACACTTGAGTTTTAATCTATGTTGTTGAATCAACAAAGCGATGAAGTCATTCTTTTTGTATTGGAAATGACTTCTTATTGCAACAGGACAATCCTTGGTAATTTATAAATATGCTGCTGAATATAAGAGTGTAAAGGTAGAGTAGCAGCAAGTAACTGCGCAATCTGAAATATGAAATAGTGTTTCACACTCTTTAATTTTAAGAAATAAGCAAACTGTTACATGCCTAAATTTCAGAAACCTGCACTGTCATGAACAAATGGATGTATTTTTCACCAAAAATTGAAAACTTGTGTTACATGGATTATTAGCATAATATATAATCTCTCTCTCTCTCTCTCTGTGTGTGTGTGTGTGTGTGTGTGTGTGTGTGTGTGTGTGTGTGTGTGTGTGTGTGTGTGTGTGTGTGAGGGGGTGGGGGGCTATATCCAGTGTTAATTGAATAAGCTCAAAGTGTTAATGCTAGCTAATTTTAATAAACGACACTGACAAATGCAAAACTAGGGTGGCACTGGGATTGTTTTAAGGTGGTACATGCCACCCCATGCCACCACGTTAGATCTGCCCCTGTTCCTGTTACCTTTGAGCTGAACAGAGCTAGAGTGAAAATTGTGTATGCTCCGATGGGCTTTGTGTCGTTAACGTTCGCTAACTAAATGCAGTGTTCTAAAAGCAAAACACACGTCTTGCTGTTATTGTGTGATTTTATGCAACATGTATCATCAGGTTGTGAATTAGTTAACCTCGGGTGAGACCTCTGAATTTCAAAAAGAACAGGCACTAAGCTGCAACTATTCCGAATCGCTAATTAGTACGACTATTACAACATGATTCTCTGGTGTCATATTTTCTGCAGCAAATATTCTAATACAGTGGATAAACACATACTGTACATACCTCAGTGTAGAATTACCTTTCAAGAGGTTTTTTTTCCTCTGGTGATTTGTTTTGACTGAATAGAGGCTTCTTTTATTCCAGGACAACAGATAGGCTTGATCTTATTCTAGCCATCTGTAATGTGTCATGGGAATTATGGAAGAAGTAATAGCGCTTCATCTTTTCTGCATATAGAAGAAGGGCGAAAAAACTCTTCAGCAGTTAATGGGTATAGCCAATTTCATCCTGCCTTTGGTTCTGTTCAGAATTCATGCACATACCTCCTCTTTTACACACACATTTGTCTCTTTCTCTTGCTCTGCTGTAGCTACACTCCAGTGCTTTCAAGTGGAAGTCTATTTTACTTATGGTTAGATTTTAATTCTCCATTTTTTCCCCTTCCACTGCTATGAAGTGGCCCCAGGTTATGGTTTGCCATAAAGGCACATATCCACTTTTTTGTGTCCATCAAAACAGCTAGATACAATTTGCAGCAGCCTTCTCCTCTGCTGTTGCTGGGATAGACGGAAGGACTTGGGCTTGTGTGTTTGTTCCGCAACATGGACAGATTGTCTGAAAATGAAAGACATAGCTTCATCTGTTAAATTATTTATTTTGGACTGAAAATAAAGTATAAGCTGAAGTCATTTTATGCTCAAAGGGATTCATTTCTCCCAAAAGATTATTTGCATGCGACAGAATTGCCGTGATATGCTTCTAGTCTGGAGGAACAATGACTCTGTTCGGCAGAATGCTGGTTTACAGACGTCTTTAAATCTCTGCAAATAAGACTACCTTTGGGACAAATACGCATGTCAATCATACTTGTCAGGATTCCAATTTTCCTTTCCACATCTCCTGAAGCACTTTTGCTGCTCACGCTCCTTATTGGCTGCGAGCGATATGGTCTCAAGACACAAGCTGATGCATTTGTTCAGTCAAAAGGAAAACCTTGACAGGAATGGACATAGAGCCAAGATACAGGAACCACTGGAGATATGTTTCAAGCATGTGTCTATGGGAACTGATGGGTTCTTTTGTATTATAGGCTGAGGGATGAAAAGAAGGAAAGTGCATATGACGATAAACGCAACGCATTAGGTGTTTGCTACAATGCATTAAATATCTTAACATAAAAATTAGCCTGTTTGCTAATCATAGATGTCATAATTTTTAGAAACCATTTTTTCCCCACTAATTACTATTTTTGGTATTTTATGGGAATGAAAAATGACCGTTTCTAGGGGTGGTCCTTAGAGTCAAATGCATCTTGTGCTCCTCATAACATCTACAGTTCAGCAACGACCTGACAGACTTAATTCAATTATGGCTGTGTGATGTGTTGAGACTCCGGAGGTGTGAGCTAATTCCTCTGTTTACACCCCTGAGTCACTGTCACAAACAAAGACAAACACATTCATTGGCTTCCAGGATCTTGTTTGCTGTGATTGTCCCACCGCCTTTGAAGTTTCTCATCGCTTTATGTTGTTTACTTATTCATGCTCTTTCTTTCCCTCAAATCACCATGGGGTATTCCGTTAGACGAATTTTAGCACAGTGTGAAACAAAGTATGAGCCGAGTATTAGATGTGTAAACTGCTCTCAACACACTTCTTACATACAGTCAAGATGTTGCTATGCTGGATTGAATAGTGAGAGAATATTCTCACTATTATTTTGATTTTATAACTTGGTTGAAACATATTGCTGATGCAGTATGTGTTTGGTATATTGGAAGTCATTAACACAAGCTGTGGCATTTGCCAAACTCCTTTGAGACTTGGATTAAGCCAATGGAATGCAAAAGGAGGCTTTTAGGGATTATGCTAATTGCTAATTGCTATATCAGGAGGTGATTGTTTTTCCTGGGTAATTTGGATTATTGGTAATAGAGATTTAGGAGAAAGTTGACGAGTTCTGCTTTTCTAATAAGGCTCTTACCTGCTCTCAACCATAAAACCAACTCTTCTCTTGCACAATCTGTGACATGTATTTGTATCATTTCTATGATTAATAATATAAACAGCAAAGCTGGTAACAATTTATATAACTGAATGTTTTGGTTCCAACATAATGTTTTAATCACAACATAATATATTGTGTCTAATTGGAGTAAGGGTGTTTTTGTTTGTCTATAAAGAACATATTGTTCATCATTTTTTATTTAATTTTGTCTAATTTGATACAAACTATGGCCTGTTATTCTTTATTATTGCAAAACAAAACAGAATATGGATAGTACATTTTTACACCTAGACTACTGTCAACAACACAGAGCACAAAAAAAAAAAAAAAAGAAAGGCTCAGCACTCGTGTATAAATAAGGGTTAAGAAAAAGGAACATTTACTAAAGAGGTAAAGTCAATTTCTTTTATTTATTTTATGGAGTAATAACTCCTTTTGTGCAAATTAGTAGCTAAAGTAAGAGCTTGGTTTCAGGGGTGTACAGGGAGCACAAAACATTAGGGGAAAGAACCCTAGTTTATTTTTTTAAATTTTGTTTATAATGAAGCCCATACAGCCGATAGAAGTTCTTCAGTATGTGTTGATACAAGTAAAATCAGGTGCTAACTTATTATGCTTATGTTTCTGTATTATTTTGTTTTATTATGTTTTTATATAAACTGAAAGAAACTATCTAACTTGTTAATATTAAAATCAACAAATAGAAAATATGCTGTCACTGTCTCCTAATCAGAGACATTTTTCCTCTGTTTCCTGAATCAACTTTTGTTTTCCTGAGAGATTTAGTAGTCAGACACAGACAGAATTGCAAAATAAAAACAGAGGTTTATAAAGAGCCTATCGAAATGGTCATTGTTTTATGGCTTTAGGACATTTGTTGCCTAAACCTAACAACACGAGTGTCCTTTAAAATATCATATTCTTAGTGAACACTGGACTAAATGAATAGACTCTGCAACTAGTAAGATGAAGTGAGCATTGTTTGCTCTCAGAGCCATGCAGTTCCTCACTGTCTATGATGAACTGTATACAGTTTACTTACAACAAAAGTATACAGCTTGCCGGCATTAGTCAAAGCCAGTCCATATGAATATTTTATCTCATGAGAGAATATTTTTGTTGGAAAAAAAAGAGTAATGTGTGATTTTATAGTGCTATACAGTTATTCAGTTATTTTGTAACGTGGGAATGATTCCGCTTAAAAAAAGGCGAAGCTCTGGGAAGCTCAATTAGAACAGTGAAAGAAATGAACATGAACTCATTTTATATTTGTAGCTGTGAAATTAGATCAAAACGATAAACTGTGGAATGTGAATGTGAGCTAACCTGTTTGTACTACTTTTTCACCTTGTACTGTGTGATATTGCACTCAAAAATAATCACGTGTAATGTGTTTTAATTTTATACATATTTTCCCTATATTTGGATTTCACAGAATGTCTCATACAGGTCCAAAACAAGCAAACACAACACATTTTAACGGCATAAAAAAATAAGGCTTAATGACTCGTTTTAAATACATAACACATTTTTAATATGTAAACACACAGAGTTTATTTAGAATTTATTTATAAAGGTTACAATAACAGTGCACATGTTTTAGCACTTATTCCCTTATTCATTAAGGGTTCATTTTAGAATTTATCAGCCATAAAAACCTATTCGTCCAAACTGTGATGAAGATTCATAACGGCTATGTTACATTGAGCTTGCACTAGTAAGATAAGAATAAGAACTCCTCTGCTTTCAAAAGACAAAGACCAAGTAAACCATTTCCATCCTTCATTTATTAACAGACTGTTATTAAACTGCTCATTGGCTGACACTTAATGGCTCATTTTAGCCCTTTTATTGCTTTTATTTGAAAGAATATATTTATGACTTTTAATATAAAGAAACACTATTTTTATCTTTCAATATAGTTGAGAGTGCTTTGCTATTTTAAAGGCTTTAAATTATTGGATTTGACTGTACTGCTTCTGATTAGTAAGACACTGACCTCTTAAAAAAAGAAGAAAAAAAAAAGGCTATTTAGGCGCTTAACAAATACCAAATGGTGGGTACCTCATCCTCACTGCCAGCTGGTCAATACTGTGAGAGTGCATTGAAGCACACCTCCATGTATGACGCTTTTTAATTTGTCATTTCAACCCTCACATGAGAGACTACAGGTCAGATCCCACATGGTGTGGGTGATATATAAATAATTTTTCACACATTACTTGTTGTTTTCTTTTTAAAGTAAAACATTATTTTATGTAACTACTCACCTGAGAAAGTAATTGGCTACATTACTTGTTATATTGTTTTCTAGTTACTTGTTGTAGCAAAACTTGAAATGTATTGTTACATAATTAACAGTTAACAATATAAATCTTAGGCCCCATTCCTATACACTGACATCAGTCCCTATTCTAATGATCGTGTACATGTGATCTTTTTTTTTAGCATTTAACCCTTGTATGGTGTTCGGGTCTGTGAGACCCGTGTTCAGTTTTTTTCAAAAGAAAAATTAAACAATTAATTATTTTTTCACGTGTAAATGTGTTGTGTCTTTCCACTCACTCCACTTGATTATAACTGATTTATTTATAACATTTTATATAAAAGAAAAACGAGAAGCACATTAATTCATAAATGTGATCTAACAAAGGTAAAGGGAAAAAATTAACCATGTTTACTGTTCATATGTCTTGTAATTGGGATGAAGTAAACATCTGTTGAGTAATTTAACATAAAATTGTTTGATAGTGTTAATTTGGAAAGCCAAAACTCTAGCGGGTCCACCAGACCCATGAACACTGGCTGAGTAACAAAAATACGAACACCACACAAGGGTTAAGAGTAAAGACAAGGCCATCAACACAAAGTAAAACTGAAAACGAGCTCAGAGACTTAAGTTATTGCCGCTGGGATTCTACTGAAACATATACAGGTAGAAATGGAGGCTGCAATGCAGGGTGGCTGGTCATCACTCTCGTTGTTACCTACTGAAGATCAGACTCTGGGACTGGTCTGGGACTGGCAGACACTTAGCCTTAACAAAACTCTGGGTTCTTCACAAGCTTTGTGTTGCTTACTAGGAGCCAGTGTTGTGCTGTCTGTGTAATGCAGTTGCTACTGTTCTGCTTGCAGTTGGCACCACTCTTGCCATTTTATGTTATTGTAACATAAGTGTGCTGGTAAAAAGGCATATTTGATTTTTTTTTCTGTCCATTCATTTAGGTAATCGACGAACCTTTGATACAATAGGAACATAATTTTAGCTGTAATGTGATTACTGAATTTAGTAAATCAATGCATAAAATGATATTATGTTACCAAAACATGTTATGCAGTTACAATAATATATTTTTTGTAACGTATTACACCAACCATTGGTCATTTGTATACTTTATTTTGTATTACTTTTGCTCTTCAGTCGTTCTCTTTAGCCCCTCTTTGGCCTGTATCTGTAACACGTCGTCCTTTCAGCATAGGAACAACCTGCACATCAATATCCATGAAGAATTTGTGTGACCGGCTTTAATTTTAGCTGTATAGTTCAGACTATGGAGGCCTTCAAAGGGATATTCCCATCTTTGATTGGACATCCAGAAAAGCTCTAAATTATAAATCCCATACATTCTGAAGTCTTTATGCACAATTTTACTGTTTTTCTAGAGAATCTATGACTAGTTTTTATATATAGGTTCCCTTATACCTTGTTGTGTTATGCCAGCTGGGATATAGTTGATAAATTATTCTATTGCAAGTTTGAAAAAATGAGATTTTAGGTGTGTGGCTTCAGATAATGCCATTGTTTCCAAAGATACTTCATGCCAGAACCTACAAAGATGCTGTTGCATTGTTGAAAGTCCTACAACTTGATCAAAATCAGCAAGACTAAATTGGCTGCTAGCTCAAATGGCCTTTATAGCCTCTGAGGAAAATAAAATACTGACTAACGCCTTTAAAACTTGATGAGCTTTTAACATTAGATTGCAGTGACTGACACCTGACAATCAGTATCCACAATTTTGAAGGTGTTTTATTTGAATAATATCTCGGGAAAAAAACCCCAGAAAAACACTTCACACAAGCCAAGAGCCTTAAGCAGATTTGTGAGTAAAGTAGTCAGGGATCCAACAAGGTCAGCCTGGTATCAGGCAACAGAGGATGAATAACAAGTCAAGATATTTTACATGTTTTCACTACTGATTTTTTGCTTTTTGCATGTCTTTCACACCGTGATTGGCAACCTCACCCTGACCCTAACCATAACCTTTTCACATGCAGAGTTAAAATATGCATTATTAATTTACGCGATATGAAAGAATCTTTGACTTCAAAATATGTGCCGCACGAATCTCCCAACAGTCAATTTCTACTTATTAATTCAACTTATTTATTTTATGTCTATCTGACAAAAACATGCAAACTAACTACTAACTGATTTTTGAATAAGCACATATGTACTTTTAAGCAACTGCCGAATACATTGACGCTGTGGCGCGCAGTAAACATTTTGTCTTAATTGATGTTAGTAATGAACAAGGACATGCCTTCCATCTTTTGTTTCAAGGTCACTTTGTCATTACAGTCTTAAGCTGTGTCCCCTGGTCTTTATAAAGGACCAACTTACCATGAAAGAGTATCTGGGCCGAGGTGAGAAGGTGGCTGCTGTAACTAATGGGTTTATTTAATTTAATTTATTGCTCTGGCTGAGGCATCATATGAGACATGCTGGTCACTGTAAGATTGAGAGTTTTTTCCATGAAAGAAAGAGAGATTAACCCTCTTTTCAAAAGGCCAGAATACACTCTCATGTCATGCTGTAATTTTTTTTTGGCTAGATAGCTGGATGTATAAATCTGCAGAACTAAATGAATATAGGTTTGTGGTGAAATAGGGTTCTCAAGCGTATTTTGTACAAGCCTTCTAATCAGCGTCACACTGGGGCCATGCATGCTGGGCTGGGAATCTGTAATAAATGAGGGCTTTGTCAACATGTCCACTGTTGGATGATGTAAAGTTGCGTCTTTTGATTTCAGTGTGTAAACTGAAAGGCACTTCAGCATATTTTTTTACAAGTAAATGTTTAGCATTCACTGCTATCTTTTTCATCTGTTAGGTATTTCTATGGATTGAGGAAGGCATTCTCTTTTTTTGCCTTGGGCGTATTAAAATAATTAATCTATCCTTAATACCATTATGGTGGCTACATGTCAGACCAGATCTCCCTCTTAACACATTGTCTCCAATTAACATTTTCCAAATTTCTGATACAATCTGCAGAATACAAATGAAGCAGTACTAACAGCTGCTAGCTCTGTGTTGTCTCTGCCCTGTGCAAATAGGGTTTTTTTTTCCTAATCTGTTTTGTAGTACACCTCATTTTTACAGGAATAAACATGCATGCTCTGCACACTGGGTAAACTCAACAAAGGCTTCGGGGTTTAGAAAATTAATGTGCCATGATAATTAGTTAAGCAATGGAGCAATGCCAGAGGAAGGGATTTCACACCTTGAGTCTAATAATATATACCATAATTCTCCCTGGTTGTAATGTGCATATGTTTCTTCATGTTATTTCATGGTGTCAGTGTTTAGTGATCATCTCTTACCAAGAGAGCATTTAAAAAACAAAACAAAAAAAAAAACATCTTTGTACGTGAGAATATTTTAATCCGTATCTGTTTGGATGTCATTAACAAATTTCATTGTTATACTTCATATATATGTATTCTATTTGGGGTGTCTGTATTTTTTTTTTTTGGAACATCTAAACTCAAAACAAATCATATGAAAGTGTAAAATGCTAAAACATCTAGTAACAGGATGTTCAATACACAGTACATTTTCAATGTAAAACTATTTGTGATCTCATGGACAACACTGAATACAACTCCAAAGACACAAACCAATACCTCTTTCTATCCTGCTAGCTAGTTGATTGCATGCAATTTCCCTCACCTGGCATTCCAGGTGTAAAACACTTCCTGATTACATCTTCAAAGTGAAAACCAGCAGGCCTTTAGGTGCAGAGGGCTTGGAAAGAGAAGTACTGCCTTAAACACTCAGCTACTTCCAGAACCATCAACTCTAATTACTATCGTCCATGCCAGTGAATGTTTTTCTTTTAAAAATGTCACTTAGTATTAGATTTTTTTTATATAAATGAAAGACCAATTTTATTTTATTTTATTGAGACTTGTCATTCTTTACTTCACAGAGAAATGTCTGTACAGATGCAGTGGCAAATTATTCAAATGGATAATGAGACAGTGGGTTGCACAGACACTTTGACATCAGACAGCGCTGCCCCCTGCCCTGTGTAAGTGCTAAACCACAGAGTCAGGCACGGGTCTTTTTCTCCATAAAATCTTTGCTTTTTGTTTCCTTAGTTTTTTTTTTTTCTTTCATTTGACTTTTGAAAGCTCTAACACTGAAAAGCACAACAATGTCCACCGCATGTTCTGCCAGTTTTTGAAAGTTGCCGGAGAAATCGTGCAGTGAAAATGAATGTAATCGCCAGACCTCCCATTGTTTTGATACCATTTAAAAAGAAGAACAAAAAAAAAGTGTAGGTCTCAGAGCTGTGAACATGTAAAAGAAAATCACAGCCAAGTCCTGTAATTATGTCTGTTTGCATTCGCTAAGCATTTTTTGTGTCTTTGTTTGCCTATATCCTGCAGTTCATGTGTGAACCAAGAGTGAAATCTGACATATTACACATATTATTGACTTTTTTTTTTAGCAAACACCTTTATACCAAACAACAACAATATTTAAATGTTCTTTTGGGCAAGTCCTTCATGTGCATTTAGAACATCTCAGATCCACCAAGTGGGACTTCTGGAGTTATCCTGTGGTGTCAAACATGAGTACTTTGAATCTATTTTGATTCTGGTTATGGTTATGTTGCGTTGTGGGCTTCCACATGAAGCACTAGATCAGACCAGCACTAGGATTTGAGGCCAGGCAAATGCCCTGAAGTCTTTCTCATGTTACTAAAGCCATTCTGCAAAGCTTTTGTAGTGAAGTTGCACACATTGTCTTGTAGGGGAGGCCATGTGGTCCAGTAGCACCGTTGAATTAAAATTTGTTTATCTAAATTTTCTTTACACACCTTACATACAATTTTGATTCAACTTCAAAATATTTTGGCCATGAAAGACAAAGAACTGTTTGGCCAGAGGGAGGGTAACCCCTTTGACCAAAGATAAGACCATATGTTAGATATTATGATCAGTTTTGCCCCCATAATTCAGACATAAAAAGATTCAGTGCACTTTTCCTGTTTGAATATTTTGGATATTGCTGAGGTGAATGATTGTGTATCGATGCCCACTCTTGATCTTGATGTGGCTGAGAAGGCTTAGGCCAATGTAGAACAGCTGTGGTTGTTAGTAAACCTAAGTCATAGACTTATTTGTAGTTAGTTCAGGAAGTGTATAGGTTAGTTTGCCTAGTCACACTCTTGGGTGATTACTTTACTGAGCAGTAGCTGGTTTTCTAACCCTGATCCTGTTGTTTCCAATGCCCTTCTGAGCTTTGTTCATGCTCTAATCCCTGTGCTTACTCAGTGTTGCTTCCTGTGTTACTTAACAGAAACCTTCATGTTGTGGAGTGGCAGGTTATCACTCAGTATGTTGAAAGTGTTGTACCTTTGTGAGGATTCTTCATGGAAAAAAACATGGTCTTTCTTAGCCAGGCTGGGTGAGAAAGCACACTTCCTTGTGCTGCCAGGTGATCATGTCACCTTCTTCAGCCAGCAGGAGTGGATCATGTTAGGTCCTGGTGCTGCCCAGCTTTTCATGCCAGGCTATTTATTTTCTTGGCCTCTGCTTCTCTTCTGTGTCCCACTAGCCTAACAGCCAGAGCTGTGAGACTTTTGTTTGGTGAATTCTAAAGCCTTGTATTTCTTTTCCATCTAGCAATTGTCTATCACAGCATCCTAATGAATGAGTAACATATTTTAGGGCTTTCTCGATCCCAGCTTTCAACCTGTTAAAGACCCATCATTTATTTTGCAATGGTATGGCTGAGTTAATTAGCTTTCATGATTGTGATAGTGGATTTTATTAGTTAGCTTTGTGGTACAGTTCGAGCATTGATTTTTTTTTCTTTTTTGCAAGTTTTGCCACATATTTCACACTTGATCCAGTGAATGTATTTGCCATAATTGATGGTGGTGTATCATCATGTTCTTTAACACTGTTCTCCTATATCAGTGTCACCTTATGTTCTCCATACTGTTCAGTGGGGACATTACAAGCTCCAGCTGTAGTAGTAACATCCTTCTATGAGGTTCTGAGTCAGAGTGATGTAAATCTGGTCATTTTTTTTTTTTCCTAGTGAATATTTCTATACCTGCCAATTTTTTTTTTTTTTTCGAACAGGTGGACTCATCCACAGACACTTTGTTTTAATTCACTAACTACCCTTTGGATCGACTTCAAGCACACTTCGAAGAAATAAGAAATGACTATCCTTCTATGGTGTCTGAAGGCATCTGTGTCTGTGTTGATAGCCAAGTATTACCAAAGGTTTGCGCTGATTGGAATTCAAAACTCATTCCATTTCAATACTAAATTAAAAAAACAAACAGACAAACAAACAAAAGATGGTTACTATAGTTATATTATACTCTATGGTAACTGGAGTGATGTCCAGTTTTAATTTTAATAACTACCTAGACTGTGCCTGTCTAATATCTTAATAGTTTACTTTAATTTGTTATAATTTAATGTGATTGAAATATCTGAAACATTGCTGACTGTCTTAGCAAGATGTAACTTGTTCAGCAAGCTTAACAAGCATTTCAGATTAATTAGATTGCTGCTATGCAACAGTCCTACTTATTGTAACCAAGACCTTGTATGATTTTATAACTGAGGAATTTCATAAAGCTGCTGTTTTAAGCTGCTGTGTTCATCACCATAACATCAAATTTAAATATTTTGGTTTATGAAGCCTGTCAATTAAATGGAGTTCAGTTTTATTTAAAAATGATGATAACTGCCACCTCAAGGCACTTTATTTCATAGGGAAAAGACACCGGGATATTAGAGGGAAAACTCCAACAATGGGATGACCCCTTTAGCACTTAGTGACAATGGGAAGAAAAAAAAAACTGTTTAACAGGAAGTAACTAGGCTCAGGGAGGGGGATCCCTCTGACAAATTGGAGGTAAGGAAAAAAAGAAGAGAGCAGAGGTAGATAGGACAAAGTTAAGACATGGGAGGGAACCAGGATTTAAAATTAATTAAAATAGATGCAACAGTGGTGTATAAATGCATGGACAGTGAAAAAGAGTGAAGGAAAAAAAATGCTTGCATCATGACAATCCCCAGCAGTCTAAGCCTATTGCAACATAACAAAGGTATGGTTAGCATCACCTGATCCAAACATAACTACAAGCTTCATCAAAATTCAAAGTTTTAAGGCTATTCTTAATACAATATGGTACTAAGAGTTCTTAATATATGATAGGTCAAGACCTTATAAGTGATAAGTAGGCTTTTAAATTAAATCTGCTAATATGGGAGAAATATGGTTTCCCTTCCTACTCTCTGTCTGAACTCTTATAGTCCTTTTCCACCTGCACCTAGTCGGCTAGTTACGGCTTGGTTTGGTTTTTAGGGTTTTCCTTCAGGTACCTGGCACCAGCTACTTTTTCGTACCTACTCAGCTTGGGTTCTAAGCAGGATCTCAAAATGTGAAGTCAACAGACTGCATGCCACCGATTGGCTAGTCACTGGTGTTACTTGATGAGTTATGATAGCATTTCCTTCACGAAAATCAAAGTAGGTACTACTAGAAAAGGGTGATTACTGCCATTACTGAAGGCTTTTTAAGGAACTTTTAGAACAACCTGATAACAATGTAGTAAATGCAACTGAGTGTTTCCTCTTCACTCACCTTTTATTTTATTTTATTTTTCACTCACTATATGTTTATACACCGCTCTGCATTTTATCATTAGTTATTATTAATCTATAGTTCTCTTCCACAGCATGTCTTACTCCTGTCTTCCTAATACCTGCGGTATGCTATAATTCTATAGCAAAATACTATAGTGCAACCTGTATTCAATGAATTTTAACAGGATAAAAAACCGTTCTGAGATTCCACTCTCAGAGGCCATAATAAGCCATTACTAAACTTCGCTAGTGCTGTATCTATACTGTAATGAATTGAGAAACCTGACTGGGATTCTTCAAATAAATCGCTCCTCTACAGATGATTAGTTAGCTGTTTTAAAACTGCTCTTACAAGACTTTTTGAAATAAAAGGAAGATTAAAAATCAGTCTATAATTAGCCAAAACACCTGGGTCAAGTAAAGGCTTTTTAAGTAATGCTTTAATTGCCACCATCTTAAAAGCATGTGCCCATAATAATAACCCATTAATAAAGATAAATATTTAAGGCTGAAGCATTAATTAATGGTAGGACTTCTTTGCTGTTTCTTAGGAATGGGGCATGAAGTAATTACTGAACTGAACTCAGAACCATCAATGTGTGAGAAAGATTTTAAATATCAGCAGATTTAAACATTGCTGTACACAATATATCTGTGCCATGTGCATAATTTCTATCTCTAATGGTGAAAATGTAAATTTTCTTTACTAGTTAAAGACTTTAAAATGAGATGAATACTCAGTTTAACAGAGCTCTGACTCTTTTCCATCCTGACTCCATTGCTGTACAGAAATCTGGGGTTATTCTTGTTTTAGAGAGAGGAAAAATATTTTTTCCCAGCCAAACAACAGTCTTCTAAATTAGTGAAACTCCATTTTTCTCCTCCAGCTTATGGGTTATCTACTTTGCTTGTGAGTTATAACAGGCAGTCAAACACCTCTGATTTCGAAGCTTTGTCTTTTAGAGGAACCAAAATAACCAGAGTGAAGATGTAACACTATTAACAAAACAATCGACTTCTGAGGGAGTATGGTTTAGGAGCTGCTCCTCGGTCTCAGCTGTATTTTTTTTTTCTAAACTTTTTATCACTAATACAGAATGGTTAGCATGGTACAGAATTTTCCCTGCCAAATATCAACCTGATAGATTGTTGACCCTGTGTTTAAGAACACCCTAACATGGGTTTTACATGGACACATAACAGCTGCATGGCTGCCTACTGTGTTGGTGTCTTATGCATGAGATAAGCCTCTGGGTGTGAGTCTATCCTCTTCCGGGCTAGTGTTGTGGTTTGTTATTTATTTATTTCCTGAGTGGATTCACTGACTTGCCTGGCCTTTTGATTACTGCATTCCCTAATGCCTTGATTTAATGCACTCTTGGAGCTCAGATATTGTGCTGGCAGCCAAAGACCACTTCCTTCAACACTGCCCCATTAATAACAACAAATAAATCAGGGCATACTATGAATTTCCTCACTTGCATATTGGACCTATTTGGAAGTGCAATGGGGCCATCTTTATTACACAGGAGGTATAATGCCAAACAGTTATCTGTTTATACTTCAATCCCAAGTCCAAACCATGAAATGATCCATATCTGAATTAATTAAAGATGTTATTCCCCATGGGATACTTAAATTTATATTGCATTTAAAATCCACAGAGCGCCCAAAATTGATGTACTAAAATAAACTTATTTGATTTCTAAATGAATTTAGTGAGAGAATATAATCTCTCATATGACAGTATATTTGTTTCTATGTAGCTCAGTATGTGCAAATATGATTTCTTTACTGGCCTCCTTGAAATCTAAAATGGGATTTTTTTTTTAAAAGAAAAAAGAATCACGTTTGTAAAACTGTGACGTGCAATAGATTTGCCTTTGCAGGAGCCTGTTTTCTGCACATACAAATCAGATTTAATTTATCATCCAAGACAGAAGAATTATTATTGTTGTCAGCATGTGTTTATCTTGATTTGGCCCTGTATAATAAACTTCACTCAGCAAACACCTTTCATTGTATTCAAGTGCAAATGTGGGATCGAACCTTGTGTGTCTTGAGTTGAAACTGTAGACAATGCCAAATATCTTCTTCTGTTACCTGCACAGTCAGTTTCTTTGTAGCATGGATGCAAATTGCCTTTAAATCAGCAAAGCTATGTATCTGTAAAGGACAGAACTGACTGAAAACAGGGCACCTGTTTAAATGAGAAACTTCTTAATGACTGAAGGTGTTCATAATTCCCCAAACTTAGATCTGAGTTATGCATATTTATTCAGTGTTTGCTCTAGCTATGGCCATAAAGCCCAGCATATCATTCAAAAATGATATTAAGTAGAAATTTATAGCAAATTCTGAAAAAGTGAAATTTAGGTCAGTGTAAACAAGTAATAGAAGATCAATAAATACAAACGAGGAAAAAAACTGGACACCATTTATATACTTATAGTCATTTGTATTGTTTATATACCATTAATCTCCCAAGTATTCCCCTTTTCCCTCTTCACGTTAAAGCATAAACTGCTGCAGGCTGCTCTTATGCAACTAGCTCTGTCCATCCTGTAACAGAGGAAAGCATACACCATGTTCACATAATCCTCCCTTTAAAAGAAAGACGGAAAAATATAACAATATAGGACACTATTGTTCGTGGGTGAAGAGATATTTTTATGTATGTAATTATGGCGTTCTGATTTTGCCTTGGGTCGAATGTCAATTTCAACCTCCCATTGAAATAAAGCTGAAGTAATTAAAGGCTCTGCATTAATTACATAAATGAAAGGGTTCTTGATAATAGACATAAACACCATCAAAGTAACAGTAGAAACTTAATGCAAATGGGATCCTTAGAGAAATGGTGTGCTTAAGTGTGGTGTGTGATTGTGTGTGTATGTGTCTGTGTGTTAACATGAGGACTTCTATATGATTCCTGATGATGATGATGATTCTGTTTTTTTCAATGAAATTCAAACATGTTGGCCTGCCCAGCTGAATAATCAGCATCATTAGCCATTCTTTCTTTTTTCGTTCTTTTAAAATGTACAAACCCACTATAGAAGAGATGATTTTAAAGTGATTTAAAGGTTAGCCAATGAAACGGCTTTAAGAGAGCAGATTTTCTCTGAGATGTTAAAATATATGAATTATGTAGAATGCAATTATTCCAGTATTTATCATTATATGTGATATTCTTTTCTGCATTTGGGGAGGCAGGGGGTGCATGCATGACATTAGATATATTTAGGTTTCAAAATTACCAACAGCTGATTTAAATACTTTAGTGACAAAAAACATTGGCCAATTATCCGTTTTTCAGTTGTTCAATCACAATAATCTCATTACAACTCTGCAGTCAATGTAAGTGTATGCTAAGAATACAATTGGGAGACGGAGAGTGAATGGATCTCGTGTTTTCACTTCCATGCTCAACTAAATTATGCACTGGAGCATTGTTTATCCATCAAACTAGGCCCTGTTCCAGCAATCCACTCACAAAGAAATTCAGAATTAATTGGCAAGACTAAAGTAGAGGCAAAGCAAACAGACAACTTTCTTTCTCTGTCCATGAGGCAAAAAGTATCCAGTAAGGGAAAAGCCAGCACTTGCTGTGTTTTATGTCTCATCCTCTCGGTTCTTATGCCAGAACACACTTGCTCTGTAGAGTGTTTAACCTCTGCACCTCCAGTTCCCTAAGACTCCAGCTGGAATATCCTGAGTAAAATTAATGTCATATGGTGAGCAGCGATTGAGGAGCCAAATGAAGGATCATGAATAACGGTCTGATAATTGGGCTCTGCTGCTGCTCTCTGTCGTCCCTTAGATCTGGGGACAGAGAAGGAATGGGAGTCAGGCAGGAAGAAAGTAACAGAGCTTACTCAGCAGAAGACCCATTTGAAGCAGAGTCACACACCACCTTCTACTTTCTACTCTTATAATTGGCCTTTAGTATACTGTTAAAGGACCTGCTGAGACAGATTGCATGTAAGTCACCTGTTTGTTCGTTGTTGTTGTTTTTAAGTAATTCTTCAACTTTGCTGTCAGTGGACCTCGTAGACTGTATTGTTCATGCTTGAGGGACTGCTGAGGAGTGCACCTTGGTGAGAACTGTGTTTACCCATAAGCCACTCAGCACAGTGACACATGCTTTCACTTTGACTAATAAATCATTGAAGGTCTGATGTGCATCAATGGGAATGCAGTGTCAGTTTTGATACTTGATTAGCATTTCTGTCACTTCGCCTTACGTTTAACACAACTCCAGCTGTGCAACTCAATTAACATTGCTCATGGTCATGACTATGACGAGCTATTCCTCAATCTGGCAGCTGATCGTGGCAACACATTGGCAAATGTGTAATTTCACTGAATATTTGAAAGAAAACTGTTTGTATCCAGTATACTGTAGTAATTAGAATATCTTGTTGTTCCTGGATTCTATTAAAGCATTTTTACATGATTTACAGTTCAAAATAAACCTTATTCAGCTTGTGTTTTAAGACGCCTCTGTTAGGGCTAGCGGGTCGGACTCAAGCGTAAGCAGTGGGTCACGTTTACAATCTTTAACTTTATTGAACACCAAGTGCTATTTACAAAGTGAGGGATTTGGGGAAGGGCTCCAACGGATCCACGAGTTGATGGGGAAAGGGACGGGTGCTCCACACTCGCGGGGTCTCAGTCGCTCCTCACACTCCGCTCTCAGCTATCACTCATGCTCAATCCTCCAAACTGCAGGGAACAGGAAGGGTCCAGGAATCTGAAGACAGGAAGGGAAGCAATCACTAAAGGTACGCAATATTGGACACGAATCTATAAGCCGGGATTCACACTAACGTGGTAATTCAATATCCCAGCGACGAGAGGCTCTGAGCTGCTGCCTTTAGTAGTGTCCAGAAACAGTGATAAGCTACAGGTGAGTGATTAGTGGCAGATGTGCATGCCAAAGGCAGGAGCCCGAGGAGAGCTCCGCCCCGGCCGAGTGATGCAGGAGCAGAAGGGAGGAAAAACGAGAACAAAACAAAAACACATGTAGCCTAGCAGGGCTAGCCGGGCAGACACAGGGGCCATGACAGCCTCAGTTTATCCCTCGTCTCAGTTGAGCTGTTTTAACTTGTTTTTGTTTGTTTTTTCTTGTTTTTTTGCTTCCCAATTGGCTGTCCCTCACAAACTGAAAGTTTGAAAGAAAGGTGGCCCTGTAGCCAGAGTTGCTATTTATCCTTCAGCTGCCGATGTGACTCAGGTTTGTTTGTAGAAAATGAATTTGCTCACAAAAAAGTTAAAAATGTCACACAAGGCTTAAAAACGATACTCATCTCAATGTCCTCAACAAGACACCAGATGAGACAGTGTATCTAGTTTTGAGAGGACTCACAAGATCTTTTAAATGATCCATAATTCACTGAGTAGCACAATTTGTTTTAAAGATTTTTGGAAGAAACGTGTTCCACCTCACCCCGACAAGGGCAGTAGCTTTCAGCGCCTTTTCAAACGTTTGTTTTAAAAGAATGCTACTAAGCTTAGGAAAATGCCAGGCACTCAAGGTTTAACATGCTTAAAAAAACATTACCTAGATAATTTTATTCATCATTGGGTTCTGATGGTGCAATATTCAGTGCAATTTACCACGCTATCCTCAGTTTTACACACCACAATGTGCCAAAATCCCTGAAGATTCACTATTTTTGAAAGTCTGGTCCGACCAGTCATGACACGTTAAAAGTTGTAATCACACATGCTGCCCATTCAAGCGTTTCAATGAACGGTAGCTGAACTTTTTAACCCCGTCTTCTTGTTAATACTCATGCTTTATTTATACACTTTATGACTCAGAGATTAAAGTGAGCTGTTTGCGTGCCCAGTAATGTGGAAATTGTGGAGTGTATATTAAGCAGCATGGAGTATGTGGTTCACAACTCCCCTTAGAATATTATGTAAACAGTGTGCCTCTGTACACATATGGGATTTAGCATCCTGTCTTAGCATATGTTAACCTAGACTCATCTACCCCATCTGTTAAACTCAATTCAAAACAGCAAAGGATGTAGTGGGGTCTGTGGCACAGACTATGCAGTCAAACTGATGAAACATCAAATGTTTCTGCATACACTGATAGACAGCATCTTAGCTTACACAACCCTGCTCTTAGCAGAAGCATAAAGTGAATGAAATTATGAAAAAGAACAAATATTGTCACAAAAAAAGACTCCTTTATTCAAATGGATAAAATAGCACTCTCACAGCTGACCCCTTTTAAAGTGAATATATATCACTTTTGTGCTTTGGAAAACAGAATTATTTAGACTGTTCATAGGATCAAAGGTAATGTAGCAGTGACCTTGGAATTCAACTATAATTTAATTGAGGTAAGTGCTTGAGCCACATTTTCATGCACACTGTTAATATGGTAATGAGAGGATATGTTAATATCCACCTTCATTCTTGTCCTCATTCATCCTTGCTGTAGTGATACCTGTCCGTGGTAATGCCTGCTGCTTCCCTCCTGATAGAGGCTGTCCTGCCCCATCACTAACAGTAATGCTGTCACGTCAGAGCTAGAGGCAGCATGCACTTAACCCTTTCATGGGTATCACCAGCTTCCACTTAAAAGTATTATGTGCATATATGCATGCAGCTATGCAGCATTCCATAGCTAGAGGTTTAACAGAAACATTTGAATTAGTGGCAATATGTCTGTGTAGATTCTCAGTCATCCAGGTCATGGTAATCTAAGGAGCTTGAAAAGAATAGAGACTGGACTTTTGCCTCTTATCCGAGAAGCTTCTTCAGTTCTAAGACTAAATGATGGAGAGTCCCAGTTTTTTAAGTCGTCGTGGGAGTTGTCCACACTATTTATCATGTGGCTCATCAGAGGTTTGGGGTTTTGGATGAAACCACTTTGAAACCACTGTAATACCTTGCCTCACCCTATCATGTGACTTACTGAGATCGTCTGGTGCAAGATGTGAGGAAGGGATCTCAAACCTGGATTATAGGTGGCAGACAGTTGGTGTCGTGAGCCATACCGTCTGTTCAAAGGTGGTCGTTCACAGTGGACACAGATTGATTCTTTAACTCCTCTTTCAAACATCTATCTTCTCTATCCAAAATGTGAACATTAGCATCCTCAAAAGAGTGACTTTTATCTTGTAGGTGCAGATGTACAGCTGAGTCTTGTCGAGGAGGTTCTTCGATGTTGCTGCATGCGTTTATGAAGTGGCTCTTTGGTTTGTCCATTGTAGAAGTCTGAGCACTCATCACTGCACAGCACAGCATAAATTTCATCATTTAGTTTGTGTTTGGGAGTTTTGTCCTCAGGATGAAGCATTTTTTGTCTGAGTGTGTGGCTGGGTTTGAAGTGAGTACACAGTAAGGGATGGCTAGGCGGGGTCCCTTTGAAAGAGCCGAGCTTTACTTTCCACTTCCCTAATGTAAAGGTTGGCTACAATGATTGACACTGGGGAGCCCATGACACATCCATGTTTTTGTCTGTAGAAACTCTTGATTTATTTAAAATATGTGGTGGTCAGGCAGAGGTCTAACAATGCGCAAATCTGATCGGCGTTTTCTAGAGCTGTCCTGCTGTAGTTGTTTTCTGTCTCTACTATCTCAACTGTACGTATGAAAGTGAAATGAAGAGTGAGACACTATGGTTTCATCTGTATCCAGTGTAAGTTTCTGGACCTTGTTGATAAAGCAAAGTCCAACTGTTTGAGGCTATATAAATGTCAGTGGATAAAGCAGCCATTTACTGTTTCATTCATTCATACATACATTTTGTACAGGCATTATTACACCTGTGCAATAACAAGTATAAACTATCTGTTGAGGTTATGAGGTGTATCACAAAATCAAGTTCTTTAATTAACTGCTGTAATTACTGTAATTACTGTGTGAAGGTTCAGTGTGACGTTTTACAACATTAATTCTGTCCATTTTTCAGATCATCTTTAAACAAGCATACAAGAAAAGTGAAGAGGCATTGTAGTATTGCTCCTGTGTTTGCACAGGGAGTAATATCATACTACATTTCATAATAGAAATAAATAAAAGATTAAAATAAAGGCCTTTTTTTATATACATATCTCATAAAAAACACTGAGACTACTCAGTTATTTACACTGACAAAGAAAGGCATCAGAACAACATTTCAACAAGGTACATAAAACATCTTCTCTTCTCCAAAAAATAAAAAGCCAAGGTCAACGATTTACAGAATTATTTTTGTAAATCAACTAATTGCTCCCATTGGTTTAAAACACATCTAGTGATTCACTGGCAATGTGTCCTCATCTCTAATCCACCTGCAACCCTGAAGTATACATAAAGAAAATGGATGGCTTCAAACATTGAGAAAAGTAGTTTATTTATTTTTAAATTTTCAAAACAATCCTTTAGCATCCCATGTCAGCATCGATTCAATAAGACAGTCATTTATTGGTCTTGTGTACAAATAAAAAGTGGAATGCAGGCTCTATTACATGTTCTGCATCACCTTATATTTTCAGTCTTTCATTGTTTCATGTACTCGCTAACTTTATATATTCACAACACTGGTAATGCACTCAATAGTTACAATGTTCTTGTTGCATTTTTTGCAAAGGGCATCTAGTCTCCAAATATTTTTGATCACTGTGATTTCCTTGATTTAGAATTGTTAGTACATTAGTGGAACAAAATCCCGTTGATCAATGTGTGACACACAGTTTTCCATGGCAACAATAAACGACTTTTTCACTCAGCTCTAGCTAATCAAAATCAGCTCTTGACACTGCACAACAGATTAGCAAAAGAACTACCATTAAGTCAAAGAAAATAATGAGTCTCACTGCTTCCAACATTATTCAGCTCAAAAATGTTCATTTAATTTAATACTCTCTGATGGTGGGTAAATAGTCCTACATATAAATGCAAAATGTGCTGAAGACAACTGGAATGTCTTTTATTATATTTTTACAATAGGAATCAATACAGATGCTGAGTTGGGCGTTTTACGTAATACTAACACCCAGACTGATCCAGTGATTAACATTAAGTGAAGTATGTTGCTTGGTCTATTCCTAACTCATACTAATCTACTTTCAAAGAGGCCTTGGTGCCCATCAACTAAGACTGTTTAATAAAAATGTAGCACAAACTACTGCCACAGGGATCATTTTACTGCCTGCTCTATTTTCAACACCACATTTTTTTTCTGTCTTAAATGTGTAACATCACTGTTTTTCTTGTGAGCTGTAAGCACTGAGTTTATGCCCACAGCAGTTTGATGACTAAATCCTTCCAATGTAGGCAATAAATTGAACAATGATGAATACTCCTCCTAACATGCTGCTTATTTTATGTGGCCAGTGTAGACAAGATGCTAATTTACAAATGCATAGCATATAGCAGCGGTCCCCAACCCCCGGGCCACGGACCGGTACTGGTCCTTTAGCCGTTTGGTACCGGGCCACGAGAGTTGAGGCTTGGGTGTGAAATGTATGGTTTTCAGGGTTTTTTATTGGTTTTTAGCGTTATTTTGTTATCGTTTTTATCGTTAACTCGGTTTTCCTGGGTCTTTTCACGTGTGTTATGAATAAATCTTCTTTTTTCTGTACTGGTATTGGTTTTATTTTGTTGTATTTATCTGTGACACCTTAAAGGCCGGTCCGTGAAAATATTGTCGGGAATAAACCGCTCCGTGGCACAAAAAAGTTTGGAGACCGCTGGCATACAGTACTTGTTGAGATTACCTGAAGATAATGCTGGTGATCAAGGGATATTGCTTTACTAGGAAAGACAAACCATTGTGAAATATTTAAATCAACTTTTTAGATTATATTTTCAAGATAACATTAAATGCTGGTCATATCTCTAATAATAAGGATTCATGTTCACAGATTCCATTTTCTACGCAAAAACTTTAAAGTTCAGTGTTGGTGACTCTCTGGTGACTCGATCTAAGAAGGGTTTTCTTTCTAATCCTTTTTTATGCTTGCACTGCGAAGAAATAGCTTGTGACATAAACACTTTCAACCGTACGTTGCTGAACCATTTAACCATACCTGCACAATGAATAATGAAGGAGAAACTGATCCTGGCTGTCAGTGGCAGCTCAGTTATTTACGATCTAACAACAAAAAAAGATAAATCTGTAACCAAGCAACATGAAGCACTTTTGAGAAGTACTCTGAAAATGAGGCCATGGGAGGCCTAATGGATACAAAACAAGGTTGCAAAACTTTGCTTTCAATTGTAACAGGCATACGGTTGCACGGGTTTCATGTTCGGGTTATTTCGCAACGTTTAAAATGGATTTTTCAGTGATGAGTGTATTTTTCATAGATTACAGGCTACAGTTTGAAGGTTAGCAGAATTAGCAACTACTTAAATCTAACAAAATATGGATACTTTGATACTATAACTAAACTTGACCTTGTTAGGGTTAGTGATGAGTGATTATTCTTTTTTGTGATTTCACAGCTTTCAAGCTTCAATCTTTGTGTTTGAAAGCCTTGAAATTGTAAGTAAATCTGAGCTTTCTAAGGGATAACTAATATAATTAGGATCTAATAGAGCAAAAGTAGTTTTTGGTTATGTTCATCAAGGTTTTTAATTTGAAGAACTGCAAACTTATATAAATTCAGGGTTTTATTGGCAAGAATAAGCTAATTACCATTAAAATGTTTAAATTATTTAGAGAAACAATTATACTGCTAACCACAAATCCTTAAGGAGACAGCCATACAAAACGGAAGTTGGGTTGTTTTTTTTACATAATGCAATATTGTAATTATTTGTGCTCACTCATGGATTTGTTTGTTTGTTCTTCATGTAATAGCACTACCCCACTAGACAAGTCTAGGTTTGGTGGTTTTCTCTGATTCTCTTCCAGAGTTTATCAAAGAATACTCTGTGTGGCTTGACCCCTGCTTTAAGCATTTTGGCCTACATTGCGCTGAACAAAGTACATCTTCTTTGTCTTCCCCTGTGAGAGTCTCTGAATCAGAACATAATGGATTCAAAAAAGAAATGCTGCTAGGAGAAAAATGCTTTTGGCTATGTCTGATGCGGCTTCTTTTTGCGTCATAATAATTATTTCTTAGTGTATACTTATTTTGGACATGGCTATGTGGCTATACAATGGTCCTCTTAAATTCGAATGGTATTCTTGAAGACCAGCGAGTGAAGTCAAACGGCTTAAAATTAAAGTGTGACATAGTTTTCAAATCTTCTTATCTTTACAGCAAAGACAAATTATATAGTACTGCCACACAGACGTCTACAATCAGTTGTAATTTTGTTATTCTTTTTTGTTAAACAACTCAAGCATCTGAAACTTTGGAATATATAATTATTACATCAGTTTAATTCTTCTTGAAAATAAAATTGCATAGGCCGACTGAATTATTAGGTAACACTGACAATCAGCATTCACCTTTATTAGGGAGAAATTTAAAAGACTTTGTCCACAATGGGGAAAAACATAGCTTAATGTTGAGTGGATATTTTTTAAACATCAGGTTTACAAATCACTCTGTGTTTGTGTCTGCCATGTTGCTGTTGAGTGTTGCAACAGTAATAGCATTTTAAAGCTAGCAGCTGTGAATCTGCCCTACTGTTAGAGGCTCTGACAGGTTTAGTGGCACAACTGCATTAACCCAATGCTGAGGGAAAGAGCTGAGTCTGCCAGTCCCCAGCACCATTTTCACACACTGTTCTCACACTGGACAAAGCCTCACACTTTGATCTGTTGAGTGAGTTCTACCAGAGAGTCTTAACTGCCTCTGACTTTCCTCCTCGGGCTCCTCTCCAGCTCAGATGTGCGCTTATGGAAAATAAAGAAGAGCTGAAAGGTTTAGGTTGAATTTGTTTTACTGTCACTGTAGGCAAATTAGTAATTCTCACTTAATGTTCATCACCATGATAACTGACATAAATTCAATTACGTTATGCCTATATTAACATATGCTATTGAAGGTGTAAAATTCATATTTTAGATAAGCTGGCTCATGATTTGCAGGAAATGGAAAGCCTTTTGATGGTGTGCTCAGTTAACAGCTTTGTGACATTAAATTACTCTTTCTACACATGTTTGTATCACGCATTGTTCCTAAAGACGAATCTAATGAGGTTCACTCCCATTTTTGCCACAGTATTTTAGATTTTTCGTTAAAAAAAAGTCTTCATAAAAAGTCAGTGGAAGCAAAGTCAAAGAGGTGTAAGCTGAAGAGGGGGAAATTTCTCTCCGTTATCATTTTTAATGGGGTATAATTTCATTATGAAACAATTTCTTTCTAAGGACACTGTAACTATAGAAATGCAATGCCAATTTGGGTTTATTGAAGGTCAGATATTTGGAGTGATTATTGCTCTGCGTCTGTGTAATTATATAGTTGAATAGCTAATTAAAATCCTTGTTAGAGGTTACGATATTCCTTTTTATTTACCTTCTCTGTGGACTTCTTTGGTCTTGTCAATCCTTACAGCCTTGCCTCTACCTACACACACACACACACACACACACACACACACACACACACACACACACACACACACACACCAGCTCCACCACTGTTGCTACCATTTCTGTTCATGTCATTCTGGTTGAATAAGAGATAGCACTGAATTACAAAAAAGACAATACTGGATGTTTGCACTCAGCCATACTGAGGTTATGGTCTGGGGAAGCTGATTAAATACCATGGGAGCTTCTTTCCAGCCAGCTTAATCAGGCATACAGTATGTGGGTGAACACTATCCCATGGTGTTCACACCCGCCTATACTAAAGAATGAAATTAGCCGCACATCCCACATCCTGAAGTCTTTTCTCTGCAGTTTCTGTGCATTTTCTTTGCCACACAAAGTAATTGCATTTGTTATCTATTATTATCTATTAGGTTGTACTTTGTGTTATTTAGAGAAGTGCAGGCACCAGACACCTAAAGCTATAAGAAGAGTCCACCAAATGAATGCGTCAATGCCTGCACCTACAGTACCTATCAGTACTGAAAATCCAATTCCCAGGTGGAACTGTGGGAAGGTAGGAGGAAATGTGTGGATCTTAAAATACATCTTTTGTTGCGTAAAAAAAAAAAAAAGTACACTGAGCGAATGTGAATGGATCACTCATTGTATGTGACCTATTTGTGTTTTGTTACTTCACTTAGAGATAATTTCATGTTTCCTTGTACCTTAAAAACCTTAAAAACAGAATATATTATATATATATCATTTGCTCTGGACTTTTTGTCCAGAGCAAATGATGCAGTTGCATACAACGCATTCCTTTTTGAATGTGCTGACTGCAGGGGTCAAATTTTGCAACTTACTCTAAACACCTCACTAGTGCTGACTTAAGACAGCTAAGATCTGATCAAACCTTTAAATGCATAGCAACAATCTATGCACACTGACAGTACAGACACGGGTGTTAAAAACGTGCGACATAGGCGTCGCGCTGGTGATGACAATTTCACAGATGTGGCATTTTCATGAAATGATGGAACATGGGCATATACATCTGCCTGTACATGTAATCTCAAGCCTCAATAGCTGCACACAAGAAAAAAGACATTACAGGCAGAAAAAGACACAGTCTACATGCATTTATCTTACTGAGATGCACACAAGGACTTTTGCATGTTCGAAAGATGTTTTGTGCTTTTGAGTCTTACCTCATTTACTTTGCTCTATATGTTCAGATCTATTACAAAATAAAATGTCTGTAATAATACAGGTTACACTGGTGAAGATTGTCTGTAACAGGTGAAATTATGAGGTCTGAGAGTTTGCTACTGAATGTATCTGCATCTTACATAAAAAGATTAGCAGGAGTTAAATTTTGTTTAACTGACTTTATTTTATACTTGCTGCTTTATACAGCAGTTCCATCACAATGCTTTGTGTACCCTGTGATAACTTGAATCAAAAAGGCTGAAGAGAGAAACCTTATAGACTATTGGTGTCTTTTTTGTAGCATCTCCACTCTATGTAACTATGGAGCATGTGAATTTCTCTTGAAATGATACATTTAGCCAAACAAAAAGTTAATAATTGCTTTTTAGTATTTGCACCAGCATAATTTCTCTTTCTCAGTGGTCCTTAGGGCCAGTATTGAAGAGCTGCGAAGCTTAGCTTTCAGGTACTTCTTCTATTCTGAAGTGGAGCTCTTTGCTGCTGACAGTTCTTGTCCTTTTCAGCCACGAAATCAAAGTAACTCAAAAACTTCGAAAACTTCAAGGATTCCCTCTGTGCCATTTCACCAGATGAGCTATGCACATGCCCACAAACAACTGTAGTATGGAATGCTTTCCTCCAAGAAATAGATATGAAGCAAACAAACTACAAATGCTTGAGTGATTTTACTTTTTGTTTCATGTTTTGTGGCAACAGCCCGAACAGTGAGAATGTGATATCACCTTATCAGTAGCAAACTGCTTATTTTAGAAAGTAACTATATGGCTACATGCCTGGTGAAAATCAGGATTATTTAGTACAATAAAAAAAATCTGTGGACTCTGATGATGGTTTACGATGCATTTGCCCACAGAATTCTTTTTTTTCAGGATAAGATAATTAATTTTGTCATAATAACCCCTTTTGAAGGTTAACCACTTCTAAAAGGCCAATTTCCCAATTATTACAAGCTTCTCCTCTGCTTTTCAGTTCCTACATTAATGAGATCACCACAGTTTTTCTGCAAAACTTAGACCTTTAACATGCACTTACTCACATTACCACAAGAGGTTGCCTATGTAAACAGCAATAGTTTTTAATCCCCCTTAAAAACATGTGACTCCCCATAAAAAACTGAGGATTCTTTCTGTCTCAATATGAAGAGAGATATTGCTTTTAATCTTCGGTCTGTATTCTTATTGTTAAACTATATTATATGTAAAGCAGTCATGAATTTTATCACAGCTTACCTTGTATTCCTATATGAACAGCCGTGATTGACAATTCACCAGCACAACAGGTACTATACAGCAATATCAGAAAGTGATAAAATACATATGATGTATCGGATTCTTTTTTTATGTCACAGCTGTTGTTGTGTCCTCCCCCATATACCAAAACGTATACTGTGGCGGTGTTTACCTACTTTTAACCAGAACCACACCACAAATGTACTGGCACAGCAGCTCTGCATGGAGGGGGGGTTCACTAAAGATGCCACACTGTGCACGTCCATTGATGCTTTAGAAAAAGCTCGAAAGCCACAGCTGATCCTCTCTCATTTCAGTGCACTCAGCACATTGGGCCCATAATGCCTTGAGTGCTTGCCTGAGCTACATGACATCACTCAGTGTAGCTACTCTCCAATTCTTAGTTTCTCTTCTGATATCCAGGGCAACAAGAATAGAATAACTGAAAAAGAAAAAGGGGTCTTGGCAAGGGGAGGCAAAACAAGAAAAAGCTTGCCCCGGGCATAGCACACCAGAAAGCTCTCTGTGGCACACTAATCTGACCACCCACTAGTGGTGACCCATGTATTCCCTGCGTGAGCATCATACTCTAGCGCAAGCCCACCCCTCCATCACTGTCACATGCTGCACTAATGAGTGCCAGGAGGCATGAGGTCAATGACTAAGCTGATTTGCCTACTGATAAGTGATTGCCAGGAGGTACAGCAGTGGAGAAACTGAAAAAAAGTGTTCCTGCATTTGTAAGGATGAGTTTGACTCCCTTCTCCTAAAAACATATTGCTGAAAACCGGGAACAAGGCAAGCAATTTTAGTAAGACATTACCCCAAAAAAACGTTTAGTAGGACTTTCAGAGAACTAAACCAACCAATAAACCAAATCGGAGGTAATAATACATATTCATTATTTAGAAAGGAGGATGATACCAGTGGTGCAATCATAAACTAGAATTTGGTGCATTTAGGATCCAATTTTTTTAGCATTCCCTGTACATCTGTCTTCTAAGCTATTTCAGATTTAAATTGCCCCTTAGTGATTTTTAGCATGCCATTCACATAGGTATGTGATAACAGCCCCTCAAACTCATTTACATGTGATTATGCAGCTGTTACTGTAGAAAAGAAAGTATAGCAGTAATTGTCTGACTTTTTTAGCAAGCAATTACATAGCAATTTGCTCTCTGTAATCTGAGATGCCATAGTGTGCACTGTGTGGCAGCATTAATTAAAGACAGAGAGGTGTATTTCTTGATACTCCTGATCCTTTGTTTACGTCTCACTACTAAATTTATGTTTTCCACCCCTATATAAAACGAAACATTCTTAATGGACATCGAAATGGCTTCTACATTTCCTTTTCTAATACACGTACAAGGCAAAAAAACAAAAAACACCATTGCAGTAATTACCATACAGCTTGTAGATGACAAGGTTGTTTTTTTTCCTCGTCGTGTTCTATGGATAGATCATTATTTTTCCAGATTATCTCTCACTCGCTTTCTTAACTCCACTAAAAGCAACATCAAGATGCCGATGATTTTAATCTTGAAAAAATGAGGCTCAAACTCAAAAGAAAGATGAAGCCTGGAGCATTTACAATTTCAGGCATCAGGTAGGGTTAACTTTGCAGTCTACTTGCAGAGGATCAGAGAAACACTTGATGTCTTTATTTTGGCGAGACATTCGATATTGGCAGTTCTCAAGGAGACTGACAGTAGCTGTAATCGATCAGGTCATCTGGTGTCATGGCGAGACAGCCGCATCTAGAGGTGGGTTGTCCGTCATGGCAGCCATCCCAGGCCACAGGACTAACTGCATCGGTAACAGTGCAGATGTGCATAAATGAAAAGGTTGTTTAAATTAGTTGCTGCCTCCATTTTTGTTTATTCACTTTCAGACACCTAGTGCCATTAGACAAAGGCTAAATTATGCATCAGGTACACGCCACAGAGTCGATTTTTGGGCTCCCACACGAAGTATTTTTTTTACGTTTGGCAGTTTACTCATATGAAGCTTTTATCAGAATGGGTGCAGGCTACTTCACAGAGACCTCATGTTTTGGTTTTCTATTTTTTTAACTTACCGTTACGTAGTTTTATAGCTTCGGTTTGGGGTTTTATTAAAGCGCTTTCTCGGTAAGACCTTGTAAATAAATAAAAAAGGAAAACAAAAATCCTCTATCTTATGAAGCTTGACGGAGCAGAGAGATTCTGCATAACTACACAATAGTGTGATTTTGCATTATTGTATCTTTTTGGAGGGGGGGGGGGCAAATGATTTATTCTTGCAGGAGGACGGAGGCAACATATGCTGTCACAGGTGTTGTTTGTTGTGAACCTACCCGAGAGCAAGTCTATAAAACTAAATCCATCAAATTTACACCAGATTTTGTTGCCATTGAGCAAATACACATTCAAACATCTCATAGCTGCTGGTTACTTGTAAAAGTAACAACCAATAGTAAAAACATTTGTTTTCATGCTGCTTTTTTTCTCCTCTGCCACATTGGAATACCCTTAAAATGCAGTATTGCTAGAATATAATTGCAATCACCTAAACTTTTTCTTTGATTTTTATGTTGAATAATAACAAGTCAGCACAATGTTTAGCTTTTAGGAACCAATTCAACATTTAGGCACGTAGACACGGTCAAGATGACCTGCTGAGTGAGTTTGTCAGTGCCAGACAAGCCTGTCTGATTATTTCAAAAACTTCAAATATACTGCAATTATTATTATTATTATTATTATTATTATTATTAATTTTCCAATACAACATTCTCTAGGGTTTATACAGAATGGTCTGGAAAAAAGCACATAGGGACTGAGTGGCAGTTCTCTGGGCGAAAGTGCTGTATTGTTGTTGGGCGTGAGAGAACCCATATGGAAAAGATATATATAAATCTTATAAAGTTTGTATCTGTCTTGTGTGAAACTTGTATGAAAAGCATATAAGAGTGAAAACAGATATAAGATCCCTTGAAAAATTATATAATGAAACTTGTATGTTTTGGATACTTACTAAAACAATGTATGAAAGTAATGAGAAAGTGGCCACTTTCATGAGTAAATCATGTAAGCCTTATATGATTTACTCATGAAAGTGGCCACTTTCATGAGTAATCACATATAAGTTTTTACTATTTCTTTTCCATATGGGAAGAATCGGTAGAGCAGCTTTGAGCTAATAGGAGGGCAGCACTCAAATAACCACTTGTTACAACACAGTTATGCAAAAGAGCATCTCAACAACAATACATTGAACGTTAAAGCTCAGGAGACCCCCGTCAGCTAAGAACAGGAAAGTGAGGTTAAAATTGGAACCAAAGGCTTGCCAAAATTGTAGAATAGAAAATTGGAAAACTGCTGCATGGTCTGATAATTCCCAATATTTACAGCATCATTCAGACAGTAGAGTCACAATTTGGCAGAAACAGCATAGCATGGATCTATCTTGCCCTGTACCACTTGTTCAAGTTGGTGGTGGTGATGTAATGGTGTGGAGGATATTTTCTTGGCATGCTTTGGGCCCCTCAGTACCCACTGAGCATGGTTTAAATGCCACTGCCTGCCTATTGCTGCTGACCATGTCTCTTTATGACCAGTGTACTCATCTTCCACTGGGGGATTCTAGCAGGATAATGGACCATGTCAAAGCTTAGATCATCTCAAACTGTGTTTGAACTTGACAATGAGTTTGCTTTACTCAGAGGGCTTCCACAGTAACCAGGTCTCAATCCAGTAGAGCACCTTTGGGAAGTGGTGAAACGGGAGATCGGCATCAAGGATGTGCTGCTGACAAATCTGCAGCAACTGCATGAAACATGACCAAAATCTCTGCAGAATGTTTCCACAATCTCAGCTCAGGGCTGAGATTGCTCAGGGACAGCTAAATAAATACAGGGAGTGCAGAATTATTAGGCAAGTTGTATTTTTGAGGAATAATTTTATTATTGAACAACAACCATGTTCACAATGAACCCAAAAAACTCATTAATATCAAAGCTGAATGTTTTTGGAAGTAGTTTTTAGTTTGTTTTTAGTTTTAGCTATTTTAGGGGGATATCTGTGTGTGCAGGTGACTATTACTGTGCATAATTATTAGGCAACTTAACAAAAAACAAATATATACCCATTTCAATCATTTATTTTTACCAGTGAAACCAATATAACATCTCCACATTCACAAATATACATTTCTGACATTCAAAAACAAAACAAAAACAAATCAGCGACCAATATAGCCACCTTTCTTTGCAAGGACACTCAAAAGCCTGCCATCCATGGATTCTGTCAGTGTTTTGATCTGTTCACCATCAACATTGCGTGCAGCAGCAACCACAGCCTCCCAGACACTGTTCAGAGAGGTGTACTGTTTTCCCTCCTTGTAAATCTCACATTTGATGATGGACCACAGGTTCTCAATGGGGTTCAGATCAGGTGAACAAGGTGGGCATGTCATTAGTTTTTCTTCTTTTATACCCTTTCTTGCCAGCCACGCTGTGGAGTACTTGGACGCGTGTGATGGAGCATTGTTCTGCATGAAAATCATGTTTTTCTTGAAGGATGCAGACTTCTTCCTGTACCACTGCTTGAAGAAGGTGTCTTCCAGAAACTGGCAGTAGGACTGGGAGTTGAGCTTGACTCCATCCTCAACCCGAAAAGGCCCCACAAGCTCATCTTTGATGATACCAGCCCAAACCAGTACTCCACCTCCACCTTGCTGGCGTCTGAGTCGGACTGGAGCTCTCTGCCCTTTACCAATCCAGCCACGGGCCCATCCATCTGGCCCATCAAGACTCACTCTCATTTCATCAGTCCATAAAACCTTAGAAAAATCCATCTTGAGATATTTCTTGGCCCAGTCTTGACGTTTCAGCTTGTGTGTCTTGTTCAGTGGTGGTCGTCTTTCAGCCTTTCTTACCTTGGCCATGTCTCTGAGTATTGCACACCTTGTGCTTTTGGCCACTCCAGTGATGTTGCAGCTCTGAAATATGGCCAAACTGGTGGCAAGTGGCATCTTGGCAGCTGCACGCTTGACTTTTCTCAGTTCATGGGCAGTTATTTTGCGCCTTTGTTTTTCCACAGGCTTCTTGCGACCCTGTTGACTATTTTGAATGAAACGCTTGATTGTTCGATGATCACGCTTCAGAAGCTTTGCAATTTTGAGACTGCTGCATCCCTCTTCAAGATATCTCACTATTTTTGACTTTTCTGAGCCTGTCAAGTCCTTCTTTTGACCCATTTTGCCAAAGGAAAGGAAGTTGCCTAATATTATAATAAAGTTGCCTAATAATTATGCAAGACAACATGCATGAAGAGGATGATGTGGACAAAATACTCATTTGCCTAATAATTCTGCACTCCCTGTACATAACATAAATACTGGAATTAATTTCTTCAGTAACATAGTTGATCTCTTACTTTTCAAATATATACACTTAAACACGTTCATACAATATTTATGTTTTCACAAATATTATCCACTATGTATTGTGGATAATATTGTCCTTTCTGATAGTCACCATGTGCTTCCTTGCTCTAATGCTGAAAGGAGAAAAAAGGGAGTGTGCTGACATTTTAGAGTGAGTGATCCACAACAAATGTCCATTAATAGTGTGTTGCATTTCATGGATTTCTGTTGTATCCTCGAAGCTCAACACAGGTCATCTGCACCATGCCAGGAAAGGTGATGCTTTACCAGCCTGCACAAATCAGTTTGCTATTTCACTCTGCATTACAGGTGCTATTTAAAATGGTTTTCAGTTCATAGGTTCTTTCCGCATGAAAAATACAGATAATACTTCCACTATAATTAAACAACAAACACATAATCAAAGTCTCATATTGCCATGATGTTGTGCAGGACTCTGTCTGCAGTGTTTGGTAATCAGTGTTAAGAACTGGAGCACTGGGAGTCTTGTTTCATAAAAGATATGAAACAAAATGTTACTATTTTCCTTCTGTCCCTAAAGAAAAGGACAGTTAATGAGGAGATGACCTTCGGAATTGAGTGACTGGCCAAATCACTATAACTTGCACAATGTACTTCTTAAACAATTTCAGAGCAACAAAAAGCACCATCTGGGGGCTGAAATCTCTCCAAATGGTGGTCCTACATCATACCCACCCTTTTAGAACAGGCAGCTACACAAAACAACCAGTGGCAACGTTCATGATGTACTTCCCATGTGTATTGTGTATTCAGATCTTTTAAGGTTTTCAAGCCTTATGGGCAAACTTTTGATGAACCCTATTTTTAGCATATATTGCTTAGAGTTCTAGAAATCTGCATCACAAATGATCAGCTGTTTGATAATGCATAATGCAGACAGATTTAGGGGTGACACCTGGAGTTACTTACGTAGTATTATCTAGAAGATTAATTAATTCATATATTTTCTTACTGATTTCGGTCATTTTTAGTTATTTAAGTCATTTCATAAGCTTTGCTGGATGCATTTGTATTCTATAAACTGTCTTTTGGGGTTTGGCATATTTAAAGGAAGATTATTTTGACAACTTTATCTTTATTTTCAGAGAGGTAGCAGATAAAATCAATTAAGATAATTATGAACCAACTTAGATAATAACCAATAATTAATATAATAATTACTTTTATCAGTACAGTATGAGGAAAAGCACAAGATAAACATATGTTTTTTCTATGATTTCTAAGAATTAGTGGGCATATAGTCATTTATGCTAATTGACATCTCACTTATTTAAATAGCTAGATATTTGGATGTATGTCAAGGCTATTTCAATCATATCAGCTTGTTGACATTTAACGATGGCCTTGAATGGGTGTGAAAGAGGCAATTTGTTTTTCTCAGTTTTTTGATCACCCTAAGTAACTGCGTGTAGCACTTATATCACAACCCCCTGCTGAGTCCTCACCCTAAGCCACTGCAAAGACCATAAAAGCCTCCCTTATAGATTATACTTAATTTGTAGTGATTTTCCTCTGGGAGAGTGGGATTCACAGATGATATTTCTTGAAAATCTCCCAATAAATCACGACAATAAGAATAATTTTGGCATTTTTTGAATAGGAAGAAATAGTATTCCCTCTCATATTCAGGCAAAATAATGAATAATGCAAGACCTAACACCTCAGCCATTCTCCTGGAAAACTTTGGTTCTTAGAAAATTATTAATCTTTTTGGTTTTAATTGAAAACATCAATAATGTCCAATTGAAAATTGTAATTGTTAACACGTTTTAGAGAGAGAAGATAAAATGAACCTTCAGGTGGAAGCTTTTGAGGCTGCTCCCAGTTATCTTGGTGTGTGAAAAGAATTCTTATATTCTCTACCTTCATGCATACAAATAGAAGCAACACAGGACATTATCCTGCCAAAGGTCCAGAAATACTAATTACCTGCTGTTTACTGGGCTTTATATACCCCACCTTTCTTGGGGAAATCAATAATTACACACAAAGGCCGAGGGAATGAATTCACCCTGATAACCATTAGCATGAAACTGGATGAAGTTCATTAGCGATTCTGTGGGCATGGTGTGTAATATCCAATATCGGAGACAACCAACTCTGTTATGCCTTTGTCTTTTGTTCTCATCCTTTGAAGAAGGTACACAAGTTGGTATTCTGTGACAATTCATTACAGCCTTACACAATACGCAGTCTAATATATTGCTTCATAATAGCACGGTGAGCTATTTTTGATACATCTTTATGCCTTTAGTAGATGCTCTATCTCAAACATTTCTTATTTCCAATTGTCAAACAATGAATTTTTTGTGAACTAAAATGCTACGATCATTTTCATATGCCAGATTCTACCAACTTGGGGATAACTGCCAATGTAGAGGTGATAAGTGGAGGATAGTATAATCATAAAGGGGGGATCACAGTGTAAGGTGAAACCGGTGATTGTGGTACCTCGTAATTATCCTGGCAGTTTGCATACATCTATATCATTGTTCCATTACTGTGTGACAAGTGCCAAGACCACAATTACTACATTTTTATTGTCAGAATGTCTTCTAATGCCATCAAATGCATTCAGTTAATGCAGTCTTTCAAAGGGATTTACCAACAAGCACATTTACATTTGGGAAGGAAACTGATCAAAATGTATATGCCCTTAAATGCTAAATGATTTAATAATAGTGTAATAAATGTAGCGTCATTATTTTCATGATTTGGGCATCTGAATCATTTAAATGAGTTCAACTGGATTTTTTTTAACAAGCTTTTTACACGATGTAGATTTTACGTATGAGCATCTTATTGTGTCGCGCATATCCACTCTTATCTTTCAGTGCACTCTAACATGACACTGCATGACTGGTTCCCTATGGCAGTGCACACGACAGCCCCTTTCAAACTGAGATGGACGTCACAAAGGGACCGTGCGGGCAGAAAATAAATAAATAAAGAGATGTTAAAAATTAACCTCTGCTGACCAAGTGCCTCAAACCACCATGAAAGCTTTCATTAAGAGAAGCAGACCGGCATTCAGAATCAGCATTAAGCCTCACTGAATTTGACTTAACTGCAATGATACTGAACATGGGTGAATACGTCACAACAGATTTGTGAAATTTTCTTGTTTCTGGTCAGAAGAAAGCTCATTTTCCCTTCAGCACACTTCATCTGTATGTACCACATTTTCACAGTCTGGGGAATGAACCTCAATTTGTACCCTGTATAACCCACTGCAGTCTTTTAATTAGTTTGTGGAGGCACATTTACATTTCCTGAATATTTATATTGAATTGCATCCTATTAAATCTTGTCAAAATATCTCATCAATTAGAATAATTATATGCACACACTGCTCATTAAAGAGAGTAACTGTAAGGCATAACTAAAACACAGTGCAAACACAGTCAAAACACTAGAAAATAACATTGCAACACTTTTAGCGACACCGGCAGCATTGCTCGTGGAATCTGTTGGCAGGTCTGCCACAGTGGTAAAAATCGGGGCCACCCCTGGACAGATGCTGTGTACACAGTTAAAGTGAATTTCTCTATAGTGAAGACATTATAAGAAAGAGACATATGTCCTTAACTGTATTCTTTATAACAGCAGGATTGTCCAATCAGTAAGTTGGTGTGTTGATGCATAACCATGCATAGTGGAACTACTGACAGGTCTTGATATAATTGGCCAGAGGTGTTACAAAGACAGGTGCTGCTTAGGCAAACACTTGCCTTGAAGGACTTCAGTAATGCCACTACATTGGTTTAGAGTGGTCATGAGTAAAACATCTCGACAACTAACGCATGTTTTGCAATAAAGTTGTACATGTCTACAAAGTTCCAAAATACAGTGATAACTCAAATGATTTATATACATAGTACCAATGTATATCATGTGGATTATATGCAATGTATATTATAATGATGCAGATGCCTGCCGTATACTGTAAACAACGTGTGGTGGGGCGTGGTCTGCAGTGCCGTGCAGGGAGGGCGGACGCACCTGGGTTTGGGTGTGTTGTAGTGTGGTGTGAATAAGACACGGCGGGACCAAAGATCATCATTTAGAGCCATTTTATTGATTTCCCATCACAACATAACACACCCAAACCGTGCAGGTGCGTCCGCCCTCCCTTCACGGTGCAGACCACGCCCCATCACACAATGGCAGCCATTTGTAGCACAATTTCGGATTAAAGAAAGCAACCAGAAAGACCCGAAAATGATAAACTTGACATAAGACAAAAAAAAAAAAGGAGATATTTTGACTCTGCAGAGTTAATGATTTGGAATTTAATTTACAGTTAAATGAAATTGTTCTGACAGCTGTGATGGAGCACAGGACTCAAACTGAGGATGGCAGCTCTAAATTATCTGACTGTAGTCAGGAAACTGTAAATTTGTCTGCTACACCTCACCTGTCAGAGCTGTATGCCATCAAGATTTCTTTTGTTTAGCAGACTTAAATCACATTTATAATAAAGCAGATCAATGTGTCACTTGTATAAATGGGAAATTTACAGCTGTGTTACCATGGAAATGTACATATTGGTGGTACCAGTGTTTATCTATTATCAGGGGAATTTAACCTTCAAACAGCTGAAGCTAAATGAATAAATATGTTTTGTCAAAAGCCTGATTACATGCAGGAACACAGGAAGACTTTACTGGTAATGCAAACTGGACCAAATTATTAATTGACGCGCGATTTTGGATTGCAATTCTAAGTAAATGAGGAAGCGTATCGTGCCCATGTTTCTCTTTCTCTCTTATTTATGAAGAAAGTCCACTGAGACTTTTTTAGGAGAACGAGAGCCTTAAACTGGTTGTCTAACACCAAAAACACAGGAGTTGGCAGCTCTGGCTTAACGAAAGCATGTTAGTATTGTCTCTGTGTTAGTATGCAGATGTGAAGTGCTTGCTGATTGGTCAAAATGTTTTGGCCAAAAAAAACCCCCAAAACATCACCCTATGCACACGAGACATTAGCTGGAGCTATGACAATTCTCCATATTTACACAGTAATGTGGCTGTTTGGAACAAACAGCGATTTCCATCACAGTCAAACACCATGTCTGACAAGTGAGAATAACCCGACCCTTTGTCTTCTGTGTTTGTTCTGTTTTTATGCAGCAAAACACTTGACAGGGGAGAGAAAAGTAGAAGCGTTATTGGTAGACAGTTGGTCTATTGTTGTTTTCTTATCGTGCTTTTTATGATTCGTATTTCAGAAACACCTGAGTATAGAATGCACCTTTTTAGTATGCATCTTTAAATGCACTGGTTTGAAATGTGATAGCTATTTGCATATTTATCTAGTGACTCTGATACTACGTAATTTTCCTTTATTGTCAGTTTCTTATTTTCATACCTCTTCATTTAGGTGAACAGGTGAATACTGAAAACCACAATCTGTGTAAAATGTAGAATTTAAAAATGTTATGTTAGGAGCAGTGATTTTAATTTAAATGTTAAAGTATTTTGAGGAGAAAATATAGTGTCGTATATATTTTAGGCATTCAGCTCTCATAACACAGTAAGTCAAAATCCTTTCAGCAACAATACACCTGAATGGTGCAAACTATCCTAGGATAAAATATATAAAGGTCAACTAGGATACTTTGTCAAACAGTATTAATAAAAAAATACAAATTTAAATACAATTTAAATAACGTTAGTGGCAATTTGAAGAATTCCCATAGTACATACAAAAACATATGATTCCCCATGAATATATCATTCTTTAACAGATGTCCATCTTTGCCCCAAAGACTGCTTTCCCTAGTTCTAGTTCTGCTTCTAAATTTCAAAGTGAAAAGGATAATTTACTGTGTGCCCGGGGAAGCCTTGCTTCAGTCTAGTAAACCTGTGTCTTTCAAGTTTTCTCTTTTGCAGTCCCTGCAGTAAATCAAGTGAGCGCACTTCTCTTTTTCATCTCTCCTGAGACATATTTTGTTTCACTTTTCTGAAAATCACACAGTTTAGTCAGAGTCTGAGGGTGTTGTTTACCGCAGTAGAAACACTGCTTGGGAGGAAGTCATGAAACACAGCATGCTTTGCAAAATGAATAAACAAACTACGTTTGACTTTTTTTTTCTCTTCAATACCACAACCACATCATCCAATTCGTGGTGTTTGAATTGTGCTCATGGTGTTATCCTGTAATCGCCAAATATAACCTCTAAGTGCGCTTGTCCGTGTCTAGTTGGATACTTGATGAGAAAGAAAGAGTTTCTCAAGAAGAGAGGGTTTTAAAGTGCTCAGCATACCCTTTCTCTGACATTATCTTAAGTGAGACTTACGGCGAGTGGACAGGATCAGAGTGCAGAAAATATCACAGAAAGAAGAAGAGATAAGATTGATCAAGGAGAAAAATAGGATGCTCCTTCAGAGTCATTCATCATCACCTTGTTTTTGTTAATTTAAACTCCCGATTTCTCTGAAGGATGTGCCACAGTGATTGCTGATTCATATAAGTATTTGAAACATGCTTCTTTATAAAAGCGAGTAATTAAGTGATCTTATCCGTCTCTTGTAAACCCTTTTTAAATGTCTACATAAATTCAGCACCACTAAAATAACCACAGTAAAGGAAACACACTTGGTGCTAACTGTGCAAGCAGTAAGACCTTCCACTGAGAATGGAGTATCATTTTTCTCAGCCGCATGATTGTCATCCTGGAGGCCTAGCAGAGGTGGCAAAAGTACACACATTTCTCACTTAAGCAGAAGTACAGAAACATGTGTTAAAAAAATGGTAAAAGCTCTGGTGAAAGTACTGATTTAGCTTTGCTACTGAAGTAAAAGTAAAAAAGTACAAGCTCTGAAACGTATGTATTAATTATTAAATTAAATAAAGTAGATCTTTACATGACATTTCTGCTAACAATTTGAAACTACTATTAACTTTTTTATTCTTTTTGCAAAGCTAACTAAACCTCGTGTCATATTATAATAAAATAATACATGAATACAAGAGAATTCCAACTTTTTTCAACCTTAATGTCAATTCTAAAGAATTCACCCAGCTTGAAAAGAATAGATAAAAGAATAGAAAAGATCTATAAGATCTATATAAATCTATAATAATAGAAAAGAAAAGTAAAGCCACCAAAGCTAAGGTAACTTTGCTTCCACAGATAAACAGAAAGACGAGTATAACCAGTGGGATTCGGCAGGCATAGTGACACCAAGGTTGGTTGTAACGGTGCAGTGTGAGGAAAATAATCACTTAGAAATTAGAGACAATAATTTTTGTTGTGAGCAAATTGTGATTTAGTTTTATTTGTAGTCTTTTGACTAAAATATCTTTTAGTTTTGGTCATTACTTAGGCATCTAAATTCTTTTAGTTTTAGTCTAGTTTTAGTTAACTACGTTTTTTGTGTTTTTAATAGTGAGAGGTGATCCACACAGTTCACAAAGGGTCTTACTTTCATTGATATTAAATGCAAAATTTCTACAATTGGCTTTCTTCTGAGCACTGATATTTTGCCACGTTTTCATTAGTAAGAAGTAGCATGGGAGGGGGGAGCTCTTAATCTTTTTCTCGGCAGCAGATCAAAATGTGTGCATTTAACTTTACTGCACATGGAGAATACTTTTGGATCACTTTCAAACTCGATTGAATATTGGTTTCAAGAATTCGAGATCAAATGAGGACATTACCTGTAAGCTTTCAATTTCCAGTTCAACAAATATCACTGTGCAGTTCTTACATTTAAATCTAATCTCTCTTCTTCCTCTCCTGCCCTGCCTTTCTTACATCTTTCTCCATCTCTGACTGAAGTTATCTCACACATTCTTTCTCTCCAAGGGAAAAACAGCAACTGCGCCTTTAGCTAGCAGACACTGTGTGACAAACTGCACAGAGACAGTTAGCTGATAATTTTTAAGCTGTTAGAAACATTGAATTTGAAATTACCTGTCAAATTACTACCTATGTGCTTGCTCCTTACAACTTATTATTCCATCCATTTAGGTTCAAATCAGTTTGATGTTTGAAGGCATGCAATGACGGGAAGTAATAACCTCCCCTTGTCTTAAACCTAAAGTAACGAACCCGGTTTGAAAATGTAAGCACAAGTGAGAAGTGATTAGAAAGTGTAGACTTTTCTGTTAAAATAAAGGGATTAAAAAGTTGTGGGAAAAGTAACGTATTTTACATACTTCACCTCCCAACTCTAGCCCTAGTGGTGTGCTATAACTACACTATGCACTTCGATACGTTTGACCTAAATAATTACTCGAGCCCATGTCATTTGAGAAGCTCCATCATGACCAAAATAACCATATGAGCTTAAGTACTACCTTTCCCTCGATCAGTTTTGAGCAGACCTCAGTTTCTAGAGGCTTTTCACCCCAGGCGCATTTCTTACAATAAGAGAGCAGAATATTTTTATTAAAAAAGAGCCCTGTCTTATTCAGCTGATACTTCCAGCCATTCTGAGTTATCTGTAAAAATGTTCCATGTCAAATGAAAAACTACTGTAATAAATAAATAAAATAATATTCTACTGTGTGGTTGCCCACCTAATCTGAAGTGAAACCACTGTTCTACTTTTTGGGAACAAAGACAGTTCAAGAGCATCTCTGGTGCTTTGACGAGGCTGTTTACTTTAAGACGTGATTTGAACAGCAGCTAAAATTGTTTGTCTGCTCAGTTCTGTTCAGTGTTTATCTATCCAGACTCCCATTCCCACCCAGATTAGCTTTAAATCTATGTCCCACTTTAGAGAGGAGTTAGCTCTACTTGACAATTTTTGCTATCTCTCTAAAATGACAAATGCCATCAAAGAATCTGGAGGCTGAAGTAATACTGTTTGCCTTGCAGTTTGCCAGGTAATTAAAATGGGAGGGCAGCTTCCTCCCTAATGTCAAAGGGATTTCTTTATCAGCTTTGCAAGGCGCTATGAAATGAGTCTCTCTGAGCCATAGTCTTAACCGTTCATATCACCTTCCTCACTCTGGCTTGAGTTGCAGTTTTAGACGAGGTTGCTATCCTGGGCCCCTGACTCGATCATTAGAAGGTCAGAGACACACAAAAAGAGACAGATTGTGCAGCCACCTCTCAACAGGACTCATCTCATCTCGTTTACAGCACAGTGTGTTGCTTTCACGGTGCTATGCTCAGGAATGTGACATGGCTAACACTGACAACTTGAAATGTACATAAAACACAGCAAGAGTCAGTGATCCATCCTGCCCACTAGAAAAAAAAAGGAGTTGTTTTGAGATGCAAATTTTTCACTAAGTGCAGTCGCACTTAGTCGCACATTTCTGACAGTGTTGTCACATGGCTGAGTACTGCTCTTAAAGGCTTCATCCTAATGATGCTGCTGTTAATGAGGCGGTGTTTGATGACACACTATTTAACGTTAACTGAATATGAGCACACTACATACTAGTCATACAATATGTAGAGAGCTGGTATGCAATGCAGGCGATGGAAATGAGTTCAAAAAACTTTATTTTGTTCATGCAAAAGTTGAAGGAACGGTCTGCGTCAGTTAAATATGGCACAGAAATTGTGTGTAGGATTTAAAGAAAAACTCCATCAACTGCATTTGCTGTCATTAAAGTTCAGGTAAAGTATACTGAATTTAAAATAAATAAATAAATAAAATTAAATCACATAAAAATAAAGTCTACCTATTGTGATATTTCCATGGTTGAAAATAGCATACACAAAACAGTAAAGGAGAATGGTAAGGGATTAGTAAAGGAAACTAATGTAAAACTGCCATTATGAAGATACATCAGTAGTCCATGCTCATGGTACAGTATAATTTGGCCTTCAATTTTTGTGCATTGTTAGGTGGGTGGTACAAAATCTACAAATGGATCACCATTGTTCAATTTTGGTGGTTGGTAGGCAACACAATAAGATCATAATAGCAGATATAGGTTAGATAAGAACATTCAGGGGCCTAAAATATGATACCTACCTACATACCAGTTTGGTTGCTCAATGAGTGCTTACGAAGGAAGACTCTGCAAACAAACTAATAAACAGATTTCATGTATCTTGGAAAGATAAGAGAGAGAAATGTCTTGTTAGGATTCCGTTTGAGTGAGTGAATTTAAGAAGTGAATACGAACATTCTGTCATTAATCATCATGCTCTGTCATCTGTATAAGATATACATTACGTATGCTTTATAGACTAAATACCACATACATCAAGTCAGGCAAATATGTGGTTCAGACTCTGTCAAAGAAAACATGCAGAAAGTTTCAAGCCTCTTATTGCATGTCTCCATATTGGTCTCCCAAATCAAACGCACGCATTCACACACATGCTGCTTGCTACCAAGAATATCCTCACACTTAGTAATGACTTGTAACATCTCGAATAATGGCTTTCCCACCCAGGCAAATTCTAACTGGTGGTTCTGGTTGTTGTAATTTACACCACAGGTTTCTGGATCTGAGCAGTGCTAAAAGTGAGTCTCTGCAAGAAGCACACACATAACACAGTACTGTGTTACCTAGTGACTGGGCCCGTGACCAAAGTAAAGCGTCATCAAAAAAAGTGCTACATCACCAAAAAAAGCAGTCCTCTCTTTATCTACAGCTCTGGGGAATAATTAAACCTGCTGCATATGTTGTGACAGAGTATTTAATTGTGTGGATGCTTTAAGCATCCACACTATTGAGTTCCTGTTTCTCTTTATTCTTTATACTTTATTCTAGTTGCTTCCGTACACTTTTCGCCGTTTAACTACTTCCACAATTTTTGTGCTATTTTCACCGTTCAAACTTTAAACTATTCAGCTATTTTTGCTAATTCCTGCTACGATTTTTGCTATTTTTAACTATTATACTTTTTAAAATATTAAGCTTTTTTCCTTTAATTTGTCCCATTGAAATGAATGGGAAACTTCTGCAATTCTGCTAAATTTTGCCTGTTTTTGAAACTTAACTACTTCCTCATATTTTCACCTAGAACAACCATTCAAATTTTAAAATGTTCACAAATTATTTGGCTATTCAGGTATGATTCAGCTTTTTCAAATCTTTTACTGTTTTACTTTTATGCCTCTTAAAGTTTTGAGTTGCAAAATTGTGATTTTTCACAAAATACATGTGTTGTTATGGTTGCTATGCTCTTGGCTTCCAGTGTGCCACTGAAGGTTTTGCAATTTTCACTTCATGTCCGAACAACTTCCTGCTACTTGCTCAATTTTCACTCAACTTCCACAAATTATACATCAAAACGTAGGTATTTTTGCTGGCTTTCAGAAAATGTCACCATCATTGTTGTGGGATTTATAGAATTTTTGCAAATCTCCTCAGACTAACACAAGGTCAGAAAACTCTCCATATAAAGTGAATGGAGAGCTTGTTCAAAATCACCGCTGGATTTCTGTAATGAGAGGCATATTCGAATCGTCATATCTCCTTAACGAAGCAAAGTTAAGACATGAGGCTTGTCCCCGAATATCTTCAGACACCCCTGACGCTCACAATTCAAGAATTTCTTTCTCACCTATTACCGTTCTGAAATGAGTTGGACTTGTTTGAGGGTAGGAAATTCGTCCTTCGCTCAGATTTCTTCAGATTTCAAACTGTGGAAATGAACCACTTTTTTCTCTCGTCATAACTTTTTGTTGGATTTCCACAGAGACCTGAAAATTTCCATGATTGTTCACCAAAGCCTGCTGTCTCTTACGGTGAAAGAATGATATCGATACTCCAAATAGATTTCGAGTTAGAAAGCGTTGTTTGAGGGCAAGTCAAGGCAGTTTTTGCTTCGCTCTACTCAGTTATGGTGCATTACAAGTCAAATATCTTTAATAATTCATATTTTAATGATAAATTGTAAACACTGGAAGATTCCCCCATCTCTTCTGAACAAAACGGTGTAAGAATGACCGCTCTAGCCCCTACGGTTTGGAAATTATGGTCATTTGTTTGAGGGGAGTCCTCACTATGAGAAATAGGCTGCAATAATCCTGTGCCTCTCTGTGCTGCGTGTGTAAAAAGAGGCACATGTTTTGGCGGGAAAAAGTACACAGGCTCTCTGATTGGTGGATTCAAATTCAGCAGCTCCCAGGCTGACCTAGAAACTTACTTCTCTCTCCCTGTGCATTTTTTTGCTGATTTTTTCATTTAACAAGTATATTTGAGGGACCCTCAGCATGTTCAGCATTTTTTCAGCTGTCCATTTTGCTTTTCCAATTTTTCTGTTTAACTTATTACTATTGTGCTAAATCATACTATTTCTGCTATTTTATAAGATTTGTGCCTAATATAGTATTTCTGCTAAATTACAATATTTCTGCTTTTTATACTATTTGTGCTAAAACATAGTATTTCTACTAAATGTAGTATTTATGCTTAATCATACTATTTCTGCTTTTTATGGGATTTGTGCCTAATATAGTATTTCTGCTTTTTATAGTATTTTTGCTCAAACATAGTATTTCTACTAAATGTAGTGTTTATGCTTAATCATCCTATTTCTGCTTTTTATAGGATTTGTGCTTAATATAGTATTTCTGCTAAATTATAGTATTTCTGCTTTTTATAGTATTTGTGCTAAAACATAGTATTTCTACTAAATGTAGTATTTATGCTTAATCATAGTATTTCTATATATTTCTGCCAGGTCCCCAGGCAGCCAATCCTCTGTGAGGACTGAGAAATTCAAATTTTCAAATCAAGGCCTGCACGGCTTCCCAGCCAATCATATATGTGTCCTGAGGCATTCAAATTTGCATATTGGGGCCTTCATGGCTTCTAAGCCAGCCAATCATATCTGAGGGCTGAGGAATTCAAATCCACAAATCAGGGCCTGCACGGCTTCCCAGCCAGCCAATCATATATGTGGTCTCAGGCATTCATATTTGCATATTGGGGAATTCGTGGCTTCTAAGTCAACAAGTCATCCATGTCATATATCTCTAAAAATTCACATTTTAATGATAAATTGTTAACACTGGAAGATTCCCTCATCTCTTCTGAACAAAACAGTGTAAGAATGACCGCTCTAGCCCCTACGGTTAGGAAATTATGGTCATTTGTTTGAGGGGAGTCCTCACTATGAGAAATAGGCTGCAATAATCCTGTGCCTCTCTGTGCTGCTGCGTGTGTAAAAAGATGCACCTGTTTTGGCGGGAAAACGTAAACAGCCACTCTGATTGGTGGATTTAAATTCAGCAGCTCTCTCCCTCTGTGTGTGTGTGTGTGTGTGTGTGTGTGTGTGTGTGTGTGTGTGTGTGTGTGTGTGTGTGTGTGTGTGTGTGTGTGTTTAGTGGGAGAGAGAGGACCCTGCCCTTATTTGGCAGCATGTCATTGTAGGATTTAAATTGAATATAGTTAGACTGGTTGACTGGATTAGAGCCTGTGTTTGTGTGTCCCTCTGTGCATTTGTGTTTCAATAAGTTATTACTATTCTGCTAAATCATAGTATTTCTGGTACTTTTCGGTACTTGTGCTAAATACAGTATTTCTGCTAAATTATAGTATTTCTGCTTTTTATAGGATTTGTGCCTAACATAGTATTTCTGCTAAATTATAGTATTTCTGCTTTTTATAGGATTTGTGCTTAACATACTATTTCTGCTAAATTATAGTATTTCTGCTTTTTATACTATTTGTTCTAAATTATAGTATTTCTGCTTTTTATAGGATTTGTGCTTAATATAGTATTTCTGCTAAATTATAGTTTTTCTTCTTTTTATAATATTTGTGCTAAAACATAGTATTTCTACTAAATGTAGTATTTATGCTTAATAATAGTATTTCTATATATTTCTGCCAGGTCCCCAGGCAGCCAATCCTCTGTGAGGACTGAGACATTCAAATTTTCAAATCAGGGCCTGCACAGTTTCCCAGCAAATCAAATAAGTGTCCTGAGGCATTCAAATTTGCATATTGGGGCCTTCATGGCTTCTAAGCCAGCCAATCATATCTGAGGGCTGAGGAATTCAAATCCACAAATCAGGGCCTGCACGGCTTCCCAGCCAGCCAATCACATATGTGGTCTCAGGCATTCAAATTTGCATATTGGGGAATTCGTGGCTTCTAAGTCAACAAGTCATCCATGTCATATATCTCTAAAAATTCATATTTTAATATTAAATTGTCAACACTTGAAGATTCCCCCATCTCTTCTGAACAAAACGGTGTAAGAATGACCGTTCTAGCCCCTACGGTTAGGAAATTACGGTCATTTGTTTGAGGGGAGTCGTCACTATGAGAAATAGACTGCAAAAATCCTGTGTCTCTCTGTGCTGCTGCGTGTGTAAACAGATGCACCTGTTTTGGTGGGGAAAAGTGCACAGCCTCTCTGATTGGTGGATTCAAATTCACCAGCTCCCAGGCTGACCTAGAAACTTACTTCTCTCTCCCTGTGTGTGTGTGTGTGTGTGTGTGTGTGTGTGTGTGTGTGTGTGACAGAGAGAGAGAGAGAGAGAGAGAGAGAGAGAGAGAGAGAGAAAGGCTTTTAATGGGATGATCTCATTCTAAGATTTAAATTCAATATATTTAGACTGGTTGACTGAATTGGATCTTGTGTGTGGGTCTCTCTGTGCATGTGTGTTTCCTCATGTGTACATATTTGTGATTGTGTGGCTGTAATAAATTTTTTTGCAGATTTTTGTCATTTAACAAGTATATTTGAGGGACCCTCAGCATGTTCAGCATTTTTTCAGCTGTCCATTTTGCTTTTCCAATTTTTCTGTTTAACTTATTACTATTGTGCTAAATCATACTATTTCTGCTATTTTATAAGATTTGTGCTTAATATACTATTTCTGCTTTTATAGGATTTGTGCTTAATATAGTATTTCTGCTAAATGTAGTATTTATGCTTAATCATACTATTTCTGCTTTTCATAGTATTTGTGCTTAATATAGTATTTCTGCTAAATTTAGTATTTCTGATTAATTATAGTTTTTCTACTAAATCATAGTACAGTATTTCTGCTTTTTATGGGATTTGTGCTAAAACAAAGTATTTCTACTAAATGTAGTATTTGTGCTTAATCATACCATTTCTGCTTTTTATAGGATTTGTGCTTAATATAGTATTTCTGCTAAATTATAGTATTTCTGCCAAATTATAATATTTGTGCTAAAACATAGTCTCAATTTAAAATTACAATATTCATAGTTCATCACAGTGTCTCTGGTAAATCACAATATTTCTGCTCTGTTGTACTATTTTTCTAAATCATAGTGTTTCTGTAATGTTTAAGTATTTTTGGCTAAATATATTCTTTCTGTTATCTTATACTATTTCTCCTAAATTCTTGTATTTTTGAGAAGTTATCATGTTTCTGGTAAGTTACAATATTTCTGCTAAATTCTGCTATGCTATTGTATTTCTGCCAAGTATTATGTTTCCTCTAAGATATTGCAGTTCTGCTAAGTTATTCCATTTTAGCAAACTTCTTTTGCTTCTGCAAAGTTTTTACAATTTCTGCAACTTTTCAGCTTTTTCAGCTACTTTTTGCATACAGCTTCAGCTTTAAGCATCCACACTGCATTTTCGCAGGAAATGCAAATTTTTCTAGTTATATCAGTTGTACACTGTGAGGCACTGCTCCTTTGGGCTAGATTGATGTTTAAATAAAATTAGCCCTTATTGTCCAGTGTTAAGCAGACACTTTGTGTTATTTATGTGTGTGTATCCTGGGTACAGTAACACAGATTTAATTGGCATTTGGGAAGTGCTGTCTTTTGTTTCCCATCAATTTTTCATACTTGGGCTGCTGTCTGCTTTCGTAGCTATGTGAAGTAGCTGACTTTTGAGACACAAACTGTCCAAAATGAATAACACTGGCTTTTAGAAAAAAGACGTTTTAGCGATAGAGGCGGAACAGTAAGCAAAAAGCACCATCTTTTTTTTTCTATCCAGTTTTCTATTCCCCAAACCCAGCTTTTTGTTTCCATGATCCTCTCTCTAATAGTGTTTCTCTCTTGCTTTTACTTCATATGACAAACCTCCTCTCTGCCTCTTAGTCTCTCCACGCTTATAAAGCTTTTAAACATTGATAGTGCCTGCAGAGGGCATGGATGCCCATGTGGGAGGACAGTTGGTGACCTCAGGTGATTTTGAGCACCTGGCTCTCAGAGGAGATGTGTGAGGAGCGGATCCACAGTTTCTACTTTGCTTTTAGACAGACGTGTGCTGCAGACCCACTTTCTCCGACTGCTGATGAATTCTTTTTCTTCTCACCAGTCACAGATGTGCCTTTGATCACTGTGTCTATTTTTACAGTCTTTCCTTGTCACTAAGAAATAAAACTAATACAACACATAAAGAGACCACTATTTTGCAGAATGGAAATGTGGAGGAAAAGAGTATATTACTCAGTGGATCTCAGGATTATCTTAGGTGTTTGACATCAACCTTGTAAAAAAAAAAAAAAGTGATATTATTTTCATCTCTGTTTCCTGTGCGTGACTGACTTCACTGCTCGTTTGAAACATAACAGACAGCACATCACGGTGTAATGAAAAGGACAGGCAAACACAGCAGACAGCTTATTTAGGATTCCCAGAGAATTTAGAAATCATGGGGTTGTTCCTTGGCACTCTGTATTCTGCTGATTGCTGTTTTTATGAATCTGGCATGAAACCATATGCCTCTGTGTTCTGCAGTGTTTGGTAGAGAATGTAGTGACTGTTTGTTTTCCAAAACCTAATGCAGCTTCATATTTCCAAGGATGCATTTAGTCATACCTCATTTGGTTTGAGGACACTTAACACCCTCAATTAGTTTGTCTTTTCCATCATTCATTTTGATAATGATTATTGTCTGCTACATTCTCAAATAAAATAATTATGTCCTACACAGCACAGCCAATGCTCACAAGTGATCTCCCCTGGAGGATGTTTTCCAACAGTCTGTTGTAGCCGTGCATTACAACTGATTTTCTTCCAACACATGTGCTGACAAACAGTGATTTAGATGTCAAAATCGGCTCTGTTCACTACACACGCTAAAGCAGCATAGGCGTATCAGAGCGGTCAAGCATGGCATTAGTTTTCCAAATTCCCTGAATTTGTCGGGTTTTAAAGGATTAACAGGGAGTACACAGCTCAGTGCTGCTCTAAACTTTCCAGATTTTGCATTTGTAATGATTGATATGTTGAGCCAATTTTTAATCTGTGGCTGCCTTTAAATGTCTGGCAATCTATATTATTCAGGTTATATATATAAATAACAAACTCCTGTTCCAAAACAGTTTAGGAAAAAATGTCAAATTTTGGAAAGTTTCCACTTCTACCTGTCTGGACAAAAATAATAAGCCATCACTCTGTGACTGAGCTGCATGGCACAATCAATCTTTTAAGAGAGACACAACAGAGACTCCATAAGAAAAAAAATATTTCCCCTTCTGGTTCTGGAATCAGATCGTGGCCGAGGAAAAGGTAAATCATTTGTATACACTACATAATATATAACGTTATCCTTCACAGCCACACTCATAAAGGTTTATAATTCAACAGCAATCCAAGCCTTCTCTAAGCTCTTGCTCATTAATAGTTTCTGAAAAATTCATGGTGTTAGCATTTAAGCATCAGTTTGCAATTAAGTTGGGAGAGGTGCTGCAAATTTGCCTCAGGCTATGAATGCCACAGCATGATAAAGGGCTTCATTCAAGTCGGTGGTTATTATGTGTTTATGTCCATATAAAAATAAACAATTCATCATATTGATCGGGCCTTCTCATTAACAGAAATAACAGGCCACTTTGTTTGAGACTTGTTGTATTATTAGATTTAAATCATTAAAAGGTCTTTTGGCTTTAGATAACTTTAAATCACAAGCTGATTGTTTCATACTGTGTTTTACAGTTTGAAAATATGATAACGTCATTGTCTGCGGTTTCTTAGATCCAGTAGCTGTTTACTGTACTTCCATGTTTGTTACATCTCCGTAAAAAGAGCTTGTTTTTCCTAATTAGTTGTCAGTATCATTTAATTTAATATGATTTTATTAGAATTTTTTTTTTATTGTAACACAATAAGTAGGGTTTTCTTATTATGAGAATAAATCATCCAAATCATTGAATCCAGGTGTTCCAGTTACTTCCATGCTGATTCAAATCAAGCACCTAGACATACAGATACACACAGCTTTTGTTAAAGAAGGGGTTGCACTCAGGACCTCAGTGAATTCTAGCGTGGTATGATAGGATGCCACCTGTGCAGCAGCAATTTTTCAGGAGTTGGACTTGGCCCCTTAGTTTTAGTGAAAGAAATTCTTAATGCTTCAGCATAGCAATTTCATGCTCCCAACTTTGTGATAAACAGTTTGGAGATTGCCCCTTTTGTTCCAACATGACTGTGCACCAGTGCACAAAGCAAGGTCCATAAAGACATGGATGAGCAAGTTTGGTGATGAAGAACTTGACTGGCCTGCACAAAGTCCTGAACTCAACCCAACAGAACACTTTTGGGATGAATTGGAGCAGAGACTATGAGCCAGGACTTTTTGTCCAACATCAGCATGGCCTCTCAACTACACTTCCGAAAAGCCTTCCCAGACGTGTTGAAGGTGATATAGCTGCAAAAGGTGGGCCAACATCCTAATAAACTTCAATGGATTAAGAATGGGATGTTGCTCAAGTTCATATGCGTGTGAAAGAATACACACAAATTCTCGGCAATATACTATAAATGTAGATACAAAGAAACATTTTGCTTTTTTTAATCTTAGATCTTTTTGGTTTGTTTTATTTTTTTCAGCAATAAATAGATGGCCATATTGTGAGACTTTTTGTAACCATGGTAACCACACAGTGCAGGTGCAAACTTATTGTTCATCTAGGTCTTGGTGCATGTGACGCTAGAACAGGTTTATATATAGAAGGTATGTAAATATATTGTTCTTTTGTAAAACATGAGCCATTCTTCTCTTTTTTCTAAACATGGCTGCACTTGTCACTAGACATGACAGTATTTACACACAGTGCTGTCATCAGCCACCTTTTCATTTTTCTTTGCATCTCTGCTACACACTTCACACTGCTACACACTTTGCACTGCTACACACTTTGCACACGATCTCAAGGTAAAACTGAACAATGGTGACAATGTCTCTGAAGATAAACAATGGTGATCAGCAAGAAGTACGTCATCGCTTTGATTCAGTCCAATTCAATTCAGTTTTATTTATATAGTGCCAAATCACAATGCCTCAAGGTGCATTATTATGTAAGATAAAGACCCTACAATAATACAGAGAAAATTCCAACAATCCTCTATGAGCAAGCATTTGGCAACGGTGGAAAGGAAAAACTACCTGCTAACAGGAAGAAACCTCTGGCCTAGTCTCAGGAAAAGGGCACCATCTGCTGCCACTGGTTGGGGGGATGTCAAATTATTGAATGAAAAGAGGAAGATTCATAGGGAAAAATTGTATATCTAATTGATATGTAGAAAAAAAAGATATCAACATGAAAACTAGGAATGAACTTTGATTCTAAAGCTTTGTCCATTATATTTACATTAGCCTGAGATCGCTGTCATGTCTATTAATCAGATCTTTTGTGCCTTTTACCATAATAATGCACAAATGTTTTGCTGCATGCTACGTATGCAATAGAATTCTGCCCTTTCTGAAACATTCAACTTTTCTAAATTATTTTTTCAATCAATACAAGTCTTGCAGAAGTGCAAGTCTTTTGCAAGTTTTTTCAAAGGCACTTCATTAATTTCAGATATTCATTGTAGTGTAAAAATATCCATATTAGGCACAATTGGGGCACACCTCCGAGCTGCTGAAAAAGGCCCAACAGAGACTGTACTTCCTGAGTACATGCATCTGGTACACTAGCTGCACAGGGGCTCAGAGGAAAGCACTCCAAGGGATCATTAACACCGCCCAAAAGATCACTGGCTGCCCTCTCCCCACACTGGAAGTTCTACACAACGCCCACTGTTTTAAAAAGGCCCAAAACATCATAAAAGACACCTCACATCCTGGCCACTCCCTGTTCGAACTGTTGCCCTCAGGCAGACGGTACAGGGCAATCAGAGCAAGGACTAATAGACTCAAACACAGCTGTTATCCAACTGCAATAACACATCTGAATACTACAAAAAAATGTCCATCACGCCACTCTTGTGTTAATCTATGCACGGTCTGAAGCATGTGTGTGGGAATGTATGTGAATGTTTTACTGTTATATCTTATTAGTATTTTAAGTATTCTATCTATTTTATTTATTGAATTTTATTGTTTTATTTATATTTTGATATTGCTAGGGATGATGCAATGATCGGGGACCATTCTTAATTTCGTTGTTCTCATGACAATGACAATAAAGTTTCTGATTCTGATTCAATTGGCAAAATTCCACCAGTAACTACCTACAAATAATTTATCACAGAGCCTAAAAAGTAATAGTCTGCTGTGTATTACTTTACATTTTTAATGTTTAATGATAACTTAACAAAAATAATCATAATAACAAAAACCTTGATTAGTGCACCTAACAGCTAACTGTGATTCAGGTCCTTCTGATCACAAATATTTTCACCCATTTTGATTCATTCTGCTTAAGACACAAAACATCTCCACATGCTTCTTATAAGCTCTCAGCATTTTGTTTTCTACCCCCTGCCTGCTGATGCATCTCACTTTTCAGGTCACTCACAAACTATCTAAAGATGGATGGAGAGAAAAATGGAGGGGGCCTTTAAAAGAAAACCCTGTTTTTCTGAAAGCCGTTTTTATTTCCAGACTTAATTAATGTTGGGCATCAAAATAAAACACAGAAAAAAGAACTCTTACAAGTTAAACGAAAGAAGATTTTAGAAAACTAAAATCTTTTGTGTCCGCACGTGTGCAGCTTTCTCAAGCACTTAAACTATATTTCAGTGCTGCAGTAAAAGTAATACGTGAGGAATACACTATTCTTCCCAGTGATCATATACTCTCAAAGGGCTGCATTGTTTTGCTTGAATAGCCATCGTCTTTGTGTTTCAATTGCTATGTGAACAACCCATTTGGTCAAATACACTATTTTAGTAGAGAAGACAAACATACATATTTAATGATATTGTTTGTCTCTGAATCTGTTGTTCTCTCTTGAGTGCCATTCTGGCTAGTGTAGTGCATGTATAGTGTCAGATCATCCCAATTCAACTGTATTTTTTATGCAACATCCAGTGAAAATTTAAGCTCAACTGCAGCAAAGTGATTAACCTGTTGATTACTGCCTCGCAAAGCTGTAATAAATTGTCAATAATTTATGTGGTGTGGTGAATGCTGCTGCTATAGATTCATGTTGCATTCTTTGTTTAACTGTTGCTACGACAGTACATAAACTCAGGTGTTGCACAGGGAACATCAGGATTTATAATAAACCAGCCACAGGAGCCTCAGCATCCCCAGAGTGTGTTTTTTGCAAAGGCAATCCTGAATACAATAAAAACACAGTCATGTATATTAAAAGAAAATAATATTCTTACATAAAGTATAACAGTTGGCATCAACAGGGTGGATATGATGTTTCAAACAGACAGAAGAAGCTAAGAAAATGTAATAATCCTTCCAGCGTAACACTATAATTTATAAAAACTATAAACTAAAACCTAGTCCTGACATCTAAGATATCCATCACTCTGTTTATATTCAGTCACGGTTCCTTAGTTTATTCTAACCAAATGTTCGCCGATATCTTAGAAAACTAGTTTACCCCCTGTTTCAACCATCCAGTGAGATTTACATCAGCTAAATGTTGTCAGTCTAGTTGTTGCTTTGTCTTTTTGCCACAAGCGATTCCTTCAAGTGTAATCAAGCAATGCTTTTAAAATGTAGTCTCTCCTGATTAAATTACCACTACCATCTGCCACTTATATAATAATGTCACACAAGTTTAAATATGTGATCATTTTTGTGGCATTCATTATCTGAGAACTGTCAGGAACAGGAACACATGGAACATGTTACACTGGCTTTACTGCACTGTACAAATTGTACAATTTTCAGTCACTATTGAGGTTTCTGTATTAGCAATGCTACCTTTACATCCTAAACCAGAGCAAAGGTTAATCCAGAGCTGACAAAAGAACAAGGTGAAACTGAACGCTGCCTGGCTCACATTTTGGTCTCTTATAACAAGGTTGATACCAAATCATATTTCTACTTAAGTCAATAAAACAGCCGCTTTTTTAAAAAAAAAAAAGAAAGAAAGAAAGAAAGAAAGAAAGAAAGAAAGAAAGAAAGAAAGAAAAGGTTAGCTGTCTTTCTACAAGTGTGGTTGGTATTAATTTCCCACTTTTCTGGTTTTCAGGGTAGGCGAATAAATATAAGCAGGTAAATTAATGATAATGGTATAATATTCAAAAGGTCATGCGAGGTGTTGATTTATTTGATTTTTTTCAGTCTATAACAGTCAGATGTTGTTCAGCATGAATAACATCAGCAAGGGGGCAAAGGGTAACCAGTATATCAATCCGGGTCAAGAGATCAGTCTTCCCTGTGATATGTAACCCACAATCGTAGAGCAAGCACTGAACAGAAAGCTCAACACTCTTTGAGGCAGCAAAGGTCAGAGACTTGGATTCCAACTAACTGATGTCATGTGCCAGGAGCTCGTCACTTTGTGCTGAGCAGCTCAGCCCTCACTTTGACTCTAGAACTTTGACTCTACAGTGGGCTAATTGCTATAAATTGGAAGTAACCTGTTAACCTAATGTCTCTCATATTGGTCTGTGGCATATTTATCTTTAATTGGCTGCAATGAAGTTTTATTCCCTGATCTGTGATGCATGTTAGATGACATTTAACCACTTTGACTGACATTTCCTTCATAATCTTTTTCACAAGATTTCACAAGGCCATCCTATCAAGTCAGTTATCAAAACACTTCTGCCTATACAGATAATAACCTCGGCATCTCCTTTGTGCAACATTTGAAATAGCTCTGCTTTATATGAATGACAACCTTTTAGACATGATTTATTCTAATGTATGACAAGTAGTTCATAAAAGTGCAGGGAAGAAAAAAGAGCAGGATCACCTTAAAGTCAGACTTGTTCCTCTTTGGTGCCCCAAATACAAGAGGCATAATGACACTATACTAAATTTATGATTATAAGACTAATCCAGAAGCATTTCTTTTTTTACATGCTATATTGAAAATATTTTCATTTTGTAATTGTATTAAGGGATTTATTTTCAAAGTGAACATTTTTTTCAGCTGGTCATATTCAGCAGACTCTTGACTGTGAGGCTTTGTGGAATGTGCAGTCAGTCTGCTGAATTACTAGGATAAAACTACTCTTTGCACAGTAATTTTCTTCTATACTGTAAATTTTTAAAGGAAAAAAAAAGTTTTAGACTTAAACAACACATGAAGGCCAAAGTCTGTATTACTATTAGAGTGACTGCAGTCCTATTAATGTAGGCAGTAGAGTGACACTAGGTTTGCCTGAAATTTGTCACTGTAAAGTAAGCAGAAATTGGAGTTTTCATTAATGGTAATATGCATATGATAACATGTGTATTACCAAGTGGCTATTTGTAACTGCAGTAAAGTCATGTTCGATTTTGACCATATGTTTGGAGAAAATGTTCATTTTTGGTATTCCTGTATTTTAGAATATTATGGTCAATGTTCTACCTTAAGGATATCAGGGATTTTGAGTATGTTTGTATGAGAATGCTTTTTCTTGCTTTTTGAAAATTTACACCCAATTACCAGCCAACGAGCCTGTCAGCTGTGGGGCAAAAGGTTTAGCTAAGCTATATGAGGTTCTATTGTGTTTTTTGTGCACCTGCTTTATTTAAAATGGCCAAAAGGCACACCAATGATGTGTCTTGACAGCTATTCAGACCCACTTGAAAAATACTTTTATTACAAAGAGAACTGTTGGGTTTCAGGGTGTGAACACAGCTCATTCTAGCTGAGATAGAGTGTCAGTGGTGTAGGCAGACTCTGCGCAGAAGAATGTGTATGCAGCTCACAGCCATGTGCTTCTCTGTCATGGTCAGGGCAAATGACAGCCAGACTGCATTCTCTGTCATATCAGCTCACAGCGAAGGTTGGGGATTGTCTGGGGCCAAGAAACACGCACTTGAAAACACGGCAAGAGAGTGTCATACCATCAAAACATCACAAAACGCTCTGTCTTCAAGTGAAAGTGATATTTTTAAAGAAGAAGGGACAGAATAGAGTCACAGTTTACTGTAAAATAAATATGTAAACATGTATTTACCAAACTTTAGTGTCAACTAAAACTGCTAGAAAATAACATGAGGACAAAAGTCAATTTTGCTAGCCCAATTCCAAAAAAATGTGCAAGCTGCATAAAATGAATGCTACGATTTGCAAATGACAGAAAAGGCTGACAGGTAACAAAATTGAACTTAAATTTAGTCCTGACACTAAAATGGAGATGGACCATCCAGCACTCAGGTCAAAATCTTGCATATCTTATTGTATGGGGGTACTTTGCTTAGTAATCTGGCAGCTGGAAAGCCATTATTGGTGCTAAAATGTCCATACAGGTTTTGGAGCAACATGTTCTCCCACCCAAATAACATCTTTTTCAGGTCTTGCACGTTTCTGCAAGACAATTCTGAACTGCATACTGCTACTATTAAAACAGCAGCACTTCACAGTAGAAGAACTGTCCGGCCGGCAGTATAGACCTTTAATCAGCTAAGACCAGGACGGTTGAGCAGCTAGAATCTTATATCAGACAAAAATGGGACAACATTCTTCTCCCAAAAGTCCAGCAACTGCTCTCCTCAGTTCCCGGAGAAGACTGCTGTTAACAGAACAGGAAATTCAGTGGGAAACATGACCTCACACCAACTTTTTTCATAAATTAAAAATTTCATTTTTTTTAAATGGTTCGTTTTCTGAATTTAAACATTTTATATGTTTTCTATGCTCTATTGTGAATAAAATATGAATTTATGAATTACAGTACAACTGACTGCATTCGGATTTGATTTAAATTTTATTTACTACGTGCACAACAAAAATAATCCAAAACATTGTAAAGGACTCTTGAAAAGTAACTATGTTCATGGGTGAACATATACGCTAACAGCTAAATGCAGACATAGGTTAGTATACAAGACTTAATGGGGGAAGCAGTTTCCCAAAAAGCAGCAGGAAATAAATAAGGAAAAGGCTGTATTTTTTGTATGCGTGTGTATAAGTGTGTCACTATATGAAAACAAAAGGCTATCAGCCTATGAAATACTAATACTGATGAAATACTGACATTGCATTTAAGTACTGTTAATAAGCAGGTAATACTTAAGGTACAAAGCCTGCCTGGTATCTTCCTGCTTCACTGCTGTGGCAATGGTTATGATGGTACGATAATAATAATAATATTAATTATTATAATAATAATATGCTACATGCTATCAGTTGAGTCAAATATTTATTTTTTTCCTTAGGTCTCCTCTGTGTTTTGCTTTAAAAAAATAGAATAATAGCTTTAGCTCTTACTGACTGGCTATGACTCATTTTTATTTATTTTTTAAAAACAATATAGGCCAGTATTATCAATGAGGGTTTTCTATAAAACAAAGAAGTTAACGATAAAATCTTTTTTTTTAACTGCCACTAATGTTGTTGTAAACTATATGGCCAAGCACAAAACGTAAGGACCTAATAAGCAGACTTACTGCTTATAGTCAAGACAGACTATTTTTCCTACTCCATTTTGAAGCTTTAAGTGTTTGTGACAGTGTGTAAATATATAAATTTTTATATAAATTTTATATAGTCAAACCTGTAAAAGTGCAGCTTTTTTACAGTAGCTTTTTCTCTTAACAGCCTCTTTTACATTCCTGCGGCGCTCCATCAGATTGCTCTGAACATCTGCTCTGAGAATAACAGGGAAATATCATGGGTGCACTATGTTGCTAAATAGTAATCAAATCAACATGATAAGTGGCTGATTTGATTACTTGCATGTCAGGGACATCAAAAAACACACTTCAGTATAAAAAATTTAACCTTTAAGGTATACAAATACTCTAATTAGACATTTTAATTACCGAGCATCAATTAGAGAAACCAAGAAGTCTTTGCACCATACACGTCCACCTCGTAGCACTTGGGTTTTTATCTCAATAAGCCATTATGAAATGAGCGAAAAGCCCAACTGTGTTGTAAAGAAAAAGACTCAATTTATTTCAAACAGGCTTTAGTAAAGTAAGTCAAACTGGACACTTTTCTCTTTTGCAGCACTTAAGCAACATGAATAATTACAAGCTTTACTGAGAATGTCTGACAATGTGATCATGAGACTGGCTGTGCTTGTCACAAGCAGCGCATTAAGTCATCAGGAATACAGAGCTGTCCAATTGGGACGCGTACCATATCTTTATCAATAATAATGTCTTTCTCTAAGACGTCATTGTTCTGGTCCTGAAGTGTCTGCAGCGGATGTCTGTTTTGTTTTTTTTTTTTTGTTCTCCTCTTTGCTACATTATACTTATGATACGTTACATGTATAGAATGTGTTTCATTGAAGGGATTAGTCAAGTCTAATTTAACTGGTTGTAAAAATGAAAAGTACAAAAGAAGTATGTTTGTGAGATTACATTATCGTGATGGTGCCTCGTCAGTTTTGGTAGAGAAAATGTATGCATATGAAGCTTATCTAAATTTCCCCTGACAGGCCTGAGGCTGGTCACTTCAGGGATTTTGTTTGAGATGTCAACATCCTTAGCTGTGCAAAATAATGAACATCCAGAAGGAGAATAAAGCATCTTTTAATAGCCCTCTGTCTTGCTGAGGTAAAAGTCAATGTGCAAACCATTTATAATGAGGCAATCATCAGGTGGAGCTTGCGATAATATTGTTTCTCATAATATACCCTGAAATTTATTATGGCTTAAAAACCCTTCCCAAGACAAGAAGAGGAATTCTTACTGAGGTTGTTACAACCCGAGGAAGGAACAACACATTGCATGCATCCACAGTGTGTGAATATTCACATGAATCATGCAAATTGCCAAGGTTTTGAACACAACATTCAGCTGGGCTTGTAAAGATTAGTAAGACCTGCTGACTTGGAAATGCACATTTGAAATGTGATCATGTGAATAACCAAGCAAAGGATTTGTGGAAAAAAATTCTTCCTGACAAGCTTTTAACTGCTGTGCTCAACTATACAAACTGTCCATTAATAGCTTTGCCCATTTAAGTTCATCTGAGATTATCCTTGCTTAAACCACTCTTGGTTTCATAATGTCTTCAGTATCTAAGTGGTGAGAGAGGGCAACACTTTATATTTTCAGATGAAACCAGGAAAAATGCATCCTTATGTGAAACCTGTCTCTGATTAGTAATATTAATGGCACTCTGTCTTCATAGAAACTAAAGTAATTTACAACAAATAATGTAATATCCCAAAGACGAGCCAAAAACAGAAAGCATTATACTTAATGGTTTAATTTAATTACTTACTTTATATACAAAATATTATACATAATGGCTTTGCAGGTTTTAATATGGCTCGACTGCTGATAGATTGCATTTGTGATGCCTGCATGGGAAATGGTGATTAAAATACTACTCTTCTGTGAGAGCTTTTTTGCAGATTTTGAAACCAGGGCAAGGGGATCTTTGCTCTTATTCAGTCACAAGAGCATTACTGATGTTGGGCAATAAAGCCTGGATTACATTCGGCATTCCAGTAAAACCCGGAGGTGTTGGATGGCATGCACGCTGGACAGAGAGCCCTGACTAGGACTCATGAGGGCTCTGTGTACAGAGTGTCTGTCCTCAGTCCACTTTTGCCACAACATTCTAATGAAATCCTGTTATTTATTTATTAGTGTTTACAATCTTATATCGAAAAGTACCAATTTACACTATGTCTTAAGGCTCAGTACTGCATACTGACAGGGCCAGGTTGATGTTGTGAGGCCTTTTTCCCCTCTCTTTTATTCCAGAAAGTATTTATATATTAATCAGTACTCCTGTGCCCCCTTTAACCATACCCACTATTTTCATTGTGCTTGCTCTTGGCATTTTTTTCCTGTATGCCAGTCTTGTCATATTCTTTTGTCTATAATTTTTCATTTCATGCAGTTTCATTTAGGTAATCTCAAAACCACTGTCTTTCTGGCAAACAGTTGTTCCCTTGAAAAAAAAGATAGGTGTTAAACCTAATTAATTACTGCTAAATGAAATACCTTGCTTTTACACATTTCTGACATTTGAATGAGCTGATAAAGTCACTAGAGAGGGCCTTTGGTGAAGCTATTTTGATTTCTGCGCACATTTATTGCCTAAATAGATTCCTGTTGAAGAAAATATCAAGTCACATTGTGTTGTGAATGATATCTGAACTACCATTACAAGATTATAAGACGTATCTGCTAACAAGGAGCTACAAAGAGCTCTTGTTTGCTGCTTTTGTGAGCTTTCAAATGAGGTGCTTGCTTTTCAGAAGCCTTCTATTCTACTGCTGGAATAAAATGAAAGAAAATATTGCTTGTATGTGCAAGAGTCATTAAGCAATTAATTTATTGTGCAACTTTACACACCCCGGAGTCCAATTCAATTTATAAATGCAGATTGATTGGGAAATTAGATTCTTTAAATTAACTGAGCTTTACTTTTATATAAAGGGAGGGTCCATAATCACTGCAGCGTAACATGGAGAGTTCGAGTACTGGTCAACTTGGTGTACACACCAAAGGCTGTTTTTTGTGGATGATAAATCAGTGAAGAGCTCATAGTGGTTAATGATGTATGGTAACACAGAACTCACTGCACAGAAGAAAACTTGACTACTGGCAGAGATAAGACAACAGTTCAACTTCCAATTGAGTGCTCAAAGTGCTCAAAATGTGGCGATGGAAATGCATGTCCAAAGGATTATTATTGTCATTGCTGATTGTTATTAATTGCAATCATCTATATATCCCAAATTCATTCACTAGAAAAATACCGTCTTTGTAATATACAGCTCCTTTACTCCTTGCATTTCAATGCCGCAATGCAGTTTGCTGTGCCAAATCATCTGATCACAGTGCTTAATTGAATACTGATGTGAAGAGTACAAGAGATAGCAGAGCAGGCTTCACAAGTAATTAAAAAATGCAACTCAACCCATATGGATAATTTTCTTTAACTCATTTATCCTCTGTGTTGAAGTGTACCTGCTTTAGCTGGTGGTTATTGATAAGACACTCCCATGTCAGGAGTGCGTCTGCTTTTTGGAGAATTTAATTTCCAGTCAATATACAATATAGAATGTTGGAGTAAAGGAGTAATAATCTGTTATGTAATATTTCCCTTACCTTTGTCTGTATCACAGGGATTTACTTGGTAGCAGAAGCTCAAAGATTTTCCACAGTACAAGGACAACAGGAACTATAGCACACTACACAGTGAACTCCCAGCTTTGCAAATATGCATTTATCAGCTCATTTGAATGTGCATAGGGACGGTGTGGTGCACAGTGTGCTTCTAAGTGCATTATCCAGTCAGCAAATTTTCTTTGGCAGGATGGTGTTCCAAATAAACAGCTAAGCTGTGGCACCGATTTGGCGATATATACAACCCAGATGTGGTTTATATCTTTTCAGCCAAATTCAAACCATCACACCGTCATGCCATGACCACGGGTAACTGTTTTTTTGGTGTAACTGACTCGGGATGCATCTGGACTTTGTACAGAATTCAATTTTATCCTTTAGCCAATGAAAACCGAGGCGGGAAACTGTTAAACTGATGTAAAAAAAAAAAGGTTAATGTTGAGCGGGTAGAATTACTTTATAAATTGCTGCATACCTGCCTGTTTCAGGAGTATGTGATACAGCATGGTTTTCTAAGAACGTATGTTTGTGTTCTTATCTAAAAGTAAATGTCCTGTAGTGCCGTAGCCCTGAGCTGCTTGTTTTTACATGGGCAGTTTGTTTCAACATATTCTGTTATATCAGGAGAAGCCATCTGAAGGAAGATGACTTTAACCTCGTAAGACCTGAACTCTTCCATGGCATGCATTTTTAATGTCTCTTTGATATTTGGGCTGATTGGGACCCGATGAATGTAAAAACAAAGAATTACCAGATTTTTTTTTTTACCTTATTTTTGTTTCTAAGACAAATAAGAGCCACATATGAGGATATTCATTTAAATTTTTGATAGAACAGTAGAAGTATAATGTCCTCGTAAGTGGATATCAGGCCCTTGTAGAGCAAAATTGAGTATTTTGAGCTAAATAACCCAAAATGTGATGTCCACATATGTGGACGCCAGGTCAAAACACTTAAAATCGTTTTCCCATATTTTCATAAAGCATATATTTTTATGTAACTTAGCTTTACTATTTATATAATGGTAAGTGATATATTTCAAGACTAGTGCAAAACATGTGAGGACAACAATATCAAAAAGCCTTCTGAGATTAAGGTTTAATATTTGGTTTTATTCTATCTATAAACATTTGACACATTTCTCTTTAAGCTCTCCCTTTGGCAGCCTGGATTACATGAGCAAATCTGTATATCTCTAAAACATTATCCTGCGTTTGTGATGTGTGTTTATGGCAGATTCCCTTGCTGTGTCAAACTACCTCTGCTGGGGAGATTAAGGGTGTGTACAGGGTTTACTGGAAGTGCTCAAACAAGCTGCTCAAAAGGCTGAGGGCTATACTGAGATTCATTCAAGGATTACATCCTCATATCTCCTCCCATCTTGAGTATTGAAAACCAGAGAGATGTTCAATGACTTGCAACAGCCATTTCACAGCTGAGGTGTTGTCTGCCCATTTCCTCCATGATAAAGACTGTCTTTCTGGTGGTTTGGGGCTGTAACCAGCAGAAATAATGCGGAACTGACAAAATAAACAGGTCTTGCAGAGTGTCTCTGCTCAGTGAGATCTTTGGTTGATGTTCAACTAATATTATAGTTGCAAGTATTTGAGTCCATGAGACTGGGAAGGAACGTGCCCCGCTTTGATCTTCAAAATTATTAAATATACATGACAGAAACCAGAAAGCTCAAAAGCCATGATACGAAGCTATTCCTCCATAAAGAGAGACACTTAGCGGAGCGGTTGTTTAGTAGCTATTTTCGTGTTTTCTTTCTGACAGCACAGCAAAGCCGCTCACGCTGCAGAGTTGGGTCCTGTTTATAGTGGACTCTGTCTAATCCTGTCTCTAATCCCTTCAGTCTTTGCAGGTATGAAACTCCGGCAGGGGAAGCAACCCTGTGAGATTAAGGTGTTACATTAAATCTAACAGTGATTAAATAACCAACCATTATATGACTGTAGCAAATTAATTTCCCCAGTGTCATGTCAGCTGGGTAACACAGTCTATCTGTGGAGCCAACTCTGTGCTGCTGATTTTAGATGAAGTCACACCATGCAGAAACATAATAGATTTGCCTCTGTACATAAGTCACAATGAAAACAAAATTCCTCTAACACAGGCAAGAATTCAGGCCTGCCAAGTTGTGCATTTGCATCTTGAGCATTCCAGCAGGGCCTTAAAACACCTTTTTTGCCAGATATAAGAAAAGGCCCCTGCAAGTAAACACATACATTTAACAGCACGTTCTGTGCTTTCCTCTGCCTGCAGTTGCAAATATAACTGACACAATATCTTATAAGTGATAGCAGCTCACATGGCAGGTGAATTATTTCAGCTTTTCAGCCCTCCCAACAGACTGTCTGAATTGAGCAATCTCTGCCAGCTAAAGCACAATTTGGATTAGCAAAAGCCCCACTGATAGGTCAGCTTAGCCCGTAATGGAGCAGCTTAGGCCTTGTCTGCATGATTATAACATTCTTAGCGGCCTTTTGCCTTGCTTCCAGATGTTACAGCACAAACATATCTGCCTCACTTCAAGTCCAAAATAAAATGTAGATCAGAGGAACAACAAAATGATGAACATTTTAAAAACACCTTTGCATACGTGATACATTTTTCAAGAACCTTAATTGTCAGCAATGCTGTTTGTGATAAATGTTGAAAGGATCTTTTAGCTGTAAAATATGTCAAGCAATGCTTCTTCCTTATTTGGCACAAATAATTTATTCTAAAAGTTCTCATCTTTGACAACATTTTCTTTTTTCATCTGTTTGCTAAATCAAAGCATTATAATGTCAACTTTAACAACATTTTAACTACATTCGACTACAGCAGACATTTCATTTCTGACGCTTCTTTTTGAAATGCTGGCATGTGATGAATGCTTTATAGTTAATTGATATTTAGCAGCACTGTTATTTTGCACTGTCTGTGCATTTAAGCAGCTACACATTCAACTTCAGAAACCCCATTTCTCAGACCTTCAGCAGTAATTTATTTTCAACACTTCAATTTCTCACTGCTCTTTAAATTAGAGCTCTCAGCCTGTGCAAGTTGTTCTCATGAAACACAAATGACAATGTAAATTTCCTCATGTCGTGACAAAACGATCCGTTCGTGTGCATATGCATTTGTTGGAAAGTGCTCAACACACCACCACGTAGTGATTCTCTTCTTAGCATGTTGTTTGCATTATCAGTACATTATATAAACAGGCCAAGATCAGGTTAGAAGTTTTAAAGCTTTATGATGGATGCTGTCAATGATGCAAATGGGTTTAAGAAGATTACCTGAAAAATCAATGTTTTATTTTTCCAAATGACAGTCCCAGTGTTTATGCAAACTGCTGTGTGGTTTAGTCATTTTCAAAGGGCTGTCTGTCTTTAGAAGTCTCTCAGACTCTTCTGATCACAGGTTTCACTCAGGGGGCTTTCATCATTTACCTTTCTCCTTACCCAACCATGCCAACACTTCCACTGTTAATATTAAACGAGACGTCCTCATGGAAATAAAACACGTGCCAGAATGTTTTCATCAGCTCATTTCTCTTGCACGTGAAACTTTTTGTTTATAAGTTCACGGCTCATTTAAAAGAACTTTTGCTGCTAGCTTAATTCACATGCCTCCACCATGAAAATGGACACCTACGACCAGCAGTTTCCACCACATTACTGCAGGGCACCCCGCTGCTTTGACTTCACGCTGTAATTGCTTTAGCTCCGAAATGTCATGAACGTGATCTGTGGCCACATCTTATAGTTTGCGAAACAAAAATGTCACTTTTATTCACTATTATTGTTTTAAAAAATATATTCTGTTTCGTCTCGAATACTCGCATACTACTTACTACTGGATTAAGTTAGCTGTCTTTTTTAACAATATACGTAGTCACTTCTATTGCAATATTGAAGTCAGGAATTAATAAGGATCCGAAGAATGAGGAACATAATGGGGGCAAAGGGAGCCTATCCCAGCTGCCTTAAGGTGACAGGCAGGGTACACCCTAGAAAGGCTGTCAGTCTATTGCATTGCTAAAACAGAGACAGTCAGTTATTCTTGTTCACATTAACACCTTCAGCCAATTTAGAATCACCAATTAACCCAACAAAGAGGAAGCCAAAGAAACAAATGGAGGAACAAGGAGAACTTGCAAATCTCAGTATAATGTATTAAACATATTTTGGAAAACACATTTTTTATTTAATAATTTATTTTTAGACTCCCTTGGGTGTTCCAGGCCTTGGCTGATCAGTGTTGTTGTTCTTGTTGTTTGGAGGGGAGTTTTTATTTTCCCTCTCTCGCTTTCTAGCATCCTAAATGCTTGAAAGATTCATGTTGCTGTTGATACGTTTAATTTCAAGCTTATTTGTATGGGCTAAAAAACAAACAAGACACTAATAAAAGTGCTCATCGATTAGTTGATGATGGGCTAAAGTGCTGTTAGCAAAAGCCTGCATTTAGACACATAACTGTTTTCCTCCCTTTGTCAGGTACACCGCATACCCCCATATAATACAGGAACCTTTCTCATCTGTTTTCCATCCTCTCTTGCCACAGCCAAAGGTAATATTTTACAATGAGTATTACGATGGGCCAACCTGCCCAGATGACCAAAAGCAGCTTAAAAGAATTTGTGCCGCTCTGTTTGATTGGTATTAAAGGTGCTTTTGCACCACACTACACACTGTTGCACCGTGTATAAGCAGAGACAGGTAGTGGGTAAATCTCTCAAACACAGGTAATAGATACAGTTTATTTCATGCCTCCCTTATTTTCTTTTCTTGCTTTCTGTTTTGCCTGTTGGGAGCAAAAATCTTAGAGGCTTTTTTTTTTCCAAATGCGAGACAAAAGTGAAATATACTCTCAAGCACTCGTAGCTGCCACATGCACACTGAAATATAGAAGTATATACAGAATATGAAATGCCTAGAACATGGGGACAAAGGTGCAGTGCAAGATGTGAAAGACACAGACCATAATAAAAATACATGAGTCACACCATATTTAAAATGAAATACAATGTTTACAAAGCACTATCAGCAATGGCACATCGCCCAAAGTCATCTAAAATCACGCACACCAGCAGGCTGCCACACTCTCCTGACAGAATAGACTCACACCCTTTCTCAAGAGAGATAATCACTTTAGTTGCTGGCCAGTCGCAGCTATGAACTGCTGACCCAACATTTCAAATACTGCACGTTTTACTTTGTAAATTTGATCAAAGTCTTTCAAGTTGCACCAAAGCTTAAAGAGTAGGATCAGGATCCATGTTGCAGAGCAACTACCATGTGTTTTTGCTGCCGATCATATGATCATAATGTGGTGGATCATAAATTTGATTAGTTTTGAAGTTGTACATCTCTGTTCCTTACATTTCATGTCATGCCCTTATTAATGTTTTATTTGTTGCTTTGACTGTTTTCGAATAGAATATGCAGTGGGAACATAGAGGGAGATAAGTAGTGAAAGTTTTGCCAGGGTTGATTGTGCGTCGATCCATTGTTAATGCCTCAGGGCTCCAGTAGGTGGGTTCGCGCACCTCCTCCTTCACTCAATCCGGTTGTTCAGTGATGACGCGACGAATCCTACTTCCGGGCCTAAAGTAGTCTGCATTTAATATGGCTTTTGTGTTGTTAACATGTTTAATGTTATGTATTTTCTTCTATTTGATCTCAAAAAGCTCCTAAAACAGTCAGTGATCACTGTTGACCTCCCTCTGCTTTTATTACTGCTAATCATTTATTTAAGCTCAGTTTTTAAAACCTTAGGATCTAACTACAGCCCAGCCCATGCAGCAGTATATGAATGACTAACCTCGTATTGTGGATGGATTATCTCAGTTGTTCTCCTGGCTGAAGTTTGGTCCTTTTACAGCATCCTGCCATGCGATTACATTTGTTCCTGACCACCGAGAACACTCACGTTAACTTTTATCGAGTGGAAAAAAAGTTAGCTTGTTTATATTATGCTAACATAGCTGTGTCGCTAGCGGTCACGTAGCACATCATTATATACCAGCTAGCCCAACTTCAGTAACCCTACAAACGTCACTGCTGTTTAGTTTTCTGTCTTCATTTATGCTGGAAGTGATAACAGAGCTGTACGTTTTAATTTGTTTCCAAAACCCCGCAGTCAGGACATGCTATATTGTATTTAGATAGAAGCTAGCGAGCTAACGCCCTGCTAACTTCTAACTCTGTTAAATGTCATAAATTCCGTTTTCATGGATGCCTGGATGTTAAACTCAATTGTTACACCTGGTAGAGCAGAACGCTGATCATTTTATTAAAGATGAAAGACTTTAGACAGTTTTTCAACTCTCAGTAATGCCATAGTGATCGTTTGATATGTGGACCTGCAGCGGAGTTTAGGTCCAGACACGGCTAGTGACGTCAGACTGAACAACCGGATACAGACGAGTGAGAATGAGAGCTGCGTGTCTGTGCCGTTCTTTCACCTCTCCTCACTATTTCCCCTGTTTAAGGTAACTGCCATGCACAGATCTGTATAAACGTGGCAGCATGTGTTACTGTTGATTATTAGGTCATTATCATTGTTCATTTTAGCGAAAGATGTGAATTGCGGACTATTTTGCTGAGAAGTTCCAGTTAACCTCTGTTGCTGTGTATGCGAGTTTTCACTATTACTCCGCCATATTGTGTGAAGATTTTTCTGTTACTATCTGTATAAGTTAACTACTGAAAGACATGCAGCACTTAAAGTATTATTTCATTGCTGTGGAAAGTTAGTGACTGTGTCAGCTAACATGTGCAAGTTAAAAAGATGTTTTTGTCTAATGCTACAGTTCATGTTATCTAAAGCATTCTCATCAGCTAATGCAGCGAACAATAGTGACTTAGTTTGGACACAGTTGTCCTGAGACTGAGTGCATATCCATAAGAATATTGTTTTGGTTGTATTGCATGTGAAACTCATTACAGATGAGTGAGAGCTGCGAGTCTGTGCCGTTCTTTCACCTCTCCTCACTATTTCCCCTGTTTAAGGGCACAACAATGACAGGAGGTCAAACACGAGACAGAGGAATGAAGACAGAGAAAATACAGAGAAATTGCAATTAAGTGATATTTTTAATCAGTTAATGGTTTTTTTTCTATAAATCTTAAAACTGCTACAATGATTTAATTTATGTTGAAAGAAATTAAATAGAAAAGAGGGACCTGGTAGATAAAACAGTGTTAATGAGTGTTAAGACTTCCCATATGGAAAAGATATATATAAATCTTATAAAGTTTGTATCTGTCTTGTGTGAAACTTGTATGAAAAGCATATAAGTGTGAAAACAGATATAAGATCCCTTGAAAAATTATATAATGAAACTTGTAAGTTTTGGATACTTACTAAAACAATGTATGAAAGTAATGCGAAAGTGGCCACTTTCATGAGTAATCACATATAAGTTTTTACTATTTCTTTTCCGTATGGGTTGACCTCGTCCTCACTGGCTCAGGCACAAAGACAGTTAAATGCTAGAGGCATTTCTCATCTCTTTTGAGGTTAGAAATTTTGCACCACAGTTGACTGAGGAATTCACTTAAAAACTCAAGGATAGAAACTATATGAAGAGATTCGTGGGTCATAGTGTATTCCATATTAGCTACAGTTTAAAACTGGACAGTTAAACCTGCACTTTAAATGTATTTTTATTGTTTGTATTTGTCCTCACCACGAATCTTTCTTTTGTTCTTAGACAATAATCCTTCTGAAAACTGAGTTTCGTTTCTATCTGAAATATCACAAGTATTGTTTCTAACCCTTTCAAGTGCACCAATAATTGCAATGTAAAATGCAGAGATACTGGGTTGCCAGTGTGGAAATGTGGCAGGACACACCCAATTTAAAATGTTGGTTAAATGCAAATTACAGAGAAAATTATCTGGCAAATATAGGCTTAATTACTATTAGTTGGGTCTGCACAACTTCAAGCTTTAAAAAAAAAGCAATCTTAAAGATTTGACAGTAAAAACACGAACTTTAATACCTTAGGTCTACTCCTTTTTGTCCCTTTACTCGCTGTGATATGTGAAACTGATCCACAGTCTAAAAATATGTAAAATAACACATTGCCTTTTCTGTTTCTAATTCATAACTGATAAATGGATGGATACTTTTATAGCAATTTTCTGCACAATTTTAGAATTCAAAGCACTTTCTTACTACTAGCCTAATTTACCATTTATACAAGTGCTTTTTTATGCCTCAGCACTTTTACCCTAACATCCACACACACTGATGGATTGACAACACTTTAATCTTCAGTATCTTGCCCAAAGATACTTTGACATCAGGGTTGTAGTCGAACAGGAGGATCAGCTAGCGGATCCGTTGTACCTTCTTAGTCCAACACAATACAATTTTTTGTTTTGCTAGTTAATGTTTTTAATGTGAAGCTGTAGCAGTTGGTAATATTTGGTGTGCAAATTAATAACTTAATACAATAAATTAATAAAGCATTTGTCTCTTGGCAAAGTCACTAGATTTGTAATATTCCAAATATAAATATGCTGCACCATTTTTCATCAGTCAGCAACAGACTTAATTACGATTGTGATACCACATTAAGTGATTTATGGGGGCTTCCAGACATTTATTTGAATGAAAATGTTCAGGATTGCCAAGATTGAAAGTGGCTTCATGCAGCATTTATATGCCATTATGTGTGGTGTTCCTGCAGTTCTGTTGGAGCCGCTGAAGTCCTTGATTAATGTTAAACAGGAAAGGCAAGAAAGGAAACGCAGTACACACTTTTGCTTTTGCTGGATTTCTTATTGATGCATTTCAATATCTGCTGTGTAGTAACTAAGAAATGAATGCAAATGTGCTCTGAAGAGTGCTATTTAGGTTTGGGTTGAAGCATCAAGACAAATACATGTAGAAAGAATTGATGGTGAACCAGTGAACCAAATACTCGCTTTGAATGCAATAACCCCTACCTAATTCAGCAGTGACTTAGTTTTTACTATATACATGTTTCATTTTATTTACTATATTGCTCATTATTCATTTTTTATAGCTATGACAACTGTGGCCAGCTTAACACATACGCTTGAGGGAGAAAATAGACAAGTACTCAACTCACTTGCGTCCTTTGTTGTAATGTGTGAATAAGGTGCATTATATAGAATCAACAGAGCCCAACACTGACATTTCTGTAAGGCTTCATTGCAAAGATTACCGATTTTTACAACATGAGAAAAGACAAAAGTAAAAAAGTCTGCTTGCTTTCAAATTTTCATAATATTCATCCTGACATTTTGTGAGTTAACTCAAACTTCTAAAAGGAGAAAATCGTCAAAATTCTGTCTGTGTTAGGGTAATGTCTTGCACACAGAAAGTAAGAGTTTGTGCAGTCTTCTTTTTCGTAGTGTCATGCTGACCTACAGCCTAATAATAAGTTGGGGGGGAAAAAATTAGAAAAAAGTAGGAAAAAATACTGCCTCTGATAGGTAATTTCTGGAAAATGTCCAGGTGTTTAACTGATCGAGCTGCCAAAAATCTATCATTTGGATATCAAATCTTTTCTTTTAAGTTTTCACCAGAGTACTTATGAGTAATGCAGACCAACAGTGTCTGTAATGTATACCTGACAAAGACCTACATATTATACTCAAAATTACATAAAATACAATTTGTGCTTTCCGGTTATATTAAGTTATATCAGCCACACATGCAAATATGGTGACATTATCCATTTTACATTATTTCTTTCATCAGTCATATGGCGTTGATCTGACGACATGCAGCAGCTCATATGTTCATGTCTTCTTGTTTAACCACAATAATTGATGCCTTTCAGTCTTGTCATTCTGACAGACACTTTATCAAAAGTTACACTTCAGCTACCTCATAAATCCACTTAGAAAAAGCATGGAAAGAGCTCATGGATGTGTTATGTAATCAAAATAATGAGCATTTTAATAAAAAGGTTGCTTTACATAATGCAGCCAAACAAGTGCAAAGTTTTGTCTGTGGTCAACTTAAACTGATTGGATCCTGAAGTGTTGCCCATTTTTTTCTCTGGCAAGGAAATCTATCATGTTCAAACTGTCATATTAATTGGTTCTGCTTAACTGAGCTGGATCTGCAATATAGCCAGGATGTAAATTTTAGCCTTTGACTTTGACGTATTCAGGTGTGACTTTCAATTAGAGCTGCTGTTTTGTGCATTTCGTTGAGCTATTAGACATTTGGTAAGGTTTCAACGGTGTAAGCGAATTAAGTTGGGCTAGGCAGGCGCTAATGAAAAGCCCTCTGTTCCACACAGAAGAAAATGCAGAGCTTTACATTTTTAACATAAATACCATAAAGTATTAAATGCAAAAAAAAAACCCCAACAACTTTGAGGTCACACTCTGTCCACTGGCTCATTAACATTGATATTATCATATCACATTGACCTGCATGCGGTTGTTATGTTGTGTTCTCGCTTGTGCTCCAACTTTGTAAATAAATGAATGTGAAAGTGGCGCAGCAGTGCTGGGACAAGCACATAACATAGACTTGTTTCTGTAGTGGCAACATCAATAATGGAATATTGAGGGCAATTGTGATCAAATTGAATGAGTGTTGTCTGAAGTGCTCTCATCAGTTCATTCAAAGACAGATAAACAAACAAGTAAAGAACAATAAAAGGAGACAATCGTCTTTCAGAGGAGTGGCAAACTGCTGTTTTTTTATAAGACCACAGATGAGCCATTATGTAAGGATATTATTTTGGGTTATGTACTGTGTGTTTATTTCGAGATTTATGATTAGAAATCAGTTCCTTTTTATAGCCAGCAATGTTAAGACAAGACAGTGAAGTTGAAAAAAAAAAAAGGCAATATCCTTGAAGTTTGATTTGAGATAAGATTGCTTCCGTTCTCTCTCCCAGACATTAATACAGTTAAAAATAGACTTATTTTCTGGCTCATATACACTGTTATGTACTAATGTTGCAGGTCGGTACAGCATTCCAAACATCCTCATAGTCTGCTTCATTGCCACACTTTATTTCATGATGTTTTATGTCCAAAGGGCATCTGAGCACAGCTTCAGATCTCAGCACTGCAGTCTGGTGATGTGGGCAGAGAAGTACCTGGCTTGCCCACTGTTGGAATGGGATGGTCTTTAGGGGATCTCAGGAAGGGGGTGGGGAATAGGGGTTTGATCAGGACCAGCTGTCACTTCTGTCCTCAACTATTTCTCAAAGTCTACAGTCCCGCAGAAGTACAAGTATAATAGGCTTATTTAGAGTGGGGAGGCTATAGCAGTTTTGCTCTCCTTGTCATGTTACAGACATGATTTGCTTGTCTTTTAATCTCTACTGAGGAAAGATTGACAATATTAACATTCAACAATTTAGCATAACTCTGACCGCTAGGCTCAAAATGTTGCATTTAATTAATGAATGTGGTGCATCTGTAAAGACAGCATGATAAATGTGGACAGATATACAGTCTATATTCCGTGATCATGGCATTGCAGGTGAAAGAAAGCAATGCACTTGAGAAGAAAGCCAACAGTTTGTATGACAAACAGCATTAAATCTGAAATGTGTTTAAGCTATTTAGAACTTGGTTCATAGTTCAATAGGAGTCCATGTTAAGGTGTACTTATTTACCATTATTATGCACATTAGTAGCTTAATGACTCTTTAGAAATAATTATAAGTCACTTATTAATGACTTATTCATCACAAAATATTCTCCAGCTACTAGACCATTAACTTAGAGTTATCCCTCAATTACCTCCTAATTACTACTTAGTAAGTATGAGAAAGCTGTTATATTTGAAATATGATTTTAATCTGCTTTGCTTATTTTGGCTCTTAAAAGGTGGTAATACCACACCAATAGTAATTTTCACATAATAGCAGTTAATAAATTTAGTGTACTATTAAATGATAAAGTGACTTTAAAACAGTGTTCCTCATTCTATCACCCAATGTACTGTTATGATTAAAGACAGGAACAAAAAATCTCACTGCAGTTTGGCATGGTTTCATCCTATTGTCTAAACAGCTTTGAAACAACCTAGCAACACTCTTCAGTCAGTATGGGCCTGGTTTCATCGCTGCTTCTTTGTGCATCAGCCAAACTGGGAACTCTCAGTGAAAAGAAAAATAAATAGATAAAAATAATATTCAACAATGCTCATGGTAGTCTTAAAGGTTTTTCAAATAGCTGGTAATAGCTAGTATTTTAGTTGATTAACAGACAAAAAACAGTTTAAGGGAGTAAAAGGGGATATTGTAGAATAAACAATAATAAACGATGTTGTAGTATAGATTTATTTTTTTTATAAAAATGCATTTATCGTTGCTGATTACCAAGCACCTGACTGCATTTTGAAATACAGTTTGGTTTGGTTTCATCTTTCTCATGAAACTACTTCTAGATCTGTGTTTTTAATAACAACAGCCAGTAAATGTAAACAAGAAAAAAAAAGAAAAAATGAAATAAACTGGAAGTCAGTGAAAGAAAATAAGTGTTTAACGCAAAACGAGTCAGGAAAATTCTAAAAGTAAAAATTAACCATTTCCATATTGCCCAATGTAATAGTAAAAGCTCTGCATCTGAGACTCTACTGCACAAAAAAGTAGCATGCAGAGCTAATATTAAATACATTCAACCATATCTTCTCTTTTACTGGATTTCAATAAAAGGCTTTTATGCCTATTATGCATATAGATATCTTTCTGGTGTGAAAAGCCCCTTGGATTTGAAGATAGTGAAAGAAAGACATAATGTTTAAGTGATTCAGAAGGAATCATTAAAAGCAATAAATGGATTAAGTTTGTGTCTGTGTATGCACACGTGTCTTTAATTATTATAATGTAAAACTTAAAACATGAACAAAAAAGAATTCATTAAATATATGTATATAGGTGTGACACATGTGAAAAGCCTAATGTCACTTTTTCAATGCTCTAAATGACAAATCACATAATATTCTCACTGTAATTGTAAGTGGCTCTATGTACATTGCATAACTAAATCCAGTTAATAGCTTAAAGGCAAGGCTGCTGAAAGGATACTTTCACTACACAACCATGTGGTTAGGTCAGATTCAGGTTGAGAAAAACAAAAAACAAGCCAAACTCTCTCCCATTACTTGAACATGATCTGATGGCTCAGAATGGCAGCCTTCTCTCTATTTATTTTCTTCCCAAAAGTTGCACCTTAACCGTGACAAAACAATGCCTCCCACTCCACAGCAGACCCACCAGGACCCCTTTGCTCTGGCCTGTGGGCTTGTTTTTTTTGTGTGCCAAACATGTACGCATCCACTTGTTGAGAGCCAAGCAAAGAATGACTCATTTGACCAACCTTTGTTTTCTCTCCACTTTGCAGTAAACCCATGTCTTTGTTCTTTGTGCCGCTGTAATCACAAACATGTCACTCATGGTAAAATAATTGGATTATTCATTGCAAAATGACCACAGTATATCTCTCACTGCAAATGTCTTGACTGTTTTTGATGAAAAACGCTTTTACACCCTCGACTGATATTTGTAATTCCAATTGTAAGTGTAATACATTTGCCTGTTCTTGCACTGGTTTGTTTTTTTGTTGGGGTGGGGGGGGGGGGCTGCCTGTACTAAGCACTGGTTAACTTATAAAGGTTTATCAAAGCCATTTTTAGTAAATCCGAGTACAACTTCTGCTTTCTCTATTATAGGACTAACAAGTATGTTCCTTCATAAATGGCAAGATGACAAGATTCTGACACCTCCCCGACAAAACGATTATTCTCTCTTACTGAGTCAATATTGGCAGACAGCAAAGAATTCCTGTAATTTACACCTCAATATCATTATGTTAGTTTTTAGGCGTTATTGAAAAAAAGAAAAATCACACAAATCTGCCCACAACATTGGCCCCCTCTCCAAAGTACACTCTCCAAGGAGTCAGCTTATTATGAGTGGACTCCTTTAGAATAATTGATTGTATTTGACATGACGTGGAGGAAGCACGGCAGATTGATACTCTGCTGCTGAAATGTGATCAATCCAAATGAGAGACTGTGGGAGCGTTGATTCCTCTGCCAGAGTTTATTAGAAACAGCAAAGCTTCTCTGGAGAAACTGCATTTCTCCATAAACAGCTTGGACCTATTAGTATCTGGGAATGTAAATGAGCATCATGCCTCACCTCATCATACCTCAAAATATTCCCCGCACAACAGTTTGACAAAACAGAATGAAACATCGAGTTAAATGCTCACGTATGTTGTAGTGGGTGTTTAGGAACTAAGACTTGTGATTATCTACTAAGATTTTGTCTTAACAAACACACACACACACAACAAATTTGATTTGATGTACTTCACATTCTTACTAATGAATCAACTTTCTCAAATGGCATCCTCCGGATCTGAAAATTATGAGGAGTGGGTGTAAAATGGAATTCCCTTCCTACGAGTACGTAACCTTGGTGCAACTGGAAAGTGAACTTGTTTTAAAGGTTGATTTTGTCTTTTCATAATTTATTTCACTGTGGATGACTTCTTTCTTCCACTCAAAGTATCTGATTGCAAAATGTATTGTTAATATTTGATGGAAATATTTTTTATGCCATAAATTGTCAAAGGATCATATCTTGACAATGATTTTTTGAGTAATTTTATATTATTTCCTTAGATACTTGTAATGCAACACAGTTAGAATTCATCAAATGGTATGAGAGACCTTTCCTCTATCTTCAAACTTCTGTTTGCTATGTAAATAAAGTGTTAGGCACGTGTTGAAATGCAAGAAATAAATGTTATGTGGTATGTTCTCGGTGTGAGGCAGTAAACAACAGATGGTGAGCAGCGCCACTTTAGCGCTATGGATTTTATTTAGCTACCCACCTGAATGACCTGCATTGAGCTGAGCAGCTGATGTGGAGAGAAAAAAAAGTAAGAATTAACTGTTTGCTCGTGTTTACTTCAGTTCCACTAGACTGCAAGGCCAGAGGAGTCATTTTCAATGCACAGTAAAATTAGCTTGCTTATCAGTGTTTTGATTTCCTTCCCGCCTCAACATCCAACTGACATTTTAGACGTACATGGTCCATGACTGATTCTCAATCAAAAGCACAATAACAAGCTACTGGGCTTATGTGCTTTCGCTCGCTTTTTTAATTAAATGTATGATGACAAGCAATGAGCGTGATTACAATAATAGCCTGCTATGTTTGTGTTTTCAAAAAAAGTAACCTTGAACACTGTATAACTGTCCTTTCAATTGGATATGCTCCAAAGATTGCCAGGGAGACGCTGCAGCTAATGTCCATACAGTAGGACGTCGGTTGTTTCAAGGTGATTCGCTGTGGTGTGTATCTGAACTTTTTTTTTCTGCATGGCGATGTTGCTCTATTAGACCACCTACTGGACTTTGGAGTTTAATGGCAGACAGACCTGAAGTCCTTGAAAGGTTAAAACAATCTTTAGCCATTTATTACTGGAAGGGGGAAGTGTGGAAAGTGATTGAATATAATGAAAACTAATACTCTTTCTGGTCACTATGCTATCTGTAGATATGTTTAATATCCCATTACAGGCCCAGAAGTAACCACAGTTCTATACTGTCAAGAGACAAACATAATCCAGAGGGAAATTACCCATCAGGAAGGCAATACTGTTACTGAGATGCAATTACCAGGCCACTTGTGAGACTTTCAGCCGAGTATCCGTGGGTACATGTGTGTGGTCGATATGTGCATAACAGCTCTTATGTCTAGCAGAGTAAATTGGATTCTTTGCTGGAGAACAGTTAATTTAGAATATGTCCAAGATGCAAATGATTGATGTGACTATATCGTTACAACTGTAGGTTTGTGGTGCAGGGCAGCCAAATGGGAAAAGAATATTGCAGGGAGAAGGAAATAGCTTTTATCCCAGAATTATGGGGAAATTTCTCCACTAAATCAGTGAGTCTCCAGAAGAAATAATTTCGATTTTGGTCGGTTGTTCGGACATTCATTTCCAAGCAAACATTGGTGAATTTGGAAGGAAGCAGCTTTCTACGTGCTTGGATTCTGCTTCTTTTTTACAGTGTATTACACATCTCCTGTGCTTGTATTCGTTAGTAGTTAAATAATCTGCATGTCTCACAGAGGATTTAATGTACCAATTTAGCACTGAATCACATAGCTTACAAACAAAGAAAACAGTACGGATTGGAATGAACATCAGTGTAAACATTTGATAAGGGTTTGCTTGAGGCGATTGCTATGCTTTATTACTGATACAAAAATAAAAGCTGCAAAAACAAGAGTTGCCTCTGTGCATTTGATATACTTGCCTCTGCAGTGGCCTATCCTACAACTCAGAGATGAAACTCATAATATTGGTGGCAATGGCACATGGCTTCCTGCGACTCCCTGGATTAATTCATCAAGTCTGGGACATTTCAACTGTACTGCAAATTATCTCCTTGAATCTGATAATTAATCACTGCTGCTTTAAATGATTGGCCCCTAACCTTAAATGCAGCAGAAAGAGCAAAAGAAAAGAGCTGCCTGCACCCATTCCAATCTTCTCCTGCCGGGGAAGTGCATGTGCATTAGAAATAAAACTGCCTGCACAGAGTGTGAGCCTAGCATGCATAATAAATGTATGACAAAACAATACCCCAGGCACCCCAGTATTAATGATATGCAGTGAACTCATTATTAAAGTTCCAAAACAGCTCCTGGAGTAACACAGATGGAGTCAATTAAGCAATGAGCATACTTGCTTTCCTGCTGTTTCATCTTCCTTCTTTTATCTCTTGCATATTACTCTATGGATGTAATTAGCTGTATGTTTCTCCTCACAACATAATGTCCAGTGATAATAACGGTTATTTTCTCTTGTAATTTCGAATAATGCACTGCTTAGTAAATGTACCAGATTTGCTTGCACCTTGTCCTTGGGTATGTTATTTGCACTGGAAGAGGTGTTGAGGGTAATACCATGCTAAGCTGTTTTTTTTTCCCCCTCTGCTGTTTCTGTTCCCAGAGACCTGATGCCTTCAACGCTGGAGGGGCAGATCACCATGGAAAAGACACCAAGCTACTTTGTGACTAACCATGCCCCCAAGCGCATCCACTCCATGGCAAGAGACATCAAGCTTATTATTGTCGTGCGTAATCCTGTCACTAGAGCCATTTCAGACTATACACAGACTTTGTCCAAGAAACCCGATATCCCCACCTTTGAGGTTCTGGCTTTTAAGAACCGGACGCTGGGTCTTATAGATGCCTCGTGGAGTGCGTTGCGTATAGGAATATATGCTCTTCACCTGGAGAGCTGGATGCAGTATTTCCCACTCTCCCAAATGCACTTTGTCAGTGGAGAGAGGCTCATTGTGGATCCTGCTGGTGAGATGGCCAAAGTGCAGGACTTCTTGGGACTGAAGCGGATTGTCACAGACAAACACTTTTACTTTAATAAAACGAAAGGATTTCCATGTCTAAAGAAGCCAGAGGACAGCAGCACTCCCAGATGCCTTGGCAAGTCTAAAGGGAGAACTCATCCTAAAATTGACCCAGATGTGATTCGGCGGCTGCACAAGTTCTACAAGCCCTTTAACATGATGTTCTACCAAATGACTGGTCAGAACTTTGAATGGGAGCTGGAGGAGGACAGTGAAACTCGTAGCTCTCAGGACTAGCATGGCACGGCTCAGCCACACCACCAGCCTTCTCACTAAAACTAATCTTGTCCGGCTTCATCTTCAGAGAGTGCTTGAGCACGCCAATCAATCATGGCTGTCTTTGCAGTGTCTGTACCCATTAGCAAGAGTTTACTGACATGCTTTTTCTTGATGATGGCAGATCATTATTGTATATACTAAACATAAAATATATTTATATTTGTGTAAATGAGATGATTTATTCCTTTTGGGTTTAAAGCATAGAACTGATATAAAAAAAATCATGTTGACTATGGCAATGCATGCGATGAGTTAAGTGTCCTTACCTCATGAGCCCTAAGGGTAAACTCTGCCTGTTTCTTCTCCCTTTACTTTCCTGCAGTTTGTTGCCCTCACGCCCACTCACCAGCATTCAGTACAAAAAGATATTCTATTTCAATGGCTAATGCCATGAAGCGTTCTGTATTATTTCTTTTAAAAGAGTTCTGCTGCTTTATAAGAGAGAGAGAAAAGAGGACATGATAGACATAGAACTATAATCCTTTGACATGTGCTCATCTTTTCAGTTGTCTATATCTGAGTGGAGACAATCCTTTTAAGTTTACCAAAGTGTTAATTTACTCTGTGTCACTGTTATGGTTGATCTGCACTCATTAATTGCATACATATGAGAGAAGATGTACTGTGGCCATCATTCAATAATTGGATTGTTTCACTGCACAGTTGAACATTAGCATACTGACGACCATGCGCACCAGTGTGGTGCACTATGAGTAGTTTTGGTATAGCATTACAAATGAATCTGTTTTCTCTTTGTGCATCAAACGAGTCTGCATCTAGGCAGAAGAAAAAATTGGTGCTGCCAAAGCATTCCCAAAAATAACAGTTGACTTTTGTGGTCCTGCTTGCCTTGTGACCCTCCTCTTGTCACAGTAATACATGTCAATGAGGGTGAAGAAAAACAGAGGACCGAGCAGAAGTTTGTTACCAAACATCTGCTGCTATGCAGTCTTCTGTCGTTAGAGATTAATGGCGTGTTAAATAAACTGCTGCTGCTGTTGGAACAATGTCAATGTCAAAGAGAATTTGCTGTCAAGGAAAAGCTACATACATGCCCAGGTAAATTACCAAGCCATTACTGTATGTGCTTAACTTGAATGGAATAACTCATGCCAGTCAAATGTGCTGTAACTAGACGTTTTACTAGCAAACACTTAATCACATGATCAGCAACGCTAACTGATTGAATGCTTGTACCAGATATTACAGGCTTTTGCTGTGAAATGTTAATTTACTCATACAATGAAATAACAACATGACCCATCATCTTTCCTTTATTATTTTCTGATTTTGCATAATCTGCTGTGCGTCTGTCTGTTGTCTCTGGACTTTTCATCAATTGAGACAATCAATACAGCCAATGAGTCAATAAATACAGTCTGCTACACATCACTGGTTGCTACAGCTATGATGCATTGCTCTGTTAATCTTCCCTGTTCTCTTGCCATGGATGATTGGATTGGTTCGCTCTCTGTAGACCTCTCTGTCACCCAGGGGAAGCCAGCACCAGCAGCTACTTACACAGAGCAATTGATTCAATCAAAGTAAGCACTATACTGCCCTTTGTAGCACCAAGCCTGAACACTTACCTCTGAGTCTCACTATCCCAGAGTCACAACTTCCACTTTGAGGCTTTTCTGTGCAGCCATCCCTTGGTGTTTTCTTGACAATGTCTCTGCACTTTTACCCCCCCCTTTCTATCTATTTCTCTCTCCTCACACATGTCATCCTCCAAAGCTGTGAAGTGTGTTGGCTGTTTCACAAAGGTGAGGCACTGAATAAAGATAAGTGAACTGCAAGCAAGACATGCTAATCACACAGTTAATAAAAGCCCTTATCATCATTTATTTATTCACATTTTTCATTTATTTATTCACATTTTTGCTAAGCTTAAGAACAAGCATTATCCAACTTCCAAGCCAGACAGTCCCTCCTACTCAGTGTACAGATACTCAAAGAAATCCGCAGAAAGCACCCTACAGGGTTATTAGGACAGATGACGACTCCATTTTACATCTTTGAATATGCAGCCGTGTTGTCATTTGCATTTCCAGGATCGCACACTTAAGAGAATTCCTTTCCAAAGTGAAAACTTGGATCCAATTGCTCATTAACAGAAACACGTGCACCTTTTTTTTGTATCTCTTGCTTGTTTTAGGTACAGGAGGAGCACTGTGATACATCCGACAAGGCTTACCATGCATGAAAGACATGCTAAGCTGTCCTTCATGTGTTCCTCCCACTGGGGGTCATGCTGTGTTAATGTGGTTCCACACTGTTTCCAGCTTCAAGTAAAGAAGATTGTGATGATAAATGAGTGTCACCTACTCATCAAACTGTCACTGCTTAAGTGCCATCATTTCGGAAATGGGGTACAAATTCATATTTGTCAGACATTACTGAAAATTTGGCAGGAAGTTGAAACAGTGCTTTGAATAAAAAAAAAGAAAGAAAGAAAAAAGCACTTGGACGTACCAACAAATGTTTTTGCAGTAGCCTTTTGTGTGTTTGCTTTTTGGCTGAAGGGCTTTAATCTGTGCATGGTAAAGTGCGAAAGTATGCATTCACTTTTCTATTTTATGAGCTCCAATTATATACAGCATAATGGAGGGTGCAGAAGAAAAAAAAAATACAGTGTTAATAGTTTGCTTGCGGAAACATGGATGTTTGAAGAGAAGTCTCCATTACTACCAACTAATTGGTTTTTCACTTCATTTGAGTGAATGATCACCAGCTGTGTAAAGAGGCACAATAGTGTCAACTCTGACAACTTAGCACTCCTCCACTCTGAGTAACTCTCTAATGTAGTCTCTTAAATTGCTCATTTTAATGTCCACTGACATTCACATTAGTAAAGGACAGATTCATTTGGAAATGTAGTTTTAGAAAAGGTTTCAAAAATCTTTAAGCAACTTGTTTGCTAATTGTCAACACGCAATAAAGGTTTTTTTTAGCAACTGCAAAAGATCCACAAAAAATTGCTGAAAATTAGATGGAAGTTTACATCATGGTAATTTTTATTCATTTTTAGTGAAATAATTCATCTATAGAGGAATTTTATTTGCATGGAAATGTCCCAAGTAGGGATGGGTATCGTTTAGGTTTTATCCGATACCGGTGCCAAACCGGTACTTTTGAAACGGTGCCGGTGCTTAAACGGTGCTCAAACCGGTGCTTAAAGAATGGAGAACACAAAATTGGTCCAAAAACCTCTCATGTTCAGCTGTTTTTTTTGTAAAAAGATAACAATGTTAGCCTTTTCTGCAGCTATGGGGCATATATAGTATCACTCTTGGCTGGAAGCAGTGCTTAAACAATGGAAAAAACACAAACTTTGTCCAAAAACCTCTCATGTTTAACTGCTTTCCACTTTTTCTTTGGTCATTTTAGCCTTTTTGGCCAGCGTGAAGGGAGTATCTGCCATCAAACAAGAAGACAGCCGCATGTAGCTATGATGATGTTTGCTAGTTCACCTTACATGCATTAATGTAATAACGTGGTTAGCCTACTCAACGTAAATTACACTCGAACAACATTAAGCTACTCACGCAGAGAAGAACGGCTGCTGCTGCCATCATCATCCGTCATCATTTCTGCTACACTGGCAGGGCTAGGGGCCAGGACTCTCCTCTTCGGGTTTTTGGGGGATGTTGCTAACTCGGGGTCCGATAACAGGCACCACACCCGCAGTAGATGTGCACGGTGTGAGGTCTCGCAGCAAGCTATCAAATACGGCGCATTTTTCGGCTTTTAAAAAAAAAAACGCTATGCATCGCCAGGCGTTTCATCAGATTCGAGGAGTTACCTCCTTTGACAGTATTACCTTAAAGCACTTGTTGCAGGCTGCTGAGTTTGCATCTTTTGCTGTGAAGTACAGACTTTTGACCGCTTCGCCTTGGGCATTTTTAATCTGTAGCTCTGCTCTAAAAGAAGGTACGTACCTGGACCCGCCTACTATCCTCGAAAATGTAAAATGATTGGCTACTAGAATCTAAAGTGTATCACAGCTCAGGAAAAAAAAAGCACCGAAATGTGCGCTGCTTTTCGGTCTGGTTACTACCGTTTATGTCAGATACCGGTACCCACCCCTAGTCCCAAGTGTGGTTTAGGCAGTCATTGATTTGAGATGCTACCCATGTATCTGAACCTGATTCTGCATCTGATTACTAAAATCCCTCTCCCATTCTCTACAGTCATGTATTTTTTTTAAACAGTGTATATCTTCAGATGGATACAAGGGGTGGGTCAGACAATGAGAACGATCAGTTGCCAAGAACAACCCTTGCAGTAGTAATCGAACATACCAGCACCTGCAATTCAAACATGAAGTATGTTTCTTTAGCAATAAACTACATTTCCATCGGAAATGTATGAAAGTGTTGCCCTGTATTGTGGAGAAGAAATTATATTCCAACCCATTTCAGTCGAAGCTGGTGTTGAAGCTCGCTCTGAAGTTGCTGTAATAATCATTTCAAGTCAATAACAAAAGAGCAAAGATTATTACAGAAAGAGTGTTCAATCACACATGGTTCCAATATCCTGAGATCAACAGTTCCTGCCATTTCCATACACCAGAATCAGTGCTGGCAATTATGACCAATCATTTCATCTAATGCCACTTTCCAAATCAGGAACTTCCTCCTAACCACCTCAGTGGAGAAAAAGCATCTTCTCATAAATCTTGACTCAAAACTCGTTCTCCTCTCCGTGCTGTGATGGGTGATTTTCAATCCCTGCTGCCCCAACACATTCTCTGTGTCTGCCTCCTCTTGCGTGCAATCCTGTGTGATGCTTTTTACAATGACTCAGAGATGAATCATCTTCTGTTTTTTGCAACTGTCCACTTTATTACAAATTTTCATGTTTCCGATGGAGAAATTGTTAAAAAACGACAAACACTTTTGATTCATAGCACTTTAGCAAAAATAAAAACTGACAAGTAATTGAATCTAAAAATCAAGGAAGTCTGGTAGAGTATTTTTACCACCCGTGATGTTGTTTGTTATTAATTCAGCTTTCTGAGCTCTGTTAATTGATACTGTCCTTTCAATGCAGGTATTGTGTGTTGTGTAAAAAGTCCAGATGAGCAAAGATGACTTCAAAAGCAAAAAATGCCATTCACTATTAGAGCTCACAGTTATCATCTAATCACCAATTAAACAGTAATCACTGACAGATAAACATGTTGATATTGTAGACCAGTAAATTAGGCATACATAATTAATGTATGTTTAATGAAATTGGCAGAAAATCACATTGCTTTCCCAAAGTCTGCTATGGTAATGCACAGTAATCTAGTTGCAAGTGAATGCTATTAACCCAGTGGTTTTTCCCCTACCCATCATTTATTAATGCTCACAATAACAACAACAACAACAACGCCCTAACTCAGACACACACACACATACACACACACACACATACAGATGCTGTGGTTTTAAGTCAACTTATTTTTGGTTGTGTTGTTGTTTCAAATAAACAATGGGCAAGAGTGTAAAAAGATGACATGACCCAGAGCAGCAACTTCTATTCTAATCAGAGAGAGCCAGGTGACTGCAGTTATATGACTGATAGGGGGGGGGAAAGAAACTCATTCATACAACATTTTAAAGACAACTTTGAACAAGAAATTATCAAGCCATGCCAGTAAACAGAAGAAATGAAAATAAATTAAATATATATGACACTGAAATATTTCTGCTTCAGGCCCAATAGATACTAGGTGTTCTGCAGATACTCTGGTCTTTCTTGCTACTTTACAAGCCACACCTGGTCTTTATCTACTTGGTACCAAATTTATCTCAGTGAAGATCAGAAGAAGGATCAAAAATGTAGAGACTAGCCCTGCAGGAACAGACCTGAATGTCTGAACTTTAGGCCAATGCAATGGATCATTTTAAAATCTGGCAGAGGTGGGACCAAGTCATTGTTTTGCAAGTCTCAAGTAAGTCTCAAGTCTTTATCCTCAAGTCTCAAGTCAAGTTTCAAGTAATGTCAGGCAAGTCAGAGTCGAGTCTCAAGTCACTGGTGTAAAAGTCCGAGTCAAGTCACAAGTCTGAAACTTTGAATTTCAAGTCCTTTCGAGTCTTTAAAAAAAAAAAATGAAAAAATAATGTTGCAGTTATATGCTAAATGTAAATATTAGACCATGTGTTACGTCCCTCTGCAGCTTTTAATCGTCTCAGTGTTTTCAGCTGGTGCTAATTGACCACACCTAGTCAGGTGTGGATAAAAGCATACCTGAGGCAAGCTTTCCGGCAGTGCACTAGTCTTTGCCTTGGTGGCACCAGCCATTTTAGCCAACCTGGTTTTCCATTTTAGGATGAAACCTCTTCTCACCCACACTCTGTTATTCATCTCCTTTTTTTTATGTTGCGGCTTTTGAGCCGGGTCGTAACACCATGTAATTTTAAAATCTGTGTTTTTCTCAACACATGACAAAATAGTGAACTTAGAAAATATACACAAATTGTGAAATTGCACCTCTTTAAAATGCAGCTCAATTAAACCTAGCTCCAATAATAATTTTCACCGACAGTTCTGAGATAAGCTGCATGTTATTCTTGGATGCGGTTGTAGGACCAGCTTTAAAATCGCATGACAAAAATATCATACACATTAAAAAAAACTGCATCACCAACGTAGCCTGGACAACATTTGCTAGTTGGATGAAGTCAGCTATCTCATCTTAGCATATTTATATGCATATTTATAATTATACATTTCTTGGAGTGAGTGCATACACTCATGAAGTTTAGTAACTTCAGGTCACTGCAACAAGCCCAGGTACAGTTTACCTACGGATGGGTACAGGACCTTGAAATGCACCGTGTAGAACGAAAGACCATCGTACGTATCATAAGTTTACCAGTCTCACAAATTGTCGTCATAAATACACATTCGTTAACCGTTTATTAATAGGACCTTTGAGCTCAACGGTAATTAATTAGTAGTGGAAATAATTTCTGGTAGCGTTACAGAAATGTAGCAGTGACAATAATATTGTATGCTGTAATCACCGCGCGGATAGGAGGCGGCTGGCTTGACCGCGGCTCACAAATGACGGCTCACTTTACCGCAGTCTGTAATCGCACTGGGCAATTAGTGATACAAAAAACCTGTTTTATCCTGTGAATAAAAGTATATGTTTTTATCAATGTACCATAATAACAGAAGCGAAACACAATATTGTGTCAGGATAATTTACTATTTATGCACAATAAACAAAGAAGCATAGCGCGACAATTTCTGTTCAGCGCCAGACTTGCTTGTAACCTATATCACCAATTATGTTATGAAAAATGACGTATTAACTACTAAAAAACACTGACCTTCGTGTAAATGCTTGGAGCAGACTAACCTGTGAGCTGGAGTGTTCTGGGACGTTATATTTGGTCTTTGAATGGCTGCAATCCAGGCCATCCGTCGCGTCTTTGTTACTTCGGAAACATGGCTCGAACAATTTCTCTTCAACGACGTAATCCGATAACAACCGATCTCTTTACCCGTCGGCTTCCCGTGGCTGTCATGCGACCGGCTATTGCAGTTAATAATACAACAGCTTCTTGACATTTTTGTGTTTCTTTTTATCGCTGTGTGACTGATTTTAATTGAAAGCCTGCGTGCGCTAGTACCGCTTGCCACGAGTTCCCAGAATCCTTTGCGGTTCTACCCGTGAATGACGTCACATTTTCAATCTCTATATAATATGCATGTTAGATTTTATATTTGGGGTAAAATATCAAGTCTTTTCAAGTAAACCGGTTCAAGTCCAATTCAAGTCCCAAGTCATTGGTGTAAAAGTCCAAGTCAAGTCACAAGTCTTAGAACATTTTTTTCAAGTCAAGTCTAAAGTCATAAAATTAATGACTCGAGTCTGACTCGAGTCCAAGTCATGTGACTCGAGTCCACACCTCTGAAATCTGGCATTCCACTAAAACTTCACAAGCTCTTCTAAAGACATCCTCTGTCACTTGAATTTGAGGACATTTCATACAGAAGAAGTATAAGCAGCAGTATTAAAGTCCAGTTTGTGTGGAAAGTGTGGAAAAAAAATAAATGCATATGTCTATGGCTAATACAAATGTGTGTCTGTGGCTTGATGAATTTGGATCCTTTTCCAAACAAGGCTAGTTATCCTGAAGCATAACCCAAATTAATATTAGGTAAAATATTTTAGCAGGTGTAAAACTGTGTTGTTCAGGTAGTAAGACAAAAAAAAAGATTCAAATCAATACTAAAATTGACAGATTTGTTTCTTTCTAAATAATTTACATACTGATTTTGATTCTGATAACAATAATAATAAACCCCCAATAGGCACTAAGAGTAGGCATGAGGCAGCCACGTCACAGTTGGATTGAGCTGTATTATATGCCGGAGCCAAGCTTTAGTGTTAATTAATATAAGGACTGCAGTGTTGGCTGAAGGAATGTGATAAGCTGTTGTCAAGCCAAAGGACAAATAAGCAAAAATCAATTTTATAAAATAGTAAATTTTGAAGCAACTTGTTTTAAAAAGAGACCAAGTACAGCATTAACAATGTGATGTTTGTGTTAACAAGCAAACTGAGAAGATGTGTGATTAGTAGTGAGTGCCGCTTCTTTCCTAAACTGAACACTTATTTGTTTTGAGGGAGTGATGAAATCACTAATGGGATGATTTCCCTTAAGAAATTTGGATCTCGGCAGACAGTTTATGAATACTGAAAACAGGGAGAAACATTTGCATAAGTAGAGTCGTTCAGGAAATGAAATGGATTTTTAAATGATCCTATTGGTGCAGCTTTTCAGACAAACATTTGAGTTGGTATGGAACACTATTTGGAAGGAACAAGTCCAATATATAGATAAAATAGAAAAAGAAATCCAGTATGTTTAAGTATATAAGTGTACGTAGAAGTAAAAAGCTTAAACTTGTAGCTAAATTTGATAAGGCTGGTTTGACTTTAATATTTACACAAGAATGTTATTGTTTTTTTTATACATATATATATATATATATATATATATATATATATATATATATATATATATATATATATATATATATATATATATATATATATATATATATATATATATATATATATGTGTGTTCATTGTATATTTATCTAGAGGACAATATTATTAGAAAAATAGGCTTAAAAGTAAATAATTGAGAAATTATTAATTTATTATTAATCATTGAATAGATTCATATTTTAACATTAAATACTTTGTGAAAACTACCTGTACACCCTTTGAAAAACGTCATTTTAAACAAAAAAATACTAGTTGACACACTTGTGGAATCAATTTCAAAATAGCCCAGGTATCATTTACACAGACCAAGAGAGTGGTCTGTGATTCCCCCTGCAGCCTCACTTAGTATAAACTTAGTATACCCCAACCAGTTGGTGAGTGGTAGTTGGAGGTTGCTGTGAAATTTGTTGCTAATGCCCCAGTTGGGCAGGCCTAGAGACGAGTCAGTCTCCCCCTAGAATCCACAGGTTGATAATATAATAAAATTAATATTCACTGGTTGGTGGAAGTTGCTCAGAGTCACTAGGTTAAATTTATGGTAAAGAAGTAAAACATCTTTAGGATTTCCTTTGGTTGCACAGTCGTAGTTTGCATGGAAGATGTCAATTTGTGTGCAAACACTGTTCAATTACCATTGAATGTGTTGATTGCAGGTAAGGGACAATTTTTTACTTTGGGGCCAAACGTTCTCTGTTTCAGGTTAGTTTTATGCTGCTCAGGATGCTCACAGTGGATGTAAGCGGTTCCAAAACAACGTGTTACTGCAATTACATTACATTTTTTGTTTTCGCAATTTTGTAAGGCATTTCTGTGCTAAATTCAGTAATAATATTACAGTTACAATTATGTCATTGTTTTTCAGTAGTCTATGGGCTGGGAAGATGGGGGAGCGGTTTAGAGAAGACATATTAACATTATTTTCAGTGATGAGCAGTCAAATTTGAAATCTCAAGTTTTACCTATTCCTGTTCTTAAAGTAGAATAAAGTAATCTCTTTGGGTTTGTTTTGACCTTCAGCTCTCTTTTGTTGACGTTGTGTTTATATCTAAAAATTAAAAGAAAGATTGCATGTCTGTTGTCACTATGATAGGAATTTGTGTTGGTGTCTGGAACTGTAGCAATCGTCTAGTGACTGCCAGCAACCACTCACCACCTGGTCAGGGCATACGCATGCTTTTTTTTCCTTGGCAACCTAAAGTTGCCAGGGTGTCACTAATTGGTATATAAGTTTGTGTGACTGCTAATCCACTGCTAATCATTTACATATATAGATATAAATGCAAAGAGATGCTGAAATGACCAAAGGAACTAGCAGCCTTAGACTAAGTGGTAATTTTTGCCCGATAGATTCAATTACATTACAACTGTATAACACCATATGGATAACAGTCAGGGTGGTGTAGCCAGAACAAAGAGTGGACCCAGTATCCAGACTTGACGGAGCTGTAGTAATGTAGCATGAACTTGGTAACAGGATTTTAGACAAGAGCTGTGGCTAGGGTGAGAGTCTGGGGCAGCAGCTGAAAACCAACAGCAGGGTCTGCAGAAGATTTTCAGCACAGGTATCAAGGCATAGGGTTCGGTGGTCTTAGTCACTGTTAACAGAGGGAGACAAGGGTCAGGTGGAGTACTGGTTGAGAGACCGGTAAATATATGCATGTGCTGCTCTGTCTTACTTGTAATCCAGTAAGCAAAGGTGCGGGGCAAAAGGACTGACGATGAGGTCTGGGTGAGTGTCCATTTGAAGTGAATCCAGGGAGCCCAGAGATCCAGAGAGGCAGTGGCATGAACAGGGACCGTGATTTCATCAGAATACCAGCGGCCAGGGAAACATGAAACTGAAAAGGTGGTGGATGATCCAGGGGTTTCTACAAGCACAGGAAACAAACAGTTAGTATACAGGAATTCTAAGCTTAACTTGACTTGACAGGCTGCACTAACGAAGGTTAGCAGACATTCTGGCGATGACTCATTGAGAGCGCTGGTCTTTTATTTTTTTATTTATATTTATTTATATATATATATATATATATATATATATATATATATATATATATATATATATATATATATATATATATATATATATATATATATATATATATATATATATATATACAGCCATGGTGATTGGTAGCAGGTGTGGACAATGAAAAGGTTGTCGAGTCTCCACCCAAAGGCGGAGACCAGCACCTGGTGAACAAAACACAGCCACTTACCTGGACCATGACGGATAACTACAAAAATACAAAAATGGTTACAATAAAATGAATTTTCTTACAACAGGAAAAAGAAGATCAGTATTAGATATACAATATTTTTAAAAAACCAAATAAACAAAAGCAAAAAGAAACCCTCAACTTACAGTCTGCAACTAACATAAAATTTCAGCTCTGTTGCAGATTCAATTTGACTGTGTTACTTTGAAGTGCTGTTCAAATGAAGAATTGATACATGAATCAACCCATCTCCAGAGTCTACTCTAAGTACTGTCCTACTCCCTGCCAATTATTAACCCAGTGCCATTTTCCACAGAGACATTATTTCACGCATATGAATCACTACTGGTGGGATATGCTGATAGTTTAGCTCTTTAAAACAGCAAAAAATAGGATGGTACAAAAAACAACACAAAAGAAAAACCCTGGAGTCTTCTCAAAAACAATGTTGCAACTTTTAGATGTAGGAAGGAATGGTATTGTCTTCCAAACATTAAATATAAAGCAAAACACCATGCTTTTTTTTTCAATCATTATCCATGGTTATTCATTTTGAAATCATAAGAGAGGGGGAAAAATCTGATGTGAAGGACATTTCGTTCTACTCCGAACCATTCTTTCATTGGCTGCAACCTTCAGCATTAGGGATCGCTCAGTGAGGGCCATCTGGTCAAGGGCTTCAGTAACAGATACATTATTTTTCAAATCAATACCACCACATCCCAGAAAGCACTGCTTTGAAAGAAGACTAATTTTGTTATCAATCCGTGTAGGTAATGATCCCATTAATTCAGTGTTGATTCATTTTCAGCTGAGTGGATATTAACCTTTTGCCAGTAATCATTAATTTTCTGTGGGAGAGGTGTGGTATGTTGTGATTGGAGCGCCATAAACAAACCAATTAATAGGCTCCTGACATTAGAGGTCCTTCATGATGTCCAGCTGACTTCTTAGACTCAAATGATTGATTTATTGATCCCTTTACGCCTCAACCACAAGGACTGCTAATCTCTCGCCCCGCATGGTAAATTTTGCAGAAGTGACAAGGGGGGTTATTTGTTCTGTTTTGCCGAGCCATGCATGCAGTTTAAATTATCATGCTCTGAATACTCATAGGTTTTTAGGCAGGGATTACTGTGCAACACCTGGTCACCACAACCCAGTGTGCCTCAAAGTAAGTGCAGTTAAACTGAGGGCACTAATTATAATCCTTTTAAAGTTAAAACATTTAAAGTGTTTAATTTTAAAAAGCATCCTTGTTATCTTCCACATGTTTATACACAGTAAATTCGCGTACACTGTCATTACACTACAGCTATTCATGCACACTCGTGCATAGTAATTAAACTCGCCTCTGAAGTGAATTTCTTAAAATATGCCTCTCTGACAACTCCCTGTATGAAAACCCAAATGTTCACGACCATGCGAATTTAAGCTCACACTGTGGATCTTTGCTTGGGATTCACCCTGCATTTCAATTTTGGATATTGCCTAATGTAATGCTGTGAATAACATTTAATGTGTGTTCCTTCTGTTCATATGTGCCACACTTCAGCTTATGGGCTTCCCATAAGAAAATCGCACTCACTCATTTTTTTACTGACTCTCACGAAAGACCGCTACAGCTAACAGGAGTCCAGTAAATCCTGCACCAAGCAGGGAGATTTACAGAAACAAGACAACTGGAGAAAAGGGTCCATAAACTGAATGTGCCATGAATTCTAAGGTCTGATGTATTGCTGTAAATTTTAGTAGGTATTGGTAAATCCAACATTCTGGTTGTACGTGCAGAAGAAAATGTTTATTGAATAAACTGATTTTTTTTTCCTTTTGCATTAAATTATTTAAATGTGTGCAAAGTTTGAAGAAGATAAGGAACACTGTGTACTGTATGTCTGACTTTAAGTCATAAAAAGAGACAATAGCTTAAAGGAATCAGATCACAGTGTTTGGGTGGAAGAAGAATCGTCTGCGTAGGTAGAAGAAAGAAGTGAGTGTGTTGCTTAACAGCAAGAATTAAGACAGGCAGAAAGTTTCACACTTCAGGGAATCAACACCCAGTGGTCCATTGTCTAGCACTAATGAGGGTATTGTGTGTGTGTGTGTGTGTGTGTGTGTGTGTGTGTGTGTGTGTGTGTGTGTGTGTGGGGGGGGGGGGGGGATTTTATGTGTTTGTTTTCCAAATATTTTGCAACATAAACATATTATATATCTCAGCATGAAAAAAGTGGAAATATTATGTAAATATAACATTTTTTGAAAAAATGACTTAAAGTAATGGCCTGTCAGAAATGTAATATTTTGTAGAAGCATATTGTACCCTGTAGTTTTTTGAAAACATAATTTTTGGCATAAAGACGGACAAGAAGACAAGGGAAGCTACGGTGTAGGGAGAAAATACAGGCAAAACGTAAGTTGATCCATAGTGGATTTGCACTAATGAAATATAAATGAGAGATAAATATGTGGATATAGGTTTCCCACCATATTAAATTGAACCCCAGTCAAAGTTGAACAATGAGGCTGACAGCTGCATCTTTCCATCCTGTTTGATCGCTCACTCTCTCATCTGGTCATGACAACTGCTTACATTTTCTATCAGCACTAATCTAGCCCCTAATTGTTGGCGTATGATAAACTATCCACTTCACGTCTGTCAGTCTGGAGATAGTGTTTGAAGGAGTATGCTTGACCCCGCAAGTGGCAGGTATATTTCTTAGGTTGTGTAAAAGCATCGCAGCTCTGAATGCAAATGGGGCCTGAATCATGACTCGAGGCCTTGGGAGATGAAGAAACTTCACATCTAGCATTCAGTTTTTCTCTGACAAGATGGTTGAACTAAGGATCAAGTTATTCCTCCACCTTAAACCACGACTTTTTTTACATCTTAATTCAAAATGTTCATGCATTTTCTTTTCAACTCAAACTTTTTATTCCTGCTCTCTGGTCTCATAAAAGTGAACTTTAACAGACTTAATGCGTTTTTAAAATGTATAATGATTTTGCCCGTACATGCAGTAGGTTCGCTATCAGACTGACTGGGACTTGCCATTAAAATTAATGCAATTTAAAGCTGTGAAAAAGTCTTGTAGTAAATTCTTATGTAACAACAGAAGCACCTGTCAATCTTGATATTAGCAATCAACTCTTAACCAAAAAAAAAAAACTGTATTGTGCATTATATAAAATTTTCAAAACATATCACTGTTAGTCTGTTATCCTATTTCATTCTCGGTTAAAATTCTTCTTAGTACTTACTTCCACTCTTGCTTTATTTCTTGGTTGAAATAAAAAGTCTCTGTCAATGCTGAGAGTTGTGAAATACTCTTTAAATAAAAATGTGATTATTTTCATTGGAACAATATAAAGCTGATGATGACTCTGATTCAATCTTTTAGATGGTGGCAGCACGTCAATATGTTTGTTCACTGGACTGAATCTGTTGCAGCTACTGCATGCCAATGCTGACAATGCATAAATGATGCAGGACTCAAACTCATGTCAGATTTTTGCCTCAAGCAATCCAACTCCTAAGCAGAACACTTGAAGAGCAATACTAAAATGGGGTGAAAAAAAGATGGTTAGTGCATGAAAACATCATTAGTCTCCAACTAGCATTCTTGCTCTTCTTAAAAAAACATGCTTGTTTATAGATAAAGTTATTATAAGATATTAGTTTTTTAGCATCATGAAGGCATCAGACATTGCCAACATGCTAAATAACAGAAAAGATGAATACAGCCTTTAAAAACACAGTAACCACTAGCTACTTCATTAGGTACATGTGTTCAAATATTTTTTAACGCAAATATCTTATGAGCTAGTCACTTTGTAGCAACCCGATGCACTTAGGCATGTAAACAAGGTTTGAAACAACAAGAATTGTGATTTAATAGACATCAAGCGTGGCACTGTTGTTCCCAGCTGGGATGGTCTGAGTATTTCAGAAACTGCTGATCAATTGAGCTACTTATAGCAGTGTATGCCAACAACACAACCCAAAAGATCAAGCTCTTGTTCCCGTGTGTGTGTTTCTTAGACTCATTGAGTTGAGAAGATTGAGAAGATTTAGACAGGTTTAATGAACCTACTTGAGATTACAGAAGCAAGTTGGTATTCCTGACCTGCTGTCCGTACTGTCAAACCGAGAACACTTTGTTAATGTTTTCAACAAATACTACCATTGCCCATCTGCTGGAATTTGTGTATTTTACAGCAAAGAGTTGCTGTCAAAGCCTGTGTTTTTAATCAAGAAAAAAGCGGATTCCCAGGAGATGCAAAGATTCTGCGAACCTATTGATTAAACTTCTTGAGAGAACTGAAATGGCACAAAGTATAGCACAGGTAAAAGCAGCTAGGAAGTATGGAGGTTTAAAGGTAAATCTTTCTACCTATAAAAAAAACACACATATTGAAGTAGAATATAACCCCTCTTCCTGAAAAGAGTTTGGACACTACCTTCATTTGAAAAGTTAAAAAAAGCTTATCATTTAATTGAATAGAAATGACAGCAGAAGAAATCATAACAGATAGTGAGAGTTGGAACTGTGCTGCAGAAACAACTGTGTCCTATAACAGTCCAAAAGACAACGCAGTGCAGGCAGGGACATATGGAGGAATGAGCTGTGGTGATCCGTAGCTAGTGAAATCACCCTTAGAGCAGATTTATTTGTTATGAAATATGTGGAAAACAGACCAGACTCTTTTATATTATTACAGTAAGCATACCTTGCAATTATTGTGCATATGCATAGCTTTCATTGATCTGCTTCAGCAGGATGTTGGTTTTTTTTCGTGCATAGGCTACAAGGTTAAAATCCTCTGCGCATAAACACCGTTTGTTGTTTGCCTGATATGCAAAAAGGAATATGCCCTTACAATGAGAAATAAAATCATTTAGAGTAAGTCTGTCAACAGTGAGCTGAATATAGCTCATCGCTATGAGTAAATGTCCAAAGGCATTTACAGTGTTGTGACTAGACTCAAATGGGAGCCTGCGGCCAAGAGCAGACAAACTAAAACATTTGGAAAACCATTTCAGCTTCTAAAAAATAAAGAACCCTTCAATATCGCACCTTAAAATGTACTTTATTTCCTGACCCATTTTTTAAAGGTAGCAAAAGAAAACAAGTTGATGGCGGTGGCTACCTGGGCTACCAAGGACAATGGTGTTATTATGTGTGTCACATCATGTGTACATGCACCAGAAAAAAGACTTGTTTTCACCCTGTGGGAAATGGTTAATAAATATACTGTAATAATAGCCTTCCATGTCACGATACAGAAATTAATAACTATTAACTATGTAGCACCATAGGGAAAATAAACACACATCCCAAACACACAGCCAACACAGCCTTTCACCTTCCTATTTTAACACTGACTCGCAGGCAGTGAGCTTCTAATTCTGAAGAATGTGATGTGGCTCAGAGTCAAACCCCATGAATATCCATTTGCAGTGCACATAGGTATAGTCATCATCACTAATACCAAGAGTCAACAGTTGCTTATGTAGAAATACCACAGTTTTAATTTCTTTTAATGTAACAACTATGAATAAAATATCATCCTCCAAAGATGAAAAAACACGATCTCTCAATAAACCAGACACCATCTCTTTTTTTTTATTAGTTTATGTGGCTTAATACTTCAAAGAAATACACTGAACATAATAAGGCCAGAAAAAAAAAGAAAATCTTCAGTGTTAAAAAGGTAAAAATATTAATAGTTACACAATAGTACATCAGAGAGAGAACATTACATAGAATGCATGTTAAAGCGCACCATTCCTGATATCATTTAATGAGCTTGATACAAAATGCGAACCCATTTCCCCGCTGTCCCAAATTACAATGGACTTTGATTGTAATGACATTTTCTTCCACTTTGAATGGAAATCAGTAAAAGAATGCAGAAATCATTTTACAATAGGTTGTAAAATAGGACAGATTATCCCATTAATCAGACGTATTTAGCAAATATTTCACTTTTTTTTGTCTCTGGAAACCACTGCTGTTAGCAATGTAAGTGTGAATCCGTGTGCATGTATGTTTAAATGTCTCTTTTTTTTTTTGCGGAGGCTTACATCAAATATTCGTGAAAGAAGCACAAGAAGTGTCTCCGCTGTTTATCAGAATTAGACGTTCAAGTGCTGAGCTCTGTGAGACTCGTAGAACAAACTGTCCCGTGCATGGAAGAATATGCTTAAAATGCTGTTGTTACAAAATACTATTTTCATTCATGGCAGGAGTTTTACCTTCAGCAAATCAAGGTTATACTGAGCGACAGAGGATAACTCATCATCTGCTTTTGTGGAAGAAGTGTTCGCTCTTTCAATGACAAAACATCAACTCTCACTGGCTGCTGTGTGCTTTAGATGACGAGGTCAAAAGGAGATGGCAGAGGAGTCTTAATTAAAAGTCACTGGTGATACCACCCAAATTCAGCCTGTCGAGTCATTTCTTTACTGACAAAGAATCATTACATGAGATGTCAGAGTGGATCAATATTCTGACAGGGTGAGCTACCCCAAGTCCCATCTCTCTCTCCAAACCTGTGCATTGACTGTAAACCTTAAGCAACAAGAAGGATGAGGTCAAAGATTTGTTCAAATCAGCACCTCCATCCCTGCAGCTAAGACAGGGGGAATCACTCTTCGTTTGTTGAGGCAGGCTGTACCAGTGAGGCATCATTAAATTCCTTCTCACTGCTTATTGTGCATAATTCATATTCAGCCGCTGAAATATAAATGTTGCTGTGTTGCAGAAACTCTGCTAGACCGAGGCACAAGATGAGGGCCAGAATCAAATCCCAAGTGGGAATCCAGGTTCAAGGAAACGCGTACGGGTGAGGGACTCCTTTGGACAGTTTTTGGATCCCCTGCGGCAAAATCAATTTTAATGTTATCCTGAAACGCACAGGGCACAGGCAAACAAAGAGATCCATTTAACTGCTGTTTATGTGAAACATTTTCTTATTCGGAATATGCTGCGTAAGGAAAAGATCTCAGACAAATAATAACACTTTTTAGATTCCACATATTTCATACACAGCAATATATGAAAATGCATCAAAAAAGACAAATTTCAAGATATTTGAAATAAAAGAAAAACAATAAGTGAAACTGATGTTTGCTAAGATGTGTAAACCTAAATACTGATATGCTTAAGTGGTGAGCAGATGAACAAAATCTATACATGTGTAAAAATACTAAACTTTGGGAGAGGAAAATATGCATTTATCGAAATTTCACCTATTCCTGAAAAAGCTGGTACACAAAAGTGTAAATGAAAACAAACATAAACTTGTAACTTATGTTATATCTCAGATATTCATATACAGGAGGTCTTGCCTGACTTGTCATTAAAAAGGGTCCAAATTCTCTAGTAGTGCATCTAAGTGAGTAGCTACACCACACCAGTACAGTCATCAGTCCCACGCATAAATGGGAGTTCTCACCTCAGATGTAACTTTACTAACAAAGAATTCAGAAAGCCAGTGCCCCCAATTTAGCCTTTAATTGCAAAATGAATAATTATTTAAGGGTCTGGACAGGGTCAAGATTACGCAGTCAGATTTCAGAATAAATCAAAAGCCAATTTGTAAAAATCACTTCATAAATCACTAAAACATATTATAACAGCTGAAGCAGGATAACTACCACTAATTTTGGAAATAGAAGGGAAAGCTGCGATTATTGGCACTAGATCCAAAGAAGTGATACCACCATACAAAGTTACAGAGAATCAGATCACAGCAGAGAAGAGAAGTCTTATACATCCAGGTTATAGAATGCAGCTTTTTGACCCTAGTTAATCCTCACTTGCATCCTGTCTAGTACTGCCTGTGTGTAAATGGTAAATTGCTCCGAATCTGTAAAAGTTGTTGAGCATCAATGGTGCTTTCACAGAGGTGCAACTCACTCTTGACTTTGCTATATTCTCTGATGTTGGTTTTAAAAAGTGTACCCATGCAGCAATTTCACAATTCAGAAACGGTGTCAAAATTAAACTAAGCATTAAACAGCAGACAGATAGATTTATCAGTCAGCCGGAGCACATAGCGGATAATTTAGAATGCTAAAGACAGATTATATATGATTTATGCAGTGGGCAGGGATTTAACTCAAAATGTATGCTTTTATTGATATGTGTTTACTGGATGTGTAAATTAACAAATGTTTGGTTATGCTTTACCATAACAACTGTGCTGCTATTGAAGTGTTTACAACTTGTGTGCTCTCAGGGATCAAGGTTGCCTGGAAAAAATGTGAGGAGAATTTTGGATATGAAAAACAGCCAAGATGAAGATGACTAGTTGGGATACTTGGTAGTACGCCCACATATACATTATATCTTCTAATACTATATATACAGAACTCTATATAGTTTAACATTTCCCAACTGCATTCTAAAACTCATTTTCTTTTCTTTTCTATATAATGTGTCAGATTCCCATGAGACTGTGTAATTTGTCTGCTGCGGTAACTTGTAGATCAATACAATGTTGATGTGTTCTTGTCTTATACACAGAAATCTAGCTCCCCCAGCTTTGCTTGCATTTAGGTGAGCTGCCTCTCTTTGTGCACTGATCCCTACAGAATGATTCACTGTCCTGTCGCTCTCCTACATCCTACCAAATCCTTCTGAGTTGGCCTGTTTTCAGCCCCCTGAAACATTATCAGTCAACAAGCATCGTGTTCACCATCAACCGTGAAGCATCATTTACGGAAACATTACATTTTCCAGCTGTTGGTGCTTTCCACTACCAAAATGAAAAACTTCCAAGAATGAAGTGCCACCTGCACCCAAAATAATGGACTGGAATTGTATCTTCTCGCAGTATTGTGAACAAAAGATTTTAGAGATTTGTTTGTGTCACAGGTGAATATTGTACAAGCTCTCACATGCTTACAGTAGTAGATTTCCAAGGTTTTTTTGGTCGTGTGTGTGTGTGTGCGCGCGCAAGAGAGAGAGAGACAGAAAGAGAGACAGAGTGTGAGAGAGATGGTCAATTAGCAATGGCTTTGAGAGCAGGTTACTTTCTGGCTGTAGCATAGTATTAACCATGGGAGTGCAGCTTGGTGTGGCTGATCCTATCTATGGCACTCATTCATTTTACCTTTCCTGTCACAACACTGTGGGGCAAATGCATGTAATGAATAATATACCAGGAGACTAACAGCAGGCTAATTACAGAATAATGAATGAACCCCCATTTGCCTACAATGTCAGGAAAAAAAAGACTTGCAATATGCTTGAAATCACCCCTGACCATCCCTTGAGTGTAGTCACTCATGCTAGCATATAAGCAGGCTTGAGTGTGTATACAGTACTGTGAAAAAGTCTTGAGCCACTAGTCATTTTTTCATATTTTGCGAGGAAAATTGGAAATTAGAGCAGCAATTTATTGAAGCATGTGTTAACATGAATGGAAATCTATAGTGTATACTGCATGGTGGATGAAAATGTGACAGTACTTTTCTGTGTCATAATTCCATCAATTGTTGATGCAAAAATACTATTTTGTGCCTGTCACACTGTATTACCGTTAGCCTTTTTTCGTAGATTTAACATTAAAGCAGTAGGAACAAATTATGGTTTTAGCGAAAGGATGCTAGTAACAAAACGCCTAAAGAAACAATCTAAAAATTGTTCTTTTCCCCTTTTATGCTTTATGATTCATAGGTCAGCATTAGGTGATTTAACAGACAAAAAGAAACACACACACACACACACACACATCCACATCTCAGGGGTTTGGTATGTGTGTGATCCTCAAGCTTGTCCTCTACTAGAGCTCTGGGACTTTGAGAGTTCTATCTTAGCTGTTCCTAGGACTGCAGTCTTCTGGACAGAGACTTCTGATGCTGTGCTTCAGATCTGCTGGAGCCACTCTTCCAGTTTCATGGTTACAGCTTCTAATGCTCTTGTGAACTTTACTTTCCACATTTGCTCCAATTGTTCCTTTAGCCCTCCTACTTCTCTATTTTCTTGTGCTCCTAATTCCATATCTTGCTGTTCGCTGGGATTGCCACATCTATGACAACTGCGGTCTTCTGCTCCTTGTCAGCCACTACTATGTCTGGTTGGTTGGCCAACAGCTGGTTGTCAGTCTGGAACTCAAAGTCCCACAGGACCAAAGTCCCCATTGTTCTCAATCAGCTTTGGTGGTGTCTCCCATTGAGATTTGGGGACTTCCAGTCCATTTGCAGCACAGATGTTCCCTTACACTATCCCAGCCACTTTGTTTTGTCTCTCAGTATATATGCTGGCCTAGCTTGCCTCCTACATCCTGCTACTTTATTTTCAGTAGTCTCCAGGTCACCTTTGCATAGCCTGCAACTTGGATCCTTTCAGATATAGGAGACTCCTGCCTCTATGGATCTGGTTCTTGGGCCTTTTCTTGTGCTGTCATCATCACAGTCTCTGTGCTGTCCTTTAAGCCAGCCTTTTCTATCCACTTGTAGGATTTCTTGTTGTCAGCCACATCCTCTGTCTATTGATGGTACATCCCATGCAGGGCTTTGGTTATCCATGACAGTTCCTCCTCCTGTTCTTCATCACTGTCTGTCTTCAGCTGCCCGAGGCACTCTCAAAACAGCTCATCTCAGATGTATTTGCAGATGCTTTGTGTTTCATCCTGGATTGTGGCTCTGACGTTCACTAATCGTCACTTTGCTTTTTTTCGTTACTCATAGAGCCTCAGGGTGCTGGACTTTTGGGTGGAGTTGTTGGGAGTTTTTATGTCCTGACATCAGTGACATCTACATCCTCCTGTGGCCAGCTTGTTTTTTTAATCTGGGTATCTGATCACCAGTAGAGTTTATTGATAATCCAGGTCCTCTAACTAAGGTAAAAAGATCTAACATCATCTAGTTATGAAGTCCTGACTAATTGACTGACCGTTGCCAGTGTGCATACCTACTGGAAAAGAACAGAATGAAATCAAAAACTCTATTTAACTTAAAGAGAAAGAATATAGAAACAATTGTGTTATCCAGTTTGTCTGTTGATAACCATATTCTAGAATCTTTTTATTGAAGTGTTTGTTTGGAGTAACATTTTGTAGATTTTAGCTATGCTGGGATAACATAGTGTAAAGCACAGTAAAGAATGATAATATTTTAATATAAAGTACATAATGCAACCAACTTAAAAACTTGTTCTTTTGTTTGTCATTTTGCCAGATAAAATTAATTTAACAAACTCAGTTCCAGCTATTAACTGTAATCTCAGTCATTCTAAAAGCTACCTCGCAAATTTAAACTGTGGTCCACTATACTGCAGTTTATTCAGACCCACAGGTGAGTCTGAGGGCGTCACAGTAGCAGAGCAACAAATGCATCTCCTTTGATGGGACTTTATGAGTGAACTAGAGGAGTCATATCCTTGGTTGTATAGCTGCCTGGAGTCTGGCTGCCATATTCATCCTCTGCTCAGTAGATGCATCTGTTATAGCAGGTGGCTGGGCATCATCTAGGTCAGTTACACTGATCTTTTCTACTCATTATGGTCATGCTGCTCAGTGTTGTTCCCATTGTGCTGTCGAATACGGATCTTCAGCTTCAATAGTAGCTCTCTTCTATTCATGTTATAGCTCAGAGCTACCAGGTTGTGGTTTCAAATCAAACAAATTTCAATATTAGATAAAGATACAATGAGTAAATACAAAATATATTTTTTTAAATGGCTAAAAAGTGGTAATGTTTGCTTTTACAAGTGAAAAACAGTGTTAAAGTGTTACACACTCCCCCCTCTCCACCACCACCATACATACATACACATAAACAAGTCACCCTCATATATCCAGTATATTATTAAGTCTTTTGAAAACATAGCCTTCATAGTCTGTAGTCATGTTTGTTTGACATATACAATAATATATCTAATATCACAGGCCTGCCATCCCTTATCACAAGACTGAAGCTCAACCAGTTTACAGGCAGAGCTAGAAGGTATTTGTATGTATGTGACTTTTTTTTGTCTCCTTTTGATTATTTTATTGTAGCTCAGACGCCATATGATTTATAGCACAGAGTCCAGATTGTTAGAAAAATTATTTTACTTCTCTCACAGTCTCAGCAAGGCACCTGCTCAGCACTAACGATTCAACCACCAGCATTTAAACTAAAGAAAGAACCAAATGCTACGGCTTAAAAAAAAAAAATCAATCGACATTCCTTTGAGTTCAGCAGCAGTAGCCATCATTATGAGATGGTGGGATATGGACATTTTGTGGCTAACTCTGAACATTTTGCAGAATAATTTGTTGAAAACATATATGTCGTGTGGAAGAAAATCACTTTATGCATCCTGTGTTCCACTGGATTCGTGTAATAGAGTGAAAGGCACCATCATTATCCCAATACAGTCCCTGCTACACAACGGTCACATCAAGCCACTGCTGAGAAATTGAGTGTTTTGCTTTGTACTGCAGGCATAGTGTGCTATTCATGTTTAAAGTCCCATTGATTTAATTCCTGTCAATGAACAGTGTTCTTTTCAATCAGGCCTTGCTCTCTTATATTGGCCAATGTACTGCCGCTAATTCATGTTTGTTAAAGTCAGACCGGACTGACAGGCCTGTTTTGTGTTTCGCTGTGTGACCTAAAAAAAATTCCCTGATAATGGAATCATAATTGCTCATGTTCTTGCCGTTCTTCCATGCTGTGCCCTGGTATTTTTGATCTAAAGTGTCACAATGATCTTTTAAATGTAAATTATTTGAATTATATCTTTAAAGACAGAGCATGAAAGAACATGGCAAATGAGAACCTTGTGGCTCAGGGGTCGACATTATTTTTCACCACTGACAAATATATATATATATTTTTATTTAATTTCAATGTCACTAGGGCTTCTGTAAATCATTATCTGTAAAAATCTGTAAAAATCTGTAAAAATCGTAAGACCCCTCGGTGCAGATTAGTTCAAATTAGTTTAAAAAAGCTACAAACAAAAAGAAAAAAATCTGTAAAAAAGTAAAGGGGTTTGTTTTGAATATTTAGTAAAATTGTATAACTGTCCAGATATGAATCACTTAAAGGTAGCAGAGCTGCTGAGACCTTATTCCAGCACTCCACCTCTACCATCATACTGTTGTACGTGCTTATTTTAAATCCAAAGGCTGCCATGTTTCGCATTTGCCTGAACTGGGGAACAGACTTTCACAGCAATGAATCTGCCTGCTTTGAAATGAGTGCTGAAGGCAAATTTCATAGCTTTTTCTCACCACAGTTTTTGCTGATAGTTCATACCATATGAAAGAATGTATAAATGTGTTGTTGTGCATACAAGTAAGAAAATGATTATTGTGAAGCTTATGCACGTTTCCAGTCACAGTTTCAGACTCTCATTCCTGCAACTCATCTCCTCCCTATCTCTGCCTCCCCCTGGTCACTCAGAGCTTCTTCCAAACCTCCATCTTCAGCGCCACTGCCACCAACATCTAGACTCTGGGTGGTCCTGCCCTAATTCCTGTCACCACTGGGATTCTGCTCTGCATCTGAGTCTAATTGCCAAATAGCTTAATTGAATTCTGTATCTCAATAAATCTTGTTGAGTTCTTCCAAATCATTTCTCCTTATTGAAATGCAAGTTGCAAGTTGGACGAGTACATGTTGAATGATGCCAGGCTAAGATGTGAAGTGTGTGTATTTGCAAAATAACAGCAATCCCCTCCACAGTAAGGTATCCTACATTTCTGAGATCCTCTAACCTGGACAAGTTTGTTTGTTTGAAGACCTAATGGGACAAATATTAATATTTGTCCAGTAAATTTATTTCAGTAATCAATAGCAAAAAAGAAAAACATGCTTTTTCTGCGTTAAATATTGATGCAATTAGAAGTAAATTGCATGATTCAAACATTATTTAATTAGTTTACGTGTTCAATTTAAATATTCTACTCCCAATATTTTGCACCTTAAGAAAGCAACTCCCAGAAATACATATGCATACATATGGGTCAGTCACAAAAATGTCCCTCTACCTTACTCTTACAAGCAATGTTGTCACTCCGTTCGCTTTGTAAATACCAATGGTACTTTTTTTTTTTACATTTAAAACCCAAGTTGCACTGGTGCAATGTGTTAGTAAAATTGGCCCATAGTTTTCTAGATAGTGGGTTTTTTTTTTAATCTCCAACAACAGGAGATAGAACTGAATGTTTATTAAAACCGACTGCACTATGAGGAGCAAATAAATGGCACCGCCTTCTCTAAGCCTGAGCAGAAATTCTCTGAGTCTTCCTGAATGTAACCAGCATGAATCTTTATCAGGGCACTTATTCAGGGGCACATTCCATTTAAGAAGATTTGGTGACAATTTCCTATCTGGTAATAGAAACAGAACTTTCAAAAGATAATGCGTTTTTAGAGAAAGGGAAAGTGAGATGTGTCTGAATATCATTAGTATACCTTCTGTATTTCCCAATATATAACATCACATTACAGTACAGTACATTAGAGTGTCCCTTTAGTATTATCTTCATAGCTGTAATCAAGGGTAGGTATGTTACACTTTTTTATAGTTAGCCATTATTACTGGCAGCATCGGCTTATTTTTCCCCATTCTATGTGTGCGTTGGCTTTATCAGTATATACTATATGTTGCAAAAGCCAGCTCCGTTTTTTCAGATCATATTAGCCATACCAAGCATGTGTCATGACCATTTTTGCCTCACTAGCTTCTTGAGATCCTCGTGTAAGATCAGCTGGAAACTACTGGGACACAGTGACTGAGGACTGACCTTGTCTGGGACAATCTTTCAAAGTTATTGAGCGGAGATGGCGGTGACAGTTGAGAAATGCTGTGTTACACCAGTGAGAGTACATCATTGGCTAAAATCGTCTTCATATTGACCTGCCTGAAAAGAATGGGCTCATTTTCGCTGTGGTCAGAGTGGCAAAAATTGTGATGGGGATACAGGACCACTAGAAACAGCTGGTGTGTGTGTGTGTGTGTGTATTTGTCGTATCTCGAGCGTTTAGCTTATCATGTAACTTTAGGATGTTCTTGACTTACTCGATTAACACAGCAGCAAGAAGTTTTGTCTTTGTGCCATAAAACAGATAAAATTTCAAGGCAACATGAGAGCTTTGAAAGTCTGATGAACCTTTTACTGATTATAGTTTTCTTAAGCTGTCAAAATGTGTTTAGAATGAAGGCCTCTCTCCTTATTAGTGACTGCAGATATTTCTCATGGAGATACACCTTATCATTAGCTGGCAGTTTAATAGCTTTTGAAGTTCATTGTTTCTAGCTTTGAGATGATTTCACATTCTGAAACCTGTACTGTCAACATCATAGCATTTGCAAGTGGGTGAAGATAGGAATCCACAGCAGTTTGATTCTTAAGTTTTCACTGCATTATAAGCCCTTGTCTACTAAACCAAACTAGTATCACACAGCATCTTTAAGGCACTGTTTTTTGCTCTCTTCTCATCATGCAGGTAACTTTAGGATCATGCAGTGCAGTCTACACAAAAGCTTTACAATTCAATATGTGTACTTTGTTCAAAGAAATGATGTCCAGCATCTGTGAATGATGAAATCAGTTACAGTTGCAATAATATTTGTTTTCCTTTTGAAATATCCCAGGATGTACGATCATCAAATTTTGAAAAGATCAACCAGGTACACGAAAGTGGAGATATGCTTTGATGTTATATAAGGAAATATAAAAGGGAGGCTCTTTCTGCTGCCTAGACAGTATTATAGATTAAAATCTCCAGGAATCCCAGTCTAGACATGCAAGAACCAAACATGTACCTATATCACATATAAACAGTCATTTCAACTGTTGGAACATTTTGGAAATGTTCTTTTATCAGCTGTATATTGAAGATATTATTGTATTCTGTTGGTTAAAGCGTTGATTTACCCAGCTATAATTTGTTATTGTTTTTAATTTGAACTTTAATTTATACTTTATGAGAAATAGGAGAAAAACGTGATGTATTAAGGTAATTAGATCATATAATTAGTGGAGGAAGTCTACAGTTGTTGGTGGCAAAAGAGTGGTCAACAAAAATAACACAAAATACTGCGAGTTGCAACTGATAGAAGTTGTTTAAAATTAACTAAATTGTCAAACACTGCGTCCTGTGATCAGTTAATTTTCTTACTGTCCAGTGTAAACAGTACTGCAATTATATGACTTTTAATGATAGTCTTTGTTAATTCATTCATAAAATTAAGCACAGCAGTTATCTCCATGTACCATAACACACGGTAAATAAACTGATGTTGTAGTTGATGCTGATATAGCGGTAACAAAAATATTCAGTCAATGCATTGTTTCATTTCTCACACGTGTACATTTCCAGAAAAAAATCCGCACACAAAAGCCAATACAGAAATTTCTCCTTATGTGCTTATGTCAAATCTTCTACAACCGCGATTAGTAGTTTAGTATTTCTGAGCCCAGTTTTTTAAATTCTAGTGCCCTGTAGGTCTGCATCACTGCCCCTCTGATCAGGGTGGATGACAGCTTTCTGTCCCGACTCTCTGCAGTACAGCTAGGGTGCTGTTTTCCATGTTGTTCTGCACTACTGATCCCTATAAAGTACAGCTTTGTGCCAAGGCACTGTGGCCAGAGATAATAGCTATTCCTTACAGGGAGGATAAGGAAGATGTGGGTTTTAGTTATTTAAACTGCATTATACAAACACACAGAACAAGTTAAAGGAATCTGCAAATGTGGCTGGTATAAAAGCCTTGCAACACTTATTATAAGATTATGGTTTCCCTGTAGTAGATCAGGTCAGAAAAGGTCTTGGGTTTAAAAATAATAATAATAACAAATGTCAGCAGTTCATTGAAGCAGCTGTGCATTGTGTTTTCAGTTACTCTGTAATTATGATTAATTAGTCATAAATTTGGTAAGACAAAAAATAGAGTATTATCAGCTATTCTGGCTTGCTGTGGATGTTAAACACAAGTTGCCATTACTATCAAAACAGACTTGAAACACAGTAAATGAGAAATATCATCAAAAGAATCTTTTATACCCCTCATGTTATCCTCAGAATGTGGATTAACTTAATTTCAGTGGGTTTGCACTGGCAAAAGTAAGTTGAACAACTGTAAATCCATCTATAAGTCCCCTTAAAAGTATCAAAAATCAGAGGTTAAGGTTACTGTGGCTTCATACATACTGTACACCCAGATAGAATCTGCTGAAGATGCTGACCTCATCTTTTTCAGAGCATACTGTAATGATTTTTACTTTAAAGTTAAGACTAAGAATATATAGCAACTGCTTTTGTTGACACTGAGCCTAAAGTCTGTCCTGCAGAGGCCGTAATACCAAATCCTCAGTAAATCCTTGAGTCCAATTAAAATGCACCAAAGAGACTGCTTGTTAGGATTTGGTTGCTATAAGGCAGCATTTGAGAATGAAATGCAGAACAAAAGTGCCATGAATTCTAATCAAAAGATAAAGTCTGAGTTGTGATTGTTGAGCAGGGTTTTTCTTGTTGACCTCTGTTTAACTTGTATGTTAGCTTTAGTTCTTTGGATACAACTTAAGCGTTGTCACCATGCTGTTCAATGAGTTACAGTCTTGGTTAAAAAGGCTACAGCTTTAATTACCCCTTAGTAATTATATGCTTTGTATGTTAAATGAAGTGAATCAGAAGCTATTAGAGGCTTTCACCTGCTGACATGGATTACATTACAATGAGAACAAACTTTACAAAACTTACAACATTTTGTCTTATTTGTCAATATGCAGGCAGCATTTAGAGTAAGGATTTACCCTTTTGTTAAAAATGATGACAAGCCTTTTATCTTTCTCATTTTTCTGCATTCAGATGAGCTGGGTCTGTTTGTGCTGTTGAGATGTTTAAAAAAACAGAAAATTACAGCCATCCGTTAAAGCAAAGTTGGCTCATGGTTCCTGATTGCAAAAGATTTAGTCATTTGCAATTTGTTGCTTTGCCTGTCTTGACGAGTAGAGTGGGGGGCGGGAAATTAGTAGTAGCCACCAGGCAAATCAAACGCTTCTGAATCTTTGGCAGTGGCAGGAAATCCTGTCAACTCTGCCAAACACACTGGCAGTAAGCCACCTATCATTTCCACATTATTTTCACCTTTTGAAGTTATTTTAAATAGTGGAATTTTATCATCAAGGCCAAAGATAAAATGAAATCAAGTACAGTGTAATTATGTAACTAACAGGGGCAAATTGCTAAGAATAAAGCAAGTTTGCTAAAAGCAAGAGGTCCTGTAGGTATAACATTGAAAAATAAGGATTTGTTGAACAACACATTCCAGTGTCCTGCATAGAGATGGCACGATACCACTTTTTTATGTCCGATACCGATATCATAAATTTGGATATCTGCCGATACCGATATGAATCCGATATAGTGTTTTTTAATCAACAAAACTGTTTTTTTAAATATCTTGCTGCATTTTGTATAAGTCCATACTCAAGTTTAAAACAACAACTACACTAAAGCTATTCTGTTATACCTGTATGCAAAAAAAAAATATTTCATAGTTCAGCAATACTGATCAGTCTAATAAACTTAAACCTACACCATCCTCCCTATTCTGGTATTTTAAAGAGTACTTAGCGTAAATATTAAGCAACCTAACTAATATGGTTCCAACTCCCAGCAACAAAAATAAATAAATAAAAAATAGGGAACCGCCCCTCACGCTTCACCTCATGATGCTTAATTGACGTAATCAACCTTAATTTGATGCAGTGTGAAAAAAAATGCACAGAAATCAATTATTTTTCAAGAAATATTAAATAGATTCAACATCTTTCTTCAACAAAATTGCAGACTGCACAGATGGTACCTTCCCAAAGGAAAAAGTACTATAGCTTACTAGGGTATATATATTAGACTTAATAGTCACTATATACAGTAATTGACTTGTCTGTGAAGGTTCTCAGTCATCCAGGTCATCGTAGTCAAAGGAGCTTGCAAAGAAAAGCGTCTGGACTTCTTTAAGTTGCTTGAAGACGTTTCACCTCTCATCCGAGAAGCTTCTTCAGTTCTAAGGTCAAATGGTGGAGAGTCCCAGATATAACCTAGTTCAATTCAATTCAATTCAATTCAATTTTATTTATATAGCGCCAAATCACAACAAAAGTCGCCTCAAGGCGCTTCATAGATACAGAGAAAAACCCAACAATCATATGACCCCCTATGAGCAAGCACTTTGGCGACAGTGGGAAGGAAAAACTCCCTTTTAACAGGAAGAAACCTCCGGCAGAACCAGGCTCAGGGAGGGGCGGCCATCTGCTGCGACCGGTTGGGGTGAGAGAAGGAAGACAGGATAAAGACATGCTGTGGAAGAGAGACAGAGGTGGGAGTAACCTAGTGGGAGTAACCCCCCACAGAGGGACAAAAGGACCCCCCGATGATCCTCTAATCGCCTGAGCCAAGGTGTGAAACTGGGTGTGGGTCCCAATCAGCCAGAGTTTCGGGTGTGTTCATTGTGAAACCTGGCCCCACCTTGTCATGCGAATTCCTGAGGTCAGATGGCCCAGGATGTGAGTGGGCGTTAAGGCGTCTGGGAAGGGATCTCAAAACTGGATTATAGATGGCAGAGAGTTGGTATCGTAAACCCCCGCCTCTGTTCAAAGATGGTCGCTCACAGTGGACATAGATGGCTTCTTTCACTCCTCTTTCAAACCATCTGTCCTCTCTGTCCAAAATGTGAACATTGGCATCCTGGGTCAAAATCAAGACACAAGAAGTGGAATCCTTCACTGCGCACTGTGGATAAAAACATCAAGTTCACCAGGGAAGACACAAAGGACAACTGTTTGCCTTTCCTGGACTGCGCTGTGCACATTGAAGAGAACGACAAACTCAACATTGAAGTTTACCGGAAGCCCACACACACGGACCAGTACCTCCTCTTTGACTCCCATCACCCTTTGGAACACAAACTTGGAGTAATTAGGACCCTACACCACCGGGCAGAACATGTTCCCTCTAAGCCTGAAGGAAAAAAGAAGGAACACACACATGTAAAGGAAGCACTCAAAACGTGCGGCTATCCTAGATGGGCGTTCTTAAAGTCAGCAAAGAGGCACAGAAAAGAAGACCAGACACCAGCGAGGGAGGATAAGAAGGACAGACGCAAAAACATTGTCATCCCCTATGTAGCCGGTGTATCAGAAAAACTCAGGAGAGTTTTCTCCAAGCATGACATCCCGGTGCATTTCAGACGCAGCAACACGCTCAGACAAAAACTGGTTCACCCGAAAGACAAAACGCCAAAACACAGACTTAACAATGTGGTGTATGCTGTACAGTGCAGCGAGGAATGCTCAGACCTCTACATTGGAGAGACCAAACAGCCACTTCACAAGTGCATGGCACAACACATAAGAGCCACCTCCACAGGACAAGACTCAGCAGTCCATCTGCATCTTAAGGATAAAGGACACTCTTTCGAGGATGCCAATGTTCACATTTTGGACAGAGAGGACAGATGGTTTGAAAGAGGAGTGAATGAAGCCATCTATGTCCACTGTGAGCGACCATCTTTGAACAGAGGCGGGGGTTTACGACACCAACTCTCTGCCATCTATAATCCAGTTTTGAGATCCCTTCGCAGACGCCTTAACGCCCACTCACATCCTGGGCCATCTGACCTCAGGAATTCGCATGATAAGGTGGGGCCAGGTTTCACAATGAACACACCCGAAACTCTGGCTGATTGGGACCCACACCCAGTTTCACACCTTGGCTCAGGCGATTAGAGGATCATCAGGGGGTCCTTTTGTCCCTCTGTGGGGGGTTACTCCCACTAGGTTATATCTGGGACTCTCCACCATTTGACCTTAGAACTGAAGAAGCTTCTCGGATGAGAGGTGAAACGTCTTCAAGCAACTTAAAGAAGTCCAGACGCTTTTCTTTGCAAGCTCCTTTGACCATTAATTGACTTCTATTCATTTTACATCAAATTAAAACTTTGTGTGTCAGATAATTATTGATTAAAAGCTAGACATTTTAAATGAGAATAAGAAAGAAAAGTATGTCTTTGTGCCCCCTTTTCCCTGTTAATGCCCTATCGGCCCCCCTGGCTAAACTTTGCTAGATCTGCCCCTGCACAGTTACCAGCATCAGCTACGTAGGAAAAGATCCTGGTGTAGAAAGTAATATTAAATAAATTCTAACAACAGCTAATCAAGCTTAAACGTGCTGCTGTTGTTCAGCTGCTGGTTTCCTCTTTCTGGTGCAAAGTGGGCCAAAAACAAACAAGAGAAACGGACTCGCGACAGAAAAGCCGATCAGCTGATCATTAAGCAGTTTCATGATTGAAGTAGCAGCAAGAAGAGGCAGTCGCTCCATATATCGTTTGTTAAGCTTAACGCAGGAATGCTTTACAAACATTCAGAGATGGACTTACACACTTGCTTTACTTCTCTCGGGGATAACTTTGTCGGAGATGAAATGCCGGGTTGCTAGCGAAGCTCCACATGCTATCCAGACCACCGACAGGTCCCGCATGCCACAGCCGCTCTATCACGTGATGCATACTGCTCCGACGTGCTAACGTTCTGAGGCGTGTTACGGCGTGTTGCAAGTTTTGTGAGGTGCTTACGTGATATTTAATGGATCGGATTACATTTTTTATTTTTCTCCGATATTCGATCCAGTAATTTAGGTTAGTATCGGACCGATACCGATACGTAATATCGGTATCGGCAGTCGCTCCTGTGGGTGCCTTTGGTTTCATTCTAAACACTCTCAAAACTTACATATATACAGTACAGCACTTCAGAGTCACACTGCTAGCGATCAAAGATTTATGTAAATTTGAAAAGCTGAACGCATTCTGTACTGTACAGGATACACGGCACAAGATTGATTGACAATGATTGACAATTCACAATGAGTGAAAAAAAGAAAAAGAAAAGCCTGCAAAATTGCACAAAAAAAATCTGCGAAACCGCGAGGCTGCGAAAGGTGAACTGTGATATAGCAAGGGACCACTGTATAAGCAAGGTATTGTTTGGTTGACTTTTACTGAGTCAGTGCCTACATTTGAAATGTGGCTACAGTATATTGTACCATATGGCAAAAAGAAAAAGACATATGAAATATATCACCATGGTATTTTTTTCTTCTGTTGTTCTATTCTGACACTGATATGTGTAATTCAATCACAATTGTTTGCCCCTTACACTGTTAAGGACTGGAAAATGATGACCCAAATGTAGATGCTTGGACACACTGAGTGAACCAAAAACACGCCTTTAATTCCATATGTGAAAAGTCCAGTAAGAAGTCCATATAGAAATCTAAAGTAGAGCAATAAACAAAAGCCAGGCAAGAAAAACACAGGCTAGTAAAACTGACACTGCAACACGCTTGTCAGGGGAAATAGGATGGGTGAAACGAATCAACCATAACGAGACATGGGAAGTAAAATTGAAGACAAGACACGAGGGACAAGAGCCTACCAAAACAAAACAGGAAGTGACTGACTACAAACAGAGACAAGTCCTTAACATATAAGACTTTACATACTAGAAGGATGTAGAAGCTGAAAACCAATGAAAACACAGAAAATGACACCAAATAAACACTAACCAGAATACTGATATCAGCGAGTAAGAACAAAGGCTCACAATCCAAAGGATCAAATTCAAATCAAATCAAATTCAAATTTTATTTGTCACATACACAGTCATACACAGTACGATATGCAGTGAAATGCTTAGACAACTGCTCGTGACCTAAAGAAAAAAAGACTATGAATAGGATAGGAAATAAATATGAAAATTAAAATGAAGGGTAAATTTAACTGAGAAGGAATAAAATAAAATATAAAAATTAAAGTTAAAAATAAAATAACTGTACAACAACAAATTAAAATGAAGGGTGAATTTAACTAGGAAAGAATAAATAAAATATAAAAATTAAAGTTAAAAAATAAAATAACTGTACAACAAAATACACAAATACACAATATAGAAATGTATAAGAATATATGAGGAAATATAGAATAACAGTACTAAATGGTAATGAAGAAATATAATGTCCAGGGTTGTGCAATCCACATGTGTAAGTGTCTTGTGCAGTGCAAATATGCTTAAAGTGATTTATTTAAGTGACTTAGTGATAAAGTGATTTGATTAGATGACCACGCAGTGTAGTTGTGCAGTGGCCACTAGTGTAAACAAATGTCCAGAATGTCCAGTGTGTGTGTAAAAACCATATGTTTGGGTCAGTACTGTGTGGTGGTGTGATTGAGAGACCGTATCGCCTGCGGGAAGAAACTCCTCCTCAGTCTCTCTGTGTTGGTCTTCAGGGAGCGGAATCGCTTTCCTGACCTCAACAGAGAGAACAGTCTGTTGTTGGGATGGCTGAGGTCCTTCACGATCTTCCTGGCCTTGGTCCAGCACCGCCTGCTGTAGATTGAGTGCAGGTCAGGGAGCTCGGAGCGGATGGTGCGCTCAGCTGACCGCACAACCCTCTGTAGAGCTCGTCTGTCCTGCATGGTGCTGTTCCCGAACCAGGTTGAGATGTTTCCCTTCAGGATGCTCTCTATGGTGCACGAGTAAAAGTTCCTGAGCACCTTGGAGGGCAGTCGGAAGTCTCTCAAGCGTCTGAGGTGGTAGAGACGCTGTCGGGCCTTTTTCACCACGGTGTTAATGTGACAGGACCATGACAGGTCCTGTGTGATGTAAACTCCGAGGTATTTGAAGCTGTCCACTCTCTCCACTGGCCACTCGTTGATGACTGGGGTCTGGTAGTTCCTCTCCTGCTTAGTGCTGAAGTCCACTATCAGCTCCTTTGTCTTACTGACGTTTAGAAGGAGGTTGTTCCTCTGGCACCAGTTCTCCAGATTCCTAATCTCCTTCAGGTAGGCCGTCTCATTGTTATCAGAGATCAGGCCCACCACGACGGTGTCGTCAGCAAACTTAATGATGGCGGTGGAGCTGGTAGTGGCCATACGGTCATATGTGTACAAAGAGTACAGCAGGGGGCTCAGAACACACCCCTGGGGGGCTCCAGTGCTGAGAGTGGTGGAGGCCGAGACATGTCCGCCCATCCTTACTGCCTGTGGTCTGCCAGTTAGGAAGTTGGAGATCCACTGACACATAGTTGAGCTGAGTCCCAGATGCTCCAGCTTGGTGGTGAGTGTGGAGGGAATTATGGTATTAAATGCAGAGCTGTAGTCCATGAAGAGTATTTTAACATAATTCCCCCTTCGAGTGTCCAAGTGAGTGAGTGATGTGTGGAGGAGATGAGAGATGGCATCGTCTGTGGAACGATTTGGATGGTAAGCGAACTGTAGTGGGTCCAGTGTGTCTGGTAGTGAAGAAATGATGAAGTCTCTGACCAGGCGTTCAAAGCACTTCATCACTACTGAGGTGAGGGCTACAGGGCGATAGTCATTGAGAGAAGCAGGGTGGGGTTTCTTCGGGACAGGAACAATGATGGACTCTTTGAAGCAAGTGGGGATCACCGACTGAGATAAAGAGATGTTGAATATCTCAGTGAAAGACACTAAGGAACATGGAAGTCAAATAGAGCTGTAAAGAATCTGAGACTTAACCATGACATCTAACAATAAACAAGAATTCAAAGTCTCTCAAAATTCAGAATTAATGGACCAAAACCCAGGACCATGACACTTTAAATTACACTAACACGTGAGCCTGGTACCCAGGACCATGGACATTTGCTTTGATATGTTTTCTCTAAAGAGAGATGCAAGCTGAACAACTTTTATATATATATATATAACTATTTTTACTTTCAGCTACTTCAATTAGGCTTAAAAATACTTACTGTGGTTTGTGCCATTCTGCATGTAGCTCTGTTACCATAAGCTGACCTTTCAAATGCAGACAGAGTTTCTTCTTGCACAATCACATTCAATTAAGAACTGGAAACATGTTCTTTCTTTGATGTTGTGTCATCATCTGTAATAACTTGCATATTACATAATGCATTATAGCATTATTACATTGCATATCACTTTCCTTTATGGTTTCTCTTTTGTTGTCTATTTTTATTTCATCCACGTTCTGTATCCTGCAGTGTATTTTGATGATATGTTGTTTATGTCCATCTCCACTGCAATTATTGGACTCTCAACAATTTGTATTATTTTTGTAGCCACAGTTTCCGGCCAGTTGCATTACAAAGTGATTCAGCTACAATAGTGTGTAAGCAAGTATAAGGAAAACATGTAGTACTTGAAAAACAAAACAGTTTTATATAATTGAGTCACTATTATCTATAGCTGTTTAAAGGAATAGAATGAAAATGGTAGAGCTTGTTTAATCAGTCTAATATCACGGGGGAGAATGTTGTAAAGGGTTGGTGAAGACAGATGGCACACAGTCCCCTCTGATTTATAACCCTGTCCTCAGGACAACCAGAAACTAGTGAGACGGCCTGAGAGGTTTCACATGGGTAGAAATTTTGAAGCGCATGCAGCGTATTCTCCCCATGCCTCTAAATGCATTCCTGCATGTTTAAGCCATAATCTACAGCAGGTTTTTATAATATTTCTTAAGTTAAAAAAGACTGACCAAATTACTTTGTTTTGAACTGAAATTGTTTTCTTATTGTTGTATTGGTGATTTTTGTGTATTAAAAAATAATATCCTGGCAACAGTATCGATTGGAAAACACTGTAAATGCTGTTTTAGGCAACTGTCAGCTAGCCAAATGTTTAACAAATAATTAAGACACTGCAGCCAGTGGATTATTAAAATTTATTTCAATATGCAAGATCTCAGTTTTGAATGCTTGATTTCTCAAACCCCCCCCCCCCCCCCCCCCCCTTTTAACATCTTTTTAAAAATGGTATCCGCTATCCTGTTTGGTGTATTAGCATCTAATTGCCTAAAGGCACTAAAACCTCACACACACACACACACACACACACACACACACACACACACACACACACACACACACACATATATATGTATATATATATATATATATATATATATATATATATATATATATATATATATATATATATACTATGACAAATATCTTAATATCTTAACTTTTTTGTATTCACTGTCACGTCTACTTTATATAGCCTATAGCACATTTAAACAACAGAAGTTGATCCAAAGTGCATTAAAGACAAACACATTTACATTCCAGATCTCCAAAAACTCAGTTTACGTGAAAAGCTGAAATGTGTTATTCAATGTATTAACACACAAAACAAAAAAATCTCAGTGATTTAGTGGTCATTAAATGTTTTCAGAATTATTAATAATGATTCATCTTAGACATCATGCCCTACTGCTTTTATAAGTTAAAAGCATCAGTATTGGCACTGTATTTATTTGTTATCGGATCAACTCCAAAAAGGTTAAAAGATAGCTTTAAAGGAAGCATACTCAATATTCTTCTTTTAGTGAGAATACCGAGTACGGTAGTAAGGTAAAGTATATTCAAGGTATTGAGCAAAAGATATTGCACTAATGAAGCAGATTTAAATGTAAAACCCCAAATTATATATTTATGTGTTTGAAACTTAGATATATAGTTTATTATTTTCTTCATTGTTTTTAATCACAAAGGTTTTGCTATCGTCTTCTGCTGTGAAGCTCAAAATATAGCATTGTTTTTACTGTAAAAGATTTCAACTTTAACGTTACAGGAAAAACACTGTATAGCATTGCTAGGTGCAATAATGAAATTCAAGCATAATTACAAGGTTGTAGATTCATAGTGCATTAATCTAGAACCTGTTATGCTGTCTTTTCACTACAGTACAGTATGATATTCCTTCAATTACCATATTTAATTTGCATGCCTAGTGTTAATATTCTATAAATAACAGTTTAATGCACCCTCATAATAGGACAATTTTACATGTTTTATGTGGCATACTTGTAAGAAGTTCAATCCCTAAATGCACACAGGTTAGCATTCTGTCTAAATTATCTTGAATTATGATAAGTCATTTTCAGTACTGTTGTACTTGCAATAGCTGAAATGATTAGCAGTCCTGAGGCAACTCTTTTATTCCAATTTTATCACATATATATAAGTTTAAATGGGTACAAAGGAGGAAGCTTTTACATCCCAGGTCTCACGAGATTTAAAATTGTTCTGTATGACAGACAAAAGCATGATAGGGACAACACCATTTTGATTTGTTGCTTTGATCAGTGAAGCAGGCGAGAGCGTTCAATTAAATATTTTACTTTGACATCTATCAGCAAAATGTAGTCCCAGGACTGTAGGCCATCATACACCAGATTCTTTTACAAGAGAAGATCTTCTAATGACAAGAAAGACATAATGGTTCTCTTATTGTCATCACACACTTCATATGGCAGCTGAATGTACTGTCTTACTTCTAGTTTTATCACAGATATTATTTATTCAGCCTCGCCTCAGACTGTAAGTCTTTTAAAATGACTTATCTGTATTGGTGCTAGCTCCACATTTTTGGATATGATGCACGCTTGCAGATGCAGAATCCTCCACTCTGCCAGCAATCACTATACCACTTGAATACCATTTAGAATAACACTTTGTTATGCAAATACATTGCCAGATGGCTTAAGATCTTTTCCTATTTGAGTCCTACATGATAGCAATATTAACACCTAAAGAACAGTGTTTGAATCTATGATCAAACTCCTCTACCCTTTTTTTCCTGTTTTGTACTCAATATATATTATTCATGCATTTGTAATCATACAATCATGATGCTAATGCAGTTCCAAGATATTTGCACCATCATTAAAAAATGAAGGTGTCCATATGTAAATAGGCTGTAGGTTCTGTAAAATATCATTCAGGAAGAGAAGAAAGAAAGAAAAGTGCTAACCTTTGTGTGCTCTCGCTGCAACAAAGCTGTGCCAAGCTGAGGTTTTATCAAGCAGAGTTGAGGTCAGAGAAGTGTTGCAAAATAGTTTCTCAGTCAGTGTGAGAACGAACTGAGAGACATACATATAAATATATATACATAAATATACAAAATTTGTATAAAAATGTAAATGTAATTCTATGAAAGAAAAGGTTCATGTTAATGTTTGACTAGGATCATAACCATATGGACAACAGACATGACATGGAATCAAGAGAACACAATATAAAACAACGGCAAGATCCAAGAAGAAAGCACTGACAACACACACAACCAAGATACTCGTTTTTGTAAAAGCACTATAGTAAACACAAAAGTTACTATAAAGTTATTGAACAATAATCAGTGAAACATAGGCAGTGCAGTAACATAGAACAAAAAAATGAATGTATAAACAGGTAAAACATTTAGCATTTGGCCATACCGCTGGCATCTCAGCAGAACCTTAACACTGTTCCATAGGTCACTACACATCCTTGAAATAAGTGGACTTTTAGCTAATAAACTTCTTTGTAAATGCTACATGAGCTCAGAGCTCTAACAGCAGTCCAAAAGAGTGGGCAGAGCACCTACTTCTCTGGTCAGATTTTATTGTTTAGATTATGTTTATGTGGGCTGAGTAGAAATAAAAATTACACTATTAAATGAATGACACTATAAAACCCTGACTTCTGTGAACAGCTGCAAATAAATGCGGCAGTAAATAGAAGAATTGATTTTATTCTGTTTGTCTGGAACAGTCAAGTCTCTTCCTAAATCACAAAATTGAACCTGAAAAGAATTGGATGTTTCTGAGTGAATGGTTAATTTTCTGGATGTCAAGCTAGTGTCAGTTGCTAAATACTGTTGAACCCTCCAAGATATTTAGGGGGGGTTGTTTGTTTTTTCCATTAAAGACAAAAAAGCATGCCTTTTGTGGACAAAGTCTGTCATGTTCTAATTTATCTACATAAGTGCACTTAAATGCTTCTTCTTCTTTCGCTCCTCCACATGGTTTTGAATGAGGCGCTCACGGGGCTGTGGCTCCCCACACTCCCTAGCAGATCATTACATGGAGAAACCTTTGGAATGCAAGCATGCTGATCCACACAGGTATGCACACAGGTGTACACACGGGTATTCACAGACGCGGACTACACCTTTCTTGGCTGCTGCCTCAAAGCACATTCTGCGCTGTCTATCTTGCGTGCTGCACAATATCGTTTATTATTTAGTATCTACTGATATCTACTGCTAGCTAGTTTATTGTGATGGTGCCGTTTTTTTTATTATGTTGCTCTTTGTTGTTTGCTTTCTCTTCTGTTTTTTTTCTCCATACAGGTGATCCAGGTGTTTTATTTTTTTTGTTTGTTTTTTTTTTTCTTTCTTCCCCCCTTCTCACCGTCTCTTCTCCCCTTTGGTTTTCTTTCTCTCCCTCTCTTTCTTTCATTCTTTCTCCCTGTCCTATCCCCCAGTCATGTCTGTTCCGTTTGTAGCAACTGAAAATAAAATAAATTCATAATTATAATAAAGGTCAATCAAATGGACCAATATGGCAAGGCCATGATGATCTACTTGGTAAAATAAATCCGCTTGGCATCTTTCTTGGCCTTAAGACAACAATTCTGATGGCTAAAGATCCAAACGGGAAACAAAAAAAAAAAAAAAAAAAAAAGAATGAGGCGCTCATTAGCATTTTATACTCCAACCGCTGCTGCCCCTTGAGGTGGTGGAACACATAGGCTCATATTATTTGCTCACTGTCAGCTGAGACTTCATTAAAAATCTAATTACAGATTTTAATTATAATCCTTGGATTATAGTTTTACATTATCACTTTAATAATCATATTCACTTAACTCTGTGTTAACATGTCATCAGAGAAGGAACTCGGAGTATCTGATAAATACAAAGACAGTAGCCTACTTTTGAATAATATACACTGTATGTGTACAGCCAAAAAAACCCTTTAATAAATCTGTTGAGGAAATAATATTTTAAAATGTGTCAAATAGTTAGATGAAACTGATTAAAATTACAAAAGGTGACATCTCTGTTTTTAAATAACCAAATATTTTCTTTTTGAACTGTGTGACATGTTCAGCCATTGTTATTCTTGTTATTCTTATTCTCACTTATATCATGTATAAGCACAGAAGCCTATAAGTGAGTTAATAATGTTATAAGGCTGCAAGTGCAGTGCTGTTAAACTAAGTATCCCCCCACACACACACCCTGATTGTTGATTTAAAACATGCAAGTGTGACAAATATGTAAAGAAAAAAAAAAGAAATACAAAATCAGGAAGGGGGCAAGTACTTTTTCACAGCATTGTAAATAGCACCAAGTGGATAATGACTGTTTATCCAGCAGATTTACTGAGAGAAAATAAATAAATCCAAAGGTAGAATTTGCTGTGAATGTAGTTTACTGAAAGTTATACTAAGCAATGCTGTGTCCGCGCCTAACATGAGGGTAGTCTCCTGTGAGACAGTCAGCGGCTGGCTGTAACCACTAATTTCCCCTATCGTGCCACGAGTGTGTCGGCCTCTAATGTGATGAAACCAGCCGAGTGCAGAACACTGTATCAAACTGGCAGCGTGCCAGAGATAACACAGTTAGGGCAGCTGAGACGCTTACCCCTGTTGCAGAATCTCTTAAGAAAAGTTAAACACACCCTACATTTTTACACAGAGACAGCCAATCATGCTGATAACAGCTGAGACCTTAACACTGTTGCATATTCTGAGGCAAAATTAGAGAATAAAGCAGCTGAGGCATGGAGACACCTGGGTTCTTAGGGCAGAGTCTGCCTAATCTCTAGGTAGCTTTGCCAAAAGGGTTATAGATGATCTAACTGGGCATCTAAATGGAGTGCAGTTATGAGGGTTTTTTAAAAGCAAAAACAACATATAACAGTAACTCAAGGTATAGACGTTAGCCTTTTTAAAAATGAATTCTATGCCAGGTTGGACAACTTTCATCTGAGGTGATGTCCAGAATCCCAAAATCTCATCTTTTTATGACTTTCTAACTTTTAGCATTTTTCTGATACAATTTGTAATACAAAAAAAATTACAGCTTTAATCTTTTTTATTTGAAAAAAAAAAATATAGACATCACATGCTATAACAGCGATCAATAGTTGACTTATTTCCGTTACAGCGTTACACCTGTGCAGCTCTTAATTAAGCAATCAACTCAGTCTACAACCTCTATCTAATGAATGACTTGCTATTTTTCTGTCTAAAACCATGATTATGCAAGTGTGGTTTCAATCACTCGGTTCCCCCTTTGCTTTGCTGATACTTAATTTGTATGCAGCCACTTACATTGCTTGCCCCTAGCAGAGCAGAGGTCCATATAATGGTTTATTCCAAGAGAGCTGTTTTGAATATTTCAAAGGGATGCAACAAAACCCAGAGAAAATTCGGATCTGTACAGATGGATTAATCAATGCTTTGGTAGCTCACAAAGGAAGCCTGCATTAAGTTCAAAGGGGGAAACTTGTTAGCCAAACACACATGGGGGATGCTGTATTATCTCTAACTTCTCCTGAGCTGCAGTCTATGCTTCAGGTATTGACATTTTTATGGACTCTTGTTATCGATCTGTGTGAAATGTAGAGTGTTTAATTAAAGAACAAAGTTATAATAAAAAGGAAAGGCAGTTCACATTTACGTTTGTCTTTGTTTTCGTTGCCCTGAAGTGCTAAAAGTGGAGTATAAAACAAGGACATATATCTCTTTTTGGTTGTATCCTCCTCTGAGACGCCCCTCTCAGAGTTTAACTGAGATCTTGTGCTTAATTGTGCATGTAAAATGTTGTCAGAGGAGTTATCCCCAAAGTATATGATCCAGCTTTTCCCCTGTCACCGGTGAAACATAGGATCTATTAATTATTCTAAAACGATTTCTGCCACAGAAGTATTCACTCTAATAAATGACTATTGTTATGACACATTCAGGAAAAAAATGAAAGCGTGGTCAAATATCAAGTAAAGGATCTCTCTGTTTTCTTTTTTTTCATTAGAACAGGTATTGTAAGATGCAAAGCTAGAATAAATTAGCTCAATAAGATTTTAAAGTAACTTTTGATTGATGCAAGATGATTTCACTCTGGTTGGTGTTGTGAATGACTAAAGCACATATCACCAGAAATTAATTTGAGAGGATCCTTTCATTTCATTGATCTGTATTCCTCGGCTGACATTTCTGTCTTAGCGAGCTAAATTTTCAGGCTCAGAATGAAGAAGTGGTTATTCTGAGAATTTATCTCTGCTGCAGTTAATTTAGCTTCCTTTCAGACCAATATGAGGATGCTTCATACACTGTTAGAATGTTGGAATTAATGTTGGAATTAATGTTGTTAAATATTAGAATTGATATTGGAAACAGGGTGTGGTGTGGTGTGATTGCAATTATCAGTGAGAGTGTCAGAACACCTGCACTCTCACTAATATCGTTAAAGTTGTCATATAAAAACATTTTAACAGAAATACTGGCTCTCATATTTTTTTAAATGTTATCTTAGTATGTGACAAATCTGTGCCTCGTGTTTTTAATCATTCCCAAAGAATAAAAGAAAAGCTTTACATTCAAAGAAAATATCATCCTACGCTCATTTTAAGTGCAATTCATGTGTATTGAAGTCATTTCAAAGGGTATGACAGCTTTAGAACTTATGCATGAAGCTCATAAACAAGATTGTGGCGTACCTATGGCGCAGTCAGATTTAGTACTCCAAACACGTCATACTGGAGCACAACAAGGCTGCCTAGCCTGAATGCTTAATTTGCGGCCAGTGGGATGCTTTATCCAGAGATATAAACAAGTGCAGGCCCTATTGCATGCACTGTCACGTGGGGCAAGCATGGGCTGAATTGTTAAACAGTATATGGAGCCTCCTTGTTAACCTCCAGAGCCAGATTCCAAGCGTTCATTCAAGAAAGACCCCAGACTTTGAAAATCAAGTTATGCATAGTAATTGAAATCCTAAGTCCAAGGATCTGGGTAGAAATATAGATTATGTTTCTTCTTTAGTTTTCTTTCTTAGAAACACAACAACAAGGCCCTGTAAATTCAAATGAGATGAACAAAACAACAAATAACAAATTAATAAGACACGACTTTCACTTGAGCATCCAGTTTAAAAAAAAAAGAAGATAAAACCTGTCTTGTCTTAACCTTTGTGTCACATTTACAAATTAATGCACTCTGCATGACTGCATGGCCTGTAGTATTTCACTGAAGAGTAAAATACCAGTGGTTCAAGATAATGGGCAGAATGGGAGGCATAAAAAAATATCACTCCCGGAAAAGAAAGTAAAAAGTTAGAGCCTCCAATATGAAACGCACTGATGTTTGCACAGTTTCAGGATTTAGTATGTTTTAAATATCCACTCCTTGTTCCATGAAATCATGTGTTTATTTACTTTATAGGGATAAATATAAGACATAAGCATGGAAAGCTAATAAATAAAGCAGTCTTTTTCAATTCATGAAAAACTTACCAACACATCACACAGCCTACAGCCTACAAACAAGTATTGTTATCATTTTGCATCATTATTACTATGTGACTATAATACAATACAATAGAAATCATCCCAGCACTAATACATGTATTTTTACGTTTAAACATTAGATTTATTGTCAGTTGAGTTCTGTTAAGCTCGACGTATTGATCTTCAGAAGTAAGAAGGACAGCTGTCCAAAGAAGGATTTATAAAAGAAGACCGCATGGTCTCTACAGACACACATCTTGACTCACAGTGATAGAAAACCCTAACATCACACTGAAGGGTAACGTAGCTAAAGTCATTAAATAAAATGTCCTTTTAAGAAGTTTTCAGAGATTTGAGCAGGCCAATTGAAGTGAAAGCGGTTGTCATTTCTGGGACATTCTGTTGAGCCAACAAGGTGACAGATAAAGTCTCAATTAAAGATAACATCCATCAAGTCCTATCAGTCTTTAAATGCTATTGCATCACAGGCTAACTGACAATTTCTGAGAGGAGAGGGCTCCAGTATAAAACACACTAAATTATTCAGTCTGCAGATCACATAAGCCGAGTTCTATACAGTTTTAGCACATGCCTGACTACTGATGTTGAAATTGCTTAGAGATCCATTATTTTCTTTGGGTTTTAACTGGATTAAAACTGTAACATTTACAAAGCAGAAGGGCACTCTGAGAATGCATCCTCCATGAAGGCCAAAGGCAAGGCCAAGGCCAACACTGTTTTAGAGTTGGGGAAAAAAACTCCACTAAGATTTAATGGGTTCGTTTGCCTCTGTCCCAGCTCTTATTGAGTTTCATGAAATTCAGTTTGGTAATCTTTATGCAATTCTTCTGATACACCGAGAAACAACTAACCCAACAGCAATGATAACATACCGGTGCTTTTTTGTTTGTTTTTAACACATAATGGCAGTACAGACAGCTAGATGGCTAGATTGATAGATATTTTACATTTCACTGGTTCATTTTGAGAATGACAGACATGTGTATAGTGTTACGACATTCTTGGACAACCTGTTTGGCTGATGGGAGAGTGTCTGCTGTGCTGTCTGGCTCTGCATGACATCATTCACACAAATGTTCCCTGCCAGTGGTGGAGTGTGCAGGTTTTCAATCAAATCAAACCTCACCCACTAATTTTACTAATCAGCATGTCTTCAACCAGACAGAGAAGAACAAATCAGCTGGTGTTGAATTTGGCTTGAATTGAAACCTGCATATCTTCCAGGGTGCAGGACTGGACCCCATTGGCATAGAGGAAGCATGGCAACACACCTCAGTGATCCATGGCGTATCCTTGTACAATGGCTCCACTGAATGTTACATTTGGTGCATTAAATTAATTTCTTGGCTGTCTCCCACGACTCTGATGGTGCTGTTTGATGGGTGTAAACTGACGTCTGTGTGTTAAGAACCTGTGAGGATTTACACTCAACCATTTCATCCACTACAATGTAAATTTGAAAAAGAAAATGTTTTAAGTTTCTTTAAAATAAAAGAATTTTAAGGATATCAGTTTCATTTGATTTTTTATTTTGCTTGAAATATTAATTATTTTTAATTTATCTAGAAAAGTAATCTCTGAAAGCGATCTGTGAATCTGTGAAGCTCTGTAGAATTATCAGAGTTTTTTTAAACATATCATTTCTGAAAGGTGGACTTGATTTATTTTTTTTATTTGATTCATCAGCTGTATCTTAACCTCCTAGGACCTGGCGTCCACATATGTGGACATCACATTTTGGGTTATTTAGACCAAAATACTCAAATTTGCTCTGCAAGTGCCTGATATCCACTTATGAGGACATTATACTGCTACTGTTCTATCAAAATTTTAAACGAATATACTCATTTGTGGCTCTCATTTTTCTTAGAAACAAAAATCAGGTAAAAAAAAAAAATAATCTGTCACTTCTTTGTTTTTACATTCATTGGGCCCCAATCGGCCCAAATATCAAAGAGAAATTAAAAATGCATGCTGTGGAAGAGTTCGGGTCTTAGGAGGTTAAAGGAGACTACAAGGTTGAAGTCATTGTAGTCCAGTGTGTACTGAGAGTGTCTCTCAGTATGCGATTGTTGTTCTAGTGGTGGTGAAATATTGAGGATATTTTTATAGTTAAAGTATAAAAGCTTTGTAGCTTCAACTCTTTCAGGACTGTTGAAGTAGCATCTGTTGTACTTTTTATTCACCTTAACTGTCTTAGAAATCTGTCCTTGCCTAGAAAACCTTCATGTTGTGCAAGGTGTTATATACTATGTGTCTTGTCTGTGTGTACTCACCTGAACATTTATCCCCCTTTGCCTTCAGAATTTGCTTAATTCTTCATAGCATAGTATCAAAATGTTCTTTGAGTTATCCCTCAGAAACCTTGATCCATATTGGCATGATAGCATCACATAGTTGCTACAGATTTATTGGCTGTACATTCATTATGTGAATCACTTGTTCAACTATATGCCGATAGTTCTGTACTGGATTAAGATCTGGTGACTTAGAGAATGAATCATGAATAAATTGTCAAGTTCAGGAAGTCACTTGAACATGAAGTTTACATTTGGTCAAACATCACCAGCTGCTAGCATCTCCTTCTTCGTAGCCTGGTTATATTCAACGGTGCAGCATTCTCAATATCGGTGAAACAAGTTTTTAATTTCCACCTTTAGTACGAACAGTTTTCTTGCATATTTTGCACAGTACTGTGCTTTGATTAAGGCTGTGGCTCCCTATTTATGTACTGAATTGTCAATGGACACTGACATTCAGCTCTTGCTCTCCGACATGCCTGTGTTGTGTTGTTGTGGTATGCACTAGGAAGTGGAAACGCATGGCATCGGTAGAGCAATGATGCAACATAAGGTTTTTCTAACACGTAAAGATTTGTACCGGTGTTATCGCTAATGATCTGATGCCTATATATTTATTTAATAAATAAATATATAGGCTGACGAGGCGCCACCAGATGTCACATCACAAAAAGTATAATTCAACTGCTTTACAAGAAAAAAATTAATTAACAATATTCCTGCAGAACCATTATATGTAATCACTGGTTATTGTTATGAGCAGGAGCTTGCTGGTGCCACAGAATAATTACTGGGGAAAGTATCACTTATCTAGGTGCCCTGCTATCTATAAAGAGCAGGTAATTCATAACCATCAAGCTGAAAGTACATAGTTTTTATTGCTAGTGTTAGAACGTGAGCACTACTCAAGTACATAGCAAAGGTTTATATAATTCATGACTTAGTATTTTGACTTTATTTGAACTCAGTATTTATTCTCTCAGTAATGTGTTTTTTGTTTCATAACTGTTCTTTTGTATTAAAAAACAAACAGTGTGTTTCTTGAAAATCTAATAGTAGAAATGTTATCCTGAGGCAACTACTCTCTTGCAATCCCTTGACGTTAGCCCCAGTCTGACAGGCATGTAAAATATCTGTTTACATTATAAGTTGACAACAGTATGCTGACATCTCCATTTCCCATGTGACCACACGAAATAACCCTGTCAAAAGTATATTGCAGTCCATACTTATGACATTTTGTTCTCTTCAGTTGTACAAGGTCATCGGGGTGAGGCTCTAAACATGCTCTGCGGTGAGATGCCTTTGGTGAAACTTTAATAAAGCCTACAATCATTGATAGTGACTACAGTTTCCAGGCACATTTTTATCATGTTCAGGGAATAAATGGAAAAAGGAAATCTATTTCTGCTTAAGTCTAAGCGAGTATGGACCACTTATTCAACTCATGCACAAAAAGGAAAAAATAAAAATCTCCCCTAACAGCATTCAGTTCTGTGAGCTTTCAGTCAGCGTGTATTAGATTTATCACTTTCTTGTCCCTACACCTTCTTGATGCCTCCAGAGTACAGCTACATTGGTATGGGAGGGGAGGCCTAAGCTGTAACTATGACATCTTTCTTGGTGCATTATCTTCACACTCAATCTCCTTGGGGTAGATGGAGTGCACAGAGGAAGTGCTTCCACCAGTTAAGTCCTAACATGTAACCAGACATTGCTTTTAGGGGTCGGCTGTTAACAGGGTTGACAATGCTCTTTTATAGCCTTCAGATTGAATATTCCCCGAGTCTCCCACAGCAGAGGCCATGTCATTACAGCTGATAGTTCCATTATTTTTGAAAGAGCTGGCAGGAATTTTTATGCTTTGTATTTTCCCTGCACTTAATGGCTGTCAGTGTTCTTATACTTAGTGTACATACATTCACAAGGACATTTCTGGTTACCACAGCTGGTGTTCTGTGTGGTCTCTGTCTATATTCATATTCAGGTTTTCTAGAATACAACGGACATACAACCCACAGTTTTCTCTGAAAGTAGGAACCCTTAAGGAGGAAGAACAAATATCATGAATGAATAATAAAAATATTATAAAGTGTCACATGACCTCAGAATTGAATTCAATATTCTGAGGTACAATTGAAGACAGCCTCAATCCTGGTAGAATAGTTGATACAGTTCTACAGATCCAGATAGCAACTGTAATGTTGCAGCGCACCTGCAAACCACTTTGCAACTCATCTCCAGCCCACTTTCTTTAATGTTGTAACTTAACCATGTTAATTAAGCTTAAAAATGTTCTTGCTACCGACCTATAATCAACTAACTTAGGCTTTGAACCCATAACTGCAGTGTTAGTCTTGGGTTACCACAGAGAAGCACTGTATAAGTATCCTGCAGGTTGAGGAAAAAGGTCAACCTATGAATGTGTGTCAAAACTATGAGTAAAGATATGATTAACTATGCTGGGTGTTTTGCTCTTGGGCTATATGAGTTACAATTGGGTTGTTTCATAAATAACAGAAGTCCATGTTTAAGGATGGAGTAGACAATACACTGTGCCAAATGGCCCTGAGTTTCCCTTGTTGCCTCCTCTCTACTACTTCAGTCCTCCTCTTCTCTGCTCCAAATTACTTCCTGGAGGAGTAGAGGGGGGAAAAACTGCAGGATCCCTCTCTGCTGGGTTCCTCTCTAATCTGTGAAATCAGCACAGGAGGAATGATTTAAAAGAAAAAGTACCCTCTCCCTGGCATAGTAGAAAAAAACAAACTACATTTCATCATGCAAGCCGACAATATCAGCTCATCCATCAACTGAAACTGATTTTTGTCTTTATTCAGTTATGTAAAGAGGAAAAAAGTGATGGACTGTGATGAAATTAAAAATGCAAAGAGCACGTAGAGAAAGAAGTGGGCATATTAGAGGAATGTGTAGGAACATAATAGAATGAAAACACAAATTTACACATCTGGCAGTGTACAAATTAGTTACAGGTCCTTGATGATGATGATACATAGTGAATGAGACTGTTTTTCCTTATAGGACTAGAAGGAATGTAAAGCAGCATAATTGTAAACAAAGTATTTCCAAATATTGCCTAAAAATACAAATTTGAAGAAAGATCATAGTCCTCTGGTTACAGTAAATAAATGAATAAATAGAGGGCTGAGGGTTTATTTATACTCTTTCTGTGTCATTTGTGACTTTCACAGAGGTATTTCCTCTTTTCTTTCTTTTACAAAGTTTAATTGAGGATGTTTGTACAGTATGTGTCTATACTGGAAACAGGACTATATAATTATAGCTAATATAAGGAGCTCTCTTATACACCAAATAGACCTTTTAAAGCCTTTTTAATGAGATCCATAACAAGTACAATTACATGTATTAATTGGCTCCATGTAAGAATAAATGAGAATGACAGCGTAATTAAAAACTATGGTGTTAATTTCCCTAAAGATAATGTACTATACGGTACATTCAAAGTCATTGATTTAATTGCTGAAATTATCTTCAGGCAGTTTTGCTGCTCTCACCTTAAAAGGTTACATGTGTGCAAGAAACCCTGAACAGAATATATTCAAGAAATATCAGGTTTTAAAATTACAAAAAGTGAAGAGAAATACACATTTTCCAGGTAAAAAAAATATATTTGGAAACCTAGATTCAGATTGCTAATGAAAATATCATCTTTTATTGATGCCATATACTCAATATTTAGAGTATCTGTTGAATTGTTCACGTAGGCATTAAAAAATTATCACGATCCAAGAAACAGCATGCTTAAAAGGCAGGACCGAGCACATTCTGTTCGTGATTAGTCTGATATCTATCGACTAATCTGTTTGTGTCTACACATTCCACATCATTTCAATTAAAATAACCCAATAGATAAGTAAAAGTAATGAGTTCTTTAGATTTGTGAGAGAGACAAAAGTCCAGCATATAGTGCTGTTTTCAAATTCCCCAAAGCCTCTTATAGAAGAAGAGACAGTCTTTGGAGAATACTATGCAAATCTTTCCACAGCGTGACTAGATCAAAAGTTGGGACTCGTCTGCTGTACGTTGTGAGCAGACTTTAGTGGAGAACAGTGGATAATTAGATAATTAAGCAACAGCTCACGTGATCTGCAGCTGCAGCAGCAAGGGGAGAGCTTTTGTCAAATCAAATTCCCTGAATGTTAATGTTATGCAGTTGTGCCCAGAAACTGCCAATGTTTGTCTGATTATCCACTGTTTATTGCCATGATGGGATTCATTTTTATTGCTACACAATTTCTCCGATATTACTGCAATTATTAACTCCTGGTGAGAAGACATCCGATTTGGACTTCATCAATCGATGAAGTGGCTGATATATATGTCCCACTAGGCACCTTCAGTACATACTACCTGTCTCATTAGAATCATAAACTAGAAAATCAAGTTTTCCAACATGTACTTTGTTTTATGAAAGAGTGTCTTTTAACACCAACTGTGGTTTGAACTGTGAAGGTTCTCAGTCATCCAGGTCATCGTAGTCTAAGGAGCTTGGAAAGAAAAGCGTCTGGACTTCTTTAAGTTTCTTGAAGACGTTTCACCTCTCCCAATCCAGTTTTGAGATCCTTTCCCAGACGCCTTAACACCCACTCACATCCTGGGCCATTTGACCTCAGTAAATCACATGATAGGGTGGGGTAGGGTAGGTTTCACAGTGGGTTCATCCGAAACCTTGGTTGTTGGTGACCCACACCCATTTTCACACCTTGGCTCATGTGATTAGGCAGATGATCAATAGTGGGTCCACGACCCTGGGTTTAAATCTGGGACTCTCCACCAATTGGTCTTAGAACTGTAGAAGTTTCTTGGTTGGGAGGTGAAATGTCTTCAAGAAACTTAAAGAAGTCCAGAGGCTTTTCTTTCCAAGCTGCTTAGACTGCTTAATGTATAGGAATTTCTTTTACTTATGTATTAATCACATTATTTTATTGTATGATGCCTTGGTGCCACTGGATTTTAACAAGTCTCACACTCATACAGTAAGACAAATGGTGGGGGTCTAGTAAGGAAGTTGGGGGAAGCAGACCACTCCACAGGAAGAGTCTTTTGTCTCTTCGAGGGCTCTGGGAGGTAGCAAGGGAGTGTGAACCTTAAGGTGTGAAACGGCTGTGTACTGCCTTTTGTTCCTGGATAAGGTATTTAACTGAGAGCCATGTTAGACTCAGGGAGACTCTGCTGACCGTCTGCCCCGCAGTCATGTAGGCTCTCCACAAGCTTGGTTGTCTGTTCTTTGTGTGTTTTGATTAAAGAATGTTAGCTACTGCTCACCGCTCATCTGCAGGCTTTATTTAAATGGAAAACTTCCACAACACTAACCAAGTAGGTAAATCTAGCCAAGTACTTTTAGTGCCTAAACTTATGTCCAATAAGTTTTTTTTTAAATAAACTGCATCTGAACAAGCAGTTAAAGTAGACGTGAAATACATGTAGGCTTATTTACACCATGGAGCCCTACTCTCATAGATTTAAATCTGTCTGAAGCTGGATTTAAGAAATAACTAATTAAAATTACAGTTTTTACAACATGTTTAGCACCATCTTATGCCAGTACAGAATGTTACGTCACTGGGTTGGTTGATTGGTTGAGGCTAATAGACGTACATTAGTTTATGTTAGCTAGCTAGTAACAGAACTCCTAACTTCATGAAAAACAAGGACACTAAAACCAAAAAGCAGGCTTTTTACTGCCACTGGCTGCAGCAATGAACTTTATGTAAAAAAATTAAGGATACAAAGTCCACTTTCATGCTTTGCATCTATAGCAGTAAGTGGTTATTCACTGTGGCTAGCTGAACTGAAATGGGAAAATCCACCTACTAATGTAACGGTTTGTAGAGCACTTTATGAATGAGGACGGTGTGGAGGAGCTTGTTTGAGCCAGGTGAACACAGCAGCGCAAAAAGTAAAAAGTAAGTCTGTGGAATTCAAAAGATAGATCTTCTACTCAACTGACAGCCAATCAGAGAATCAGATTATCACTTCAGACGTTAATGTAGGTTTCTTCTTTTTTCTGTTTTAATTTTTGTTTTATTACTTCCTGCAGCATGAGTGCCTCTGAATTTATTTAATGTTCACCTTAGGTCATATTAGCTGCTAACAATATGTGTGGAACTTATGTCATTTCATTAATTTGAACAACCAGAATCACTTCAAGGTATCAGTGGTCCTCACAGATTATCTCTCCAGTCATTCTTGTGTGTGTTATGTCTTGTCCTTATATATGTCCATTTGATTTAATGACTAGGGTTTGTTTCAGGATATTTTCAAAGTCTGTTCAGGCTTTCTTCATTTCACATTTCTTTTAAAACTGTAGCTTACTTTACTTCATAATGCATGTAACGTTTTAGTATTTATATCTATGTTATATTTTAATGATTGGTACCCATGTGTAATTAATGCTAGAAAAGATTTGAAGGTCAGAACATGCACTCTTTTCTCTTACTTGGTAGCTGCTACATTTCTCCTAGCATTTTGTGTGCTTAGTCTCTTTCGTCTTCTTTTTATGTTTATGATTGCTGCCACATATTGTTTTTCTTTCTCCTCTGAGCCTTTATACCTAGTTGTATGAGGAAACAATTCTTTCAGCTTGCTCATCATGAAAGTCTTCATATCTGAGCACTTTAGAGAAATGAATTGTTGTGTGGGTGGTTGCGGTACATAATTTTCATTGCTTAAAAATCAATTTGTGTTATAAGGAAGAGTGCATTTTCGTGCATTTTATAGGTACATGGTTGTGATTTAAAAACTGGTCACTGTTATATCTTTTTATGCCTAATAATGTTTTTTCTCCTAAAACACCTGGGGACTGAAATCTTTAGTAAATGACTCAAACAAGAGTAAATGGTGCATTTATTGGGAACCTTTTCAGCTGTGGAGTAATACATATTGGGTACATCAGAATGGCAGCAAAATGGTGTATCTACAATTGACTCAGAGTGTGTGTTTGTTTTTGTGAGGAACGTGTCATCCCCTGAAACAGTACGGTTTACTCAGGTATTGTATCTATTTTTACAGTTTTGGCAACATTAATTACAAAGGAGAGTACATAATGTAGTACAGGGCTGGACTGGACTGGACTGGGACACAAATTTGGCCCTGACATTACTGATCACAAGCTTTTAGCAATGGCTCATGGCCAAAACAGCCATTCATTTGACCTGAATCCTTGAATCTCTCCCTTCCTAATTATGTTCCTCCATCTATTTTCTTACCATGTTAATTTCAAATTCTTTGTTTCTTCCTCACTTCTTCCCTCCTGTGAGGCCTGGATACTAGTTGTTGGTGATACTACTGTTCACAGTGTAGCAGCAGCCCCGACAGCTAACATGTCGGTTAATTTGACACATTTTGCAGGATCTATTTGTTTTTATTGTTTTCTCTCAGCTTTTCAGCTCCACCTTTCCCCACTTCTTCTATACTAAACTTTTTCTACAAGCTGTGTGAGCACCAGAGATGGGCAGTAACGTGTTACTTGTAACGCGTTACTGTAATCTGATTACTTTTTTCAAGTAACGAGTAAAGTAAGGGATTACTATTGCAAAATCGGTAATTAGATTACCGTTACTTTCCCGTAGGAACGCTGCGTTACTGCGTTACTAAAACCGTGATTTTTTGCGAGAATGTCTCATGACAGTGACGTAAGCGAGTGAGCCGTTGGTGACAACAGCTGTCTGCAGATCAACAATGGATCATATATCGATTGTGGGAGAGAGTATGAGCATGCAGCGTTTAAAGCATGGAAGTACTGACCTTACTTTGAGTTTGATTCCATAAAAAGTGACAAAAACATTAGCGTCCGTTGTGCGTGGGAAGAAAACTTCTTTTTACAGCGAAAAAAACCCCTAAACTTCCAAACAAGCACCGAGTGCGCAACGACGTAATGGGAAATTCACAGAGAAACTCGCGGATTCTTCAACTGACCGCGGCACACCTGCACCAGGGTAAACCTCCGCCTACCCTACTCCTGCTTTACAGGTGAAAATAGAGCAACAGGACCGCTGAGTCTTTGACTTTATTTATTTTCTGCTGTGTTTTACTTGCATCTATTTGAAAGAGTGAGTGTAAACACAAAAAATATTTTATTTTATGTTTTGGAATGTGCAGAAAATAGGTTTAAATGTTAAACTAATTTATTCAAGTCAGAGAATGTTGCATATAATTACATTTTTGCTTGATGCATAAAGTAAAAAAATTAAAACTGATAAAACAAGTTAAAAAAAAGAGACTTTTCCATTTGATTACATTTTGTATGATGGATTATGCAGAAAAAGTAGAATTGGGCTGAAAGATCTATCGCTTTATCACCTCTTCAGGTTGTAAATCGTGTTTTTAAAAAGTAACTAAGTAACTAGGTAATTAATTACTTTTGAAAATAAGTAATCAGTAAAGTAACGGGATTACTTTTTTGGGGAAGTAATCAGTAATTTGTTACTGATTACTTTTTTCAAGTAACTTGACCAACACTGGTGAGCACATAGCAAAGGTAAAGGAGGGGACAGTCACATTAAGAGATGTGATTGAACAATCCAGTGTCAGTAATTAAAATGAACCAATAGGCTGATCTCAGTCCTTGTACGGCTGGTACACAGGGGTATTTCAGGCCTGCCCATCAGCCTAAAAGTGTGTCGGCCCACCGGGAAACTGCCCAGTATGCCAGAGTGCCAGTTCAGCCCTTGTATGGTAAATGCAGTACTATTGTGATGGTGATCATTTTTGGTGCTTGTCTTGCTGTCACTAACGGTATTTCATCAGTCTAATTATTTCACTGAGAACACAGCATTACCAGCTGTTGATATTTCATAAACAACGATGCTTTAAGGATCACATGCACTGGAATACAGAATTTCCCGTTGAACTAAGCAAACTAAACAGGCAGAAAATTAAAAAAAAACACCCTTCACATAATCATTTCTAGAGACAAATGGAAATCGCACTGAGCACATTGTACTTACAAATCCCAGTTTACTATGGACTCCATTATAACTCATGTGTCACTTCTACAGTAAGACTCCTGCTTAGGTCCAGGTTAGGCCAATATGTTGATGTCACATATGCCAGGGGTTTTGTGTGCGTTATTTAAAGTCTGCCAAGAGGTACACAGAGGGAAGTGTGTGTCATCATCACTGCTGAATCTAGAACCACTTGTTTCACACCATATAACAAACCTGCCACCCCCTGCAGTGTGCGCTGACCAGCTACAAAGCACCGTCTTCCCAGCTGCTACACAGAGCACCTCAGGCACTGTTTTGTGCCAACAGCCATCACACTTCAAACTGTACAGAGCTTTCTGCCCTACTGGCCCCAGCCTTAGCCAGCTAAGAGCATGCTGAGAAAGGATGTCTGCAAATGCTCTTTCTGCTCTGGGCTACTCTATAAGGCTCTGCTTACAGAAGTCATATTTTCTTCTAATGCTAAATGCATTGTCACATTTTCTAAATGTCCATCTAAATTGTATTTCAGTCGCATTAACAATGAATGCAAAATGAGGAGGCTCTATCAGAATAATGTATCGTATGAACACTTACTAGACAGCTTAATGCTTCTGTTCATTTGTGTAACCTCCTGTAGAGCTGATAATGAGGGGATAATGGGAATGGGGACACTTTTTTTGTGCAGATGTTCTGCAATTTTCACTGCATGCACTGATGATGAATATGAGGGGGGGAAAAAACAGTATCATGTCGTCATGATCTTTGCAATTACTGCTGCAATTTAAGATTAAAGTTTCATAATCTAATTATCATCTAATCTATACAGTCAACATTGTAATAAAGAACCATATTGACTTGAGCATTATTTAAACTGAAGTTCATTAGAAATTTACCAAATGCGTTAGGTTTAATGAAAAAAGAGAGGATAGAGAGGATGGCGGGGGCGGGGTAGCGTGAAATATGTATTGCCTCATCGTGGCATCAGTCATGTTTACTTTGCTCCTCCAAAACAGTGTTCAGGGACATCCTGCATACACTACTGGGTGCTCAGTCACATTACATCTATATGTCTTGTGCTGAACGTGTTCTGCTATCCCGTTTGCGCTGAGAATTCCCCTTGTTTACTTAATTCTTAATTCTTAGAGTGACTGTTTACAGTCAGTTAATAATACCATATGCATCATTTAACACTCATCATTTGATGATTCCATGGTTCGTTGCAGGCGTAAAATGAGTGTGATGTAAAATGTCAGTGGTATTGGCAAATGCATTTTACCACAATGCTGAGTGATCATAGCACATTTTAAATCATTTGACTTGTATTTCAAAACAGTAGACGGTAATGTTTTTATTTTAAACAAATATCTGAGTCACATCGGGTCATTCTTGCATTTTTTTAAAAGCAAAACACAATCAATGGCTAAGGATCATTTTTTATGTTACAATGACAATATGTTACTCTGTGGTATAGTGCTGTGCAATACTGCAAATTTTACATATCAGAACATGACAAAAAATAATCTGGTCCTTAGCAGGTGTTAAAATTAGGTAAGTACAGACTCAGATAAACTACAAAACATAACATATTGCATAGTATGCAATGGTGTCATTATTAATTTAATAAAAATAAAGCCAAAATGTAAGTACATTCTTATGGGTAAGTAGTTAATTAAATGCACTTGACTGAAGTGTGAACACTACTATAAAAGCAGTGGTCTGGAACATTCAGGTACAGTACATATTGATGCAGTGCCAAGAGGGAAAGGCATCACCGGTGATGTTCAAGAAGCAGTGTCCCATCAGCCATGCAATGGGTCTAAGGCCAATTCCAAACAATCTGCAGTCCATCGTTCTACAGTGAGAAGATTATTGACAAGACAAAAACGTTCAATAGCAGTTTTCCAGAAAACTGCAAAAAAAAAAAAAAAATAGAGAGAGATTTTTTGTTAGCATTTCAAATGTTAAAGTTCATGATGGTACAATTAGAAAAAGCTGTTCAAATATGGCTTGTTTGGAAGGGTTCCCTGGAGAAAGTACCTTCTTTCTAAAAAGAAAGGTTGCATCTCAACGTAACATAAGTATTAAGGATTTTGGAATAATGTTGTTTTCGAAATCTGTAAATTAAAGATTTTTTTAAAAATCTCACCACTACATTAAAGTTGGATAATTACTGGAAAAATAAAATGGTCCTAATTTTTATTTTAGTTTTTACAAATTTGCCTACATAGATTACAGTGGAATGATTTGATTTAAAAATCATAATTAAAATTATGATTTCAGATTCATCTAATTAAAATTTCAGTAAATGATGCAAACTGACACTCTGTCCTCTGAATTAAAATGGAGGTTTGCTCATCATGTACCTGTTGTCATGGTGAATTGTGGAATTGGAGCTGCACTGATGATCGTGTGCTTTCTCTGCTCACCTACTCACTTAATTCAGGATGAGCATACTCAGAGTTGGTGATCAAGTCAGAGTTTATGATTTGACTCTCCTACATCAAATAGAATCACAAGAAGGGCCATAATATTCATATCATGACCTGGTATTAAATAAATAACTTGTGTACTTTCTTGTTACCCGCACTGTGTGTGTGTCATGTTTTGGCTGTGTTTAATGGTGTCTGTGTGTTTATCTGTGACTAAACAGGAAGTGTTTATGTTCTGCAGAGTACAAATTGACACCCATATTTTAAAATTCCCTAGAATGCAACACTCAGTCATTGTAGTGTCAATAACAAGCAGGAAAATAAGCTTGAAGTAAGAAATAAAAATGCTCGAGGTCATGTTTTCTCCTTAATAGCATAAACAATATTAGGTCTAAAGCTAAGTGTGTAGACAGCTGAGCTGATTAAAACAGAAGCAGGTTTGTTGTCATGCATACATGACATGAATGACTGAAAATACAACTGAAATCCTTTCTATGTAAATACAGTACAAAAAGATTAAATGTACACATTGTCTACTTAGGCAGAGTCCCAGTGTAAGTTTTGCAGTTACAAAGTCTGACTTCTTTAAATGTGCAAAGAGCCTCAGCCAGACATGGAGTCTGAAGTTCATTTGCAGTTTTCAGGATTTAGAAGTGTATAAATTATATGCCGTTTCCTACCTATCTAATCTGTACGTGGATTTATACAGAAGGTTTCTTATCACTTCTTTGCATGTGGGTACATTAATCTTAACAGTCACGTGACTGGGGCCACAAAATTCTGGCACACACAATAAAGCCCTCATGGCATCATATAAATGTCTCTAGGAATCTTTTTTATAGCTACACCATGTGAGCAATATATAAACCAATACACTATTGATTAGACATGCGGAAATCTACCTCAGTACATGATCTGAAATCTTGTCCTGGTAGGAAGGAAGGAAAGCAAATGAACCATAAGCCAGAATAAAGTTTTATGTAGCAAAAATATGATGAGTGACAATGTTTCCTGTTCTTGTTCAATAATCTTTTGAAGTTTTGTTTTTTTGTGATTTTCTGAGTTCATGTCGTTGATGATTAAGTATTTATCCCAGCAGCTGAAAATGTGTATGACATGTAGGTAAGAACAAGTTGACTGCCTCAAAGTGTTGGATAAAAGCTACCATAAGAACTGATACTCTCACTTATGATTCTAGGGAAATTGTTAGGTGTGTCAACTACGCACCACTCTGTGTAACACTCTGTAAAATAGACCAATTATCAGATCAACCCCTTGATGGTGATGCCCTGTGATTTTTTTTCTGATCTGTCACCTCAGTGATTAAGGTCAGACTGACTTTCCCAGCCAGTTAACACTTCTATCAGACTTTCTATGGCTGTAAGTGTCACAGCACTTATGATACTAAATGAGTTATCAATTTTTCTGACAGTCTCCTCTCCCTCACGTGCCCTCAGAAACCGTGACCACGCTTCCACACGATGAAAACAAAACATCATTAGCATCCCAAGGAACTGGCACAAGGATTACAGCTGAAGTTGTGCGATACAGTTGATGTAGAGCATGACCTTGACAAGAAGGGACCAGATGGCTCACCTATAACAAACAATCAGGGAACTGAACATATGTTTGCATCGTGACCTGGAACTGGAGACACGCCAGTTTTTTTCCTTTCAAGACTGTTTCTAAGAAAAGGATGTCTGGTAGGATGACAACCTGTAAATGTTAAGTGAAAGCTCAAGAATAGCACTTACTTCAGAGTAGGTACTTTCACGGCATAAAGGGAACCCTCGGTGACTTACGCATGCTGCAACTGATCCAGATGCCATTGTGTGTCGATTTGCTACCAAATAAAAGCAAAACTTTTTTTTTTTTTAATGAACCACTGGTAAAATGGTAGCCATGAAAACAACACCTCTTATAGTTAGTTTTTTTTAACAGAGAACAAAACACAAATACGTGATGAGAAATGAGCAATGTGCAATTGAGAAAATTACAAAAATAAATGTAATTTTGATTAATCTGTGGAAAATGTAAAAACATAAATGATGTTCTACTACCTCCACAGATGGTAGATGGTTGTTAGCTATCAAATGGACATTGATAGTAACATAACTGTTTGGTCCACAAACAACTAAATGTCAGATTTCCAGCCCTACTTGCACATCTGCAAGCTGCTTTGCAACCTGCCTCTCCCCCAACCCAGACCTAAGCCATGCCTTTTCTTTTGACTGTGTCAGCCCTGACTGACATTTTAGAACCATCACAATCTAGTTCGCTGTGATCACACTTAGCTTTTTATGAATACAAATCCCTAAGTATATGTTGGATCATCTTCATCTTTCCAAGTTTACCTAACAAATGGAAGTAAAAATACATTTCATTTTCCCATAAAAAATATGAATCCCTTGCTTATATATTATTTATGTTGTATGTTGAGAGACCAGAAATAATAAATAATCAGACGATGCATTTAAAAGTTTTAATGACAATAAAAGTTCATCAACAAATTATCTAGTAAATGTTACAATCTTACCTGACAGCAGGTATCCACAGAACTACCTTGAAACTCTTGTTCGTTCCAATATTTTTCAGCATATGTCCTGCAGCTCAGCATGTTCACAAAGTGTAAAAGGCAACTAGTATGTATGAGAGCTGGTATCAACATCAACTGAGGCAAGTCAAGCAAAGAGTTTGCAGTACTGAACTGTCTTTGCAGCAACTGCACACAGAACCCGGAGGGACTGCTTTCTTGCCTCTCATTGCACTAGTGAGTTTTCACCACATTTTAGGCTGTAATTCATCCATTTAATTGGATTGTTGTAACTTTTTTTAATATATAAAAAAATAAAATGTGGGAGAAGGGGAGATTTATAGGTGTAGACCTGCACACTAATAACTTGTATTTCTGAGATAGTCCAAACTGTACATACTGGATGTGTTCTTAGAAACACAAAAGTAGAAGGATTCAGTCTGCTCAAAGATTGCTAGCAAAGAAAACCTCCATCCATTTTATAAACTAGGCAAAGTATGGTTTCACTTTATGTTCTGTTGTTATACTGCTGTTAACCCGAAACAACCCAAATTTTATTGCTCATTAAGGGAAGATCATTATGCAGTAAATGCAACAAAGGACAGCGGAAGGAAGGAAGGACAAGTTTACTAGTCGAGATTAATTTGTTTACTTGCAGAATAAAACATACCCGTGCACTGTCAGCACAACAATGTTTATTTACAGCAGGGCAGGTGTGATGGGGCTCAGGCCTGGAAACAGGGCAAGATTGTGGGGTAAAGCAGCAGCACCACTAGAGAGAGGAGAAATGGAGGTAGGTCAAATACATCCACAGCCAGGTGTGCTAAAGCAGTGTCTCAGGAAAAGGAAGGTCTGTGGGTGAAAGAGGAGGACGTGTAGAGCGCTATGAAGAAAAAGTACATTAAATTAATCATAGGTGTAGCTTGCAGTATGATGTGTTACCTTTTTCACTGGCTGTAAGCTCACTCCTGGAGCTTGACTGTTGTATTCAGGAATAGTTACACTGATGCATGCTCTATATTATCCATAAGAGTTTCATTTGCACATATTCCACTATTTTTTTTTCTTAAGTATCTAAAACATTTCTATGTAATTTCTAAAACATCACAAGTGGTTTAACTGTTAACGTACTATTTGTGCCCATTGTTTCATCATTTACATCTGCTGATGATGATGACATTAAAATACATTGTTTTTATATTGTTTGTGTGGTCTTTGGTTGTTACCAGGTGCTTTAAAAATGGAAAAAGCAGCAAAATGCAACTTTCTCACAGCAGAAGATGGAGTGCAGATGTTGATGAATTGAGAAATTAAAGTGACAAAAGAGCTTTGAATCCAGGGTGTGCCGTTTTTTTTAGATAATTACAAAAAACAGACTCCTGCGACAGATTGGCGACCTGTCCAGGATGCTCCCTACCTCCCTACCTCTCACCCTATGACAACCACCCCAAAGGGAGAAGTACATTAATTTGATACTGTGTCATGAAGTTTTATGCATTCGGCTTTGCATTTCTTAGACCCTTAAAAATTGCTGATCCAAGGTTAAAGTCTGGGAATCAATTTAAGCAAAATTTATTCAGGACTTATTCTTAAATGTCTCACTTTTTTACTGGCATTACAGGTGTGCAGCTGTACAAGTTGTTACAGTGGTGCAGTAGTTTTTAGTGGAACTCATTTTAGTAACAAGTAACAAGGTTTTTGTTTTTTTAATTTGTTTGTTTGTTTCCAAAAGCACATTAAGTTCTAATCCATGTTAGTGACTGTTGTTACAAAATATTGGAATCTGTGTTTTCGTGATTTGGTAGAAATATAGTGAAATATATTAATTCTACAGATTTGTTAGCAGCACATTAATGCCTGGATGATACAGAACAACTGGTTTAAGACGGTCACAACTGACAGTCATTAGAAGATTTCGAATCTAAAAGGTCAAAGTCTGCAAAGAAAAAAAACCTTATCTGACAAACGTCAGGCCCATGGATTCAAGCATCATGAGTTTTCTCTTCTATGATGACAAATTCGTGCAAAATTTTGTTTTCTGCTGTTCATGTCCATCCACCTCAAGTGTGGATATTTGTGTTCCAAGATTTTTCCACTCGCACCGTCATGTGTGGTTATCCAAAATCAGAATATTGGACAGTTTCAGAATTTTTTTTTCCTCACTCTGACAATTAATGTTGATGAAAGCTCCTGAATTACATCCGCACGATTTCATGCACTAGAATACTGCTAGACTTTTACTAGTATTAAAAAATGTTTTCTGTTGATAGTGTTTTGAACAGTCTTATTATCATAAAGCATGGGCCTGAGCATTAACACTGAGTCACAAATAGTTGCAGGATACAGCCTGTGGTAAAAGTGAATTGAGAAACTGCTCAACCTTGTTCCTTGGAGACCACACCAACAAAGCCTTTTTGTTTGTTTGTTTTCTTGTATTATTTATTTATAACCGGTGTGGTTGCAAGGTTGTATTCATGTTCTAACAATGGAAAGGGTGAAAGGTGTTGATCATTTTATACCATCCTGCTGCTTCAGTGACCTTTCATAAAGCCGAATGAACTGTAACTGATGGGGATATAACTGCACGTTTTATAATTTACAAGACTGTTCATGAAGCAGTCTTACAGCAGTGAGGGTTTGACTGGCTCCTCATGCTTGTCTATGTGAGTTTTTTCAGGTTAACTGACAAGGAATCACTTATTTATGTACATTTCCATAGAATTATCTGTCTTCACATGTATTTTAATTAGAGAAAATATACAATCATTTTAAAGCAAAGAAAGAGGAACATAAGAAAATGAGACTAATCAAATTGAGTTTAAGGATAAAAATCTAAAGATTCCAAGCACCATAGAAAGGCTGATAACAGGTCAACAGTTAGAATTACAGATAACTTGTGTTTTTGTTTTGTTTTTAAGTTTCAGCTGACATGCAGAGGCTTGGTGTGTCAGAAGATGATGCAAGTGGTAGGGTGACATGCAGACAGATGATCTGCTGTGGCAACTCATAAAGCAAGAAGAAAAAGAAGCAGAAATTGATGTACATGGATCCTTCTCACAAACAAGCAAATTAGTTTTCCAGTTAAATCTAATAAAAATTCATGTGATGATATAAATCCTCTTTCTCATGAGCAGTTTTTCATTTTAGGTCTAAATACATAAATACATAGAAGGGTTTACTTCTAACTAAGCAGACAATGAGTCTTTAGCACAAGAGTAAGGGCAAGCCTAACAAATCTTTTCAGTGATTAAAAAAAGAAAAACAGCAAAAAACAGCAAAGTATGCATGTACATTTTTTGTTACAAATGGTCATAAATTCACTTATTTTCATCTGCATCATACTACAGAACACGGCAGTGAAATGATCTCTAAAGCTGTCAAATGCTGAATGAAACAAATCAAGTATCAAGTCTGAGTTGCGGGTTTGGAATATCACCGTGGCTTCACCTGCATATTTTCTTGCTGTGTATGAGCGGAGTCTATGAATTTCTGGATTTCTTGTGTCCATTAGGTGCAGGTTTATTGATCGTCCTCTGCTTCTTTCCAATATTACACTGACCCAGACATTTTGTGTCAGCTCACATAAGCAGCTTAGCCACTAATGAGCTACCGCATCAATTGACTGTTAGATTTTATTCTAGTCTGCTGTTTCTATTTCTAAACTCAAGAAGTCATATTACCTGCATATTACATTACGATACCCTGTGCATCGGCTCTGAAAGTTACAGCTATAATAACTTTCTCTTTGAGAACACATGTACCCACTTGAATGAAGACACTTGTTGACATAATGCCTTCTGTAGAACCTTAATCCTGTCAATCACCCATCAACACTTCATAAATCGGACTGTAACCCTGAAACCAAACCTTAACCGTAAAACAGCTGTATAAATGAATGCCATCTAAAATGCTCAAACTTCCACAAAAGAATTGCAGTCTATCGTCTAAAAACCAAACTGTTCTCACAAAGACAGTTGTTTAAGCAAGCACACTCGTCAAACTGTCTGTTGATTGAAGCTGCCTTGTGTCAGTATTTGAAGAGAGCGTGGTCTGTTATTCATGTTTTGTGTGACCCGAGGGAGAAAAGAGTTCTTCTAAATGCAAAAGCACAATCATTTTAATGGAATAAATTAAACTGCTGTCCTGATTTTTTGGGGGGTGTTGTACATCTCAACCTAATTCAACATTGAAACATATTAGGACTACTGAATGAATTGCAATTTTCAACAGTTTTTGGTACGTTAATGCTTCTATTTTGTAGTTTTTCAGAGATATGATTAAAAAGAGATATTGCATTATTCACTATCTTTTATTCATGCATGGCAAAGATCTTACATGACTGCTGATCGGCACGACTGTGTGGTAAAAAGCTAATTTACATACATACGCTCCTGGGAGAGCAGATACTGTCTGCTGCATGTGAAGGAAGCTTTAACAAAACTTAATAATGTCTGTGTGTACAGCAGCACTCACGTATAGGAGTAGAGTTTATGGTCTCACTGAGAGAGTGAAGAAAGGAGAAGTGAAGAAAGTCTTCTTTTCTGTTAGATTTATAAGCTAAACCAAATTTCTGTGCTACTAGGATAAAATTAGTTTTTTTAAAATAGGGTTTTCTTTGTTTTCAAAGTAAGTTTTTGGATTATATCAGAGGATTCTTATCAAACTAACTGAATTGTTGGTTTCTGTGTTTTTTTGTCTGGTTTGAGTTCACATGACACAACTGAACCAGTGCAACCACCAAGATATGCAGTTGTGGTCAAAAATCTGCAAACACACAGGGTTGAATATTATGGTAATTTTGTTCTTTTTCCAGGGTGGCAAACAGCAAACAGCATATGTCTTTAATGATTTTAAAAAACAGGAATTGGGTTCACAAGTTTGATTTAGTTTGGGGATTCTCTAATCAACAGAAGGTCAAAAGAATACATGTTTTGCTAAATGAAGCTGACACAGTGTCGCAGTCACATGTTGGAAACTATAGGGATTGTATAGTAACCTTTTGTATTTTCAAATAGCTAGGACATTTTAATCTGATAAAGACTATTTCCACATATTTCTTTAAATTATGACACTCTGATGATTAAGTGCCAAAATAAAAGTCTTTAAAATAATATTAGCAGCCTGTAGTGCATCAGTACCCTTTGCGAGTCACATTTGGAGGCGTGATCCAAGTTTTAAAATATTTTTATTACCGTGATCTTTGACCCTCTCACACTGTAAATATACTTGCTATTTTCCTCCCTTTTAAGTCATGTGGCCTGAACGACTGTGAACCCCCACAATATATTGTGTTATATAATGTTTTTTTCTCACCTTTGCTTAAACTTTCAAAGTGTCTAGTGACAATAAATCAGCTGCACTAATGCAAGTAAACTACTGAAATAAATTCAAATGTGTGTTTTCCTGAAGTCTGCTGGGAAATTAGTATTCTTGTGAATAATAATTTGTGTCCAGTGCTTGGTTTTATGAAAGCATCTTAATGTGGGCATTAACATTTGAACCCTAATGATTCTGTGCAGCATGAACTCATCAGGACATTAGACACTAGGGAGACCCCTTCAACCCGCTGGTTATGCTTATATGCTGTCATCTGTTGAATGCTGAGGAAATACACGAGGGGATGAAACTCCTAACAGAGATGAATATCTTAAAAGTAATGTAAGAACTTTATAAGAGCTTTTGGCAGTAAGGCCTCCTTTTTGTTTTATGTATTTAACAATGATTCATAAAGAAAATCACATTCATATTTCATTTTATTTTTCCATTTGTTTCTTATCTTATTTACCTGGCACTGCATTAGCTGGTGAAACATGGTCGGTAAAGCCTCCAGTCCTTTGTTGCTGCCAAATGTAAATTAAAATGTGTCTTGACTGGATATTTGGGATATTTTTTATATACATGTAGTGTCAGCTTTATATGAAATTTAGTTCATTTCCTCAGTACAGGCTCGAGTGCTGGGTGCTCCCACCTTCTCTTATGAATACAGAGACACGGTGCAATGAAAGCAGCATGGGTCAGTAATGCAAAATGGATTGTGCAAAATTTATTTTAAAATTATGAACTCTTTCTTTAATTTACCAGCCAGCACACCTTATACATATATAGAAAAGTTCTAAATTTACACTTGAAGTAATTCTAAGATCATAACTAAGCTTTTTACAGCAGGATAACAATCCCGATTACACCTTTCATACCTGTGACCTATGACTCTCAAAATAACTTAAATAGGTACCACAAGCATTTTGATTCCTCCGTTTTTATCCCAAACCATAATCAAATAATTCTGCTGCCTAAACCTGAATGAACCACAACTGAACACGATAAGTCATTAACTCTTGTTTTCAGTTCATGCTGCTGTGGTGCCAAGGGTTCATGACTGAGCATCAGTAAAGGATGAGTTGGAATTGCATTACTTAAATAATTTCCCCCACAGTTATAGCAGCTACATAGAATATGTACTTTATCTCTCAAAGTTGTTGTTTGTTTTTTTGGTTAATGTAAATCAATCCAGGGATTGAGGGAACTCTTTTGGAGCTCAAGTTACTTTTAAATGAGCATCCCCCCAAAAATCTGTCTTTTTCTGTTGTCTGTTTTTCTCTCTTTGAAAAGCACATTTGAGCCATCGGTTTTGCTTTGGAAGAACTGGCTTTCTGCCAGTGTAGTAAAATATTAACAATTCTTCTGTTTCACCTTATTCTCCCCCTAACTCCTCCATAGACAAATATTGATGAGACTGTCTCCAATCAGTCATCCTACAAAGTCTACAGCGCTGTGAGAAGTACCTTTAACTGCAAAAACAAGCTTTCCCCAGGGTTTGCTTAGCCTGCACTGGATGAGTCATCATATCAGTCACAAGTTTCCGCAAGAACTCTATTTAATGCACTTCCTGTATTAAGTACTATTCATTTTGTCAGCTTTAAAATGATAGTGGGGGTAAAGAGCACCTTCTACACAAAGAGGAGGTTTAAATCTAGCAGCCCTTCTGCACTACCACAGTTGGCATTTTTTAAAGTTCACCAGAGCTCCAGTGGCTGCAGGGTTAGTGTGATGCAGATGCAGCCAAGCAGAACTCCACTTGGCACAACATCAGTTCATTCTTAACACTACCTGAGGCACTGCTTTGACAGATTATCTGGGATGATTTTACTCTTTTATTTAGTATTAAAACAATTAACCCTTGACTGCTGTGATTAAAATGGAATTAGCCTTTTAATTTCTGTTAACTTTAATGATGGCTGTTGTTGGCCAAGTCTGAGAGTCTTTTTGCACGTTGTTTTGTGTTATACATTGTTGTATTATATAGCAAGCAGGTCTGGCCTGGATCTGGTATCAAGCCGGCACTGCTGGCTGACTTCTGACATGATAAGACGTATGTCATCCAGATATAGGCCAGGCCTGGCGTAGATGGCACTGTTTATGCGATGGCATGCCATATCTGGCCCGATTATGGTTTGGTTTATGTGGCCCAGGCCCATAGAAAACAGGTCTTCCCTGGATCCGGCATCAAGCTGGCACTTCTGACTGACCGGTAGAGTGTATGCCATGTGTCATGGCAGAGTGTATGTCAACCAGATGTGGGCCAGGTCTGGCAATGATGGCACTATTTATGTTCCCAACATTTCAAATGCAGGTTTGAAAGGTTTGTGAGTGTACACTTTATCCAAAACCTCGTGAGCGTTTACTCATATTTACTACTGAGTGGCTGTAGCTCAGGAGGTAGAGCAGGTCACCTACTGATTGGAAGGTTAGTGGTTCGGTCCCTGGTTCCTCCAGTCTGCATGCCAAGAGTGTGACTGTGTATGAATGTAGTTAGGAAGTGCTCAGTTTAGAGAAAGTGGGTAAATGTGGCATGTTACACTTTCAGTAATCTGGGATAGTGAAAAGTGTTATATAAGATCAGTCCATTCACTGTCTGAACAGAGTTTTGTCATGTTACTTTTCCACTATTATGCACATGTTGTTATTACATGGCCTGATTAAGGTACACATTAGGCTGACATCTAGGGCCAGAGCTGAAACTGTTCTGGGCCAGCACAGGGCCACCAGTGTGTTTGCAACTGGCCTTGTACTGGCCCATGTGTGGGCCATCTCTGGCAAACCAGTTCTGGGCCACCAAAGGGCCGTCAGTCTTTGTGGCATGTGGGCCATGTGTAAGCACATTGTGTCAGCCAGATGCGATCCATACCAATTTTGCTATGTGGGTATGGTTTAGTGTTGTGCAAAAACTGCACAAGGCCTCAGCAACCTTTATGTTTCTGCACTTGTGCTGCCGATTTAATAAATGCACACATTCTAGTTAATTCACTTTCTAACCAAGAATTTGATAAGAAAGTTGATTCTGCAGAGTAAATGTGAGTTTTGTGAGTTTGTCCAAAGGTAACAAAATTTGCTCACTATTACTACATCTGTTATCAAAGCTTGCTTATTTAATACTTACAACACTGAAAAGTATAAATGATAAATTGATGGTTACGGAACATTTTGCTAGTATTAGTCTTTTTTTTTTCTTCACTGTGAGATTGTGCAGCAATCAGCTGAGACTCCAGGAAGTTACTGTTCTCAGCCAAGAAATCTTTCAGCAAATAACCCACTACCACTTTAGACAGAGCCAAACTATCCATTTTCCCATTTCAGTTTTTCTGCTAAGCTGCTAGAACTGCTAGTTGCAACTTCACATTGAACTGAGAAATACTAAAGGGATAGTTGTTGTTCCCAAAATATCAATCTACTTATTGACATTGGTTGCACTTCTATGGTAAAGACACTTTCCCCGAACAAATACGCCTATACAATGAGGTTTATGGAGTAGTGTAAAAAAAAGAAAGCAATAAACTTGCAGTATATTTAGTACTAGGTGTATATATATTTTTTAAGCCAGAAGCAACCTTTTTCACTTTGCTGTAAGGGGTGTTGTTAGTGTTTCCCCCAAGACAGGGCTTTCTTACAATCTGCAATTTTCTTGTCAGTTGTCTTGTTGCCTTTTTCTGCAACTGTCGGAACTCCAAAATTCTGCCATAGCGCAGATTTAAGGTTTGACAGCAGCTCAATTTCAGTTTAACCTCAGTCTCCTGCAGGTTTGTCTGCTCTATAATGAGTTCAGCCAGGCTCACTGCGAGACTGGTGACCCATGTTAGGACTTAGCTAGCAAACTAACAGATCTTTGCTCAAGCATCAAACGGAGTTAAGCAGTTAGATCATTCAGACATTAAAATTGGGAGAAAACACTAACAATATCCATAACATACACCTACCTAGTGGTCTGTGCGATTCACTGAGCGTTGTTTAAAAAGGCAGAGTGTATGTATTGCTCAGCATGTTACCTGATTATAAACAGAGCAGTATTCTTTTTATCTGAATGGGATGTACAAAACTTTATGTTTTATGTCTCTATGGAGGAGAAACGCAGGCAGGAGGCCTGACTCTGGGTCCCCTTGAATGAGCTAATATCAGAAAAGGAGAGATAATGAAGCTGTTTTGTATATTAAATGAATAAGAGAGCATCACTTGGGTGCTCAGATGTTTTTCACTGAGTGATATCAACAGAGGTCATTTTGTGAATCCAAAGACATTCGGAGCAGAACTGTACAATGCATCATTATGAGTGGATAACATGGTGGCAGACATCTCAGTATCTCTACAAATGTGAAATTAATTTTAAAAGGAACACCATCTGCTCTTGGCAGCTTATTTAGTCCATGTGATTCTCACCTCCTGGACAAGTGTGTAATGGTTTCCTGTTGGAGGAAACAATGACCTATCCATTAAAAGGCTCTTGGTACTTCTGTGAGAAGAATACTCCTATCATACTCACTGATAATGTTTTCCTCCAACCCCTAGATCCACTATAAAGATGTACGAACAACAACAAAGGCTGTGTGTGCTCTCTGCTGTTGAATTTGTCATGCGCCACTGTTTCAGTTAAGAGGGTCATGATAATTACTCCAACCCGGTTCCACATGTAACTGATGCTATCATGTGATCTTGTGATCCGTTACTAATCTTTAAATTCAGGCGCAAACAAAAATCAAGAGGTTTTGTGCCATGAACTCCAGCCAACATTGGAAGTGTTGTTATTTATAATATAAAGTCTACATCTTGTGTTCAAACTCGGTCTCCATGCTGGTAATATCAGATATCAGAAACATAGCTGAAATGGTGGCAACAATTTGGAGATTGTCTGTGGTTTTGTAATCTTTCATGCGAATGCGTAGTCAGAATGAATGGTGACAGGGTGCATAAGCAAAGGATAAAGAAAATGGAAAGATCTGCCAATTTCCCACATGGGAAAAGCAGTGCTCATTTTCCTGGCTCCTACCTGCTTGCACAAATGTAGGTGGTGTAGTGCTTTCTCTAGTGTGTGCTTAAGCAGAACATGAGGTACAATGCATTTCTTTGGCATGAATGAAACATGCATTTGCAAGAAAATGTCTGTGAGCAAGTAGGGGTCTGTCATACAGTTTGTCCAAACCAAATCTTGTGCTTTCAAATAAGGCACTGCCTTGGGCAGCAATTGATGACAGCTCAAAGTGATGTCTTAAAAAGGTGATTTAAGCCCAGTGTAGGTATCCGTGGTATTACTCTTACATTAAATCTCAGCCATTGGGACAGATGGCTTCTTATAAAGAAACATCAAGTGTATCCCAAATGTTCTGGTCACACATTTTTGTAATTAAAGGTACTGCTCTACAATCTGTCCAGAGGACCAAATATACAGTATATAATGACTCACAACCTCTGTTGTATAACAATCTTTTTGTTTATCTTCAGCTCTCCCACTTACGATTGGTGTGATACTGAAGGCCAACAAAGAACAACTATCCTTGGTGTTTGAGGCAGGCAGAGCTGAACTGGAAACCATGGCAACACAGTGCTTGCCTCTCTAATCCCTTGGCCCTGCCAGAGAGTAGACAAATACCTGCGCATGCCCCTGTCTATTCAACACCTGCATAAAAGAAAACCTTCCCATTCTGCACGATATGAAAAAAACACAAGGGAGAATGGTTTTGATGGACTGTATCTCTATATCACACACACATGTTTTTTTATCTGCTGTCTTTGGTGTTTTTCATAAAGCACTGACAGTCTGGATACACATTTTCCCCCTAATCACATGTAACAAAATAGCATTTACCTAAGCATCTCCAGATGATTTTTATTAATAATAATAATAATGTATACTTTATTGATCCCCTTTGGGAAATCCTTCTCTCGTGGGGCCACCACTCTACCTACTGAGATAGGTAGTAAAAGTGGATAATTCCTGAATATTAAGAATCTCCTTTGCAATCGTGCCCTATAGGCTTAGATAGGTAGCTTTAATGTACATGTGAAGTAGTCTGGCTCAAGTGTCAGTAAAGGTGGTCGGCAAGCAGCCTCAGCAGATATTTCGGGTTCCCAGAGATGAGCAATTTATTTACACTAAACTCAATTATACATGAAACTCCCCCAAATTAACTCATAACAGAAAACGAAAAACACATGGCCTAGATAACCCAACTCGCCTCTCCTACCTCATTGCAATCAAACTGAGACTTACTATATATAGGGCTGTCAATTTACCTTCAGTTAGTCTAGCCAGTACCACCAACTTGGTTAAGAAATCTAAAATTCAATACAAATAGCTCAGAATCACATAAAGCTCACTGTTCTCCTGATTAAGTCATTTACACAGCTAACTGGCTTGATATAAGAAAAAAAAATACACTTCATAATACTGAAAACAAAGAAAAGGAAACATTCCTACTGAAAAAACACCCCTCCTTTTGGTTTAGCCTTTATTCAGACATGACATCACTTCTGTAACTTTACATGGTCTGCCACTTTGTCACCATACTGCTGTGGTTCTTAAATGCTTCTACTTTGTAACAATCTACTTGCAACTGATAGCTGAATATCAACAAGAGAAGAAATTTCACAAAGTGACTTGTTGCAAGGATGGCATCTTATTACATGCTACATGTGAAAACAGTGAGCTTTTTAGAACAACCTATTCTTTCACAAATGTTTGGAAAGGAAGACTGCAAGGCCGCGATGCTTGATGTTCTACACCTGTGACAATGGGACTGAAATCTGGATTCAGATATTAAGAAGTGTGTCGCAATACTATAGTATAGCATGTTTTTTTAATGGTAAACTGATAAAAGCACAGAGAAAAATGCCAGCACCACAAAGAAGGGTCCTGTTAACCACTGTAGACCAGGCTTACGGAAAAAACAAAAGGGGAAAAAAGATTTGTGTGGTATATGGATGCTTCTTTTCAGGGTTGTTTTTACATTTTAGCTCTTTACATTTTGTATAGAATGTACATGCTATAAAAAGCTGCTATAGTTTAATGAAACTGTGAGCTATTGCTATAAATAGTGGATGAAAATCAGCATAAAAATATGTTGCTGGTGGAGATCAATTTACAACGTTGATGAAAAAGTTTATTTTAAACCTGCATCATATCCACATTAATTAAGAACTATACTCTAACTTATCTGCAGTATCTCACACACACGTGCACACCTTCACACACCAAGCTAACTTTTGCACATTACTCATAGTTTCGCACAATACTCAGTATTTTGCACATTTCCACTTGTTTCTATTGTCTGCCTTGTGTCTGTATCATTCTGTTCTGTCTACTGTTGCACGGTCTTGTCTTGGTTTTTTTGCAATTTTTCACATTGCACTTTATGTAGTCCTGTGTCCATCTGTTATATGCCATATGTAGCACCAGGGTCTCAGAGAAACGTTGTCTCGTTTCACTCTGTACTGTACCACTGTACATGGCTGAAATGACAATAAAAGCCACTTGAGTTGATTTGACTTGAAAAGTTACACCCTATCTGACATATATAAGTTGATGTACTGTTTTTAAAGGATAACTAAAAGTTATGCTTTCACCCAACCCAAAAGTGTAGCCATTGGATGTGTTTCGAAAACATTGGGGCTCTATGCCATATGGGAATAACCTTAATCAGTTGTTGCTACTTATTAGTAGCATAAAAGGAAAAGATAAATTAAAAAAACACCACAATTTTTCCTCTAATAAGACAGGGAGAAGTAATGTGTTTTAGCCGGTCACATTTATCTTTCATATTGTCTTGTGATAAGTGAACCAGAAACTCATTTTAATATCAAAGAAATGATTTTTTTAAAAATAGACGGTTCCTTGATTTGTGTCTTGAGTTGATGTCCTTGAACCTTTTTTTCCCTCTCTTTTTCTGTCCATTATTCAAGATGGATAGTGGATAATGTGATGGACTGTGTAATTGCATCTGTGATAAATAATTAGTGCAAAATGGCGCTGTTAGCAAATTCTAATTAAAATTCAAATGGTGAAAAAAAACGATGGGATTGACTTACATGACTTTACAGTGTCAACATGACCCTCTGTGTGGAAACGCCATCCAGGCATGGAAGATGAGTGTCGCAACAAGAGGACCAAACAGTTTTGAGCACCATTTGAAATTTAAAGTAGCTATAAAAAACTTTTTTTTTTCCCCCTGTGTTCCTTTTCTTTGTGTCTCTCCCATTCTCTAACAAACATTCACATCAATTCTCTGACAGAGTTCAATGTTTTCACTGTTTCTAAACACACAAACCAACAAAGAAAGTTTCTTCACAATAGGTAAATCAGCCCACCTTTACCCTTATAATCAAAATGATAAAGGAGGCACAGACAGTCAACTATTTCATCAACTCCAAATAAAACAAGAAAACAAAAAAAAACAATCTAAAAGCATTTCAGATTTTGCATACAAGGCTATCTTGAGTACAGCAGATAATTGTAGTTCAGTCATGCTGTAATTAGCAGTTTGCAAATGTTTCAATCAGTTTTGTCACTCATTTCGCTGATTCTTCCTTGTGCCAAGATTGTATTAGGCTCATGTCATGGAAAATATTAATTCTCTGTAAAAAACATAATTCATAACTCTATCATATGCAATACAGAAGAGTGTTTAGATGTGGATAAACCTCAAGCAACAAAGAGGAGTAAAAAAAATTTCAAATAAAAAATAAGACACTGTCCTCGAGCTTTAGTTGTTTCAGCGATTACACATTATGACACAGATGTGTTTACATTAAAGTGACACAGCCCTCTAGCAGCGTGCGGAGTTATAACTTTTTCTCAGAGCAAAGACAGAAATGGTGAGATGGTGCTTGCAATAACTTGTTGCAAGCACAATCAAGTGCTGTTTGTTCTTACCATGATGTTTAAGGGATGAAAATTTTAAATTCAGTAATTTTAAAAAAGGTGTTTTGTTTGGGTTTTTTTTTACACAAATTGTGAGCTTACATAAAACTATGACACTATTACACTGGTAACTGTAAAATATTAGTTATTACATCATTACAAAATGTTAAAACAGGGACATAAATAAAACATGTCAATTAATACATAGATGTAAAATGAAAAGACAAATAAAATGGCAAATTGGAGTGCTGAAAGAGAGAAATAAGCATGCATGTTTTAACACTCAGCCCCGACTTGGCAACTGAGAAAAATGTGCATTCTCTAACCAGTTGCCAAGTGGTTGCTGAAATTACTCTGTGAAATCATCTGAAAAGAGGGTGCTGCATTAAAAAAGACAGCAACAAGTCATGGGTTGCTTTAGTCGTGGATGCATGTGGACGATTGGAAGATATCAGCTTCTCTAACACTCCCAAAATTGATGGTAGCCAAACTTGAAAAAGTGTGACCCAAACCAGAGAGAGAGACTTTTCACTATCAAAATAAAAGTTGTCTAACCAATAATCCAAAACACCCAGCTTTTACTTAAAGGTCTTAAAACAGTCTTGGTTTCTGGTTTTAGTTGCACACGTTACAATTTCACAACCACTTATAGCACTTTTCCACTAGTACCTATTTACCTCAACTCGACATCGTTTAACTTTGTTTCAATTGAGTACCAGCTATTGCGCGTGGTGTTGTTATAGCAACACAGCTGAAATTCCATTTGTCATTTGGGTGTTGAGGAAATGGCTTCGTGCTGCTGCTGTGTATCGCTTTTTGTCAAACTCAGAGATCACAATGTTGTTTTCTTGTGTAGTAATTTCCCTTGTTGTCAAGTTTCAAAAATGGTAGTTTTGATTTTCATGAATGAGTTGCTCTTATGACTCATCAAGTGACACCACTGAAAATTGGTGGCATGCAGTCTGTTGACATCACATTTTGTGCCTCAGCTTGCTTGAAACCCTGACTGAGTAGGTAATAAAAAAGCACCTGGTACCAGGTATGATCACCTAATGGAAAGCCCTAAAAGCTAAGTCGAGCAGAGCCAAATAGGTACTAGTGGAAAAGGGTTATTATGGAGTAGTTTGGCAGCAAGCAACTTCCAGCAATGACTCAACCACTGGTTGATATCCTTTTTCTAGTGACTGGGGCCTAGCAACTGATTTCACAGCAACTTCCAGCATCTTCCAAAAACCACTTGCAACTATCTTCATTTTTTTCCTAGCAATAGGTCACCAACCATGCAACACAGAGCACCTGTATAAAAAAGCCCAAAGCCGACTGTACTTCCTCAGGAGGCTGAGGTCTTTTAACATCTGCAGGAAGCTCCTGAGGATGTTTTACCAGTCAGTGGTTGCTGGAGTACTTTTCTATGCTGTGGTGTGCTGGGGGAGCAGCACAGCAAAGAAGGACTCATCCAGGCTGGAGAAACTGATCAGGAGGGCTAGCTCTGTGGTCGGCATGAAGCTGGACACTCTGGTGACAGTGGCAGAGAAAAGGACATTAAAGAAACTGATGGACATTATGGACAATGCCAGACATCCTCTGCACACGGCCATTAACAACCAGAAGAGTCTGTTCAGTGACAGGTTGCTTCTCCCAAAGACAAGAACTAACAGACTTAAAAACTCCTTTGTCCCACACGCCATCAAACTGGGAGAGGGAGGGGAAACAGGAGGACAAAGGAGGGGGGAACAACTAAGCTGTAGTGCCTCTTCACCTCACTGTGCAATACCTTTTGTGCAATACTTTTGTAAATAGTCAACAGTGCAATAGACTCAATACTTGAAATGTGCAATTCACTTGTATTTTTATTTTTATTCCTATTTATTCTATTTATCCCCTTCGTATATTTTATTTATATTGTCTCTGTATTTATATATATATATATATGTGTGTGTGTGTGTGTGTGTGTGTGTGTGTGTGTGTGTGTGTGTGTGTGTGTGTGTGTGTGTGTGTATTATATATATATATATATATATATATATATATAATATTCTGTAACTCTGTAACTTCTGTCGGTGCTGTGCTTTTTTGGAAATCGAATTTCCCAGAGGAACCCACCCGAGGGATTAATAAAGTTCTATCTAATCTAATCTAATCTAATCAACCAGTCTCTAAGCCTGTCTCACTGATGACCAGTGTGATTGGACTGGGTATTAGTTAGTTGAGTGAGCTACAAACAAAGTAATCAGGTAACTAGGGAGTTTCTCGTTGTTTTCTTACAGATGGGCACAACCTCATAGCCTGTCTGACAAACGTGCTTGCAATCATTATAGCAAGGGCCCTCACTCCTGTAATCCTGGCACAGCCACAGCGGTGTATACCATCTGCTACCAGACTTGGCATGTCACCTGTAACATCTGCTGCTTGACCTCTTTATAGGTGACTCTCAGTTAAAGAGTGTGTCCTCTCTGCTGGTAATGTTCCCTCGCTGTGCTGTCCTGATCATATAGTAACAGATTACACAGCAGCCGATTCACCTCAGACTGTTTTAGGATTAGGCCTCATCTCAGTCTGCCCGACCCTGCCACTCAGCGACACTGTCATGACTTTAATTTCACTTTTGCTTCTTTCATCAAAAGACACAAATCTAAATCGAGTAGATTTCTTGACGCACGAGGGAGAAAACAAGACACAACATGTGCACAGCCTCACGTTTCCACTATAACACTCCACCCGCTGTGTGTTCAGCACATTGATCAGTTACAGTGTTTTTCACTCCGACGTTAGCGCCTGCAAGGTCGGAAAAGTGTGACAACATTAGAGGGACACACAGGGAGCATATATTGTCCACGGACATCACATGCCAAGGAGATGAAACTTAAATGAATGGAACAGCTGCAATTTGCAGAAGTGAGGCTCAGTGTGATTTTGTCTTGATCTCTGCAGCAGAGCTGACAGGCAGAGGCACAACAGCTTTTTGTTTGCCAGGTCACAAGATGGTTTACAAGGGAAGCACATCCACCACTAATGGAATGAATAAAATGATTTATTTAGTATGTGCTTCCAGGGTATTTGATATGCTTGGCTACGTTTAGCCCATAGCCTCATCATAATGAAACAGCAAGCAGTCAGAGTTGCAGAAAAGGCATCTTACTGGAAGAGAAGAGAAAACTCCGCCTGAGGCTCTGTTAAATGATGCTCCTAGTCCACAGTCACACACTCATTTCTTTTCTTGTCAATACAATGCTCAGTGGCAGAAAAGGGGAAACACATCACTGTATCTGATTGCAAATTAAAGATTTGCTTAAAACAAGTATCATCCTTATTGCACACTCACATCCATTCTTATTAAAGTGCTATCAAAATGTTCAAATAACCAATTAAAGTGAAATAATTTGAGATTTTAAAAATGCACCAAACAATATTTTGATAAGTGTAATAAATAAAGCATGAAATGCCCTTACTTTTAGTCTTAGTCATAGCCACACATCTATGGGACTATATGTCAACTTTATTTATGACATAAAACAAACTAAACAGAAACTAAAAGTATCACCAAAACAAATAAAAATAAACCGAAACTAAAAATGTTTAAACAATCAAACCTAAATGGAAACGTGCAAACTCATTTTGGAAACTAACTGACACCAAACTGAATTTAAATAAATGAATACAAAAATAATCAAACATTACTCTGGCAACAGTCATGTTGAGAACTTGGTTGCTGTCAATACTGCAGTTATTTGCTTTTAAAGAGAGGAGAAAAAAGACCAGAATTTTCCACCATGGTTTTTCAATGTGGTTTCTGGTTACAGTTTTGTTAGCAGAATTGTGTCCAGCAAATTCTGGACATTCATTTTTATGAGTCTTTTCCCCCTTGACTCCTCTCAGTTGTAGCTTCTATGGGTAATAGTATTTTTTTACATGGCCTACAGAAAAACAGAAAAGGCTGTAGAGGAACTGCTTCTGCTTTCATCATTTTCCTTTTCTCTCAGTCCAGACTGTTCAGGGTCCTTACTGGCTCAAATTAGCTAACAGTGTGCCTCAGGGGTCCGTTTTTGGAACAGTTGTTTTATCTTTATATGTAGCTCTAATTGGCCAAATAGTTCCTAAACACACATCAGTGTCTTGGTGTAAAATCTAGTAAACTTTCAGACTGTACATCTTTAAAGACAGTGAAAGTAAGCTGGAGACTATGGCCTTTAACCAGGCACAGTCAGAGAATGTGTTACTGTATTTTTTTATGTGTTGTATGGGTTATGATTAAGCCATAACGGAGAAATATACTGACCAGTAACCTTTTAGCTACACCTTCCTTACTAGATTACTAAATTGGACTCCATTTTGCTTTTAGGGCCACCTTAAACCTTTGTGGAATAGATTCAACAAGGTGCTGGAAACATTCCTGAGAGATTTTTGCTCCATACTGGCATGAGAGCTTCACATTTGTGAAGTAAATCTCCCATTATACCACATCGAAAGGTTGGATGGAGATCTAGTGACTGCGGAGGCCATTCGAGTATAGTGAACTCACTAAGAAATCAGTTTGAGATGATTTGTGACATGGCGCGTTATCCTGCTGGAGGCAGTCATCTGAAGATGGTGACACTGTGGTCATTAAAGGAATGGGTATGGTCAGGCTGTGGCATTTAAATTATGCTTATTTGGTACTAAGGGCCAAAACGTGCCAAGAAAATATCCACCACATCATTAAACCACCAGCAGCAGCCCGAATGGCTGATACAACACAGCATGAATTCATGCTTTCATGTCATTTATACCAAATTCTGACCCTGCCATCGGAATATCACAGCAGAAATCAAGACTCATCAGAGCATGAAGTATTTCTGCAATCGTCTGCTTTCCAATTTTGGTGAGCTTTTGAGAACCGTAGCCTCAGTTTCCTGTTCTTAGCTGACAGAAGTGGCACTTTATGCTGCTGTAACCCATTTGCCTCAAGATTTGACATTTTCTGCACATTTTGGTTGTAAAAAGTGGTTGTTTGAGTTTCTTCCGCAGGTTGTATTGATGATGTCTACATACCAAAATATACTTAAACGTACGTTTGTGTGCTTATCGAGGTCCCTGAAATCCCTGAAAAAACAATTCCCAAAAGAAGGTTTTTTTGTTAATACAGAATCAACATTAACAGCACCTGACCAGCACTGGAGTCAGAATACAGCCTCAAGGTTTATGGCAAACAAAATTTTAGAAAATCTCTTTCTTATGTGACCTCTCAGTCCCCCTTCGGTTTAGTACTAGCCAACATCATTGACCTTGTGTTGACATCAGAACCACAGGGAAAGTGCTCGTCTGGTCCGAGGTCAGAACAGAGCACCACTGATGGCCTTTGCCATCATGGCGCGCAGGGTTTCATATTATCTGCTTGGCAAGCTCGGGCTGTCGCAGCTTTTTTGTTTTCTCGTTTGGTTGCAAGTCTTTCTCTCCATTTAGTGAGTTCTTTTGCACATGTCTTAAACATATATCCCTGTATATTATAAATGCACTTCATCTTCTTCAGGCAGACTAGAAATATCATATTCATGTATGCGATCAGTGTAAGCTTCATTACTGGACCTTTTACACCATGTTGACATTTTTAAATCAGTATTGTACAGAAATGAACTCTTCTTGCTTCAAAAAGCTTAATTGTGGTCTATTAGTGATATTGTAGTGTTATGTTTGCCCCATTTGGTAGCTTCCTTTATTGAATATTAAACATAGTACAGTACTAATATTTCAGATTGAACTTGATCTAAAACAAATAATTTGATACAATCTTATGAAAATTGATACTGTTAATCCTGGAAGTTAACAATAATTACTAATTTAGCTAGTTTTTTAATTTAGCAGTTTTTTCTTATTTATAGCTTTTGCATGATCTTCTGGGAACTATATTTTGGGAGTTACATCACATGAGAAAGGCTTTGCTTGGAATCAAAATAAATAGAAACACGTTTTCTCTTCATTTTATACATTTAGCACAGAGCTATTTATTGATGATTATTTGTTTTATCTTAACATCCAGGGATTCATGCACATTTTAATGTCCTGTTGTCAAAAAAGGAAAGGAGTTTCCCACATTCACAGCACAGTCCAATCCAGTTCACAAAGAATACAGAAGTGCCATAGCTCTTGTGTTTTGGGTAGCTCCATGGCTTCCTGTTATTAAATATTGAGCAGCAGAACCCTAATTCCTGCTTGGAAAGCTGTTCATGAGCAGAATAGTTCCTGTTAAATCTATCTGTAACACCAGGTCGGTTTCGCAAGGTGCACAGTTTCACCTCTGTCAAACTGATCAATTCATGTGTTGTGCTGTTTTATTATTCATTATATGTACTCTTCCAGTTATCATTATATTGTTATTTAAAAGTAACCCTGTCTGACATTTTTAATTTTCCATTATCGTCTTTTTTTTTTATGTATTCACTAATCATAAAACTATGGCTTCCTTCTGGTGGCAGTAACAAGCTGTAATTTTTTTTCTAACTGTTTGCATACTGCCTTCCCCTTCTAACACTGAGCAGAACTCTATCTGTCTGTCCACAGGGATCCTCCTGGCACTGCCCCATCAATAACTTGGCTTACTGACAGCGTCTGCTCGCTGACTACAAAACACAACAGCAACAAATTAAATTCTTAATGAGTGCAACCTATCACTAATGATGGTGGAAACTCAATGCAGTGCTCCGTATCATTTGTCAGCAAATTTAACTAAATGTACTACAATATATGGCAATTAAAATTTAAAAATAAGTGGTAAATTATTCATTAACATGGGAATACTACTGTTGCTTCATTCGAGTGATAGCAAAGGCATGCTAAATGCTCCGCTGGTTGTATTGTGCTTACTAATATAGCTATTTTCTAGTTTCTAGAATTAGTAACACTTAAGTGAAGTATCTTGAGGAGCAAACAGACAAAAAGAAAATCTTTTCTAAGATTGTAAACAGTGTTTTCCAGTATGTTTTGCAGAAATATTTACTTTCTATGGTGGGACTATAAGTGACTTGACTTAAGACAATTAACCAGTCAAAATAAAAGTTAGTGAATCCTGTCACCCTGAGGTATTCACTCTGGTAAATAGTCGTCAGGTTTATTGTAAGTATGATGCAGAGGACATGGATCCATTCATCAATAGTTCAGAGTATGAACAACAGTTATAATAGCAAATATGGCCATAACACGTGGTCAAACCTGTTAACCTTTAAATGCAGATGTTTGGGGGTTTTTTTAATTCAAAGAATTTGTGAAAGACTGAGTAGTTGAAAACTTGAGTGTGGTTCTATAACAGGACAGAAACAGTACAGAGTGGGGTCACCAAGTGTTGAGGATCATAGCATGTACATCACTAACATTTTTCTGACTCAGTAACTACAGAGTTACACACTTTTTCTGCATTAACATCAGCAAAAAAAACTGTGTGTGCTGGGAGCTTCATGGCATGAGTTTCTATGGCTGACCAGCTCCTGTAGGTATAATAAATTGGTGGCCCAGTACTTTTGTGCATACAGGTTGAATATCAGTTCTGATTAACAAGGAATTAACAAGAAAAGGAAATTTGTATGAGGGTTCACAGTTCTGTAGACACAGTACATTACACAGTAAACACAGCATTCAGAACAGGATATGCCACTACCAAAGAAATCCCAGCCACTGCCTTTCTACTATAGGGTAGATCATCAGGTATTACAGGTCTTTCAAAATAGTCATATAACCCCGACCAGGAAACCACAATCCGATTTTTTTCTTTGCTATAGTCTAAAATGTGTTTAACTTTAGTTATTATATCTTTTTTTTTACCACTTTAATTCTGATGGTGGATTCAGATTGAGTAACAAAACATAAGGTTTCACAGGAATAATACATACGTGTATATACTCAGGTGGATTTTTATCTTGAGAACATCAGGCTTGCTGTTTCTTTACTAAGACGCTGCTGCTGATTTAACAAAAACGTATTAAAAAAGAACAAGCCCTTTGGTGTGAGGCAACCAAAAAGGCCACAATTACCGGTCGAAAACACATTTACAATAGGATGCAGAATTTTTATTTCTGTCATCAGTGAATTGTTTTAAATTATTCAGAGGAGTAAATGAAGAAGAAGCAGCCGCAGTGGGCTGTCAGAGGAATAGCTGCAGGCGACAGGATGCACACTTCCAAACCATGAGCAAGGAAACACACTTAACTGTTCCCTACTGTCGTGTTGAAAACTGCTTACTTTGTGTGTAGCATGAAATCAGAACACATTTGCAATCATTTCCAGCTGGATTCTTTATTAGAAAAAAAGGGAAAACTAAACTAAAAACATGAGTTTGTTTGTTGTTTCGCTTTAAGCAGATACACTAGTTGCTCTGTTTTATTCCAACAGCTGCTCGGTGAGCATTTATTGTTGTATTAAATTGCACATTCAGTCTCAGAGGTTACAACTTTAAGACAAAAAGTATAGCCATTGCTTAGGATAAAATTCACACTTGATCACAAATGTGGAGTTTCTGATGGATTTTTTTTTTTTTTTTTTTTTTTTTTCTACAGATGTCCCTCACACACATAATATTTTCCTTTGCAGCTTTGCAACAAATCAAGGATGTCTCCCCTGTGTGACGGCACACAGGCTTCTGGAAAATAACATGAACTCTAAAGAAATGGTGCCAGCTTTGAGATGAGGCATAATCACAGTTGTTGATGCAAGAGCAGAGCTTGCAATTCCTCTGTTCATTAGAATAAAAAAAACAGAATATACATCAACTTGACACAAACAGAAGTCTTACAGTCTGGCATAATTAATCACTCCCTGGCACAATCTAGATCTAATGGGCTATCCACATTGTAAACAGTTTATCATAAGATGCTTTGGAGATGTAAAACTCTGCACAAGCATAGCACATGTGAAATGTCTTTGTTATTGCGTCAAAGACCGAAGAAGTAGGAGGGAAGCTTTCCACCGACAATGTCGTAAATAAATCAAGTGGGGGAAAAAAAAAGAACGCCACAGAATTAGCATGATGTTAAAAACATGTTTTCAAGCTTCCACTCTGGTGACTGTATGATTATCTTTCTGCAAGCAACATGAATACAGTGTGGAAGAGAATCATAATTGATGTATCCAGCATTACATGTAGCACGGGTGAACCCATAGACTGCACAGTAAGTGCTAGTGCATGATTTCTATGACAACCTTGAACTGAGAAGTGTTCCTAAAACAAAACAAAGATACATTATCTTAAAAATAAACTGAAAAGTACATGAGACATTTAAAGTACCCACACTGCTGGAAAACATTAATGGTGATGTGACGTGTTTTGAAGACGTATGTGCTTAACAGTTGCTGTTAATAGTCGCTGGACTGATGAGAGGGTGCGATAGATGTTGCGTGTTGCATTCGTCAGGGGACACAAATCAAGCTTCCATTGTAAGCTCGTCAGTCATTGCTGTGTTTTGGCAAAGTGCTCCGCTCACACAGTTGGATGCTGGCAATACACTTCCGCTGTGTCAAAATAATGATAGGACACTGCAACATTTTAGCCTCATTATGAATGTTCTTTTTTTGTCTTCGGTTGCCCTTCAGCAATCCAATGCACAGACACGGAAGCCAGAAATGCATTTCATAACCAGAGATTAAATTATAATTTTAAATGTCTAATTTAACATGTTTGCATCATATGTATATTGTTTTTGTGATAGGAAAACTTATACGCTCATACATTAAAGCATGGTGAAATTACATGAAAATATCAGAGTGCTAGAATTAAAATCTTCTCCAAATGTCAGGGTTTTAATTGACTCTAAAACATGTTTGAGGTCACACATTCATTTTATATTCTTATTCCTGTGATTCAAAACAAAATGTATCAGCTTGAGTGATGAAAGAAATTAAGTGACCCAAACGTTGCATGTAACTATCTTTGGTTATTAAATCAACTGAGAGATATTTAATATGTTCAAGGATTATTAAAAGTGTATTCATTAATTAAAAGTTACTTTTTTTTATTTTAACAGATAATGTATGTCAGTTATCACATTTTTCTTTCTTTAGACTAAAAATTCTTATGGACACTTTAAGCAATATTAAGATAAATCTTTGAGCAAATTACGATTAATTAATCTGGGCAACATTATTAGTGTCTGAAAAGGCAATGTTAATAATAAATCTATGTAAAATGGACATATTGAATCAGCCTGTTCTTGTTCTTTGGATGTTACCTAATGCTTTTGTCACACTAGTATGGCATGGCCCATTTATGCTGAAGGTGTCCTTTGGCATCTGGGTCCTGTCGCATTGGGTTACAGCTCTAGTGACACTGTAACTCCCAATTCATCAAAGAGCTAGTTTTAATGTTGTAAACAGGAGTATTTGACCCAAAAACGCAATCTTTTCATAAGCCTAACTAAGTAGTTTTCAGGGCAAAACCTTAACAGCAAGTGTGAAATGTCCTTTATGTTTGTTTGGAAACTATACAGCAGGAGCTCCATGGGCAGCAGCCCAGTGGGCAGATTCAGTTACTGTGCTTGCCAAGTGGCAAATTTATTTACAGAGCGAGTGAAACCAAAAGTAAAAAGTGAATGTCAAGAGAAACAAATCAGGAAAGCTTGGAAAAGCAAAATGAAGTGTAAAAACAAAACAAAATTAAGTTCTTCTGGCTTCTGTCACACAGACTCTGTGACCCGCTTACAACCATGGGTCTCTAAAGAAAACATGTATTGCCAAACTGGTTGATAAGTGTTTCTTAACTGTCTGTGACATGATTTGCTTAAGTCCAAGTCATGCAGGACTACATACCAGTCAGTGACCCCCTGGCAACGTCTGGTTGCTAGGGGTGAGTGGTTGCTGAAGGTTGTAAGCAGTCACTAGGTGGAATTGGTTGGAAGAGGTATACAGCACCAAAAAATCTCCTTGCAATTGTTTTCACCCATATTGTGCATTGAAGACAACAACTTGTCTCCAAACACTTGCCAACTTCTCAATGAGTGGTAGTGAAAGTGTGAATCAATCCTCTTTTAAAGCATGTTGTTAATGCACAACTTTTACTTTGAAAGCATGGGTTCTTTGTTTCTAGTTTACGTAGCACATACATTCCAGTAAATTCTGTCAAATTCCAGCACAACTGCAAATTAGTTAGCCTCTTACATACAAACTAGGGGTAACCACTACAACCTGCTATCAACCAAAGCAATGGCGAGGAGGTTTGACATGAGCCACATACTCTAAAGTTTCAATGTCAAGGTTCAAAGCTATGCAAAAGTATAGTATGAAAATGATCAGTTAGAGCTGGATTAAAGAAACTAACAACTCCCACAAGATTACATTCACTGGTGCCAATTTATTTATTTATTCTTGTCTTTAGATGTTCTTCATCATAAAAGCATTTGTGACCAATTAGGCGCAAGTGTTGTTTATTTGCAAAAGCAGGTAAACATTTCTATAAAGTACAGACAATGTCAAGAGAATGAAGTGAAGGCACTATCTGAAGATTCCCTTTCTCTCACAGGTAGCACAAAATAGGAAATGGTACACTTCAGTTGGAAATGCTTCATTTGGCTTAGGTGATGGAGCTGCCTGAGTAGACCATGCAGGAGAAAGTACACATGATGCCCTCTCACTGTCTGTGAATTCACCGGCCTATTACCTGCACTATTGTCGCATCAACTTTTGGACATCATGCAAAATTTGCACCACCAACAGGTAATGTAAAAATTCAGCACGTGTATGAAATTAGCATTGCTAGCTGAATTCAATTCTATAGCATTGCTGGACCAAGCAAACAGACCGGAACTTCTTCTCAATTCAGAAAGCAAAATTTTACAATATTTTCATTCTATGTCCCAAGTTACATATCTCTGTCAAAGCACTAGTTAATAAAAAAAATTCTCTTCAGCATCTGGGAAACCTCCAGGCAGCGTGAGAACATGTGAATTACTAACTGTCTCACATCTGTTTGTGAGATTTTTCTTCTCAGAGGAAAATAAAAGCAAGCCATCAGTCTGCCATCTCTATCTCTGAATTACTTCTAAGTGGCTGCTGTCACTAACGTGCACACTGAAATGCCACAACTGAGCCGGCACTTACCGATCAGCACTGATTTTAGAGAATCACAAACCGCTATAACAAAGTGAGTTCCTCTCTTGCAACATTTGTTTTTCTTCACCTGTTACTGGGCTAAATTATCTGAGACATTTCTAAGACAAGGAGCTGATGCATTCATGAGTCAGTGTGGTTGTTATTTAAATATTTATACGTCCCAGTTTGGAAAAAAGAGTGCTCTCCCACACAATTTGTGACTGGCCAATGTGTGCTTTAAAACTCACTGGATCAGAAAAAATGAGCGGCTAATTAGACTGCTGTTGCTGGCATAAGTTGCACAGTCCCATTGATTCCTCCTTTGGGGTGGGAGTTTCTCAGTAGGAATCACATGCATACACTTAATATTTATTTGAAACTGTACAGCTGGAGCTCCACAGGCACCAGCCCAGACAGGCCGATTCAATTTCCGTGCTTGCAAATGGAAACAGGATTGTCCAAGTGGCCAATTTATAGACCTTTCTGAAGTCCAGAGAGGCTGTGTACTTATAAATCACTGGATGTATATATAATTATGTACTTTGCGATGAAAGGGATCATCCCTCTTGGCATATTAAACATTTTACTGCACTACAGCCTCTCTTATCATAGCCTTCACTGTGGTTGTTTTGGACCCCCTGTCTGCACACACAACTCAAAAATGGCATCACTGGGAAGCCCATCTGGAAAACCTCTTAGCGCAGATGATGAGCTGATTTGAAACTTTGTCGTCTTGTGAACAAGAGAGAGAAGAAGTGCCACATTCAGAGAAAGCCAAAATCACAAGCTGCAGTTGGGCTTTTTTCCACTACCTTCACCCTCACGAGCCAAATTTCAGCAACAGTGGTTACACAATTTGTTTGACGTCACTTTTTGTGAACTTCTAACAATTATATTCCTTTCTGGGGCTGCAAGATTACACAGTTTCAAAGTGTTGCCTGAATACAACAGAATGTGTTGAATTCCCACACCCACAGTCCTGGAAACAAAAACACACTTGGTGTATACCTACACATACAAAAATGCGCACATTTTTAGCTATTCCCCATTGTTTCTTCACTTCCAATATCGCTTTTAGCTCAAAGAGTAGAGGAGTAGGAATAGGTGTTTGCTGGATCAATCCCACACTGACACAAATATAGCAGATAAAGTAGGTTTCGACTTGAAAATTTGACAACTAAAATAATTATATTCATATAATTTGATATTTTTAATATTTTTACCATTTTTTTTCTCCTACTGAATGAAGCTGGGAGTCTTGTTAGCTTTGTATTGGAAGCATAGAACAACAGCAAAACATTTAGTCTTAGATGACTTTCAGTGTGACTGAAAGGGACTTCAGATGACTGTGATTATGATCAATTCATCATCTATTGGGTTTTACTTGCTTCTTATAGAATCATATACATATACATATATTAAAATTTAAGGGCATGATGATACATGTGCTATATATTAAGCTTGGCTAGCATAGCATTAGAATACACAAACCACTCTGCTGCCTTCACCTCTCTTAAAGATGGTCATCTACTGTAAATCAATAACCCCCCTCGCTATCGGCACGACTGGGAGCTGACTCAGCCTAATTACCCTCTGGTCCGACCTTTAAATCACACAAATGAGAACAAATAAATAATGACTAGTTAAAGTACCTCTGTCCTATAGCGCTCCCATCAAAATGGCCATGTACAAATGAACTGAAAATTTATGGAAATGTAACAAGCAAGAGAGGAGGGTCTTGTGTTTTGGGTGACAAATTGAAAGCCATTGAACACCCTAGAACTGTCTGCCTGAGTGCCAAGTAAGACAGTTAATCTCTACGCGGTCCTGGCCACTTAATTCCTACTGAAATGTGGCACACTCACCCCTCTCCTTCCTATTCCCCATGTTCTTTTTCCCTTATCACTGTAATTTGGTGTGCAGTGACAATGGGGAAATTTGACAGAGCTATTGACAGTAGCTATTCCACAGTGGGCTAATAACCTCAAGATTTCAGACAATGAGGGGAATATTAAATAGGATTATACTGTGGCCTGAACAGAATAATACAGTAATGACAGGAAAAAGGACTGATAGCATGGTGTATTAGGGCACCATCACCCCAGGTGTGTTTCGTTAATTTATTTTATGTGATCGTTTGCTTTTTTTTGTTCACAGTTCAAAGATAGGGCTTTCCGTTTTAGCCTGAGTTGGAGACAACAAGGTAAATTAATCACCAAGGACAGAAGATTCAGTCTTCACAAACTGTGGATGACCACTGTTTAACAAATGATTCGACTGTAGCGGTGACTCACCTCTATGAAGTGTAAGGAGTACCCGGCATTGTCACCATGTCTCAGATGATTAATAATAATGTTTAATGAAATTTGCACAGTTGTCCCACGTGCACAAACATGCACAAGCACGCGCAATCTAACACTGGCTAAGCTCATATCGATCCTGCTGCTGTATGATGCCTCTTTAATGAACTCAGAGGAGGGACTGCAGTTTCATTACTTAAGTGTTTTGCATCAAGTGTGCGATAAAACTCAACTTTGCTCTTCTAAATCGAAATTTTAGAATGAACCAGTGGTGGATAAAATCTATTTAAAATGTGCCAGCAATGATCACTGCTGGTGTGATAGCCTATGACTTTGTGTGAATCTCACAGCTTTCCAAAGTCAGCAAACTTCACATATTTCAAAGCATTGTTTTGACAAATCTGACATCTGACAGCTTTATTAAGGATTTCTGGGAATTTTCTCTTGTGCTTGTCTGAACACAACATGTTCTGCTTTAAAGCTGCTGCTGTAGTACACATTGATCTGTGCAGAGGTTGTGAACACTAACAAGGGCCAATCAAGGGTTCTTGCATTATGGATATAGGATATTTGACTCATATGGAGAGCTAACAAGATCCTGGAGTATAAAAGCTCTTGGGACATGAACAATCCATTGTGCTCATCCATTAAAAGTTGGGAGCTTAATTACTTATTTTATATTTTAAAGATTATTTAAAAAAAAAAAAAAGCACAATCTGGTACATCCCAAAAAAGTTTGTTGGCCTTTTGCTTTTACTTAGAGTGTGTTAAAGTCTGTACTGAAATTAAATCTGCAGTCAAACACTACTAAACACCTGGCTTTAAGGTTGAATTTATAGCACTGAGATTCTATGTTATTAACACTAGTGCCATGCTCACTGTACAAAATGATTGCAGCTTTCCATCCTTGTTTCTGCACTACCATTAAACTATTCGTGGCTTATCTCAGTTTTACTGAATCTCTGATATAATTTGCACACACATACTCTACTATTTAATTGATATGACTTTGAAGGGGGCTCATTTTCAAGTTCATTCAAAAAGACTTCTCTCTTCTAAAATGCAGAACCTTATTTTCGTTTCCAGCTCCATGAACTTGTTCTACCCATTTAATTATTTTGTTCAACTAAACTGCTGAACTGTGTATTAAATAGTTAAAACTAGCTCTACCTTACTGAATTAGACTGGGCTCTGAAAACTCCTTCCACCATTGGTCACAATACAATGTTAAATTATCTGCATTCGATTTACATCTGAGTAAATATGAATTTCTGTTTGATAAGTTGTATAGAAACAGTTCTGACTACTGTAGCTTTATTCATTTAGCAATCTATTAATAAGGTCCTTCCCTGACTTACAGTTTCTCACTAACAAAGCTGATGACGCTGATTGCTGGGTGTCATTCTGTGGTGACAATGCGAGCTGAGGCTCTCATTCGCCCTGTGGGTCATTAATAGCTCCTTAGGAAATGTTGCTGCATGGTTCTCATTTATCCATTAATCCTCTTTAATTAATTCTCTTTCATTTACCTTCGTTAGAAAAAATTAGTAGCACAGGTTTCACTTAATTTGACAAATGCTCTTTTGCTTTATCCCTTGATGCTCGGTGTGCAACAAAGTGTGTGTGCGCGCGCGTGTGTGTGTTTGCAGCTTAAGTGACAGGACGATTAGTCTGAAGTGACTAAATTGAGTCATCTGAGAAAGTTGTAACCAAAGTAGGAATTATGTTTTCAAGATTTGATGATGGAGCCTCCGATTGTTAATCTTAATCTAAACACTAATTATCAAGAAACAGAAGATGAAATAAGTTTGTTAGTCAGCAGGTTGCTGGAGCTGTCCTAAACTGTTTGCCCTCCAGTACATTTTGTTTTTACACCACAGAGAATCCTGATCCTTTGAGCTCCTTGTCTCTTCCCCAACATTTATATGCTTTTTTTTTTTTTGTAAAGCTCGAAAAGCAGTCCCAGAGGTTTCAATTAGAAAAGTGTGGTGCATCTGAGTGTATTCACTTTAATAGCAGAGTGATCTCCCGAGTGTTGTGGAAGGGTACTGGTGGAAGTGTTCTCTGTCTCTAACATGGGTTAATTGGGTTTCTTTCAGCTTCAGCCAACAATCGTACATTGAAAAAATGAAGGAATAGTTTTATTGTGAGCTGTACATATTGATGTGTTTCTTCTGATCCACATAAAGAAAAACCTACACTGTTCAGAAGTGAGGTCGCCAGCGCCATGGGTATACTTCACAATGCTGCTGACGAGTATAACAATGAAATGATTTTTGATACTTTTTTACTCTTCTCACACAGAGTTGCATTCTTATAACATTTTTTTTTACCCAAAGTCATAGAATCCATAGCTGAAAATGAATGTAAGACTACAGATTATTCACAAACTGCCATGTATTCATACTAAGTGTCGGTTACTGTTGACTTTTGGCAAATAAGTGTGTTTTCAATGTGTCTTTAATTCTACTTCGGATTAAGAAACACTAAACTGGAAGTGCGTTAAACTGAAGATAAAAACTATAAATATAAAAAGGATAAAATTATGTTTTATTTTGAAAGCTTACATTAAATCTGAGATTGCAGTTTTAAGTTAACAATAAATATAAAGCAAATGTTGAACACTCTAAATTAGCTACATTAATACAATCATAAATTGTAAAATAAATAAATAAAAGTGATTCTTTAGTGGAAGCTGTGTTAAAGCATAAATCAGTGTAGTGTTTTAAGAGCACATAAACCTACTGAATGTGTTAATTATCAGGCTCTCCATCAATTGGCAATGAAAGCAGAATATGAATATAACAATTGTTCCGTTGCGGCAGAACGACTTCATCAATAGCGCTTGTCCATTTTTCATGATGAAGTGGCAAATAAACTTCCAAAATGGACTCCATTTTCCCTTGTCTCCTCCTTACCTCTGTCCCACATCAATCATCAATGCTGTCATCATAAAGAAAGAAAACTGAGTGAGAACTGAAGGGTGTCTTTAGAACAGATGAGTTACTAGGGTAGATCAGGGACCAATAGGAAATTGCCAAACTTTATCTAGATTGTACCTCGAGGTGCTGTAGACTTTCTAATGCTAATAAAAATAGATGACGACGGTGTTTTAAGTAGCAAAAACCGGAGTGTATGACAAATGGAAAGACTGCTAAATTACAGATAACCTCTTGTTCTAAGATGAACACAGGTGGCAACAATACTAAGTTGCATATGTTTAAAACAGGAAATAAGACTGAATATAGTTCTGAAAAAATGCTTTAAAAAGAATTCTTATTCTATTTCTAATCCTTTGGAAGCGCTCTGGTATCTGGAGCACTTTTTTTTTAATTAGTTTTATCTGAATTGAGGCAAATCAGAAGAAATGTCCTTTACCCAGTTTCAAGTGAAGTGGAACGACTGGTGATGGAGTTGTAGCACTGATGGAAGAGATACAAATCTCTGTTAAAGGCAGACATTCTGTATTTACTGCTCTCACTGTAAATGACCTTCTAGCATGACCCCCGCTTTTGTGGCAGGATTTTGAGTTCATTGTCATGTTTGAAATGTTTTATATTTTGTTATTTATATTTGGGGGGGGTTGTGTGTTGTCTTGACCACTACTTCAAGGTCAAGGTCAGACGTCACGCTTTCTGAGAATGTTGTGAATGTGATAACTCAAGGAAGGTGTCACAGAATTTTTAAATTCATACCATAGGTGCATCTACTAAAAATCTCAGATGAGTTCTAATCCTGATGCTCTTGACCTCAAGCTCAAGCTCAGATGTCAACTTTTATGAAAATCACCTAGGATTTTCAAATTTATACCCTGGGGTGAAACTGGCGGCACCCAATATTTATTAGTTTTTATTAGTGGTGTGTTGTATTTTGAATTCTGTTTGCTTCCTTTGCCTGCTTTATGCAAATTTTCTCTGTTTTCATCTTTATTACCTTAGAAGAGTTTTTGTGTTTTGTTTAACTCTTAGTAAATAAGAATTTATGCTTAGATTTTCTATTCTTGCATCCTGGACTACTGTTTGATTTTATCAATATTCTTGTTTCATCTGGTTTTTCTTTATCTTTTTTCTAGGGATTATTTTAGTTCTTTGTTTCCCCGATGTCTATAATTTACTGTGCAAAGTGTTGTTGTCCTGCCTCTGTCTTGCTCTGTATTTATGCCTCAGTAAATTGGGACTTCCTTTTACACTACTTGTTGTTACTCTTCTTTGGTTATTACTTGTTCTTTACTTTGAAGGTTTGTTTTCTATCATGTCCCGTTTCAGTTTTACTTCCTGTCTGTTTTCCTTGGCTGTGTTCACCTGTTGTTTATCGTGTTCAGCTGCCTCTCATTTCATTCCTACGTTAAATCATTGTGTGTGTGTGTGTGTGTGTGTGTGTGTGTGTGTGTGTGTGTGTGTGTGTGTGTGTGTGTGTGTGTGTGTGTGTGTGTGTGTGTGTGTGTGTGTAAATAGTCCTGTTATTCCTTTGTTCAGTATTGCTGTGTCCGTGTAGGCTGTGTGCCACTGGCTGTGTATTTTGGTTTCATGTTCTGATTGCTTTTGGGAATCCTGCTTTTTTGTTCCTTATTCTTTCATGAATTCAAATAGTCTGGAGTTTTTGTTTCTTCTGGACAATGAGCAATAAATTCTTACTTGTTGTTTTTACCTCAGACTCCGCACAGCTCACTGTAATACCTCCATGGATTTAAGGATGTTGCCTCCACTCAAAAGCTGCCAATTCTGAAAATAGGCCAACATTTCAGATGCATATGCTAGTCCAGTCTATATTTAACCATGTCTGCAGTCATAAGTTTTAAAATCATTATCTTACACTAGCTGGCAATAAAAGTTTAAATTGCAATATCTCCTACCATAATATAACAATAACAGCAAAGTATAACACTTTTTTTTAAATGCTAGAATTGTGAAGTGCTTCAAAATTACTCAAAGACAGGCAAGAAATAAAACTGTGAGCTTTTTAAAAAAATAGAATAGGGTGTTAATGTACAGCATCTCTATAGAAAACCTAGCTTGATATTATGAACTTGGCTATGAATAACAAGTCATTTGACGGGTTGTTGCAACACATTTTTTGCTTTTCAGGTGTCATTTCAGGCCATGTGCTTTTGACAGAAAAACCACCCTGATCCTTTTAATTCCATAAAATAACACCGAGAAAGCTTAAAATGTTGACACATGACACATGAAAAGGTAACTGAAGTGGCATACCATTAATAAAAATAACATGGTACACTTAATGTTATACCTTATAACACACTGGCATGCAGTAGTGTATTTTAACACAATTTATTGCCATTCTTTTTGTCATGTACTCAAGATTTACCCCCTTAGCGGTATTTACCCACATAATGAAGAAGCAAAACACAAAAGTTCATGTTATAAGCAGCTAAGGTGTTGGATGGCACACAACTTCTAGCAAAAAGACAAGTAAGCAAGCAAGCAAGCAATTTATTTATATAGCGCTTTCAGATCAGCCCCCAGCTGAACACAAAGTGCTGCACACTTGACATGCCAGAAACGATACATTGAACAAGTAAAAAAATAGAAATAATATAAAATAAAGAAAAAATATTTTTTAAAAAATAAGATGAAAGTAATGTCTGGCTGTCTCTGACTTTCCATGTTTTATCACTGTTTGGTTAGAAATGGAAACAAGACTGTGATTATGAATTTATGTGAAAAAAATCATATTTGGAGTTGAAATATCCACTTTCACAACATTAATCATGCTAAAAGGTGAATATCACCTATCTGTGATGAGCTCCTCAGACATTTCCTCGGTTACTATGGTTACCTGTCCTTGGTCACCATGGTTATGCGTCCCACAACTGTGACGAAACAATCAGAGCACTATTGCTTACAGTCTCATGGTTTCTATTTCAGACACTATGGGACTTCTTTTGACTCTGGAACGACCGTCTACATTGAAAGATGATGCTAAAGAGGTGCAGTGCACTGTTCAAGCGTTAGTATGTGACGACCTGGGTGTGGAGAACAGGTTGATTTAAACGTCTAGCAGCATTAGCTCAGTGTCTGAAGACTATGGGATAATTTTCTGTTAGTTTGTCATTACAAGGATCACCTTTCACACTTCACATAGTCATTGCTGCCAAACCCAGTGACTGTTGCACCTTTAAGGAAAAAAGGCAGCACAGTTTTGTAGCACTAACTGTGATTTATGGAGATCCAGGAGCAAGAGAAGGTGGGAGTCATAATACAAGGACACAGTGAACAGTTTGTAAACAAGCAATCTGATAAAACTGATATAGCACAACATTTCTGGTGGTTTTACACAGTCCTGGTGTCGTTTTGTGAGCATTAGTGGGTTTCATGGGGTAAAACTGCAATTACATTTTACTAATTACATTTTCAAGCCCAGGTAGCATCTGTGGAGACCAGTTGGCTTTGCCAAAAAAAAGGCTACGGCTGCTAAACTAGAATCATGCAGCAAGAGAGTAGCTGCTGTACAGGAATCTACAGCTTCCCACACAGAACAGAAGTTGAGAAACAATAGATGTCAGAGCAGCACCAGAGACTTCCCATGGTGCAATAAAACCACATGAGCAGAACTGAACACTGACAATAAAAAATAGAATCGATGGGAGTGCTTCACATTTCCTATTCCATTGACAGATTATTTCATGGATCACGGCAAACAAAACTGTGGCTCATTCAACAGAGGGAGTGTCTCAGCTCCCATTCTCCAATATGCTCTTTTGATTACTTTAAAGCTGACGCTGTTTAAGCTTTTGTCAGGAGTAGAATTAGACAGACAGCACAGGTCATGGGAACGTTGCAGTCTGACATAGTGCAGATGCCAAAAAAGAGACAGGCAGACGGGGAGATTCACATAATCTAAGTAATTATCAGACGTAAATGAACAGAAAGTGCAACCATCTCAAACGAACAAAGTGATTTCACAGATCACTGATGCCCTTTTCTGGAGATGGCAAATTAATGGCTGCACTATATATTTTTCCTGTGCTGTGCAAGTCCTCCGGAGTGCAATAACACTGAGTGTAAGGGCTTGCCATCAGAGAGGTGAAATCGTTTTCTGCCCTGGACACAGAGTAAAGTGAATGGGGGAATTGATAATGGGATTCACTTAATTGTAAATTAACAGAATCTTGTTAATAGGATTCTGTTAATTTAAGATTTGTTTCCTTATTGATTAATTTACTCCGTTTCCCCCCTTTCCTTTTTCTTTTGCTGTGTATGTAAAATGATGTTCAATGATAATTACCACCAACCTTAAATTACGAAGAATTGACTCTGTAGCATATCATTAATCAAGTTGACGATCAGGAATAAGGATGGAGATTTACTACACGCTCACAGTTGTTGCCAGCAGCCATAGGTAAAATCTTGGTATTTCAAATTGGTATTGATGCAGTGGTGTGAGTGTAATACACCGCTGCATTGATGTATTTTACGTTTAGGTATTTTTCATGATCGGAACATATGTGCATTTCAGATAAGGGTATAAATGTCGCTGTTACTAAATGACAAAGGATCTGGAGGAGGCTCTTTAAATACAATCTATTGGATTAGTTTGGATCAGTTTGTTCAGTCAATACACAACAGTAAATTCTGAAAACACTTCAGGTTAGAACAAGCAATTTAAATCTTTAGAAAATCCTGCTGGGAGCATACAATTTATTATCCTGTAGAAGCTGACTCTTTGAATCTGTATCAACATAGTCAGTGCGTTACAGTGCATTCTGTAAAATTTAAATACTGTTTGTCACAACCCACCATCCACAGCCTTTTCCTATTCAATCTTGCCAAACTGCCAGGGTGAATCATGGTTTGTTTGTATTTGTACGTTCTGGCACACAGTCTGGAGGTGTTAGCGGTGGAGGTGGGGGCAACAGGTACTAGCAAGAGAAACAAGTTGGAAAATATTTGTGCACTAGTTCTGCCTGAAAACATGTAGGGGAGGTCCTTCTGAGAAACACATCACCCTTCAGTATTGACCCACACTCCGGTTGCCTTTCACAAATAAAAAAAGAAGAAGAAAGAAATACTGCTATGTAGGGTTTCCATGCATTAATCCCATCAGTGGTATATTTAACAAAGATTAAATAAGTTTCAAATGATTGATTAATCGATGTCTACAATAGTTTTGGGGGTTTTTTTGCACTATAACTATAACAGTATAACTATATAACTATAACAGTGTTATAGTCTAAATACAGATATGCTACTTATATAGGGATTTTTTTTCTTTTGGGATTTTTTTTTTGTACCTATGTTGCACCAAATGGCAAGCCAAAACTACAACTTGTGTTCGTATGTGTCTAAGATAGCCTCTACAGAAGCCTCCGGGAGGGGGCATCTAAGTATGTTTTCACAAGTGCACAAGGTTTCTTCTATTTTGCAATAAGCTCCACAATTCTCTAAATGTCCAAAAAGCAGTAGTTGCCTGTGGTTACGGTCTAGGCAGCCCAACTATTTGTTAAAACATTGCAGATATGTTTATTTTCCAAGTGCCTCTTCAGCTTGCTGGCACCGTGTTAGCATTAGCCAATATCCAATATTTTCTGAGACATGATGCAAGCAGGTTGTGGGCATGCTGATATCCCAGTGCAGCTGAAGTGATGAGACCATAAACTATAAAAATCATAAACTGTAAAAGATTTCTGGTTCTTTAAGTCTATAGGAACTTGATTTCTGACCTCATTAAACACTTTTGAGGTTAATAGTTTGATATGCAAGTTTTAACTGAGGATAAACTGAGACTTCGGGTGGGTATAACTTGAATGATAAGCACTACCATCCAGTGTCTAGCATGCAGTGTTTCTTGGTTTCTCAGTCAGCCAGTCTCTCATCATGTCTGGTTTCTAAAACAAGATAGTAATGATGAAAAGGCTCAACTTGAGATTTCACAAGTGGACTTCATTGCTGTGTCCATCCTTTATAAATAAACTTTTTTTTTTAATACTTGTGCAAGCTTTATCAGTTGTTTCTACAGTTTTGCTTTTTATCTTGTTTTTAAATAGTACTTCATAATACAGCTCACAACAAGGGCTGTCATTTGCCTAGAATTAAATGGAATTTCAATGGTACTTTATATTAAATTACAATATATATTTATCTACAAATACTTACCAGTACATACACGCTAAAATAAGTTTTTACAATAAATCTGATATTTTTAAAAATGATGTCAGACAATTTGACCCCTTAGACTGAACTCTCATATTTCATGCTTCTTTCACCACTAGTCCCAGCACTGTCTGTGAATTCATCCATGTAACTGCTTCCACAAGTTTCACATCCAAGTGTCCATCTTCACAGGAACGGACCACACTGCGTATTATGTTTTTTGCAAATTTGCAGCCACTATCCGTTGATGGCATGACTCAGAGCAGCCTCCATTTCACGCATTTGCGTCTGCATTAAAAAGCTGAGTCTGTTTCCGACGTTTTAGGATTCGACCAGTTAAAACTGGGGTGGTGACGTCATGATGTGGAATCATTTGGAAAAGAGGGATCTTAAAAGGAAGTTTTAACTGACTGTAAAAAAGAATTAAAGTAACTACAGTAAATTACTTCCAGTTCTTAGAGCTCACTGGTTATTTTACACTTTGGGTTTTCTAGACTGGGTTAACTGGTTGTAGCTTTATAGCCTATGAGCTGTGCATACCTGTTATATGTAGTGCTCAGCTAGAAAGAGACAACATATATTTCCCAAATGGCATCCTGTACTTTAAACACCCTGCAAGGGTTTAATAAAGTAAAACAGGATAATCTAGGGGCAGTCTGGGGCCTGAGGTTGACTTCTTAAACACTAAGTAAGACATCAGTGGCTATAAATCACAATTACTTTCTATTAGTCTTGACTGTTTATTTCTACAGTTCATGGACTGAAGCAACACATATGAAAGGGCAATAAACAATGATATATATGTATATATATACACAGCAGCCAATCTATGTGTGGACAGCTGCATATTTCAAACTGTTTGTGCACTAGTGTCATAAGTCTGATTACTCCATCACTGCAGATGTCACGACAGTCGCCATGTCAGAGAGATCTGGGCTTGAAAACACCCAGAGCCCATTGTACACAGACAGTAGAGGAAGATGCTTAACAGAGTGGTTTCAGAGGGGTGTGAATGTTGAAGAAGAAGACTTACTCAGGCAAGCATAATGCCATATGTCATATTACAGGGAGAAACCTGGAAAAGTCATCTAAATTTTTCATGTAAATTGTTGCCTGTTTTGACAAACGCAAGCATTTAATCTGCCTTTTAGAAAAGCAGAAACAAACAAATAAAATGTAATTTGACATTTTGAACTCATTTTTTACTAACAATAAAAAAGTATGTAGACTCGTGGATTTATGACATGATCAGATTAAAAGAGAATCAGTCCCACATTAGGGACCAATAATTAAAGAGTAGTAGGTGGAATATGTATCTACAAATAGGTTACAATTTAAATGCTATTAAATGCCAGCTGTCCAGGACAGCACCCCAGCAAACTTAACTTAAGAAGAGACCCCTTCATCATCACACCCAAGAATCCCAAAAATGTCATCGCAAGATCTGCAGGTAACTTTTGTAATTACTTGCATCCTAACAAAATGCATTTGTTGTATAAAAAGCAAAACAGAACCCAAACTACAATTTGCCAGACAAAGACTTTCACATCTTCTAGATTAACATGCTCTAAGCATTATTAGGCCACAATAACACTATATGTTTTGTGCGTCCAAAAGAGAAAAAAAAAAAGATCCACATACCCAAGCATTTGAAGCATCATGGTTTTTAGGCAGCCTCCAGTTACGGATTCAGCTTTTATTTCTCTGTGATATGAAAAAAAAGTCCTTGAAGATAATGTGGGTTCTTATAGAAGTTTAAGTTGAACCGGACTCTTTAAAAGGATAATGATCCTGAGCACACCTGCAGATCCACAGAGGAATCCCTCTAAAAAAGAAATGGAGTGTTATGAAATGGCTTAGTCAAGCAAAAAAAGAAAAAGAGAGATGTCCAGAATTAGATGCCATTAAAATGTAAGGCAATAAAACTATCAAATATCTTGCAAGAAAAATTCCTGCAAGCGAACGTTACAAACTGGACAAAAAAATTAAATGCAAACATAATGATGTTTCTGATAAGGGGAGCATGCCGGAGTTCTTGGGGCATGTTTATGTTAACAATATTACATCTTTTGCTTGATAAATGATAGAAAAGCCATTATATAGGGTTGCCCAAATATATATATATATATATATATATATATATATATAAAAAAGAACTGGTAAAGATTTCTTATTCGCAAAAATTCAGTCCACGATCACTTTAGTTGATGGTTTTTCACTGCACTTTGAAGAACATAGGGCTCAACAAACAACGATAGTGAGGGATGGAAACTTTGACAGAAAAGTGGACACTAGTTTGATGTGTTGAAATGTTATGATTGTACACGTAACAGATCTGTTGTCAGACACTTCTAAGAGCGCCGCATATGACTTTAGGCTATTAGCTTTCTTTGGTTTAATGTCTTTGATACCCAAGCTCTGAAGCTCACTTTCTTTTTTTCTTTTTTTTTTTTTTTTTTTTTTTTTAAATGACATCAGAAACAGCAGTATGCGACATTACGTGATGGCAGAGCTTCAGTTCATCCTTTGTCATTTTTTTTTTTTTTTTTTTTTTTTTTTTTTTTTTAATAAATAGGACAGGGGGAATGAATGAGAGAGAGAGGGGGAGAGAAAGAAAGAAAACCCAAGGGGAGAAGAGACGGTGAGAAGGGGGGGGAAGAGAGACAAAAAAAAAAAAAAAAACTCCTGGGTCACCTGTATGGAGAAAAAACAAACAAACAAACAAACAAACAAACAAACAAACAAACAAACAAACAGAGGAGACAGCAAACAACAAAGAGCAACATAATAATAGAGAAAACAAAGCACCATCACAATAAACTAGCTAGTCATAGATATCAGTATTTACTAAGTAATAAACGATATTGTGCAGCACGCAAGATAGACAGCGCACAGTGTGCTTTGAGGCAGCAGCCAAGAAAGCTTTAGTCCGCGTCTGTGAATACCCATGTGTGCATACCTGTGTGGATCAGCATGCTTGCATTCCAAAGGTTTCTCCATGTAATGATCTGCTAGGGAGTGTGGGGGGGCCACAGCCCCATCCTCCAGGGTGTGAAGCGGGTATGGAGGAGATCAAAACTCCAGACATCCAGAGGCCCCCAGAACACAAGAGACCATGGAAGACCAACAGAGGGGCAGCCGCGCCACTGTTCCAGTAAGAGCTGAGGAGAGTCCCAGATGAGGGCTCACTCAGCAGCCGCGGAGCAGAAGCCAGGGGGGGTTGCAGTGACGCGCCCGTGAGCTCCGCCGGCCCCCAGCTGCGCCTGAGTGACCGAGCCCTAGGCCGAGAGGCCGGGGGCACCCCACCTCCAAAGGGGCCCGAGCGAGCCCCAGGCCCCAGGCCCCGACAAGCGGCCGCCAAGGAGTGAGCCGGTGTGTACCCGGACGCCCACCCCCAGACACAAAGAACCACCAACACACCGACACCTGAGGGAGTCCGCCACCGGCAGGGGAAGTGGTGGTGGGTGGAGATAGGCCTCCAAACCTTGGAGGGCCTGAGGTGTCCCCAGAGAGGTGGCGTCTGATACCCAACCTGACATATAGACACAGACATACAGGCACACACAGACACAAACATCCATTCCCACCCTCATGCTCTCATATGCACTCACTCCACACTCAACCAACGTGGAGACAGACATAAAGAGACGCTGTACACACAATCACACTCCCCAAGCGTACTCTACAAACCGGGTCTAGGTACCCTTGCCCCTGGAGGGGGGAATTGCACCCAGACCCAGGTGGTGTTACCCTTTTCCCTGCGGTGGGGAGAGGCAGACCACCCCGACTCCGCAGCAGCAGGGAGGCCCCACACCCCAGACCGCAGTCGGACGGCCAACTCCTCCTACTAGCCCCCCCGCTCCAGCAGGCCGCAGAGAATGGGGGTGGGAGAAGACTCCAAACCTCCCTCCACCCGCTCATTGTAGTGTTGATGCATATGTGTTCTAAGGTGCAATTAAAACCCAGGAGGGCATGGAGCTACCTGCCAAGGAGCAGCAGGTAAGCGCATGGTCCCTCCTGCTAGCCCTCAATGACTAAGTGTATTTAAAATTGAGAGGTGGGCAACGACGTCAGGGGTGAGGTATACACCCTGATGGTGATTTGGACTCCGTGATTGTGCCCACCCCCAAGATCCTATATGTATGTGTAATGAGAGTGTGAATAATGTGAATGTCTAAGTTGTGGGATAAAATTGAGGCAGAGGCAGCCAGAAGGGGACAGGGGGGGGGGTAGCCTCCTCTGCACCCTGGTGACATACCCCCACTCCAAGGCCCTGCATGTGTGGGTGGTTGTGGAGGAGCGGGAAGAGGGAGGCAGCTGGAGATGGGGAGGGAAGGAAGGGAGGGGCAGGTAACCCCTCCCTGGGGCCAGCTCCCCCGCTGACCCCAGTAGGCACTCCCACCCTCCGCGACCCGCCAGGGAAGGGGGGCCCAGGCCCATCAGACCGGGGCCCAGTGCAGTAGCGCCCCCCGGCTCCACAGAGCCCTGGACAGTCCACCCAACCCCACCACAGAGAAAACTGCACCCACCCCACCAACCACACATCTTCCAGACTACATAAGACGGTAAACGCCCAGGCTGAGATCTTCCTCCACCTCTCCTGTATCTCCCCCTCCTGCAGAGAGTTCCTGAGAGAAGAAAGCTCCTGCCAGATGTGACCATCCCCCCCACCAGTTGAAGAGCCCCCCAGGCGGCTCGATGCACCGGCGGCACCCTGCTCCAGGGCCGGGCCCCCATGCACCCACCCGCCCACAACCCCGGCAACACACCAACCAGGACCCGAGCCCCCGAGGCCCGGCCCGGGCCCCCGCCCAGAGACGGAGCACCCCCAGAGCCTCACGCCCATCCCGGACCCACCCAGGGGCAGCCAGGTTGCCAGGTCAGTAACCCACGTCCGTCAGCACAGACCCTCCCCTAGCCCCGCTGCACGCAGCCGCGAGGAAACAGTCACCTGAGAGCCAACAGAGCCCTCAACTGGACGTGACCGCTACCCCGGGTTGAGCCCCCCAAGGAAGATGCCTCCGGGGAACCCCCCGACGCCCTAAGCCTGTCCCTACCCCCTCACCAATCACAACAGTGAAGGCGGGACCAAACTATGACCCCCCACCCCCACTAGGTGATGGAGCTGATAAAAGGGGCCCAGAGCAATTGATCTGATGTGGTGGCAGAGGCTGTGTCAAGACTAATGTAATCTAATAGATAATTTCTATATTGGTTAGAATTAAGATTATTTTTATTTTTCCAGTTCATGAGGACTGTTTTCTTGGCTATGCATAGGGCAGTGAAGATCATATGGGCTATATTCTTTTCTGAAGTGACATTATCTAAGCTGCCCAACAAACACACTAAGGGGGAAGTTGGAATGTTACATTTCAGACATTTTGATAAGTCTTCACATATCTCGCGCCAAAACTTTTGCACTGGTGGACAGAACCAAAGAGCGTGGATGTAATTGTCTGGTGTATTGCCTTGACAGTGTGAGCAGTTGTTGGAAGATGTAAAGCCCATCTTAAACATCCGATGACCTGTATAGTGCACTCTATGAAGTATTTTGTATTGTATTAATTGCAGACTGGGATTTTTAATCAATTTAAAGGTTTTTAAGCAAATCTGAGACCAGAAGTTTTGGTCTAAGCTGACTGATAAATCTGCTTCCCACTTTGCAGTAGGAAGGGATATTGATTCATCTAATTTAGAAAGTGTTCTGTATATTTTAGATAATAATTTGGGGGATTTAAGAGTAAGAAAATGTGCTGCACTTAGTGGTGTTTGTAATTCAACTTGACTGAGGTTAAATTTCTTTTTTACTATGGATTTAATTTGTTGATATTCTAAAAACCTTGTCTTGTTGATCCCATATTGTTCAACTAGTCTGTCAAATGGAATAAATTCTGTTCCCTCTAATATATGTTCTAAGTATTTAATTCCTTTACAACTCCATTCTGGGAAATTAATCATATTATTGTTTTGTAATATGTCAGGGTTATTCCAGATAGGTGTACGTTTGCATGGGATTAATGAAGACTCCGTTATTTTTAGAAACTCCCACCATGCTGTTAGAGAAAAGCTGATGTTGATACTTTTAAAGCATTCATGTCTTTTGATGTTTGAGCTAATAAATGGTAGGTCTGAAATCTCTAGATCCTTGCATAGTGCCTGTTCAACATCTAGCCAGGGCTCAACTAAGAAGGTATGTTTTAACCATTCTGAGATGAACTGAAGCCTGTTGGCTAAGAAGTATTGGTGAAAATTAGGCAGATCTAATCCTCCTCTATCCTTGGTTCTTTGTAGCGTTTTTAAGCTAATACGCGGGGGTTTATCTTTCCAAAGGAATTTGGAAATATATGAATCCAGAGATCTGAACCAATCTTGTGATGGTTTGTTAGGGATCATCAAAAATAAGTAATTTATTTTTGGCAAGATCATCATTTTTATAGTGGCGACCCTTCCCATGAGTGATATGGGTAAAGATTTCCATCTAGTCAGATCGCCTTCTACTTTCTTTAGAAGTGGGATGTGGTTTAGTTTAGTTAAGTCTGAAAGCTTAGGAGAGACATTAATACCTAAATATTTAATATTTCCGGATTGCAGTGGGGCAGAGGAAGAATTATGGAAGGAGCAGTTAATGGGGAGAACTGTAGATTTTGGCCAGTTAATTGAATAATCTGAAACTCTTGAAAACCAGTTTATTAAAGTAATTACCTCAGAGAGGTTGGTTTGTGTGTTTTGCAGAAAAAGCAACACATCATCCGCATAGAGACTGATTTTATGTTCTATGTTCTTACATTTTATGCCCTTAATTGTTGTAGCCTGTCTAAATGCTGCTGCTAGAGGTTCGATAAAAATTGCAAAAAGTGAGGGGGAGAGTGGGCATCCCTGTCTGGTGCCCCTCAGGAGATAGAAGCTGGAGGATATCTGGTCATTTGTTCTGATACGAGCCGTTGGGGAATTGTATAATATTCTTATCCAGTTTATGAAAGAGTTTCCAAAACCAAATTTGTGTAAAGTTGCGAATAAAAATTTCCAATTAACTCTGTCAAATGCTTTTTCTGCATCTAGAGATAATATTATGGCTTCGATGTTTTTATCGTATGAGTAGTCTATTAAATTAAGTAATCTACGAGTGTTTGTTGAGGAGTGCCGACCTTTTATGAAACCAGTTTGGTCAGGATGAATTAAGAGGGGGGTCATTTTCTCTAATCTCTTTGAGAGAGCTTTGCAGATTATTTTAAGGTCTACATTTAAAAGAGAAATTGGACGATAGCTTGAGGGAAATAAAGGGTCTTTGCCTGGTTTTAGCAGGAGACTAATGTTGGCAGAATTCATATTTGGTGGTAGTCTGCCATTTTACTCGATTTCCTGCAACATGCTGTGGAATACTGGTGCCAAAATTGTCCAGAATTCTTTGTAGAATTCTGCAGGGAAGCCGTCTGGACCTGGAGCCTTATTATTGGGCATACTTATCAGGGCTTCCTGGAGTTCACTTGGCGTCAGTGGCGAATCCAATTCCATTGCTTGACTGTCTAGTAATTTTGGAAGAGTTACGTTGTCAAGAAACAGATCAATTTCATTTTTAGATGGGTTTATTTGTGGTGAGTATAAAGTTTCATAGAAATCCCTAAAAATGTTGTTTATTCTTCCAGGATCATATATTGTGTTCCCCGATAAATCTTTAGCAGCACATATAGTTGTTTTTTCTTTATTTATTTTTAGCTGGTTAGCTAGAAATCGACCTGATTTGTTACTGTGTTCAAAATTCTGCAAGCGAAGTCTTTGTATAAGGAATTGTGTTTTTTTATTAATAATTTCATTTAATTCTAGTTTTGTTTTGCATATTTTGTTCAATGTTTCCTGATCTTGGTCGCACGCGTAGGCTTCTTCTAGTGATTTGATGTTTTTTTCTAATTCCTGAATATTTTTGTTTTCTTCTTTCTTTTTGTGTGATGAGAAAGAAATTATTTTACCTCTCATCACAGCTTTCCCTGCTTCCCATAGAACAGAAGCAGATATTCCGGGAGTGTCATTAAAGTCTAAATATGAAGTCCATTCCTTTTTAAAGTATTTAATAAAGTCTTCATCTTTAAGTAGTGATATATTAAATCTCCAGTTTTTACTTGGCGTAGTATTATTCTTGTGCATTAGTGTTAAAGATACAGGAGCATGATCGCTGACAGCTATAGGATGAATCTCAGTGTCTGAAATGTCACACAGCAGTGAGCTGCTGACCAAAAAATAATCCAGACGAGAGTAAGAGTGATGAACATGCGAGAAAAAAGTATATTCCTTACTGGTGGGGTGAAGAGAGCGCCATGCATCGCAAAGACCAAAGTCGTTCATATACTGTTTGATTATATTTGTGGACTGCCAATTACGCTGAGTTCCTGTTGTGTTGAGCCTATCCATTTCTTCATTTAGTCCAAGGTTGAGGTCACCGCCAAGAATGAGTGTGCAATCAAGGTGTTCAGAGAGTGCACTAAAAAAACCGTGGAAGAATGAGGGTTCATCAACATTTGGACCATATATACTAACAATACATAGTTTTTTGTTCAATATTGATAGTTTAATAATTAGAAATCTACCCTCTGGATCTATAACTGTATCGAGTACTGTAAAATTAACATTTTTATGTATTAAAATTGCTACTCCCCGTTGTCTAGAATTATAACCGGCTGCAAACGCGTTAGGAAACTCAGGTGTTTTAAGTTCGTTTAAACCTGTGACAGGTTTATGAGTTTCTTGTAATAAAACAACATCTGCCTGTAGTTTTTTAAGCTGGTTAAATATTTTTAACCTCTTTCCTCTGGTGCCAGCTCCATTTACATTCCATGTGACAAACCTCAGCATGCCCTTAATTGTGCGTGTATGTTTAATGATGTATGCTGGGTGTTTCGTTTAGACAGGTGGAGAGAATATGGAAACATCCCTTGTTTGTAAATAGAAAGAGAAAAAGAAGTGTGGTGAGAGACTCCATAAGTCTGACTATGTGTGTGAATATTCACTAATATGAACAAGCGTGGCTTGCTTATGTGTCCTGCAAGTCTGTGCGTGCTGTGAGGCTGTTGTGAATGTGCTGCCGTTGAGAAGCTCACTTTCATCGCGCCTTACCTGTGAAACTGTCATGTTCTTGAGGTTTTCACAAAAATATTCTAATTCTAATCATAATTGTATGTTATAAAATAAAGTAAAATGTCATTTGGTATCAATTTAACTTGTCAGACTAAGACAAAAAAAAGACTCAGAATTTAAAGAAACATTATTTAATAAGTAACATGGTTTTTTTTTGTCATAGTGTCCTTTTCCAATTATTCTGCCCTGTCTGAGGAAAACATTGATTACTTCTCTGAACCTTATTTAAGATTTTGCCCAAGGGTCTAGAAATGACTTTAATCCTCTCCCTTTAGTCTTTTTGAAAAGCAAAACAAAGGAACTGATTTGCAGCCTTTGAGATGTAAGCCTTCTAATCAACAAAGAGTCCAGTAAATATTCTGGCCTTTTGATAGCATCCACACGTCTTCCTTCAGCACAAAACAATAAAGTGCTCCAGTCGTTTGATCAAAATGATTGGTCAGAGCACACGCGTGCCACCAATTATTTTAGCCAAGGTTAGGAACATAAAGGAGAGGGAGATATCTGTGAACCGCTTCCCTTCAAACATTCGGCTCTCTGTACGACACAATTTTAGTGTCGTCTAAGAACCTTCATTTCAAAACGCTACTGGAAATGATCGGCTTAACCGTACAGCCTTTTTATCTTTGGTCTGCTCAAATTCCAGTGTAATTACACACACTGAAGAGACAAATCACAAAATTAAACCTACACGCTGCCACCATCGAAGGTGCCCTTATCATTCTGTTCAAACCAGCTCGTAATGCAGAACCGGGACTTCTGCTGAGCATCACCCAAATGAAAGAGAAAAGGTTTTAGCCGCCCTCACAATTAGAAGGAGACACTGAGCTGAGTTTGGCTTGATTGCCCGAAGTTATTAGCTCACGGTAATTAAGTCTGCATTATTCTCCCTCTGACATCAAAATGATTTTTTTTTTCAGTTCTCTGTCATTGCAGGCCGGGCATTTGCTGGTCTGACTGGTGGAGATACCCATGAGCCGACCCTGTGAGGGGATGAAGAAACAGAGCCAGTAGGAGGAGAGGGGTTGACACAGAGACGCGGCGACTGTCCTCAGCAAAGTTGAAAACCTTGACTGTGACTTCAAAGGTCTGTCAGTGTCTCAGCAGGATTTTGATTAGAAGGCTGTGGGATTAAAATGCTGGCTCGAATTTAAGAATAAAAATGTGTCAATGCTATCAGTTTGTTTATTTGAAATTTTTAGACCTCAAATAATTAGACTCTACTTAGCTGAACAGATAAGAAAGGCCTTCTTCTTCCTTAACAATGCATGAGAAGAGTGAGTGCCCACACTCTGTTTGAATAAAGCAAATAGATGTGAAATACAGGTTTAAGAGTATAACATCTTTAATGCTGAGAAGTGAAAAATGCATAACAAATAATTGATATCGTATGTACCACAGTAAGTCTCACCATTCGTAAGTTATTAAAGTCCGAAGGATAGGGCGACTATAGGCAATTAAAACAGCAGCATTATTGCTGACACCACCACCTCAGCTGGGCTCTGCGGATTATACTCCTGATTTTTTTTTTCAGAGGAAAAAAGATGACTACAAGGATACTTATGGCTTTTTGATCTGTATTTGGCTTGAATATGACTTTGTAATGGAACTTTACTTCCTCAGAGAAAAGAGAGAAGGACCTCGACTGTGACAATGTTTCCAAGACGTGCTGTATTTAAATAAAAGTCATCTTAGCCAATGTAGGAAACACTGGACCCATGACAGTTTTGCATTTATAAACAGAATTGCATTGGCATTCTCATATAAGTCTATGTAAACATCCAGACTGAAGCTGGAGTGGAAGAAATTGAAGTTGGGATACTAAAAAAAAAAAAAAACAGCAACGCAAACAACATGAATATATGCTGTATATTTTATCACTGGTTCCATACCTTGAAAGTGCTCTATAATTCAGTTCTTGACTCTTGCAAGTGCAAAACCCTTTTTCTGAAAGCGACAATAGTATACAACACATAAGTCTCCCAAAAACAAACAAGGCAAGTGCAGGAACATATGTACTGTAAAATGCACTGGAGCCGCCGTGGGACTGCACAGGCTCTACTTGTTCTGTCAGAGCAGCATTGTGCTGGCTGAGAAGTCAGCTAAAATAAGCACAGCTTTCTCGTCTCACAACTCTGGTAAAAGCTCATAGCCCTTTATTAATTCAAGGGCCTTTACTGTGTTTTTTTGGATGACTCCAGGTTTGCCTGTCAGTGTGTCTGTGGGTAGAAATAAATTACAAGCACACATGGAGCTCTATGCACCAATATCTGCAACCTTATAGCCCCAAATTTGTTTTCCTTTTTTCTCTTCAGCAGTAAATTCAACACTTGTTTTTACATAAATGTGTAAATCACATTTGATTTTATTGACCAAAACTGGGCACCACCTGTGTATCAAGCAGCAGGTCAGATTCATTGTAGTACAGAATACAATAACAGCATTTAAGATTGAGATACTTCAGTAGTTTCTTTTCATATATTTGCATATAGAATTTACAATGTACTGTGCATCTACTTGACCCAGTGTGAGCTTATAAAATACAGCTTAATGAGCAGAGGCTTATGGTGGCCCAAAGGTTAAAGCAGCAGGCAAGCAGCAAGTTAATGAATACTCGTTGCTTTTCACTCATTCGCCATCTTTGAGGTGCCCTTGAGCAAGGAATTTAATCCTGCTGAGTAGCCAAGCCTGAGACTGTGGGTGCACTGTAGAGCCTCCAGGCCTGACTGTGCAGAAGCTGTTAGGCAAGCAGTTAAAGTTTAAATATTTGGTTTGTAATTAAAAATGTGTAGATTTTGTTCATGTCACTGCTGTCACAGAATTGTCTTTTCTCGTGGATCCAATGGGGAAATTATTCTATTTTCAGTCTCTAATTTTTGTTATCAAGTTAAGTTATTCAATGTTTGATGTATTTTTATAAAATATATGCTTGTTGGGTAGGCAAAATCCACAGGAATACATTATTAGTCCTTTCAGAAATTCCATTTGCGCCTTGTGGTGAGTGTCAAATATAACCAAAAAAAGACATCACAATTACATACATTAAAGACACTAACAACAAGAAAGTGTCGCAGTCATCACCTAAATCAAATAGTATGTGCGAGTGACACCTATATCATACCATATCATATATCACCTGGATTTGTTCAAAGGAGTTATAGTATAAGTTATAAAAGACCTCTGGGCACAAGATGTTCGCAACGCGGGCACACTGTACCTCCGTCCCAATGAAAGTAAGATGTCACCATAAATTAGGTGTGATGCATCATTGAGGGTGTCTGGCCCCTTTCCCACCATACATAACTCTCAATACTCAATACATACGATGTTGTTGGTGATCTGCAGTCTTATTGCCCGTGTTTACAATCCTATTGATTTTGTTCTTAATAACCACAGAAAGTGAAAAATACCAGGAAATAAAACTAAAAGTTTAAATTATCTCTACAAATTTAAAAAAAAAAATATGAAAGGAACAGCATACGTCTTTCTACATCAAACTGTCTTAACTTCCACATGAACTATTAATGCAAAATTGCAAAATGGAATCACAAAAATCCAAACTTGAGTTTGAAAAGAAAAGCGACTGGACTTCTTTGAGTTTCTTGAAGACGTTACATAGACCAGTACCTAATGTTTGACTCCACCACCCTGTGGAACACAAACTTGAAGTATTTAGGACCCTGCAACCGCATGCCGAAAATGTTTCCACTAAGGCAGAAGAGAAAGAACAGGAACACACAAGGAGTGCTCAGACCTCTACATTGGAAAAACCAAACAGCCACTTCAGAAACATTTGACAGAGCATAGAAGAGCCACCTCGACAGGACAAGACTCAGTTGTACATCTGCACCTAAAGGGTAAAAGTCACTCTTTCAAGGATGCCAATGTTCATATTTTGGACAGAGAAGACAAAAGAGGAGGTGAAAAGCGGAGTGAAAGAAGCCATCTATGTCCACTGTGAACAAGCATTCACAGAACAGATGGGGTGGCTTACAACACCAACTGTTTGGTACCTATAATGCAGTTTTGAGATCCCTTCCCTGACGCCTTAACCCCCACTCACATCTTGTGTCAGCTGATCTCAACAGGTCACATGACAGGGTGAGGCAAGGACTCAAGGATGCAAGGTCTGCTGATAATGACCCACATCCTTTTTCCCACCTTTCCTCATGTGATGAGACACATGATCAATAGTGGGTCAATGAGCCAATATAAGGACAACTCCCAATATGGTTTCGAATCTGGCACTCTCTTCCAGTTGGTCTTAGAATGAAAGAAGCTTCTCGAATAAAAGGAACATCTTCAAGAAACTCAAAGAAGTCCAGTTACTTTTCTTTTCAAGTTCCTTAGATTCTCTCTATAACTATTTTTTTTAACACTGACCTTTTGTCAAAACCTTTCTGAAAAGTTACTCAGTGTTCAAACGTCTTGATGCATTCTCAATCATCCAGGAAAGTAAATATCAGTGTTCAAATATATTTTTAACACATCTCGAAACACCTCAAAGAAATGTCGGAGTGATTGTCACAAATATGTTGTGTTTTTTATAGCACTTATGTGTAGCTCACAATTTTGAACTGAGTGCTTCCTAATGGTAAACTTACAAACACGTACTTTCAAATTGAGAGGAATTGTATAAATAAAGATCAAATACCGTCATATCCTCCTGAGAACCGAGGAAAAGAGAATCTTCCCATTGAACTTTTTTCTGATTTCCTTCCTCTTTGGAGGTAATAGAGGCCACCCAATCAATGGAAAACCCAGGATGTCCTCTATTTAGTACATCAGGACTTGGTAGGGCAGCTCAAATAAAGTCAAAGATATAGACCAAGAACAAATGTCCATTACAGAGCACATAAATGAAAAGGCTAGTTTTTAGGAGGGTATAATTTAAAAAGCAATCCAAGAGGGGGAAATAAATGTGGGATTGCTGTTTCTTTGCTCCCATAATCAAGAAATATCACCTTTCTACATTTTGTCAGGATACTGTAAGGAATTGTGACTTACATACTTGTGACAACACTCACAGTCAGGTGTATTATAATACTGCTGGATCACAGAACACCCTAACCCTCTGGTGCACCAGTTGTTTTGTTTCCAGTTCTGCTGAAATCCCTTTTGTCATTCACCTCAGCCTCTGCCTCACTCAACCTGCTGTCTCTCTGGCTCAGAGTGACTTGGCTAAATTAGTTAAATAAACCGGAGAGACAGCGCGAACACCACAGACCGATTGTTGTTTGCATAGTCATCCTGGAACATGGCATTCTTAGTCTGATCTTTTCATATCACTGCTCTGAAGCCACAGAGCTCAGAATAAATTTGGCTATAATACTGATGATACTGTATTGATTTCAGTTAGCTATATTTGCTATTGAGATCTAAAGTTGTTGTGCTTGCGAGCTATGCACTCATATTTACTTGATGTGTAACTGTTATTCTGGCAGTTTTCCATTCCTGCTATCCAGCAGTTTGCAACAAGAATCGACAAAAAAGGGTGACAGATAATAACAGGATCAAATCTTAATCCTTCAAAATATTTTTGGCAGACATACAAAAAAGTCTGTGGCTCTTCAACAGTCCATTTGATATAGCTGAAAATCCCCTCCAGCGGTCAAAGCTGACAATGTGAACTCTCAACATCACAGTTGTAGTCCTATTTCACAGTTAAAGTATGTGGAAAATCAGGCCAAAAAACCTTCTAATGTGCACTGTCTGAATACTCAGAGAGCTCTGAGTGGATGACTTCACAGATATTTGCTTGAATCTTCACAGTTTTTCCTCCTAAAGTGTAAAAGTTGTGGAAGAAAATCTGACCACAATCACATCAAGCAATCAGTTGATATGAATGTAACTCCATCTCTCCAGCTCTCCAGGGCAAAATACAATACTGACACATTTCTATCCACACACTGTTGCAATAAAAACCTCAGAGAGCTGTTGTTTTTCTATAAGCTTTGAGCTGAGGGAGGTTTGAGTAGATTCTTGTCTTTTGCTGTAAGGATGCACAGCCTGTAGAGCTCCAGGTGCCCAGTTACTTTGGCAACATGAAGCGATAGAGCTGAGGAGATGGACTCTCCTGTTTACTGAACATTTGCTACTGAATGCGTTGTCCTGTCCACCCATGCATTATATATTAAGACTGGTGACCAAGATCCAATACAAGATACATTTAGCATGAAAAAAGGAGTGTTAAGTAAAGCCCAGTGACAAATTCAAGGAAAAAGCCTGAAGCCTTAACCCTTTACATTCAGTTGAGCCACAGTGTGTCTTATATACTGTGGAGTTTGGTGCCATGTTTAAGCTAGATCTGTCCTCTTAGAACAAGTTCTTCTAAGGGAAGATCTAAGGACACAAAGCTAGCTCTTTAAGCTACATCTGTCCCCTTGTTCTAAGGGGACAGATCTAGCTTAAAGATCTAGCTTTGTGGGTCTTTTCTCTTGAGTGACGATCCTTATCCTGTTATTATTCATTTCTATCTCTTGTAGTATCACAATACCCCAAAACAAAGGGCAAAAGCGGTCATGCAACATTGTGCTGAGAATAAAAAGTATGTGACTCTTATGCCATATAGCCTTCACAATCACCAGATTTCAAACCAAGAAGCATCTACGGATAATTTTAGAATGATTTGTCCCCCATCATCATCATAAATACCCAAAATAAACATTTAGAAAGAATGGTTGTGCATCACTTAAAACATTTGAAAGCTCAATTTTACTATCTTGAGTACATTTTCTCTCTTTCTGATCCTTAACTTAGCTTGGTATTATGCAAATTGTTTAATTGGTTGTCATATTCAATACATTGTTTTTGAAAGTGGTTTTCAGTGCAGAGTAGTTCATTATCCACTCATTCAGTTGGCTACATAATCAGAGTAATCTGAGGATCAGACAGTATCTGCTCTTTTTGAATCAGTCGCTTTCAGCTGGATGAGAGGAGGATTGATCAAGCCTTGGAATCCATCCAGGCATCATGTAGACTCTATGGATGACTCCTCTTAATCCACAACCATCATGCCACACCGTTTCTAGCCTTTGCTGCAGTCTGTGCACATCTGCAATACCCCAAGAGACTTTCACAAATGATCCTGTAACAGATCCCTGAGCTACTGCCCTGTACATCCACCTCTCCTTGGTGGTCCCACTCCCCAGGGAGAGATGTCCTGCAAAAACCACTCAGTTATTCAAGGCCTAGAAATAGGCAGGGTTTGTAAAAACACCGAGTTGTGTAGACATCTGTTTGCAGACAGTGTGTACTCCTGAATGAGTAAACACCGTGTACATCACTCCTAGCTGTGCTGCTGAGCTCTGATACTTTGCCATCTTCACATCACCGAATTTCCTCCGGGTGGTCTCGTGGGATAAAGTCACTTTAGGCACCTGTGCGGATATTTTAGACAACAGCCCAGTGTTTGGATACATGGACACTTTGATGGGAATTTTAGCTGAAAATCCTCCCACAATTTGAACTGGGTGCATTTAACAACATAGCTGAGCCTCTCAGATGTGTCTTCTACTCTGCTTTGATGATAGTCAAGCCACGCTATCCTTGCTGAAAGATCTCGCCTTCAGCACCTGGCTGTCACATCAGTGATGATTCTCTCCTCCCAGTGCTTAGAGCTTTAAATGTCTTACAGACGTTCTCCTTTGAGGCACACAGGGTATAATTGTCACTCAGTAGGAGAAGTTGAAGAAGCTGAAAAAGTCAGTATAAACTGAGTGAAACATGAGCTCGGCATAGTGAGGCCTGGCCTATCAGCGCCAATAACAAGAGAGCTTATGGTCCATCACATGCGTCTGTTCTGCACATGCACCTTGCTCCTTTTTCCTACAATGTTACTGACTTGTAACTTCGTACTGCTAAGGCACCTCCTCTTGGACAAGTTGTCAGAAGAACCACTGCTACCTGTCGATCCAGATACACCTGGCTCAGTAGCTGAATGCCATGCTGTCATCTTACTTGTAGTATTCTGAATTCCCAGATGGCTGGATTCTCCCCACTCCCTTCTCCCTATCCCTTCTATAAAGCCACAAAATCACCCAACAATGCAGTTGCACCCAACAATGCACCACCACACAGTACTGACCCACACATACAGTTCTTACACACACACTGGACTTTCTGGACTTTGGTTTTGCACAACACTGGTCACTATATTCTTCATTTCCAGTTAATACTTGTACAGCTGCTGTTATTGTGTATATATTTATTTAGATTTAGATTTCTTCATACATTCTTATATAGTTCTATATTGTGTATTGTGTATTTTGTTGTACAGTTATTTTATTTTCAACTTTAATTTATGTATTTTATCTTATTCTTCCCAGTTAAATTTACCCTTCATTCTAATTTGTGTTGTACAGTTATTTCATTTTTAACCTTAATTTATATTTTATTCCTTCCTAGTTAAATTTACCCTTTTTAATTTTTCATATTTATTTCCTTTCTTATTCATAGCCTTTTCCTTTTTTGTTTTCTTTAGGTCACGAGCAGTTGTCCAAGCATTTCACTACATATCGTACTGTGTATGACTGTGTACGTGACAAATAAAAATTTGAATTTGAATTTGAATTTTATTTTCTCATTGTTGCTATGTTGGATCTTAAGGGGGACCCCTGCATTGTAGCCCACTACTGTTTGTTGAAGGAGTTTGCCACTGGTCTAAAACTAAACTAATCTCGACATTACATAACCAAGGTTTCCATTGATAATGAGTAATATCAGCTCAAAAACCTTCAACTGTAACAGTTCCTGCTCATCAACATTGGAATTAGCAGTTTTTTGGAGGCGACAATGACATGCAAAAATCATGATTGACACGCAAATTAATAAACAGAGATGTACTCAAATATTTTTGTTGCCATTTTAAGTCACATTTGTAAACCTAAAGCTGCATCCTAAATAAAATTTCTACAAAATGTCTTGCATGTCTGAGTTAGAAGCATTGGAACCCTCAAGCGTTTGTTCATAATGTCATCTTTCTTCATTGAGGGGGGGGCAATATCATACACAAGCATAAATAATATATTGTTTTTAGTTGTTGCAGGGGACTCGGAGAGTGCAAACATGACATATTAGAAGAATTGCAGTTTGTACTTGTTCTTGCTTGCCTCTCACAACATGACTATTTTCACACATTCACTTCTGCACAAGGGGCTTCTGTCAGAGTTATGATACCAAACAAGTTCAAGCAAAATTCTTCTGAGATACAGCGGGATAAATGATGTCCAAATTTCCTGCACTGTATTCCCAAACAGACTTGTCTTGCCTCTCTAATCATCTATGAATCAATATACCAGGAGTGCCAGCATGAGTCAGTGTGCAAAAACTACATGAAACAGAAAAATCACTTCACTTTTTCTTTGCTTTGATACTTTTTAGCCTTTGGTCTGTTTGTAATGAGGGACAGGTGTGTGTGTGTGTTATGTACCATATCAAAAAATTGTATGATTTTTATTTCTCTACAGCAGCATCTAATTTAGGAAATGTTGAATATATTCAATTTTGATAGCTCCAAGTTTTTATGTTACAGTGTCAATATTGCATCACATTATCTTAATTTTAATGCATAAATATTCATGGGAATATGATTTAAAGACAGGTGAATTACTCTAGCCTTTAAAATTTTTCCAGTATGTCATTTAATGCATTTTGCAAGAGCGTGTTACTGACATGTACACTGATTTGGGTAGAAAAAGTACACCTTTTGTGCCTCCACTGAAATTGGGAGGGTAAGTAGCAGCCAGGTGCTGACCAGAAGCACTTAATTATCATCAGCAAGTGTGAACTTTTTGGCTGGTGAGGCGTGTGTTAACAACAATGCCACAATCTTTCCAGCAGCAGACGTCCATTTAGGCGTAGCACGCAGGTGTGTGTTAACAACAATGCCGCAATCTTTCAGGAGCAGACCATCCCAGCAAATTCACTGCAAGGTCAGATGCTCAGAGAAATTGAAAAAAATGGGGGGGAAAGAGCTATATCTGAGACTCTAAAGGCCTGAGATAGCTGGTTAAATGTTAAAGTTCATGACAGTGCAGTTAGACAAACACAGAACAAGTGCGCCTCGTTTGGAATGGCAGCCCTTTCTTTATTACATGACTATATAGGTAAACCATAACACATGAAGATAAACACAATGAAAATAAAGTTACGAATTCCCCTTTTATCATACAGGTGTATATCTAACTGAACAAAATCTTGCATACTAGTTTTTAATTATATACTTATCACATTGTACCCTGGGATTTTTCCCAGGGTACAATCTGAGATTAAGTCCAAACAATAACGCATCTGAAACCTTTGTCTGGATTTTTTATGATGGTAGTTTGAGATGGAGTGAGGGGGGTGGGTCCACTACCACAATGGCTGTGATAGATGCAGTTTCACTCCCATGCTATAAGGCTCATACTCACTCACTGGTTTATTGCAGCATTTGGTGCTTTCTCAGAGGCTGCATCGAATGATGGAACATGCTGTGTGAGATAGATTTGCTCAGTGACCCTCTTCGTAACACTAATGTTCATTACTAGCTAATGTGAAACTTTGAAGTTCCCCAGATGGTGTTGGTTGTTATTATTCATGCTCACTGTTCAAGCTTCATGACCTGTAAATAATATTCTAAACTGTGTTGTTTTCAAAGCTGAAAGTAGGGGAGCCCCGCCTTTTCAAATTTTCAAGTGTCAGTTTCACTGGCTCTTTTAAATACATAGCAACACTGTTGCAGGCGAGCAAATTGTGTTTACTGTTTCAGTGCCTTATTTATTTATGGGATAGTCACAGTAAACTGAATGACTTTAATTATTCCATGTTGGATGGTGGCACAAATCTGCACTCGCAGAGAGCGAGAGTGTGCAAACACCAGAGCATGTAAACATTAATAAACGTTAGTGCACCAGCAAGCCCACTATAAAGTAAAGACGACGCATGAATACAGTCAATAAGCGTGACAAAACTGAAACGATGAGAAGATTTAAAAAATGTAATTCCAGGTCACATACATTTTAATCTTTAGGCAGGAGGAAAAGAGAATACAACTATTAAATCCCCTCTGTGCTCTAAATACTCCACAGGCTATACACTAATACACTCTTAAATGAACAGTTTCAAGCTGAAGAGCACCAAGTTCCAAAAAAGAAGCATAAATTACAAAGATGACCTTTAATTTCAGAGAAGACGTAATAGGTTAAATGTATCAAGTTAAATATACCTATTTATTGAGTCATATTGCTCTGATGCTGATGTTCATGAATCATTAATCCTAAGACAAGACTTAATTACCAATGTCAGTGTGGAAGAAACAACACCAGCAATAATATCATGGCGAAAACTACATATGTCATTGTCAGCTAGTAAGGATAAATGAGCACACATTACGCTGCTAAGAGGTATTTTTAGCTTATAATAACATCAGGCCTGGGCTTTGCTTAATTTGCCTAATAGAAATAGGATTTCCGCTGAATGTGAGACCCTCCTGTTAAATGTGCCAGCCAAATTTAAGTAGACCAAGTATGCATATTTGGATTTTTCTAAAGAGGATAAAGGTTGAGAGTCAGCTCTCGTTTCTTATCAGGGTTTGCTGGTCATGCTATCTGCCACTATCTTGGTCCCATTCTGGCCTGTTAAATGGATTACTGTTAAATCTGTTATGTTTTGGGTGGCATATTTAGCTTATCACTTGCTGTGAATTTGAGCCATTGAATTTCTCCGCATAGTAATTTGGATGAATAAAAGAGTCTCTTTAGTATGCAGTATGATGGCTATTAGACTAGCATTACACCTCAGGAATCAGAAAGAGAGCTACTGATCCTGACTGATCCTGTGCTCAGGGCTGGCCTCTGCTGCCAGCACAATGATTCATTCCCTCATAAGCTACATTTATGCAAAGGATAATATCTGAAGATATAAATCCAGATTCAGTATATTTAAACCTGCAATATTTCTTGCAAAGGCCAAACTCTGTTACAGCTTTAACTGTATAGCCAGAGTTTTACCTGTGTTTTATTGGCTTTCCAAACAAATTAGCTGCTTTTTAACAGACAGCATGTAGTCTGTAAATCTGGTAATTCTGCTTTATAGAATCCTGAACCTGAACAAATTATTCTTCCAGTAAAAATAATTACTCTTTTTTTTTTTATTCATTGCAATCCTCCTTTTCATTTTTGTTTCCTCTCTTCTTTGTTTAAACATCTAACTTGCAATACAATTTAAAGTCTTTATAGCTTTTATCAGCTTTTATCAGAGATGGGTGTTACAATGCATGTGCACATCAATCACTTCAGCTGAAATTCCAATGCAATGACAGAAACACCTGCAGGAAAAATTGCTATTCCAACACTGGCTTCCAACACTGGCTACAGCTAACCTGCTAACCCCTCCTCCCAAAAGGAAGATGAACTTAAAACATGAAAGACAGTGTGACAACATGTCAATATTGCATAAGCATACTTACAGAAGTATTATCCCTTGCTTTCCATTCTTTTCTTGGGTGGGTAAGCTGCTGCATTTTAACTAACTACACTTTACTGCAATATAGGGAGTATATTTGCTGTAGTGGTTGGATAAGTTGAGTAGATGATGAAACAAAGAGGTGTGTTACGAAGCTAGATTACTGGGTTAGTGAAGTATCTTGAGCTTTCAGTTTTTAGTGTCACACAAGTGGCTCTTTTTACCTAGTTATGTCATCATAGCAACTTATGCTGAACACATAACCTTGTCTTGAGGAGTTTTTGTGTTCAGAGTTCTGCTTTAACTGTGGTTTGAAGCACCACATTTCACTTTGCTTGCTTGTTTGTTTGGTGTATTTGCAGTGAAGATTCTCTGTTGAAGGAATTATAGATATATACCTGTAGAGGCTTACACTCTACTGGTACCAAATGTGTGAGAGAGTCGGAGGAATTCACATGTCATTTATGCAGAAAATAAATGTTTTTAATGGTTGATCTTAACAGATCTGTCTATTTATGGGCTTATATTACTAATAATTAAACTGGCCAAAAACAAATATCTCACATGAGTGCACTGACGTATCAAAAATGTATGTATCAGAACTGAAATTTGAAGCTTTCATGTTAGAAATAAATGCTAGAATGAACAGCATACAAAATAAATATACCAATTATAGATTAATAATTTCTGCAAAATTGCTCTCTTGACTGGGTTTCTCTTTGTATTTTCATAATATGAAACACGCTTCATAATATACAGTGTAATTTGTTCGTTGGTTAGCCTGCTGTTAACTGTACTGAGAAGGTCAGCTGGCTGCAACTAGGGGTAATTTCTTCTCATTTTTATATAGGGTGTGAAGTGCTAGTATAGTGAGAGGTGGAGGGGAAGGGCTGTATTTTCAGAATAAATTAGGTTTTTTGTTTTTGTTTTGGGCCAGAAGTTCCATTCTAGCTTCTTGCCCATGGGATCATTAGTAATGTATGGCAAAGGCAGAAAAAGAATACAACAGGCTATTTAATAATAATTGAAAATACTCCTTTCAAACAAAACATATTTACTATACTGTGGTCTCAAGCTACTCCTTATTTCTTAATATTTTACTGGGAGAATGCAAAATAAATGAAAACAGTCTGAATTCTCTTAGGCAAGATGTTTTGTTCTTTAAGTAGTTGTTAGGAAAAGTTCTCCAAGATTCTTGAAGGATGTTCAGAGATCTTTGGATGTTGGCTGCCTTTTGTTTTCTGACAAGATGAACTGCATGAATAATGTTGAGGTCTGGGCTCTGGGGAGGCCAATCAATAACTGACAGGTGTCATTCTCAGAAATGAACCTGTTGCAAATCAGACACTTTCCAGATGGTATTGCATGGTTGATCATGCAGTACCATAAACCAGCTGTTCTTCACTAAAACATCCAAGGTGTACTCTCAGTAGCAGACGAACAATACAAGAACCACCAAGACTGAAGATGGAGCGATACTGGAAGAGCATATAGGAGGATGCAACAATGACAATAATGCTCAGTGGCTAGTGGATGTAAGAGTGGACCACAGCAGCCATCCTGAGCAGGATACAGTAACCATCAAAGTAGCAGACATCCAAGAAAACGGTCCTGACATGATCATCACCTACTGGCAAAAGAAGCTAACTGCACTTCATGAGCATCTGGCAGCACAAACAAACAAGCTACTAATGGATGAAATGCACCCGCAATGGCTAACTGAATGGCTAACCCCAGGCTGGCTATGCAAAGATACCCCTGAGACAATTCAGCACATAACAACGGGCTGCAAGACGCTAGCAGCCAGGGCATATCTAAATCCATAAATGGCTGGCAGAGTATACAGCAACATCTTTGCCCAGTACGACCTACAAGTCCTGAGGTCAAAATAGGATATGCCCCTAAGGTTGGTTGAGAACGACCAAGCTAAGATCCTGTGGGACTTCCAGATATAGATGGACAAACTGGTGATGGCTAACCAACCGGGCATAGTAATGGTGGACAAGCAGAGGAAGGAGGCCATATTATACCAAGTGATAGTGACCTAACATAACATAAGAAGCTCAAGAAATACCTAGAAATACCAAGGGCTGAGACAAGGGCTAGAGAAGATGTGGAGGATGAAGGAAACAGTAGTCTCCATGGTAACTGAAGCACTCGGAGCAGTGACCTCCAAGCTGGGCAAAGTGGCTCAAGCAGATCCCAGGAAGCTCCCAGGGCTCTGGTAGAGGACCCGAGCTTGAATGATAGGACCGCCCATATGTATGTGTACTCATTAATCTGTTTTACAGATTCACAGATTAATGCATGTGGAATGAATTTAATGCTTTCAGTGGATAAAAAAAAATAAAACAAAAAAGCCTATATTTTTAATCAGAATTGTAGTCAAAATTGAGAAAAAGAGAAAAAAAAATATTGAGAAGAGACACAGCTGAATGCATTGGAAGTCTGTTTCCAAAGGATGAACGGTGATTTTCCAAAATGGTTTTCCAAAACATATTGTGGTGACAGACATATCGCTGCCTCAACTGTGTTGACACGTAACATTTTTGTGTATTTATCATACCTCGTTGGACATTTTGGCCATCGGGCACTCTGACACATTCTGTGTCAATGTTTGTAACAACATACCAGATATGTTTATTTAACAACAACTGCTCATTATCTTAGTGAAGCTAACGGAGAAGCCACAGTAAATAACACGCCTCTGAAAATTTGCATGATCAAATGTGCAGCAGAGTGACAGACAAAGCAGGACTGAATTGTTTGTTTAAACTACAGTATAATGCCTGTTAAGGCCTGTGAGCTGAACCACACCAGTGATTTGGTGAGTTGTATTTGTTCAGTCATTTCATTGTAAACTAAATGAATCTATTTGCTTTCCAGCTCACAGATTCTCCATTTAATATGTCCGACCATCTGTTATAAGAAACATGGCTGATTTCAATCTCTTCATGTTCATAAAGGAGAAAGCGCAAACAATTAGCCTCATATTTCCCATTCATCCATCCATTGTCTATACTCAACATCCTCTGTCAAGATGCAGCATTGGTCAAAAGGCACCGAAAACTCAGGACAGGTCAGCAGTCCTTTACAGACTAACACAATTTCACACTCACATTCACACATCTGGGAAATTCAGTGGATGCAGTCAACTTGACCTGCATGTCTTTGGACTGCAAGAGGATGTTGGAGCACCCAGAGGAAAAGCTGTGTGAAGTCAACTCAAGTTTATTTGTACAACCCCAATATCACATAAAACGTCTCAATGGGCTTAACAGGCTCACAACAGCAACAGTTACCCAACCAAGCCCAAACTCCCAAAGACAAGAAAAAAACAAGTAAAAGGTAACCATCAAAGGAAAAAAAGAAGAACCCTTATGAGAAGAGAACGAGATATTCTCCTTCCTCTGACAGCTGGCATAAAAAAGTGCTGTATTATAGAAAATGGCAGGACAGAATTTAGATTTAATAGAAACAGAAATGAATAAAATAGGTAACATGCAAATACCACTCAGAGAGCTTCACAGTCATTAGAGAGCCGACATGTGGATATGATTTTTGCAGCCCTTTCAGGTAAGTGGCTACTAAATCATTAACACCTTCTGGTAAAAGACTATAATTGTAAACTACACTGACCCTAACTATGGTTAGTGGTTATTCATTTGCGTCATCAGGCATACTTTTAAAGTCTAAAGATTTTTTACAACAGGGAAAGTGTTCGTCATTGTAGACCAAAATGACTGAAGATTACAAAACAGTAATGGGTAAATGTTCTGGTCTCAGCAGGGGACATATTTTGCAAAAGTGACTTCAAAAAGTGTAAATTTTGAGTACAAAAAGATGTTTGTGGGAGCAAGTTTAGCTCTCAGGGTAAGAATGCAAGCTTGAGTCTGATCTGAGGCTCTTGGTTCACCTCACTCTCTTCCCATATTCCTGTCCACTATTTAGACAAAACTGGCCCAAAAATTATATATACATTTTTTAAATGGATGTTTAGAGCTATTGGAGATTATGTATCGGAATTTCAGGAGCAAGACCACGCCTCCAAACACGCTCCTTCCGGTTGTCATCTATATAGGTTCCCCCAGTTCTGCAAGCTGTTCATTCTCGTTTACGTGCCCCACCCTCTCTCCCTAGTGAAATTTAAATTACATTTCAAATGAAGGGCAAGTTATCTGTTTGGCTAGCAAACTAGTGGTGAAAAGTGGTGAAAAACTCTAACCAGCTTTCAGTGCTCTTTATATGCTGTAAAGCCTCCTTCTCTTGCTTATCATCCATTGTGTACAGAGATCCATCTAGGCTATGCATCTGTCTAGAGTTATGCTGCATCTGTGCCTCATAATTATTAATAATTAGCCAAAAACTGCAAGAAATAGTTAATAAAGTTCATTTGATCATTTTGGGTTCTAGCATGAGAAAGGCCTTTGGTTGGCTGAAATATGATTTATAAAATTAGAATTTTGATGGCAGGGCACATGCTCTTATTGTAATCCCTTGCAATTTAGCAGTATTTTTAATGAAATATTAAACCTTAGCATAATTTCTAAAGTGATATGTTTGCATCAGTTTTACAAATTTAATATCTTTGAGCACAGAAGAGAGAGTCCATAAAAAATAACCCCATAGGTTGTTTGTCCAAGTTCCTTATTATGACCCACAGTTACATTTTATTGTGTCAAAGCCTACTTGTGGGTATAGTAATTATGTTGAGAGCAAAGGAGAGAGCTGTTATAAAGAGCTACATTTCAAATGTTGGCACATCAAGTTAAATCAATAGCTTGACAAAACATTGAACTTTAACACTCGAAGTGGCTGTTCATTTTCTGCTTCAAAGCTGTAGCTTTATTCTGTTTACCAAGACCACGGCATGACCTTATCTATCTATTTATTATTATAACAAGGATGAGACCAGTATTATGAAACCTATGGCGCTTATCAAAGAAAGGGACAAAAACCCATTTGGATATTCAGTTTGGAGAACCAGTTGGCAGAAAGAAGATACACATTCGTTCTGTTTATAGGATTGAAGAACAAAGTGCAGGAAAAGATCTGACTCATGGATTTAAGACCAAGCTTTGAATAATACCTCTGCTTAAGCAACTAAACCCCAAATTTCCTGCAAAGCATCTATTGTGTTTGTGTGCTAGATAAAAGTGCATAAAACGAAGTGCTGTGTGAATTTAGTCTAAAATTGCTTTGAGTACTCAGTAAGAGTTGAAAAGCACTATATGCATCAATTTAAGCAAAAACTTGCTTGAATAAATTTCTTATTCTTCCTAAGACAGCAAAGTATAATGCACACGATAAACATGTATTATTATATATTTTTTAAATGAAGATTTCATGTATCCTTCATTTTTACAGAGCCATAGATATACTAATATTATTATATACAAGTATACAGTTACATATTATATAAACCCATTATATTAATATACTAATTTATATATAGAAGTGTTTATGTACATTATAATATTATGTTCAGCTGTTGAATGCAAAACCCCTTTGCATTAGATACAAATACTTCCTTTGACCTACTTATCTTACTGCAGCACTGTTTAATTTATTCCTCCCTTCCTTAATTTTCCTCAATTATTCCATCTACATTTATTTATTTAAGCCATTTAACATGACTCAAGGAATTACAACTCCTAACACATTAAATATAATGCGCAATGATGCAAGAGACACAGGAATGAACTGATTTTCTCAAGTCAGATCTGAACTTTGTGCTTTATGTCACTGTAGTGCAATCTTCTTTCTCGTGTGCAGCTTAATTTGACATTGATTTTTAAGCTTATTCATTATGTGACGGAGCTGTAGGCACAGCTAAATCAAACAAACTAGGTTCTGTCTTGACATATATGATCAGAGCTTGGGAGGCCAGACACTAGATGGATGAAAGGCAAAGCATCAGTGGTGTCCTGATGTAATGGTGTGAGCATATTTATACTGCATGTATTAACACATTACACACCTGTAATATTCTCTTTTATTTAAAAATAAAACATATGTGCAGTTACTGAAAAAATAACTTTCCAGCTTTCCTTTCATCTCACCGTGGAAGACCCATAGGAATTTTGCAATTATGCAGGCTGTCAGGTACAGTTCAGGCCACGTGGATACATCTGCAGAATAATTGAGATGCCCTTATATGGAGCCCTGTGGATGTCAGCTGCTCCAGATCTACAAATATCATGAGTATTCAAATGTGTCAAAGAGCACCAGAGAATGACAACTTACTACAAATTGAAAGTTTAATGGCCAAGCATTGTGATGCAGTTAGAAATTGACATCAAATTGTCCGGGCTTCCCATGGATCACTCTGACTGAGAGTAAAATACAGAAAAGACAAATATCTCTGAAAGGGATTCTTCTTCCTTATTTATCTGAAAGCGCAAAATGAGCTGACAGAGTTAGCCATTAGCTCAAATTACACACAGGTCTCTTCAAAGAATCACAGCTACTTAATACAAAAGGCTGATGTATCACAATATTGTCGGGATTGTTTTAGTAGTCAGCTCTGGAAAAGATCTACAGCTCTCATCTGAGAGAAGACACTTTTCCAACAAAGCATGTCTAATTTGAAATAGAATGAAGGGAGGGGGAGAGATTTCAATGAGCCAGGAAATGTAATGCATCTGGCCCAGCACCTTTGATGGCAGTCTATCAGCTGCAATATGAATGTGAGGATTTGTGTGGCCATTCATGTGTCATGCTCTCCAGCTGAGAAAGAACGCAGCTTTTATATTACATGGGTTAGCACTTCTACAGAGATCACCTCGGACCTGCTGGACATTTTCCCTCCATATCCTCTCCTGCATTGTCACTGCTGTGCTGAGTGAAGTCAAACAAATATCACCTAGATTATCCAGATGAGAGAGGAAATAGCAAATATAATCTTTGATATTTGAGTCGGTTAAGAGCCGTCATGATGTCATCAGGTGGCAAATTATGTCTTTTTTTCATGGTCAGTAAATAGTAGACTCATTTGTAGACATGGTAACAGCACCAAAGTTGATTTAACAAGAAAAATATGGGATTATTTTCTGGTTCAAAATAGCACATTAAAATGAAGCAAATGACACTAATTTACATGTTAGAAGATAATTCTGCCTAATACTTCTTAGTACACTGAGTTATATGAGAATATTAATATCATTCTTTTGTCAGTGCCGTTGATCTGTAGATATGAGCCACAATCAGCTAAAGCTAACACAAACCTCAGTCTCTGATAAAGACATGCTAACTGGTGTAACTTTTTTGCACCACGGACCAGTTTAATGTCAAACAATATTTTCACGGACCGGCCTTTAGGATGTCGCGGATAAATACAACAAAATAAAATGATTTGACCAAGACAAAAACTGTGGTATTTTTTAAATATAATACTAAACACAAATTCACTGTGTAACTGTTAGCAGCGTCCTCCTGAAATGCACCAACAACATTGAGAGTAACATCCTCCTCTCTGCCCCTTAATGCTCTCTGGTCGCTATGGTAACGCGTAAATATTTCTTTCAAAATAAGACACACAACTACAAAACAGAGTTAAAACCCTGAAAACCCCAGAAACCATAAATTTCAAACCCAAGACTCAACTCTCGCAGCCAAACGACTCATGGACCGATACCGGGGACCACTATTTAAAGAAACTTTGCAAAATATGTATTCTTACATAACATGTGTTGTATTGCAGTCAGCATACTGACTACAACTGTAGCGATCATTTTAAAGTCTCTTTGGGCTGAAAAGACTCATGTCCTCATTAAGATAGTGATTTATGAGCGTGTGTGGTAATGTGAATGTAATGTAACGAACAGTGTACCAAATTACTGTCTTGGAGATCAATTAATTACTCCCAATGATGTCATGTTTAATGTGTAATACTTTATTTTTGAGTAATGACCATTGTATAGCTTAAGAATATTCACTTTATCAGAAAAGTTCTCAAATTTTCAGGGACAGTTCATAATTAAAAGCTATTGCACCCGAGTTAGCTTGCTGCTAGTTTGAACCTGTCGAGAATAATTCAAGTTCTGTGCAAAGATTACGAAATCCACACATTCTAATAGAAAGCCTCTTCAAGCTCTAATAGCTTCTTTTGTACTTGCTTGAAATTACCTTTCAAGCAAGTACCTTACCTCACAGACAGAAAAGGGAATTGGGATAGACCAAGCATTCAGACATGATGGCTGCAATCTGGCAATTCAGGAGTGCAAATGTCAAAGGGCGTTTTGGTGCAGTGAAGAGCATGCAGGGGCCGGAGCTTCTCGAACAAGCAGCATAGCCACTCACCAGTAGTGGGAAATAGAGGACATCTTGCCAGGGTTATGACTTCAAACATGTAACAGCCTCAGCAGCTTCAGGCCAAGGGAACAGATTGCTCCAATTACAGCAAGCCTCACGCACCAGATTCCCCTTGACACATGCAACGGTCTATTGGAGTGGACTTAGGGTAGTGGCATGTTGCTCTGGAGCACTGGGGGCCCACATATCCCAATGCCAATCTGTATTCTGTTTGAACCCGCACACATCTCCTTTTAGCCCTGCTTTCGTTTCAGATTCTGTTCATACTGGCTGTTTTTGGCTGCCAGCACAGGTGATTGGCACCTTCTTGCTGAATTTATAACAAAATCAATTCTCTAACAGCATCCCTGAGCACATCAATCTAAGAAAGATGCTTTCTACCCCCTCATTTTCAGCTTCACAGGCTCAGAGTGGTTATAGATGAATCCCTCTGTATACTCATATCGGCTCTGAGTGCTGTGGCAGTGCACGACTTTAATTGGCAGCATCAAGTAATGCACAACATGTTAGGAGCTAGCAGCATTGGGAATCACCTTGTTAATTGAGGGCCGCAGTTGAGAGATTGACTAATTGATCAAGGCCTTTACAAGAGGTAGATAATTCATGGCGGCAACAGTGCAAGGGGAGGAGCCTTGTCAGTGATGATTCATGTGTCTCTTGGAGGAGAGTTGGTCTCCATGGTCTCTTTTGTTCAGCAGGCCCAGTTTGAAGGGGATTGTATCATCAGCACTGCCTCATAGCTGCTTGCTTCGCCCTCTAAATCAGAATTAAAAAAGGTGAGGCAGGTGTTGATAGGTTGCCACAAATGATACAGTGTTGTATGTCTGTATGCTTCCCCAGATGGTTGCTGCACTCCCTGAGCACCATCAAGATACAGGGAAGATGTATGGTCCTGTTGTAATGTAAGCATGAAGGGACCTCAAGTCACAGAGGAAATGTCTCCATCACACAGGTAGGAAGGCAATCATGCCCTTGTGTACTGTACTCTGGGAAAAAAATGTGGCAACAATGCCAAGCATATAAATTGAAAAAGAGGCAGAAAAACCTCCGATCTTCAACCTTGAACTGAGTTGTGATTTAAATATTAGCTTGTCTGAAGGCGCTTGTGTTCTCCTGTTAGAATATGCACAAACATGTATGTGTGGCAGGGTGGATCAGTGGTACTGCGGTGCACTGGTTAGGGCTGTCACTCTAACAGCAACAAAGTCCTGGGTCTGAATCTGCTGGTCGGTGTTTGCATACTCGTTAGGTTAACAGGTGATTCTAAAATTTGACTTATGTGTGAATAGTTGTCTGTTTGTCTGTGGTAGCCCAGTGACTGCCTTTGAAACCATGAATTGAAGAAACTGGATAGACAGGACAATAAATGTATGATGAGAACTCAATGAGATTTATGAATGCAGAGCAAATGTGGGGTAATGGAAGATAATATTTTAAGAAACAGTATGGATTTTTGGGGGTGCATGTTGGAAAATATGATATTCTATATTCATCTTTTATTGTCAAGTAGCTGTAGAAAGCTTGAATAGAATAGAATAGAATAGAATAGAATAGAATAGAATAGACATACATGGATATAGAATAGCATAGAATTATTGACTAACAACAAACTACTGACTTGTTGTCAGTCATTAATGTTCTGTTTGATTCATCCTGATAAGTCACAGCTATTGAATCGTTACAGGGGTAATACAATCTACATAGTTACAATCTAAGAGTCTACTATTCTTGTACCTGTAAACATAAAAAAAGAAAAAAAGAAGACAAGAAAATAGAAACAAATAAATGGCTGGCAGATATCTTCATCTGGGGTGTTTACTCTGAAAAACTGTTAATATTGTATTATTTAACATGTAATTCATGATATACTAAACGTGCTTAGTAAACTATCCCTTGTATTTATTTCAGGATTTATTACATGTTTTGTTGACATTAGGAAAAATATTGAAAAACAGCTTTACCAGCCTTATCTATTGAGGTGCAATCATTTTATGAATGAATCACTGGGGAAATACATTTTGACAGAAGAAATCAGATCTGCTGCTGTTTTTTTCTCTCTCTCTCTCGCTGGTTTGAGATAGTTGTGAGATATGCATCATTCTTCTTCTCATCCAACAGCCTCTGCTATTTATATTTTCTCCCAGAGTCGAAGTCATCATGCACTTCCAGCACAAATCAAGCAGGGTTGGAGGGTCTCCAAATTTAATTTTGTGAGAGTGTCTCAGGAGAATTCAAATAAAATAGATTTTTTGCACAGTGGTAATTTAGGCAAGATTAAGATAACAGTAACTTGGTGCTTGCTGCTAAAATTGTAGACAGAGCCTGAATGTACTATCAATTTATTTTTTTAAATATGTTGTTTATATTTTCTGAGTATTTAGATTTGTTTTCACTGCAATAAGTAGATGCGTATGTATAAATGTACAGGCATATATGCATGTATTAACTCATGCATGTGTTTTATATTCTTTATGTAAAATTAATATCAATATTTTTATATGGATAAATTTAATTTACTGATGTAAGATTATCATAATGATTGCAGTGACCACACAGGCATATCATGCATGTATAAATACAAAAAATGGCATTTAATGCTGGCAAAATGTAATACAGCTATATTTTACCTTGTATTTTTATCCTCCTATTGTTCACATCATTATATTTCAATATAATACAGGGTTTAATTATATTTTCCCCTTTTCTAATTTGGGAGAAGAGTCATAAACTGCACTGAAAAATGAAATAAAGTGAACAGCTTGAATTATTTCCATGATTTCACACAGACTCTGCAAATATGCAATATTACCATAATGAATCCCAATATTTCTATGTTTTACTTAGCATTACATCAGGATTAGAGAAGCATATCAAGGGAGAGGCTTGAGTGTGAGACTTTAATCTGTCTAAGTTAAAACATAACCTAGTGAGGCTTGCCAAGTTTGCCTGGAGTCAGTGAACTGCCAAAGCTTTCACATCCTACAAGCAGAGGATTCATCACATGCTTTCAACTGCAGAAAATATGAAAAACAAAAAAATCCTTCCAGTGGCCAGACAGGTTTCTTCCTGCTCATATTTTAAGTTTCGTTTTGTTTTTTATAAATAAAGTCAATAAAGTGCAATAGTCAGAGCTGCTGGTAATACTGACTTCTGAATTATTAAACTATTTTGATGTATATTTTAAAAAAGCACCAGTTTACTAATACGCAGTATTCTTTGATGGGCAGTTAAAATGACTTTGAATTCAATAAGATTTTGCTTTTTTAATTGTCAAAGTCAAAAAGACAATCAAATGAAAACGAATTAAATTGCAGCCCAGTGGCTATGCAGGACAGATCCCCCCTCAGGGCAAATCTTCTCAGAACTAACATAGAAAGCTTATGAATTGCTCTGAGTTTGATTTCAAATGAAATGTAAGAAGCTTACAGAGGACAAGACGCCTTCAGCCAGTTCATCTGTGTGGTGTTCTTTCAGACATTTCACTGATCCCTCTTTGAGAAAATTTGACAAAGAGAATAAGAGTAACACATTTGTCAAATTATCTAATTAAGGATTAAAGAAAATGTAAAATCTAACCCACCTGCCTATGGAGCAGTAGAGGATGTGCATCCTGTTTGCCAGTCCATCACAGACTAATACAGAGAAGCTGACAAACACTGACACTCAAGACAGTGCTGAGTTCACACCTGCTGGTCATTTGGGACCTTGCACTTTCTACCTGTGGCTGTGTTGGTTTTCTCCAAGTGCTCTAGTATCCTCCCAGAATCCAAAGACATACATTAGTTTAGCCACTGCTGCCGCCCAACAAATCTGACAAGGCGAGAAAATGTGCAAAAGTGCTTTATCATATTTTATGTCAACTAACGTAAAATACAGAAGTTGTGGATGGTTGGATAATCTGACATTTCGAAAGACCAGTGCTACAGCCATTTCAAACAAAGCTGCAGTTTCCAAGGTTACCAGAAATGTAGCTTTGTAGGACTTGAGAATAGATCATAATTTCTCTTGGATGAGGAGCAAAAAGAAGAAGAAAAACTTGTAATAGGAAATCTGTGAAAGTCTGCTGTGTCGGGTGGGGGGGGAAAGGTGGAGGGAAGCTGGGAACAACTGGCCACATTTTGTCTGCGCTCTCCTAACTATCCCTGAATAAGACAATAAAAGCAATATAAAGGACTGCATCTAGACACTCACACTGGCACAACGTGTACATTAAATGGGTTTTCAAGCGCAGCTGCTCAAAAAGAAGCAGTTTTCTAATATGGAAATTTTTCGCTGTATATTTCAGCACGATAACCCCGGACATCCAGCTCATTCATATTAAAGATTCAAAGAGGTCAGTGTGTCACAATGTGAACACTGAACTTGGATGATGGATCAGTACCCATTTGACAGCAGGATGTGATAAGAGCCCCTGGGTATGCTCAGAGTTGTTTCTGTGTATTTGTTCATCAGAGAGGCAGGTGGTTGAAGAACTGAATCGCTTTCCTCTGCTTTATTTGTGTTTTTGTTCCGGCTCCCACACAACATATAATGCAAGGAAATTAATATTTTTGCAATCTGAGCAGGATGTTGAATGATGCTGATTATAAAAAATGATTACAGCGATGCAGATGAATAAACGGAGGCTTTCCTCTCATATAAAGCATCTCTTTCACGCATGCAAACCCAAAGTGAAATAATCCATCAACACTTCTGCTTTCCTAAATCAATACAATGTGACAACATTTCTACACAGTTACAACCAGGACTATTGGGACAAAGAACACCGCTCTGTCACTGAATCTGCCATGATACATTTTCCTCTCTTCCTCCTTATTTACCGAGGCAGTTGTTTGTGACAGAGACGGTGGCAGGTCACAGGTGCCATGAAAATTAACCATCTTCTTCCCTTCACTGCAAACAAGTGTGAACATTTACCCTCCCTTATACTGAAATAGAACTTTGTGGATGCATTCTCCCGAAGCATTAGGTTTCCGCTTGTGCACAAATGAAGAATAGACTCCTCTTCACAAGTGGAGGTGACTGCTAACCCAGTTGAAGCAGGTAATGTGTGCCAAGGTCAGACATCCACAACTTTTATTTGTTCACAAACCACCAAAAGGCATTGTTGACTTGGTGCATGCACTGTTATGGAGTCTCTGAGTGCATGTATTTTCAATTCTGAGTGCCTTTCTGATCTTCTGTAACCTTTTTCTAACACGAAGAAAAGGATAAGGGGTGTTTCTGGAACCTGTAATAGGTACAAAAAGCATTCTCCTGTTTTACACGGAGACACACAGGAATAAGCGACTGTGCATCACAGTTTTGGTCTTTGGATGGAATTTGTTTTTTATGTTCCAACTTTAATTTTGCCAAATGCAAAACAGGAGAAAGCAGAAAAGATTAAATACTTTGTTAATATAACTGGATGCATTCAAGTCGCGGTTGAAAATGAGCAGAATTCTACGAGTTCTCAATTGAAAATGATCTGTTGACTGCATGGGTCAACCATAATATTCATAAACCTGAATAAAATCATTGTTCTGTGCGTTGAAAAGCGTGAAGCGATGAAAAAGATTTTGAGAGTTTTCTGTGGTGTACATAGCTATTTTTTTCCTCTTTGTCTTGACTCGCTTTTGAAGTCTTAATCTCTGTTCTACAGCCTCTCTCTCTAATGTTGGGGGTGTCGTTCATAAATCTGACCTGATGAAAAGCCTTTGGAGTCAAGAATTGTCAACAAAGAAAGCATGACATACGCAACTATCTCTGTTTCCTCTTTGCATACTAAATTGTTAAGCTGTGAAGGAGGAGCACTTTGCTGCCACAACACTGCTCTCTGCTGGTAAATGAACTCCTTGTGTTGGACTGACCTTTGAACATTTGCAGGCTAGAATAAGGAGAGATTAAGGAGTCGAGGTTGTATTTGTTCAAGAAAACGGCTTAAAGCTGCAAAAGAGGTACGATTTCCGGGCAGAAAAAGCAAAAACCTCCTGAAATCATTCCAGTCCTTCAACTCTTCATTGTTAACCTGTTATTAAAAATGCATATTATTCACATTTGCATATGTATGCACTGAGAGCAATCAATCAAACCAGTGTCATTAACGTCTTTTTTCTCTGTAGCTCAGAAATGCAGTACATCAGACATGCACTGTAGAACATAGGCAAATGTGTTGTCCTCATTTACAGATTATCCACATTGTGACTTGAAGATTTAAAGGCTGCATAGCAGTGGCAGTTTTACTAATGACTCGTAGGCTCTCCAGCTGCAGGGGCCTCCAAGACATTTGGAGTAATATCACTTTGTTCAGATGCTACGGTTGTATGTATGAGCTCTACACCAGCACCTTGTCAGAAGCTAAGAATTTCCTGCAGAACCCCTGGAGGTGACCACCCACCTCGTTTTAGCCTTGTTAAAGAACCAAAGGGAAATCATATTTCAAGATGATACCCTTTCTCTTCATATATACTATGCTTATTACTGCATCCAAGAAAGATCAAAGCTACCTAAACTACCCTCAGAGCTTGCAGCCCACTGAAGATTTTTCACAGTACTAGAATAACGAGGTGAAGACTGCTTCCACTTTTATCTCCACCTTGCTTACCAAGTGAGTCATATTTGTCAGAAGTGAATCTTTTTGGCCAGAAGTGCCATGCTCTTCTTAGAAATGCACCGAGGGAAGAGTTGAAAAAGGGGGGGGGATTTTTCAAGCAGGCAAACACATTCAGTGTCATTATTTTTTTCTATTCCAATGAAAGGTTGAAACGGTATATTTCCCCACCGCCTGGTATTGATTTGCGTATAAGCATCACCCCAAGTTTCCATCAATAATCAAACATGACCAGTATCAAGTGGTGACTGAGGAAGCAGAGTAACCTGGGGACTTTCCCCCTTTCTGTCTACCCTGAAACAGCTGTTTGAGCTCTAATTAAAGGGAAGTAGCAGGTGTCACCTGAGCCCCAACTGCAGGAGCACACCTGGTTGCATTAATTTGATCCAAAGTGGTTTTGACGGACTGTCTGCACTCTAGCGTCCCACAGAAAGCCAGTGGAACTGAGCACCTATTTGGAGCATGTGGGCTAGAGCGCTTCGCTAACACTGCTTTGTGGAGGTATGCCAAGCTGGCAAGCCCATGTCTTCGCAGTGACCCAGGGGACGGCTCTGTCATCCCTGCCTCTGACTTACCAGGAACATCTGTAAGTGAGCAGCCCTGCAACGCTGACCTGTAGTCACACTGAGCTGACGGCCGGGTGTGCCAGAGATAATTGTCTGTGGAAACCTCCCCGAGGCTGTAAAGGCAGCTTGTTTCAGATCTCCTGATGATTTCACAGGACATTTAACTTTACACCTCTCATTTGTTACCTCTCCAGGGCATTTCCAAATATCCATTACCAGGTTTCCAAGGAATGTAGCAACCCTTAACCTCTGCTAGCTTTTATGTATGCATAAATTGCCTTGGGGATAAATGTGACACTGAATTTGGTAGTTGTGACATGATGTGTTTTCCTGTGCAAGGTTAAGCAAACAGGTGACCTCTAAAACTGAGCAGTGACAAAAAAAATACTCATTGTGAAATTACAAATGCAATATTGTGTGATTTCTCTGACACTTGAATTGCCTGATGAAATTTACATGACCTCAGAATGAAGCTGCAGCGCTTCAAATGGGTACTGCCTCAGGTCATGCTGCACTCTCTGTGGCAACAATTTCTTTGTGCCATGACAATACATTAATTTCATGAGTCAACAGGCTACGACTGGCAGTTTGTGTCAAGCTAAACAGTGTTTAATTGGATTCTGATCCATGGCAACACCACCGGAGGCTTGTTTCAATCTTCCTTTTTTTTTTCAGCAGCACCTGGAGCGTAATGGTGGTGATTACATCCCTCCTGTGGTGCCTCGGTGGTTCTACCCTCACGGCCTCTGGGAATATGCTGCTGACAGTCACGGTCCATGCTGCCCTGCTGCCCTGTTTGACTGCTGGCAAACCCTGAGCTGCTGCTGCTGAGATTTTTTGTTGTACCACTGCTGAGACAAGCCCAGGTTCAAAGGGAATTATGATAATACAAACCAAATTAATTGTTTACTGCACAAACCCGGGCACAGCTGAGATTCCAAACAATGTATCAGGAAAGCCTCCTACTTGCAGAGGCATAAAATTAAAACTGTTTACTTGGAAAGAAATTGAATTAAATAAAGCTACTTGGAGAGCACTTTTATGAAATGAAATCATTCAACTTGACCAAAAGAGGAAACGGATATAGAGTACGTGTATTATTATTACGTTATTATATTAGATAATATAATATAAATCTGGTGGTAATGTAATTCAGAAAAATTTAGGTGCTGAAATATGTTATAAGGGACTAAGAACACTATAAATAATTTAACTTTTTAGGAAAAGTGGATTAACTTTAAAAAAAAAAACAAAAAAAACTGAAGTGTCAGAAACAGTTGTTTACAAATCAGTCTTACCAAAAGGATCTGGAGCTTTAGATCACATTGTCGTTTTCCTTGGTAAATCCTGTATCTTCATCTGCAAATGAAGATCATATAAGATGACTTGAACCTCAACAGAGCTCCTGCAGTCTTTCTAAAATGATTTGACTTATCAGTTGTTTCTTGAAAAGAAGACTACAAATCCAAGGAAACTGCAAGCCGAGAACTGCCCACAGGGTTGTTGTTGAATTGGTTCAGACTCTGTTGTGCTCTGAGGAGTTGTTTTTGTTTTGCATCTGTGTGATTGGTTCATGTCGCTCTGGGCATTATGAAAGGTTGTGCATAAGTTAAACGCATCCTCTAGGAAGCTCAAATGAATAAATGGATGTGTCCTGTTGTGGTTCAGGTTGCTAGTCTTACCGATACAATGATTATGTCATTTTAATGCTTCCAGATTCAGCAACCAAAAAATGTGTTAAAAAAATAAAACTAAATAGTTAATAGCACATTTTCTATGGTTTACGCTTTACTAACGGTGGTATATTCCCCTGCTTAAAAGAGCCACTGCCATTGGGGGATGTTGTTGCCATGGAGAGCATGCTTGGTCTTCAAAGACGTTAAGTTAGGTGGCGCTACCAGATGTCTCCTTTATATGGAACTGCACAAATATATGGAGACACTGTATATCATTTTGGGCAGCTTTGAAGGGAATTCACTTTTCTAAAATCTGGATTTTACCCAAACCACGTGAAGAAAACAGGGAAGGCATTTAACTGTAGTCAGATTCAGGTTACCGTGTGTTTTGATGCCAATGCTGGAACAGAGAAAGCCACTGATCAATCTGGAAGCATCAAAATGACATAATCATTGTATTGGTAAGACTAGCAACTTGAATCACAACAGGACACATCCATTTATTCATTTGAGCTTCCTAGAGGATGCATTTAACTTATGCACAACCTTTCATAATGGGAAATATAGTTTTTGTTATAGTTTTTTGTTTTCTGTTTTGCATAAGGGGAGATATATTGCAATGTGCAGTGTGTGTGTGATAATTGGTTAAAAAATGCTGAAACAGGCGTGCAAATCTTTTTGCTACAGGATTATTAAGACTATCACACGATGCCATGACAACACACTTGAGTTGCCTTTTGTGCTTTTTGGAGTGAAGGTGTTGTACAAGTTGTTTCAAATAAAATATATGTTTCCTTAACGTGCTAAATGACAATGTGACCTGCATAGTTATTATTTATTTTGTTTTAATTTTTTAAAGTTAAATTGCTAAGATGTTCCACATTGTCCACACAAACAGTCTTTGCCCTAAATTTAATTGTTAGGATGAGCAACATGCTGTTGGTTTTCCTGACATGTATGTGTTAGATTACATATCGGTGGACTCACTAGCTGAAATCAAGAAATCTTTTCAAATCAGGTGTAAAAAAAATATTTTGAAATTAAATTCCAAGATATTTTCTGAATGGCACGCTCTAACTAGGCCCTGGGAGGAACAGAGTCATGGGCCTTTCCTTCTACATAAAGAAGAGAAAGGTTGCTGACCCCTGTCGATGAAGTGTTGGAAGGACGACCTGCACATGAAGTCAGTGCTGTGAGCACAGGGACGAACAACAGTGCTGGGCCTCTGACCTTCAGCCCTGTGCTGTCTTACAACCAGAGTCAGACACATCTGAATAATACATCGACCTCTCCTGCTGGGACCACCCTCACTGCTCACACAAGCAGAGGTTCAGAAACACATCATTCACATCCACAGTGTAAGGTTTGTGTCCCTCAACATCCTACACAATAGTGAGCAGAGCTGAGGTTTGGTCCAATATTTATTGCCTATAGGAACTTATCCGATTGAGTGGCTTTTTTTTTTAAATCTTCGATGCTTGTTGGCATATTACTTTATTTTTTTAAACCTTTAACATTATTACAAAAGGTCATTGTTTTAGGCAATTGTGCACAAGTATCTTGTCAAGCACTCAAATACTGATTTTCTTTATTCTTTTAAATTTGTAATTACCTGTTTTTGCAATTAGTCCTTTTAATTTTAATTTAAATTTTTTTGGGAAAAGCTTAAAAAGCATAAAAGAACACAAAGCCTTTTTTGGCTGTCACAGTAATTTCTCACCTCCATGCAGGAGGTGAACAAAAGATCGAGCAATGAGGATTCTGCTGTTTACACTGTGAGAATGAATAGAAACATCTGAAACATTTTAAAATCCCCCGTGATTCCTGGAAAGCCACGCTGTCTCTCTCTTGTTTCCATCTGCTTTACATACAAGAGCGGCTGTGCAGTTTGCACTGAGAGAATATTTGAATTTCATAGAGTGTTTGACATTTGATAATAGTGCACTGTGTTTATAGATTCTACACTTCCCTGCCGAAGGTTTCCTATCATGCTTGTTCAGGCTACATACCCCCTAAAAAAGCAATATAACTGCCCTGCCCCTCCAAATATCTCTGTGTGACATCAAAAAGACAAATCCAATTATGGTTTCACTTGAGCTGATAAATATCAATCATCCTTCTTGGAATATCTGTGTTTACATAAATCGTTTCGAGCAGTGGGAGCAATTAAAAGGGAGGAAAAACAAATAGTTGTGTGCTGTCATTTAATGTGACAAAAGAGCTGGGGTCTCACTGCAAGACAGTCTATTGACTGGACTCTGTCATTTCACCTGTTAAGCCAAATTTATAATTGTATGTAAATGAGGTGGTGCTGTCACCAGAGCGCTGTTTCATTTTAACTGAGCTTCAGAGCATCTGGTTAATCATCTAAAAAGACAGAAATGAGACAGACACAGGTTTTAAATAGCCAGTAGTCTGAGAGGTTGTGAGCAAAAATGTGTGTGTAGGAGTAGGATATGCGTGGGAGTGTGTATGCTTGGCAGGAAACTGGCAGCACATGACAAACAAACAGGGGTGTGCAGTGCGCCAGCTTGACTTGGAGAAGGGGAGGGTGGGGGGGGGTCGCAAAGTCCAAGGACTTAGCAAAGTACCATTTAATTCAATGCCATCCTGCCTTTGCAGTGGGACTGTAACCTCACGGGTTAGAGGAAGTGCAGATGCTGCCACCATCTACTGGACCACAAAGGGAATCCCAGTTTCTGCCTTTTGAGAAGGAAAAGAAAAGGCTTAAGTTCTTGAAAATAAATAAACCATAAAAGCAATATTTTGTCATTAATAATTTGATGGGATCAGTTTTTATATACAGCTTTTAATATCTACACTGCAGCGTGGAACCAATATGTTTAGCTATTCGAGTTTCCTCCCGGTGTGTTTTTGTTGTGCCACAGGCGTCAGAGCAGCGCGCGCGTGTGTGTGGAGTTGTTCCGTAATTTCACAGATATTATCGGATTATTGGTGTAAATGGCTTAGTAAAAGGTAAATGTGGCATTTTAGGGATTTAATTTGAACTTAAATTAAGTCTCCGTGTTTACGAGTCATCGTGAAACATTGCCGCCAAAACGTTTTTCACAAGTGTGCAAAATTCACAGACTGCTAGTAACAGGAAAGAGACGAAGAATGACAGAAGGAAGAAAGGGATAAATATGGAAAACTAAATATTTTCATGAGGTCTGGTCCTCTATTTCTGTGTTTATAAACCTGTTTCAGGTATTAAGTGCGTTGCGTCATAGCTTTAAATGGGAAATTCCCGGCAAGCTTTAGTAGCAAAAAATAGGAACATTTATATTTATAGGAAAATATATATCTCTCTGTGTGTATGTGTAAGTAGCCACGTTTTAAAGCTACAGCCTTGCGTTCATGTTACATCTTTGTTTCTTGTGAGATTTTGGGATAAAATTGAGCATAGAGTGAATTGCACTGCGTGAGTCTAATCTCCGAGGCTTTAACGAAAAATATAATTGGCTTTCTCCCGCTGCTGCATAAAGAAAAAAAATGAATGAGATAAAGTTCACTCTTTGCTCATACTTTGATGACTTCCTTAATGAAATCTCACTGAAGGGACTGTAATTCCCCAAATATCCTAAGTCGTTGGGGTTTCCATTGGATTTTTGGGTTTGCTGCACAGCCCATGTGACTGTGTAAAAATCAGTTGGAGTGCACTCCAGGGTCGTGGATGGCTTAGGCATGTGGCATATCAAATGCTTTCTTTGTTTAGTCCAGTCTGCCTCTGAGTTCACAGGGCTGCGTTTCTGTACTAAAATGAATCAGGCCCTCGGAGTTGGCTGCCTCCTGCTTTGGCATCATCTCCAGCAACACAGACCATCCAAACGCTGATGGAGTCACATGGAGGCGGAGTTGGCGGCTCCAGCAACAATGCGGCAAAAGTGTTGTTTTCATGCATGTGTCTCGCCCCCCGGTTCTGGCTCAGGATGCCCTCACCTGTGTTCTGTTGTTGCCAGTTTAGTAATTAGTTGTATACATCTGTTTCACAGCACCAAAGAGGCTGAACAAGCGTACTGTGTATTTGTGCGACAATGGCAGGCTGTTTTAACAGTTGGTGGGCTCAATAACCAGCTAAATACATAAGGAGTCATTAAATTACATCCCTCCCCTTTAAAAAAAGAAGAGTCAGTGAATTGGTGAAAGTGAGCCTAAATCTGAGCAAATTTAACTTCTAAGTGCTTCATTATAAAAACTTGAGTTGACACTTCACTGTTAACCCTGACTCACTTTCATTGTTCATTTCACAGTAAAAGTAACGACCTTCTTGTCAATGGCATCGCTGTGGTCAAAAATCTCTCCAGTACTGCCTGCTAATGAAGACCAGTTTCCACTGAAATTCAGTGACAAAGTGGAGCTGAGTGTGGTGGAAATGCTGCAACAGTCCAGGAAGCAGTTGTACGGAGACATCACAAGTTCCAGCCGGTTGCTTAATGCTCAGATTATTTTGGACATTTCATGGGAGAAGCTCAACACCGGAACATGGCGGCATGTGGACAAGGAGTGGAGGCGCGTTTACTCATATGGCTGCCTCTTCAAAGTGGCGGCACTGTGTTGTGAAAGTCCTTCCGAAGACAAGATCCTGGAGGCTGTTCGGACTTGTGACATGGGTCTAATCATGGGCGCGGCCATCATGGGTGATATACTTCAGGTTATTGTTCGGATTCTGCAAAGTCACGTAAGGACATTGAGCTCTACTAAAGAAGAGGATGAGAGTGAACATGCTGAGGTCAAGGTCAGCGATTTTTTTTTTCTTTCATCTGAAATGCACAATTTTCTGTCAGTCCTTTAGTTTATTTAGTAATTACTAACTGATAGTTCTACTTGTGAGAAAACATTCTTGTACATTTCATTCAACCTGATTCAGAGTTCGAACTAATAGTGACTGATGGGGACATTTCAGAGTAAATCTTCTGGACGCTTGGAAAAGAAATTCCTCCGTGACCTTCATTTTGTTGCACTCCATCAGATGTCACTGAAGATTAAGTGCAGCAACTTTTCAAATGTCAGGTCACTTTGTTTAGACACCATCTAAATAGAGATGGAGAGTTTAGTGCAGGGCTGGCAGGATTTTTCGTGCTTTTTTTCCCCTTTTAAAAGCTATCATCTTAAAAAAGCTGTTGAAATAGTCTACCCATCTGTCACGAGCTGCACAGTGGGGAATGGGGCTGCAACTAACAAGTATTTAGAAATGTTGTCTTTAATTTGTTCTTGGTTAATCAGGGCAAGGAAATGGTAGAAAGTAGCACCACATTTCCCAGAAGCTTAAAGTCATACTATGATTAAATTGCCTGCCACACTTACAGTACAAAAGAACACTGAAATCAGTATAAGCTGGAACCCAGAGAAGACTTAATTGATAGTTGTTTACTCACATATGTGAGATATAATCAAGGACTTGTTTTTCTTATCGTTTTCCTCTAAAGGTTGAATTGATTTTTTTTTTTTTTTCATTTTGAAATCATTTCCAGAGAATAAAGATTGAAAGCCCGCTTGTCTCTGCAATCAAAGAAGAGTCGGCGGTTCTCAGGATAAAGTGTCCTTCACTGGAAAGTTTCAAAACAAACTTCCTGCTCCCCCTCAAACCGGTGATTTTAGAAGGAATCATCGACCATTGGCCTGCTTTCAACAAACACCCCTGGAGGTTTGTTTGTACAGAATGTATTGTTGTTCAGTTCATGATTGCTATTTGTATTAATTAATTGGCTATTATCAATCATTGTGGTTTGCATATTTTTGTCCGGATGACACCAGCCAGCTGTTTCCCCCAACTATGAACCAATTTACTCTCATTAGTATGCTAATCTCAATCATGCACTGAAAAGGTTAAAGTCGATTTGTAAACCACTCTCAAAATTGTACATTCTGTCTGTGACAATAAGCTTCACAGTATTACCATGTTTGCGCTCCTCCACCTTGGTTAAATGCAGCACTTACATCCAGTCCAGCCTTGTAATCAGACTATTTTACACTTGCGGCAGCAGCAGAGTGCACTTATCAAGCTGAGAGGACAGAAAACCTGAAGGACTTTGGTACAGAGAGGCAGCTGACATGTAGTATGCAGTGTGTATCACTTTGATATCTATCTGTCATTTCCTTAACTATGTGAACAAATAGGGACAACAGGTCTGTTTACTCATCTCTGCATATGTGATTCCTGACTCTCAAGTCTGACACCAGCGTCTGATATAACTTTCTTTCAATTTAATAATATCCTTCACTGTCCTCCCTCTCATTGCTCACTCCTGACAGCAGCCTATTCACTCTGGCATCTGACATACAGCTTCTGGCACCTCAGTCACATCCTGACGTGCTTATATATAAGATGTTTTGAAGCATCGCTTGAAACCAGGATCGCCACATTTATGCGTGACTCACTCAAGTAACTGTCTCCCTCTTGCAAAGCATAGAATACCTGAGGTCTGTGGCCGGCTGCCGGACTGTTCCTGTTGAGGTGGGATCCAGGTACACTGATGAGGATTGGTCACAAACGCTGCTCACGGTCAATGAATTCATTGATAGATATGTTTTGAATAAAGTAAGTGCATCTTGAGCAAGTCTTTAAATCACATTATTTATATCAGTGGTCCCCAACCTTTTTTGTGCCACAGACCGGTTTAATGTCAGACAATATTTTCATGGACCGGCTTTAAGGTGTCGCGGCTAAATGCAACAAAATAAAATGATACAACCAAGACAAAAACTGCAGTATTTTGTAAATATAACACTAAACGCAAATTCACTGTGTAATTGTGTAACTTTATTAGCAGCGTCCTCCTGAAATGCGCCAACAACATTGAGAGTAACACGCTCCCCTCTGCCCCTTAATGCTCTCTGGTCGCTATGGTAACACGTAAATATTTCTTTCAAAATAAGACACACAACTACAACACAGGAAAAAGACCCAGGGAAACAGAGTAAACAATAAGAACCCTGGAAACCATAAATTTCACACCCAAGACGCAACCCTCGCAGCCCGGTACCGGTCTGTGGCCCGGAGGTGGGGGACTGCCGATTTATGTGAATGAGAGAAAGAGAAGACCTTGGGATTTCTAACATGATATCTGGGCTTTTGTTGTTTGTTTTGTGTATCAACATTGAACAGGATGGAGTGAAAGCTTTGGGTTATTTGGCTCAGCACCAGCTTTTTGACCAGGTAGAGTTCAGATTTTTAGTTTTGAAACACCAAAATAAAAGTGAATAATTTTGACAGTTTAACACTTACTTCTTTAAAAATGACATTTTCAGCACTATAAAGAACGGGATTCTTTTTCTAGCTGTCATACTAACACAAGATTGCTTTTAACATTAGTGGTATTTTTTAGCAGTAATTTCAACATCAGGGCTGGATAATTAAGATCAATTTTTTGGACTCTATGATTAGATTAGAAGGATCACAGCCACAGAGTCACCATTTAGACCGATTTTCACACAGCATCTATATTTTTTTACATTTCTTGGGGATTTTATAGTGCCATGTTTCTAAATGAAACATTTATTTTTGATGTGCAAAAGCTTTGATTTCTTTATATATCACTTGGAAAATACAAAGTCTGTGCAGTGATTTGTTGAAACATCTGCAAACATACATGGGAATACAAGGTAAAAGGCAAAAACCGAGATTATACAATTCTGATGAGCTTGAAAGTGAATATGTGGCACAGTGTGAACGGTCTTAGGCAAGCTTTCTTGTAATTCCTTTAAGTAGTCTTCATGAACAGTTCTCCAGGCTTCTTAAGGACGTTCAAGGCTCTTCTTTGGATGTCGGCTGCCTTTTGTTTAATTCCCTGTTAGGATGATCCTACACTGTTTCAGTAATATTGAGGTCCAGGCTTTGGGGAGGCCAATCTGTGACTGATATTTATCAGGCTGATAAATATCTCTGGGCTGTAATGAGACTGAAAATTCCAATAAATAAACAGACTGTTTGCAGACATGACTCTCTGAGGCTGTACGGGAGCTCATCAGTAATAGTTAAGTAAAAACCAACCTTATGGCAGAATATCTGTGCCAGTTTTCATGGAAATCCATCAAGTATTTATGAATATTTTTCAGTTGGAAAACTATGGTGGATTTACTGACAAAAAGAAGTCATGCATTTTTTTTAGTTTGCATGGCAGAAGGTGGAAAAATAATTAGCAATTCTTTTTACTTGCCAGGAAATGTTGGCAAAGTTCTCATGAGAAAAAAAGATACTATTTAGTAAGTAAAATTAGTCTTAAATGCCCTATTACTGTTTGATTATACCTTAGATACCAGAGCTCAAGGATGATATCCGCCTCCCTGATTATTGCTGTCTTGGTGAAGGCGACGAAGAGGATATTACTGTGAATGCGTGGTTTGGTCCCGGGGGTACAGTCTCTCCTCTTCACCAAGATCCTCAACAGAACTTTCTGGCGCAGGTGCTGTTAACTGTAATGCTTTATGAATTAAATTAATGTCAAAGGTTGATCATGTGATAACAGTTTCCTTACCACATGGGATTCCTTCTGTATATACAGGTAGTGGGAAGCAAATACATTCGCCTATATTCCCCCGAGGACACAGGCAAGCTGTACCCTCATCAATCACAGCTGCTTCACAATACCAGTCAGGTAGGATTGACAGTCCATGGAGATAGCACATGTCGGACGTGCAAATGTATGCAGTATTTCCAATTTCTGACTTCTTCCGTCTAGGTGCAGGTGGAAAATCCAGATGCCGAGCGCTTCCCGGAGTTTGCCAGAGCTCCGTATCTCGAATGCGTGTTACAGCCTGGAGACGTTCTTTTCATCCCTGTCCGACACTGGCACTACGTCCGCTCCTTAGAGCTCAGCTTCTCGGTCAGCTTCTGGTGGTCGTGATTGCAGTTTCCAAATAAAAAACCATATAGCATGTGTGTAATGAAACTAGTTCAGCCTGATTTCTCCTGCTGTTGAAGAAGGTCACTGGAGAGCTTTTAACTAATGTGAGGCTAATAAAAGTATTAGGACGACCTCTGATTACAAAAACCTTTGATCCATGAACTATGCACACACATTGCTCAATGATTACTTTAATTGTGCTGCTGATGATTGCAACATCTATTATGTGGAAAGCGACCGGCAGCCACAGAAAACAACAAATGAGCACTTAAAAGTGTTTCTGCTCATTTCATTCTGCATATAATTTACAGAGGGTTGTTAGTCATCTAATTTGATAGGGTATGTTTCTCTTTTCAAATTGGCTTATTTAATTGTGTTCTCAACCTTATTCCCACAAATATTCTCAGATGTGTGATTTCCATAATTCATGGAAATGAGGCAAGTCTTCAAATTTAATAACCAAGTGAGCTACAGGTACAGAAATGTGGTAATAAACACGGCTCTCTGGTTAAACTGACAGCCTGAGCTAATCAAGCAGGTCACAGATGAAAATTAATAAATTAAATGAATTAATCCCCTGGGCATACACAGACTTTGAAATTAAAACCATCTCATTGGTAAAGTACTTTGACAGCACAACTCTTGTTTGGCACCAGAAACGCAAAACCTGACAACAAAGGGAGCCGCGGATTTCAGACCTCTGACAAGCCACAGTCGTGTATCCTGTAGGTCCTGTTCAGTCAAGCCTGGTTATTACAACTATGATGTGAGGAAGTGACAAAATTAAGCAGATCTGCCCTAATGTGCGTGTTTGATCTGGATTGAGTCAGAAGTAGCGGCGTTTTGGGAAATCAAGGCAGTGTCAGACAGGTGAACTTGAAGAGTTGTGGGGAATGCTTTGATAAAGCGCTGTAGCTCAAGGAAAGGATATATAATAGACACTTTTTCCTTCAGTTTAAGAGGGTAAAAATACAAAGGAATTGTAGTTCAAAACAACAAAGTGGCCTCAACAAGCTAAAATATTTTTCTGAAAACACAAGCTATATACTGTCTGACTCCGAAAGTGGTTTTGCCAAAAAAAAAAAAAAGCATAAACACTCATGTGAAACATTCCTTTGAACATGGTGGCTTGTGGGCATTCATTTATGCACAGCTCTCTTGAGGTCCCCCCACAGCATTTCGATCAAGTTGAAGCCTGAACTTTAACTGGGTCATTGCAACACCGTGATTCTTTTCTTTTGTTGTAGATTTCCTCCTGTGCGTAGGATCATTGTCCTGTTACATGACCCAGTTTTGGCTGAGCTTTAGCTGTCAGACAAATGGCTTCACATTTGCCTCTAGAATACTTCAGCCTACAGAGGAATTCGTGGATGAATCGATGACTGCAAAGTGCCCAGGTACTGTGGCTGCAAAACAAGCCCAAATCCTCACCCCTACACCACCACGTTTGACAGTTAGTCTGAGCTGTTTGTGCAGATGTGCTGTCTTTGGGTTTTCAAACCTTTCAAACAAGCCACATTTGTTCAGCCTTCTTCTAATTGTACTGTTGTGAACTTTAAAATTCAACATAACTGAGCCCTTTAGAGTCTGAGATGTAGCTCTGGGATTTTTTTGCAGATTCCCTGAGCATTGCACAATCTGACCTTGGGGTAGATTTGCTGGGATGTCCACTCCTGGGAATATTGTAGCATTGTTAACACACACCAAACTTAAAATGTCTGTCTCTGGGTCAATTAAATTCTCCCAACCTACACTGCAGTATTGCAATGTTGGTAAAACCAAGCAAAAGTAGTTTTAATATTTAAAAATATGCAAGTTTAGCTATGAGGCCTCTTTCCCTTTTTTGTTTCTGTAGATAAGGTGGCATAATAAATAATGCCCCCTGCATTAAAGATGCCAGTGTTTGGCCTGGTTTCTGCAAATTTCAGGTAATAGACCTATCCAAAGTTGGTTACTTTCCTCACAAGCTTATCTCTCCAAACTTAATAATATGAACCCTGCCAGGATTTAATTCTGTAAGTAAATGCCGTACACTTCACTTAGCCCTTCAGTGCTTTGTTGTTGTCAAGTAAGTGGCACAATTGACTTAAGATCACACAAAACTGCTTACTCTCATTATAATGTAATCAATACTCAATTACCAGTGAAATAATGTGGGACCTCTGGGCCTGTAACCCTTAAACTTAGACCTCGCTTTCGCCTTCTTTTTGATTAATGGCAATTGATTTTCAAATAAATCTGGCAAATCAGGATTAGATCCATTCGATTTACAGTAGGCAATAGACAAGTTTTAGTGAGAAAATGCTGAAACCCCAATAAATCTGAAACACAGATTTGGAAAAAGCTCAAGATTATTTCTGTACAGATATGTAATATAAGTAGCTCAATAATGCCACATTGTTTTAAGAGCCAGAATTTGTGAATTGGAATGAAGAATGAAAGAAAACAACCCAAAAATTAAAGTGCAGGCTCTCAACTTGTTTACAGGTCACATGTAATTTAATTAATACACATGAGCACATTAATGTTTATCTACAGATCAAACCTTTTGTCAGCTGTTACCACTTGCCTTGACTCTAACATTTGCACCGCTGACTTAAATGATGATTTATAATAATCATGTAGACCACAACACAGTCTATACTTGAGCCCCCCCAGTGTTTTAAAATTTATTCAGCAAAATTGGTGAAAACATTACATTAATATGCAAGAATGTAAAAAAAAATGAAGTGATTGTCAAGCATTAATTAGTGTCATCTATTCTTGTCATTATAAACAGCACTAAACATCCTGCAGTAACGCTTTAGATTCATAAATTAACTTCAACAATGGCACCGTTATTACGAACATGAGCTTCCAAAGCAATGCAAAGCAGATGATAAGGTAAGTTATTAAAATTCCATATTAAGACCACGTGCAGTACAACAGAGTAATAGAAAAATAACTTTAAAGATGTCCGATGACCACTTTGTAGAGTGAGAGGAAAAAAGGATTGTGCAAAGTACAGTGTAGACTTGTAAGGCAGCTTGGTTTCAGCTATGGCATCAATTCAAACTCTCGTTAGTGTCGATGCTATGTGAATCTGCATGACCCTCGGTGCTTCATTATAGAAAGAGATTTTTAAAAAGCGCTTCATGAAATGAGATTTTTTTAAATTACAGGATTTCTGATGGCCTCATTTTATCCTGAAAATGAGTTTCAGAAAGCCATTAATGCTGAGATGAATCCTAAAATTCCTGTATATCTACAGAGAAGTTCTGCATCCTCTCCACCACGAAGAAGCAAAGTGTTCCAGTGAAGCCCAGGATGACCATCAGCAGGAGCTGCCACATCAGCATGATGTAACCGCTGTAGAAGAACGCAGCTGCTGCACAGACAGACTAACAAGGGACAGACAGATTTAATGTTGTTGATTAATATGATAAAGTGCTTTTACAAATCTAATAAACTAAGTTGCACAAATTATTACACAAAAATATTACGTTTTCCAGCTTCACCAATCACCCCCTCAAAGTCATATCCTTGAGTAGCACAGCACAACTTCTGTAATGTCTGCTATTTTCAGATCATTGCCATTCTAAACAATCCAAACAATGACCCTTCAACTTAAGCTTTATTTAGGAGTAGTGGAAAAAGCCACAGTGAGCAAAATGTGGCCAGTGGTGAGTGACGATAATGGTGAAGTGGCCAAAAGGGTTCCTGTATTTTCAATTTGCTGTCTGCCAGTGCATGATATTACAGGCAAACCACACCATTCAGTTCATTTTCACATGATGCTCTCCCTCATACACCACAGGATATTATACTGTCGTAGAAATCCTCATAAACAGTCTGAACCTAAATCAACCATAAACATGCTCCTGAGCTGACCCAATGCTCCGTCTTAAAGTTTGGATTCTGCATGCGTTCCACTGTCAGTTTGGGTTGGGGTTTATATCCTGATCCCCATAAAAGTCTGAATGTTTCTCAAGTGGAAATGCACATGTGGGAGAGGTGTGGCCTACAGAGAGCATGAAAAACAGCACCAGCACTGGTAGCAGTGCAGCGCTGAAGATGGCGTTGAAGAAGAGATGAGATGTGTTTAAATCACACGTGGTTTTCATTTTTCTGGGCAGAATCAGAGAGCTTTATAAGACACTAAACATACTATTACTTTCAAACTCATGAACCCCACTTTCAGATTTACTGTTAACAATTTCCCAGTAACAGCAAAATCTGAGCTGGACTTCAACTAGGTGGCACAACCATGTCAAGATTTCTCAGTTTGTTTCTGTTCATTGCATTGTGGTGTATTTTCCACGCCTTGACAAAATCAAAAAGATTTTTTTTGAATAGTTATAAAGCATACATTAATTTCTAGAGCTTAATTTTCAATTCAAAAAAAAAAAAAAAAAGGAAGAAGGTATGATATCCAGCATATCTGCCTTTTTTCTTTGTACTGTGACTTCAGGTGAATTTATTTCACTTGGAAGGAACACATTTTGCAGCAGCTTTGGTCCGCTCTGCTAACAACGTCTGAGAACTGGCAACTCAGGATTACCTGGATGAATTTAAAAATGGCGAAAGCCGGCGTGCTTTCTTCAGCATAAACATGGCCTAATATGCTGTAGAGCTGTGTGTTGAAACAGCTGTCCCCGAGTCCAAGCAAAAAGCTGCACAGCAGGGCAATGGATACACTAAGAAAGAAAAAGAAGAAATAAAATCAAAGCATAATCTCAAACAGTATTTTCTTATATGCTAAATTATCATAAAAACTGGATACCTTGGAGTTAGATATGGCTTCTTTAGGGACATGGTTTCAAAAACAATGGGGGCATCATCAGGGATGTTAAGAAAGATCAAATAGAAAGCAACAAAATGGGCAACCATTCCCAGAAACACCACAGAAGTTCGTCTGAAGCGGCTGTTCTTGCACAACAATCCAAACAAACCCCCACCTGATGGAAAAGGGCATATTCTGCATAAATCAATCAATCTGCACGGCCTTGAATGACTTTAAATAACTTTGCTAAGAGCAGAAAGTGAACGTACCTACTATTTCTCCAATGCCTACAACAATCCCTGAGATCCCAATCAAGCCTTTAGCTGCTTCTGCAAACTGTGCAGTTGCTCCGATACACGTCCCATACACTCCACTGTAAAAAGATAGCTCAAGGCCTGGAGAACAGGAAGTGCATGCTGTAGCTGCAGGCATTTTTACTGGAGGCTAAAATATTTAATATGCAAAAGCATTTGACTTACCGCTGTACGCCATGCAAGGACTCAGAAGAAGGGTAGTTTTAGTCTTCAGCAGTCGTAGGATGGTTTCTAAAAGGGAGAGTTACAACACAATGATTTAAAATGCTAATAAATGCCGTTCTTCCACTAATACAATCTCCTTTAGCTCGGTATTGAGCTGAGAATTTAACACAGTCCAATGCAGAAAGAAAATATTCTGTCATAATAAGCCATATATAAATGCTCATTTAAAAAAAACAGCCAAAAGAGACTTGGCTGTTAGAAAAATTCAGATTTTAAAAGAGGAAATCCCACTAGGCTTGTTTATATATGCCTGGATGGCCCTTCTTGACATGAATCAGCTTGCATCTTTGATAAAAGCTGATACCTTTAAGGCAGGTGTGCACGAGTCTAAATGCACACAGAGATACACGCGAGACAAGGTGCAATCTGATCATCCAAACAACTTGAGGCTGCACTGAAGGCAGGTGCAAGTGCAGCAGCAGAGTTTCCAGTTGACAAACAGATAGAATCTGAAATAAACTAACGCATAGGCAGATTCTGTGTACTCTGTTGTAATGCTAGAAGATTTTTATCCATATGAAAGCGATTTTCGCCTTCAAGAAAAACAAAACCGCCTGTGAGTGCCTGCTAGTTTCACAAAAAGAGCAATGAAAAGCAATGCAAATAACAGAGAGGGAAAGGGAAAATAAATACTTCGGTAGGAACTTACATTCCTTTTGAATGCTCAGTATATCAGATGATACCCATCTACAGTGCAAGGGGGGGGGGGGAACAGTGAATAGCTGTACAGGCAGGAATTTCAACTCTTTGGTTCAATATTGACTGATTGCCAGGAAATCTGGATGTACCCCTTAGGATTTAAAAAAACAAACAAACAAAAAACTGATATATGTTCCTTCGTACAAACAGGAAGAGAGAACTACAGTGTTGGAATTTAATGACTTTGAAATGTCACTGCAGTTATCCTTACAAATATACACTCAGCGGCTACTTTATTAAGTCACCTGTTTGTGTACTCATTAACGCAAATATCTAATCAGCCCTTGGTGCATAAATATGTAGACATGGTCAAAACTATCCACTGAAGAAGAGTGATTTAAGTGACTTTAAACGTGGCATGGTTATTAGTGCCAGATGGGCTGGTCTTTTAGAAACTGCTGTTCTACTGGGATCTCTAGCGACAAAGGGAATAGCTTGAAATAGAGAAGGCAAACAGAGAGAGAGAGAGAGAGAGAGAGAGAGAGAGAGAGAGAGAGAGAGAGAGAGAGAGAGAGAGAGAGAGAGAGAGAGAGAGAGAGATGTGTGTGTAGAGCTCTTTATTTTCCTGTGAAAGAACATTTATTATCCATGCTGTCTGTCAGGAATATATTCAACAGTGTCACTTTTTCACTCTTCCAGCATGAATAAAACAGATTATAAAAACCTTGAATGAGCTCACAGTATCCATTTAGAGCACATTAGTCTTGTTACTACACAAAGTTCCTTATGTATCCATATATACAGCACATATGGGATTTTCTCAATTACACTTTGCACCAGCATGCATTTACTGCATTCAATATGCACATTTATATGGATGTATAATGAATCCAGTAAATGTATGTAAATGAGCAAGTATCATTTTAGCAAAGCTCGTTAGGTACGCCTCAATGTGGCTTTCCAAAAGTGCAGATAAAACTTACTGAACTCCGATTTAGTATCCTGCATGGCAGTGTTCGCTCTGTGCTTGTACCTAGACAACAACAATTAAATCAATAACAACTTCCACAACACTGAAATTAATCAACAGAGATAAACTGCATACACAGACAATCTCAAACGTCCCTTCAACTAAAGAACAGGTGGAGGAATTTAAAAATCAGACAGTGGAAGGATTGCTCCCGATGGCATTCTTTGTTATTCTGTTGGAGTCATTGTTTCGTTCCAGACTTGGCTAATAAACACTAAAACCCATACATGCATCACGCATACCCGTAACTGTTTTTCACACACAGCTGCTGCCACAAGAGTGCTGGAAAGAGTATGTTTTGCTAACAAGACTTTTAGTCTCATGGTTTGTTTTTTGCGATGGATGTTTGTGAATGATACATTTATGGAATGTAATTTAATTTTCCCTATGACTTTTATTTGCCTTTGATGCAAGTTTTGTTTTTTTTTACAGATTTTTTCCCCCATCTTGTGATTTCAGTCAAACTTTGTTCATAATTCAAGACATTAAAATTTTAATATGCCTTAAAAATGTTGAAGGTTGGAGTCTTTAACTGCTGTCTCTCTCAAAGAGAAATGTTCTGTCTTCTCTTCCCCAAATCCGCCTGATTGCGCCCTACTTAAGTAAAGCGCTGTGATTAGACAAGACTCTGTCAAAATTGCATTGATCTAGAGAAAAGGATCAGTCCATTTTTTGTGAAGGACAAGAGTGATTTATAAGTCTTGTAGAAGAGCAGCAGTAAGTCAAAAAGTGGGTGATTTAAGAAAAAAAAACCTGTTTCGTGGGAGGTCTGAAAACACCTTAAGAAGGTCAACTGGATTAAAAAGGACATTTTTGGCCATGTTAGCCGTTGTGTATCCTATCCGAGCAGTAGTTCAGACACTTTATGTATTCTGAGTCATTCTGTGGGTCTGCAGTGAAAAATGTGTAATTATCTAAAGGATATTCATTTACATCGTGCGAGTTGAGAGCAGTGACTGCCCTTCCTCTTCAGAGAGCATCTCCTCTTCATGATGGCTCTTTCTCAACACCAGGAAGCTAAGTGTGCCGAGGATGGATATAACCAGCAGGGACAGAAAAATGTTTCTCCTGCTGTTGTCTGAGACAGGAAGATTAAAGTAAATCGCTTAATGAAAATGTGCTAGAAATATTAATAACATTAAGCTGGAGCATACTCAAACTAAAGAGCATTTTCATGCTGTTAACTTACACAAGTTTGGCCTTACCTGGTATTTCTGTTCTTCCATTCCAGTCAAAATAAATGTAAAGATTACCAAACAACATGCTGTCAAGACAAAAAAAAATGGTGCAAAGAAAATAAGTAAAAGAACATTTCTCAAACAAAGCAGGGATGTACTGGACTTGCTGATAGGTTAAATTCTTGTTTTCCTTTATTTTGATAAAGTTAATAAACCGCCTCCTCCTTAATTTCATGTTAATAGGTATGTATCAACTTCCACATATATGCCAAGGTTTCTCAGCTAGTTGGTGCATTTTAGCGAGATGCCATTTATTTTAATGTTGTGGCTGATTGGTGCAGCTATGCTGCATGCCAAATTATTTTCATTTCACTGTCGTCCAAATATAATTTATTGCGTACAGCACCCTCCAAAATCTCCACAGCGGCATTCAAAATGTACTAGGTGGACAAGGACTCTACTGTGGATGAGCTGCATTTATAGATGTAAAAATGATGCTGATAGAACATCTGTGTCTGATCATGATGGTGATTTACTGAGAAAATAAACTAAAAGATATCATTTAGACTATACTTCCAAAAGTATTCGCTCATCTTCCTTCACACGCCTATGAACGTGTGAATTCATAAAGTTTAATATGATGTCAGCCTATCCTTTGCAGATATAACAGCTTCAGCTCTTCTGGGAAGGCTTTCTTTTTACAAGGTTTAGAAGTGTGTTTATGGGAATTTTGGACCATTCTTCCAGAAGTGCATTAGTGAGGTCAGATATTGATGTTGGACAAGAAGGCCTGGCTCACAGTATCTGCTCTAGCTCTGTCGGATTGAGGTCAGGACTCTGTGCATGCCAGTCAAGTTCTTCTACACCAAACTTGCTCATCCGTGTCTTGGTGGACCTTGCTTTGTGCACTGGTGGATAAAGCAAGAGGCCATCCCAAAACTATTACCACTAAGTCAGAAACATAAAATTGTCCAAAATGTCTTGGTATGCTGAAGCATTAAGACTTCCTTTCATTGAAAGTAGTGTTCTCCTGACAACCATCAAAACCCAGATTTATCCATCTGATTGGCAAATGGAGATTGCCACCGACTTCCACATTGTTATAATACCACTAACAGTTGACTGTGGAAAATTTAGTATCAGGGAAATATATCCTATCCTATCTCCTATCACAGTATCATGCTGGAATTCACTGAGCTCCTGAGAGTGACCCACTCTTTCACAAATGTTTGTAGAAGCAGTCTCCATGCCTAGGTCCTTGATTTTATATAGCTGTAGCCATAGAAGTAGTTAGAACACCAGAATGAAATTATTTGGATGTGTGAGTAAATGCTTTTGGTAATATAGTGTATATGTATAAATAGGGTAAGGAAAAGCTTCATGGGGACGCATTTGTTTTTGGCGTTTGGTAAGGCAAATACACCATGTAAGCCAATGAGGAACACAGAAACTCCTTCAGAATTTATCACAGTTATCACAGTTTAACCACTATTGACTTTCATTATTAGTTCAGTTAAACATTCTCTTCTCTGCTCTCTGTGCAATTTATTATGTGTACATCAAATTTTATGCACCAAACCTCTCTGGGCCTTTCAAACCTTAAAATAGTGACCTTTAATTAAAGTGCTCCCATTTGGACAATCAGAGTAATTAAAAGAAAAGACCGTGGACATGGTGTTAGCTGAATCATTTGAGAAATCATGTATGATAGACAGAAAATGTGGAGAAAGTTTATTTACTGGCTGGATCAAACACTGACTTTATAGGCATAATAATCTGCATTTTTGCCTCCGAGGATTCTTCTTTCGTTTTTTTGAAGCTGTTTATTTGCCTTTCACGGTTAACACTGGAATTCTGTGATCTATTTCTGTCTTTAATTACATATCTACCTAAACTAAAAAATGTAGATGAGCAATTAGTCTGTCCCAGAGCCACAGCAATGGATGAAAGGAGTTAGTCATGAAAGATAACAGTGATTTTCAGTCGTATTCTGTGTTTGTGTCTGCAGGCTGTGAAGAACTGATTCATAAGTTTACTGTGGCAGTGATCACCACTGGAGAGTCAGATTAGCATTGCCCTATTGGGAGCGTTGGCACAGGTGACAGCCAATGTTATTATTATACTAATTCAATTTGCATATTTTAACAAATACAAATTAGTCGTCCGAGCCAGTGTGCGAGAGCAATGGGCCAAATGGAGAAGATGAAAAGACCATAACTGTCACCTAGCGAACTTTAAGAGGCTTTCATGTTTTTTAGATTTTGCAGAGAAACTTATGACTGGTTTAAAGAAAAGATCATTTATAAAATGATCTACTAAATATTTCTTTTTCTTTGTAGTTTGCACTATATATTTTCGAGCTGAAAATACAGACAGAACAAAATGTTGGCAGCTGCACTGCAGTTACACCTTTGATCAACTGGAGCAGCTTCATCAAACAGCAGAACAAAACGATAACAAGCGAAAACACGGTGATCAGTCGTGTTTTATGAACCGGATGTACTGGTGGAAATAAATATTTTGATGCAAGGTCAATTAATTGTAACTTTGGGTTTGTTCAGAGCGCAGATGAGCAGGAAGACTGTTATATTCTCAAATAAAACATTACTATTTACTTCACACAGCCCAAAGTTAAAAATTCTCATATACAGCGTGATGCAAATGAAAACTAAATCAATGAAATGAAATGAAATACTCTCTGGTTTAAAGAAACTTTAAAATGTTAAAGGTTTGTCTTTAAAAGACACAAAGACTGAGCTCCATACCTGCACTGTAGGAGAGCCCAGAACATTCCAGTGTTTCTGTTGATGGTGGAGGCCTCTGAGTTTTCCACCAGAAACTGTCCTTGAGCTGTCCAGAGCACTGAAGGAACGTGAATGAGGGCGGGTCATTGAAGTAGGAAAAAAGGTCAATTAATTGCCCACATTAATAAATATATAATTTTAATTTTTTTTACATTGTCAAGTAATGCATCATACCATACAGTAGCCCTAGGACTTGATAAAAATTCATTGCTCTGCAGTGATTTGAGGCTGCATTAAAAACATTTTTTCTTCATTTTTCCAGCACATGCTCAGCATGAGGTCTGCTTTCTCTGTATTTCCGCTAACATTTACAAGCAAACCAAAGGTGTTAAGCACTCTTTACAGAATCAGCCCCTAACCCATTTAAGGTCTAATTTGGGATATACTGTTTATGTTCATCATCATATCCCAGCCATGATAATCCCTGTATGCATGATTAAACTGCATTTGGATTTTGGCACAGAAATTGAGCTTGCATGGACTGCAAAAGCCAACAACAGCCACCTTCAAGTATTTATGTTTGCTGAAAGTCTTCATCTGTTACTACACTGTATCCTGCCTCAGTGTTCATACGCACATTTTAGTAAGTGGGCTGTGATGTGATGTATGTGACAAAGAAAACTCTGAAAGGTGAATATTTAAACAAATCAAAAATACAAATATATACTCAAAATTAAACATAAAACATGAAAGCCTGAACTGTTGATACACGGCTTTCATGTGGTTTATGCCAAATTCTGACCCCTAGCAATGTCGCAGCAATGATCAGTCCAGGTAAGACTGGGTTATTTTAAAGATATTTTATGCAGAAAAAATCAACACATTAATCGATGATGAAACTGATCAGTTGCAACCCAGCTGTGAAAATAAAATAGCCAGTAAAAACACCAGAATAACGACCAAAAAAACCCCGTCCAATCAGTAATTGTTGACATACTCAGGTTTCAAATTTATATTAATAATTATTCAGTTAAATAATGATAATAACCGTACTGCAATGTTTCACACCATTCTGTATGTCTTTTAAACAGACACTAACTCTCACTTTGTATATAATCTGCATGCAATTGCAAGCATGTATTCAAAGACATTTAAAAGCCAGGCTTGAAGTTCCAAAGACAGTTTAGGAGAGAGCGACTTACTGGCTGCTCCTATGCCGATGAGAACGGAGGTCAAGTAAAAAGACCATGTCGAGGGGACGATGAACATCGCAATGTAACCACTAGAGAAAAACATAATGATGATGAACATGTCTCAGCATCTTTGTTCGTTTCCTTTATGCAAACAGCACGTCAGTATTTACCTGTACAGCAGGCCGCTCAGAAACATGGTAAATTTTGGTCCAATAACTGTAACAATCATTGGTGCAAGCAGATTGGAGAACGAGAAGACTCCATAGATGATTCCAAGGCTGTAAAGTGGGGGCAGTAAGTAGCAGTAAGTAAATAAATGCAAGTTGGTGAACTGAACACCAGCATTTTTCCCCCTGTTTCTCCACCATGACCTACCTGTGGTACCCACTTCCAGTGAAAGTAGAATTTCCCAGGCTTTTCACTACAGTTTGCTGCAAATAGGAAAAGAATAAAAGTCTATGTGAACCACAGGGTTAGAATTTACATATTAAGTCACAGTAATGTCCTTAAGTCATTCATAAGATTTGATTAGTTCAGTGATCACTGAAGAAAATTAGAAACACGAGATGCGCCTCATATAGTCCTTTGGCTGATCTGTTTCATACATCCCATGAGGCGGTTAATTTTTTTTCTTTAGAAATTACTTTAAAAGCTGTTATGACAAGAAAAAAACGTTGTTGTATACGAGCAACATAAATGAACCTCCTGTCTCTTAAATACAAATCTCAACTCAATGCGCTGTCCTCTAACATTCTGGGGCAAAGTAAAAATGAAATGTAATTTAAAAAGCAAAGTTTACGAAGTTACCTCAACATTTCCACAGGTGGTGAAGGCGGTGAAAATAAACAAAAATCCCACACCCAAAATCACAACGTTGAAAGTCCTTCTGTCTGCCATGGCGTCTTCTTAATCGCGTTAAATCAGACACATTTTGAATTCACTGCAGACTCGCGATTCAGTAGCGTCGCTAAGTTTGTACTATAAGCCTAAAGCCTCCCATGTGCACTCACTCGCGTGGATCCATTTCAGCAGCTGCGAAAATAAAGTTCACTTCACAAACTTGTAAAGTTCGCGTTTAGTGAGCGAACAGCGGCCGGAGATGAGCGGTGTGGCGTATATGCAGACAGTTAAAGGAGCAGCACTGTCACGAGAACACGTCTCTCCTATTACCCAAAGTACGCATGACAACTTGTGACTTAAATTAAAAGTTGCTGGGGATTTTTTTCTTTTTTCTTTTTTTTTTTTTTTTGAGATCTTCCTTTTACTGTGACCTCTTCGTCATGGCTTTCGTCACTCTCCTTTTCGCCTTCAGTTTCTTCTTCTTGTGCAATTTGCGGACATTTACACGCATTTTATCTTTGCTGCCTTCCAGAGGTGACCAGGAGAAACATTTCCCGTGGGAAATAGATGACTTTTTATTGCGCTATTACGCAATAGGAAAAAGTTTATGGAGTACATGTCCCTTCCACGCATAAGGACGTTGGAGTGGAAAATAGAGATTAGTTCGCATTGCATCCTTATTATCCCTAAATATCTCATTTTTGACTGATCAACACAATGTTTTTGCTATTGTATTATAATTATTGTATTAAATCTAAAAGACAAAAAATCCACACATCCACAAAAAAACCAAAACACATGATCAAACAAAGTAATCCAATACTGTGCAAAAGTCTTGCACCATTCATTTCTTCCTATTTTGCTAGGAAAATGGATAAGGGGTGGTTTATGGAAACATTCTGCTGACATACAGGGAAATACACTATATGAGGCAAAAAGAGAGTTCACACAATTCTAAGGAGCTTAAAAATCAATATTTGGTATGACCACCTTTATTCTTCAAAACAATCTGAGCTTTCTTAGGCAACTTTCTTGTTCCTTTAAGACGTCCTTAGGAATAGTTCTCCAGGCTTTCTGGATAACATTCAATGCTCTTCTTTGGATGTTCGGGGATTTTTCTTCCGGTCTCTTTACAGATGATCTCACACTACTTCAATAATGTTGAGGTCCGATCTCTGGGGAGAGCAATCTACGACCGATTGTCTTCAAATGTGTGTTTTTCTATCCAGGTATACGTTTACTGCATTGCTGTTGTATTGGGGATTATTATCATGAGGAAAAATGAAGCCCCTGCTAATCATCTACTCTCAAGATGGTATTGCATTGTGAATAAAATCCCAACAGTATTTCTCTGCCTTCATAAATCCATCAGTTTTGACAAGATTCCCAATATAACAGAGCCTGTAGATTTTCTTTATGCTTGCCACTTCTACTGTCCAATCCATTTTTTAAGGACACACTGCACAGTATGCTGAGATATGCCACGTTTTCAGCTAATAGCTTTTTGGGAATCACTATGTTGGTGTAAAAATACTATCTTATGCCTGTCAAACTGTATTTTCTTTAGCATTTTTCATACATTCAACTAAAGAAATAGGAACAAGTGATATTTTTGCAACAGGCTTTAGTGAAAAGAAGTGCCTAACTATACAATTTGCTAAGTTTTCTCTTATATGTAGATACAACACTGGTTCATCTGTTGAGGTGCTCTGTGTTATTGAATGATGGAATGATTCATGGGTCAGTGTTGAGTGCTTCAGCAAACAAACAAACAATTCCTCTGAAAATCAGATACAAGGTCTGGACTATAAATGTGCGAGAAAGCAGACAACGTCCAAAGAAATACTTTGAAAGACCTTCAGAAGGCCTGGTAGAACTATTGCCACTTAAAAAAAAAATTACAAGCAAGTCTGGCTCCGTGGAAACAAAATATAAAGAAATAGCAAGTGACTTTTGCACAGTACTGCAATCAGGGACCAAAGCAGCACATAAAAGAGAGAAATTACTTTCCACACTGTGTAAGAGACTGTAGAATAACCACAGCCGCAGTTTTAAAAAGGTAGAAAGTTCATTAAGTCTACAGAAACTGTTAAAGTCAGATTATTCATTGTGGACTAATTATCCAGCATCCGTGACACTATTTCAGCATGAAACCAGTAACTCATATCTATGTATATATGTATATATATATTACACTGTAGGTTAATGTCTCAAAAATATTTTCATAAGTAAGATATGCATGTTGGTACGTGTTACCATAATATAAAAACAGTATCTTAAAAAATATTACGATCCTGTCCAACGCCATCAGTTGTAAAATGAGTTCATGAACGCCATCTGCTTGGGGTTTTTTTTCTTTTAATTTTTACTTTTCCATAACTGAAAATCTTGTGTAAAAGAGTTGGCGAGGTAAAGTCATTTTAAATTTCGAACCTTTACACCTTTTAAGGAAAGACTTAGCCAATAGCCATTGATTAAAGTGCCACCTCCCGGTGTCTCCCTTGCTTTCACAACAACAAAGAAACGAAGCCAAGCGAGAGTATTACGTCTCTTCACTTCCGTGTCCGTTATCTTGGCCGTATGTACATTGGACTGTTCGTGCTTGAAAAAGTGTTTTGTTGCCTTTATGTTTAGCCATAATATATCGACAGTAGCGTTAGCTAACCTGTAACAGTTTTTACAAAAACAAGAAAAAGTTATCTTCAGTTGTTTCAGCGTGCGCATGCGCATTTCCATTATCCCTGTTTGCCCACGAGCTAACTGAAACTATTAACGTTTAAACTTTGTTTGGTTGCGTATAGCTATATTAATAATGCGTTTTCAAAATAAATGATTAAATTGTTTCTGTTTCTACGTTGTCACGCGCGAGTGTGGACAGAAGAACAATTTTAGCTGTTGTTTCCTGAATACTGGACCCATCCTGCTTCCTGTAGTATCTTTGCCACAACCTACAACGGATTGTACACAATCATCATGGCGACGCAGGATGGTGAGTATTGAGAAAATTCAGCAGTATTTCAATAATATCTTTAAATTGAGCTCATATAATGTTAATGAAATTATACGTACCTCTAAATATACTGTAAATATACTGAACTAATAATGGACATTTTCGTCTTTCCGCAGGGTAATTTTTTAACGTTCACTAGTGTTGCGGCTAGCTAATGTTAACGGTTGCTAACTACCATTTACATTTAGCTGGATGTGTGAAGCACTGCGGTTAACGTGATGTCATTTAACATATGTTTTTTGTTTTATCAAGTTAACTTAAGCTGTTAAAGACTTAACTGTATAGGATTAAGTATTGTAGCGATCAAACACTAACATACAGCCTATTTACTTTACTAGTTTTGCAGTAAGGCCATTCTTGTTATGAGATGTGTTGTTTTGCGAGTGCTTATTGTTGTTTAAAAACGTTTTTCTGTTTTCTTTTGGCGGCTATTCGCTTTTATGTATCCCATTTCTCAGCACACATCGAAAGACTGCTTACTAGAAGCGGTGGAAAGACCTAGAAAAACCACGAGGGGGAAAGTGGTTAGCAGATAAGACTAAATTAGACTTCGTTACATCTTTGTTATTAACTCATAATAGCTCCATACATAATTGCTTATTGTGTGAAACTATCGGGAACTGCACGAAAGTGAGATTCTTATTATCTCTCTCTCTCTCTCTCTCTCTATATATATATATATATATATATATATATATATATATATATATATATATATATAAAATAAAGAGTATTAAGTCAACTTCTAGTTTATTGATTTAAACGCTTCCAAACACGTCGATGTTTTGTATTATATCAAGGTAAACAAAACAAAACAAAAGTCTTATTTAAAGTTGCAAAGTAGACATAGATATGATAGGTAGCTAAATATAGTTCACAGGAATGTATTTTGTAAGTGATAAAGGTGAGCTGGGTTTCCCCGTTTTATTTTGTTTCGTTTTAAGCCATTGTGAGTAAGCCGTCTAGGTTCAGCCTCATTTAGTTTTATTGTTAGTTTTTAATGAGCAGAGTTTTGACACTTAGTCACTCAGCTATTTCACAACTATTTTGGTAAATTATTTGTGTTAAATACAACCTGCACAATTGTATGTAGTTTGAGTCTTCCATGGAAAGAAAGCATTGCTACCTTTCGCTTAAGTATACATATATGTGTTCTGCCGCAGCAGATACAGTCTGATTCTGTGGGAAGCGCCACATTTATCCCAGAAAGTCAAAATACATAATAAACAACTCAATTGGCACTTTACTCCTGGAATTTTTAGGACTGTAGCCTCTTTGTCAGCCAGTCATTTTTCCTTGATATGCTTACCAACAGTCTTTCAAAACAAGTCCTTCAGTGGAAAGAGCTGTGGAAAAAAACTTAAGTTCAGCTTCACAGCTCTGTTTACGTTTAATCTGAGTCACTTCCAGACTAATTGACATTGTGTTAAAGATGTTATGGCTGCATTTTGCTATAACCAACAGCAAAAAAGTCTGTTGTAAACTTTGCTGCAGTTTGCAAAGAAACTGACACGTCATCCAAAGGCAGTAGGTTGACATGAGGCTTTGAGTTCGGACAAAACTGGATTCAAGCTTTGAAACAGATATTGATATTTCGGTGGACGTTTTGTGAAAAAAATATCATGATTTGAGGCTGTTATCATTCTTCAATTGTTCTTGTGCAGGGATTAGCGGTCGACATACAGTTAGTTGAGATAGTTCTATTTATCTGCTGGTCTGCTCATAGATTGCCGTTATCATTTTGTTATGCAATGACTGGGTTAAACTCATTTACTGCAGATACTAGCATTTCATGTCTTATTAATTTACGGTAACAAGGCTGGGAGGATGATTGTTCCCCCCCACTAACAATGAGAACAATAGCCACAATTTCTGACAACTAAGATATCATCACTATGTTAATCTTTCTGTAAAAATCTGATATTATATATGTATGTCTGCCCTAATACTAATCTAATTCATAGGAGACTGCGACAGTGCAGGTGGTTGTCATTTAAGGCAAGGTGGTCAACCTCCAGCATAAAACACAAGAAACACTTGTAATAAAAAAGTTCCCTGAAAGAAAGACATTTGTAACAAATGTCACGGTAGAGTGAATATAATAGGAATATCAACATTTTGGTCTGTTGTTATTTTTAATGCAAAAAGTTTCTTTGTTGTAAAAGAGAGACAAGTGTAATCATCTGATAGGCTGAGACAACACATTTCTTTCTCTCTTTAGAAAACTTGGTGGTTGTTATTGTGATACATTGTTTTTTGCAGTGCTGTTGCTGGCACTGACGGCCTTCCTGTAATCAGCTTCTGTTATGTGTGTCTTTTAACATCTCTTTGGTGATTATGGTGAATGTGATTAACTATAACTGGGAGTTTCCCTTCGCTAGCATAAAAAGATTTGCCTGACAGCACTCATTTGAGTGACCAATAACCAGAACAATTGGAAAGTCCAAGGAACTCAGGGAAGATCTAAGAAGAATTGTAGATGTACACAAGTTGTAAAGGTCTCTTGGAGCCATTTCTAAACAACTGCAGATTTGAACATCATTAGTTCAAACAATTGTACATTAGTACAAGTTAGTCAGATGTGTCATTACTTTGCTGAGGGCTGGAAGAAGAAACAAACTGGAAATTGGTTAAGATGCTCTAGCACCCAATTATTATTTTGTTATTGCCATTAAAGATGTATATTGTACTATCATTCGATCTTGGAAAAATAAATTTTCAAAGAAATCATTAAAATCCCCAAATTACCACCACATGTGAGTGTATGGAGACCTTTGACCACATCTCTATAGGCAGTATCATAATGCATAGGCACTCTTATATGGAAAATTTGAGATATAATAATTTAAACTTGGAAGGGTTACTTTAAAGGAACATAAGTCTAAGATTTCATTCTTTTCCAGGAAGTGAAGAAGTCATAATGGAAACTGAGGCAAAACCAAAAGAAGCTGAATCACTAGGTGAAGATGTTGAAAAAGGTGGTGCAGAAGCGACGTCTCACACAGATGCAGGAAACTCCACAACTCAGGACTCTAATATTAGCAATGGGGATGATACAGAGGACAAGGAAACAGTGGACTTGAAGATCATTTGGAACAAAAATAAATATGATCTGAAAATTCCTGTTGATAGCACCGGAGCCAAACTAAAAGAGAGCATTCACTCACTCACTGGTGAGAGCCAACAGCATACATTTCTTCTTTTAAATTAATTGTTACAATGAGTGTTGTTTAGCAACGCATAAACAATAAGAACTCAAAGATAGTTCTTTCTTTCCTTTTTATTTTAGGTCTTCCACCGGCAATGCAAAAAGTGATGTATAAAGGATTGCTTCCAGAGGACAAGACGCTACGTGAAATAAAGATTACAAATGGTGCAAAAATAATGGTAGTAGGATCTACAATAAATGATGTATTAGCTGTAAATACACCCAAAGAAGTCATCCAGCAGGAAGTTAAAGCTGAAGAAAACAAGAAGGAGCCTTTATGCAGGCAAAAGGTTTGATTTGTCGCCTTATTGTAGAAAGAGTTTTTTTGTTGTTTTTATTTGTCATTTTAAATCTGCACTATTATCTCAGCAACATAGGAAAGTTTTGGACAAAGGTAAACCTGATGACATCATGCCAGCTATTAAAGGAACAAAGGTAAGAGGAAAATTAACCTGTTATTAGCTGTAGATAAAGGTGCTTTTACAGTGATACAGTGTGTTTGAATATACACAACTAAACACAACTGACAGCTGTCTTGTGCCGCTTAACAGGAACGATTACCAACAGTGCCTTTATCCGGAATGTATAACAAATCCGGAGGAAAAGTTAGACTCACATTCAAGCTGGAGCAAGATCAGTTGTGGATTGGAACAAAAGGTAAGATTATAGCTAACCTACTTTTGCTAGCTGCACTGCACCATAAAGATGCTGATAATTTAAATTTCTCATCTGCAGAGAGGACGGAGAAAGTCCCAATGGGCTCCATTAAAAACATAGTGTCTGAACCCATCGAAGGCCATGAGGACTATCACATGATGGTAACTATCTTTTGTGTGGTAAAAAGCTGGTGTGGCTGTTCACTAAAGTGACTGAACTATGTGTGCCTCAACGATGGAGTCACTGTAATAGAAGGTTTTCAGTTAAAAAAAAGTTTCTTTGGTTGGTATACTATCCATTTTTTAAAGTAGTGATGTAATGACACTTGTTCCTAGCTAGGGTTAGGGTTCTTGTCTTTTTAAAGTGCTGTAGCGTTTTGTCTCTTGTTCTTTTGATTTGCGAATAGATACAAAAACCCCAAAAGGGTCACTTACAGGACCCTCAACACATGTCTCAGCTGTGTTCACACGTGACGGAGAAAAGGAGTGGGAGATTAACAGAGTGTGGTGGCAGCAGTGATGTGGGTGCTGTACTGGTCTGTTGTGGTGAAGAAAGAACTCAGTGTGAAAGCAAAGCTGTCTATTTACCAGTCGGTCTACGTTCCTACCCTCACCTATGACCTGTGAGCCCTGGGTAGTGACTGAAAGAATAAGATTGTTGATACAAGTGGTAGAAATAGGGCGAGGAGCTTGGTCACAGTGTAGAGCCACTTCATATCAAAAGGATACAGTTGGTCATTTGGGTTGAATGCCTCCTGGGCGCCTCAAAGGAGAGGTGCTTTGGACATTTTCCACTGGGAGGAAGCCCCAATGTAGATTCAGGACATTCAGGAGAGATTATGTCTTCTGCAGGCTTGGGAACACCTCATTGTGGCCAGGGGAAGAGCTGGGAGAGGTATTGGCGAGAGGGAGGTCTCTATTTAGACTGGGATAACCATTGGAAGATGGAGGACCCTCAGACAGTTTAATACTCATCCTGTCATCCTACATCTTTCCTGTCCAGTGTCCATAATAGCCTGACAATAGATCTCTGGCTAGCTACAGTTGTTTCTTGATTGTTTGTTTTTTTATATAAAATGTTCATCAGGACATGGTATATCATCTTTAGCTAACTAACAGTATTGCTAATTGTATTGCTGCAAGTCTCCTTCTTCATCCAGTTATTGCTTTTTATTGTTGCTTTTTATTGTAATACCTAGTCAAACAGCCACATTGATTATTTTATTGGAGATTAACAAATCTGAAGTATTTTTCACTCTCAGGAGTATCTTGCTGTTCTGGAGTCTTTGTACCCAGAAATGGCTAACAACATCAGGACGAGCAGATACTTTGTGTGTGTATAGAAGTGATCAATACACCAAAAAAGACTTTGAGACCAAAGTATGTCTCTGTGTAATTTTGTTTGAATTCCATAGCAGCTTCACATGAGTGCATCCAATCAAATAGTATAATGTCTGAGCACATATGAGTGGGGCTTTGAGGGACTTCCCTGGTATTGAGCTTTATTACCACCTCATCAGATATCACCCTCAGTGTAACAGATCTAAATGCAGATAATGTTACAGCTGTAGAGCAGAGATATTCAAATGTATGATAGTGGAGTCAAAACAATGCTTTGTGTTGTCATGTTTTTGGCTCAAAAATGAAAAGTGATGCCTGCAGCTTCCTCCGAGTTTGTTTTTGCATCTCTCAACAGTTGAAAACATATTCAAAGCAGATAGACGAGGAGATGGGAATGATTTAAGATAGAAGAAAGATAAAAGCCAAACATTGGATTTGGTTAGCCAGGTTGTTTACTTTAAAATAAAAGAAAGATTCAGTACAGTGGCTGTTTTTAAATTAAGCATACTATATCATATTAAATTGCAAAATAACATTTTAGTGGATTATAATAAATGACGCTTTGTGTTGAAAGGGCTTCTAAGAGGCACTGCGCACACTCAACATGTTAGTACTGGGTTGTACCCCATTTTTCCTTTAGAGCTATCTTAGTGGTGCAGATTCAAAAAAGTACTGGAAACATTCCTTGGAGATTTTGGTCGATGTCATATTCAGTTGACAGCATCACTCCAACATTCATGCCACGTTCACTATCTCTTAAATCACCTTTATTCCCAATTCTGGTGCTCGGTTTGAACTTCTGGTGTTAGTCTTGGCCATGTTTATGTGCTTAAATGCATTGAGTTGCATTAGAATAAGTATGCCTGATAAAGTATCCAGTGAGTATGTATGACAGTAGACATTTAAGGCTTCCTGAAGTCCAGATTTTTGTGTCTTAACATCTGTTCATAATGCAAGTGGTTGAATTTTATTTATTGCAAAATAAGTTATTTTTTCTATAAATTAAATTTGCTTTTAAAATCTATACAAGACACAATGTGTTTATTTATTCTCAATACATGTTTACATTTGCAAATGCCTCTGAAACCACTTAATGTACTTACCGGTTTGTCTTCCACCTTTGCAGGCTTTTCAGCTGGGTCCAACGGAAGCTTCGCAGTATTGGGTCTACTGGGTGCCTGCACAGTTTGTCGATGCAATCAAAGACACAGTCCTTGGAAAATGGCAGTATTTCTAATGTGCCTCTTTTTTGACAATGATGAACTGGGATTGAGAGGAGATGATAACATGAAACTGGAGTCAGCAGTGTCAGCAGTTTAAGGAACCTCTTGGAGTGTATTCCAAGGACACTGACGGATGCCTGTGGACTAATCATATTCTTTTTAGGTATAAAGTGCACTATGTGGCAGCATAACATTTCTCAGCCCTGTTGATCATTCAAGGTTTTCAGCAAATCCAAGGGAAAACAATTACAAAAAAAATGTACAGAAATTGCTAACACTTTTCTTCAGTTATTCTTAAAGAAATAAAAAAAAAATATTTAATGAATTGAATGTGCCAGATCATTGCTGTCTGTCTTCTCCATTCAGTATTAAATCCACGCAAACTTCGTCTGCATTATTTTTTTTTTCCAAGTTTTACACTTAAGAACAGATGCAGTTCTTTCCAATTCTCTTGGCAAAAAAACTGCTCGTGCTGTCTAGTGGAATAGAGGCTGTGAACAAGCAGCAATTTTCATGTCCTGCCACAAATTGTGAATTAGATTGAGGTCTGGAATATGCCACTGCAGAACCTTTAAAGTCAATCCTGTGCAGTTTTGGCTTTCTTGTTGTGGGTCATTGTCTTGCAGACAAACAAATCTCCAGAGTAGCAGCTTTTTTGCAGACCGCAGCATGTTTTCCTCCAGGATTTTGCTCTGTTATTAGCCCTGCAGTGATGTGAAGTGCTTGCCTTGTATTAAACAGCCAACAAAAAGTTTTATTATGGACTTGAAATGTTCAGACTTCCTAACCCTTAATTTTCAAGGAAAAGTTACACGATGAGGGGTGGAAGTGAAGCTGAATCTATAAACCACATTATGCAACTTTCTCAAAATGACTTATTAGTCTTGTCATAGCGGAGGTGAGTTGCATAAATTCTAGTAATAAACTCATTTGTCATGATTATTGTCATGTCCAGAGTGGCATTATGTAGTGTTCATTAGTCTTCAACACTTTTTGGCAGATTAATAAACAGCTCTGTATTTTTAGGAGCTGAACAACAGCAGTTGTTGGTATGTTTAATTAGTATTAATTTGTGGTTTTTCATTTTGTTTATTCAAGCAGTGTTTTTCCACAGTAATATTAATCAGCATCACTCACCCCTATAATATGCAACTAAAGCAGTTGTTGAGACCCCCCTCCCATGTGGCTTTAGTGAATATTATGCTGCAGTTAGAGCTATTCCTATGCATCAATGGAGTATGCATCAGATTTAAATAACAAAATGAGCTGCTCCTTGGACTCAGATGTACATTTTTTTTTCTTGGTTTCCCTTCTTTATTATTTTTGATTAAAGTATCACAACCATTATAACGAAGATGCATAAACTGAAGAAATCAAACACAAATTCAGTTTAACAAATTGTTTTAAAGCCATATTTTGCAGCAATCTTGCATAAATTATAAGGGCAGGGATAGCTCAGTAGGTAGAGTGGTGGCCCCATGATCGGAAGGTCGGGGGTTCGATTCCCCTGAACAGCTACCCTGAGGTACCCCTGAGCAAGGTACCGTCCCTACACACTGCTCCCCGGGCGCCCAGTGGCTGCCCACTGCTTCACTGAGTGAATGGGTTAAATGCAGTTGGTCCCCCACGGGGACCAATAAAGTACACTTTCTTTCTTAAATGGCTATCAGTATTTAAAAGAAAAACAAAAATACCAATGGAGACACTTTCTATTTTGTCCATTTTAAAAAACATGTTTTTTTTTAATATAGCTTCAGGATTGTCGGATTGTAAACATACACTACTGTACATTTCATTCATTATCACAGTTTGCCAGGCTGATTTCTATACAAGGTTTTAGCTCTTTATCACAGCAGACTAAAACTTTGTAACATTCACAAATGGACCTGATGCCCAGAGATCCCCCCTGTGATGCTTACAAACAATACGGAAATGACAGTTATACTAATTAAATGTGTTTTATCTGTGAATTTCCCCTCTATCATATGCTGCCTCCTATTCACCTGCCTGTGATTGAAGTTCAGTTTTGATGCTTTTACTCTGAAGAAATCAGGCGAGGACGTGTTTTATTGCCGGAAAAGAGTGCTGCCACGACTTCCGGTCGTGGGGAGGCGGGAAATGAAAACGCTGTCTCAAGTTGTCCGTCGCTTGACGCCAGCAGCAGTCTGTCAGTGATGTCCAAAGTAGAGAAGACAGACGTGGAAAGGACACGTCCCCCGCCTGTTAAAGTGCTGTCGGGACAGCTGAGGGCGGCAGGGAACTGGGGCACCGCTGATAGCGGGGCCGGCTGTGTAATTAGACTGGGCAGGGGACGCTCTTTGCCTGTCTCGCTGGTGTGGATGCAGGGGACTGTGCTGGAAGTCCAGCAGGACAGAGACACCGTGCTGTTGATGGATGAGACGGGGACTTTCATTGTTCAGGGTGTTAACAACATCCCCAAAGGGAAACCGTGCTTGTCCCAAGGTAACTGACCCAGACCCAAGCTAGATTCTGTTTCAATCCACACAGAAGCTAAAATTTAATTACACCCCCCCGAGAACAATTATTGGCTATTAGGCATATATACCGGTAAGTGAAAAGAAACTGCTTTTGTTGCTTAGTCATTATTATTGGGACCAATTAGAAAGGGGACGTATATTCTGTTTGGTTAGAGAAAAATATAGCTTTGTCCCCATTTACTGCATTTTTATCTAGTGACAGAATCAAACACAAAATGACATTACATTCTAGGAGTTATTATGAAGTATCTTAATAGAAGAAAAAAATCAACAGGATAGACTCTTTTTTTAATTACAAATAAAAAGTAGAACAACTATTGTTAATGAACTCAGACCTGTATTTTAAAATTCTAATACGGTTTTAACACACTGCAAGTTCAAAAGCTGTAGTTGAACAACAATTTTTAAATGAGATCATTTTCACTCTAGATATTAGTGGCCTGTTATTGAATTCATGAGAATCCTGGTTAATGTGAATATTTTCATCAGTGCACAGCTTGTTAGGCTGAAAGGAGAGCATTAATCCTAAAATCTGTAGCAGCAAGCTGGCAGATTTATCTCTCCAACCACGATTTACCGTTGAAATCACTGTCGGTCAACAGTTCACCACTTGCTGCTGTTCTTACAGGGAAATATGTCATGGTGATGGGCATCATTCAGGCGATCTCACCAGAACCAGCCATCCGTGCAGTGAAGATGGCAGACCTCTCGGAGCTTGCTGCACTTCACAGACGGATGTGGAAGCTTGAGGTGGATGACCTGCAGCAGGTGCTGGCTTGAATGCTGGGCTGAAGTGCTCCTCCTCCTGTAGCTTGCTACATACTACTGAAGTGTCAAATGTTACCTCAGCAGACTTAAAAGATGACTTTCCTTTCTGCTGGACTTGTTTGATGGAGGTCAAGTGATTAAGAAAACTGGTGTGTGGCTCCTAATCCAAAGTTGTCACTGGAGCTGTTAGATGGATAACTTAACCTTGACCAAAAAAAAAAAAAAAAAACTATCTTCATTGTACTAGTACCGTTTTGAGGTTTTGACTCTTTTTCAGAATACCTTTGTTAAGTAAACATGGTCAAATAACTTTTCAATAATGCATCAGGTCTTTATTAAAACACTGCATCAGTATTGACATGAGAGTTCAAAACTCCCCATTGTGTATAAAGCCATCACTGAGGATTGCTCTGAACTTGTGTTTAATGTAAATGATTTTAGTTCAACTCTAACAATGTTACCTGTAACATACAGGCTTGTAATATATGGACCATTATAAGACAATACAACAATCAACAATGTATGAAACTGCTTTCATAATGATTACAGTGAGATGGACACCTTTTCTGTATTTAGTTACTGGAATTGGGCATGTGTATGCTTAAATAAAAGCCATTTCAAAACAGATTAAAAAAGGAGCTTTATTTGGTGTGGTGCCCATTACATTGGTAACACTATTAGATAAATGGAAAGTGAAGATGACCTATGCTTACTGATTAAAATAAAAGAATGTCAACTCAACTCTTTATTTAAGTAATTGATACTTAAAACAGTAAAAGGTCATTAACATATACAAACTGTTTGTGGGGAAAAAAAAATTTGTTTAGGTCAACTGTAAGAATCTGAACATGACTCTGATCAAGGTTTACTCGTGCTTCCTCCCTCCCCACCATTTTCAGGTATGACAGAATGGTGCACTGCAAAGCTTCTGGAAAGTGTTTTAACACTCAGTATTTGCTTTTAATGATAACACTCCTGTAATTCTGATCAGAGCAAACAGCCATCATTCAGGGGGCCTGTCCTGTATGCCCTCCTTTAAAATCATGCTGTGATCAGGCTATTTCCTGTGCACGTCAGAGGCCCTCAAAGATGACCTGATTCGAGACTGAATACTGCATCATTTGCAAGTGTGCATGAATATTGTGATCACGTCATTATTTAATGTCTTTAAGCAGAAAACTGTATTTTCCAAAGTCATTGTCATTTGGTGCTATAAGATGGTCTTTTGTGGCTTTGGCAAGTTTCATCAAAAGGAATTCCCTGCGCTCCCTCCATTCTTTTAGTTCCTGCTCCCCGTGAGCCAGCTTACACAAGTCATCCTCTGTGCACGTGCCTTTGAGGAACCTGCCAAAGAGTGACAGCAAATGTCAACCATCGAAAACAATCAGACTCGTAACAAGACACATAGTATGCGTTGTTTCTGATAAACCTACCTCTCACAAACTTTGAAAGTGCCTGTGGGAAATCGATACTGCCAGCAATTCTGATCATCCTCAGAGTTGAAAACTCGTTCTTTGTGTTTTTCTGAAGTGATATGCTGCTGCCACTGCTTCTCACTGTTGCAGTTTTTACCACAGAGCCAACAATGATTGCCAGCCTGCAGAAACAATTCCATTTAATTAATTAACAAATAAATACATTTTAGAAATTTCACAAAAATATGCAGAGTAGACACACTAGATCCAACTATTTTCTGCTTCATCAATAAATAGCACTAGGAACAGAATAACATTGTTGTTAATGAAAACACTTTCATGAAAGACAGGATAAATGATGGATTTAGCAATCATGGTATCACCCACTATTTGGCGAAGCCCTGTTACATAAAACTTTCACACTGGCCATCTTGTTCAATTAAAGCTGGATGCGACGAGTGCCGTCCGAATAGGATTGTAAAACCATATGCTAATTGGCTAACACCTATTCAAGCAGAAACCCTGGATAATTGCCACAATGCTTAGAATAACCAACATTTCCAAAAAGAACTTAATGTTCTATACAATAAAACTTAACAAGTGACAGAGCTTGTTGAACTCGACAAGAACGCCTTTTACAGAGGTCAGCTTGAAGGATAGTTTTCCATAGACTTATACAGGATTTGACCTTTGACCTCATGGCCAATAAATAAAAAGGCACATTTAACGAAATTCAGCACTGGCTTTGCTTCCAGTTTAAAAAAAAAATTAAATAAAACATTCATAATTCAGGATGCATAATTACGGATGTTGCCACTGAACAAAGCCTCAATTACATTCTACTGAATAGGACACAAATAGACTTTCCGCTTATAATTCTGAAGTATGCTGCCTGGGGCGCATGTGTAGCTAGTGCATTATAATGCAAATTCTTTATATACGAATCCACACAGCCACAAAAAAAATATAGACATCCACATCCTCATAACTCAGTCTAGTCTGATGACTAATTTATATCACACAGACTTTAGCGATCACACGGACGCAGGAAATATAATCCAGGCAAAAGAGTGTACTTAAAGTAAGCACAGGCTTGTACTCCAGTCCCCACATAGCTATTCCTCTCAATTCTACCCCAAACTCACATTCTGTTTAAGGATCTATGCCCAAGTATAATTCTTACTATTTCAGCTCCCATTTCGATCGCCCATTCACTCTCTCTTTCAGACACCCCTTCCAAGTATGTATGAACACAATGAGATTCATAACTTTATGCACTCTTTGGCTTAACTTAATGGGGCGATCGTGGCTCAAGAGTTGGGAGTTCGCCTTGTAATCGGAAGGTTGCCGGTTCGAGCCCCGGCTCCAACAGTCTCGGTCGTTGTGTCCTTGGGCAAGACACTTCACCCGCTGCCTACTGGTGGTGGTCAGAGGGCCCGGTGGCGCCAGTGTCCGGCAGCCTCATCTCTGTCAGTGCGCCCCAGGGTGGCTGTGGCTACAATGTAGCTTGCCATCACCAGTGTGTGAATGTGTGTGTGAATGGGTGGATGACTGGATATGTAAAGCGCTTTGGGGTCCTTAGGGACTAGTAAAGCGCTATATAAATACAGGCCATTTTACCATTTAATTTGGGCAATTTTTGGTCCACGCTTGGGCTTGGTTAACTACCTATCACACCACACCTGGGCCCAAAACGAAAAGCGAGCCAGGACATAATGCACAGCGTTAAAATGTATTCTGGCATGTATGCATCACTCAGTCCAAGTACACTTTAGTGTACTAGTCGATTAAAAACTGCTAACTTATCTAAAAGGCAGAACTCACCAGGAAACAGGAATAATTAGGGACAATCTAAAAAACAAGGTGAAATAGCATCCACACAAATACCATGTTGTTATACATTAATGAAATAGGAATGATTAAACTACCAGGTAGTGTAGTTTACTTGCAAATTAGGGAAAGAACCACAATTTAATAGTCTAGCTGCAAACACCCCTGAGCACAATATTAACTAGATGCCACTGAGCTACATTTCATATCCACTAACTTATCAACTCACCACTTCCTCTGCGTAGTCAGTTGGCATGTGGATCTGTTTCCCATTTTCTCTGACTGAGTTAGTGGAAGTTTCATCACCCCAGCCAGGCCTTTGAGACTGCAGCCATTGCTCATAAAGTTGATCCATATCTCCAACTAAATGAGGGGATATAATGTGTTTGCCACATCACATTCACCAATTAAATTTTACACATTAAGAGAGTCAATCGCTTCAACAAAACTCACTGTTGTTTTCCTTCATGTAGGTCCAAAGGTCTCTTTCTTCCACACTGTGAGCAAATGTGCAGTTCCCAATGTACTGACACTTCTTGCCAGCTGTCACATGCATGCAAATCTAAACAGAGACCAGAAAACATTTGGTCTCCATTATTCGAAATCTGAATATATTATATGTCTGGCAAATATAAGATGGGAAGACTGTGCTGGAAACATACCTCAAATTGAGATGGAATGGGTTTTTTGGTTGGAAGCGGTCTTACAGTTGTCCACTTTTTCCTTTCATGGGAACTTACAAGCACCACCCGCCTGTCTTTTGCCCACCTGAGACAGAAAGACAGCGTGACTCAATAATGACATAATGGATTGTAGTCCCCCACATACACAAAGACATCCAAATACTTACGTGTGTCTTGCCTTGGCTGTGCAATACTTCTTGTTTTTGTCAGCTTCACTTAGTTGGCCGTTTCTCCAGCACTGGCCACAAACAAACATCATCTTCAGATTCGGAGGTCCAAATCTTCTCAGTGCACTGGGAAGCTGCTGATTATATTTTGAAGGACTTGTTAAAATCTGTGACTAAATATAAATTTTCCCTTCGCGACAATGAAACAACTAAAAGAATTAAAGGAATGTATATACTGCAAGGCTAATGACAATGGCAACAGCTTAGCGTGGGGAAAATAATTACAAATTCAGAAGCAGATCAAGTAAGTTGGCTCACTTACAAGGAAATGAACAATGTGTCATGTTTGTAGTACTGTCATTTTAATGGAAAGAATATCAACCACAAATCCATAAAAACCACATTACATATAAGTTATAAACTGATTTGGATATCATTGAGTAAAATAACACTGAATCCCCAAACAAAGCATCTTACAGCTTGGTGGAGAAACCCCTGTTGCAGCCTCTTGTAGTTGGTCACCAGGTTTGCACACATCTCAGGAGGGATTTTGGCCTACTCCTCTCTATAGAAGCTGTCTGAATCCTTTAGGCTTCTTGGCTGCCAGTTGGCAACTCAAAGCTTGAGCTCCCACCGATTTACTATAGGATTTAGCACTAGAGACTGGCTAGGCCACTCCATGACCTTAATATGATTCTTTAGCCACTTCTTTGTCTGTTGGCAATGTGTTTTGGATTACTGTAATGCAGGAAGACCCATCCACTACCCATCTTCAGTGTTCTGGTTGAGAGAAAGAGGTTCTCGTCTCGCCTTCTCTTAGACACTTAGAGGTTCACTGGCAAACTTAAGATAGGCCTGTACATGTTGATGGTCTTTCCAGCCTTGTGCAGGTCTACAGTCTTGTCAGTGACATCCTCTGACAGCCCTTTGGTCTTGGTGGTGGAAAGGTTGTAATGGAAGACATTTCTTAGCCCTTTTCCACTAGTACTTACTTGACTCAAGATGTTTTCCATTTCAACGGCGCACCACTTAAATGTGCATGGGGTCATTATAGCAACGTAGCGAAAAGTCCTATGACGTCATTTGTATGCAACACAAACACCACAACGATGGAGATGGCATACCTGCTGCTTGGTGTATGTAGGGACCATGGTGTTGTTTTATTTGTAGCAATTTCCCTTGCTGCCGGGTTTCAAAAATGGCCGTTTTTATTTTCATAAAGGAGACGCTCTCATGACTGATCAAGTGACGTCAATCAGTGGCATGCGGTCACATGGTCGGATTGCCTCAGATTGCTTGGAATCCCAGCCAAGTAGGTACTAAAAAGGTTCCAGGTACTATCACCTAATGGAAAGCCCTTAAAAATGAGTTGAGTTGAGCCGAGCTGACCCAAGTACTTACTAGTGAAAAAGGGCTCTCTGTGAGAGCACAAGTATCTGTACCTGACTAAATGGCTGTTTGCCCAATCTGTGGGAGTCAGAATTCTGTTTGGGCTGTAGGGTATCAAATACTTATTTCACTCATTGACACGCAAATCAATTTATGCAATCGATTTTTTGTTTTGATTGAATTGTTGTCTCCATTAAAATGAATATACCATAAAAATTAGAGACTGTTTATTTCTTTGTGAGCAAAAAAGAAATTCAGCAGAGCATCAAACAATTACTTCCCCCACTGTACTTTAATTCAGGGCAAAAAACGGTCTAAAATACGGGTTCTTCATTTCCTTATTGTTAAATGTAAAACAGAAATGTTTTACACTTAACCCTTAAATTCATATGTCAGAGACAGGAATTTTCCTTTGGGATCAATAAAATTCTTCTTATTGTTATTTTATGTATGTTTAATGTAGAAATACCTACTAGAGAAAGGGAAAAACAAACAAACACTGGTTTTACCTGCGCTCCCTGCAATGAAGCTGTTGCATTCCAAAACTTATTAGCCTCTTGGACAATGTTTTCGTGAGTGATACCTGTGTAATCCAGAAAACCAAATATCCATGTAATTTGATTTCTTTTTTAAAAACATAGCATTTAAAATGACAATATTTTATGGGAAAGAAAAGGGAGCATTTCAGATGCAATACCACCCAGTTCTTGTATCATTTTCAAAGAATAGTCTTACCAAGCTCGTGCTGCATCATCCAGACCTTCAGCTCGATGAGGCTGTGGGCGTAGAAACAGTCATCCTCTCTCACGCAACCGTACCGGACTTCGTGGCGACAAAGATCCAGCTGGCAATGGGGACTCAAGGGTCTTATTTTGGAATACCGGACTGTATTCTCTTTCAAAATGTGGACCAGGCACCTTCAAAAAGAAACAGAGTGATCAAACTCGCAATCTGATAATTCTTATGTATTTCCAGAATATCTTCATATTCTAAGATCTAAACACTGTAAGAGTAAATCCTTTAAGTCACAAATAAAATGAGGATGGTTTCATGTGCTGAAATGGTGATTGACTTACTTATGATCCTCAAAGTCATGCTTTGTCACAGGATGAGAACAAACTGAAGGGTCATCTTTGTTGGTCTTGCTGATTATTCTGGGTTTGTGGTCAAAGCACACCTGCAGAACAGCACATTTCCCATAAAATATCTGTTTTAGGCATTAAACTAACAAGACAATAAACTATATATACACACTTTTATGCTATACACACTTTGATCACCTATAAAACGTGAGCAGCATAAAAAGTGTCTCTCATTCCATTCCAATGAAAATGAAAAATATATTTACTACTGTGGTTAAATGAGCCAGTTTATTCATTTCATAAATGTCTGCATTGTTTTCTGCATTTAACATATTTGAGCAAAAGAATCAATTTACAACGAGGCCAAAGATTTTCTCCTCAACTCACAAGGAAAAAACAAACAAATCCCCACATGGCCACATGCAGCAGCACTACAACACTATCACTACAGTCTATGAGATGAATGCACACTGATAGATATCCTACTTCACCATCTGTGCATCAGCACATTTATTTGAAACAAAACAGTTTCGCACCAAAACATTTAGCATAATATTAAATGTGAGGATTTTTCCCCCTTGAATTTGTATTTCCAATTACTTTTAAAACACTGAACCGAAAATATAAATCTTTTTAAAGCGAAGATTTGGCACTTTAATATAACTTAACCAGAAGTACTGGTCATGCCTTGCATACATCCACACTAGTTTTGGATAAGACACTAAATCAAAATACACACCCCACAGAGAAACATGAATATCCCATGATGCTCCTGCAAGATCTTGGGAACAGTCAACCTGATGTTGGAGTTTGGCCCAAAAGGATCGAAGAGCAGTTCTCTGGAAATAAATCCTTTCCGCTCCAGAGTCCAAACATCAATTTCTTCTTGGCAGTATGCAAATGTGCAGTGGCCAGGATACAAGCAATCTTTTCCAACAGCCACCTCTGCAACACGCAAGGTCACGTTTTATTATCACAAAGAGTGCTAGAAGCAAAGTCAGTCATAAAACATGTTACAGATGTTCCTCTGAAGATAAATGTGTACATGTTCAGTAGGGATAAGTAGGTAAAATAAAACAGGAAATAGCAGTGCTGTTGCATGATTTTTTCCTGCCTTGCTTTTCTGAGTGAAAGGTACAGAGAGGGAATGGGGCATATTGTTGTTGCTCCTTTAAGCCAGAGGCAGACTTAGTCACAGAGCTGAACTGACATCTGTGTTCATGAGAAAGCCAGTGTGTGGGGGGGGGGGGGACACGCTACACTAGACACTGACACTGTTGTAATACACGTCATGCCTCTGATTTCAGAATGCTGGCAAGCTTTCTGAAAACGCACACTGGGACAGCATTACGCCACATTTGTTGGTTTTAGTGTAAACAAGCAAAGAGGGAATGGGACCTACTAAGAGGGATTTCTTATCTTATTCAGTCTCTGTAAAAAGGTGGTAAATGATTCGAGTTTAAAGTGGGGCTATTAAGCTTTTCCTTATTTTCTATGTCATGTATACAGTTAAAATGGTGGATGATCAAATAAAATACAGACCAAACTTCTATTTGGGAGTGGCGACCAATCAGAAGAAAGTTTAAAGACAGCATAGCCTTAAAAGGGAGAGGAGCTGAACTGGTAATTATATGATAATTAAGGTTTTTTTTGCAAAGTTATCAAACAATAACAATGCGGAGCTGAAGATGAACATAACAAAATAAGCGCAATGTAACAATGCAAATGTGCAAAAAGAGCTTTGATAATTCAGGTATTTCTTGGCAAAACAAACGTAAATTAATGTTTTGATTTAGTGTAAAGGAGGGGAACTCCAGGCCGGTGTCCTGCGGGTTTTAGATATCATCCTGGGTTAACACACCTGAATCAAATAATTAGTTCATTACCAGGCTTCTGGAGAACTTCAAGACATGTTGAGGAGGTAATTTAGCCATTTGAATCAGCTGTGTTGGATCAAGGACACATCTAAAACCTGCAGGTCACCGGCCCATGAGGCCAAGAGTTCCCCATCCATGCTTTGGGGAATCAACATAAATAAATGAAACAGGTTGTGAGAAAGGCATTTACACTAAAAATAAATTAACTAACCTTTGCAAATGTAATAAGGTCCAACATATTGAGTTTTTGTTGGTCTGGGTCGAATGAGTTTCCATGTTTTGTCTGGCAAATGCTTGATTCTGCCAAGTAATACATCCTTTTTGCATTTATGGTCTTCCGTATGAAGTGTGTAATCCAACACTCCAGGCCCTGTGAATAGAGAAAATATGAAACAAGTTGCACCAAACCCTACTTCCCATCCCATCCTCAAAGACGGTGACAAATTTGAGCTTACAGCAGAACAAAAAGCAGACAGTTAAATAAGTGTACTGTCAAAACAATTCCTCACCAGTTTTGACATAGCACACTGAACAGGCTTGTTTGAATTCATGCGTTTCAGCTAGGGGGTTCTTTGCTAAATCAACAGCAGCAGGGAGGCCTTTTACATCAGGCATACCCACAGCCATCCCCATTGGGGTGTGATTATTGTTGATCTGTAATAACAAAGAAAAACAATGTGATATGAGCCTGTAACAAAGATTGAACTGATGATGGTTCGATATTATTGATAAACAGTAATTACCTGTGGAAGGAATCCACTTGGAGCATAATCTGAAACTGTGACAGTAGGAGGGGAAAAAATGCTTATTTGTGTATCTGATACAGATGGAAAAATAGTGATCTTAGCCCAAGTAAAGAGGTGAAGTAGCATACCTGGTTTAAAGTCTGATATGCTGAGACTATCCAGAGAGTCCAGTGGTGGTGAAATGGGGTCAAAAGTGTCCATACCAAAATACGCACTTGACCCCGATTTGTGATAGAGAGGCGGCAGCGTTACAGTGCACTGATGTGGACCACTGGGGAGAAAAGGGTTGATGTGCGATGGCATCAGGAATGGACTTGACATGGAACTGCCTGAGGCAATACTGGCAGGTAAAGGAAGAGGCCCCTTCACCGTAGGAATAACCTGACAGAGGAGATTAGGGAAAGTCACACGTCTGTTCAAATATAAACTCACTGTCTTATTGATTTGCCAGGGATTCTGCTAACTAACCATAGTAGATTCGGGGCCAGCTTGGTCCAGAAGATCATCTAGGTCGTCCCCAATGATGTCCGTATCAAAATCTTGACTAGTATCAAGAATTGGGTAAGGCTTACTGGCTCGGCACCCATTTACGAATGTGAGTGCAGGGAGGGGATCGGACGTGGATGCAGACACAGGCAGGGCGACAGATTCGAAGCCTGGAGGTTCAGATGAGGGGACAGATGAAATATTGTTGGTAGAGGGGAGTTCATCCACCACTGCTTCATTCAGAGGTAGGTGCACTGCCACCGGAAGTTGGATGGGAGCTGGTCCTGGAGTCAAAACACTGCTATCCTGGGTTAACTGAGGCACTTCTAAAAAACACATAACAGGATGGACAGATTGAGTGATTTTAGCCCTGGCATCTTTTGATATGCAAATAAAAAGGTTATCAAGGACCAAAACTTACCAATTTCTATATTTTCAACCGAATCTGAGCCATAAGAAAACTGGAAAATACAAATTGTTATTGATCACCTTGTGTCTTGGAAAACTACTGCTACATATTTTCTTTTGTGTGGCTGAGGTTGCTTACCTTGTCACATGACGCATCTTGATAACTTGATCCTCTCAAAACATTCAAGGCAGGCTGTAAATAAATAAATAAAATCTTTTTATGAATTCACTTCCTTATCATTCGATTAACACAGCAATTCATTGAAAACCACCTCCATGAATCAGAGTGGTTTTACTTGTTTTGAGCGTAACCGGGGACCCATTATGCTCCAAGCTGGGTTTTTTTTGGACAGAGCAGTTTTAGCTCCTTTTCCTTTAAGCAAACTTTGTTCTGAGTGGCTATTCCATTGTGAACAGAAAGTCTAAACAACAGGTGGTCAGGTGGAGTATGTGTGGAGAGCAGGTGTGGGCTCACAGACAGGGACAACTGCAGTAAGCAAAGCAACTGATTAGCATCACATTAAGCCAAAAGTTGTAAAATCTGACTCAAGCTTAACTTTTAGTGCACTCTGAATCCTGAGCTTTTGGATTGTAGGGATTACACGTTTATGTCAAATATTTTAGCTGCCTTAAGTCTGACATCATCATCATTTCCAGGTCCAAACTCAAACAAACACTGATATCGCAGAGTTAAAATTGCCCTAACTTGTCAATAAAATGTTCCGTGTGGTTGCTCTCCCACGTGTTACGATAAAGTTTAACATCCAGGTATCCATGAAAAAGGGGCTTTACAGGATTGAAGTGTAACAGAACCTAAAGTCAGCAGGAAGTTAGCTTGCTAGTTTCCATCTAAAGTTGATCCACCTTGTTCTGACAGAGGGATTTATAAATAAAACAAACAAACAAAAAAAAACAAAAAACGTGCAGCTCTGCTCTCTCTTTGAACATCAATGGAGACTGAAAACTAAACAGGAATGGAGGATGAACGTTAAGTTGAGTGTCCCCGTTGGGCAGAGACAGATGCAATCATGTGGCAGTGAAAAAGATGCTGAAAACAGACCAAACTTCAGTCAAGAGAATGCCTGTGATGATCGATCCACAACACAGGGTTAGTCATGCACCTACTGAGCCTCAGAGATATTCTTTTGTGAAGAATAGTTACATCGCAGGGTTTTAAAAACTAAGCCTAAAGATGTGATACATATGAACTGTGCTAATGAACAGCTAGAGAAGCATACAACAATCACAGGAATTTTTTAAGGGGTTTGTTTATAAATAAAAAAAATATACAGAGCATTGCAACATGTAAAAAAGAGAACAGCCTTAATGAACACAGTAGGAGCTTGGACCCAGAAGCAGGGTTTGTAAGTCATTGCTTAATTAGCGGATATACAAAAAAATAAAGAAAATTCTGAAAAACCTAACAGGTCCCCTTTGTCATCATACATCCATACCTTACTCCTCACATAAGCTTTACGGATTTTCAACCCCAAAGTTTTGGCAAGGTCCTGAGTCAGCTGTGTGACACTGGAGTCCTGGGGAAACAACATAGGACAGTTACCGCCTTTGATTCCTTATGTTTTACAGCTATTAATAATCTCCTACATCCTATTCATGTTAAATTAAGATTTTTTTTTTCTCGAAATTTTTCACTGCACTATTTTACCAACCTGGAGAGTCTATCTAAAATTAAATCTGACAGATACCCCCCTCCATTCATAGTATTCTATACAAATACATGACAGAAACATGGTGCAGTTGAGACCACTACTTTATAAAGCAGAGCTTCTTAAAGCATGGCTGTAATACAAAGTCTTCCTGACATTTTTTGTATCCAAGGTTACATTTGCAGTCCTTCAAGCAAGCAAATTTCTGTACCAGAATGCGTACAGAGGTTAGGGGAAAGAAAGGGTGTGGGTGGAGGTGGACAAAAATTTGGCTACAGACCAAACTTTCTTCATTTTTTATATTATCTATGATGATTCAAAGTGCACATGTAGAATTACTACTTTTATACCTTTACTACAAAGATCCAGTGAATGTAACAGCACATGTTCATACTTCTGGTATATGGTTTATGCAGCACAATACACCTTTTATGAAAACAATCTCTAACTCACTATAACAAAATCTTTAAAATCTCTGTCTGCAAAATACTCCTACACGATCAAGAGTTAAGCAGACAAACTTGGCATACAGGTATGTCTGTCCCTGAAGGTGCTTCTCTGTCATATAGGCCATATGGCCAAGCAACCACCTACCATTAGGCTAAAATGACCAATTACTGGTGATTTATGCTTCTGATAAATGGTAAATGGTAAATGGCCTGTATTTATATAGCGCTTTACTAGTCCCTAAGGACCCCAAAGCGCTTTACATATCCAGTCATCCACCCATTCACGCACACATTCACACACTGGTGATGGCAAGCTACATTGTAGCCACAGCCACCCTGGGGCGCACTGACAGAGGCGAGGCTGCCGGACACTGGCGCCCTCTGACCACCACCAGTAGGCAACGGGTGAGGTGTCTTGCCCAAGGACACAACGACCGGGGCTCGAACCGGCAACCTTCCGATTACAAGGCGAACTCCCAACTCTTGAGCCACGATCGCCCCAATGATACGTCGTAACCTCAAACTCCTATAAAAACCCTATGGTCTCTGCGCTCTACAAAGTCTACCTGTGGAAGTCTAAAGCAGGCCTTTGTTATGGTCAGGTTTTTCCCCCTTCAGGGGCTAACATTGTAGTCCCTCACGCTTTTCCACATCTTTGTATATTTCCCTCGTATACGACAATTGCCACGATTACCCTTCAAGAATTTGCTGACATTTGTGAATCCTTATGTTGATGCTATGGTTGCTATTCCTTTTATTGAGAGGATGATTGTTATCCTCTCATTGATAAATTCAAAAAGTGCAGCAAAAAAGCAGATAGGAGGAAACAATGATGAACAGGCCAATCACAATATTTTGAGGCTGTGCCAACTTGACATGTAGCTACATTTCTCGGGCGGCGTACGTAAGGCTATGCCGTTTGAGCGGTTTGTAGTTACGACATAGATGGCGTATTTTTCCTGCTGAAGCATAAATCCCCAGAAAGAAGGGAGACCCAGGGGGAAATAAAGTTCCAGCATTTTATTTATTTCTCTCAGCTGGGACACAACCACAAGATAATTAACACAAAGCACCAGCACAAACATAAATACCTGCGACAATGTCAGCCATTTATGTAGGTTTAGTTGTAAAGAAAACTGTAAAGACTCCCCACAGAAATCTAAGTCAGGCCTTATTAGCATTTATGCACTCGTAACACTTAAAGCAGAGTATTGTTTTCATTTCACAGCATTAAGTAGGAATAACTCAGTATTCATTTGAATCCAATTTTATTTATATAGCACCAACATTAGCCACAAGGTGCTCTATACTGTAAGATAAAGACCCTGCAAGAATACAAAGAAAACGCCAACAATCAAATGACCCCCTATGAGCAAGCGCTTTGGCAACAGTGGGAAGGAAAAACTCCCTTTTAGCAGGAAGAAACCTCCAGCAGAACCAGGCTCAGGGAGGGGCGGCCATCTGCCACGACCAGTGGGGGTTGAGTGATTTGGCAACATTTGGTAATTTAAAACTTCTCCTGAGCTGAGATTTGAGCACTATTTGTACGAAAGGAAGAGAAATCAGTAAATTAAGATGGCAGAAAGCAAAACCGATTGCTAATTACACTGAAGACCAGGGTATATCAGTCTATGAAACTTTCTTAAGTCCCGCTCATTTGCTAAAGCAGTCATTTGGTGTATCCTCTATATATATCCAGTATGAGAATTACTAGCTAACTTGTCCATGACAAAAAAAAGGTGTGGTGATTGGGCCTCCTTACCTGAGGCACTGCTAGAGAGCATTTGGCAACAGCCTCATAGGCCTCTTGATGTCGCCCCAACTCTTTCAAGGCTCTTGCTTTTCTGTACAGAGCTCTGTAGTTGCCCTCATTCAACCGGAGAGCCTTTTCACAGTCTTCTAGTGCTTGGTCATAGAGTCCCTATGGAAAAAAAACATGTTACATAGTAAGAATACTGAGGCATGGTCTGTGTGCACAAAACAAAAGTTTCCTGTGTCCTAAATTGACATTACACGTTCAGTGAGTTGACTCAGGTAAGGGTGTGGTGTGTTGTTTTTCCTCCCTGAAGACAGCAGAGTGCTTTTACTGCCATGTAACATGACTCAATACAGGCAAACACACTAACAGGAAAGTAGGGTTGATTTTCCACCAGTTTGATTTACTGGAACCCAGTCTCTCCCATTACTAAGTTACATTTTGATGAATGAAACCTACACCTTTCTGGTGTATTGTTATATGTTTTCAACTAGTTTGAAATGGATTTAATACATGACATACACTATAATTTAATATCTTAGAGCAAGACTAGCCATTTCTTAAGATTCTTTGTCTTTGTGCTAAGCAGTTGCTATCTGTATTTAGACTTGAGAGGTATTACACTCACAAAGAAAGAAAGCAAATGAGCATATTTCCTAAAATGTGACATTTTATATATATTTTATTTTTTCTAAATGCAGAGTGTTGGTAACAATTTAAATCAAAGTTAAAAGCAGCACGTGTTATTAAATCACTGTCCAAAATCGAATCAATCTAGTGTCAGCTTCACCAGTACAGAACAGAACTCTTGGATGTGTTTTTATAAAGACCAAAAATATATATCTGGCATAAATCGACCTGGTTATCAAAGTTAAACACCCCACATTCAAGAAGAGATATGAAAAAAAGAAAAAAAAAAAAAAAACCCACATGTTTTCAGAGGAGCTAAGCACAGGGTTAAACAGGGGGAAATATAAACCATCTGTACAGCTATCATCACGAGGAATGCGAGGACCCTGGACAATATCATGGATGAGCTCAGAGCAGTGATTAAGTTCCAGAAGGAATATGGTGAGTGTAGTATGATGTGCTCCAGAGAGACATTGCTACACTTTCTGGACTGCATTTAGACTGTGCTGAGCCCCTGGAATGTGTCCATCTTACTTACAGAGGAAACTTTCTCCTGTCAATGCAGTCTGAATTCAAACTGAATTCAATCTGAACACACTGTTTGTATTCCTTCACTACCAAATTGCTCTGGCAATCAGTTGAGCAACCAAATTTGGCACACAGATAAATCTTAAACCCATTAAGTTTCTTATTTACATGGCAAATAATGACATTATCATGCTGCCTAGCAACCACATACCACTGGGTTAAAATGACCCATTTCTAGCATTTATGCACCTAAGAAACCTTATTAAAACATTCTGTCATTTTAATTTCACAACATCTTCCCATCCACAAAAAATTGAATAGTGCATGACATGTGTCATAGCAACCATCTACCAACAGACTACAATAACAATTACACAGCAGAGCAGGGGAGCAACAAAAAAAAAAAAATGATTAAGTAAATCACTTTGCCAACAGCACAAACAGACCAAACAATAAGGTAGCTTGTTTTTCACATCCAAAATTTTAGTACAGTATCTTATCCTTAAAGTTTTCCTTCTCACCATTATGCATTTTACTAACAAAACTAATATGTAAAATTTAAGAGCAAAGTTTGAAAGTGACTTGTGATCAATGTCGTGCTCACAACTTACCGGAACAATATTTAGGTATGCCGCAGCTCGATTTGCATACAGCTTTTCTAGTAAACCTGTTTGAACACAGATATCTTCTGATTCAGCATAATCTGCTATATTCAGTGCTTCAGTAAACATCTCGATGGATTTTGTCCATTCTCCTTCCCTAAACACGTCGTTTCCTTCTCCAAACAGATTCCACACAAGGTCCTTTATGAACACCTGGAAAATTTAAAACATACAAATAAAACAAAACATACAAAGTCCAGTAATATAGTAATACGTCTTTACACAGATGCAGGAAATTACATGTTGCCTTTTATTTTTTTACCCAATAAATTAAAGTAACGTCATATTTGTTTAACTCAAATTTTGATGGAACTGGGTCACCGTACATTCAAATTTACACTGCTTACCTCATACTGCTCCTGACTCCCAGGAAATGGAAGGGTTGATCTAGAAGAAAGAAATAAAAATGAAATTACAAAGTGCCAGCCATTAAATAAATTATGTATGTGTGTGAGAAACTGTAAATTACATTAATTACGCTGATCTTTTTTACTCTTTTTTTTTAAAGTAAAACATCCTAAAAACTGTATTGAAACCAAACCATCCATTTTGTAATCGGAAGGTTGCCGGTTCGAGCCCCGGCTCGGACAGTCTCGGACGTTGTGCCCTTGGGCAAGACACTTCACCTACCGCCTACTGGTGTTGGCCAGAGGGGCCGATGGCGTGATATGGCAGCCTTGCCTCTGTCAGTCTGCCCCAGTGCAGCTGTGGCTACAACTGTAGCTTGCCTTCACCAGTGTATGAATGTGAGAGTGAATGAATAGTGGAATTGTAAAGCGCTTTGAGGGGTCCCGAAAAGCGCTATATAAATGCAATCCATTATTATTATTATCATCATCATCATCATCATCATCTACTGGTTTGGTTCTGACTGTATTGTTAAGTTATACTAAATAGTAGTGACTGCCAGGAAGTAAAATTGTATTACGATTCTAATCAGGGTGTGGTTTATGTCACAAGCAGTTCACAAACCTACATTTCATTTAGATGTCAACACAGACCTACAGTCATTATCAAGCTTAATATCATCAACAGTCATCAATTATTTGATGCAATGTTAAACTAGCTGGATAAATTGCTACACTAAAAGGTTCCATTGTGCCATTAAATGCTATCATGGAAAAGTTTGTCTTTTTTTTCTCAAAGGCTGTTTTCCACTACAGCTGCTGCCTGGTATGTAGAGTTGCATTTCTTCTTTTAAACAGTGGAGTAGGAGGGCGATATATTCTAGGCAGTCCTTTCAACCAAGGCATGATGAGCTCCTCTGCATACAACAAAATACCACTTTGCTCGTTGCCATGTTTTTGAACAATTAAGTATTTAATGATTCGGTGTGAAAAAATCTAAGTGGCAGACCTATTTCATTCATCTTTGTCAACTTTACACACACAGACTACATCACAGTGACTGCATTCACCATAGTATTTTAAGTATCACTTTTGTTTTAAAACAAAATGCCCTTGGTGGATTAGATGAAATGAAAAGCTAAACTGCTTTGCTCAGCTCTAAAACAACATGTGGTCATAAAGGAATTCTGCCTGATGCTTGAATACGAAGCTAGAAACAAAACTGAAGTAATACCAGTAATCGGCTGTCTCTCTTACCTCCAACTGATATTAACAACCCAATGAGATTGTGGTGGACTGTTAGTTACTCTTAAAGGGGGGGGGAGAGACACTGTACCGGTCCATTGTGGTAAAGAGAGAGCTGAGTGTAAAAGCAAAAACTCTCGATTTACTGGTTGACGTGCTTACTTTCACCTACAGTCATGAACTTTAGTGACTGAAAGAACGGTATCGCAGATCCGAGCGTTAAAAATCAGCTTTCTCCAAAAGGTGGCTGGCCTCTCCCTTAGAGATAGGGTGAGGAGTTTGCCCATCTGGGAGGGGCTCAGAGTAGAGTGAAGAGCAAAATAGTGTTTTAAAAAAAATAAAATAAAAAAAAAAATAGTGTAATATCATATGAAGAAGCCATGTGCTACATGCTTAAAACCTCAAGAAATGTATTTATATTGTGTGACAGGATTACACTGTAGGGGGGGACGTCAGGGATGTCACCAGAATCAATACTACTTATGATTCCATACCAACATCCACAGGCGATGTATGCACAGAGGTGGCCATTCTTCTGAAACTGAAGAAGGATATAAGTGTTCTAATCTAGCCAAACATGCTGAAGTAGAATACTAGAAACAAAGCCCACAAGCACAGGGAAAAATACAAATGGGACAGCAAAAACTACACTTGGAAGATGGCAAGTAGTGCAGCTCTGCTCCAACTCAAGAAAGGCAGATTCAGCTATGAGAGTACTTTGCACTCAAGGGTGGCTGACAAAGGGATAATGGTTCACTCTTAAAAAGCAGTGTTCAAATAAACCAAACCTTCCACGACACAATGGAGCTGTGATGTCAACTCTGAATGATCAGATTTAGGGCGTTAAGTTGGTGCATTGCATTGATGTCTCATTTATGTTAATGTTTGTACGATAATGTTTAGGTTTTTACAGTAATGTTTATGTTAGCTTACCTGTCGGAAAACTTCTCAGCATGATGCTTGCTAAGCGAACACTATGTAAATTTTGTTAGCCAATGAGTGATACGCAAGAGGAAACAATTAAACAGAAGTAGCTACAAACTTAAGTCCCCCCCTCACACATTAACATTTCTTCTGAATAGTCTTTCACCTATCTTTAGGTAGTTAATCTGTAGGTTGGATCATGTCAATAATCATTTAGTTTAATTGACATTGAACACTATGCCATCTGAGAAACTATGATATATAACTACATTTCTGATAAGTAACAGTTTTTTCTAATTCTGTTTTACTAGTATTAAGATGAGTTTCCAGGCTTTGCACCTCTCAAATGGCTGAAGTAATGACAGAGAGCATCTTTAGGATGGTTATCAGCATCTGGGAACATCATCTCAAAGATAAGAGCAAGCGTCACTCCAGAGCATGTTCACTGCAATCGTGAATTCATGAGCTGGAAAGAAAATCTTTTTGATTTAATTTAAACCCTAACTTATGGACAGAAGCCGTTTTTAATTTCCTATTTGCACATTAACTTTTGTTTAAATCCTACTAGCAATTTAATTTGTATTACTAACCTTTAGTTGCAGCCCTAATGCTGATGTAACGTAGCTGTAATATTAGTAGGCTATTCTGCAAACATCCTAACATTTCAGTCTGTATTCTGTCAACACAACATGCATGCATTTTAAATAAAAGATCTGACTCCATGTTTTACAACAACTTTTTAATACATATTTTGTTTAACTACATAAGAGGATCATTTTGTTTGAGTATTGAGAATCATGCGATTCTATTGAGTACTGACTACTAAATGTTTTGGTATCGTGGCATCACTATATATGTTAATGTCAATGATACCCAAATTCAAAGAAGGAAAAAGTGAGTCAAACTGATGTTAAAAAAAAATGTATGTATGTATATGTAAAAATTCAAAAGTAACTTGTTTGAATACCCAAGTAATCTAATATTCTGATACAAGGATATAAACTATTATTGTCACTGATTCCTTTTGCCTATGAATTTTGAGCTTTTGTACCAGCATGTTTCTCCCACTGTTTCTGCCTTAACCTGGAGTAATGAGTCAATGAACCTCACCTCTGACCACAATACTGAGGAGAGTTGTTGAGGATCTCCTGAACCTAAGTAAGCACAGCTCATTACTCAAATTTTCTTTGAAGTGGGTGTAATGTTGTTAATGACTCGTAAACTTAGCAAATAAACTCTCATACGGTCTGACAATGTAATCAAAATGTGAGTGAAAGTCAGAGTGTTTTAGGACACTGGCATAACATTAGCTTACAGCCATCTATCGTTAGCTGTCCAGAGACAGAAGGGCTGCAAGTCTGATGACAGCTAGTGACAATAACTTACTGTGACAACACTCATTATAAATAAACATTATATAGAGTTTTCTTTTGTTAGATCCCTAATTTGAAATCAAGAGATTTCCTCCTCACATCAAGGCTTGAAGTGAGGAGGAAGTCGATAAGGTGGAGACGAGGGAGGAGGCGGATGAAGAGAAAGATGATGAAAATTTTAATGTACGAATCTTAAAACATAAATGAGAGATTGTGGTTTTGAAGACACGTGATCGCTTCCCATGTGACATGAACGTTTCGGCCATTTTAGATGTGTAGCAATCCTGACACGTCAAGTAAGTGAATAACCTACTAAACATTATTATGCTAGAACCCTATGTTTACTTTTAAGTATGGCAACTAACGTCAGTTCAGGAGTGGGGAGAAAGAGGATGAGAGCAATGAGCAGGAGAGAGTAATGGTGTAGGAAGCAGATGAAGAAGAGGCAGTAATATAAATATGAAAAAATATATATATATACAAGTTATTGGATGTGATCTCTACCGGTTATCACATCTAATGAGGCGGACAGCTCTTGAGCAATATGCACATGACATCACATGCAAAACCATAATAGAATGAAAAACCACACTTTCACAGACCCTAATTTTTTGTATGTAAACAAACTAATAAGATGATTATCAGATTATCAAAATAGTTGCCAAAGCTGACCAAGACTAACTAATAAATGGCTCAGGAAAACAGTCACACACTGAAGAAAAAGAAACAAACCAGGGACACTTACTGGATGAACTGGAGGCCCTTTTGAATCTCCTGCCAGCGGGTCCTTCTGTCCAGACACGCTCCAGACATGTCTGCGTGTTTTGTCCCTTTCCCTCAGTCAGCACCTGAAATTGTATCAGAATCAGAAGATTCAGTAGAGTCATTTTAAAATGACAGGTGAAAACGAAATAAATAAAAAATTACTTCTCATCATTGACTGGACACGGGCAGATTGTACTAACTAAAAAGCTCCTTTGCTCAGTGTTAACCGTCAGTATATGATTTCAACTTATCAGGGGCTTCTTTGCCGCTTGCCTTCCATTATTTCTAGCTTCCGCATTTAGTAATGACGACATGCTTTTAGTTCCGGAAAGTGACGCTAAACATTTTGTTAGCTTGCGAGGTAATAACAGTAACAACAGAGCAGATACGGGTTAGTATAATGTAGAAGCCATAGAAAGCTACAAAACCTACACACCTGAAGAGTTTGACAATAAGCAGAGCCGTTAGGACCCATTTAAACTTAGCATCTGGAATCAAGCGCTCCATCATCGGATAGCTCATTGCCTCATGTAAATATTTTTGGGTTTGTCACGAAATTCATCAACACAAAGTGCACACTGTGTGCTAAACAATGTGCACAAGTCTTCGAGCATTTATCACCTTCTGACAGTACTGCGGCCACGGCGCATAAACCCGGTAAATGAAGCAGTCAACCCTGGATGGTCATAAATAACATGATATCCCCTGTCATTTCTAAACATTTTCAAAGGCACTTCTTAATTGTGGTTGCTAATCGGAAGAGAATATGGGCTGCTACCGAGTCATGCGGACGGTTATACTAGCTTTAGACTAGTATAACCGTCTAAAGCTAAGTTATGTTCCATTAACTTAACAGTCGGACCGAAATTAACTTTATTATTGCAGTGCTTTTGTGTTTAGACACGCTTTTTTTTTCTTTCTAGCCACTAAGCACTCTCCTCTATATGAAGACAGCACTGTGTGGAGAATACATTTATTTCAACAAAGTTTTACAGGAGAGGAGGGAAAGCGCTTCGTGAATATGTCCGATAATGGGCGCATAACAGTTAGCGCACGTGTGTTACCCGCGGCCAGGGACCGTCCAGTTCTCACCAGCCATCACCATCGGCTAGCAAATATTAGCAATTTTCATACTGTTCCAAAATATACCGAAGTGATACAACACACGTCTTCTATGTATGCAGAAATACGCGGACGTTACCAAAAACACGACGCTACTCGCCTAAGTTTCTAGGAAGTAGACTGAACCTAACAAAGCATAGGCATGCCTAAGTTAAACTAGTTCCTCAACGCAAACAATAGCGAGGTGTAGCTGTTTAGCTGTAGCTAACACACAATAAATATCAAAGAAATGGATAAGAAGTAGCTGTCGTTCACACTTACATGAATGAGTCTTTATTCCGCACAAACCTTACATCGGCTATCTAAAGGGAGGGAAAGTGATTTTTCGTTATAGCTAAAAGAACTTGGCTAAATGTGGGATATCGCTGAAGGCCGCCCTTTGCTTCTTTTTCTGCTCTGATGCAAGCGAGCGCAAACATCGAGTCCATTAGCTCTGGTGCCCCTACAGGCACTGAAAGGTTGTAGCAAGTAGGATTTAGGTGTGTGGCGATTAATAATAAGACAAAACACGTGGATATTTGTTTATTCTTATTAGCAACAACCTGTCCAAAGTGTACCCTACAGCTAGAATAGTCCCCTAATCATTGGAATCAGTGTAGCTTACAGAGATAAACTTTTATGTTTTAGACTTAAGGTTTTTTTTTGTTTTTTTTGTTTTTTTTATCTTTTTTGTTGTTGTTGTGATTTTTAACCAATACATTAAAATATACATATGCAGAAATTATAGCTAACTGTATAATCTGCATATAATTTTACAATATATTATATAATAAACTGATTGATTCTTTTTTCTTTCTTTTTTCCCCTTCTCTCAATCCATACATGGGGCTCACCATAATTCTAAGATTGTCAGTACTTCAGACTCTCTCTAATGCATATACATTGGCAAGGCACCCACTTTCAATCTCCTTACAATCTACAAAGCACAACATTTCAGACCGCTGAGCCCGAGGCATCCACAGCTCCTCTCCATCAACCCTTGTGCAAATCTTTCTTTGACAGCGCGTTTCCTCCTTGAATTTATCAGCACACAGAGCATTTAAAAATAGAAGTGTGGCTCAAAAACTAGAGGGAGGAGCCCATAAGAGACTTTCATGTGATAGAGGTAAAATAAGGTTCACTTTTTCTCGGAGCAACCTGCAAACAGCTCAAGTTGAGTGATTTGGAGACAAAGTTGGAGAGGCAAGGTTGGGGTACTCTGGACATGTGGAGTGGAGGGATGGTGGTTATATATTGAACAAAGGACATTGTATATGGAGCTGCCAGGCAGGAGGAAAAGAAGATAAGCACAGAGATTCATGGAAGTGGTAAAAGAAGACATGTAGATGATTGGTGTAACAGAGGAGGACATTAGGGATAGGATGGGAACAACTTCAAAGAAGAAGAAGAAGACTAAAAAGCAGTTTAAAAAATATGTTACTCCACTGTAAATGAAAAAAAGAAAAAATAACTACTAGTGGTCCACTGCTTCACATTGAGCTTCACACTTATAAACAAACCAAGCTCGAAGTTACTTTACTAACAAAGTCTGCACAACACACTAATTATTCTGTTTTTGTAAAGGAAGAGGATGTGATAATATATACAGGAAATTCAGGAAGTTTTGACCACAAGTAGTACACCAATATGTGTGTGTGTGTGTGTGTGTGTGTGTGTGTGTGTATATATATATATATATATATATATATATATATATATATATATACACACACATAAAGTGTGTGTGATAAGGACATAAAGTGGTTTTAGTGTGTATATATTAAGTGTTGGTTGATTAAAAAAAAAAAAAAAAAGACATAGCTGCACAGATCTTTTTGAGCAAGCACACAACCTGTTATTTGCTTCTTTTTCCCTTCCAAACTCAGTTGGAGAATTCAGGAAATTTTGACCACAGGTTGTCAGCAGGGCAGACAGCGCACATTTAAATATTTAACATTTAAGACATTTTCTTTGTTAAATAACAGTAAAAAGCCAGTAATCCTCTGGTACCATGGAAACCTTCAAAAGTGCCTTCATCTTTCTGCAGTTTCTAAATGATGACTAAAATGTCAAATTCATTATAACACCAGTTTAGTAATCTGTGACTCACAGTAACATCTAGTCATTCATCAAACAAACCCAGGTTTGTCCTAACTGGGTAAACTGTAATGTCTGAACCAGGATGAAATGCTGTTCATGTATTAGTATTGCTTCCAGTTTTAGGGAGTTTTATGATAAAAAAAAAAAAAGAAAGAAAGAAAGAAAGAAGAAGGAGGCGCTTATCTCATATTGTGCAGAAGCATCCCCGAGGAGCCGAATCACAAAAGAAGTGAAGAATACTGTATGTCTTAGCTATCCTTTTTATGATTTAGCTTCCCTGACATTGGCACATTATTGATGACGACAGAGTCAAGTGTGACAGATCTGGAAAAATACTCTCAGAAAAACATAATAAAAAAGATGAGAAGCAGTGATACAACACAGTGCCATTTTCAAATCGGGCTTGAAATTTGTCATTGAAACAATTTCAGAAGTTAGACACTTGAAGTGCTGCTCTGTAAATCAAACAGACAATAATGATAGCTGCAATATATGCTGAGAGTTTTAAGCAGTGAAAGCCTCTTCTGTTCTCCTCACTGAATTGTTTATTTAGAAAAAGAAGAGTGACAGATGAGACACATGAGCACATCTCTTTATAATTAAGGAAGAAAAGGTATATTATTAGGGTTTAATGACCGTAATTAGCTTGTCTGGTTGCAATTGTTGTGAAGAAGTGGAGACGTATGAATAATGATGTGCTGTTTGAAAGCTTCTATACCTTAAGACGGTGATTCTCAGCCAAGGGTAATTGTAACTTAGATGGTGCTTTTGTAGTTTCCAAGGGATAGTTGAAAAGTTGCAATTGTGTGGCGTTTAAAAAAATAAAACAGATAGTGTCATAGTAAAAAGAAAGCACACCCTCTTTCAGTTCTACATTTTTACATGTCAGGATTAAATAAAAATAACTGGGTCCTTAAAATTAGGAAACTACAAAACATGACTCATTACACAAAATCGTTATTTATTGAGCAAAAACTGAGCCAAAATGCAGAAGTAATGTGTGAAAAACTAAGTACACCCTTCCATAAGAATTAGGAGGCGAAATAGCAGCCAGGTGCTGCTAATCAAATGCACTTAATAACTGATCACCACCAAGTGTGAACACTGTTAAGAAAAGGCAGAGGTTTTAGCAGTTTGCAGGTCAGGTGTGTTAACAGCTAAGGGGGGATTTTCTTTTCTTTTCTTTCTTTCTTTCTTTTTTGTTATGGCTGAATCAGAAAAACATTAGAAATGTACTGTAAAGCACAAGTTGATTAAAAAGAAAAATGAGTCACCAGTGGACAGGAAGATTGTGGCAGTGTAAAATTGATCTAAAAGCAATAAATAAATAGAAAACAATTAGCTGAATAACTCCAAACAATACATATAAAATAGCCAGCTGAAAATAGAAAATGATTGGATAATGATCCTATTATACATTGGTAGATCATCTGGCAACAAAAACTCGAATTGTTCAGGAAAAATATTGAAATTATGGAATATGGCCAAAATGTCCAGGTTTAGCTTACAAATACTAACACAAATGCATAAGTATGAGTGGACTATACAATGACTCTTCAATAGTATTAAAATGACTGTTTAAGTTTAAAAAGTTTGAACTCATTTGGAACATGTAGGTTCAGTGGGTTGGGAGTGCTGGAGCTGATCTAAGACATACTTTTATTCTCCAAGAACAAATATTTTATTAGTTTTTATTTACTATTGTATGGAGACAGAACATTTAAAAAGCTGAAAATAGTGCTCTATAATGCCCGAATTACAGCTCTTCCTGTGCCAAATGAAGTATAAGACAGTTCAAAATCTTACATCACACTCACTTCGGCGAAGTGAGTAAGATATGCAAGTTACAACAGGTGTCAGAACACTTGACCCACATGTTTTGGTCATGCCCAGCTTTAATAACATACTGGTCTAAGATTTTTAAAACACTGTCAGAAGCACTTAACATCACTATCCAACCCAGTGCAGTAACGGCCATATTTGTTATTACAGATAGAAGACATTTGACAAGAGGGAAAAAGAGGGAACAGGGAAAAAAGACATAAAAACATCATTGCTTTTATAACACATTACTGCTTTGGTTTGGTTTGGTTTGTGGATGCAATTCATCCAATTAGAAAAAAAAAAACCCTTTCAGAGGGTCTAGGGACAATTTTTTCTTTGTCTGAGATCGAGTGCTAACATATTACGGTAGACTTAAAACCTTTCCCACCTAGCAGCCCCTGATGCTCCCTATGTTCTGAGTGGGTGGGTGGTATTGCTTTCCAAAGGCAAAGGAGGGGAATGTAATAATGATTATATGTCACTGTCAACCCCCCAAAAAAGCTGAAAATCTTTTTTTCTATGTTTAAAATTCTTATAATAACGATAATAACAATAATATGTGTCTTTCCATAAAACTTCGACTCATCTTACACCTCTAGAAAATCTAAAAACAGAACATTTTGTTTTCTCAATATTGCAGTGTTAATGCTAAAACGAAAGAAAAACACAAACATTGATCCAACTTCAATAAAGCACTAGGGGGAGCATAGATTCAAATCAAATCACTTTTTATTGTCACATCACATGTGCAGGCACACTGGCACAGCACATGCGAGTGAAATTCTTGTGTGCGAGCCCCACAAGCAACAGAGATGTGCAAACACAACAACACAAACGAGCAAAATACAAGAATGGCCAACCTGAAACTAATAAATATATGTACAATATATAATAGTGTATGCATTTCTGGATGTGTATACTAAATATTTTCCTACGTGTGTGTGTGTGTGTGTGTGTGTGTGTGTACACATTTTTACAAATTAAATAGTAAAAAAATAAAATAAAATAAAATAATAATAATAATAATAATAATAATAAAATATATAAAATATACAGAGTTGAATATGTGCAAAACAAGTGGCATTTATATACAGTGTGGAGTTCACAAACACTGGATTAGCCTCCAGCCAATAGTTACGCTCAGGAGATTATTCAAACAGCGTCTATAAAAAGCTCTCCACTCCTTTCAATGTTACACTCAGAGGGTGGAAGTGAAGAGCACTTACAGATGAGATTTTTAACTACCTGTTGCATGCCATGGCAGTATTTTATCGGATACTTCTCCTGCTATCTGGTAAGGTGATTATTTACTTTAAAAGAGAGCTCCACAGGGAAGCATAGTGAAAACTACACGCTTAAGAAGTTATTTCAAGAGGTAGTCAGTGCATGTTTGAGGGGAAAACTACCTGTGTTTACACAAGAACAGTGATTCAGTGAGCACTTGAAATGGAGCAAATTGTGTTGATTTTGCTGTAAAATAGTATGTGCTTGTCTGTGATTTTAAGCCTTAGGTATGGTGTTCAGGGAGAGTAACAGGAAAGTCAGTCCTCTGAGTACTGTTACCTATTGCAACGGACATCTGAACATTTCAATTCCAGCTACAGAAAGTTTCTTATATCCTAAATCCAATTTGCAGATACATTTTACAATATAAAGCCAGCAAATAGCAGCACAAACGTCTTTGCAACTCTTTAATGTATAATTTTATCAAGATTGTGTTGCATACCAAATCACTAAAGCATATATAGTACATGGACCGGTGTAGGGACAGAGAGATAACTTCTTTCCTTCTCTTGTGTTGTTTGTGTCTCTTTGCAGTGACTGTGGCCTCTGCGGCAACACGCAGATCGCAGCGGACAAAGCGAGGGTTACTTGAGTTGGCAGGAGCAATCAAATGCAGCACCGGGAGATCTGCTTTGGCTTATATGGTGTACGGATGCTACTGTGGTCTGGGCGGCCAAGGCTGGCCCAAGGACAGGGCAGACTGGTGAGGCAGCATTTATTATCACATTCCCTTAAGAACCTGACAGAAGAAAATACAAATTGGTGAGGATAGTATATCTGGTCACCTGAAGATAGCGCACTCCAAAATGTAAACAGTCAGCTGACACTATATATAACCAACCTAGGCATTACACTTCGCAAAAAATATCCTTCCAAGTACTTAGGTCAAGTTTAGCCTTTCGTCGCAGGAGGAGGAAATAATGTGTACATATTATTTTCTCCTCCTAAATGCCGTTGGTTCTTCCCAGTCTATCCACATCCTGATGTGTACGCATAGTTTCCGCTTCTGAATGAGTCGAGTGAACCACAAATGCAGTGCGACGGGATAGAAGGAGGGAATGCTGTGTAAATTCAGCAGACTCACACGGTCCAATACTTACTCCAAAAATTCCACACCCAAATCCTAATTACCGTCTCCTTCTTTTCCTTCTTAACCACAAGACATCTCACCCCCTCAAGCCAGTTAACTCCTAACTATCTGTTGTGAAAACTCATGTGGTGATCCTGCCCTGCCTTTTAAATAGTCCTGGTGTGATTTAAACCACAGCCTTGCAACCACCCACCTACTGTTTTCTTTACCCTGCCTTTCCTAGATTGAGATCGGGCCGAGTTCAGTTTTCAAAATAATGGATTTATCATGTTGTTAATCTGTCTGTGTGCAGGTGCTGCCACAGACATGATTGCTGTTATGGAGATGCAGAACGTCTTGGCTGCTATACAAAATTGAGTCAGTATCGGTGGACCTGTGAGGACAAGACAGCTGAGTGTGGTATTGCGATTTCTATCATTCTTTTGTTTTTCTTTTTGCGATCCATGATTTAAAGTTAAAAGAGCTGATGCTCTTATTAATTCCATGGCTTTGAATTTTAGGATGTTCTTCACTAAGTCCAATTGTACTGAGATTGAGATCAGTACCAATATAAAATCTTCCTTTGCTACCCCTCAATGTCTCCTAGATGGATTCACAAAAGGCAGACCGATAGCTTTAGTGTAATCTTACTGACAAACAGTGGCAGAAGCACACAATTTTGAAAGGAATGCCCCAGCGGAGACCATTACTGACACTGCAGCGCTGTTATTTATTCATTTTATTTTGAAATTGGTGGTCAGATGGTCATCGCCCTTGATCACTCACTCTTATAATCAGCTTAACTGCCATGTGGGCACCTGCACCTTCATGTTTATGCCACAGAAAGGATGAGGCTGCTCATGCTTTCCCATAGTGAAACACAGAAAGCAAATAAGAAGACAGTTGATTGGAGAAAAGAAGGATTTATCCAGGATATCTTAATGGCATAAAGCACAGTATTTGCTTATCAAAAAGACCAGCTGTCAAACCCCCCCCCCCCCCCCCCCAAAAAAAAACAAGACAAAACAAATATTTTAGAAATCTGTCAAAATCCTGTCTTATCTTAAAATTGTTTTGTTTTTTATTAGGCAAATAGGAAACTGAATTCATGTTTTTATACCTAGCACACTGGGTTTCTCCTAGAGGTCAGAAATGAATCAAGCATATTATTCATTCACTAAATTTTTTTCTGTTTAGAAATAACTGTAATTTGGCATCTGAATCAAAAAATAATAACATGGTTTTTGTATAACAGTAAACTTGGAATTTCGTGGATAACAGCAATAATTATATTTTCACATAAAAAATCTAGTTTTGACTAAAGAACTTGCACTTACTGGCAGATTAACCATGACAGAAATATATAAAAAATGATTTTGGTGATTACCAAGAGTGTTAATTTAGGTCAGCTGTGTCATAAACCTTACTTCGAGTGTTGGTCTGCTAAATTTATTAAGCACTGTACATTATTAGGTTTAAACATGACCCAAATGGTATTTATAACTGGTTACTGAACTTCTCTAATTATAGACAAACTGCTAAAAATGAAACAAAAATATAGCTGGAGTTCTCCAAATGTTTGTATACGTAGCTATGAAACACAAAAACGTAAAAAGAGATTCACAATGTTAATGAAAAATTGACTGAAAATGAGTGAAAATCCTGTTCTTCATTGCAGATAATTTGAAGGACCAATGCGAAAAGCTGCTGTGCAAGTGTGACAGAGATGCTGCCAAATGTTTGAGAAAAGCACCTTTCATTCGGAAATATGCACTATGGCCAGATTTTCTATGTGGCCATGAGCATCCTACATGCAATATTTACTGACACAATAAATACATCTTTATGTGTCTTATGTGCCTTTTCTTTTAATATACGCAGCGTTACAGTAAGTCAGTCACTCTGCTTTTGCAGAAATTGTTTTAATAAAAAACACAAAACGTATTACAGTAAATGAACACCACCTATTTTCTTTCTCGAGTCAAATAGAGGGAACAATCAAATACTCAGACCTAACAATAGTACTTTTATTGGCTAGCATGTGTTACTGAACTGTGAAGTGGAGTGCCTGCTTCATAACAGTGAAGCTGACTCTATGCTTTGGGTGTGTTTTTGACTGGATTTCATTTACTGGAGTTAAAAAAAAAAAACTCCCCACACTTGAGCTAATGGTGAGGGTTGTTTTCTTTATATTTAAAATCTGCTCTGACACGACTTCCTCCACTTTTTTCCAAAGCCAGTGAGGGAAAAGTCTCAGCAGCAGCGCCAAATTTTATTTTTGTATTTATTACTGAAAAAAAAAATTGAAACCTCTTGCATGTTTACTTCCTTTTAAGGTTTTAAAATATGGTCACAGTTGCATGTGTTTTCCTATGATGTGTACAGATTACCTCATAATCCCTAAATAGCTACCAAATGATTTTGCATGTGCAACGGCCTGAAGCCTCTATATCCACTTCCTGGATTCGCGGTTAGGAGAATGACTCAGCTGCGGCAATATTTGGTCTGTGATTTGATTGTTCATCTAAGGTATATAGTGACTCAGTCTTTTTATTTCTCTCCTCCAGCTAATTTGAGATTGTTAGAATATTGCATGCTTTATTTCTTAATTAATGTACCTACCACAAGTACACACATCTGCATACCACACAGGTTACTGATTAAAAGATTTACATATTTAATTTTAAATTTTTCTTTTCATAAGGGTTAAAGGTGATCTCAGGTGATTTTGTCTGGGTTGCCATTAGGAAACTTTGCTTGCAGAATCTTATTGTTTCTTCAATGGTTTCCTTTAGTCGCTGAAATAAAGAAACTTTTTTTTTTTTTTACATCTTCAGCCCTCTTCATAACAGGAGGCTATATGTAAATACACTGACACATTTGATATTCACCTGTAGATGGAGCCACATCCACAGCTATGCAGGCATCTTTACACATCCAAACAAAGCTCTTGTTAGTGCTTCATAATGATCAGTAACATGTCACTGACTCAATAAAGTATATTAACTAAAAAGCATTAATGTTTTATGTTCTCTTGGATCCACAACTGGTGTTCTGGTTTTGGGACCAATTTTAGATAAAAGGGGTAAAACTTTATTTCCTCTCTGATGTCCAGTAAAGAGTATCTCAGCCAGTAATCAAAGTAGCCAAAGCTTTCTTCAACGTTACTTGATCTGATGTTATCTGATATTACACTTCTGTAAGCTTGGTCAGGGAATTCACATAGGAAACACGTTTTCTTTGAATTAGTGCAGTTCAGTTGTGTGGGCTGAAATGGGAGATGACGCCAAAGTGCTCCACCCAAAGTCCCGGACTGGAATTAAGAATCTGGGTCACAGCCCCAAAACACTTGTGTGATTGTGTCCAGGCTTGGCCATGTGTAAACTCTGAGGTTAAAGAAGTCATCTCTATCCACCGCATGGCAGACAAAGTGACTCAAAATTCCACTCTTCTTCTTTATTTTTTCCTTTTCATTTTCATCTGTAAAAATGAAAAGATAAATACTATGAAAAGCTTCGGTCGCACTGGTCTGGTTGCTACAGACGGTGAATGAATATGAATAAATATGTAAAAATAACACTTTTAGCCATTATAAGTTTCTGAAGAACAAACATTTTATTCCGTTTCTCTTTAAAACACATTTTAGATACACTGTAAGTTTTAGGTTGTCATTACATTTAAACTGCCGAAAATAATGTTTCCTTTAGCGCATACAAATGCAAAACCTGGTCTTAGCTGACCCTATATTAGCATCTTGCAGAGCAATGTGGTCCTCTTGAAGAAATCGTGCATCGACTCATAGCATTTAAATCCCCAAAGGAGAGCTGACAGAATCTGCTCCATGCTAATTGCATTCTTTAATCAACTGTTTGGGTCCCCAACGGAGAGCCAGACGGCACGCAGTGAAGTCTGGCTTAAAGGGCGCAAAACATAAACAACAAACAAATATGTGGATATGCCTTGCTAGACTGGAGGCTATCCACATGCTATGTCAGATGATTTTGTATTCATCTAATTCAGTGATGATACTGAAGGACTTTGATTTCCATAATACAATTACCAACTGAGATCCGAATGTAAGAGCAGGTTGAATGGGTCACTTTCTCTTGCCTTCACTGTATAAAAATCTCTTTTGAAAGCAGAGTATACAGCCCACAAGGAAATCAATGTGAGCGCAGCCTAGACCTGCTGCCAGTCTGCCACGTGCTACTGATTCCTTTGTTCTCCTCCTCCTGTTTTACTCCTGTTATACTCCATTTGTGGTGTTTTTCTTCTTTCTAAGGCTTAAATTGCAGAGGGCAGAAAATGAATTCAAGGGGATTCTATTACAGAGATGATACAGCTCTTCACATGGATTATTCACAAAAATAATAATGTTTATAATTAGGGAAAAGTAGAATCTGTAGAAATCTTAACAGTCCCTTTGTAATAACAACCTGCTACTTAAATACCATGTGTCATTATATAAGCAACAAGTAGCTGAATTTATTCAAGTTTCAGCTTGGGGTGGCACTTTTTATATTTGGAAATACAGCCCTGACTCAGCCCTTTTAAACTAATGAATGACTCTGTGATTCTGTGTGAAGACGCATTTTCAAAGTATTTTCCTCCATGTTTCTCCACACAGCCTCCACCTGTGACGGAAAACTCTAGAGGGAAAAGCGATAAACATCTGTCATTAGGCAGTCCAGAGGCTATTTGAGCTTACTAAGTGTCTTGGTTGTAGTATCTTACTTACTATATTAGGATTTTAAAAGCTGCTGTGAAAGCCAAAGCTATTTTGAAGGCGATAATTGCTTTTCTGATCTCATAGGCACTAAGGTGAGACTGTGTCATTATGCGTACATGCTGGTATATGTCATCTTGGGTGACTAGTATAGATCTTGAGCTGAATCTTGAATTAAAAGCATTAAGCACAAGGTTGAAGGCAACAAATCTTAGGATGGAAAAAACGCCCACAGCATTATATACTTGGATGGATGTAAGTAAAAACTCATCTTAGAAAATTTGTCGTAAACATGTTCCTGAAAACTTCTGCTCATAGAGTCAAAAAGACATTTCCACTTCACAATCATGACAAGAAAACCCTCCAGAACCAGTGAATTTGCCATGTGATATTTTTTAGTGACCAAGGTGCTGATTTAGGACCAAGGAAGTGTAGCACTGAGTCTCAGTGATTGTAGCCAGAGTCTGAAAATCAGCCGTCAGCAGTGTGTTGTCAACATCACTGATTAAAGCTTTTGCAAAGCACTGCAGCATTTTCCAGTTGTTTTCCTTCTATCACCTCTCATTTCACAAAGGGTCACTTCAGCACACAGAACGTGATTGCAATGCAACATGAACCAGATATGAATCATTGATGCTGCAACACGAAGCGTTACCCAGGAAACTGCACTAGTCTACCATCAGTGGTATGTTTGCAGAGCATAAAAAATACAAATATATATTTTTGAGCTAATGAAATGTTTTTGGGGAATAAAATGTACACTCGTGATGTCATAATAGTGTTCAATAAGAAAATGTGGATCTCTGCTAGAGCTGTTTAAACACATGGGTAAATATGCAAATCTACTACAGATTTTTCCATTTCCATGTAATCTTCATCCATGGCTCTTTGCAGTTATGCCTTGCATTGAAATGAGTTCTCATGATACTGATTGCGCCAGTAATTTGATCTTATCCCAAAATTCAAATTAGAAGGTGTGATGTCTCTATACACATAGAGACATCACACCTTGTCCAGTTACTTTTGAGCCTTTATACATTTTTGAATGCTCAAAAGTAACTGGACAAGCTAATATAATTTTAAATATAACGGGCTATATATAAGTACTCAATGACTGTCTGAAATGTAGAATCCATAGACTTGACTAAATGCTGCATTTACTTCCTTGAGATGCTCTGCTAGGCCTTTACTCCAGCCTCCTGCAGTTGCTGCTTGTTTGTTGCTCTCTCTGCCTTTGTCTTTGGTTTTGTCTTCAGTACATGAGAACAATGTGATATTGAGTTCAGACCAAGTGACTGGCTTGACTATTGAAAAATATCCTGTTTCTCTGTCCTTAGAAACTCTTGGGTTGCTTACGCGATATGTAAGTATAGTCTTTTATAATTAAGAATTTGATTGCACGACCTGTTCCCATGAACAGATGCCAAGTACCTTTTATCTGCTTGTAATGGAATTACAAAGTACCAGGTCTCATTTGTCAGTCAAATATCAAAACCTTTTTGAAAAATATGTATTTAAATTCTTAAACATTCAATACAATACTTTCATCAATGCATTATTTGAAATAGATGAAAATATGCACACCTCGATTGTTTCATTTAAAATTTGCCGTGGTGATGTAAACAACATGTCCAAATATTTATGGACCTTTTATCTATATAGGAAAGAGGGTGGATTCTGAATACATTTTGTAACAATTTGAATTTAATTCTGTCTCAGAGCTGATCACAGTGCTATGTGACCAACATGTGTTTCATTGAGAATTATTGAGCAGATATGGGGTACAGAATTTCAAATTTCATAATGTTGAACTGCTATTTTAGTTTATAAATGACAAAAAAACATATTTTTTTAGTTATCAAGCTCAAGCCAAGTATTATTTGTACAGTATTTTCAATGTATGACAAGACATTAATGCAAGTATTCAACATCCTGGATTACAGTGGCTAATTTTCTAGCTATATACTGTTTGAAAAATAATGAAAAAGGTCCCAAATGCAATTACTCTCACAAAAGTTAACGTTTAAAAGTAATTAATACTACAAAAGGCACGGACGGGGTTCGAACCCGCGATCTTCGGTTTACGAGACCGACGCCTTACCACTTGGCCACCGCGCCTGCGCTGTGTTCGTCATCAAGATATCATTTAATAGTTATAAGAATAGCTGTATTTTCATTGTGAGTTTATATTCCATGACTTATTGTGGAGAGCTGCTACTTCAGGTCTTTTTCCCACGAGACAGGCGCCATTATGCTGCTGAGATAAAACATGCAATCGGTACAAATGTATTGTCGACATTTGGCCACAAGAGGGCACTGTTCTCTACTCCATGAAAACAAGATCGGTTTGTAATCTTTGGCAGGCAGAGGTCTCTGCTCTCCTATGACTAGTGTTAGCAACAGAGAGCTACACAGAAGGTAGGTTTGCTGTTGTTGTTACTCTTTGTTACTCTTTGTTTCTGTTGAAAGCTACTAGAAATGGTGATGTTGCTACACTCTGCAAAACTAAAACAGTACACAATGTAGAATTGAACTAATTTAAGCAATGGGGTCAAGCAAAAGTAAAGATGATGTTACCTGAAGGTTTACCCTTCTTATATATAAATAATTATCTTATTGATAAAGTTATTTTTCTTAAAACAAACAAACAAACAAACAAACAAACAAACAAACAAAAAACTGTTATCAAACAATGTATAAAGTGTAAGTGATTGAAATAATGTCTGCAAGCTCAGGAACTCAAAAACATTGTATTTCCCAGCTTGGCCTAACAGTGGTGCTACAGAAAATGTATGATCAGAACAAATCTAAATCGAATCCAATTTTGTGCAGTCCTATTGTTTTAGTCAGTATGGAATTGACAGAGATGGACATGAATGAGAAGTAGCTACAAAAACCAGTGAGCTGCTTGCAATTCGTTGCTAAGGAATACAAGGAATACAATATGCATGAAATCAGACTGCAGCTTTCCACAGTATTTCTTTGCAAAACATCAAAGATGAATGCTTGGCCGAGCTGCTTTTTATATTTTATTTTATCAGATATGCTAGAGGCTGTTTGAAAAATGAATAAGACTCATTTCCAGTGGGAGTGTGTTAGCAGTGGAAACTGCAGATGTAGAGTACTCACCTTGACCTGCTTATAGCACATACAGCACTACAGACTGAAAATTGGCTTTCTGTGGAATAAAAACACACAGGTAAATTGAATTCAGAGTGCCTTGAAACGTGCCAGTTTCTTTCTGTGCTTTAGTAGACCAAAGCAGCAAACTTTCATCTAAAATAAATAGCAAAGTACTTAAAAACAAGAGTGTTACATTTATTAATATACTAATATATTTTTTCAGACTGTGAGATTTTTTTAAGTTTCTCAAGTATTTAACAAAGGTGACTGTTGAACTACAGTTCCCATCTAGGGAATTATGTGATTTGATTTGGATTGCATGCTCTTAAGATGAACTTTTATTGAGCAGACTGTAACTGTCTTACGGGCAGGTTTCTACAATAAAACCAGATAAGTATCCAGCATTGAATCAAAAGGATTTCAAACTGCTCAAAGGGCCTGTGGTTTATTTTATAGCTCATAGATGATTTTTTCCCTGGTCTTCTTTTTCAAATCATAAACCCCTGCAACATTACAACCTGAGAAATAGAATATTTTCCAGTGTAAGATTACAGTGTGCATTCTTCTTTATGAAGGAAACACCAAGCATCTTACTCCCTGAGAGAATAAGTAGTATCACTGTAGCAGTCTGTTTAATTATTTATTGGTCTGTTGCTGTGAGAAATCCTATTTTGCTATGCTGCCTGTGAATGAATACTCTTTTGCCCTGAAACTATGAGAATATTTATTTATTTATTTTTTGTGGTAAACAGACAAGATTTTTTTTTCCTCTAGACTGAAGCACATTTGCTTTGTCTGAGTTCTGGTAACTGACAGTAAGTGGACAATAAATAAATATAAAAATAAATAGTCTGCACTAACCTTCTGGTTGTTTTTCTATTTTACATCTTTAAGCATTTTTATGGCAGTCACGCTAGACTGGTTTTGATAAAAAGTTGTTCATTTCATAAAAAAATAATTCCCTGTATATTCTTTCATATTGCAGAGATCACAAGTGCTAACCATGTATGCACTATGTTTAAAGTTTGCACTTGTACTTTAGCAGAAAGTATGGAATAAAAGAAAGCCAACAAATTGACAAATTCGACCGAACCAGAAAGTTATCATTCTTGTTTTGATTTGATCGATATAGTTATTAACCTTTTTTTTTTGTTGTGGCAGAAAAGCTAATCAATTGCCTTTGGTGCCTTTAAAATTAGTTTTATAGAATTAGTTTGAAGTCAATGTAAAAGTGCCTCTAGATGGTGATGGCTATTATTGCAAAAAGACTCCTGATCCTGTAGAATTTTATCAGAAAATATTTTTTTCTGTTTGGCCCGTTAAACACTTCCCTGCTGTGTTTATGCACTCAGTAACTTATTTTGTGTCACACTAAATAAAAACCTAAATCTATTTTGGAAATTTTGGTCATGCCGTGGCATTTTCTCCCCACTCTCTGGCTAAGGACTTGTTACTAACAAGCTATGGCCAATGAGCCAATGAGCAAGTGATGTTTCAGACACGCCTGTTCTTATCACATCTGTTTTCCTGGAAAGGCTGATCTCAAGGCTTCAAAATGGGACTTCACAAACCAATGGGTGACATCTCTGTAGCTATTTCTATCTTTTATAGTTCCTTAAAAAGGGCTACGTCAACACGAGTTATTTTAAAGAAAGGATTTTCTGTTTTCATTTCATCCATGAAAAATGCAAAGGAAGTGCTGTCAAGAACATCGTAGCACATCAGGTGGTCAACTGTAGAAAAGTGCTGTCGAGAATACTGTGCACAGTCTGAAGTTAAAAATTAGATAAAAGCATGCACAGTCAAAGCTGATGTTGACTCTTATTTTCCTTGTCCATGCATAAAACGCTTAGAGATGTTTTCCTTAATAACCATGTACATGCAGAGCATGCACATTAGCACCACCATCACGATAACAGACCTTCATTAATCCCTGAGGGCTTCTACTAAATGCTGTCAATACATTGCTCCTTTGACTTATCAGTAATTGCAACCATCTTTGGCTACGTGTTGATACTTTGTAGCTGCTTCCCATCACTGGGGGTCACTGTCACAAGCAAGTGGCCATGGAGAAGAGCAAAGTTATACAAAAAGCTGATGTGAAATGAAGTGTTAAAAAGAAGGAAAAGCATCCACTGTAGCAACCAACTGTGCTTTTTGCTTTTTTGTGTTTCCACTGTTTGTGGTGAACTCTTCTATTCCTCCCATTTCTGTTATGGCCCAATTTTCAGTCAGTCAGCGCACGTTCATTGACTGAGCTTCATACTGTTAGTTCCTTGGAGAGCTGGATGCAAGCGTGTTTGCGTAAGTTGCGTAAGTCCCTCTGCATAGGCAAATACTTATGGAAATGAAGATACATGCAGAACCATAAAATAAACTTTAGAAGTGCAGAAGTATGTTAGATTACCTCAATAAAGATAATTGTTTCCTCCGTTTTTTGTAGAAAATCACATAAAAAGAGCACTAACCTCTGTTAAAGCAATACACAGTAAAGTTACTTGGACAGCTAAGCGGTTGGAATTTTGTTGAGAAAAAGAACAAAGTAACAAAGTGATAGTAATTTTGACAGATTTGCACAAATATGTTTTTTGGTTTTTTTAAATAGAGCAACCTAAATGTAAGTTTTAAGCGTAGATAGTGTAAATTAAATGTGATGAAGTGGCAGCCAACGCTGCAGGTCTCTGCTGGTGTAGTTTGAAGGGAAAATTGGTCATTGTGCGAAGGGTATTTGACCCTGGTCGCAAACAGACATGCAAGTGTGAAATCCACTTGAAAGGTAAGCAACTGATTAAGCTGCATGACAAAGGGAATATCATCCCTCTTTCTCTCTCCAAATATTCTGTTCACCCACATCTCTTCTCTTTTCTTTGCATTCATTTGCTTATTAACGGGGCCGTTTCCACCGCCTTACACAGCACATACGTGTAAGTTTAAATAACAAATCCTCTCATGGCTGAAAAGCCTGCAAGACGTCTAAGAAACAATTCAATTTGACTGAATACTTATATTTCTCCCTCTCTCTCACTCTTTTCCTTACTCTCTCTCTCTCTCTCTCTCTCTCTCTCTCTCTTTTTAAAATTTGTACAAGCAATTAGGTGCACGTCCTCATGCCTGTTGGGTCTGTTACCATAGCTACAATACCATTGTGCATGCAATCATCTGGTCCTTGTTTCCTCCAATAGGGTCGCACGGCTAAAGCTGTAATATAAAGTAAAGATGCTCATCTTTCAGCAACACACTAGTAAGAATCATTATGAGCAGAAAGTATTGTAGAGTGGCAGACAGGGGACTGCGCCCAGTCATGGCGGACAACAGAAATAAGATCCGACGAGCCAAACAGCAGGAGAGAAAGGTGAGAGCATCTACCATTTTGAAATTCAACTCCTTTCATTGTTCATTCAAAGAGTTTGGTGCAACAACAGTGACAGTAAACAATATACGGCTTTGCATTCAAGCTTTGAAAGCCAAAAAGGAGCAAAAAAGAAATGTCACTTTAAATGAAATGCATTAGCTGGACGAAAGCTGGCAGATACAGTCTTTAGACTTATAATTGTGTCTGAAGGTTCTTAAGTCAAACTGAGCTTCAGTTGGTGAGATCAAAGAATTTCAGCTGAGCTTTGCTTTAAAGGAACGATGTTCTTTGTACATTTCATATGACGGAATAGCTGAAAATAAGGGGAAGAGACCCAAAACATTAAAACAGATTTGAGGCTTAAACGATCTGAATCCTGAATAAAAATACATGAATTTAATTGTAGTTACACAGATGTGGCCTAAATCAAAGAGAACCCCAAAACACATCAATCAGAACATCCAAAGAAAATATGCATTCAGGAGCAATCATGGAGGAGCTTTGAGGCCAGGCTTGTTGAAATCAAAGGCCTGAGAGCAGAAATATGTTACGCGAGCTATCCATATAAGTCAGAGAAAAATAAATGCGGTCAGTTCAACTGCAGCTTGGAAAAGGACAACAGCCAATGCAGCATGTTCAAGCTGCTCCCCTACTGGGCGGCCCATGAGCCTGTCGATATGGTGGTTTGATGTTGGATGGAAAATAAGAACCCCCCCACAACAAACAGAGGGCTGGAACAGAGAGACTGGAACAGAGAAAGAGAGGGTAGAAAGGGAAGAACCATCGACAGATGGACTCTGTTGTGATTAAAGATGGCGGCTGTCTTTACTGCAGACTATGAAGGACTATACTCGATGCCTAGAAAAGCGGTGGGAGTAGTCTGCGATTCAGCACAACAAAACCAAGAAGCACACAGTAAGGTAAACCAGTAGGTCTAATGTTTGCTTTGGAATCTGTGAGGATGAAAATTGGTGTTACGTTCCTTTGTCTTGTGTATCGTTCCCTTACGTCTGTTACCGTCTTTCATGTCTGTGCCGTACTGTTTTGTTGTGTCAGCCCTCTCATCAAAAGCAAAGCACATCATCTGATTTGACCAGTGAGTGTGTATCGGATGACCAGACAAGTGAAGACCACGATAGATTGAACACTTAAATTAATTTGGATTTCTTCCAGCCGGCTGATGTCTGGCAATGTATTTTCGCCATTTGGTACATGGTTCTGCATGTATGTCTTTGGTATTATATCACCATGGGAAATGTAGGCCTTTTAATAAGCTTTATTTTCCCTTTTTCTGGGAATATGGTGCTCTGCAAGCTATAATATCCTGCAAAATAAACTCAAGTCTGCAAATTGCTCAATCCTCTGTGGCTAATCCATTCCAAGACTTGTTAGTCATGATCTATTCAGCCTGGACAAAGGATATCAGCAGGACATCAGAATACATTTTCTGACAGTCTTTTGATATTACTCTTTGGATCATTTCCAGAACTTAAAACAAATACAGAAAAGCTTTAATATTCGTTCGTCATATCAACGGTTTTGAATGTTTTTAGTCCATAAGCCCCGCGATTGCTTTACATTATAGTTTTGAGAGCTTTGAAAGATGCATTGTCCTCTTCGTTGTTTCTTTTATACTTCTTAACTTTTGGCAAACTCTTTGAAGACAGCCAGCTTGAAAAATCTTTATTGTGTGCACTGAAAATGGGAGCTTCCATTTAAATATCTTAATGTGGCTTTGTTCATCAGAGAGTCTTCAGCAGAGATAAGCCTGTTTCAGCCAAAGCCTACAAAAGAGCCTAAATCCACACTGACAGGTGGAACAAAAGAATGCATAAAGAGCTGAACTGGGAGACATGAAGTTGTCCTCTGGTAATGCTTAACTGCAGCAGTAATTTGAGAATATTTTAAAATATGAGAACAGTTTTTAAAAGGTAGCTTTGTAGGGTTGTGAAAAAAAAAATCCCCCCTGCAAAGTACAGAATAGTGAATGTGCATTTTTAGAATTTAGTATGAAGGATGGGTGCATGCATAAAGGAATTAAGAATAAAATGTAAAATCTTCTCCTTAAAGGTTTTATACAAGTGTGTTTCCATAACAATTCTGACACAAAGTGCTTATTTTACAATAGGTTTGCTGATTTTAGTGAAAACTTGTTCACACTTCAGAGTTAGACACAGAGAAGCCTCTTCTATTGTTCCTCTGTGCACTAAGCAGCTTGGCCGAGCCAGTTGCTTGAGGGTTATTTATTTGTAGTTAAAAAGAAAGGGAAGAACATTTTTTTTGTACAAATTTCACACCCAGCTGTTTCAAACTATCAAAGAGGTCCAGTTTGAAAAGCCTTCTGGTTACAGGACTTCTTGAGCTTATGTTTTTAAACCTTTTCACTGTTGCAGTTATTTACAGTTTGTGGTGTTATGTTTTGGACAGCATGCCAAAAGAGGTCAAAGTGTGAATTTGTCTTTTATGATAAAGCACACTTATTTTTAGGGACAGTTCTATGCAGAAAGGCACATTTTATTTCTTGTTAATTGCTGAAGTTAAAAGCAGATAACTGACTTCTGGGAACCATCAAATCTGTTAATTTTGGGGACTTTAACCTCCTCTTATTTACTTTAACTGTAATATGAGAAATCTCTCTCTGATTACTCACAGACACCTCCTGTACAATCAGGAGTTGTGCAACCAAAACTGGCACACAGATACCTCTTGGGCATCTGAAGGTTCTTATCTATATCAGATGTAATGTTGTCATCATATCATCTTAGCCTGTTACAAAGTTGCAAGACAATGTGACAACATCATTACATGTGGTATAGATAAGAACCTTTAGATGCTCAAGAGGTATCTGTGTGCCAATTGTGGTTGCACAACTCCTGATTGTACAAGAGGAGTTTGTACAAACGGGGAGATTTATTTACGGTAAGATTGTTATTCATCTTTGAACTAAAGGTGGCAGCAGGGCTAAGGTTAGAGAGGATGCTATATTGTGCATGGTTTGCCTGCTTCTTGATTCTTTGACCTACTCCTGTACTTTCCTCAGTGTCAACTTGTGTCAGTGGTTTTTGTAGTGCAACAGATCCTACTTGGGTGGTGACTAAGAAAACATCTCAAATTATCTCAGGAGGGACTGAATGACTCAAACTGTAAAAAGTTGAGCTTTTTAATTCAATTCAGTTTTATTTATAGGGCACCAAATCACAACGCCTCAAGGCACTTTATAATCTAAAGTAAAGACCCTACAATTTTATAGTTTTTTACAATTTTAAACTATCGGTGTAATGGACTGGGTCATTGTGTTGGGCATGAGGCCACAATACCCTAGTGTTAGGAGCTTTAGCTTTGTTTTTTCAAGAATATTTCGAATGTAGATCAGTAATGGTTTTGGTTTCAGATATATTGCAGCAGAAACATCTTCAAATGAAAATGTAACTGTTCCATAATGTTGAACTCCTGCATTTTTTCAGTTATGTAGGAACTAGTCTTAACCAATATTTCTTTCTTTTCAGAAGCAAATGGATGGCAATGGCAAACCATTATGGCGACATTCTGCTTCAGCCAGGACTTTCCATTTCACGGGGGTGAGAAGGGCTTTACCTTTGCAGAAGAAATGTGTGCTGAGTAACAATACAATGGAATCTTCAATAAAAGGATGCACTACTGGAGGATGCGTGAGGAAGTCAATCAAACTCAAGGTAATGCAGGTGGATTTGCTTGCAGATCTGCCTTTTCTCCATCTGTGTGTTCACCAAATATAAACATGTAGACCCAGAAGCTGTTGACCCTTGGAGGAGAAAATTTCCAGTTAACACTACAAAGGAGTATACTACAAAAGAAGTTTGACATAGCAACACTTCCTTTGCGCTAGCTGGCTTGACTAAACCTGAAACTCTCAGTCAGTGATAAGGGGTATCTTTCAACTTTCTCTGTTAAACTTGGTTTTCTGGTTCAGGCTTTGTGTGTCCTGACATAAAAGGAGGCGTTTCACTCGCCATATGACTTTTCTTTTTCACAAAATGATTCCAATCGTAGACATTATCAGGTCATGATGATTCAAAAACAATCCGACAAAAAGTACAACACTACTGGAAATAAGCAAAGAGAGTAATGCTGCAACAAGAGCGTTAAAATAAAGATTTTGACTGGAGTTCATGTATTTATTTTAAAGCTGATTGCACTCTTGGTGCTGCTGGTTGTTTTTAATTGGATTTTTAATTGGAGCTTGGAAACTTTAGATTAGATACAAGTAACATCACATGTTACTATTCCAAGTAGCCCACTAAAGGGGATATTAAAATAGCTTTAGTAATGTACGCCTTAGCAAGTTGCTCATGTAAAACTCTGACTTTAAACTCATCATCGCTAACCCATTGATCTTGCTTCATAGTATACTCTCAAGTCTCCAAAAACAGGTACAAAACGCAAGAACCCATAACAAGGCAATGTGATAACAATAAAAAAAAACTAATAAAATATACAATAAATAAATAAAATGGTATGCAAACCCTAGGATAAAATGATTAATTTGTCAGTTAAAATAAGCACATAAATATGTTCTTATGTGGGACGATTCCAGAGTCTGGTGGCAGAGAATGGTTGCCTTTAGATTATAGACAAGACGAAGAGAAATTGTTGGGATGACCTTAAGGAGCAAAATATGGAATTAAAAAACCTGTAATATTTTTGTGCAGCTGATTCATGAAGGGCTTTAACAATTAAAATGTTTAAAATCAGTTCCTTATTTCACAGCTGGCCAGTGAGTAAAAACAACAGTGATGCGTTGTCTTATAATACTATAAGACTATAATACTATAGCCTGGCCAATGCAAGATTTTTAAGGCCAATACTGATATATGGTCATTTACAAATATAATCAGCCATTTTTTTCCCTTTCAAACATAAACAGATTTGCCTATCATTTGATAGGAGTAGTTATTCACGAGTCCTTATTAAGATAACATCACAATGCTTGATTATTGTCACAGCAAGCCATGGATTACTTGTGTACACTCTGTTTACGCTCTGCCCGACTCTGCTCGGACAAACTGGTTGTTATGATTGGGATATTCCAAACAAGTGTTGCCAACTGGGAAGTTACACAGTGCCCCCTGGCTGACAGACTATGCAACATCTCCCATCTTATATTCATCGGCCATTACAAATTCTGATATCGATATGTCACGAATATGTGCAGGGATTTACAGTTAACCAGCTGAGGAGTGACAAAGGTTTGGATAACTATTTGTATTAGCACTTGTAGTTCGTAAGAAGCTGTTCTTCACAACATTACCTGTTTGATTGTTAAAAGCTAAGAATGAATCCATAAAAACATCAAGATTTAAACTACAGATCTACATATGTGACTAGAGGACCAAATTATTTTTGTTTCACTCAAAGAAAGTACCAGTTAAAAAATTGACAGTGCTGGAATTATTCTGATTTGCTTTTGGAAGAAACAACAATAACACAGAGTAACTGATGCTATAAAGAGAGAACTGTCAGGGTACTTAAAATGCTTAAACTGCTTCTGCACAAAATCAATTTTGCCTCGAGGAGGCTGCAGTGCATTGGGCCTTTTTCATGTTTTATGTTGCCCGCATAAATATTGTAAGAACTACAGTTCACACTTGAAAGGTTTCCAGGTTTGAGCCGGTGTTTGGAGTGATACGTTGAGACAAAGTGTGAAATGTTTGTGTTCTTGTTGTATACACCTGTATCCTGTTATCCTACTCTAGTTTTTTTTTAATGATTTCATGTAATTACTTACTAATCAAAAACAATATGTTATTATAGTGTCCCACTAGCTTTACATCTTAGGCTCAGTAAAACAGTGTGACAGCTGAGGAATTCAAATGACACAATCAGTCAGCAGCTGCACATTGGCTATTGCAAACTGCTTATTATATTTGTTAATTCATGCATTTCAGTTTTCTTCATAAAGACACTCGAACAAGATCTCTTTATCCCAGTTGCTTTAAAAATACTTGCAAAAATTGCATTTACACAGAAAATGTACCATATTTTTTTGTGTCATGAATAATGAGGCCAGCCAGATTCATTGTTTTCACACTATTAGTATGTTAAAGTTTAGCTGATGGCCTCATCATTATGTGTTATGTACCGGTACGTTTGATGTCTGCTTTATCAGATGTTCTAGCGAAACTTCCTGGTGGTAAAAGTTTATGATAAAGGCCGCCTGAATGCAGCACATAACAGGAAGAGTAAACCTTTGCTGATTTTAACTGATCAAAGCGGCTCTTGTAGAATAATCAGTAAAGTCATCTAGTGCAGTCTGTGGTTGGAATGAAACCTGTAGACTCTCTGACTCCGAAACAAGTGGTTGCCCAACCTGCTCTGAAGTGTAGTCTACTCTTGCTGATAAGTGCTACTCATTCCCTGAAGAAGTTCTTTAGTGTCTTTTGTGGATACATTCTGAGTCTGTGTCATGGTTTCTGCCTGGCAAGACACACTCTGACAAAATAAGGCTCCTCAAACCCATTACGGTAAACATTTGAGCATTTTTGAATCTTTATATATACCAGGGATTAAAAATCAGGGCAACGCTGACATCACAGGTTATCATACTGGCTGTAGATCTGATGTGAACAACAAAAAAACGGCTTTTCAGCTTAATGTGCACAGTGATGCTGATGTGTGTAGCAGTTAATCAGTCGTATTGCACTGCGGTTTTATTTTAGGTTGACTTTTTAAATGTGTTGTTATGTCGTATTTCTGTGCATTATGCATGAATTTTCATGTATTTCACCACTTGAAAGAGAGAGAGAGGGGAGGAGGAGGCGGGTGGAGAGGAAAAATCGGTGTACCACATGTACCGAAGCTTAACACCGGCAGTTTGTGAAGTGAACAGGCGAGGCGCTGTGCATCATCTCCTGTAGCCTCAGCTCCATACAGACAGTGAGAGACAGCCATGGAGAGGCGGAGAGCGGGCTGCTTTCTTTGTTATTTTTAAACTCTTGCAATTCGCAACAATGACACTGTCGGCTGGGACTCGTGTCGGTCCGATAGCCCGATGCACTCGCAAGCAGAAAGATTTTCACCGGTTAAGTATATGTCACTTTTTTTAATGGCTCCCCCCTTGCTCAGAGATTGGGATTGCGGTAATCGGGGGGGAAATATACCATCGCTTTGCTTTGCTGATTGTAAATGTGTTCGGAAATGGTTGCTGGGATTCCCTCTGTGTCCTCTGACGGTAGGGGAAATGTTTACGGGTGCTTATGCTGTGTGTTTAGTTTAGCAGCTGTTAGCGGGTACACCACAGATATTATTAGTGTGACAAAGTTGTGCACTTGTCGGTCGGCTGCTGATAGGCCTGGCTCGCTCTCTCCCTCTATGTGTGTGTGTGTGTGTGTGTGTGTGTGTGTGGAGTTTGTTTCTGGCTCCCCTCCCCCACTCGCTGTCGTTCTGCTCATTCTGGAGAGGCCAAGACATGGATGTGATGAGAGGCTCACTTCAAAGGAACAACCCAACTGACACGGTTTCAGAAAAAAGGGTCATTTTTCCCCCTGTTTTAACTCGACTCTGACCGGCGGAAATTGTATGGAATCCCTTCTAAATATACCTCCGCCGGAGCCGCACACCTGAGAGCACAGAAGGTTCATTTATATATTAATACGCGGATGCATCGTCTTTACAGGTAGCAGCAGTTTGCCCGGGTGATTTATTCCTACCAGCATCGTTAATAGGCCTGAAACGCTCGTTTTCTTGGAGGGGAGGGCTAATTTTCATTCCAGCACATCTGGCCTGATGCACAGTGCACGTGCTGCTCACACTCCAGGGCTCTGCAGCGAGCAGAGCCGCTGCTGCCAGTTTTGTCTTCATACAGCCTTTGTTCAATCAGAAAGAAAAGATTTGTATCAGTACTGAACCAGACAAGAGAGTGGGTGTGCCCTAAAGGGAAGGGTGATCTTGCTACAGTAAACCCACCTGTCATTTGTTCTGAAATCATAATTTGGCAACATTTATATTTAATCCTATTAGTCAACAAGTAGGCTGCACTGGGATTTCGATTGGGAAGTGATTTAGGCTGAAGTCAGGGCTATTTGCGTTCAGCTTCTCTACCCGTGATTTGGATCTGCTTGCAGCTGTCAAGAAGTAGTGGATATGTAGTGGAGCTGCTGTGGATATGTGAATTTAAAGGGTCAGCTGTGGCTGCATTAGACCTTAAATTGAATCCTGACACAGTATCTGGGAAGCTTAGCCATAAGCTAAGCAGTCCGGACTGCGTAGAGGTGGAGATCCGGGCTCTACGGTGTCGTTCCTCAGCAAAAAAGCAGCACACTTGGTTATTACACAAAGACTAAGATGTGTCCTTGATCCCTAAAATCATTTGATACACCATCCCAGGTCCTTCCCTAACACCAGGGGGTATCATATAAAACGAGAATATGGCATAAGGATGTAGAATGTGTCATTTGCAGTACTGCTATGTCAGCTAGTGGGAAATAGACTTGGGCTGCTTCATTATCAATTTAATTTTGTAAACCCCAAGTGAATTTTCACCCTTCCAATACTAATTTGAATGAAACTGGAATAGATGTGTGAGCTAATGATATGCATTTGCTACACTGTATTCATACTGCTGTCTAGTAAAAATACGCCTCTAGACTTTCGGCGCATATTAAAGGCCTAATAGCTGTAGATTTCGATTTCTGCTCAGGTTTGCAGATTGAATGTCGAATATCTGATCCTAGCGCATGAATGCTTTTCTTTCACTTTATGCTTTTTTGATTATAAAGTACCGCTGTACTGATTTTTACTGTGGGTGTGTTATTGGACATGACTCAAATGTGAGATCAATGTGCTTTAGGGCTTTAGAGTAGTTTTCAAAAGCTGACACAGAAATAAGTGATATTTATTTACCTGCTTTAAAAAAATCCGGCAAAAGAAAAAGCCCAAAAACCACATTGGTATTCTATTGATTGTGAATTTCTCAGTGTGGAATAAATTGTATTGTAAAAACCTCAGAGCAATGTTACACTGTTAGTGCCCTGTCACTGAGTAGCAAAAGACTGCCTTTCTATGACGTGTTGAAGCTGCATCTCATTATAAATTTTCCTCCTTGCAGGAGTTCTTTTGCAGTGGCATAAGTAGAACTCTGGATCGAATAGTTGTGCAGTGTGGGCTCTACGGGGACGTGGTATATGGATGCTGGGACTATGAGCATAAGCGACAAACGGGGCTACTTAGCAGACCTAGGAGGCAGCTTCACTGAGGATGCTCCCAGACCTCCTGTCCCCGGTGAAGAAGGAGAGCTCATATGCAGTGATGGTCGCCAGCACAGCAACCTCAGCTTCTCCTCGAAGAATGAGAGCCTCAAATGTGAGCCGTCTGTGGCTACACCCAGGCGATCTGACTTGGACCTGGGTTACGAGCCGGAGGGCAGCGCTTCGCCAACACCACCCTACTTAAAGTGGGCGGAATCTCTTCATTCTCTCCTGGATGACCAGGATGGCATCCTGCTGTTTAGGACGTTCCTCAAGCAAGAGGAATGTGCAGATATGTTGGACTTCTGGTTTGCCTGCAGTGGTTTTCGGAAACTTGAAGCCAGTGAGGTTACTGAGGAGAAGAAGGTGAAACTGGCAAAGCTGATATATAAAAAATACATCCTGGACAACAATGGGATTGTCTCTAGACAGATCAAACCAGCTACAAAGTCCTTCATCAGAGACTGTGTGATGAAGCTTCACATTGATCCTGCCATGTTTGATCAGGCTCAGACTGAAATACAGACTATGATGGAGGAAAATACCTATCCATTATTCCTTAAATCTGACCTATATTTGGAATACACACGGACAGGGGGTGAAAGCCCAAAGTTGTACAGTGACCAGAGCTCGGTTTCTGGCAATGGAAAGGGGCTATCGAGCTATTTACCACCTTTAAAGGAGTATGAGGAATGGAGATGCGACCAAGGACCAGAGGAGCTGCCTGAGTGCGACCCCACGCCAAGCAGCCGTCTGACTCAGAAGCTGCTGATGGAGACGGCACAGCAACGAGTTGCCAACAGCACAAGATTCCAGGACAGTCACGAGTACAGGTAAATCCTCCGAGCAATCGAAAAAGCTTCACTTCAGTTTTAGCTGCACAGCATTCCTCTGAAAACTGCTGAATTAGAAAAATAAAAAAGCCCTGAAACTGCACACCAGCACTTGGGCTGATGTGACTGTGAGTGTAGCTCAGGAGATGGCAAAGACTGTGTGTGAAGAGAGTTTTAAGTATTTGCACTTATGGTGGTGAACAAATCTCAGAAGATAATAAGGCTGCATTACTGACTGTTTGGAGGTTGCAGCAGAAATCTCTGTGGTGCTTGTGAGGGCGCTCTAATAATCATGTGTTTTGCTTAGGCACTGGAACAGACTTTGTATTGAAAGAGTCAAACAATGATTTTGTTTAAGGAGGAGTTCTCCTGAAATCATTGACCCTGGAGTTTGTAATCTTTGCCTTCCCTTTCCTCTGTATATGAGGGCTCCATAATAAAATATTGCAAAAATCCTGTTTGACTGTTTAGTCTAGAGCTCCCAAACATTTTTTTACTGTTAGCCAGGGCTGTTAATAGATCCTTAAAGTAGGGATCCTTTTTGAATTTTAATTCACAAAAATATTAAAATCTTCACAACAATATGACATGTTGGAATGCACAATCCTATATGATCTTTTTTCAGTTTACACATCTGCTACAAGCTTTCAGTACATTACATGGTCAATAGTGCAGCTTAAAGTCAAAGAAAATATGCTAATAAAAAGTGGAATGTGTTATGTAGAATTGGGACAAAGTTCATTTTTTGTATTCTGAAGCACATCAGCTGCATACCAATGTCCAGGTCTACAAAGTCTTGGCTTTTTAGCGCCAGTCAAGTGTTGAGTCGAGGTGTACTGTTTTGTGTTTGCCTGTCATGCTCCTGCACATGCTCTTGTTGTTCACAGTATTTATTCCAGTGCTGATATTTCTGATTGCATTGTTAACAGCTGAACAGAACTGGTGGTTTATTAAATTACCTATAGCTATGTGCTGTTATATTTGGTAATGTCTGCATGAGTGAACTGGAAATGCCCCGGAAGACCAAGTCTGATTAATCAAACAAGACAAATCTTCACTGATGCAACACTTGGATTTCTTTCTTGTTCTTTTTTTTTTGTATAGGCTGGCCTTAGGTTGTTGGTAATCTTTTCCTTGATTTTTAAATATGCATAATAGTGCAAATAATTAATAGCTTGGAGCTGTATGAAGGGAAAGAAAACTTTGGTTTAAGGTTGGTTATATTACAGAATGTACTGGATATATGTGGGTAGATCTCAGTGATATTTTATGCATGGAACCTTTCCAACATACAGCAGTCGAGAGACTGGCAGAAGGAAGTGATATTTTATTGGCTTTGGTAGGTTCTGAGTATTTAGACCAGGATCTAGATGATTCAAAGGCAAAGGAAATTATAATCCTGTTAAATTAAAAAAAAAAAGCAGCTTAGAAACAGAAACTTTGTTACAAGGGCTGATAGGAAGTCAACTTCTAAAACTTAGTGTGAACTAAGGTTACGGCTTCAGCGGAGGGTTAAGGACTCTTGCAGTAAAAATGGCCAACAGAAGCATGTTTGGTGTGCGTCACTGTTGAAATCTCACAAGGAGCACTTGTAGCATTGTTCGGTTATTGCTACAACGTAAATAGCTACATTGTAAGACTTTAACGCAATTGCCTAATTTGCTGTTATGTATAATTTTCAATTTGCATCACTGTCAGACTACAAAAATGTTGCCATGTTTGACCTCTGTTCCTGCAGTAGCAGCGGTATGATGGTGGGGACAGGAATTTACATCAGCTGACAAACATAGAATACCTTACAGATAGAAAGTTCTCTGTTGCAGCAATATTGAACACAGCCCTGTACTATGTATCTGTGACTGAAAAAATCCCGATAATCATTTGGTCAGTTAAATAGCGTGAGCATGACTACTACCCTTTCTTTCCAAATTCGTTCACTGTGGGCACCTAGACTCTTACTAGCTGATATCTGAAGATTGCAGAATGCAAAAGGCTCTGTTGGAGGATATGAATGTTTGAAATCTTATCCAAAATATAGAAAGGAACAAAAAACAAAAAAAGCTTCTGCCGCAGGCATTTCGGGCGTTTGCTGGTGAAAATCTACACGGCAACTGATAAAGAGGTTTTAAGTTGTGATTGAAACACACTTGTGAGCTTATTTCCACATCATTATTTCAGCAATCAAGCATTTGGCCAGAATTACAAAAAAGCATTTCATTTTTAAAGCATCACCCATTGGGTTTTTGTGAAACTAAATTTTACAGCAGTTTTGTCAGATCTCTTCAGAGACAGGCAACAAGAGACATTAAATAGTCTTTCAGAACAGCTTTAAGAAATCAGATGACTTGAAAGAGAATAGCCTTTAAGTGCGTTAATGTTTTGGGAGATTTTTGCAATGTGAACGAGTCAGATTTGTTCTCATTAAAGTTAAAGTTATATTTCAAAGGCACGACTTCACTATATTTGTTATTTTCAATGAAAGTTGTTGTTGCCTCTGAGTAATATTAAAAGCCACCCCACAACAATCACCAGGCTTAAGTAGAGTTGAGTTGCACATGGAATAATAATATTAGTCACAATTTTTATATTGTGTAAGTTAGATAGAGATACTGAGATACTGTATTGCATTTTTCAAGTTAAAATCTTGAACTGCCAGTGCCACCCATGCTTTCTTCCTGGCTGGCAAAGAATGCTGAAATGCACATGTTTCGAGAGCTATGCCTGAATGTATCGAAGAGACGAGTGTTCAGTGTTCGGTGACAGAGATGGTTCGATACGACTAATGGCCCTACGCTCATTATCGCGGGTGTCGTGTGCTGATTTTGACGTAGCTTCGTGTGCTGCATGCCAAAATCTTTGTGGCGCTTCAGCCAGTCAGGTCGTGTACCTCGCCGTTTTTGAAACCGGGTGCCAAAGCTGGGTTGAAGACACGAGTGTACGATCGTGTCGGGTTTTTTACGGCCACTTTAATGATATTCCAGCACAGAAGCTCAAAGACTTACAGATATACAGAGGAAGATTTTGCAACTTTTTGAAAACTTGAGAATTTGTGAATTTGCCAAAACTTTGCAAAAAAACAAAAAGTCAAATCTTTGCTTCTGGTTTTGGCTTATTTTCCTTGTATATCAGTATTTATGTGCCAGTATTATCTGAGTTGCAACACCTATCATTCAGGAGAATACTGCAATTTGAGACAATGTTACAGTGGCGAGAAAAGCGACAATTGGGCCGGGAAAATCTGGCCTTAAAGAAAGCATCTATGTACCCAGTGAATAACTATCATTGAACAGAGGTGGTGGGTTAAGAAACCAGTAAACAGATAACACCTTTTCTTCTTTCAGTTGTATCAAAACTGTTACCACATACTCCACAATTACCAGTTTAAAGGTTTTGATAGAATGCAATTTTTATACTTGTACTAGCCCTTTGCTAACCTGGCGTTCTAATTATTCATAATTATAACATATTTATAAGCTAAATGTTAATGAAGTTGAGTGCAGTGATTTTGTTTTGAACTCTGGCTCTTAACAAGGAAACTCTTAACTCTCAAGGGAGACCTGGCCAAGATAGGCAGCAGCAGGTGTCTCACAGTTACAGAAAAACATTTATAGAAATGTTTTCTAAAAATGTAAAAGGTTTTAAAAGAAGTTTCCCTAAATTTCATTAAATCTATGAGGAAGAATTGCATCTGGATGTGTCTGACATTTGACTGTCCAATACTCTGGTATTGAATTTGAAGAGTATGGCATGATGGTGCAGCAGTCAGCACTGTTGCCTCAGAGCAATAAGATCCCTGATCAGGCCATCTGGAGTTTACATGTTCTCCCAAAGTACTCCAGCTTCCCCCGACTATCCAAAAGCATGCACGTAAGGTGATCCTATAATTGTCCGTAGGTGTGAATGTGAGCGTGAATGGTCATCTCTGTGTTCCTGCTGTGGACTGGTGGTCTGTCCAGGTTGTACCCTGCCTTTTGCCCTATGACAGCTGGAATAGGCCCCAATGCCCTGTGACTCTGATTTGAGCCACAGGGCACACAGGGCATTTGAGTATTTTACATGCTGAAATGCTATCAAAAATGCTGTTGCTAGCCTTTCTTGCTCTCTGTTGCTCTTACTTTACTCTGGTTGAGAGCCTGTTTGTGTAAGCCATGCCAAAGAGATAGAAGTGCGAGTGACAGGATATTACAGCAGCAAAAAAATAAATAAAAAAGATAAAAACCTTTTACACTGTATGAACAAACGGAGTCACTCATAACTCGCAGTTAATGGCTGTTTATGGCCTTTGAAGCCTCTGCTTCCTTGTGCCAGACATTTTTCAGATGTGAATCACTGGCAGTCAGGTGGCACGAGGGGTCAGGAGGGGTCAGGGGATTGATATAAACTAGCATTAGGCTCACTGTCAAACTTGGGAAAACACTGTATAGTATTTGCAAATGACCTAAGTTGTGTATAATTGGTGGGCCTATATGAACTTAAATCCAATCTCACTTATGCCAACAATGGCAAAAAATTAAGCAAATATGAAGAATTAAATCGAAGGACTCTCATGTTCTCCTATCCTCATTCCTGTGGTTGAAGATAGAAATCTTCATCCAGCTACAAGAGCTGCAGGTTCTGTTATAATAGTAGAGCTTTCTGACAGATGGAAAACATTTAAATGAGTATGTTACAGAAAATAAATAGCAGGAACAAATAAACTCCAGAATGTAGTGACATAGAGTTTATCCATCCTGCTTACTTCATCCTTACTTTGAGGCAAACTCAGTTTAAAAAAAAGCAAGATAAAATATCAATCAATCAACAAATATTCATTCATGTATTGATTTGTTTTTATATGCAAATTGTATGTCCTCTGCTCCTTTATTCTTTGCTTCAAAGTTGTGAAGACAGCACACTGCTGCCTATACTGCACAAAAAACAAAACAAAACTGACTTCTCATTAATGCACTCAGTTCAACTGATTCTTGGCCTGAAGGCTGGTGTTTTACAAGATGTAGCATTTCTAATCTTGTTTATGTTGGTATGTTAACTACCTTAGAAATCATCCAAAAAACTTGAGGATGCCTTTCATATCTCGGTCTACTTCTGTTTGTTACCCTTTTGTCACCATGTCCTGTTTTTTGTTTTTTTCTTCTTTCTTTTTTTCCCCTCATTTTTCCAGGCATGCACCATGTCGGGAGACAATCAACCCGTACTACGTCAACACTGGCCATGTTATGGCTCCTGCCACCAGCGCCAATGACAGTGAGCAACAGAGCATGTCCAGTGACGCAGACACCATTTCCCTTACAGACAGCAGTGTGTATGTATTTTGGCTTCATCCAAACATTTCACACACAGTTGTACCAGTTAAAACAGGCTATGCAGGTTACAACTTTTAGGGGAATGACAGTTTTACCTTCACCAATAAAATAGACAGGATCCTATTATATGTGGGAATAGTATATATTTTAGTGCAACTTGGATTTCAGTGTTTTTAAGTCATTGCCAGTTGTGTGCTTTTGAATGAAGATATGCAAAATAAAGACTTTTAGTTGCAGATATGACACTGGGGAATTCAGCCAACGAAGCTTCAAAGCATGCACAACTGCACAAAAATGTTTTTGAAGCTGAATGGATTAGAGGCTGTTATCAGCTAACTCATCCAGGACTTCCAGAACAGGAAAAAAACCCCAGAATGAGTAATATCATATAAAATGACACTCTTCTGCATGTGATATGTGACCATAATGTGCAACGCCGCTTGTGCAGAAGGGACACTATTAGCCTGTGAGCATACCTGTCCTGCTTTACGAATTAATCACTATCTAGGTGTTCATTTTAGGAACAAATTCTGTGAAAAGCTTTCAACTTCAAAGCTGCCTCTGTTGTTTATTCATGAGCATGTTTTATGAAAATGTCTTTGTTTAATTCCAGAGACGGGGTTCCACCCTACAGATACCGCAAGCAGCATCGCCGCGAGATGCATGAAAGTGCCAGAGCAAATGGGCTAGTGCCACTACCTCATATTCCAGTGAGTTATTCATGGGTTATTTCCCTTTTCTCTCCATTTCTGCCTCGACACCTTTAGCTGTCGGTTCCTGGCTTATTTTTTTCTGCTCCGCCATTGGAGATGTGCATATTTAAGCTCTGCTGTGTCGCGGGGTCCTGTGATGGAGTATAAGAATAGCTGATGGTGAAAGAGTAGTCTGTCTAAATGCAGCTTGATGCTTTCCTAAGCTGCGTGCGCTTGAAGCCTAGTAGACATGAACCTTTCCCTGTGACAGCCTGATGCCTCCCTCTGCAGCTCCTGCTCTCTCTTGGTAGGAAACTCGAGCTCTAATTAGGCCTTGGAGTAAAGCGTCAAATTAAAATGCCTCATCCAGCCTCTCATTAAGATGTAAGAATTGACTATATAGAAGAGCCCAAATCTCTACCCCTAACAAATTACTCTTCAGTTTTTTTTTAATAAGAAAAAAACAGAGATTATGTTTTAAATATGTTTAAAGAAGAGTCTCTTGTCAAGTTATTTTTGCACTTACTGGATTCAAATCGGGGGCACAGTTTGAATAGGTAAGATTGCAGTGTAATTGCATACACTGACAGGAGAAGAAATTGTACACTTTACAAAAAATCCCAAGACTAAAGTTGCAGTTCCTGTGTAATTAAGTAGAATTTCAGTAGAATTTATTTTATTTGAAATGACAATGTAATTATATTAACATACAAATACTTAAAGGTAGGTACACTAAAAAAGCAATCAAACAAGGAAATAAATTAAAGTGGTGGAAAAGTGGAAGGAAATCATGCAGTACTTAATATTATTTAAAACCTTATTTAAAAGAACAAAAAACAACATTAACTGTCTTTCTAAGGTGTTGGGCTAATACATGCTGGCACAACAGCTTTAGTGCTCATTGGTGTTAATTCTCGAGGTCCCAGGAACTCTACTGGACAGTTCTCCCAAAGCCTCCATTTAGAGTTTTTGTGACTGTGGTGTGTTAAATCTGCAGTCGGTTAACAAGGTTTAAATATGCCTATGGTAAAAGCAGTAGCATATGTTTTACATCATTTTGATATTCATCCCAACCCCCACAAGACCTACGCATGACTGTCTTTCAATTCAGCAGACTACTTCCATCATGACAGACATGAAAGACGAACACCTGGAAAAGCAGGGGTCTAGTTGGGCCCAGCTATGCCAGAAAAATGCTCCCACAGCATAACAGCTCTGGTGGATCCCCCTCACTGTAGGGACCAAGCATTCCTGCTTTAAATTGAATTTGTCACATATCTGTAGAATGAGGCCGTTATTAAATCTGGTCTAAATCTCTTTATGTCCTCACAAAGAAAGACACCTTTATCAAATATATGTATTATAATGTAAGTAAGTAAAATAATGTAAGTGATGTATTTCTAAGATAACTGTGTTTATGAGAAAATGTGATTTGATCTTTATGTTAGTTAAATATATGAACTACATTGCCCTGTTGTTTTTACAACGGGGCAATAGCCCTAATCAGTGCTAACAGCTGACCTGATTAGCTATTTTTGTGGGGGGGGGCAATAATGCACAATGAACATTCATTCTTTAATTTATTATTCATATCTTTTTTTTGCACTTTAAGGTTTACTGTGTTGTGTTTTTTTTTTTGTGTTTAGTGCCGAAATGGGACAGTTTTCCAATTTCGTTGTGTTATTGTACGAGGTATGACTGTGCAATGACAATTAAGAGTTCTCTTATCTTACTTTTATGTCAGAGAACCTCCTTAAGCAGCACAAACAATAATTTTGTGCCATTTTATTCCAACAAAACAGTTTTAGCTCATTAAAATTATCATTAATATTTTTAGTTCATGCCTTAAAACTTCAATAAGATTAACGTCTTGTCATTCATACTTATGTTCTTTCTGTCATTGTCTTTTTCCATTAGTCAACCTCTCCTAAGGTTGTGCTGCCCTGATATTCTTCTGTAAAAGTTCTTTGTACAATATGGCAAGACACTTGTCAATGAAATATTATTAACTGAATTGAAGACTAAATGATTCAGATACCAAACTGGTGAGTCCCTACTGCTGGGGAGCAAACCCACATCTTCAGAAATAATTACTGTTAATACTTATTTTAAGGTTTTTCATGGTTCACACCAATCAGTCTTGAGCAAATACTCAGACTTGCAAGGTTAAGAGTATTTTACAGCAGTGAATGAAGCATACTGAAAAAAAGCCCATCAGCTTTAGTGATATTTAGTGGTAAAGTTGTGGCACATTTGCTAATACTTAAATTTATTATCCCTTTGGTGTTTTTAACACTCAACACCATCTAGTTTAATGTCTTCCTGCTTATGTTTAAGCACTTTAATGTGATTGCTGAAAGGATGTTGGAGGCCAAGGTGGGAAAACATCCTGGGACTGCTGAAGTGGCTTTGACAGTAATGCAGCAGTGCTTACATTTTGACATTTCTTTCTCCAGCGCCCAAACCGGATTCCAAAGGATATACACGTGGAGCCAGAAAGGTTTGCTGCAGAGCTGATCAGGAGACTGGAGGGCGTACTGAAAGAGAGGGAGGCTCAGGAGAAACTAGAGGAACGACTGAAGAGAGTACAGTTGGTATGTTCTCTCTGTTTTCTGAAGAAGCGTATACTATTTAAAGAACAATCAGAAGCTGTATTTTGTTAATTCTGCCTAATTTATATGAATAAGAAGCATCCTTTAGCGGTTTCTACAGAGGTTCAGGCTCAATGGAATCACGTGTTCACTGAATGACCTCTAATATAGTCTCAACAGTGCAGAGCTACTGGTTACACATTCAAGTCATGTGAGGAAGTGTTAGGAGCTGAATATTGCTACTACTGTGTAACACAACTGAAGAATTTTAGTGATGAGGGGATAGGGGAAATTAAAGTATGAGTTCCTAAAGTTAAAAATGCTTTGGGGCAAAGGAACAATTCTTTTTTATTTGCTATATCATCAGTAATATGTCAGCTAATAATGAAAAATGCAGTACAGTGACCTAAAGAACTAAACTTAAAACATTTTTTTCATTTGCAAAGCTTGAGTCAGAGATTGTTTGTGATTGCAACATGAAGGGCTGGTTTTAAAGATCACATTTAAAGTCCTCACAGTGCAAATGGTAAAATCAAAGAGCTCTGTTTTCCCAATTTACTAAGTTTGGTTTACTTTAATAAAAGAATACTTGAATAGATTGTGAAAGCTTATTGAAAAGCAGATTGCTGGTTGAAGTGTAACAGTAGATTCTACCGATGCTTATTTCTGAGCCAGACTGTGAGGTGTGTGCTCGGCCGTTGAGCTTTAAGTCTTCAGTAACAAAGGAGACTTAAATCCACCTGGCCTTAATGAAATTAATGAGGCCAACCATTTGAATAGGGAATAAAAAACATTATGAATCACTTGGAGAATTCTGTCCTTGGCCTGTCAGCAATCTGGCTTTGTCTGTGAATCAGATGGAGCACCTGCACATTCCGCCACTTGTAAGCCTGGAACAGTGAGCCGCCTGTTTGATGTCACTTGAATGTTGATGAAATGGTTCCTGAAACCACAAATGAAATCTCCCTCAGTGTACGGTGCCAAGTATTAAGTCTCAAGGCAGGCAATTTATGTGGGTAGCTATGAAAGGAAAGAAGGTGCCATCACGCAGCTGAAGGTTTGGCCTGTGGAAACGGGAGGCGAGGACGCCATTCATCAAGTAATACTTTGGAAATGTGAGCTTGGGTTTTAGCTTGTAAATGAGGATATCAGAAGCAGTAAAATGTGATATAGTTATGGTGTCTGTAGCATAAAATTAGATTTTTAAGGGTGTGCCATCTTGTTAAAAAATCCAAAATCTGATTCCATGACAATGCAACTTTTCAGCTTTCCACAGCTCCGTCATGCATTCTGCACAAAATTTGATTAGGACTTCACATAATGTAATTATTGTACGGAGTAAGCAAATTATCGGCAAAAGATTGTGAGCAGGGCTCTCATTGATTCCTCGAAATATCTGCTCGTCTCTTCTTCATTGTTCTGTGTGGATTTTGTGGGCTCGGCTAGCGCAGATATCCGGATGGAACGCGGAGATGTAAAGAAACATCAATTACTTAAAAACTTGCCAAAAAATACTTGGCTGCATGGGTCATATTTTGCAATACAGCTGCATCTAAGAAAGCCGTGGGCATGAGAAAGTTAACTGCGTGTATGAACAGGCTGAGTTTCCTTTTCACACAGTTGGAGTAAGAGGATGGCGAGCACAGAGGCAGCGCTCAAAAGATGGTTTGGCATGTTTACAAGTGGAGATCTATTGAAGGTTGATTTAATTATTGACATAGCTGGCATGAAAGGTTTGAGCTTGTGCTGGTTAAAAATGAAAAGTAAAATCTGTCTTTCCATATATACATATTCTCTCCTTTACCTTCTTTCTCTGCCAAAATGTTCCCACCTTTATACAGGAGGCAAAATAAAAGGCGTATGGTGCTCATTTCTCCACCTACAATAAAATGTTTTCTCTTTATCCAAATTTCCCCGGGAAATTATGATGAATATATTATTATCAGGGTAAAACTGAATGCTTAAGGTCTTTACTGTCACCCTGGACAACCTACTGGCATGACTGTTGAGATTACAGGGGGCAGTAGGATTACATGATGACTGTGTCATCAGTTTTAACCACAAGTCAAGAGCCGTTGTTGTAAATAGGTGCTCATTTTGGTTTGGTGTAAACAACATGTGTTTGAATAGGTGGAGAAATAGTTTTAAAGTGCTCATGTAAATCTGCCCTTTGCTTAATGCTGCTTCGTTTAAATAGCCACGGGGCCTTATTGTATAGTAGTGAAGCATGCTAGTGCTAAGCTAAAATATCATTCACATCAAGGATTATGTGGAAACAAGTTAGAAGAGGGGAAATTATATATCATTCGTGATCCTGTCATGATCGGTAATCTCTGATAGGGATTTATTTTTTCAACCACGAGTATCAAATAAAAATGCTCGAGCTCAAGTGTGGATTTCTAGAGACATTACACTCCTAGAAGTTTACATTAAAAAAATCTAGTAATGTTTTATGATGGTTTGTTATGTCAGTATTTCATTTAGAATAAAGTATTTCTGTTAACAGAGGCGTGAGATCCTGGGCCATATAGGAATAACAACATGACCATGCAGTTCTTGACCGGCATTCTCCGTTCAATCTTTCCGTTTAACATTGCACGTCCTGCACTTCCTACAGTGCCTGCTTATCAAAACCTATTATGAAAGCCTGCAGCACCCCACCCTTTAAATCCCCCTGGAGACGAGTCTGTCAGAGAGTTTTGTCCCAGTCAGTCAGCGCTCGAGCTATAGCAATTCTGCTTGTCATGACACGAAGCCACAGAAATATGCTATTTGGATGCTGAAACGGTTGTATTCATAGATTGTCTCCAAACTGCTGCATTAAGAAGGAGAACACACATTTCAACTTAAGGTTAAACCTGCCATCTTCAGGTTGAAATAAGTACTGCAGCTGCAGCCTGGTGGAATAGCATCAGTTGTGCTGATAGTGCACATGGAACACAGCTGGTGAATAAATAAAATGCACATTTACATATTTTGTATTTCTTTGCTATATGATTTAAACATTCATTGTAATCCATGCTACGAGTATATATACATTATTTATAAATTAGGTTAGCCTTTTTTGTGTTTTCTTTGTGTTATATGTTGTGTTTATCTTTATTTAGATTTTTATTTCAAGGTTTTATCTTTTACATTGTGCGTATATGTGTTTGTGCTAAAGGAAGAGGAGGCTGACGAAGTCATGATGGCCACAGCAACATCATTATCCAGTCACAGGTTCCCCCCTGGTGCTTATTCACAGAATTACAACCCTCGCTATGCTGACAACACCTACAGCGCTCCTTTTGTCGGAGATGCTCATGAAGAAAACCCAGAGAGCATCTTGGACGACCACGTGCAGCGAGTCATGAAGACCCCGGGCTGCCAGTCGCCGGGAACCGGCCGTCATTCTCCGAAGTCGCGCTCACCAGACGGTTTCCCAGGGATAAAAGGGATTGGGATGCCAGGCCAGGGTAAACATGCATCCAGGCACGGTTTCAAGGGAGAAACTAGCCACCTGTACCACCACAAACACCATGGCCACCACACAAGCGTGGGCAAGCCCAAAGAGCAGGTGGAGGCTGATTTAGTCACGCATGTGCATGGGAGCTTTCCCTGGAGCACCGAGTCAAGTCATTACGGATCAAAGTCTCGCAGCTATGCAGACGGCATGGGATCCAACCCCATGGACTATGCAGGGTACATGTAAGGAACAAACTAAGAAAAACTGAATTCACACATGAAAAATACCTGTTGTTTTCTACTTATCAGTTATTTATTTTCTATTTTGCAGCGGCAGAGGTGGCACACAGTGTAAAAGAGCATCAAAGAGAGGTGAGGAATTGCGGCCTTATGACATGCCGGGGCCTGGAGAGGAGATGGAGAAAAACCAGAAGATCCTTTTGTGGCTGATGGAAGGACAGAAAGAAATGGTTCAGCATAAGAGAAGCCCATATGGGTCAGTGATTACCTTTTATTAGAAAACATAATTTTTTTTCCTTTTTTTAAATTAAATAAAACTAAAACATTTTAGACATGTGCTCATGCCACTACGTCACCAGTGCACAAGTAAAGCTAAAATATGCTAAAATAAGCATGTTTCTTTATTTTATTAAATAAATTGCTGATATGTTTTTTATCATAGGAGCACCACTGGGTCCAAAAGGACTGTTGGACATGAGGGATCCCGCCTCGGCTCAACGGGGTCGATGCATCCGTGCATCAGTGGTCAGCTGCGGAACAGTGTGCAGCCCTCTCACCCTTTCATCCAGGATCCCACCATGCCGCCCAACCCAGCTCCCAGCCCCCTCATTCAGCTGGAGGAGGTTTGCCGGCGACTCGAGGAGGAGAAGATGAAGTCCGGAACATTGCAGCCTAAGCAAAGGTAAAAGAACAGATATGACTCATGTCCACTTGTTTAGTTCTTCAGTTTTTCCAAAGAATATAATATTCTGCCATATCTGTACCCTGCTCTGTCGTACTTGTGACAATTGCTCCCCTCTTCAGCTCTGGGAGCTAAGTCATTGCTGGCTGTCAGCAGATAGAAATCTCAAATATATTGTGAAATACAAAGAGATTTAAAAGGCACAGACAAGCTTGTGTAAACGGTTTGAAAAGGGTTTGCATGTCACAGACTGTAATTTATATATATTAGTTAAGCCACAAAAGAGAAAGCCAGCCCTTTCCCTGTTATCTAGTGAAAATCTTTAGCCCGTGTGCCTCTTTTTTTTTTTTTTTTTAAGCTGGTCTGTGTCTAACCACCGGGGTTTTTTGGTCTCTCAGGTATGTGCTGGAGGTGATCCAGAGGGATCGCACAGCAGTCAGGCCCGTACAGTTCCCTCAGCTCAGCGAGCTCTCCGAGCCCGAGTACGTCCACTGTGTTCCACAAATAGCTTTTAACATTGTGTGCGACATGTTAAGTCAGTGGAAAATAATGGACAAATAGCACTTTCCTGCAGTACTGCCCTTTTGCAGGATTATTACTGATTTAATAACAATGGTTTTACTGTTAACTGTATGTGGCAGAATATTTTCATGATCTAAGGTTTATCATTTCCTCAACTGCTCACAAATAAATTGATCAGACTTGAAGGCTGAGATCATCAGATTTCTTGGTGATTAGTTTCTGTGAAGACCAAAAAAAAAATTAGGTCACAGAGGAAGTAGGAGTGTATGTTTTCTCTGTTCCCGGAGCGGCAGACTAGCTAGAGTGTTACAAAAAGGATCTGTTTTTGATGTTATTTGAGAAACATGTATTTCTGTTTGATGTCTGACTGCCTGATAGCTGCCTACCAGATGAGGAAGAGCATGAGAACTGCAGATGGAAGAAAGATTACGTGACACCACCTCCTGAATCCTCCTGTTAGATTTGCGAGGTCTGGCATTCGTTTACTGACCGGACCTTTCCGTAACTCGAGTACGCACCTCTAAAAAAATTACTTAAAGATGACAGCAAAATTGGAATACAGAAAATATGAAGGACAATAGGATACTAATAATAATAGTATTTAGGAATTATAATTATACATAAATCTAAATTATAAATATAGAATTTCTGATACTTTTGGTGAGACAGCTGTGGGCTGGGGCATATACTGGAAACCCTGCATCACTGGCAGTATAAAAGCTGGGCGTAGCCACTGTTGTCACTTATTTTCTTCGAAAGCGTTTTTGTCATCACCGTCTTAATATTTTGAAACTGAACTTGTTATTCACGATTCATTAGCACATGAGCATAAACTGGAGAATCCACCAGTCCTTTTAGATGGGCCGTATTTTACAAAATGAACTTTATTCACTGTGACCCAAAATGACGGAGCCTCTAAACCTGAGGTGTCAAACTCATTTTACATTGCGGGACACATACAGCCCACTTTGATCTTAAGTGGGCCGGACGAGTGAAACTCCGCCTTCCTGTCAGTGTAAAGAAATTCCATGTCCGTTTTTCTACACGATAACGAAAAGGCTCCTGCGACAAAGAAAGAAATCTGTCTTGACTCTTTGGACTTAAATTGTAAGAAATAAATGTGTAAAATTACAAAACAAGTTCTGTTAGCTCATTGCCCAGACTGTCCTTTTTTTCAGCTGTAGTCGTAAAAAAATGTCTACAGTAGAAAGTGAAAAGCAGAAACTATTCTGTCATTTGATTATTTATTGTTTAATTACTTTGTGTAGTATGAATGGCTACAAGGGAGGGTTTTATCAATAGGAAAAGCTGCAAAAAATATGAAAATACAGTTAAAAGTCCAAAATGTCTGCTTGTGCTTGTTTGTGGTGAGCAGCAGATCAAACAAGTTAAGAATTATAAGAATTATAAATGGCTTCATGATGCTCATTTTACATTTTGCTCCTTTCTTCACTTCTTCCCGACACTTTTGAGTTTACTTCTGTGTACCTGGCCTGTATGCCTATACTGGCTGGCTTCAGAACGTCTGCCCCCCTTTCTTGTTTCACATAAAGGTTTGCATGTGATTGGCCGGATGGTGTGCCCATCAAAATAAAGTCCCACTCCTTCCTGGATTCTCAGCAGGGCTGAAGATTCGGCTCGCACATACCAATGGGCCATTAATAATTGACATATGAAATTATCTCACTCGCCTGATACAATTATATCCGGCCCACGGGCCATATGTTTGACACCGCTGCTCTAAACTCATCAGGAAAGTGTTTACTGAGGTCAGAGCTGAGAGCAGTTTTACCTCAGATTTCTACAGATTAGATTTTCTTCATTTTTGAGACTCGGAAGCTTTTATGCTCTCTGTGCTGTGTACTGGTATTAGATTATTTGAAGTGTCTTATTAAAGAAGCTTAAAGGCTAGGTTCTCACAGAAATTCTGGAGTCATAAGTATCTTCTCTCTAATCTTTCTGTGATTTCTAACTAGATTTATGGATGTTTACTTGAGGGAGCATGTTTGAGGTGGATAATGACATCTTTGGTAAATGTGACACTGAATCCAAAAGCATGCGTGTTGTGTTTTCATGACCAGCTGTGACTCACAAGGATGAGGATTTTGGAAGCAAATTGTGAATATCAGGCTTAATTTGCATCCGCAGTTCTTGCAGAAAAGAGAAAATCATGCGGCAGAGACGTATTAATACGAATGCATCAAAACCAATGTATGTATCCTATAATGAAAGCTGTGTGTTTAGATCGATGGAAAAACGGCCACCTGCATTTTGCCATCTGTTAGAGGCCAGATGGATGCGATGCTATGTAAATGCACTCCTACAGTAACGTGTTGACTAATGATAGCTGTTTATTCATTGACATCTCTCAGCTGTGATTATTGGCCTTGATTCATCATGAAATCACAGGCTATAAATTGCGGACAAAAATCAGTTTATATCTGAAACTTTCCGTAACTTGAATCAAGTTATACAATTGATCAAGTTTGTAGCAAAAATGTAAACCTCCTTTCCAGTCCATGAATTCAATTAGTCTTTTTTTCCCCTGTTCTTCCATCTATTGCTGTGATTTTTTTTGAGTAACTTACAATTGTCACTACTCTAAGTCTCAGCAAACTCTATTCAAAGTAGACTTTTTTCCCTCTGTGTGTCTTTTAAGTGAAAAATGTTTTACATAGCTTTGGACATGAGAGAACTTCAAATGTTCTAAAAAAAAAATCCTCTCTTTACTCTTTTCAGACACAAAGCTACTAAAAAGCAGCCATGTGAAAACATTACTGTGGCGTACTACTTCTGTGAGGAGCTGATACCTTACAGGACTTCTGTCAAAGGGAGGGTTGTCACGCTGGGCCAGTTCAAAGAACTGCTAACAAAGAAAGGAAATTACAGGTGAGACTCACGGTGCTACTGGGTAACATGTGGGGTGTCTTCTGGTATCAAAGAAAGTCAAGTTGACCTTGTATTATTTTTTTTTCTCTTTTTAGGTATTATTTCAAGAAGGTAAGCGATGAGTTTGACTGTGGGGTGGTGTTTGAAGAGGTACGTGAAGATGACGCTATCCTGCCCATCTTTGAGGAGAAGATCATTGGCAAAGTAGAAAAAGTTGACTAAATTTTAAAGAGGAGAGAGCCGAGTAGCCAGTGTATGATGGACTGAGGAGCAAGTGGATGGTGAAGAGGAAGTGCTTTACAAAGGAGAATGGATAAGGAGGCAAGAAAAAAGGTGGATCCAGCATCAGAAGATTATAGTAGTGGTCATTGACTTCTGTATCACGGCTGCAGTGAAGTTGGACTTGAAGAAGAAAAATCTCATTTTCTTTTTGGAGTGTAATGTAGCATTGTAAAGTTTACTAGAAAACAAGAACAAAAAGTGCTACTAATGCTACGTATTTTTGATAATGACTTATCAAAGGGTTTCCTTTCTAAAATAACTGCACTTGTAATTTTTATATGTATTGATACCAGATGTGTACAGTTTGTGTTAAAATACAGCAAAAATTTTCTATCTATTTAAGTATTTAAATTGCTACTTTTAAGCCTAATTAAAGCTGAAGCGTTGCCCCTCGTGAAGACGATCCGATTCCTCGATAGGGCTGATTCTTGTTTGCTTTTTTTCATTAATTGTAAGAGCCCTCTGGACGCTAATGTTTGTGACTTTAAAGTGCTTTTAATACTTCACTTCTCAGAACTTTATTTAGAGGCATCAAATCAGACTGCTTGTTCGTTATATTATATACTACTGACTCGGTGTAGACCTTCTTAAGAACCCATTCTTGCAACCCAGTGTAGGAATTTTATTAATGTATTTAAAAATATATTTAAAAAGTCCAATACAGAACAGATTATAATGTCTGTCTTATGGCTCAGTCACACATGAGTAAAAGTAGGATGGCAACCTTCTTGCAACAGTTTGATTGCACTGAATTTGTTTGCTGTTGGACTGCAAGTAGTTATGGTCACAAGCCACCAGTGGTTTAATGTGTAACACCCTCAACCTGTGGGTGACCACTTTAGATCCCCTCTGCCATTTGAACAGGGCCAAGCAGTAACGATTTGAGTTGGACTGACTGCAGTCACTCTTAGATTAGCAAAGGCTGACAAATATCTGCCATTTGATTTATAAATGCAGACTGCAAACATATTCCAGTCGTTCTGAGTCAGTCTTGCTGCCTTGCATCATTTTGCATTAGGGGACTTGATAGGTTGTCAAGCACCCATGCTATTTTGCAGTTAAATTACTGTCCTACAGAAACTATGTCACTATTTTTGCAGGAATCTGTGTTTCATATCTGTGAGGTTCTGGCTTGACTCTGAATGTAAGTAGTTAATGTGAATTTCTGTGTATGTTGTTGGAAACAGATTTTCTCTTTTTGGCGATTTATTGCGTGCCAACTTGACCCCAACGAAAGTTGCTTTAAAAATGGCAACTTACTACATCTGGTTGAAGCAACCGTTACAAAGGCAACAAGACCACAAGTTTATTGCATGTGGCTTCAATTAATTTTTTTTGTCACAGTCTCCCAGCCACTGTTTTCCCTGGTATAGGTGACTGTAACAGAGAACAACCATATCCTCCATACATTTGCTGTATATGGCATGTAAGTGTGGCTTATTGCTATGTTCTTTAAGATTTGTCCATTACATTGCTTTTATCCTAAATTAAACTTAACAGGTGAAAATGGATGCAATAATAGTGACGAAAAAGTTGTGATTAAAAATCCCAAGGTGAATACCTATGCAACTTGGTTTATAATTTTGGTTACTTAACAACAACAACAAAAACATTAGGCGTTGCGTTTTTTAAGTCAAAATAAGCACATTAAATAGAAAAAAATATATAATTAAAGACTTCACATATCTGTCAGGCTATAAAAAGTCAGTATCAATAAATTAAATAAAGCCAACATTTGAAACGGCACGAGATTTTGCAGATTTTTCGTTCTAATTATTTATTGACTTGTGTAAAACTGATATTACCAGTTAAAATTCTAACTTTTGCTTGTTTGAGGTAAACAAGTTTTAATTTTTTTTTAATTTTTAATTTTTAATTACAGAATCTATTTGAACATCGTGATGCCAAAAAGCATCTCAATATCAATTTCAAGTTTATTTTTTGTCTTTTCAACTTTGAGGTCCGTAGTTGGCTGGTAAATTAATAAGGGACTGCACTAAGAGCTCATGTCTACTCGATCGCCTTTTCTAGCTTATAACAGTCACATATTGTGCCTGACAGGATGTGTTTATTGACGTTTAGTAAATTTGCAACGGACACATTAAACCAAAGAGGAGGAAAAGGAGGCAAATGCTCATAAATGTTGAAGCCTCGTTTCCAAAATAGCTGTAAGTGAAAGCCTACAGAATTGATTTGATTTCAGCAACTTGCTTCAAAAAAGATTGGGCAGTTTCATAATATACAAACATGTAAAATGTATTATCCCAAGTAACAGGGTTTAAACCATTTAGGCTTTAATATATTTGAATAATACAGTTTAACTACAGTGGTGTTTTTCCACCTGTTTGTATTTTCTGACTTTTTGATTATGGCACCAGGTTTATACTGAAATATCTCACACAAAAAAAGTCAGCTAGAGTGTCTAAGGTGACATTAAGATTCAAGGCCTCCATGTTTTATTTTTTCTTATTTTCTGTTCTTCCCCATTGTGCTGAAGCAGTGTGCTCTAATGAGTGTGTATTCCTTTGTAATGGAAAGACCCGTGGGCCTTGAATTCAAAGTGCTGTATTGTATGCGTTGTTGCGTAGAACCTTGTGTAAAGAATGCCTGCTTTTTTTTTCTTGACATGCTGCTTTTTTTAGATTTCTAATTTAAGTCAGTTTAATATATGAAGTGCGTTAGCCTTCTGTTGTCGTTTGCCTGGTAAATTGTGCATTTAACAAATTGAAATTCCCATTTATTATTTCTTTTAAAATATCAACTCTATCATCAGTCTTACTGTAATAGTCCCAGAAGTGAACTTCTCTTATTTAAGATCAGTATGTGGATAACAAACAGCAGAGTGCCTTTATTGCTATGCTAATGATGTCTTTAGTGTAACTTTCAGAGGGATATGGGGACGAGCTTTAATTTTGCATTGCCATGAGTTTAGTTCAGTATTTGTAACAGTTCCACCTTTTAATGTAAATATGTAAAACTTAAATTGCCCCTGACCAGCAGCCCAACTGTCTCATTCAGTACCTTGGAGCGGTTTCTGTTCAGTGACTGGCATGGGAACCATTTGAGGTACCAATAAATACTTGCAATAAAAAAGCACTTGTGTTCAATACAAATTGTTCCGTTGCATCTTTATTTGCTGAATTGGTTACGTAGTAGTGAGTGTTGTGGCACAATAAAATTTGTAGCCGTGCTAGGAAATGTAAAGGTTTTGTCAAAATTTTCCCAAGTGCTTTTGGTCAGATGAGATGAAGCGAGAGCTCTCTGGGCATAGAGACGCTACTTACATTTGTCGTTGTTTTGACTTCCAACATGACAGTGACCCAAAACATATGTCGCTCCCGGTGAAGAACAGCCTCGAGAAGACCAGAGTGAACATTACTGACAGCCCTGCACAAAGCCCTGACTTATTCTGTGGGGTGAAGTGAAGGTTGAGGTCCATGCCAGAGAACCACTAAATCTGGGGGATTTGACGAAAAAAGAGTGGGCTGGGATTGCTCAGGAGACGTGTGGGAGACTTGTTGAAAACTCAAATGACTGCAGGCTGTCATCCCCCCCCCCCCCCCCCCCCCCAAAAAAAAATACACAATTGACTGTTAGCATCAGTGAGGCTAAATGTTTAAAAAAAATCCTTGCTCTATTTAAAAGTAATTGGGGAATACTTTAAAAATAAATACTTCATAGGGTTGCTAAAAATGCCTTACTATTTCTATAAGCTTTTAAAGTGCAGCACATTCTGGAGCTACACCTTAAAACAAGTGCTAACCCAGGGATAAAGTAGGCTAAGACACAGTGATAGGGGAAAAATCACATTAGCTAATTTCTTCCTCCATCACAACTATGCAGGTTGAGCTTTTATTTGTTGTTAAAACATTTCATATTGTTGTAGCTTAAATTTATGATCTTAGCGTACTGACACATGCAACTGTACCCATCTGAGTCATGTCATCTTTCAACCAAATTAGAGGTGTTGATGGCTTTTGGAGCACTACAGTACTGCATGATACACACCACTAGAGAACAATTGTGCCTTTGTTTTGGTGAGTGTGGTGGTGGTAAGAATTTTAGCATTTGACTTGTCTGTTTCTACTCATTAATTATCAGGCTTCTATCTTTCATATACAACCTATGGTTGGAGCTCCAGTCCATACGGATGGAGTGACCTGTGACACCAATGAGCAGGCCCCCAGGATAATGATATTTAAAATGTAAACTTACTTTAAATAGCTAATTACATACTGAATATTAAAGAGACTGGATATTCAACCATGTTTTGTGGAAAAAGGCCACGGAACCCTTTGACCCCATAGTTCCAGTATCCTTTAATCATTACCCTTGGGTCAAACCACATTGATCTGTAAACTTGACCTCTATTTTGATCCCAGCCACAAATTTTGTGTCTTGGAAAAAAAATCTGTCCACAGACATATACCACTAACCACACCTAACTTTTTGATATTTACTGCTGTTGTAGTCATCTCCAGGCCCATATTTTGTTGCGATAATCAACATGCATAGACGCACAGACTCATTAGGTGTAAACAACCCTGTCCACACTGTCACTGCTGGTAATCATACCATGCTTCAGATAGCAGCAGCTTGGTACAACTGCAGTGTTTTGTTGCAGACTGTAGATGGCACTCACAGGGTGCTGGTAATAATAGATTTGCTGCACCTTATTTTTACATAATACTCATATTCTTCCAAGCCAAATGGTTAGGACAAGCATATCGGATGCTATACACGAAAAATGAACGGTGGCTCAATGTGTTTACTGAGTATAAAGAAAGAAAGGATATTGTGGATGTGAAGAAATCAGAATCTCGCCGGGAAATCCTGCTGAGCTTTGTTCACCAACATTAGAAGATTACAAGAATGGAGGATGCAAACACTGCTCAGTTCAATTCAGTTCAAAGGGGTCTTATGGGCATGAAAGTTTTATAAAGCAATATTGCTGAGGCTTTAGGATATAATTTGGACAAACATATGGATTGGAAGCTACACAACTACAGTGAAATGAATTTCTGTGCACAATTACCACTGATTCATGTGAAACGTATTTAGTGTGTATAATATGTTTACTTGTCTGAGAGAGAGTGAACAGCTGAACCAGAAGATCTCCTCACACATCTCAAACTTGGACCAAAAAGAAAAGAAAAGAAAAGAAAAGAAAAAACCCATTTTACAAAATAACATTGAAACAAATCTCCTGCGAGGAGCAGGTAGCAGAGTTAATAACTACTCGCTCTCATTGCTAACGATGGGTTTCCTGCATAGATTACCAGGAAGTGCTGTGTTTGTCACTTTACACATAAAGTCTGATCAGCATTTTATATAATGGAGAGTTAAATGAACATGATGCTGAGAGCAAATAAGGCAATCTCTGCTGATGCTGCCATATTGTTAGTTATGTTGCTGTGGTTTATTATCATATTTGGGGAGGTGGGTGGGGGTGTGGGGTGGGGTGTGGGGTCTTTTTAGGTGACTAACATCTCCTGATTCAGTTAAATAAACGAAAGTAATATGAATGGCATTATCAATCAGACTATTTCTCTGCTTTTCTCTTTCTCTTTGTACTTTTGTCTTTCTAGTAGAAAACATAAAAAATACTATATGGATATGCATTTGTGTATAGAACAGTATGCAAATGCTTTTGTGTATACAATGCACAATAGCATTGCGGGAGTTTTGATGTGATTATTCACCTCACCAAGAAACTACATGACAAGGCTACACTTGATCTGTCTGAGCCAGTCTGACCTGAAAATCGACACTATACTTCACTCTCCTCCTCCTTTGAGTCATTTTGCCCATTAGTCTGTAACCTTACTCAGTGAGTCACTGGGTTTAAATGTTAAGGAATATATATGAATATATGTGAGTTGGTCTGCAAAGGCTGTAAGACTGTAGTTACATGGCCTCTGTACAGAAAGTTAAGAGAAACTAGTTTCATATAAGTTAATAACATTTAAAATGTTCTGATCACTGACATAAATGCACAAAATGTCATCATGAAGTCACCATTATGTCACCAATTGAAGTTATACTGAAAATAATCAGGTAGCAATTGTAGAAATAAATATTTTGATAATGATTTCACTATCAAATAATCAGGCAAACATTTGATTCATATTGTTTTGTCATTGATTTATACAAGTTGCCTTCATTATTTTTCTGGAGTTACATGTCAGCTACTCCAGTCCTTCCTGGTTTGAGTAAAAGCAGAGTCAGAGATCAGAGCTAGTTCTAATGGATAGGTCAACAAAACAGACCCAAACACCCACTCTGACTGGATGAGGGAGAACTACATTCCTTTATATCACATTTATTTATTGTTGCAGTGGTTTAACCCTTTGCATTTAAAATGTTTTACTCCACTAGTAAACAGATTAAGCTGGTTCTTATTTTTTAAGGTCTTATTTTGTTAACCATTATTTTTGTGTAGTTCTGTGCATTACAGTTAGTTTAGTTAACTTTTTATGATCCCACTCTTAAAATGCACTTATGTTCATTATGTTTATGTATTATTTTTGTCTTTTTCAGGAATAATAAAACCCACATGTTGAAAGTAAGACCTTCTGCCAGTATTTCCTTTGAATACTTGGGCCCTTACAAATGCAGTCACCAATGTTAGGTACTCTTCAAATGACTATATACACTACACATGAGAATGACGCATCTGCAGCAAGTGAATTTTTATTTTATAACTGGATGTTGTTGAATTCAAATTTAACCCTAAGTTTGATATTTTTCCAATACCTGGGGTCATTAGAGAGAAATCAATCTCCAGATCATATTTTATGTCTTCAGCCATTTTAATTTAGATTTTAGTGTTTTATTTATTTATTTATTTTTTAACATTGCCCTTATGATGTAAGATTATGGATTTTTCCATGTCTTTGGGCTACTAATTGCTGACTCACGGACTCTTGCACTGTTTTATAGTTACAAACAACTCACATTGGGTGATATAATATGTTTGTATTCTTAAGCAACCTCTAACACAAACTGCAGAGTGGTTTCCAAAGCAACCATAAAACCAACACAGACACTGTCAAGGTTGTCAGTGACGTAAGTATAACTTTCCTTGAATCATTTCCAACCTAAGAGGGCTAATTTGTGCATCTTTCTGGCATGAAGCATTATCATTCACTAAAAAAGACCCACAGTGATCCCACTTTGTAGCTACGCACTTAGTCATCTGCAGGTAAGAGGTGTTTTTTTTTCTATTAAAGCATTGTTCCATCAGGAATAGTACACTAGTCTACTACAACAAAGAAGCTGCTGAAAGTGTTGACACTTCTGACATACAGAAGGCAGAAAACACCACGGGTGTAAAATACTTTTTACAATAAGTATTTTACACCCGTTGCTGTGATAACAGCTATTGAAAAATTCTGGCAGTCACCAAAAAACTGTAGATTTGTGTGTTTGAGATTCTGATATAAAATATGCTTCTATTCTTCTAATATGCATCTATCTATCTATCTATCTATCTATCTATCTATCTATCTATCTATCTATCTATCTATCTATCTATCTATCTATCTATCTATCTATCTATCTATCTATCTATCTATCTATCTATCTATCTATCTATCTATCTATCTATCTATCTACAGACACCAGAATAAGCTGTTCCTGCAGAGGGAATAAAACGTGTATAATAAAATGATGTAAGAACTGCAACAGTGTCTCACTGACTAAGGAAAATTAATTATTCTAGACATGTGTAAGAACATGCACTTGTTCAGTCCCAAAATATAATTTGATATATTGCGTTGAAAAATGCCCTTTCCCCTGATATTTATATATATTTGCAACAGATTGATACTATAATGTAGCCTCTCTTGTTCCGGCCTTCCATTAAGGATTCAAATAGCTGACAGTGGCTGTATCCCAATTCAGGGTCTGCAGCCTTAAAGTACGCATTTCAAGGCCGATTACGTCACAGCGGCGCGCCGAAGGCTGTCCCAATTCAAAGGCTGCTGGAAATGCGGCCCTGAAATGCGTCCTTCATTTCCCTGAATTTTAAGGCTGTGGCAGTGTAGACTTCGTGGCCCAACATATCCCAGAATGCATAGCGCGGCGGTGGGTGTGGCTAATTTTGCTGAAAAAAAACGGCGGATGAGGGGCAGCCGAAGAGCAAACTTTAAGTAAGTACTGAATATTATGTCACTTATTTATGTGCAAATGTTTAATAACGAAGAACATTAAAACATTACTGTTGGCCACATGTCGGCAAAGTTATGTGACATTAGTGACGTTTGTACTAACTTGATTTTAAAGCCTTTACTTTAAAATATATGCCGTTCAATAGCTGAGCTTAATCTTACAGAGAATGATCAAAGCTCATGTAGAAAGAAACAAACAAATGAACAAAAGATTTTCTCCTTCATTTCTGTTAAACAAAGCTGTATGAAACGTTTCCAGCTGTTAGTATCATGGTTGCTAGGCAACCTGGGCAGCGCAACGGAGGCTAGACCGTCCCATTTCACAAGCCTCGCACTTCCGGCCTTAGCGGTCTTTGAGTACGCGGCCCTTGAGGATCGTTGAGGCTGCGTACTTTAAGGCTGCAGACCCTGAATTGGGATACAGCCAGTGTCTTTGTTGCACTTTATTATCCATGATGTACTTACCATTGTGAACCTAACAAATCTTTTAGATCGCTCAGCAGACATCTGCAGCTAAGTCTTGAGTGTAATGCCTAATGCCTCTACAACATCTTTACAACATTCCAGTGTACTGACTGGTTTACCACTTCATTGATTCATTAGTAGCTTTCATTCAAAATGCAACATCGCCTGTAATGCCTCTGGCTTTGCCCTTTATTTTCACTGAAGCAGTAGTCTCTTGGGGAACTCCTCTGGCATGCTGTATGTGTATGTTAATATCTCTTACTCCAGCAGCAAAACAGTAATTAACAATATACAGCAGCAAGTGAACACAGTGGAAAACCAAATCGATTTTTTTGTCCCTGTGGAAGAGGACAGATATGGGCCGTTGAGTTTCTAAGCTTGCTGGAAAAGACGTTAACATGCGGCATTTGGGAAACTCTCCTTCAAAATTAAATTAAAATACAAAAGTAAAAAATGTGAAACAGTAATATTCTGCTACAATATAAAGTGAAAATATCTAACTATGAATTCATCTAAAATGTACAAATAAAAAAAGCAGTAGCATTCTTTCAGGGCAAGCAAGCCGAGCAATGCTTGCCCATTGAAATCGAAACATAGACATCAATTAAAACCTACAAAGTTGAAAGTAATCCCTGTTCTTGCATATCTACCACTGATCTATCCTAAAGCTTGTTGCTGGTTTGCATCCGTCATTCATATTTTGTGGCAGCCACTGGAAATCTGTTGCATCTTTTGTTCCCATATCTGTTTTGTTTCATTTAACAAAAGCTGGTGCTGCTCAAGCTGTGAGGTCAGTGGCCTTTCTGGTTGTTTGTACACTCTGTTCTTTGAGAGGAGACTGATGGGAGACTCACATGCCAGCTAAGCTGCTGCTGACTCTGCTTTTACTGCTCTGAGATCATCTATAATCTGTGCTTTGTGTTGAAACAGAGATAGCATTAGCTAGTAAACAAAAATGTAAAAAACTGAAAAAGAGACTTTGCGTAAGCTTTCGCTTACAGATAAGCTTGCCCAACATGTTTAATATAGAGAAATTAGTGTGCAGGTTGATGATTTAAAAAACTCCTTTAGCATGTTAACAATAAAAGCCTTGATAATGGAGAGCTGACAGCCACTAACGGACACCTGATTTTTAATGCATTATAAGAGGTTGAACACAATGTAAACTGCGCTACTTAAAGTCGGTTATTTAAACTGAACATTAACCCTCAATAAAGAAATATTAGTCCAGATAAAACTGATGGGGAAAGTTTTTTTTCTGCTTTTTCATAGTTTGGTAATACTCCTTTCACTAAAGGATTATAAAAAGCAATACGTCCAGAACTCCCCATTGTATGTAAAAATGGTTCACAAAGCTGAATACAGCAGCTAATATAACCATCATTGCATAATTAAGAATATTAAGTAAAATATTTTGGATTACTAATAGATTTCTCAAAACATACATTCCAAACATAATCTTACAATCAGATTTGTTGTTATTTTTCAAAAACAGTCATTTGCAGTATAGATAGGGACAAAATGCATACTCTTTTTGTGGATTTTGTATCAAAAATGTTTTACAATAGCAGACCAATCACTAGATCTGACAAAAATCTACAGAAAATCCTTTACAGAGCTTTTTTGTGGCTGTTGAACATTTACCCGTTTACTTCACAAACCTCTAACTCAGACAGTTTACCAAGTATGGCGGGGAAATTTTGCATGGCTCTAATTTTAAGCACCTACTCATGTTCAGTTGAATGGCCTAGATGTTAAATATTCTTTGAGCTGCTTAATGCTAAGTTTTATGAAGTAAGCTTCGCAGTAAATGAAATATTTCTTCGCTGAGTGGACAAGAAGAGCATTTGAAGATATTCAACACAAACAGTTTAAAGCTACAGTGAGTGTTGCAAAAGCAGAATTTTTTTTCTGCTTTTGCATTGGAGAAATAAGAAAGAATTCTATTTACCTCAAGTGTTAAACAGAGCTCCTTATGTAGTATAAAATAAGCAAAGACAGATGGCACTGACCTAGCATTTTTGTTGGTGGCAGGAGAAACCAGAGTACCTTGATAAAAAAAAATACGAAGATGCAAACTCTACACAGGTTTGAACCCAGGACTCTCTTTCTGTGAGACAATAGATCTAACCACTGTTCCACCGTGTGCGAGGTAACCTCCTGGAGCTTATTTTGCTACAACAAATAACCTCAGTACAGTTTCACAGCAGAAAATAGTTTATTTGTTTTTAGGTGTGATACACATTGTTTTAAATCACTTTGATAGATATTTATTTAAATATATTTTCTTAAAATGTACAACAGAGATATACTTAAGTAAGCTGTATACCATAGGATGGGATGGGAAAGTATTACAGCAAACACATTTCAGTATAATTTTGCAAAGAAACGTGTTGCATCTTGAAAGAAGTGCAATCTTTCAAGGTGAAAACTGCATCTCGCACAACCTGAACAGAAGACAACAAAGAAGCTTTGTACAGCTCTGAGGTAGGAGACAACCATACAGCAACACAAAATAGGGACACCCTGTGGGTGTGCTTTCATTTGGAAAAATAAAGCAAATGTATGATAACCAGTTCACAGTTTTTTAAATACACAAATAAAATACACTTAATACATACATTTTAAAATACATAAATCTCAATATATAAGTATGCCTTTTGAGAAACATATTTATTTAAATATAGCATTTCACACCAAACATGCCATGAATTTGTTAATCACAAAATACAATTATAGCAATAAACTATGCCCAGTTTTTTTTTTAAAGATTTCTACCAACAACTGCTTGGTATCAAATTTTGCTGACACCAAACATGTTATTTTTACTTAACATGTACCACCTGTCAATATCTTCAAAAGACAGAACAGCATCTTCATGCAAAAATACAAAACAATGAATCCAAATAACATTCTGCTCCACTTATGGAGCCCTAATGACTTGGAGGTTGAAGTAGGTCAAAATGTTGTATATAGTGCAGCTAAAATTGAGCTAATGCCGGATAAATGCCATATTAGGGCTCGAAGCACCTGAACACGAAATCTACAGTTGAACATGGTGTTGGAAATGCTAATGAATCCCATAAGATGGTCTTTATATGGAGGAGGAGCACTGCTTTGCTGTGCATTGCCATATTTCTGACTTTGATGCCTGAGCTCTAGAGGGACCCCAATCCTCCATGAAAAAGCTTGTTTGAAGTCAGAAAAGTAGCATATAGTGCTGACTCACATGAAATTCCCTCCCCAGTTGCCAACGTATTAATATTTTTTTTTTGGGATCAGGTGAAGCATACCATAACATTATAGGACAGGTTCTGTGTTGGTCCTAGAAAGTGTTAGGACAATATGAAGTCTCAAACATTGTGACAAATGACAATATGAGGTAAAGTGCAAACCATGATTAAGGCAAATAGTGAAGACAGGGGAAAGTGAGAACATTTCTCATTTAGCGTAACAATAAACATTTCTAACTTTCTAAGTAACAGGAAGTTGTTTTGGGATATAAAATATATGTTTAGGTAAGTGATAAAACAAATACATTTCTGTAGTGGACTAGCTTTATGCTCCTTAATATCTTGTCTCTCCAAATATGAACAAATCCCTGTTCATCTTTTTTGCCATCAAAAATATGAATATATGACTAGTAAATTTTTAAACATTAGCTTCAACGTCTTTCACAAAAGGCAATCTGTGCTGAGCCAATTTAGCCAATCTGAACCAGTTGTCAAGTCTGCTGCTGCTGAAAGGGCAAATTCAGGGACACGGTGGCTTCTCTTGGCTCTGCGACTGGCCTGTTGATCATTTCACATTCATTCTGTCGCACATTCTCCTCGTTCATCTGTGACACCTCCGTAGAGCCGGCTTCAAACCCAGGCACAGTGTTGGCCACATGAACCACGTGAACCTTATTTCTCCCATGCTTACTGAGGATGCAGCTGAACACCTTCTTGAAACCTTTGCGAAAGTGTTTGGAGACCAGAGCGTACACGATGGGATTGACACAAGAGTTGGCGTAGGCCATGCAGTGAGAGAGAAGCCTGAAGGCATATGTGGTCTGATTAAATGGGAAATCTCCATACAGGTAACACAAGATCACCACGTGGTACGGCAGCCAGCATATACAGAAAAGTACAGTGACGATGATGATCATTTTGGTGACTTTGCGTTTAGCCCTCTTGGATTCTGACATGCCGTCCAGAGGGTCAACAGCCGTCCACAGGTACTTGATAGTTCGAGTGTATGAGAGGCTCACGATGAGCACAGGGATGACATAGCCAAACAGGAAGGTGCACGTATCCAGCACCTTACGATTCTGCTCCTCCCAGCCGGGGATACACACAGTGCTGTTGGCATAATCAATCAGGTCATAGTAGCTGAGATATGGACCCGCAAAGACCAGGGAAAGACCCCAGATAACTACCATGGCAACCACAGCATTACAAGGGGTTCTTAGCTCCCTGGAGCGCAGAGGATAGCGAATAGCCAGATACCTATAAAGACAAGAAAATAACATGTTTGAGCTATAATCTAGACTGCAAAATACAGAAAAATGGGGACAGCAGGTTAAAAACTTTAGTAATTAAGTCTGAATTTATAACTGTATAAGTTAAAATGTAGAAAGTGAAAGATTACTTGTGACTGCATATCTTTAGTCTATATAGCTGTAATGTACTTTAAATGTTTTAACTGTAATAATACAAGAACAATACAAAACAGTCAACATATCAAAAGCACTTAAGGGAGAAAAACAGCTCACATGAGTGTGTGATTATGTTGCATATGTGTCCTAAATTCTTGTATATACTCATGGATAATATAACTGACAACAATGTATTACATTTAATTAGATTTACATTCTGTAATATTTATTCTTAATTTGCAAAATAACCAGTAACCAAAGCTATAAAACCAATTTTGTGGAATAAAAGGTGAAATATCTGAGCTTCAAGAAGCTGAAATCAATGACTTGTCATTTTATCATTGTCTTGACCTATAAAAGTCACTTGAAAGCAACAGTTTCCTCAAAGAATAATTTCAAGGGCAACAAAATAATGGAATTTTATTGCACACAGTCACATGTGATTGTTCAAACACAATTTTCCCTAGTGTGATTGTACTATAAATCCAGAGATTTATAGTAAAGATACCAGCTTTTTGGCATATTTTCCAATACAGCACTAAAAAAAAATAAAAGAAACACTTTGAAAATAAATCAGATCTCAATTGGGAACAAAAATGAAATCTACACTAATATGAACTGGATAGTGTATTATGAATGAAAGGATGCCACATTATTTGATCAAAAATCAACCTGCAGACGGCTGAAGACAATGAAAATCACAGAGGATAAAATGATGTGACACATTTGTCCATTTTACTGAAACTTCATTGCAGCAACTCAAACAGGTACTTAGTAGCTTGTAAGGCCCACATGTACTTGTATGGATGCATAACAACATTGGGGCATGCTCCTAAAGAGTTAATGCACGGTGTCCTGTGGGATCCTCCTCCCAGATATGGACCAGGCCATCACCAAGCTCCTGACCGAAACATAATTCCCCTCAGGTGTTCTATTAGATTTATGTCATGATATCAGTTCCTTTATTCTCCGAGAACTGCCTACATACTCTCACCACATGAGGCTGGGCATTGTCACATACCAGGAGGAACCCAGGACACAAACCAGTGCAGTCAGACCATCACTGACCCATCCACAAAATGGTCATGCTGAACAATGTTACAGGGAGCATAACGTTCTCCATGACTTCCTTCATGTATGTCCCATTTGCTCACCCACCTGCTGTGGGAAAGGATAGGGTGCCAGTGGTGGACTTGCTAGTTTTGGTATTCTATGGCAAATGCCAACTGGGCTACACAGTTCTGGACAATGAGGAAATCTTAAGTTATTTCTGATTGGTCAGAGAGATTCACTCAAGTGTCCAGCTGAAGGTCATTTTGTAGTGCTCTGGGTGTGCGCATCTTATTCTTACTTGCACAAAGAAGCAGATACCGACCCTCTGATGGCTTAAGGAACTTCTACGGCCCTATCTAATGCTCCTAGAGTAACTGCCTGGAATATCATACTCTTGTGCTTGACTGTGCTGGGAGACACATCAAACTTTTCAGCAATGGCACATATTAAAGTGCCATCCTGGAGGAGCTGGACTACCTGTGTGACCTCTGTAGGCCCCAGGCATCGCCTCATACCACCAGCAGCAACAGGGACCGCAGCCAAATGTAAAACTAGACTGAAAAAGAGCCAGAAAAGATGTGTAGGGAAAAATGTCCCCTCTAGTGCATCTCTAAGTAATTTCATTGACAACAAAGCACCTGAAATTGATTAACCACCCTCTCTGCTACTTAACCGACCAGATCAGTATCCCAGAATTTTAACTGACTTGATTAAAAAGTGTCTCTTTGATTTTATGAGCAGTGCAGTTGGATCCTTTGAGTAGGTATTATTGTAACAGTAGTGCCACCTATACATTCACAATGAATTCACTCACACTGAAGTTTTGTGGTTGACTGGTAATCATTCACTTACTCCACTGCTGTTTGTTGGTTCTACTGAATAAGACACCTTAGAGACAGTAATATCCAGAGAGAGGGCTTTTAGGCTTTTTCAGTAAGACGAACTTGCATAAATTGTAAAACAGCAGGAATAACAGAAAACATGCTTGGTGCTGTGCTTTTGATTTTACTCAGCAGGTAGGAGATGAAGGCACAAATCCCACAAGACACTATGATGCTTTCAATAAAAGCTGTCTCTTTCAATAATCTTACAGCATACTGATTATCACATATTATCTCTGCAGTTGGAACCTCATCATTTCTTGGTTGGTTAGCCTTTAAATATTTGGCATATTTAACATGCTGCTTTATGTGTTATATGTTCTCCAAGGGAGTATTTTCACTAAAGAAGTGGACATTGCTAAACATCAGCACTCTGAGAAGATGCAGCAGCAGATCTCAGAGAATGACTCGGCCTCTGTGTGGAAAGGTTTTAGGAATATCACCAACTACAAGCCTAAAACCCCCCACTCCACTGACGACTTGCTCTTGGCCAACACCCTTAACGACTTTTACTGCCGTTTTGACGAGCCATCAGGCAGCCTTCACACCTCCAATGGCCCCAACAATAGAGACACTTTGGACACTCATTCCCCCACCTCTCCCCCCTCCATAGAGCCATCACCACCTTCAATCACTTCACCTGCAACACCCCCCTCCTCACCCCACACAAAAGAGGATTTCACACCACCTCCTCCCACCACAACTCTTCATATTCATGAAGCAGATCTGAGGAAGCAGTTTAAGAGTCTGAATGCTCGAAAAGCTCCCGGCCCAGACGGTGTGTCTCCTGCCACCCTCAGACACTGTGCAAACGAGCTGGCCCCAGTGTTTTCTGGCATTTTCAACTCCTCACTGCAGGCATGCCATGTGCCTGCCTGCTTCAAGTCCTCCACCATAATCCCTGTCCCCAAGAAACCTAGGATCACTGGACTAAATGACTACAGACCCGTGGCTCTGACATCTGTGGTCATGAAGTCATTTGAGCGCCTAGTTCTCTCCCATCTCAAGACCCTCACGGCCCCCCTCCTGGACCCCCTGCAGTTTGCATACAGAGCCAACAGGTCTGTAGATGACGCCATCAACATGGCCCTACACTTCATCCTGCAGCATCTGGACTCCCCAGGAACCTACGCCAGGATCCTGTTTGTGGACTTCAGCTCTGCCTTCAACACCATCCTTCCAGACCATCTCCGAGGCAAGCTTTCCCAGATGAATGTGCCTGATCCCATCTGCCGGTGGATCACTGACTTCCTGATGGACAGGAAGCAGCATGTGAGGCTGGGAAAGAATGTCTCGGACTCCCGGACCATCAGCACCGGCTCCCCTCAGGGCTGTGTTCTTTCTCCTCTGCTCTTCTCCCTGTACACCAACTGCTGCACCTCCACCCACCAGTCTGTCAAGCTAATCAAGTTTGCAGATGACACCACCGTTATCGGACTCATCTCGGACGGGGATGAGTCTGCCTACAGGAGGGAGGTTGAACGTCTGGTGTCCTGGTGCAGCCACAACAACCTGGTGCTGAATGCCCAGAAGACAGTGGAGATTTTTGTGGACTTCAGGAAGCACACAGCTCCACTCCCCCCCATCATCCTGACTGACACCCCCATCACCTCTGTGGACTCGTTCCGCTTCCTGGGTACCACCATCACCCAGGACCTGAAGTGGGAGCCCACCATCACTTCCGTCATTAAGAAAGCCCAGCAGAGGATGTACTTCCTGAGGCAGCTGAAGAAATTCAACCTGCCAACACGGACGATGATGCAATTCTACACTGCAATCATCGAGTCCATCCTCACCTCCTCCATCACCGTGTGGTACGCTGGAGCCACTATCAGGGACAAACAGAGACTGCAGCGTGTTGTGCGCTCTGCTGAGAAGGTGATTGGCTGCAGACTCCCATCTCTGCAGGACCTGTACACCTCCAGGACACTGCGGCGTGCAGCCCGGATCTCAGCTGACCCTTCTCACCCTGGACACAGTCTGTTTGACCTGCTCCCCTCAGGCAGGAGGCTCCGGTCCATTCGCACCAGAACCTCTCGCCATAAGAACAGTTTCTTCCCCTCTGCTGTCGGACACATGAACAATAACCGTATGACTGTTCCCACCACTAACACATGACCCTACGCTGTGTTCACTGCATCATTCCATGTTTGGCACTGATCACCACCTGCACTCATGTATATATCATGTATATATCTATCCACTTAGCACTTTTAATTCTTATTCTTATTTTTATATTTTTATGACAGTATGTTTGCACTGAAGCACCGCAGCAATTTCCTAATGTTGTAAACCTGCTCAACATTTGGCAATAAAACCCTTTCTGATTCTGATTCTGATTCTGATTTTGCCAAAGGCAGGAATTCTCAGAAAACAAAATGTCCATGTCCTTGCTTTTCACATTTGTAGGACACTTCAGAAAGCCCAGTAGAAACTGAGAAAACAGCCTTTCTGGTTTTTGAAAGCTCAGTGAATTGGGGCCACGGTGTTTTACATTAAATTCAAAAAGCAGTCACTTTGAACCTGCTGGTAACTTGAAACCTCAGTGGTTTTGAAAACTACAAGTATTCAGACATTACTCTTTAGTTAAATTGAATTATCTTTATAAGGATTAATATAAAACAAATGGGTCTGTTTATGCGCTCATGGCAGAAATGAACTCTTTATGTATCCAAATAATGTTTTACTAAATTTAAACAGAAACAACATTTATGAATGATTCATCTGTGAGCCTTTTTTAATACATAATTCTGCACCATAAAATCAGAGAATACATATTATCTGCCTGCAGATAGCACATTCAGCAGCAAGTCATCCCTTTACACCGTTTTGTCTGTGTGTGTGTGTCAGTGCTGCTATTCCCCCAGGCTTATCCGTGGCTTAATTTCTGCTGGGGATTCTTGGTGTAAACTGTAACAGTTAGCTTTTTCTATGCGATGTTGCTGTTTTTGTTTTGTTTTTCCTTAATAATCAGTGAAAGACAAAGGAAGAAGACAGGACATGTTCATTACCCTCCCGACTCAGGTGTTACTGTTCTTTTCCACACTGAGGGGGAAATGACTATTGAATCCTCTGGAGTGTAAACACAGCCAGTGTGAACAGAGGGGTCTGCTGGAGAGGGCAGCTGCACACTTACAGCTCATATTGACTGATTATTGCTGCCCAACAGCTATAATGATGGCTTACGGCTTATTCTCCGAGGGATATAATTTTTAGCTTCTGGAGTCCATGTTTAAACTCCAGATGCGAAAAATGCATTTGTGACCAATTAAATGTGTAATATTTCGCAGACATTGCGGGAGAGTAAACAAAATAAAGCACAACAAAAAAATTAACAGCGTGACCATGCAAATAAAAGCTTTCTCAATGCTTTCCTTAGGGAGTTTTGAAGGCTTATTGTATGTCCTAGAAATGAAAAACAATGGATTCAGTCGTTCAGTTTTTCCCAAAATCTTGGCAGATTGATGTATTTTTTTCTTCCTTTATTTAAAACTATATTTGTTGTCATATTTGCAATGTGGCAGGTGGAATATCACATTTTTCATCATTTACACAGGCATTTTTCATCCCACCTTTAAACTAAATTTGTATTTGAGCCCAGATATTTGTGCCCTCAATACCCTTCTCATTTCCTCTCTTTAATAAATTTATGTCCTTGCATTAAATAATTTCCTTACATTAATAATCCATGCCCTTGCTTGTTTTTCTCTTCTCCTTTCTCTTAGATATAAGACGCTAGAAAGCACTGGCAATACACATTGGCATCAAAGACACTGAATGTCTTAGATGTTAGAGAAAGAACATGTCGGCTTTTAACATGTTTTGTGCAATATCCAAATGCCTACATTTAGAGTTTAACAATAAAGGACAGACTGTGAGAGACACAGCTATAGCTGTTGATTTGATGGAAGTAATTTCTGTGTACAACAAGCTTGAGGCTAATATTTTCTAGATTAAAGAGAAATATGTGAGTGTGTGATTAATTAGGTTTATTTTAATTTCAGATCCATTTTTTTGTGTTAAAAAGTATGTGCCACCTGAGTTCCCTGAAAATTTATGTTGACACCAAGAAAATGACCAACAGCTACTCATAGTTTGATTAATAGAATATTAGTAATGAATAATATCATTTTGGGTGATATATCCAAGCACAAACATAGAGACAAAGAAATACAGCAAATGCTTAAATTGCTGTGGCTCAGACTTCGGTGGTAGATCTGCTAAATGAAACGTAGGTGGTTCGATTGTGTTTTCTTTTTCTTGTTAGCCAAAATGATCGTCCTGTTTAATAAAACAGAGTATTGCAAGGCATGTTGCTAACCAAGCTAGCTAGTCTTAGCTAGCCTTAGCTGATAGAAAAATAAGAGCAATAACAACGAAGTGGCAATAGCCAACATAGCAAACTTCACTTCAAAATGTTATCCACAAATGGGAGATGTTATATATAGGCTATGCATTTATCAAGCAAATAGAACAAATATGATTGATTTCAGATTCTTAAATATGATAATTTGCTAATTTTTCTGTTCTTTGTGGGTGAAATTTGCTTTAGATGTTCGGTATTTCAGCAAAACAAGTATTTTGAAGCAATACCTGTCAACAGACACGGTGGCCAATGTGAAGCTGCTGGCGTACATGGTAAGGTTGATAAAGAAGTGGACGACTTTGCACATGAAGGAACCGAATACCCATCCCTCCAGAGAGTAGATGGTAGCTTGGAAAGGAACGCAAAAGATGATGAAGAAGAAGTCAGCCACGCTCAAGTTGAGTATGAACAGATTGGTCGTGTTGTACGCGACCTGTCCGCTTCGCAGCAGTACAGCGAGCACCAAACTGTTGCCAATGGTGCCGAGCAGGAATATGAGAGAGAAGACCACTGACACAATCACACTGGTGGGGTTCAGTTGATAGCTTTCAGATACATTGGCCTGCCCTCCCGGCCAGGTGAAATCCTCAAAGTCTGACATTGTGCAGGTCTGGAATGAGAGAAGAAAGGAGACAAATGTTAGACACCACTATCTTGGTGGTTTTAGAGTCACTTCTGTGTACGTCTTAAATCCCATTAACTGATAACACTGTTGTCCGAGCCAAACCCTTTCTTATCGGCTTATGCACTGGTGGTCGATGTTGACAATATGATGAAGAGGTAGTTTCTTGACAAGTTATTTACAACTTTTCAGAGTATGCAAAAAAAGGCTGCATGCACCAGAGGATTTTTTCATCCAAATAATCCCTAGTTGGCTCATGTTACATGTATTAATGAGACAACAATGAAAGGCTGCTTTTAATTGGATGATGTTTTTGACAGATGTACTGGGAATATTTTGAGTGTTTAATTACAAGAAATTTTGCTTTTAAATGTTACAGGATGAATTTCAGTGGTATTGCTTATTTTATTCCCTTTATCACAGCATTAAGTATTTTTATTAATCTTTCTAGGCTTATTCATGTATGGGAGACTTGCAGTTAACAGTTTGCTGCTGTTTAATCATACATCACAGCTACTGGTTTTGAATATGAAGCAGGTGGTTTTCAGTTTAGTGGATCAATCCATTAACAGGTGCTGATTGAGTAATTCTCCTTTGTAATTCAAGGAATTTTTGCAATGCTCACCGGCAAAATCACTCTGTGAAAATCAGAAGACCAGAAGCTCATCTCTGCTTGAGGGGATTTGCTCTCAGGAAGATTACATCAGAAGGGATCATCTGTTCATGATGACAAATGGTGAGCAGAGTTTTTTTTTTTCTTTGTGTTTCTTTCAGTTTTTGACCAGCAACAATATCATATTAGAGCTTGTGATGTGCTGCAGTTTCATAAAGTGATGTCTCCAGTGAAATCAGGGTGCACCTTCGGCCATTTTTGGTAAATTGTTTTGTGACAAGTGGCGCAAAATAAGGACTTGAAAGTAAAGAAGTGCTCTTAATTGTGACTTAGTGAGACATACATGAGGTAGTCTCCAAATGTTTTATTCAAGCCCTTTTATTTGTCTGATTTCAGCTAGATAAAAATGTTTAATCAGCTGTTTTTAATTATTATTATTCCCAGCTGTCATTTAATAATACTATTAGCTTCTGGTTGTCATTAAAAAGAATGCTTGCTGAGTACATAAGAGCCTAGAGTTTGCTTTGTGTGCTTTGTCCTTTTGGGCCATAAATATTTAATTCAGAAAATTCTGAGTACCATTATAGGTAGCTGGAAACAAATACACTGCTTCCAGCTATTGGGAATACTAATTTTTCTACTGAGTGAACTTCAAGAAAACACTGACATTGGTTCCTAATAAGACATCACAAAAGAAATCAATGATTTATCATCTTTTAAGGATGGGCTGAAAAAATATTTTAAAAAAGTCAATATTTTCCTTTTAATCGTTTTTTTTTTTTTTTTTTTTTGTAGAGTATGCCATTCAATTTGAGCAAAATAAAAAACACACATAAAGCCGATATTTTGAACAGATTATTATTTTCTTAACAATTTATTTATTTGATTGTTATGCCCGGCCATGAAAGCGACTAAAGACAGAAAACCATCCACATATTTGTTGACACCCATCTTTGTCTACCAAGCTCAAACTACAAACATCAAAATCAAAAGAAAAGAAGAAGAAAAAACATTTTTAATAATAGATTGCATTTATATAGCACTTTTCAGGGCCCTCAATGCACTTTACAACTCCACTATTCATTCATTCACTGGTGGAGGCAAGCTACAGTTGTAGCCACAGCTGCCCTGGGGCAGACTGACAGAAGCGAGGCTGCCATATTGCGCCATCGGCCCATCACCAGTAGGTGGTAGGTGAAGTGTCTTGCCCAAGGACACAACAACCGAGACTGTCCGAGCCGGGGCTTGAACCGGCAACCTTCCGGTTACAAGATGAACACTCAACTCTTTGAGCCACGATCGCCCTTCCTGAAACTGGAATCTCCCTAAAGAAGGAAAACAGTTGGACTAAATTGAAGCGATGTGAATAAAGGTTGCTCATTATCCTACCTTAATCAATTTTTTTTATGAAAGACGTGGTGAATGATTAATGCTTCGAGTCTGTGGTAGCAGAAAACTGCTTGTAAAAGAAATCACTGAGCTTGGGTGAAATTACAGCATGGACACGTTCTGACTGCAAATGGACAGAGTGGATTTTAATTTGGCAGTCTCCTTATAAATTATGAAGAAATCAATCTTCTGTTTTTTTAAAGAGAGGGAAGCAAAATCAAAATGAAAAAAAAAATGCTGTTAATGCAGATAATAAATCGTCGTATGTTGTGGCTTACTTTGACTCACTCTCAGCCTTTTTTGCTTTTATGTATCAGTCCTCAGCAAGCTGAAGATTAATTATTGAACATTGCTATTAAACATTCAGCATCCTTTGGGTATTACACTGTACTGCCATCTACATCCACATAATCAAAATTTTGACAGAGCAAAATTAGGAGATATACTGATTACAGTCAGTAGCAAGTAAGTGGAACTTAACGTCGTGAGAGGAGATAAAGTAATATATCCTCATTAACCTTACAAAGAGACAGGAGTATAATATCAGCTGGTTGTTGCTGCAGAGGTATTTTCCTCACAGCTTTGAGTTCATGCCAGGCTTTAACTTTCTCAAGCATGGTGAAGATGAGTCCCCTTCTTTCCCACTAGGAAAGGTAGTTGGGGCTGATATTACATTTCCAACTGCAGAGGGATATCTTGGCTAAGACTCCACTGAGCAGGGAACATGTTTAAGCCTCAGTGGAATCGCAGAAAACAGAGACCCGTATACACGAGTTTGATCGTCTCATAGCAGAGCGTGCAGTACCTAACAGGTTGTGAAATTTACAGACTGTGGTTGAACTGCAGACTGAATTTTCGGTGGAGAAGCAATGAAAATAGCAGAGCTAGAGAAAAAATAGAAGTGCGATGGGGATGTAGGGCAGCCTGAAGCAGACATTGCCAAATGCGGCTTTATTGTGAGTCTAAAAATAATGACCACAGAGAAGACATTGCATCACTGTATTTCACATCATTATCAATAAGAAACAGAGCTCGAATAGAGTATGTCATTTTAAATCTTCATGTCCGGCAAACTTTAAATATCAGCAGAGGGGCTACAACATTGTTGCATCCTATAATCAGGTGATACAAATATGCTGATAAATATAGACCGCAAATGTTCTATACATACGAATGTTTACACTGCATGAACAGCAGAATTAGCATGCAGATCAGGCAGATGCAGTATGATAAACCTACCAGATGGGTGGACAGTATCCAAAGCGTCAGTACTCCTCTCAGATTAGGAATGACACTCCCAGACCCTTTCTGTTGAGATGCTCATACTCTTTGCTGTGAAACCTCTGTTCTACCAATGCACACTGATATCTGCCTCCCGTTGCTGGTATCTTACTCTTTCTCCGCCCCCCCACCCCCACCACTCTTTCTCTGGTGAGGACTCCTCCTCCACATTCACTTTAATGTTCACACTTCACTGCAGAAAAGCATTGCAGAGCCAAGGTATGAAGGCAAGCCGCAGCAACTGGCGGCTTGCCTTCATACATGCTCACTGTAAAATCAGGGGGATCACTGACAAATAACCACAATAAGTGGCAGTGATAGCCCGTCTCTAAAGACTACTCTGCACCCAAGCCAGCCTGCCCTCAAATGAGGTGCGGGTCTTAGCATTTAGGCTTTACCCTATCTTACAGGTTTGTAGCGAGTTTAGCTGAGGGGGAGAACAATTCAATTTACTCAATTCAAGAGGGAGCAAAGGGAATGCAGTATTGTCAGTGGTGGAAGTTGAATTATTGGGTAAAGTTAGGCCAACATTAGGTTTTGATATTTAAAGGGGTGTAAAGTCAATAGGGAATGCAATCCATTTTACTGAATGGATGCTGCTGTGATGTCACATGACCAGTGTCAGAGACTATTTAACTGCAAGTAATTAAACAGAGTTAAAATTAGTAGTTGTTTGCTGGATGTTGGACTACTACTGTTAAACATGAATTTGTAAAGCTGAATGTGAATATTTCAGGTTTTTTCTAGTTACAAGTTTTAATTTTTGTTATTTTGTAGTAGTTTCACAGAGGTTGTTGCATGTCGTTTTAAAAGTGTCCATTAGATGCAGTGCTTCCTCCTGTTGGATATGTACTTACACCCAGCGAATATGGGGAAAATGTACTTATTTATTTTTACTGCACAATAAAAAACAGAATGGTCATTAAATACACATAAATAATACTGCACATGCAACATGTAAAACAAGGAAATTGAGATTTTTCTGTATTATATGTAGTTCTCAGTTTTATGCTGGTATTATGAAGAGAAACATTTGGAAGAGCCCATGTTTACTACTGCATTATATTTGCTTTTAACTGAGAGACTGAGCTTGTGACCTAATCTGTGTTCCAGCTGTTTTGACCAGTAAAACAGTTTGCAGTCTCTCATGTTGTAATGTCTCTTTCAAAATGCCCCAAATGTTTTCGGTGGGTTACAAGTATATCATATTGAAAAAAAGCATGCAGGTATAAAACTGTATTTTTGCACCAACGAGGACAATCCCAACATTCCCGTTATGGTGTGCAGCGTACGCATTGCTGTAAATGGAGAGACTCTTGAGGGATGGCTGTTATGAGGAAAGGCAGCACAGAAACTTTACCAGCAGCACATATCGTTGTGTTCCTCAACTTTCGGTCTTTTACCCATCTACAACCATCTACAACCATCTGTAAAAAACACGGCAAAGACTCTATCATTGTTTGGGACTGCATTCAGCCAGTGCTGTTGGGGAGCTTGTCAGAATTGATCCCTGTTTTCTTTTTTTAGCACAAACTCCCAAACACATGGCAAATGCAGTAAAAGCATACCTAGATAGAAACAAAAATACACAATGGAACATTATCAGTCATGGACTAGCTTCCCCAGCGCTCCAGACCTAAACATTATAGAAGCAATGTGGGATCATCTTGACATAGAACAGAACAAAAACCAGGCAACTTACAAATAATAGCTTTGGATATATTCCTCAGTAAGACTGGAGAATCACTCCTGAAAACCTCTTAAAGAAATTACAACAAAGCTTGTCTAAGAGAGTTCAGGCTGTGTTGAGGAATAAAGGGTGGTCATCCAAAATTATTGACTTGCAAGGTCGTTAGAGTTGTGCAAACTGTTTCAATAAACCTATGTCAAAATTTCCTAGCAAAATATAAGGAAATGAGAGGTGGCTCAAGACTTTTGCATAACACTGTAGTGTTTAGAGATTGTCTGTGTCAGACTTCTGTAGTTCTGCCTAATGTTTTACTGTATGCATTCATAGCCAATAGTAGGTGTAAGTGCTTTCATATCACTATGCATGTTTTATATCAACATTACTAGACAACTGCTAACAAACAAACAAACAATAAAAACCATAGATAGAATCTGATTCATGTCAGGTATAAAATTAATGCTTTGAGGGCCAGTAAAGGGTCGAGTTGATCTGATTCATTCAAAATGAAACGGGGGACCAGAACGACTCATGCTGCAGGGAACAGGCACTCATGACCAATATCGCTTATTACTCATGGCGAGTTATGATTCATTTAGTCACAGCCAATACAGTCTGCTAAATAAAAAGCCTCTTAATGACATGTTGTCTGTAATACTACAGAATGAAACATCTGCACATCAATCAAATTTTTTAGTGTTTGTTTACCTGATAAAATAATTTACATTTTATTAATAGCGCTGATTTTTGGGGGGTATTTTTGTTTGTTTGATATTGTGATGTTTTATTGGTTATATTAAGGGTAGATATGGGCTCCTCATGTTTCCTCTTGTTCTTTTTCGCCCGATCAATTGTTCCTCTGGCCACCCATCCATCTATCAAACTGACAAGTGTGCACTCAGCATTACCCACTGCCTCTGCCACCTTTTATAAACAAACCACAGCACATGTCAGAGGGAGTATGGATTACCACTACATGTTACAATGAGGCCAAACAACTTTTATTAACGGGCTGAATTTCACATTGTGTATTTACACACTAATTAAAATGCAAACCCAATTAAACTATTCAAGCTTTTGGGCATTGTCATTCCTACGTCATATTGAGTAGAAAATCAGCAGGATCTGACGTGGGTCTGCCCTCGCTGTGCTGCTTGGAGTGAATCAAATAACATTCAGATTCTATCCCAGGAGCATCAATCTGACACATTTCCACCTCTTCCTGTTCCAAACACAATCTCTGACAGTCTGTTTTCACTGCTGTCAGCCACCATCCATCAAGGAATTACATGAAACCAGGCTGGACCAAACGTCTGGGCACATCATCATTTCTACACCTGTGGATAAAACACACACACACACACACACACACACACACACACACACACACACACACACACACACACACACAAAACTACCTCCAGCTGCATCCATATTTAAGATGACCATCCTATATAAAAAATGAAGGTCAAAAGAACAGCCAGTGAAAACAGCTTAGTTTGGTCAATGTTGGATTGTGCTCTTGGTGTAGCATGGAATAACATTCAGAAATACCTCTAGGTTTTGTTTTATGTGAGTGTTTCCATGGCAACAGCATGGATCTCTATGAAGTGACACACACACGCACAAACCCACCGCCCCCAAAACAGGACGGATTTCCACCTAGAACACGAGGACTAGAGTAGTGTGACATTTTACAAAGTGGTCTACGAGGAAATGCAATGATTTTCTGAATTATTAAAAGTCAGTCTGAGACTAACGATAGCCAGCATTAGACATTTCTTTGTAGAATTCAGCAGCGTTGTAGTAAAAACACAATAACCTTTTTAGCGTTCACCCTTGACAAGCAACTCAAATCAATCAGGACTCGTTCAATTTAAAAACAAGGGGGCGCACCAACTTATTAGTCTTCTGCTGAAGTACAAAAACAAGCGTTCAGTATCGATGTTTTACAGTATAAGTTATTTTGCGCATTGTTTGTATGCTGCTGTGATCCTGCCTCATTAGTCCTTGCTCAGTGGAGAAGATCAATTACAGCAATGGTCTCAGAGGAAATGAGAAGTGCATATAAGGTGAAATGTTAAACTCACATTCACACCTTGACTCTTGATCATTGGAGCGTTTATATTTGCTGGAGCCTGCTTTGCACAGACTGGTGAACCTGAACTGTGTCTGCACTGTGCAACTAACCGAAGCTGGTAATGGAAGAAGCACTTTGATGCAACCAGTATGCAACTTTAAAGACAGAAAACATACAAAATCATACAAAATCCCACAGAAGTCCGGTCAGTTGGAGCACAGGTGATTCCAAAATGTCTCCCGTGACTGATATTTGGTATCATAGGAAGTTCTGCTGCACACAGTTTTACTTATTTTTATCACATTATTTGTCATTGTCAATCAACTAGCTCAGAGTTTTTACCAACAGGAAGTAATGAATTGACAGCCAGCTTATTCAAAGCAATTTCAGCACATCAGCCAGGGGGGCTTTACTCAATATGTAATATTTGACAGCAACACATTGAATGAGACTGAACTGGATGATGGTGCAGTGATTTTGTCTTTCTTGTCTCTCTTTGTGCACAACTTTAAACTCTTCTGAAAATGACGCATCATATATAACAAGAGGAAAATCACTATTAAAGGTGAAAAGTGGAAATTTACATTTTGTTCACTGTTGAATTGTTACCAATCACATTTGGGGCCAGTGTTAGCTTGTTCTATGAGCTAGCAAGCTCGGTAGCTAGCAAGTTCTCATTTGTAGCTGAGCTGCTGAACATAAAGAAGCCGGACTGGTGACAAAAATTGGGAAGAAATGTGTTTTAAGCGACTTTGAATGTGGCAGGGTAGATTTCCTATTCTCCTGAGCGTGGTAGAAATATTCTTGCATCACCAGTAAAAGTTGTGTTTTTGCACTTAATATCAACACTGCAGCATGTCCATGGATAGAGCCTGGTCAGTGTTCTGAATGTGGCTTATTTATTAGCAAGTCACAAATATTCAACAATGGCTTTACAGATTACAAGTTTTAGAGTTTTATTACTGTTTACATGGACTACCACCATCTTGGATTGTGAAATTGGGGTTGGTGTGACTGCTCTAACGTTCGATATTGGAAGTCTATCTTGAGGAGAAATTACTGTACTCAGAAATTATGACTTCTGACTTCAAATAAAAAGCATGAATATTCAAGAAACTGCTACTCTACTTGGATTTTCCCACAACCATCTCTAATACCACATGAGTATTGTTGCTGAACATTTACGACCACTATGTATCCATTTTCTGACGACTGCTTTCAGCAAGGTAACACTTCACGTCTTAAAGCTCAAATAATCTCAAACTGGTTTCTTGAATGTGAAAATGTTCACTGTGTAAAGTCCTCCACAGTTACGATCATACAATCATACCTGCTATTAATCTCTGTCTCTCTTCCACAGCATTTATCCTGTTTTCCTTCTCTCACCCCAACTGGTCACAGCAGATGGCCCCGCCCCTCCCTGAGCCTGTTTCTGCCGGAGGTTTCTTCCTGTTAAAAAGGAGTTTTTCCTTCCCACTGTCATCAAAGTGCTTGCTCATAGGGGGTCATGTGATTGTTAGGTTTCCTCTGAATCTATTATTGTACGATCTACTGTACAATATAAAGCGCACTGAGGTGACTGTTGTTGTGATTTGGCGCTGTATAAATAAAATTGAATTGAATTGAATTACGAGATATTCATTCTGTAGAGCATGTTTGGAATGTGGTGGAGATATAGCTTCATGCCAACAAATCAGCAGCAAATATGTGATGCTAGCATGCCAATATGGACCAAAATAGAATTGGAGCAATGTTTCCAGCATTGCAAAAAACAACAATAAAAAAAATTACTCTTAGATGTTAAAAAGGAGCACCTTTTCCACTTTCTCTGTTTTGTTTTGATGGTAAAATTTCATATTAATGTAATGCTACCAGCATGGCTTAAGGACTGTCAGTGGTCAGCCTCAGTTGTTCATTAGGCTTTTCATTCTAGCATCATTAACTAAGATGGTGAATATGGTAGCTTGTCAGTATGCCCCATGTTACCATGGGCACTTCATTAATGAGGCCATAGCAGTCTCTGTGGGTTATCAGCCATAATTGATTATTGATAAAATGAGTCTAAGAAAGAGAGGAAATGTAGAGCGCTAGAATGTCGTAGTACATACAGACGGGGAAGCTAGCCACCCAATCATAAGATAAATACATCAAAACACCACACTAATAAAATGTGGCACAGCAAACTATATCACCATCAGGAAATGGCAAACACTCAGCCCACCACTACAGAGAGTGAGAGGCTAGATTAAATCAATTCTGAAATGGCAAATAAAATGGCAAGATAAAAAAGAGCTGAAATACCTGATAGTATATTAACTCTAAAGTAAGTGGCAGCCTGCACTCGGTAAACAAACAGGACACTGTCACGGATTTGTTGGCAATCATCTCTTTTCAGCTTCACTACAGGAAGAGTTATGGGAGAACCATTAAATCAATACTAATAATAAAAAAATACAACGCCACCTCTAGAGCCACCATACAATAAAAACACTAAAATTAATACAGCGAGTGAAAGGTTTGGCTTTCCGAAGCCACAAGCATACCAAACAATCTCAGCCACGTGAGCTGACTTTATTGTGTCTGTGTCTCTCACCTGATTGGTTATTGTCTCCTGTTTGGTTCTGAGTGTTCCCAGGAGACATTAGCATTTTGCTCAAAGTGCTGGCCAAGCTACAATTTTAGTCCTCTAATAAGCTTATGGAATAAATTACCTTTTACTGTGAAAGTACTTTTGGTATTTTTTAAGTGAACGTCAAACAACACTTGGGCTGTGTAAAGTACATTAAAGAAAACAGTGTGTTGCAGTGAATCCTTTATGTTTGAGCTGTTCAAACACTAGAAGTTGTTTTACCAACTCTGCTGTGTGCTCTGGGACTGTGAGCCAGAGGAATTAGAGATGAGAAAAGAAATTGAAACAGAACAGATTTCCTTTCCGACTGTCCTAATTGCTTGCTTCATGAAAAGACTAATCACGGTGACAAAATGAGGGTAGATTGCAGACTGAAATAATGCAAGGATTGCAGTGCTCCCACAGGTCAGTCCAGGTCTAAGCTACACACTATATATGAATATCCTGTTGTTGTCATAGAAACCGGTACAAATGATGTCTCATCTGTACTTACTGTTTAGTGCAACACATTTGTCTTACTGTGCATCTGGCAGAAGTGTTTGGTTTTTGTTCTTTTTCTGTCAGGCTGTGCTGAAGCTCTGTGGACAGGCTTCTCCTTCAAAGGGACTTTTTTTTTCTTGAGGTCTCTGTAGGTGACAATGTTTGAACTTTTGCCAGGTTTACTTTCTAAAAACTGGCATCTTAAAAAATGATATCGATCCATGTTACATGCTGTGTTCACGCCATGGGGTTCAAACTGACTGTGAAAACAAGCCATTGTTTGACTTACTTGCAACAGGCTAATTGGTCGCATTACAAACAACTAATTTTCACCACTGTGCTGTAAACACATCTACTGTTATTTATTCAAGCATCCAGTTCAGCTTTGATGTGATCCAAACTTAATGTGGTGACACTAAATGACTGTGTGGATTTTGGTGTGATTTAAGAGAGAAGTCAGTAGTGGCTTGTTCCTGCTGCGAGTACAGTTATGAATGATAAAGGATCATTATTTTTTCAATCCAGTAGTCCCAATGATGTTGAACCTTCTGCTCCATGGAGAATCTGACTGATTTAATTGATTAGCAAAGAGAGAAAACATTCATTAGCCTTAGAGACACCACTTCAAACAAAACATCATCAAAACAACAGATGCACATCTCTTGTGATGTCATGATGAAAGGACTGCTGCTACATAATTAAAACACTTGAAGAAGCAAGAACAAACAATGGAAAGCTGATTGAAAAAGAAGACCCAACTTTTGTCACTGGAAAGAAGACCATGAGATAACTCAGATATGGTTTTTGTGATATTACAAAGTGAAACATTTCAATTAGTAATGTCATAGCTAACTCGTGTCCTGCAGTTTTGAGATGTGTCATCAATCCAACACAGCTGATTTAAATGGCTAAATGACCTCCTCAACATGTCTTGAAGTTCTCCAGAGGCCTGGTAATGAACTCATCATTAGATTCAGGTGTGTTGACCCAGGGTGAGATCTAAAACCTGCAGGACACTGGCCCTCGAGGCCTGGAGTTCGAGACCCCTGCATTAGAGTATTAGCATGAGAATTCATTAATGCAAAAACATTTCCTGTTTACCCCAGAAAGGTAGGCATATTGGTCTGTCAATGAAATTAATCTATTTATTTGTTTGTGTTGATTCTGATGTACCATTGTTGAGTTCTCCAGATAAAATGTTTTTAATAACATTGACATCATCTGGTTCTTACCAGTAGGGCTGGGCCATATCATACCGTTCACGGTAATACCGGTATAATGTTGGGCAACGACAAGAAAATGAAATATCGCGATAGAATATGGGTAAAACGCGCATGTGCAGTGCCTTTGTTTTCATACGCACATGAAAAAGGCACTTCGGCGACGGAGAATGACAAGGGCGAAAGCGGATCGTTGAATAAAACGGATGAACCAGAATTGGTTTGTAAAAATGCTGCAACTTCAGTGGTGTGGAACTGGTTTAGCTTTCGTCCGTTAATACCGTGTTTTTTGGAAAATACGGCACACTTAAAATCAATCCTTTGATTTTTCCAAAAATCGACAGTGCCCCTTATAATCCCGTGTGCCTTATGTTTGAATTCTGGTTGTGTTTACTGACCTCGAAATGATTTTATGTGGTACACGGCGCTCGAAAATCTGTCAAATGTTTTAGTACGACTTTGCAAAGCTACGAAGCCGCACCGCTTGATGGATTGTCGGAGCATTACTGCTATTGTAGGCAGAAGCCTCGCGGAGTGATACGTACTGTGCTTCAACATAATATTACCGTATTGCGTGTGTATAACCTCTTTTTCGGTTTTGTGGATATTATACATGGTTATGCTGAGGATATGTCGGCCAATTTCCACTGGAAATGCCTTTTGGTTAAACTGTCAGCAAGGAATTTGCATTTGCACTGTTACGTTTTTATATAACTTTAATGCAAAAAACAGCTGCTTGTTTAAGTGAAAATACATTGATTTTTTTTTTTTGCACTAATAAAATTTTGGAGTTGTAAAGTATTTTGTCTAGTGTCAATTATATTGTCAGTTATATCGTTATCGCAAATTTTCAAATCTATATCGTGATAAATATTTTTGGTCATATCGCCCTGCTCTACTTACCAGGTTCTAAAATTAGGGAAATATCACCTCAAATAACCAAGAACATATAACATATTACACCATATTTAACAAAAATGAAGCCAAAATGCAGAACCAGTGTGTGGAAAAACTCAGTACACTCCATGATTCAACATCTTGAAGAATCGCTTATTGTAGCAGTAAGCTAAAGAAATCATTGTCTGTTTAACTATATCAGTCTCTTACATCATTGTGAAGAATTTTGTCCCACTCGTTTCTTTTTTTTTTCTTGCATGACCTTAATTCTTTCATAGATTTACTGCTGCTGTCTTTGAAATCACTGACCTGATGCAGGACCCAACTCCAGTGAAACCTCTGACATCTGACTCTAGAATACTTTGGTACACAGAGAGTTTATGGTTGACTCAGGATGCCCAGGTTGTCACCCCTCCACCATCATGTTTGACGGTGTTTGTTCTGATATGCTGAGTTTGGTTTTCATCAGATGTATTAGGTTAGATTAAAAAAAATAGTCCTGTTGCTGTGCATTACAACCAGGCATCTCCACTTTGCCTCTTCTGTCCAAATTACATTTCTCCAGAAGTCTAGTTTGTGCAACTTTGCAAACCTAAGCCATGCTGCCATGTTTTTTTTTTTTTTTTTAAAGATAAGAGGCTTTCTCTTGGCAACCATTCAAAACAAGCCATACTTTTTCAGTAAGCCATAACACTGTTATGAACTTTAACATCTATCATGCTAACTGAGGCGTGTAGAGTCTGAGATGTAGCTTTGGGTATTGGACAATCTGAAGGTAAATTTGCTGGTAAAATTGGCAGCTGTCTTAATATTTTTTTCACTCGTGAATAACCTTTATCATTACAGAATGATGGATTTCAAATTGTTCAGAAATGGCTTTATAACTGTGCCCATATTGATGAGCAGCAACAGTCACATCTTTCAGTTCAGTGCTGATGCCCTGCTTCCTTGACATTGTGCTAACACACACCTGAATGCTTCAGACCAGCAAAACTACCAAAGTCTCTGCTTTTATAGAGGTGCTCACACTTACAGATGAATTTAGATTTTCACTGCTTTTACATTTGGCAAGATTTTTAATGACATGCTGTAATATGTCATTAATATGTCATGCTTTGTTGTTCACCTGAAGTTACATTTACCAAATTTATAGTCCTACATAAAAAAACAGATACCTTTTCATGTTGTGATACATAAACCCTAAAAAGAGGGTGCATTTTATTTATCATATGAGGACAAAGCAGTGTATCTGCATAGTTAGTTGTTTTTTTTAAAAACCAATAACATGAAATTGCTGTTGTAGGTCAATTGATATCTTAAGCTTGACTTCACACTTAATGATCAGTCCCACACTATGACTTCAACAAATCTATGATCAGTCAAAGTAAGAGGTACAAAAATGTCAGAGCTTACAAAAGACCTTCCTGTTATTCTTTAATTATTTCTTTGTGGAAAAACATGCATACGTTGTCTAAAACAATTTATTCTGAGATATAAATTAAAGTGTGCCCAAGCGTCTCATGCTGTCTTCCTTGGACTGGCTTCTTATTGATCATAGTGCAGTGTCAAGGCAGGCACTCCCCTGGGTCCTTGGACTGACTGAGATATGAATGTAGTGTTGGTTAAATGAAAAGCACAGATAATTACACACAGAGGTACAGAGCCATAGCACAAAAGAAGGCATATCAATTAATGGGAGCTGAAGTGGAAAAATTGGCAGCACTCAGAAATGCCTCAGCAGTTTTTACCAATCTTCCACTAATGCTCATCCATATTTTATGCTTTGAGATTCTATTGAGTGCTTTTGTTATATTTTATAGTCTTTTTCCATCAAGCTGACAGCAATCACACTACCAAGATGACTGGGTCAGATCTGTTAACACTTATATTTAGCTTAACAAAATGCCATAGGTCTGCAAGACATCACATTGACAGACAGGCACACGATAATAGCTGTGCATGTCTCTCAGATTAGTTCAGCTCAGATTGTAATTTGTAACACGACTGAAACATTTGTTTGTGATGCATTATTGTCATTCCTGTTGCAGAAAGGAGATATCTGTGTGTATGTGTGTGTGTGAATCTGAGTGAAGGGCGGGGCAGTATTTATAGTGGCAAGACCTTTGAGTGTTGTTACACCTAAGTAGAGTCTATGCTGCTGCTCTTTGTGTAAAAACTTTAATTTAAAGATGACCTATGTTTGAGTGACATATGTCATTAAAGCGCTGCCACTTTAACAGACTAATGAAACCAGAAACTGGCTTTATAAATCTTTTAAAGTGGCATCATATAATTTTGTTTGAAAGGGGCTTAAAAATGTAATTTTATGTATGACGACTTCCAAACGATTGCATGGTGCTTTAAAGAACATTTGCATTTCATGTCACAATACATTTTAAGCTTTTGCATTCTCCCTTGGCTCTAATTATGAAGTTGTGTTTTGCACCCTGCTTGTATCTGCCAGGCTTTATTCTTGCACACTACTCATCTGTTCAATGACAAAACATGTTACACTGTGGAAAAGAATAATAGCACTCAGCCAGAGCTCTTTCTGTCCACCGTCCCACTTTCAAACCTTAATGAGTGTCAAGTGTACTTAATACCTAGAATAAAATTACTCTGACTGAGCTTCAGAGCTCTTGGTGAGCCTCTAGCTCCCGGTGTTTAATGGCTGAAATTAATGTTTTTCTGCTCAATGACACGTTGTTCTCAGAGAACAAATATTCAGTAAAGCATGAACTGTTGTTCCTGTTTTGAAAATAAAAAATATGAAGCTGCTATTCTGTTCTGCTGCTCGAGTCCTGGGAATAACCAACTGTGCCAATTCAGCTAGCAGTGTGTGTGACTGTGCCAACTGTGTCAGCTGTGCAGGGCTTATGGTTTCTTTGTGCTAAACAAGTTGCACAGGTGCTGGTGCTGCTGGTAAACTAGCAACTCAAGTATAGTGAAAAAGCAAGTTCCTTAAAATTCAGAGTATGCTAACCGCTCCCGAAGCAAAATCCTAAAGAGCACTTTGCTTTGGTTAATCTGTTTTACACACATATACATATGCACAAATTCTAATGTTATAATGTAGAAATAAATACCCTGAATTTCCTACTTATATTAGATGTGCATTTCAAAAATACATGTGGAAGCACCTTGCAGGTTTGGAACTTTTCAGCAGAAGGTTTTCTGACCCCTTAATCTCACAACTTTTCCATTAGCACTGACACAACAAGGCCACGTTTTTGCCCGTTTTCTTGTTTTCCTGCTGTGCTGTGAAATAACATTTGTGATACCGGGAAATTGGAGACTCTTACAGATTTATGTTTTCCTCCTAGGCTATAAAACTCCAGCTGGGAAGCATGGCTCCATCACTCTATACATAACAACATGAGCTCTTATAAATGCATGTGTTTGGTCTTCCTGTGATCCTTATTACCTGTAGACACCCTTTGGTTTAAAATGATTATATTCCTGTTATTGGGAAATGCATATATGTAACTTTTATGAATTTATGATAACAAACTGAATGGTTATTTTTTGTTTTTCACTTAAGAAAGGGAATCTTTACTTTTAAATTTTAATTTACTTTATTTTGGACACACACAGAGAATAACAGCGCTACTGACAAAACACGATTAGTAAAACTGACGCATGCTGAACCACTTGTAAAGTCACTCACTTGATCCATGATCGCATTTCGTGGCAAGCAGAGCTGACTCATTTTCTCCCCACAGAGATAATCTTTACCATTTACCTAGAAACAGTTTGTCAATTTCTCTGCAACAGACACAGCAGCACTCCAGCAAAAATCTCAAAACTTCGCCTGAATCACCAACACAAACGAGATCATGTCTCCATTTATTACCGAGATTAACAACATAATTTGTTTTGGCTCTCTTGATGGATGCTGTCGTGTCTGAGAGCCCAGGTGCATAAAGTGTACGCCTCAGAAACCTCCATTGTGACCTGGAGTCAAACCAGGAGAGACAAGGGCAAGGAGAGACGAAAAGCTGCTATTGTAAACCTGTCAAAGTCTGAATGTTTTCCACACCTAGAGAAATGACCTTTAAGAAAATCCCAGTGAGATTTCTATTTTTTAACATTGGGTTTTCTGCTTTCCCTCTTTTCACTTCAAATTTTACTCACCAGTTATCATGAAAGTAGAGGAATGTGAGAAGGTTTGTCTGCTTTAGTTGTTAGATATCCCAATCACCTTACTTAACAAGTCTGACAATCTAGGGAACAGCCTGTCTTCAGTTTCCACTTATAAAACTATTTACAATGACGCAAGTAGAATCTCTCCTTTTCATATTTATGAAAGTCGTTTCCACCAAGGCCACTGAGACTGCTATCAGGGAAACACAATTATGTTTGACAGTGTTATGCAACCATCTACATTTAATATGAAGCAATTTGTGCCCTTCTCCTTTGTGGCTTATGTAGAGATACTCACTAATAATGTTTAATAATAAGTCTGGAGAGGGAAAAAAATGCTTAGCTTGTTTGCATTTCTCTGGTATAAAAAGAACTTCCAGTGGAGAAGACTGGACACATGGATTTATTGCAATTAAATGCAAAAATTACATTACTGTTGGCTAATAAGGTTGACTGGAATATTTCAAATAGTAACAATTTGGTATTCCTTACAATAAATTAATTGATTAAATTAATGTTGTGCATAAAATGTAGGTTTTAATGTGTGCCCCAAATCCTGTACAGCTGTTAGCATCTACATTAGCTTAAGGAAAATGACTTTCCTAATGAATATGTAAATTTATGCGGCAAGATCTTACAACTGATCAGACCTTCTAGTGGCTACAAAATTTTAAAAAAAAATCATCCAGTGTTTTTAACAGCAAAGCATGCTTTGAATAACCACAATTGGCTGTTTGCAGATAGCTGAAATTACAATTACGATCTATAAGGGATTAAATCACTGCACGATGTAAGTGATGCATGCATAGATATCTAGTGCATCGTGCAAAGTGTGAAATGACTGAGTAACCATTTCACTGTAATAATAATAATTATAGTTTTGTGACACATGGTAAACGCAGTAGGTTAAAGAGGTCATGTCCAGCAGCTGTTCGCCCTTCAGCCATGCTTATTAAATATTATTATGTAAATTGCTTTGGGCAGCTAATATCACAACACTCCAACACTTCATCTGCTGCCGCATAAACTGAAAAGCTTAGTGAGCTTTTTTTTTATCCTGACTGTTCATGTAAATGGCAGCAAAGGAAAAAAACAAACAAACAACAAAAAAACATTAAAATAGTTTAAAAAAAGTTTTCTCAAAAATAAAGAGTTTGTTTCTGACTAACAGTTGTGGGATAATAATCAGCCTCCTATGGAAAGAAAATGAGCACCATTTATGATGCCTTACTGCCCTCTGCTGTACAACACCTGAATAATTGCTATAAGTAAAAGAGTATAATAACCAGTGTAACCAGTTCCATTCTTATATCTGTATTTTAAAGATTTGTCAACAAAATTTCCCACATCCCAATTTACGTTGCTCAAAGAGGGATAATCTCAGGTACAGCAGGCTACCCTGATAGTGCAGCAGCAGTGAAAAGTGCATTTATTATACGCTGCTAATTACACTGCTGTCCACATATTTTTATTCATCCAACCTTATCTAGCCATTGTTCACAAAGAACATTACACTTTTAAACATAATGATTAAATTAATGCTTGCTTTAACTTCTTATGTAAAATACAGAGCAGCCAAGACCAGCATGCTGTTAATTATTTGCACGCATTTTCACCATGGTTTGCATTAGACCTTTATTATGGCTGCTGAAGGTCTGAAGGTCAAAGCATTGTAAAATAAAGTCCTTAATTACTTGTGGTAATAAAATTCTCTGTAACTTCTTTTTCTCTTCTTATCTTCTTAATGAAGTGAAACAGGGTGAAAAGGCTAAGATTGGAGCTGAAGCCTATCCCAGCTACCACAAGGCGAGAGGCAGGGTACACCCCAGACAGGTCGCCAGTCTGTCGTAGGGCCAACAATCCAATTTTTGGTTCAAATCACCATTAACATGTACAGAGGTGGTCAGGAGAGCGGTAGAACAGTGAGTATCTACAACCATTTGTAAAACATAGTGGAGGGTTGGGGCTGCACTTCAGCCAGTAAGTGTTTATGAAAGTAGAAAAATACAGGCAGATTTTCATTGACCATGGAAAACCATTTGGAAAGTGTTTGGCAGAGTCTTCATTTTTCAGTATGACAATGCAGTAAAAGCACACCTAGAAAACAACACACAATGGCACATTATAACATTATTTACAAATGACAAGAAAGCTTGCCTGAGAAACCAAATACTCATTTTCAATCTTAACATACTCAGTTTTCACCTTTTAAATTGTATTTACATGCACATTTGCAGACATTTCAATAAATTGCTGCCACCACTTCCCCATTTTCAATATATAAAGAAAAAAGGAATCCCTTAAGACTTCTGCATAGTACTTCATAATTAGTAAACCTGACCCAAATTTAACAAACTCTACCCTCAACAGCTAAAAGGCTTTATAGATCACTTGACAATTCCAAATCACTAATGGATTCAAATAGACTTACAGATTAGACCAAATAAGAGCCCATCTTTTCCAAGTGCAAGTGTAAATCTGAATTAACTGACAAACTCGAGGGTTCAGGGTGCGTCTTTGACATAATTTATTCAATAATCATACATTTTAATATAATGGATTCATCATGATAGCCATATAAAATATTTACAGAGCAAATCATTTGTAAAAATGACAGATTCTGCTGGAAAGTATATGTGCTTATATTGTAGAAGGCGGTAATGTGTCAGCAACTTCCAAGAGCGAGTATGTGCCACTGAAGAATCACTGATCCCGGAAAGTGACACCTCACATGTGCAGTTTCTAGGAAATAATTAGCACAGCTTGAAGTCTAAAATGGTGATCTGAGATTAAGAAAGGCTGCAGGTGGACTGTTTGGAGTCTCTTCCCTAAGCAAAGAGAAAACAAAGTTACAAAGATTCACCGCACTTGTACACGTCACATGACAAAAAATGTATTAAAAAGCAATTTGGTCTCATCTTCTACCAAAAAGACTGTTTAAAAAGGAAGGGTTGCTGTGACAACAGTGTACCTACATGCGTTCTTGTTAGCATGCTACTGACGGATAAGCTTTCCTGGTACCTGTTGTCTCTGCTGTTGGCGTCTGTATTCTTCTTCACTGGCAGCGAGAGCCTGAGCGAGAGCCAGATCCTCCTGCTCCTGAGGGCTGAGACACAAACAAGAAAATGTTAGTGGGGAGAAAAAAAAAAAAAAAAACACATTGGAAGGACTGAGAGAAATTTGTTCAAAAGAAGGAAAGAAAAAAAAAAAAAATAATAATAATAAATAAATAAATGAATGAAGAATATAATTATTATATGAAGCTGATTTTCCTGGCTCAACATGGACATTCAGTCCACACGCAGAGATGCAGTTAAAGATTTTATCTTTTTATTTCTATCCATTTTTAAAACTAAATCAAAGTCCACGTGATTTTTCCTTGATGGAAAGAAAACATTTTTGCTGGGCACCAAAATTGACCTCCCCCAAAGACAAAGAAAAAAAAAAAAAAGTCAATGTTTGCATAAACACATTATGCAGTTTTTGTTATGGACTTAAAATTCACTGCTACTCTGCTGATCTGAACCAAGCCCATAAAAAAGGTCAGCAACTCCATAACGCGTCATAGCACCATGAATTTTACATGAGTTTATGAAACATCCTGCATCATGTTGTAGTGAGTCATGCATTAGTGAAGCATCACTTGTGTATATAATTTACACCACCATACATTACATTTTATAAACATCAGGTCTGCTAAATAGCTGTTTTGGAGTTTCCTATCATAAGTGTGAAGAAGCTAATGATTGGCCGTGTGGTGAAACTGTCTCTGTCAATTAAGACCGCTTGTTTAGGGGAATAAACTTGCAGCAAGCAAAGCTGAGGATTCAGTTTCCTTTAGCAATTCCAGGAAAACTGTCAAAACAAAATTTTTAAATATGTTCACACCATGTAAGATAAAAGGAAAAACTGCAGAGCACGTTTCCTCCTTTATTAAATCTAATAAACCATCTCTATGGTTAAGATATGACATTAGATATTATTGCTTTCTATTACCGAGTTGATTGGAGGACTGAAAGTCAAGAGATGTATGAGAAGCACATCTCAGCCACACTGTGTGCGTCTCACAGGCTATCTGCTACTGGAAAAATGTTTCCAAGTGGAATAATATTTCCATAATGCACATAGATATGAGTGTTATAAAATATTTAAACCCCATAGAGGATAATGCAACAGCGATATTAGAGGATAAAATAATAGTCCCCTCTCAACATATCTGACACTCAAAAGCTGCTTTTACACATTTACCTGAACTTTCCTAGACACTGCATGTCCGACACATTTAGATCAGGCATTAAACAGTTTTCAATTTGGCAGCTTGCGCATACCGAGTCAGTGTTATGTTCGACTGAATAAATTTGTCAATTATCTGGTTGGTTCACAGTCAGTGAGTGGTCATCATGTTTCCTGTCTGCCTGCTCGAGTCAGGCAGTACCTTTACCCAAACCAAGGTATTTCAAGTAATTAAACACAGCTGAAGCCGACTCTCTGCCGCTCTGACCTACATGTAAGAAAGGACTTTTGAATTTATGTGTGAAAATAGACAACTACTACTTTTGGCTGCTCCCTTTAGGAGCTGCCACAGCAGATCATCTGCCTCCATCTCACCCCATCCCTAGCATCTTCCTCTGTCACACCAACCAGGGCTCTAGAGTGCGACCAATTTGGTGGCAAATGCGACCAAATTTTTCAGTGGTGCGACTAAAAATAAATATTTGGTCGCACAGGTGTGACCAACTGTTCCGGTAACAAAAAAAAAAAAAATCTCTGTAACTCTCCGTGTGGTCAACAACCGACACACATTATGCCCCTATCATGGACTAAACCAATCAGAGATAGTCAGGGGCGGGACCTCTCTGATTGGCCGTGGTCCAGTTGAAAGTGCAGGTGGAAGAGAGAGGTGAGTAGCTTGAATAAAGCGATATCAATTCATTAATGGATTCCACACAAAGACCTAAACACGGAGCGGACCCAACACATCAGAATCAGCTTCGTCTTTCTCGGCTTTCTCACCCGACGGCCCGAACACGGACACGCTGTCGGAGCTTAGCGATTCTTCGGGTCCGCGCTGTGTCTTTTTGCGCTGATTCTGAGCTGCAGGTTTTGCCTCTCTCCAACCAAAATTCACCAAGCCAGCAGCAAAAGAAGCAGCAAACTGCGCTTCACATTTGATCAATGTCGTCATGAATCCCCTCTGACTTTTGCTGTTTTGCTTCCACCACGATAAAAATCACACTTCCTGCACAGCTCTCTCTCTCTCTGTACTTCAGGAACAGTTTCCCGTCTCAAATCTGTTTTCTGCATTATTCATTCGCTTATTACCCACCAGTCTAGCGTTGTTTACAGCGCTTTTTCTTTTTTCACTTAAATGACCTCGGACAAGAAAGCCTAATTTCTGCTGTTCAATACTGAAGAAATTTAAATTTCTTAAAATTATGCAAAATTGCAGAATATTTTTAAGGTTATCTGCTATAAAAAGCCAGACCAGGAAAATCTCCTGTGTTTTATTCTCAGATACTTTCACACAAAGGCATCTGCGGTGATTTTCACAATTCTGATGAAGTCTCATGTGTATCAGTACTGATAAATGATCAGAATTATAATATTTCTGACTGTCTGAGGCTAAATTGAATCAAATCAGGACTTTGAGAACCGGAATTGAATGGATTATAGAAATCAGTGATGATACTCAGCCCTAGTGAGCAGCCTAGGCCTGAGAGAAGTGGATGTAGCTGTGGGTAATAAGAAAAGATGAAAAGAACTATTGATAACTTTTTTGTTAAGTTAAGGCCTGATCTATCTGAAATTCATAGCCAGTGCTCTGACACGGTGCCATCAATATTTGAATGCTGAAAAAGCACAGTGTATCCAGAAAACACATTATATGCTGCAATAAATGCACTGCCCAAGCGTCCCCTCTCCCCACGGCCTTTCAGCAGCAGACAGCAGCAAACAGGTCGTCAGAGGAGAAGATGATGATTAAGTTTAACATTTTCTACAATATTGACAAAGCACTTTAAGCACAAGTTTGTTAGTTAATAATTTAGAAATTAATATTGTCTGTATAGATTTCCCCCCCCAAAGAAAGTGCACATGTAAAACTGCGGTGTTAAGCGATGCGGTTGAAAAATTTGAGTGCGCCTAACTTTTGTGCCGGTACGCCTAAATTTTTAAAGTTAGGCGTACCGGTGCGCCCATGTCAAAAAGTTAGTCTAGAGCCCTGCCAACCCTCTGCATGTCCAACTCCACTACATCCTCTTTGGTGTTCCTCTTTTCATACTGTCTGGCAGCTCCACATTTAACAACCTTTGTCCAATATATCCACACTCTGTACTTTATCCAGACCATCTCAGCCTTGCCTCACTAACCCAGTCTTCAAACTGCCCAACCTCAGCTGCCCCTCTGATGTACTAATTTCTAATCATGCCCAGTCTCACTACTCCCAAAGAAAATCTTAGTATCTTCAGCTCTGCCTCTTGTCTTTCTGTCCAAACCATATATGCTAGTAAGGCTCTTGATGATTGTTTTATTCAAATACAAATTCAACTGCTAGAAAACTTTGGATTTTTTAATTTGACCACTCCTTGAGGAACGTCACATGAGGTTCATTTCCTTCTCATCAAATGCAAAAAAACAATACAACCTGATAGCCATGGTACCATAAGAGCACTTGTGTTTGCTGATTCAGTCTGATTCATTAACATTGTTTAACACTTAATTTTCTCCGTTTGCCTTCCCTTTCATTGTTGCTCTCAATGACTTTCTAAGAAGCAGCACTTTTAAGCTGAATGTCAGTGAGAAAAACACTCCTCCATTCACACCAGCACAGACATGAGTGGCTTCAAGGGGGGTGAACAATTTTGGCATTCGGAGAAAAACATACTCACCTAAGTGCTGGCGCAACTGTCTGCCTTGAATCAGCCAAAGACATCTCCAAAGCTCTTTGTAAAGCCTGTTCTTCTGTCTGCAATGAGAGCACAGCACCACACCTATGTTTACATTGACCAAACTTTTTTTTTTTTTTTTTTTTAATTAATGGCATCATGCTGTGTAAACAATATACATACCAGGCCGGCCTGAAATGATGCTGATGGTGGTATAACATTCTGAGCTGAAACTGAAGTAGAAATTCGCTGGGCAGAGCTAAAAAACAAAATTGTGCATAAATAAAAACAAAAAAACAAATCTTAAATTACAAACATTCCCCATTTTCTCTGACACCTTTAAATTCAATACGAGCTAAAAACACTCACCCAGTGCTGTGACTTCTGCTATTTGCATTCAGACCATTAGAAACAGGTCTTGTGTTTCCTGAACTAGAAGAACTGGAAGTAGAGGCAGATGTGGAGGAAGTACCTTGGGTCCTCATTAAAGCAGCATGTCTGAGACATCAGCAATTAAAAAAACCAAACAAAAAACACAACAACAACAAGGGGAAAAAAATCAGTTCAAAGGTCCACACTGTCAGATTTCAGATGAAAGAACAGCATTATCGATGAACAGTTCAACGGTACTCACCCAGATTTGGACAGAGGTTTCCCGTCAGTCTTACAATCGTGGTCTAGTGGGTGACGGTGTTTAAGACAGTAATTTAAACGACACTGGTCACAGGTAACTCTTATCATCTCCTTCTGCTTACAGCCTCCTTTCGAGCATTTATTTGTGAAAATCTGAAAAAGAAAACATCGTCAGTTATTACTTTGTGGATTCTAACTGGCTGCTGGGTAAAACACAAATCAGTGTTATACTAACCTTTCTCTTTCTTTGTGCGGGGTCGGATTTACAGTCCCGATCAATGTGTTCACCAACTTTAATGTCAGGCATCTCTCCTCTCTTGACAGGAATGGGAGTGTCACACAAAGGGCATACTGGTACCTGGATATCCTACAGGGACAAATATAAGAAAAAAAAGAAAATATTATTTAAAAAGGAAACATGATTACAGAACACCAAAACAGTCCAGTAGATTACTGTGTCTACTTTTGCATTTCACTTCAGTAACTGCTTAAACTGAGGGGGAGGAGAGCCCTGGAGTCAGAGCCAGTGTCCTGACAGCATGGTAGGTGCTTATTGTTGCTATGTGGAGAGTTTATTTCATTTTTTGGCAATATTTTTGTTTGTATTTATTTATTTATTTGTTTGTTGTTGAGGGTGAAATCAGATTTTCCCTGTCTTTTAGCCTTTTTTTTTGCCTGGATCCTGCCTCCTTTTCATTCAGGAATTTGTTACAGTCACCTGGCAGAAACAACAAAAACACCTAGTGGAAAAGGAGACAAGGAGGCAGAATTTCCTATAAATTTTTTATTACTAATTAAACTCAGAGATAGACAAGCTGAAAGGAAACAAAACAACAAAACTCTGGACGCAAAGATTAAAAAGTCAAAGCACTCTCCCCTCCACAGAGGAGGAGTAGACAGACAAACACTGAGCTACTCCCTCCCTCATCTAAAGTACTCCCTAACCTGATTACTGTGTGGAGTCGGCTGCAAAGAGCAGCACCTAATGCAGGTGAATGAGGGTAAAACACACACAGGAAAACTACAGCAGGCCCTGCTAAGGCCACAACAGTTACCACAACCTCTCTCGCTAACTGTAAACATAACATCAATTGCAGCCACAATAAGAACAAAAATGTGAAAAGCATGAACAGCATTTATCATGATGCAAATAAATGCTAAAATATACATTTTTCTTAGACTCTAATATTAGGTTGAAATACCTGAAAATCAGGGACATTTAAAACTAAAGGATTTTTAAATGATCATTTCTCTAATCTTGTGTATTCTTGCCCAGTAATTACATACTTTAAACAGCAATGTTGACTTTAATGAAATTTATAAGGATGTTGTAACTAAATAATAATAAAACATTTTCAACAAAGCAGTAAATCTGTACTTTAGGTATCGCTTACCTTTTTGTAGGATGATGTGCATTTGTGATTTGCATAGGTTATGTGATCCTTGCAGAATATCTCTTGACAAGCATCACATCTCATAGGCAGAAAATCTGTATTGTCGACAAAGTTATTATTATTAAAGTTCCAACCAAGCCTCGAAACGTAAACAATGGAGGGAACATGACTGTGCGCTTTAAACTCACCTAAACGTTTGCAGGTCTTCTCAGAGCAGTGCTCTCCTAAATCTGGGAACTCCATCTCTTAAAGCTACTTTTGAAGCAATATCCTGTGAATTTCAAACCTAAAGGAAGAGAAGGGAACATCTCACGGTAAGACTGGTCTTTCTGTACGCCAGCTAATGTTTTTATTGTGATAACATATGGTTACGAGTCCCTGATCTACGATGAGATTGCTAAATTGCTAGCCAGAAGCTAAGCTAACTTAAACGATTAGTTTAGTTACATAACCAAGTTTCTCTCAAGCTGGTTGCGATCTTGTGACAGCAAAGGGAAAAAAAATGTCCGATATTGAATCAGAATTATAAAATATTTTCAGCTGACGCTATTAACGCTTGCTTGATATAATAACACAACTACTTAGCACTTAAATAGAGCTAACAAATAAGCCAGTATGAAACTGTCTGTAAACGTCGAACAGGTGAAACCAAACAAATTAGCTGCATTTGTTTTAGACTAGACCTCAAAAAAAGGCGTAGTAAACATGTTTAAAAGACAGCTGTTTTGTTCACGTTTATGTTTGCTTAGCTGTTTGCTTAGCTAACAAAGCTAGCAAGGTGAATCTGACAGTTAACCTTAGCGTTGGTCTAAATTTCACTCACCAGATTCCGTTTTCCTGTCGCTCTGCTGTGCTACTGTAGGAGGCAATAACGTTATCTTAACTCATCCACCTTAATTCTGACTTTGTCGGTCCTTCTTGGTAATAGTTTCACGGGTGATCCCTTAGCACCGACATCTGCGTGCTGTTATGCTCAGCTGGCTGTTTTCGTCGAATTTTGATGTGTCACGCACGCTCCTCCCACGTCAGGACGTACTCTACGTCAGAGAAACACGTCATCCTGGGTGTAGTTTCCTAGAGCTGAATCACAGATGAAATGTCTGGAAGGATCCACAGTTTTACTCACTACTCATGATGACTGTCATTTATCTGGACGCCATGTAGCTGCTACAAAGAAATTGGTAGATTTTATTATTTTTTTAAGAAAGTTAAATGAGATTATTATTGTTTTTATTATTTTAAACAGGGGTATACAAACACTGCTCTATTCTGACAGTTTTTTTTTTTTATTTCACAGGAAGTGGTGTGACATTCTTAAAAATATTTTTTAAGTAGGTGAAACCACAGGCTGTGAGTGAAACAAAGACAAAGCACAGTATCAGATTGTGTCATAGCATACTACAGTATCTACCTGGCAGACATGGCAACATGAGCGTTTTATATATTTGCATTTACTCTCGTAAAAATGAACAATCTTCAAAAGAAAGAAACGTAATAATAAATGAAAAAGTTACACTGTGATTTATCATGAAATTCTAATGGCTTTGTACCAACATATACACTAACTGAATGGTAACACTAGTGTCATATAATTATAAAATAAACAGCTATAAGCATACAAAGTCATTCATTACAGTATTCTGCATAGCCTATTTCTATGAACTGTACCAGTAACAATCCTATTGAAGGCTTTTGCTCTTTTATTTTATTTTATTTTATTTTATTTTTTTGGTCTTAAGAAAAGCCCAACTTGGATCTTGACTGTGCCTACCAATCTCTTCCCTGAGACATTTTCACAGCTTTTTAACAATATGAAACAACCTTCAGAAGCTCTACTTAATGTAACAAATGGGATACTTTGAATTTGATTGTGTCCTGTATCAGTTTGTCTGCTTTTCCCCTTAATTTTTTAAAAAAGAAGAAAGAGTTAAAAAGAGTTGAAAATACTTGTAATTTGTTCCTGGAATCACTAGGATCTCTGGCAAACTGATCACCACATTTATATCAGCCGGAGAACCAGGTTACTTTTATTTTGAAACATTTAACCTGAAAAGCTGTTGCCTACAAGTCACAAAAACATGTGTAACCTGTTTGAATTATGATTTTATGATGTGGAGACCAGTGCAAACTCTACATCTAAAACATTATTTAAGAGGAGTGAAAAATTAGTTTGTGGTTTTAAAATATTTCCCAAACTGTGATGAACAAAGTATATCTTGCCATACTTTGTTTATTCAGCTCATAGAGCTATAACCTAAATAGACACTGAGCGAAGAAAAACAATGAAAACCTTTAACAATCACATTAGTGCTGTGTGTAGAGTAGTTGGAGTTCTCATACATTGCAGGATGTTATCTTGTTCACACCGACCCATAGTGGTCACAATGTGTAACTGCTCCACAGAGAATAAGGACACTGTAAGCCAGCTTAGTAATAATAGTGGTGGCTTAAAGTTTGCTTGAATAATAACCACCTTAATATTGATATTATGAACCCCAGCAAAATGTAATGCAGTTGAAAAAAAAAGGACCTAAATAATAATCTATCAAGCATTCTTCACATCTGTGTGTAAGAACACCCGCTTTTCAGGTTCCCTGTAGCTCTGGCTAGCATTGAACAAAAGACTCCCATGTGTTCCTCTCTTGAGTGCAGAGAAACATAATGACACTTAACATCTCTTCAGCATTTTCATTTTCTGAAGCACATTATTTTTTTTCAGGCAAGCGATGCAGTCAAGAACACTTTACTTGTCAGGGGCTATTTCTTTCCCCAGCCTTGTATGTACTTCCAACACTTCACAGTCCCTGCCAGCTAATTGTCCTTGAAAAAAGGGTTGTATCTTAATTAATTTCTCACTACAGTTCCCTTTGTCTGGCTCCTATTCATCAGTTGAAGTGACGCGTAAGAGTGAATCATTATCATAAATTCGACATAATAGTCTAAAATTGAGTTTCACCTTCTGGGCTTTTCCAGAGCCTTTCAACTGTATATAGGTGTTTGTTGAGTTTCATTGCTTTTATTCACAGACAAGGTCAATAGAAGTCAGAAGTAAGAAAGGGTGTAACGAGGATCTTTATAGGACTATATTATTTACAAGACCATTTCTCCTGAGTTTAATACCTTTCCAGATATTTCAGACAAAACTGTTTAATGACATGAAGTCAAATTTATATTGGTTGTATGTTTAGTAGGAGTTCATTTAGTGTGAAAAAGCAGAATGTCTCTCATTATTTCTCTTCCTTATCTGCAGGTTAAATCTAGGCTGAAAAGAGTAATTTGTTACTCTTCTGTATGCATCTCAGGATATCTTCTTCCTGCAGGCTGTGAGGGAAGAAGGAAACAGACTTCTGAGATTGTTCCAAGTCATCAGTAAATAATCAAGTTTTACATTTTGTACTGCAGCAGCATTCTGCAAATCTTTGTTGTTAAAGACCAAACTTGTTTTCTAGAAAAGGGACACATCCTTACATCTTCACAAGTCCAAAACATATTCATTAAAGCACTGTAAATTTTATCCATAAAGAGTGGATTTTTCCAGTGGAGTGGGTTATGTTAAGAAACTTGAAATAGGAGAGCAATGGGTTTGATACTAGATGTTAAGGATTATCAGCATATTATCCAGTTCCTGTCATTAAGTCGTATTTGAGGTCTTGGATCCAAACCTTTTGAAGGTACAGAGTTTTTTAAAAGAAATGTGACACTTTTGTTTAATTTTTGATCCCCTTGTTTGACTTTGTTGATACTGAATGCAGTGTATGTCATGTGTTTTCGTTGGTTTATTAATGGATGAATGGATGGATAATTGGCAACACAGATTGACAAAGAAAAGGTGGGACAGTTAGGGTGTTAAATAAGGTAGACAGGAGTACTTGGAGTCCAGGCATATGTTAAGAGAGTTGTGACAAAGGCAAAGAAAAAAAAGGCTTGCACTGAGTTTTATGTAAGGCTGGACAATAAGGAACGAGAACAGGACTTGTATTGACTGGAAAAGCTGTGCAGCAGGTTAGGGTGCTTAAAGATAAAGATGGACTACTTTGAACCAAATAATTAAACTGAGGTTCCAGTGCAATAACTTTTTTGTCGTGTTTAAGTTTTTCATTGCCAAATTGTACAAATTAGTGCAACTTATTAGTGTATGAGTAGAATTCAGCTGAAAAGACATGAGGACTTTATTGGGTGGGGCTTGACCCCTGAGGCCCATACATAACAGACACTGGAGAAATATAGAAATGGTCAGAAGGAGTTGCACTGTGTCTTTGTGGATCTAGAGAAAGCATAGGATAGAGTACTGAGACAAGAACTGGTACTGAGTGGGGAAGTCAAGAGTGAGAGTTATCCAGGGCATGTATGAGGATAACAAGATAGTGGTAATGTATGTGGTAGGAGTGACAGATGTGCTAAACGTACAGGTGCAATTACATCAGGGTTCAGCTCTAAGCCCTTTCTTGTTTGCAGTGGTGATGGATAGGTTGACAGATGAGATCAGGTAGAACTTTCCATGGACTACGATGTGTGCTGACAGCTACTCATACAGTAAGGAACAGGTGAAAGAGAGCCTTGAGAGTGGAGGTATGCTTTGGAGAGAAGAGGAATGAACCTCAGTAGAACAGAGTACAGTAAAGATGCAAGGACTAGAAACAGAGAAGGTGGGTGATTTTAAATAACTTATATCATACCAAACCAAAAAACAGTGCACCAGAGATGTGAAGAAAAGAGAGCAGGTAGGGTGGAGTGGATGTAGATGAATGCCTGGGTATAAGTAGTAAGAATAGAAGGAAAGGTTTGTGAGATGGTAATGAGACATAGTGAGGCCTATTGACCAACAGGATGTCAGTGGAAACTGTGCTAATGTTAGAAAAGGGAGAAGGTGTGTTTGGCATCAGGGGGAGAAAAGGAAAAGCAAGAGTGTGGAGGTGAGAGTACTTTAAATGTCGGGACTGTGACTGGTAAAGTAAATTGAAACCCTGTATAATGTATGGTTTGGAGATGGTAGCACTAACATAAAGACAGGAGGCGGAGTTGGAAGTAGCAGAGTTGAAATGCTCAGATTCTCATTGGGAGTGACCGAAAAGGACATTAGAAATGAGTATATCACAGGACCTGCTAGGGTAAGAGGTTTGGAGACAAAGAGGCAAGGCTGTGATGGTTCGGACATGGAATAGAGGGATAGTGGATACATAGGACAAAGGATGTTAAGACAGAGCTGCCAGGCAGAGGAAACAGAGGGAGACCACACAGAAGATACATGGATGTAGTGAAGGACATGCAGAGGGTTGGTGTGACAGAGGAAGATGCTAGGGTTAGCATGCAATGCAGAAAGATGATTTGCTGTGTCTCCTTAGTGAAAGCAGCCAAAAGAAGAAGAAGAAGAAGAAGAAGCAGAAGAAGAAAAGGAAGAAGACTATTAAAAAGGATTTTGTGTTTCATATGATGTTTCACAGCTTTTTTATAATAAGCCTTTTGAGATAGGAAGAAAAAAAAAAAACTCCAACAGGGAATAACAATCATCCATACTTTGGTGTTAATTATGTGCTGTATTCAAGGTTTGGCTAAAATTCTCAATTTTACTATTGTTTGGTTTTAGCTAACTTGATTTAGACTGAATAGGATTCATAATACATGCCATTTTGTGGTCCTGGAATTACAGTTAAGTGTCTCCCTGGCAAATTGATCATCACAGATATGATTTGTCAGCCAGAAAAATATTTTAGTGCTCTCTATCTTTTGAAATATTCAACCCCAAAAGACTCCTTGAAAGTAATGCAGTTCATGAAAATGTGTGTAATTCAGTTTTATTAAAAAGTTTTATAGAGCCATATAATAATAATTCCAATCGACATTAAATATTTAAATCCAGGACCAATCATCCAATCTTCTGATAATTTGCCAGGAATGGATTCCTAAATTTTAGTTTGGACTGTTCCCTATAATGAGTGAGCATAATGTAGTGAAATAGACTTTAGCATTGTTTTAGATGGCACACAGTTTAAATCTTGCGCAAAATGATGGCTTAAAATGTTAATTTATCAGAGCAGAAACCCTGTTGGTTTAATTCCCCACTAAGTGGTGTCTTTGCAGGTTTCACCAGATGATGGCAGCAGGATTCTTCCCCAAGCTGGCACTCTCTGGGTTAAGGGAGATCCACAATTCCTGACACAACAGTTACACTTTGCAAATGCAATGTTTTTTTGTTTATATGGTCATAATGACTCAGAAATCCAGTCATTTCTTTAATGATTCAAATTTCCAACACAAAGACAAAGAAGTTACACTAAAAAAGACATTCGCATGATAACAGCAGCCTATATTTTACTGCATTTAAAGCTTCTGTAGTTCGAATGACTGACCAAATATCTCCAGTACTTTAATGATTTACACAAATATTTAAAAATGTTGTGTGTATTTGAGATCCTTCATAATTACAGCATAATTATTTATAAAAGAATCAATAAAGGAAGCGATCTAAGTGACATCAGTAGAAATATTTCCCCACTGAGATGTTTGTGTAGTAGGCGAGTGGATCACAGGGTACTGACAGAAGCAGTTACACAGCTTAAATATCTCTGCTGTTCTACAGCACCTGCCTCATAAGCTGCCAAAGCTGAGGCCAGATGGCACTACTCTGAAAACACCTGGTGCTCTGCACACATCCCTTCCTCACACATTGTGGACTCAAACCTCCTCTTCTTCTGCTATTGTTCAGGATGCAGTTAGATTATCAGTTGTATTAAAGGATTACAGCAACAACTCAATAGAGGATTTGAGTAATACAAAAGTACATCTAAAGAAAAGAAAAAGTCTTAAATCTCTATTCTTCACTCAAAATCTGATGAAACGTCTTCACCTAAATTCAGGCCATCAATATTTAATAAAAAGCTATTTAAAAAGTCAGCGTTGTCAAACTTGTGTGCTTTTGACATTTCGAGCTGTGGGCTTATTAAGAGATCATAGGTCAGTGACATGGTGAGGAATGTGTTTCAGATTAAATTGCACCCATCTGTGGTATTTGTTTTATTTTGTGGGATTTATCTAGATATAGTGAACCTCTTCAAAGGCGTCTTTATTATTTTTGTGTGTCTGTCCACTACCTACCTTTTGCCAAACAACTGAAAGTGACCAGCCACTAGAGGGCACAGCAGGTCTTATTATCCACCACTAACGCGTCCCTTGAGACGGGGTTTTGGTGGAGCTCTGATGTGGGGTCAAGGTGGCCTGTAGGTTTAGAAATGTATGGATCCATAGTGTGTAAGTGTATAAACTGTGTGAGAGGAAGGCTTGTAACAAAGTAAACCACATAGAATGTGTGAGCATGATTGTATTCATGGAGAAAATACCAGCTTGATGAGAAACACAATAATAACAGCAAGCAAATTTTTCAAAAATCCTTTGTAGAGCATGAGCAGTCTTAAAACATGCAGCTAAAGTTTGTCGAGCAAACATTTGAAAAGCTCATATTGAGCTTCAAAATGTATTTTTTTCGCCTTGTTTATCCCCAGTGTAGTTCTAGTGAATATCTCTGGGGTTGTTTTTTTTTTTTTTGTATTTTTTTGTACAGAAGCAGATGGCCGGGCTGCAGAGTACAGTCACCGCTCTCTCTACCAGCTCTGCAGCGAGGAAACAGCGAGGGATTGATGGCAATCCTGCCATCACTTCCAAGTTGGCTTGTAAAGTGAACAAGCCTAGCAACTAGTTAATATTGGACGGTTAAAAAATAGCTACATGTCTGTGGCCTCACTCAACTTTATCCGCAGTTTTTTATTTAATACTTTGATTAGTTGTCAAAGTTTGGGGATGCGGCTCTTGAGCAGTTTACCTGCACAGCGTGTAGGCAGAAGGTGAGCTGAAGGGCAGGAGCGTTTATTTATTGAAGTTTTGGAGGATGCTGCTTCAAATCAGACAAACCCATCACTTGTAAGTACAAGTCTTAAGCACAGCCAAGCACAGAGGCTGCACTGACTGCAATAACGCACACGGTGACAGGCAAACTGCATGCATATATGCACCTATTCACATTTTCACCCATCCACACCCATTTGGGATTATACGCAGGGTGGCTTAAAATGTGGATAGGCTACACTTTGTCATATAACTGTAGAGTTGAATTATTAGATTGAAGTTGAATAATAAGCACTGAGTCAAACAGCACACCCTTCATCTGCGGAGCTGTAATTAACGGGGGCAAAATGCAGGCGATGGCGAAGGAAAAAAAAATGCAAATTATTCTGCACAAAGGCTCCTCACAAATTGGCGTCACCATTTCTCAAATTATATCATTACTATATTTTGAAAATGTTAATCTGTTGAGCGGATTTCCCGGGGGAGTTGAGTAAATTAGTTCTATTTCCGAGACTGCCTCTCTGCAAAGGCACGGCAGCGACAAGCACCTCTGATTTGCTGATTACAATTAGACTCCCCAGTTTGGGCTCCTTCAAGCATTGATAATTTTCGGCATATTAAGCACGTTTTAGCAAAGGTGATAAGTCAGTTTTAATTGAAATGAAATTATTATTCTAATGGAAGTTTGGTTATTATTATTAGGAGGCACTAGTCATTCTAGCTTCATTTTTAATATATAAATGCTGGGGAGTAAAAAAAGATTTTGAAGGGCATTAGGGTGTCAGGATTGAATGAGGTAATTTGAAGGGAATTACTTTCTCTTCTATCAGAAATGAACTGAATTAAAAGTCCAAATCAATCGCTTTCACTTCTCCATTCTACTTTGACAGCGGCACAATTACAGATAATTAGATGGGAGGAAACTTTTAATTGTGGGATTAGAGGGAAAGAGAATTTGTAGGATCAGAGGAAAATTTCTAGGCAGAGTTTCTTGCTTAAAATCGAATCAAAGGATTTGCGAGCTTAAAATGGCAACCAGTTTTTTTTTCCTCCTGCTGTTTAATTGGAATTGCATCTAGTTCATCCAAATCATCCAAAACAATTAATTTAGATTTAATTCTATAATTATCATCAAATCGAATAATGTGCAACCTAATTTAGATAGTTAAAAATTAACGTGCGTGAAGTTAATTGAGTAATTAAACTCCTAAACTGCTGCCTATTAATTTGCCTGCCTAATTAAAAATGAATTTGATTCTCTGCTACTAAAGTAGGCATCAGTGTTGGATGGGCATGTTGATAAGGCCTCTGTCTTTTTTGGGGTGAGGGGGGTGGTTGGGAGGGGATTGGGGTGTATCATTTGAACACCTATATTAAGTTGGCAAGCCTATGAATTTCAGTTATCTGGTTATCTGGAGTCAGGTGAGTGTGCTGCTGCAAAATCCTCTTATTGGATGCTCAGCCAAACAGACAAACAACACACAAAGTTGGCATTAAAGAGCCTTATTTAGGGAGGGGAAGATAAAGTGCAAGTACACAAAGTTAACTTCAGGTTATTTAGTTAAAAATAATAACTTTAATGGGTGTAAAACTCTAGGCAAATATGCGTCTGAGTTCCTATAGTCTGCTCGCTTGGTCCTTTGATCCCTTGATTAGAGTATGACTAGTAAATGAATGAGTGGGCATGGGGAGTTTGTGTGCTAAGGGGAGTTTAGCACTGCCACTGCTGTTTTTCTTCACCTAATTCATCACTGTGGCGAGTAGTTGATTTACAGCCTATAGCAGCCACCTTAAGAGCACCCCTAAGAGAATAAAGCAACATTTAACACTCCTATAAATGATTTAAATACGCGAGGATTGATGCAGTGGTAGAATAAAACTATAAGGTGTGCGTAGTATATGGCGCTCATATAAGAGGAAAAACACACTCTCAGGGCTTCAGTCTGCGTGACTATTCTGCTATTAGCCTTAAGAATGAATTTAAATATATTACTAAGGGTTGGGGAGGCCTTTTGTCATTGAATCTGTGCATAAGGAAAGAGACTAAGCCTCAAAGTGAGAAATGAGCCATCCATAGGGAAATATCAAGTAGCAGGAAAATGTCACGATAATGTTGAGTTGCTTTAGACAGAGCAAGCTGTTTTCTACGTGTAAGTGCACACCTTAGGCTTGTCAAGTGCTGTAATTTACAATTATTTTTAAAGGAAAGTGTTGAAATTGCATTAGTGTGTATCTGTCAGCCTCCCCTATTTACTTGTCGTGGAATTTATCTTCCTGGATAGAAAGTTAATCAATTAGTTTATAGGCCCTGTGCACTTATTGATTCAGATCAACAATACATAAATGCAATAAAGATGTTGTGTCCTGTTGTAACAAACGGCGTGGACATATAAATCAGGAAGACAAAAAACATTAATATTTTCTTTTTCTTTTTTGCCTCTGAACAACTGCCAAAAGGTCCAGTTGTAAAAAAGGTAACAAGGCAGGGCAGCGTCGCGGCTGAATGCTGGCCTTGTTCGCCTTATTATCGGGTTAATTAAAGCTAGAATCTGACAATGTCACCCGTTGTAGAAAAACGGATTTGAATGCAATGTCTCAGGAGACTGTGTCAAGGGCTGCTTTTCACTGAGCTCCTGTGTGCGCCCGAGTGGGGGGAGTGGGGGGTGGGGTGGGGGGTGCAACCCATATATATGCTTGGGATTGACTAAAAGCAATTATTTAATTTTAGATGTTCAAAAAAAAAGGGGAATGAGCGGGGAGGAATTATTCATAAGATCTTGGCCATGTGCGTTAAAATTAAAGTTAAAATACAAAGAGAGAGCGCTTCAAAGACAAGCCCACCGCTGCTAAAAAGGAAGATGGATAAATGGGCGAGATCATTTCTGAGGAGTTCATTAAAATGTAGAGCTACACGCTGAAATACAGAGGGTTGTTATTTGGGCTTGGGGGTCAAGTGACGATCGGATTATATACTTCCTCATAATAATATTAATTAAACAATTTGCATGCTAATAGGGTAACAATTATCGCAGCTTCTGTTGAGAGATTCAGGTTATTACAACATGCCAATCCGGGTGCCAAGGGTCAGGGAATGAGTGGGGTGCGAAATTTCAACTCTGATTAACATTATGACAGCGCCAGACTTGGGATAAATAAAGTCGAATTAATTATTTGAAAACCTAATGAGCAGATAGGATTTAGGCTAGTCACATATTGAGTGCCAGGTTGCACAAGCAGGGGAGCTTTCCACTTTTGTTTCCTGACATGAAATGTTGTGTATGTTTGTATAGTGCACATATGGGACTGGCTTTTTGTTGTTGTTGTTGTTGTTGTTGTTAATTCTGCTCGCTTGTATTGTCTTTGATGTTAAGCAGTAATCTCTAGCAGCTGACGCTTTTATTCATATAGTTATGTATTTTGTTCATAAAACCCTGGTCGTAATCGAAGCTTTCGCCTTGTAACAGTAAAAGTATTATCGGTTGACTTTCACTTTGCGCCTTCAGCTACCCTTTAAATACAGCCATATTTCCAACAATCACCCTATTTGTTTTACGCCCTGCAGGTGACCTGTCTGAGTATAAAAGGTTTAGTGCATTTAAATGATGATCCATACCTAACGTGGGGGGTTCCTCTTAACTCAGTGGTTCCCAAAGTAGGGTTTAGGGACAATGCTTGACCCCCACTGTCCGCAGAAAAAGGATCAGCCATCCCCAGGATCGGAGGTCTTTTTTAATTTTTACTAATATATATCTTTTACTTTATCCCCATCCTTTGCACTTCATACATGCAAGTAAAAAAGAGAAAGAAACAATGGGTCAAAAAATAATATCAGCAAACATATTTAAAGACAATGGGTCTACGTGATAAAAAATACATATATATCATTACTGTCGTTATTATTTAATCAGGTCTAATATTTATCTATCTGCAGGTCCTCTAGTGAACAAAAAGTCTGGGATCGAGCCTGTGGCCTAATCTATCCGCCTGTAGCCTTTTCTTCCCGGCATTCAGTGAGCCCTTCCTCCCGGTGGGTCCCCCGTGTAGTTGCGATGTAGTTCTTATCAAAGCCCTCCTGTCTTGTTGTGACAGCTCTGATATTGTTTATTGAGGTGGATGTCAGCTTTAATTAGCAATCGATACGGGGAGCGTTTGCAGAGCGCGTCTCTGACGTCAGAGTCCATTACCGCTTTTCATTGGGTCTCATATTCCCAGAGCCTGGGCTAATTATTGGGAGGTTCATGTGGATAAAGTACAGCTCATCGCTCCCTTCACATCATGTCCCCTACTCGTTGGCCACACTCACTGCATGCTTTTTAAATTCCCATCACCGGCCTCCAGACGTCGTTTCCTTTTGCCTGCGGGATGATGGACAGCAGGATACTGGATCCACCTCACGCCCAGTTCGGAGGCTCTCTCGGCGGGATGGTGGGCTTCCCGTACCATCTGAGCCACCATCACGTTTACGAATTAGCCGGGCATCAACTTCAATCTGCGTCCGCGGTTCCTTTCTCAATAGACGGATTACTTAATGGTTCGTGCGCGGCTTCAGTGGGTAATTCCAACCCCCTCTTGTCTTCGGGTTGCGGGATGAATGGAGATAATCAGCAGTACAAACTGACAGGTAAGCCACATTACACAGCACACAATAACCTCCCATCAATGCTGGCTTGTTGCACAGAGACAAAAAACCCAGAAAGAAACAAAGACAGGATGTTGCGATACAAGTTGTCTTCTTCATCGCGTGTTTAAAAGGCGAGCAGAACCTCGCACACAGGCACAGATTTATCTTCTTCGCCCCCCGACTTCATTTCATTCATCGAAAGCTGAAGATGCATCCAAGGAAAACAATGTTTCTGTCAGTCAGTAATCACTGGAGCAGGGGAATTCCCGTGTTAGTGTTTTAAGCTTTGCTTATTTATTTATTTATTTATTTATTTAAAAGAAAGAATTGCGTGGAAGCTGCAACACACACGTGTGAAATGCTGCAAATTTTCAAATGAGACCATAATTTTCGGGTCTAAACTTTGCAAAACCCTTTACCCGTGCATGACACCGACGCTGTTAAAAATATACTAAAATGTGACAATTAAAAGAAAAAAAATACTTATCCTCTGTTTACATTTATTCTCATTCTGCTGTCAGACTCGGGAGACCCAGACAAAGATAGCCCTGGCTGCAAGAGGCGAAGAACTCGCACAAATTTCACAGGTTGGCAGCTGGAGGAATTAGAAAAGGCTTTTAATGAGAGTCACTATCCGGACGTGTTCATGAGGGAGGCACTGGCTCTCCGGTTGGACTTGATAGAATCAAGGGTTCAGGTAAATACGTATTTATTTTTATGAATCCGAGTCGTGACTGTGAGCTCTGTCTCTCTGTTATCTCTTTGTTTACGTTTTATTTATCCATGATAAAGATTAGGTTTTCAATTTTAAGCTATACAGAGACAGAAAGTGTAACTCAGTCTTTCAGCAGTATGGGGAAATTTGGGAAATAATATAAGCTCTATTATATGTAGGATATGTTTTTGTAATAAATAAAATATTTCACAATATGATTGTGTTTTTTCTGGCATTTCATAAATTATGTTAGTGCATAAATATAATAATAACAGGTTTCTTTAAAATAACAAACAAGTGATGAAGTTTTAGGTAATTATTTGGGGGGCAATGTTGGCTTATATTCGTCATATATGTTAAAATATAACCAAAAATAATGAGATATAATAAGACATGAGATATATGTCCCTAACATACCTGTTTTGTTTTGTTTGTTTTGGTTTTATTTGATTATTTTATTGGTTAAATTTTTGAAGACAGCCAAGTAGAAGTTTGCAAAGTTTGATCGTATTCGAGAGTTTACCTTGAAAAATATTATTTGAAAAGTCTTCTAATGACCCACACTTCAGTTATCATGTAAAACCAGAGCTTTTTATTTAAGGCTATTTGGATGTAATCAAAGGCCTAATTAAAAAGCTGCACAGAATTCAGCAAGAGCGAGACATAACCTGAGTATTTGTTTAATTACCATATTGTTAACACACCGGCGATTTTGGGCCTAATTAACTTCCCCTTTGCAATGACAGACGTGCTCATTACACACATGTTCACCTTTCTTTTCTCCGCAGGTATGGTTTCAAAATCGCAGAGCCAAATGGAGGAAAAAGGAGAACACAAAGAAAGGTCCAGGTCGACCTGCTCACAACGCCCACCCCACCAGCTGCAGCGGGGAGCCCATGGACCCGGAGGAGATCGCCCGGAGAGAGCTGAGCAGGCTGGAGAAGAAGAAACGAAAGCAGGAACGCCGGCTGCTAAAGTCCCAGAACAAGCTTGTTTCTGGGGATTTATTTCACACCCCGGGATCAGACAGCGACAGCGGGGTGTCGCATGTGACCGACAGTGACCACAACACAGGCCCACCTTTTGACTCTGTGGGGGGAAATCAAACGCAATCGAGCTGCGACCAAACACCTCACTCTCTCCAGAGCCAAAACCACAACCAAAGACACTTGGACAGGGACGCTGGCGACTCCGAGCTGGACTCGCCCGACCCCAGTCACGGGCCAAGCCTGTGTTCCAACAACAGCAGAGCCTCCAGCATGCAGAAACTCAACCCTTTTAGCGTCGAAAGCCTCCTTTCGGACCACAGACCGAGACGCAACCCCGCGGCCTTACCCTCCTCACGGCCTTTGATAGGGAAGGGACACTTCCTGCTCTATCCCATCACACAGCCGCTTGGATTCATTGTTCCTCAAACTGCCCTGAAGACGACAACAGCAGTAAACTCTGACTGTGACACGCCGGCGGAAAGAACCCAGGCTCACGTCCGCTGCAGCGTCTCTGCGAGCTCTGCGGGATGTACGAGCAGCTCGCCGGACTCTGCAGAAACCACGCAAAGGGCACAGGTGGGATCAGAGGCAAAGACAAATTCACCGCACACGAGCCCGCCCAGGGCCGCCTTTTCCACTGGCAAAAGTACTCAGACCTCGGTTATTTGCAGCGATTCGACTTTCGCTCACGAACACGGTTCACAGCTCGTTGAGTCTGTGGATGCAGGCAAAAAAGAGCATTTAGAAAACAAGGATCACCCCAGCAGCTCCGAGTCTGTCCTCAGTGACTGTCCTGCAGATACAAAGACAGACTCTAAAGAACATGTCGACATGGAATAAATGAGCAGGGGGGGTTAAAGAAAAAAAGAAAGAAAAACAGCAGAACCATATCGATATAGCCCCTAAACTACACATTTCATTAGGCCAAAGGTTAACCAGAATCTACATCTTTGCATCTAATTTCTAGCCCCCCCTCCCCAGCTGATATTTTGACAATGTGCTCTCTCTCTCTCTCTCTCTCGTCTCCTTCTCTCTCTCCCAATCTCTGCGAGTGTGTATGTGTGTGCGAGTCGGGAGTCTATAGATATCCTTTAATGTGTGATAACTTGTCAAGAAAAACAAAACACGAGACCACGACACCAACAAAAATCCTCAAGAGCTGTAAGAAAGGTATTATACTATTTATATATGTAAGGTTTTTCTTAAATAAATCTATTGTATACAAGCACCTCAAACCGTGTGAGACCTTAAATAGCAGCACATCCAGTGCAGGACTACAGTAGGAAGGGCTTTCTTAAGAAATCTCATGTTGTACTTTGTATATTGCCTTAACAAATTTATTCATCTATAAGCCCCCACTGAAATGAGGTTACGAGCCTGAGGCGAAAAGGACCCGCTCGACTCCTGCAGAGTTTTGATATGAAAGTAATTATTTTCCCGGTGGCTACTGCAGGGGGATTCAGTTTATTTTAGCTCAAAGGGGGTTATAATACATTACCGATTTCTAGTGATATGAAATCACATAAACTTCCAAGAATAATAGAATTAGCATGAAAAGGCCTGGGTGTCAAATTGAAATAGGAAAATAATAGCCCTGGCAGCTGGGAGTGTGTGTGTTTGTGCATATTGGATAGAAGATGGGGATTCGTGGGGAGGCATTTTCATGAGCTTTTTTTTCTTCCTCCTCTCCCCTTCTTCTTCTTCTATCTCTCTCCCCACTTTGTCAGGGCCCCTTGTAGCAGGGCTATATTAAGATAGATGTTCGATGATATCCCTCATTGTTCTGTCGCTTTACATTGATGTTTCTGTGTTATCAGCCTATTGATCATGCGTCGGCTGTAATAGGACGGGCTGAGGCAAACGTGCCTATTTACAATAGCAGAACACATTTGTTCTAATAGGGTTGGTGTTCCCCAGGGATGCCGTGCAGGATCTGGGACATCTGCTCCCTTTTGCAATATTAGCAGTGTTGACCACAATATCAAGACGACCAAAGGAAGAAATGTCGAGGCGAATGTGTAGCAACATATGTATATATATATATATATATATATATATATATATATATATATATATATATATATAAAATCTTTAGACAAAACTACAACAAAAACAACAACAAAATAAATCCCGTCCAGCTATATGTAGAGTTGCTGGTTCACTATTAAGAGCCACAAGCCCTTTAGTGTTCTCTTTGGGTCTTGATTTGCAAATAAATTGAAAATAAGAGGGGTGAGCTTTACATCTGAGCCGGCGCAAATGAATTTCTGAGCCAGTGTCCCTTTCAAAATATTTACATAAATTGCAACCCATGCAGCTGTTTGCTCTAGGAAGCAATGTCTTATTAGGTTGGTGGGGGGCAGGGGCAAGCGCAGCCAACATGGCACACGCAGTGAACACGCACAAGATTAGGCCTGCACGGCTCTGGGTTAGAGGTGTATCTCTGCATGGTGTTTATAGTGCTGAGATGATAGATTCCACATCGATTTTGTGCTTCTTCTTTTATTATTAATTTATTTTACATTCCGCTATTAATCCCAGTTTTGAGGGGAGTTTTGCAGTGTTTTTGTATGATGCATAATGGATTACATTTTGCGCGTTTCCGTTCTAAACTCTGACACAAATGCAGACAGAAAAGACCAAACTGCAACCACTGCGATTTGGTTAAAAAAATGGTGTATTTACTAAATTGTGGGATAACCGAAGCCAATTTGAAATAACCCCTAAGATTCTTCGGTGTGTGTTTTTCCATGCTACTCTGAGGCTATTTGGGACGTATGCCCAGTTCATCCATAATTCATTAGCGCACTGAATAGGAGTATCGCTGGCTGCACATTGGTGGCCTTAAGGTGAAATTAGCGATTTGCTTAAGTAGTTAAGCTTTTCTTGCCTGAGAGCTGCACGCTGCATGATTCAAGACAAACTATCAATCGATATGCCCAGGCAGCCTCCAGGAGATGTGTCGTCCATGAATCATACTTTATGAATTCAATTTATACCCGGAGAAATTTTCAATTTGAACGCCGGATCATTATGGGAGAGTGTAAATTGTTTTTGCTCTATTATGCATCGGACGCCATCATTTTTCTTTCTAATTACGGAGGTGTCAGGTCGGGCTGTCATGCAGACGCTGATTTTCAATTTAACTGATCATCATGCATTCATTTTCCCATTTGATAAATCTGCTATCTCGAAGCTTCTCCATGCCCGGAATGCTAAAAGAGAGGCACAGATTGGCAAAGTAATAGGGGCCTGTATGCGGCAATAAGTGCAGATCAGGCAGCTAATTTAGCACCTCCTGGTATTTCCATTTCCATTTCTCATTTCCAACTCTCAAAGGAGGAAAAGCAGCCCAAAGGCAGAAAGCTGGTAGGCTTTTCATATCGGAGAAAGACAGAGAAAAAAAAATCTACCAAAACGGCTTGTTTTCAGCCACACATTCCCTAAATTAGGATATCAAGCTTAATTAAGGCTAATAGAGTTTTCTCAGTATGTGTTAGTTTTATTTAATAGAAACAAATTTGCGCAATTAATTATGGCCGAGATATTAAGAGTCTCATTTGCAGCATTCGAGCTGCAGACTAAATCAGCGTCCTCAGAAATAAGCCTCTCATTTCCAAGCCAAATGACTATCCAAATGTTTTTATACGAGCTTCCATCACACACGGTTTATCGGTTGATTTTCTGTAATATATACAAGCAAACTAAGTCAGATTGGAGACAAATTTACACAAGTGACGATCTATTAATGCACAGATTTAAATATAGATTTGTGGGGTTTTGTCTCGTAGAAATTGTATTATTTTGCGCACTGAGTTTGATTTGATATATATATATATATATATATATATATATATATATATATATATATATATATATATATATATATATATATATGATTTGCCAATATTACTCAAATATATTTTCAAATGAGAGTGGCGGGAAAGGATTTACAATTTTCATGCTCAAATCAACTCAAATGGACAATGGTGTTCTCCCCACAAATCCATCTGTCAGTACAGGCTACTCTTGTGCGCTTTGTGTTCCTGCATGAGATCTTAGAGGCTCTGAAGGCTCAGTTTGGATAAGAAAAAACCGTGTCCCTTTAAAAAGGATCCTCCATAAAATAAAATGGCACTTGACATTTGGCTTCTCCTGCAGCAACTCTGCCATGCCTTTAAGGATTATTTTACATCTCATACTCATTAATGCGCCGGCGGATTTAATCATTCTTATCTTTCCTGTGCATACCTGGGATAATCCTGAAATTACCATCTGCATTGATTTCTGGACAACCCTTAAAATAATTTTAATTATGGCTGAGTATTGCGCGAAAAAACCCTCTAATCAAAATTTAGTTAATAACGCTTCGACTCTCAGATTTCGGTACGGTGTACAGGTGAAAACTCAATTTTAGGATTTTTTTAAAAAAAAAAGAGCTTCACGGTTTTGCTAAGATCATCTGCTCATTTTGCCCATTTAACCATGTGCACTCAGGTTTTTAAAAATAAATAATTTTTATTTTTATTTATTGTTTTTGCACACATTCAAGTATTTTTGTTGGGCTTGATGATTTTCACACAATAAAGTGATAAAGTATTAGAAGACATATTTCACTATGCCACAGTTATTACACACTCTGAATAGTTGATCTTAATAGCCAGATTTAAAAAAACCAAGTGAATCATATATACATACATATATATATATATAGAAATGTCTGTGTTGATCTATGAGCGGGTATAGATGGATTTTTTAAATTGTTTGCAAAAGACTAGCGGGGAGCTAATTAATATATAAAGCTTTCTGATTAAGTATATAATCAATATGATCTTTCTCAAAAACTCTAACATGGTACATATAAAAAAGAAAATCACTCTGCAAACAAGCATTTCATTTCCTCAACACATCTCTTCCTCCTGATGAGTAAACTCATCATTAGTTGTATTTACACAACTTTTCTTTTTTAACAGTGTTTTGTTTCCCCTGCATTGCAAACGTGGGAGTATGCGAATATTTGCAAAACACAAAACATGACCATTAATGTACATCACTGACAAGTTCTGCTATAATACACAAAAATAACACAAAGGACTCTCTTCGCTGTGACAAACGAAACAGTTAAACTGATCTTTTTTTAGACAAAAGTGAAGAATGGGATGGGAGCGACAGTTTTCTTAAGTCCAATAACACAAAATTTCCATCTTCTCTCTTTTTTTATGTCTTTCTCATTAAATGTTGCATATTTCTACATTATGAGAGTATATTGTCTTGAAATGGCTGCAGGGAAGGATTAGATATTAGACTCCTCTTCACAATGAGAGCACTTGAATCGTGGTATGTGAGAGGTGACAGGAGCCTTTTCAGAGTAGTAACACCTGTTGCTATCTGTCTGGCCTCATTATCTGAAGGGGGCTGAATTGTGCTTTTGGATTACACAACCTAACAATTCATATGACAAAGAAAATATTAGAAAAAAATAGATAATGGTAGTTTAAGAGGGATTTATGTGACTACCACAGCAGACATGCTTCTAACATGGCTTTTTGACAGTGTCTTCCTTTCAAAAGGCCACCTTGAATTTATCATGTATCAAAATTTCGGATAACAGATAACTGAACATGTTTGACAGTATGCTACTTTGATATTTCTCCTACAGAATTTCTCAGTCTTAATACTGAGGAATAGTTAAAAAAAAACAAAAAAAACAAAAAAAACCTCAGGTTCTCTGAATCTGGCATGTGTACTGACTTAGCTACTAGGTGAGTATGTGGGTCAAAACAAGAAGACATATCTTGATATGAATCATATTTATAGGTTCAAACCCCTTTTCAGGGTAGCCTCGGTACGGTAAAGTTTGTATACACTTAAAGAGTGGGTCACAGTACAAATGTATTTATTTATTGTTTTTATTCTAGGCAGTGAAAGTAATCACCTGCAAATTTAATACTTAAAGAAGTAAGAACTGAAAATAGCGTGTAAAGCCTACACAAAAAACACAGAAACTACACAAAGTTAAGCAACAAATATGTTAAACTCATATTTAAGGCATTGCAATTTTTACAAACTAATTAGGGTGTTATATTTTGTAACAGAGCAAAGAACCATGGACATTAATTACATAAAAGGAAAGCACTTTAAATAAAGTAGATACATTTGAATGAACTACATGATCTGACAGCCCAGTCCAATGTTGCACATATATAGTTAATGAAGGTTGCAAAGGGTGTTTCTAAGAGGAGAAAATAATGGCAAGTAACATTTTCTATTTTGATTAAAAATATGTCTACAAAATTGTATTGAAGGTTTGTGTTATTTCAAACATCCTGCCAACATATGAGTTACGTGAATAATATATCAATGTTGATACGTTTCCAAAGAAGAAAAGAAAAACAGGTGAACCAGTACAGTAATATATCTCCATATGTATATGTATATACATAGCAATTATCACCTTCTTTGCTGGTCTGATTCATGAAAATAATATAGCCAAAAAAATAATGAATTCCTTGTCCTCTGTTTGGCTCCAATTCCATATTTACAGAATGTAGGATAATTGGCAGACTATTGCTCACGAGTATGTGATGTACTTGGAACATTCAAATATACTTCAGCTAGCTCCTTTACTAAAACTGTTATTAAAAAACCCCATATAGAATATGATACTCTAGTCCAAATGCATTGCAATAAGCTCAACTGAGTGATAATGTTTTTTTTAACAGATGTATAAGTAACTGTTTAACAAGTTCACCATATAAACTTACAAGAAAATAGCATTGGCAAAGAAATGCTGAGGTGACAAAAACATTGACCTTCTTGGCTATCATATATTCATAAACAAACTATTATTAATTAATAGAAGCATAATTATACAGTCTTGCAGTCTGCTACTTAAGCCAGCCAGCCAGTTAGCAAATGTGTACTATAGTTTACACTAAAGTTTACTATTAGTTATCAACTGAATATTACCATAGCCGTACTGTATAATGTGTGACAGGCGATTGTTCAGTACAATTTTAGCATGTATGGCAACTAATCCACAAAGACTGAACTTTAAAGTTTGGTAGTTATTCCTGATTTAACTGCAGTCAATCTCCAATAACTTATTTAAGGTTAGCTTAAGGCTGTGATTAGGACAGAAATGCTTGCCTAAAGTCAGTCTTTTCTAAATTCTGTCTTGTAATAGATGCAAATAAATGAAATCTGTAGGAATCAGGGTTGCAGAATATAAAAAAGAAAAAAAAAAAGAACTAATTCACACTGCCAACAGTAAGTTCATGAAATAGTTGATAGAGCTGGGTTACTTTAAAAAAAAATTCTCATGGCTAGATACAGGACTTGCCAGATCAAGGGGCAGTGCATAATCACTGGATCCACCATGTGCTAGTGGCTACGCCAAAGCAATGTACAAGATGTAGGCGGGGTTAGACTGTCACTTAGCCCTGGCTCTAGTTTAACAAGATGTGAAAGCAATCCTTGATCCAAGAGGGAAGGGTGACACTGAAAAAAATAACAAAAACTCCAGGCTATAACAGCAATCAGCCTTGCTTCTTAAAAGGTTTGGTATAGTATGTGATGACCAGTAGTGATGATTAGCCAGCTGAGGCAGGAGCAGAGGCTCTTGAAACAGCAGTTCAAGGAGGCAGAAGACAAAGTGCAGAGCACATCAGAAAACCTTCATTTCATGATGAAAAGGGACCTTTATAACATTAATAGCGCAGAATTTCACAAGTGGTCCTTAGCAGAAACAGACTGAGGAGCACTGCAAGATTTACGCAAGAGCAATCAGGGTAACAAATAGGATCCTTTATAGTCTCCAAAAAGATCAGTGGCTACATTTATAACATGTACAGTTATGCAGACATAGAAGAGCTTGAACTGCCAGAAAGAAAAAAAAGCTTGTATCGCAGAACAGACCCTTTAGAGTGATTTTTTTCAGCGCATAAAGTTGGAGTTGATTTTATAGGACCACCAATAGGAGTAAAAAGACAGTAAAACATAAAGCCTGACACTTCAAAGAGAAAGTGGCACTCAAATAATCCTGAAGAATTCTGTAATGCTAGCAGCTGCCCATGCCCCAAGAGCCAATCAATAAGCCAACCTGGAAACATATGAGCCAGTCATCTTGTCACTGTGACATGTGCACACAACTGATGTTCAGGAAAGATTTGGCTGTGTGGTAGCAGTTATCATAGTAAAGATGTAGGTAGGCAAGTGTACATTTGTTCAAGTGCTCTGTTGGGGAAAAGAGGCTGATCACATCAGCACTCTGGATTGAGTTGTAAATAAAGTAGTTATGTTATTATATATTTGAGCAAGAGTGCTGTTTTTATTTGAAATGCTTTTTGGAAGGGGTATATATGAGCTAACAAAACAAAGTATAAAAAAGGCTTCAACATACAAATACATCAAAACATAACACCCTTTTTAGAGATCTACTGCTCCAAAACATAAACTGGTGCACAGTTATCTTCAGCCAAACACCTAAACAGCAACAGCATGATTGGGTCTAAAAGCTCTGCATATGTGTAATGCGGATCCAGGCATTTATTGATTTTTATTTTTAAAATGAGTTTACTTAATTTAATTAATTGTAAAACCTCATTTGTCATCTAGGCTGGAATGCCCCACAGACAAAGTTAATTACTCTACTGTTGGACACTACACATTCATATTACAAGCCTTTGGCACTGACCACATCCCATTTTCCACATGGTGAAAGACATGAGAAACTGAAACAAAAGGAAACTTTCTGGATTTATAAATTACAGACCAAATTAAATAATATTCTGGTTTAAATTAGGACCTATACTTTACTTCTTTTTTGAAGACTTTTTTTGTTTTCTTGAATATTTGGGATGTGAGCATTACTAGGATACCTACCAAGACTTGCTTAATTCCTTAAACTGTTGCCTGTAAGTGGAGGTTCCAGCTTACCAAAATATAGCATTTTGACATAGCAGCTGCTTTTTCTGAGGCTGCTTACATTTATTCATAGAAGATGTTCTGACTTGGCTTATCTTGTTTTCTGATTTTGCAGTCTACCTCTCCTGCGTAAACCTGAAAATCTACTATACACAAGCAATGGTTCCTGGTTCCCACTGATGATGGGAGGAAAGTGGTTATCTGCTTAAGTCATTTATCTGTCCAAGCAGGAACTCGTTGCAACGTATAGTAGTTGGCAAATTACTACAGCTAGGTAACCTTGGTTCTAGAGGTCCTGGTATAGGGTTTCATGGCACAATAATCACATAATTTCTCGGAATTTCTCATTGGATCAGTGTGAATCATAACCAGTGTGACTTCAGCGTTGAAGAGCCACCAAGGAGGAGGAACATCCTCAGCTGTTTGGAGTTGAAGCCATCTTTTGTTCAATAAACACCTCCCAAATGCTTACAGAAGTAGTATACAAAACATTGATGTGAACCAAGAAAGAAGAAATAACAGTTTGCATAAAGAAACAGTTATACATTGTCACAGCTAAATGGTCCCCCTTGCAAAAAAATAAAATAAAATTCGTATGTTTACTTCCTCTCCACTCAAGGAAGTTTAGTATTTGTCAATTGTCATAATTTTGAAAATGTAATTTTTCAATTTTTCTGTGGATGGGTTAAGGAATCTGCAGTTGGATTTCTGTGCATCAAATGTTTTCAGTGGATGAACTGTAGGCAGGCCAGTTTAGCACCACGACAGAGCCATGCTGCTATGATACACTCAGAATGAGGTTAGTCATTGTCTTGCTGAAAGAAGTTAGACCTTCCCTGTAAAACACTTTCTTTGGATTGCGGAATACCTGCATCTGTCATTAAGCATTAAAGGTGCCTTTGCAAATATGTGGGCACTCAAAACAATCAACAATCAATATTATTGTGTTGTTTACCATATAGCCTTAAAGGAAAAAACATTCTGGCTCTAGGAGAATTATGGCTGGAAAACATTTAAGAATGACCCTCTATAAGACATCTGTGATTCTGAACTTAGATTTTTTTCAATAACATTTTATTCAGATACCACTAAATCACAAAAGCAGTTTCTTCAAGGGGCTTCATATTCTAAGGTAGAGACTCTACAATAATACAGAGAAAACCCCAACAATCAAACAACCCCCTTTGCAACAGTGGGAAGGAAAAACTCCCTTTTAACTGGAAAAAACCTCCAGCAGAACTGGGTTCAGGGAAGGACTACCATCTGCTGTGATTGGCTGGATGGGTGCGGTGAAAGAGAAAAGATAAAGGAAAGAAAAATAGATGTTCTCAATATAAACATAACGTCAATTTTAAGTAATATTTTTATGTGTACAAAGGGTTAATGGTAAAAACAGGAGACAGATATATATCTATTTTCCTCTTGTAAATTAATGATGTGGTTTGAGGCAAAGATTCATGGGGTTTTTATTGTGGGTTAACACACGTCAACTTAAGATCTACATTAAGTCACAGCATTTAAGTCGATGTTGAATTTTGCATAGATAGATAGATAGATAGATAGATAGATAGATAGATAGATAGATAGATAGATAGATAGATAGATAGATAGATAGATAGATAGATAGATAGATAGATAGATAGATAGATAGATAGATAGATAGATAGATAGATAGATAGATAGATGCATGTTGGATTAGTGGTTGCTGGCATATGCATGTTTCAAACAAGTAAGGTTTGCTTTAATTCCAGTTGTTTTTTGGAATTAGTGCAAGCATGCTTTTCTCAATAGCAGAATATTGTATTCATGCACGTATGTTCATGGAAATTTGTGATCGAGTGCATAGAAAGAGCATGCTGAATTGCACCAGAATATCAGTTATTATCTGGTATATTGTGTGCATGTAAATATTGTCATTGGGAGCTTACCACTTGGTGGTGATTTATATGAAAAAGACAAGCATTTTCCTGCCTCGACTTCCCAGGGAATCTGTGCCCTAGAGGTTAATGAAGTGTGAAGTGTGAAAACTTCCTGAGATGGGATGAGTTAAATAGTGTTCTCAGATGTTAAAGCAACACTGTCCAAATTTATTTGTGTGTGTCAGTTCTTTATAAGTCTTAAATCTGGCAAACATGCCCCATGGGCCATCTGCTACCACTACTGGAGCTAATGCTATCTCGTGTATCCCAGTTGGTCCACAATAATGGGTGTAATAACAAGATCTAAGTGAGAATTTGAACAGAAGTCATGGAATTTCTCAGCATTTGTTTTCCTGTTCAGTGTTTATAATAACAAATATGTTGAGATATTTCCCGTGCAAAGGTGACAAACCAGTGAAAAAAATCCACATACGTAAAATATATGAATATAAAATTTTGATTTGAGCATAAAAATGGAATTGTGTGCAATTTAAAAACAAATAAAATAAAACAACAAAAAACAAAACCGTATAACAGACATTCCTTTAAAAAAACAAGGCATCTAATTTTGCAAGATGTGATTATAAGCATAACAGACATACTACGAATACTGCTACTACTACTAATTACAATAATAATAATTACAATAATAATAATAATAATAATAACAGAAATAATAATTTCAATGGCATATTCCAGTTTAACTGTATGACCTCTTTAATGGATATAATATGTGCCTAAGGGAGACTTCACTAATAGACATTTTTTGGCTGCAATTAAAAATGGTTCCCATGAAAGGTCTGACATGTCTGCTAAGGCAAGAGTCTCAGACCTGGCTCTTTCCTTTCGTCATTAAAGTGGTATTGCAAATGTTCTTAGCACATCAAGGCCAAGACCTCAGATCTCACTATTACACGCGCATTATTTAATCCTAGGGCTCTCTGGTAGTACTGACATGTACAATTTCTGTCATTAACGTGCCTGTAAGCCCAGGGATGGACCAGACTCTGAGATCCACTTGAGGTCCAGGTTTTCATTTAATGGCCCGGGGGAAATGGGGTTCAACTGGGCCTGAAATTTTTACTATAAAAGAGCTCTGTAGAGGAGCACGATATGGTTCTGTGGTCAGTCCAGTCGATCACGTTAGGGCTGAGGAAGTGGTGAGATGTGACAGCACAGAAACATTTCAATACTGACACAGTGTGCTCAAGAGCTTCAGGCACTCTTTCTGAAAAAAGAAAAAATGTCTTGTATCAGTCCTGTAAATAGGTGTGATTAGTCATGAAGGAGCTTATTGTGCACAGGCTAGAAGCAAGTTAGAGGTGATAGTGGGACACAATCAATCCCGTTTACCTCGTGGAGGTGTGAGCATATAAATCAGTAGCTCCGAGGACGGTTGAGGATGCCTCCTTCTCAACTCATTATTGACAAACTGAGTAGGACCTGAGGAAGGAACATTTTAGGACATAACATTAATTTCTTTGCGGTCGATGAGCAGACAAGGCTTTCAAAATAAGGGATTAAGAGAATGAAGGTATAATTAAAGCAGCATCTTCAGCTGAGTATAGGCAGGGACAGCACACTACAGTATTGTACAGTGTCTAATCTTCACAAGATGAGTTATGTTTTTAACTATACGTTTGATGCAAATACAAAAATGGTGCATGCAAAAGCAAATGTGTAGATTGAAGTCTGTTACCACAGAACCTGTAGCTGTGAAATCAACATGTTGTGCTAAAAAGGTTTCTTTATGGTTTTATTTCCACTCGTGTTTAGAGACAACATTAAACAAGTGAATCAAAAGGAAAGTCACATACTGGAATGTAGACAACATTAACGGAATAATGGTATAACTTCCAGCAAAGAGGTGAGCTGACCTAGTTCTAGCTGTAGACTCACAAGCCATGCTGTCTCTCAGAGGACTCGATTCTCCTCCAGAGAAAGGTGACTGTGTCCTTGATGGAAGGCAGTCAGTGGCCTCTGCAGTGCAACACATTTTCCCCCTTCACTAAGGCAGATGTGATGCTAAGTTCATATACATACAGTATAATAATCTGAATCTAAAATTAGAAACATGCTCAACATTTTGGTAATATCATGCACTTAATATAATGTACTTCTAGATTGTTTCTATAAAGTTATTTTGTATGATATATTTGAGCTGGAAAACTATTCCTTGCTACAACCAAGTTTTGGAAAATGGTGTGGTTCTCTAACATTAACTGACCAAATAAATTAGTAATGCCTTATCCTGAAATGGTAGCTATGCTAAAATGCAAAACTATGTTAAAAATTTCTAGCCATAGGTAATACTAGATTAACAAGCAGCCCATCTCAATACAGGAGTGATGCGCCTAAATTTCCCTTTTTTCTCTATGATTCAAGTGATAAAACATCACTTCAGTTTCTCATATAACTGTTCTAGAATACAGGTAAAGTGGATATTTAGTACATTTTCTTGCTCTTAAATGAGTTAGTTTCATCCATTAAAAAATTCAACCCAGATGATACTCAGAAAACCTAAATTTAAGTTAAAGTTAGTTGCAGAATACAAAATCTGTTATTGACACTTGTTTTCCAGTCAAAAAAACAAAAAACAAAACACTTTTATAACTTGTTATACTGGAAAAAAAAAGTTTTCTTCTTTTCCAGAATTCTGAGAAAAAAGTCAGAACTCTGACATTAAAGTCAGCCATATAGCCATTTGCTATATGGCTGCTAGCCACATAAGATAATAATATCTGCTATAAATAGGAACCTTCAGAATATCATTGTAAAATTATGTGAGGTATCTATTTTGATGATGCATTCCTGACTTGTCAAGTACATGGCTGCACGTTAAACACAATATCTAAAAGAAATCTGAGGATTTTATTGATGTCCTTGTGAACGAATATGTAAATGCCAGGAAAGTTTAATCATGCTAGTGATGATGCTATGCTTAGCAGTGTTTGTCCAAGACAAATTTTCAACACAATTAAGTAAATTCTTGCTATGTTATGTTATGTTATGTTATCTTATATTAAACGAAACCCAATACTACCTTGAATAACATGCAACACTTACTTTCTGGACTAATACCTGAAAAAGACACACATTTGCTTTAGAATACTGAAAGACAATATCAGTAAAAAGATAACTCTTTGAAGTAGACTTGAAACAATGGTAGCATTTTCTGTTACAGCTCAGTAATAAAGTAATCGTAGTAGGGTAACAAGGCAAAAATAAGAATGTAATAATGTGGTGATTGAAGTTATTACTACTCAATTACCAAAGTAATAACCAGTTAATATCCTATTAATATCATGGTAGCAACAGTGTTTACAGCTGAGTAATATTACACTGAAATTTATTTAACAGAATGTGGAAATAAAGACCTCCATCATAACATAGAGCATAATAGCTTGGTAACAATATGATAACCTGCTAGAAATAAAAAGGTAATGTCTCTGAGTTTAAATTGTAATATCCTCATAAAAAATAAGGTAATATTGGGCAATGTTTTAGGATTTTTGGATAGTATTACTATAGTATAATGCGCAAATTAATCCTACCTTAGGTTCCCAGCTTTCTGCCTTGCTTAAAAGGAAAAATTTAATTATGTTTAATGCTCTGGATTATCAAATAGAAACATCTGTGGTAATTCTATGGAATAAGCAGGAAGCAGAGCTGCAAAATACAAAACAACCAGTTTCTATTTAATATCACAATAACAACCTATTAAAGCTAACTTAATGAGTGTTTGATTATTACGTGGAAATAGCTGTGGTAGTTTCTGTGTAATAAGCAGAGCTGCAAAATGTAAAACAGTTTCCGTTTCTATTTAGTAACATATCAACTATATTAATAACCTTTTAAAACAAACTTAAAACAAACTTAAAGAACAGGACCCTCTTTCATGGCATATTTTATATATGGATGGCAATACATAACATAATAAACATAATAAACATAAATAAACATAACATAACATAATAATATTTCAGGTTGGAAAAAGTGTTCATGGAATACATATTTAAAATGTCCAGTGAACAAAAATGTCCTCCATATTATTCTGCTTATCCTGCTGCCTTCTTCACTTTAACCATCTGAAGTTTCAGTCTCTCCTGCAGTAAGAAGCACATAACCGCTCACTTGCATACTGAAAATGTTAAAGTTTTGAAAGAAGACTAATGTTAATGCAAGCATGATGTAATTGCCAGTTCGTTAAACAATTTCACAGATATGGATTGCCTTATTAAAAAACAAAAATGCACTATTATAATTTGTATATACAAAATTCACTGGGGGTGGAGCCTATATTCAAAGTACACCTTGCCTACAACCCCCTCACCTAAAGTGTTGAAACTGAATTGCTTAATTTTCGGGCGAATACTCTAAATATCATTAGCCACATTATATCAGTGTTTACTGAAATTGAACATATTTACAATAATTGTCAGCTTATTTCAAGACAACCTTACTTTTATACAAACTTAGTTTTTTAAAATACTTTAATTAACATTAGCTACTAAGCTAAAGTTAGCTGCTAAGCTACTCTTAGCTTCTCTAGTGTAAGCTAATAGTATGTGGTTTAAGCTAATAAGCACAAGAGACACGATCCTAAATATAACTTAAGGAAAAAAAGGTTTTACTTACCTTGCAGTCCTAGCTAGAATGTGGATTTGATTCCAAATTTGTGTTATAATCTACTGGTTTATGTAAGCATATGGGGCAAGCCAAAAAGGAGGCAAAAACCGGCTCTTCCCAACACATGCGTACTGTATTTTAGCAGTATTTGATGTTGTACATTAAGGTTGTCTGCCCACTTACTGTGTTAATGGCATGTAATACTTTAAAGCTCATTATCTTAAACCCACTCAGGCACAATTTATACCTCATAAGGTGGTGCGCTATATAAAACCAGTGACCTGTTTGTTTGAAAATTATTTCATGTGCTCTTATTATCATTGTAAACAGCATTTTGTCCTCCTGTGAGAAAATAAAATTAAACTGATTTAACAACAGTAACTAAAGGAATGGTCAATTAACAGTAAAGGTTGATCTCTTGTTCCTCCTCAGAGGAGGCTTATATAGCATCATAATTAATGAAATGTAGGGCAAAGTCAGTTCTTTTTCTTTTTTGTAAGTCTTTAAACTCACTGAGAAGTATTATTTTCAATCTTCTGGATATTTGATGAGAATATTTTTTAGATAAGATCTATTATGACAAATGCATCGGCTTGAGATATCAAAGGACTTTTGTGTGCTCTTGTTTCAAACTGTTTTCTGATTTTCAGTCATGTAACAAAGATACCTGCTGAGTCTCTCCCAAAAAACTGTTTAGAAGTTGAATCAAGTCAGTAAATGTAATTTCTAAGTTTTGTTAAAAGCAGCTTTTTAAAAAATAATTGACCCAACACCACAGCTTTTTCTAACAGCCTGTTCTGTCACAGATCTTATAACATGTCTGCAAATTTGAGATATCCTCCCCTTTAAAAGTGCTTTCCCATTAATGAATAGAACATGAGCCAAGGAAATTACTCCTTGAATTCTCTGGGCAGATAATGATTTTCATCTTTATCAGTGGTTTATCTTCTAAGGTCAAGATTAAAGTGAAAAATGATGTGAACCCCCAGTGTCTCCAATTAAGAAGAGAGAGAGAGAAAGACAACGAGAAGGGGTGAGAGAGACCAGAGGTGGAGTCTGCTGAATTACTCTGGTTTCCAGTCCCTCAAGTATCCACGAGAAATAGAAAACAACACAATTAAATTATGACACCTGACACCTAGACCTCACATCAGTGTGAATCATAATGGACTAACCGCTGAAAGTGAGATCCTGCCAGACGATTAATGTGATCACACACATTAGCACCTTTCTAACTTGACTTTTTAATGTTTTTTTATTGTTGTTCTCGACAAAGACCTTATATCTATAGAAATGGTTTATAGCTGAATCTTAGAAACAATGATGATAATAATAAAAGAAAGGCACTGATATGTGTCCATGGCAAATGGATTCTGATAATTCATTTCCCAAATATATAAGAATATATAAACAAGTAGGCAGCACGGTGGCAGGGTGGTTAGCACTGTTGCCGCACAGCAAGAAGGTCCTGAGTTCAATTCCACCATCAGGCCAGGGTCTTTCTGTGTGGAGTTTGCATGTTCTCCCCATGTTTGCGTGGGTTCCCTCTGGGTACTCCGGCTTCCTCCCACTGTCCAAAGACATGCAGTTTGTGGGGATAGGTTAATTGGAAAATCCAAATTGTCACTAGGTGTGAATGTGAGTATGAATGGTTGTCTGTCCTTGTGTGTTAGCCCTGTGACAGACTGGCGACCTGTCCAGGGTGTACCCTGCCTCTCGCCCTATGACAGCTGGGATTGGCTCCAGCACCCCCCGTGACCCTGAAAAGGAAAAGCGGTAGCGAATGGATGGATATATAAACAAGTACCATCAGCAGGTAGCCAACTTGTAACAGGAAGTAGTAGGCTTCTGTTGTGCACTTGCAATATTGAACGACCAATTAACACAAAACCCCTGCACAAAAATGCCCCATAAAACAAGATCTGATTTTTAGTTTTACTTTTACTGAGTGCAGAGTTTTAATGTTTTAGAAATGTATAATTTTACTAGTCTTTGTTTTGTTTGTTTTTTACAATAAAGAAAAGAAAACCACTTTAGCGCACAGAAAATAAAGCTTTTGATGCTTTAGCAGCAATAATGGTTTGCATGGAAGCAAAAGAAGAGATTTGTTACTTGCAAAAGAAGCCACGCATAGCTGAAAATAAAAGATCAGTCCAAATTTTTTGATTTAAATATTCAATATTTTGATTGTAGTAGAAACTTTATTAATTGCAGTTCAAAGCTCTCTGGCTTCATTCATCAGAGTTAAGAGGCTGAACAAGAGCAAAGGTCTTTCAGTCTGCTCCCCATGGTGCAAACTGTGTGGATTTGCAATGAATTTGTTTTTCTCAAACATGCTGTGGCTGGTAATGATTTTTTTTCTTTCTTTAAATATGGGCGATGGCAAAGAAGCTTACAAGGTTTTACAAGCAGGGGTGCTACTAGAAATTCTGTCTCCTCTGACAAGATGTCACACTGGACACCCCCTACCTGTTATCGTATAACAGTAGAGTATCACCTCAACATACCCTCCACCTCAGGGTCCTATTAGGATTACTCAGTGCATTTTCATGAGACCCTCTACCAGTGGCCCAAATTAAGAGGCTTTCAACACCAGTGAAAATAGCTGCCTAGAGCAGTGCCTCCCCACTGAGTGATTGAAGGAGCTTCAATCAAGTGATAGAGGGAGTTGTGAACATGTATTTTTTTAAACGTGTAGTCAGTCGAATACCTTATAAGTAACTACTCCATAATTATTAATAGATTAGCTTCGCCAGCTGAGCGTCATCAGGTGGTACAAATGGTTGAGCAGAAAAGTTGGCTCTTTTGGGCAAAAGGCTTTTATAATTATAGCAACTTGCATGTCTTAGCAAGATCTTTTGTCCTTTTTATAATACTCACACTAGTGCATTCCTTAATCAACAGACACTGCTCTAAGTGTACCTCTGCACCACAGTTTCCTTACTTTTTTAATGCAACCCATCAAGACAACTAGAAAACTTTAAAATACATAATGTGATTGTGTCTGTAGAAAAACATACTCTGTTGCTTCTTGGTGTTTGTTAGATCAGTTTTTTCTTTAGATTAAATACTTCTGTAGGTTATCATTTGAGAGTTTGTGAGCCTTAGCTGATAAATTTAAATACATGGATCTCCAGTTATACTTCAGCTGACTGGACTTAATGCACCAGTTGAATTAAGTAGATAAATGCTGGGAGGTATGAGAGGTCAGCAGAGTACTTATGCAATAATAAATATATATAATTTGCCTTATGATGTTTAAAAAATAAAACAGCAAAGCTAAGGAGCTTCATACTGATGAGGTTTATTCGGTCAAATAAGCCAGTTTCTATCCTTCCATACACAAGTAGACCTGATTGTCTTAATATAAATTGTTGATTTAATAGAATGAAAGAATTGATAGTGGCCACTGATCAATGGTCACGACAGTTTGCATATTAATGATTCAGAAACTGAGCTCACAGCCCATTGTTCACCAGTGGTGCTAGTTTCAGTCATCATGCAGATGTACTATTTATAAGGTTGGGGAAACCTGCAATCGACTGAGACTAAAGAAGTCACATGACAAAATGTTCCTCCCACTGAAAACCACTTCCTCATTCAGATGACCAGAATCAACTTTTTGGGTCTAATACAATGTCTGCTGAGTGTATTTATAATGTAGACTGAAAATGCGTTTTTGGGAGAGGCCAGCTGGCAGTTCAGTCACACTAGGATATTTAACTTTATCAATAGATAAATCACTGTCTTTTTATGAAAAGTTAAAGAGAAAATCATGTTGTTCCTTGTATTTATTTGAAATAAGAGTGTGGAAAACAATAGAAATTAGGGTCTACATTTGAGCCACTGTAGAACAGTCTGTTCAAAAGCATGCTTCTGTGTATTCAGCATGAATAACTTTGAGCTACAGCAATTTTCCTTTGTTTCCAAATGAACAGAAATGATATTTAAGCACTAAAAACACAAGCGCACATACGCTCACATAACACATAACACCTACACATTATGCCCACATTATAACAGTGGGTGCTTTGTTATCAACATGGTTCCTGATTCAAGTAGGATATCCAAGTAATTCAGTGGTAGCACAAAACAAGTGCAACATATTTAATTGCCTTATAGTACTGTGTCGCCATAAGAAACGAGAAAAAATATGTGTTAGTTAAATAAAGCCCACTCAAAGATGAAAATATCACTGTAGCTACAGAGAACAAACATTATAGTACTTTCTGATGTTGAAGTTTGACACTTACACTATTTATACAGGAGAAACAATTCTTTACTCTGCAATATGAAAAATATAACTTTTAAAGAAATTAATAACCTTTGATTCTTCTTGCCCACAAAGAATAAGAGAGAAACAAAATCAAACCTAGTGGAACCACTCCACCATAGCCAATGCCCAGTTCCTGAGTTTGAAAGAATATGATTTTAATCTGCACCAACATTTAACATGCTCTTCTATTAAGTTTCATGAAGTGCAGCGTGGTTGTCTTTCAGTAATCCTAGTCTGAGCCTGGTTCTGCCTGAGGTTTTTTCCTGTTGAAAGGGAGTTTTTCCTTCCCACTGTTGCCAAAGCCACTACTCATAGGGGGCCATATGATTGCTGCAGTTTTCTGTTTTCTCTGTATTATTGTGGGCTCTTTACTTTACAATATAAAGCATCTTGAGGCAACTGTTGTTGTGATTTGGTGCTATATAAATAAAAATGAATCAAATTTAACTCAGTTGAATTAATTGAACTGTGGCAATTGATCCTGTTGCCACAGAGACAGAAAATCTGCTGTGAAAAAATAGCCATTTCAACAGCCTCAGAAAATAATATAAACAAAGTTAAACTTTATAGGTTTTCTTTGTTTTAACATTTTAAAACCATTACATTAACAGAATAGAAAAATATAAAATTACTTATGTGGCTAAAATATGACTCAGAGAGAGTACGTAGAGAGTACTACCCCTGACTTCCCCATGGATGTCAAAGTGTCCACTGTGCAAGGAACAATAATCCAAATTATGTGACTATGTGGGTGATACATTAAAACCATTCAAAGTGCTTTGGTTCAATATTTTCAGATTATTGTGTTTTTGATTCACGAATTAAAAAAAATAAAGCACTGTATCCATGAAATATGTGTCTATCTATGTGTAAAAACACTTTAGGTGCTCAAAAAGTGCGAAAAATAATAATAATAAAGTACTCCATAAATGCCACACCAAATTAAAAGTAGTAATGCAATTATATCACATTACATTACAAGTACATGCCTAGCCTTTGTTTTGCTGGATAATAAACCATCCAACAGAATATATATATTTAAAAGGAGCTCAGTCTTAAACATCTGCAGCATTAATGACCGTTGTAGCTTAAAGCTAACATCCTATAGAACAGCTAAAAAAAAATCTGCAGAATAAGTCATTTTACTTTTGATATATTAACTAAAAATTACTAATGCTCATCCCTTTGTAAAATTTTGAATGCAGAACTTCTGACTTCTTCATAATTCCTCCATCCCTGGTTATTGTTGGCTAAGGCTAAATATTTTGCTAATCAAAAATATTTTCCTTCCATACTAAAAACTAAAATGTTAAGAGTCTATTATAAAATGATAATCATCCCACGTCTTTTACCAGGAAGTGCAGAAATGTGGAAAAAGTCCAGGCAGAATACTGCAGGATGTTAGAGAGGGTTTTAGGTATGCAGGAAAAAATTACTAATTTGACCATTTACCTCTTCGTGTGTTCTACAGCTGAATCACCCATTAAGATGAAATGGAAATGAGTAAGTTGAATCAAAGCACATCTCTGCTGTCAAGACCTATGAGTCATGCCTGAAGCATAAAGGTCTGTCTGCTCATTCTGACTTGCTATGTTATCCCCACTCAAAAACACCATTTGGCTTAGTGGCTCCAAAGAGGTCTTCATCACAAAGATTATTATTGCCTATTAAAACATTGAGTAACACTGTCAGCATCGCTGACAACTAATACCATTATCACACTAGTGGTTATGCAACATTAAAACACCAAAAGTTGTTTACCAGGAAAAGATTTGAGCTTGCAGATTTTGATTTAGAATTCTATAAATCAAATTCCAACTATGCAAACATTTAGCTATTCATATTATGATATTCCAGTTATATAGACTTACATATTGAACAATATAGTCCAGTTACCATTTAGCCATTCATTTTAAAAGCTATAATGAACAACAATAGCAGGGCTGTCTTCTGCAACTGTCTAAGTTGCAGAATCAATTAGTCTTCAATGAGTTTTAATGTGCTAAAGAGTCTCACTTTATTTTGCAGGAAGCATTGAAAGAACAAGGCAACAAAAGAAAAGCAATCTTTTTGCTCCAGTGGTCAATGGCAAATAGAAGATTCCTCCCAGCAGATTTTTTTTTTACTTCAACTGAGCTGCATTGATTTGGCAGCAATGGGAGGATGTCACACATACACTGAACAATACTCAATGACTTTGCTATCCTATTCCCATTTAAATTGCCTCTACGTTTTCTTTCTGACACCTGTTTAAATCAATGCCTTCCTCTGCAGGTCATGGGCTGGATGTACTAAGGCGCACACCAGCCGCCTCTCAAATCCACTAAAATCAACACAATAATTGAAATATTTTCAAGCTGATTACACCGAAGCCCAGGGCTTGGCTGGTTGCTAAGAGTACGCTCCCTAGTTGCTAGGGGGAGTAAATCATCTTGCATTATTTGATTTTTGTTACTGATATGAAACTGCTAGTCCCTCGATTAAATGTCTCACAGTCAAACACCTAGGGGATGGACAGGAGAGAAAAAAATAAAATAGTCACTGCGAACCTGTAAAATAGCATCTCTAACTTCTGTTTTCCATGGGGCGTCAATACAAATCTATCTGCTTGTTTATATTTGTTCCTGTTGAAATAAACAAAGCTCTGGCCGTGTTCTCATTGAAGGAAAACAGAAAAGACAGCAAAATATCCAGAAATCCCACAACACACTCAGGTTTGGAGAGATCATGAGTAATCTGTCTGTTTCTCTTATCAAAACAGATTGCATAGTCAAGACGATGATGTTTGTTTTTTCTTCAGCTGCAATCTTGGAAAAATTTGGGTGTTATCAGTGTTAAAAATAATAGTCAAATGGAAGAGGGAAACGTCAACCAATCAATGTGTTGTCAAAGGAGATTCAAATATAAATCACCTCGAGTCGTACACTTTCTACATCTCAGACCTTTTTGTGTGTCGTATCTTTACAGGATTCTTTACATGAAATTCCCCCCCTGAAACACAGCAGTTGATTATAATAGAGTCCATTTATTTTCTTCCTTCAGTGTGAATACAGAAGGAACTACAGCCTTCTGCTCTACACACTTGGATCTGATGCTCACTGATTACAACTGGACCTTCACTCTCATTCCATTTAATATTAATACCGCATTGAGGAGGATTTTCTCCAAAGACTTGTCAGACATTGAGGGCTGCTCCACCCGGCCTTGTCAAATGAGATCAGTGCTCACCATAATGGTGAGGTCAAGTGCCGGGGCAGCCTCTCAACTCTATAACAGCCTGACAGTGAGCATTATATTATGCTCAGTAAGTATAAAGTCCATAGACATAGGCAGTCCTGCACATTACAAACTGCAGATGCGCTTGATGCACACCCGAGGTGTGCCCATATCATTTAAAAAAAGTGTCAACATAATCCTCCAAATGGGTGACAGTTGAAGTAGTTAATCGACTTATGCAACATTAGATTCTATCTATCAAAGAACTAAACTCCCGTGAAGTGAATACAAGCCATTTAACAGTATTCCTTGACCTCAGCTATTAGCTGGCCCCTGATGTTGTTGTCCTGCAGCCAATAGGAAAACCCTGCCTGACAGCTCCACTAAAGGGAGGCTGAGCAGTGATCAGAACCTGGCTGCTAAGTCCCTTCATTAGCTGGCCATCAGGTCTGGCTGGCAGCAGTTGGATCGATAAAGCAGTCCCACTCTTTTTTATTTACCAACTAGCACATTTCTTGTAGCCGAGTTGTCTTTAAACTGTGCCGCTGTTTAACTGCTTTATTCAGCCCCTGTATGAGACCATCTGGTCCCCTGTCCTGTAAGTCTCTTCTAAAGCCCAGGCCTGACAAGCAAGAGATATGTCAATGCAGTCCTCAGCACAAAGCAACATCTGCCATGCCTGACGCCCACTATTGTATGGCCATTTAATCTGTCCCCCTCCTCCCCTTAACGGCACACAACAGTTCCTAGTATTATGTTTTGCCACTCAATTAGCATTATCATCCCGCTGAAATAGAAGCCAATTTACCTTTAATGACGTGATTGTTAGATGAGTGACAGCAGTCGGTGCTGCCACTATCGCTAGATAAACGGAGGCCTGCCCCTGTTTTCCTGACTGGTCGTGCCGAGGGCTGGGAAGTCAGAGCCAGCCAATCGTGATGGCCTGACTTCACCCCTTCACCACCAACATTGTTTCCTCCGGTTCATAGAGGCAGTGTGCTGGAAAATTGAGTCCAGATTCATTAGGTTTTCAGTGTGCCGCTCGAGTCAGTTAAATTGATACATTTCCTAACAAAATTGAAGTGCTTTTGTGGTGCCTGCGGATGGCTGGTGACCCCACTCGGCCCACTGAGCAGCCGAAGCAAGCTGATGGATCCATTAGACCGCTTAGACTGCTTATTCCTCTCTCTCCATCTCTGACTGACACTGTAAATCTGAACCAATTTCAGACTCTAATCACCATTACAAACCCCTTCCACTGTCCATTTGTTACTCTGCAATTCGAATACACTACCTAGATTGGTTCAGAAATACCAGTTTAGAGGGGCCCTCCTGCTTTCCCATGGTTAAATGGCTCATGACTGGTCCCTTTTCTCAGCTGAAGCAGAGAAGCAGTGGCTACTGGAGGAGGAGGAGGGGGAAATAACACACAGTGAAACAAAAGGGCCTTGAACAATTCCCAAAAGATAAACCGGGATTAAGAAAAATGATAGATAAATGAATAAATACGAGGAAAAAATGGGGAGTGTGAAATTCAGTGAAATGACAGACAGGTCTCAAGGCCACACTGCCGGCTGTGGCAGAAGGGTGTTCCTTGAATAACAATCACTGTTACACCTCCAAAACATTTCCTCATCCACTAGCCATTTTTACCCAAGCTTTTATCTGCTCAGTCAACCGCACAGCACTAGCGAAGCGGCTGGAGGATATTATTTCCCTGTTGGCCCCAGTCATATAACTCTGCTTAATATGCACTCTATAATTTAAGAAACTTGAATTATAACCCGAATATGCCTTGCTTTATATTATCTATCTAACCTTCAACTTTGTTCAACTTTGAATAAGGGACTCTGAACATTTACACATAACAGGTAAGAAAATGCTCCAAAAAGACTCAAAGTAAAGTCTTGCATGCATTATTTATGCCCTTAAATCATAGCAGTTCAATTGAAGGGCTTATATTGAAAACCGGTGAGCGCACCCGTCAGTCTCTACATCTAATTAACTGCTGCACCTCATATCCTCTAAGTGCAATGGAAACACATTTTAATTGATATTGAGATGTTTATGCCCTTAGAAAGTAATTAAGATTTTCAATTAATCCTGTCTTATTTCTGGACATCTTGGTTCTGTGTCCTTGAGCGTCCAGCGATTAATTCCCCAAACCTTCTCCAAATGAGGGAACCTCAATTACTTTGCACTGAATCACAACCCTGCGAGTGACCTCATCCAAGGCTGCATCATCATTTAAATTAAAAGGCAATACAAACCCAATTAAATCATATAACGCTGCTGAAATCACCAGTAACTATTTGGTATATCCCACACAGTGAGCTGAGAATTTTCCTTCAGGTGCACTGGGGGTGAGAAGAGAAGCTTTTAGGAAAGAAGCTGCTTTTAGGTCATCAGTAGTCAGTAGCAATCAATTAAAAAGGCCTTTTCTCAGAAAGTTGGGTTCCCTTTGGGATCACAAAGGCTGTATGTGCCATTTACACTGACATCTTCCCACCTCCCTTTGTCTCCATTTGCTTGTTTACTATGCTGCGTCCAAGCATTCAGCACTCTGCACTACAAAAATGTTTGCTCAAAGGAGACACACTTTATCGATCAACTCAAAAAAACATTTGTTTCCGCTTCCCAGACACCCACACTGATATGGGTAGAAGGTATGGACTGATATGAAAACACAATCTATGTGCCACAGTACTTTTTATTTTTTTACCTTTGGAATTACATCTCCCCAAACCTCAGTGTACATACAATATGACAACACTCTGACTGTCCAAACCTCTATTGTCATGCCAAGAATAAATAATAATTTCTCCTTGCTGCCCTTGCAGTACTGCTTTGCTCACACATAGAATCACCTGCCCATCTAGGCAACAAAAAGCTTGCTTAGGGATTATGGTGACATAATCTTAGCAGTGGCCTGTGAGTCGGGGGCTGAATGGGTTTGAACCCTCTATGCCATGCTGAGATAACATTTGTCACTGGGGTTCCTGGGAGCCCTATTCATAGATTAGTGGACTGTCGCCTTTTCAGAATGTGAAATGGCTTTGGCACCGCTGCATGTTTATTTTCAAAACCTATGCCTCCAAGGATGAGGGGAGCATCTTGTCCTCTTCTTGAGAGCACAACCGCTTGGCCTCATCCAAGCACATAGAAATCAGTGGCCTCTGTTGTCTATGTGAATCTGTGAGAGCAGTGTACACAGGGTGGTTCTCCAGAGATAATGCATGATATGTCTGTGGGGTACTATTCCTGATTCAAATAAGGCAGCCAGATTTTTATCTAAATATTGACAAAATACCCCTATTAAAGCAATAATGAGCCATTTTGTAGGAAACTTTTGTACTCTTTCTTCATGAGCGACTGCCTTGTAAATTTGCTAAAAATTATTAGTTTAACTTGCCGTTAATAAGTGCTAAAAACGGGGGGGAAAGTTAATTTAGGTTCAGCGAAAAAATGTAAAGCAAGTATGTGTGCTTGCATTATGTTTAATATGTATCAAAACAAAAAAGGTAATTTGCCATTTTATTGGGGGCTTCGCAGCTGTTTCTTCATCTCTTGCTAGCTGTACTTACAACTGTTTGCCTCCTATGAAAAAAAAAACAACTTGTAATTTTCTCACAAACTGTTTTTACTGAAAAATAAGATGCTCATTAATGACTTGTAGATAATCAGGTAGACATATTGCGTTCTGTTTGGATAGCCGTGATACATCCTTCGGCTGTTTCCCGTCTTTACGCTAAGATATGCTAAAATAAGCTAAAATAAGCTAGCCTAAATGACCGTAGCTTTGTATTTGATAAAAAAATATAAGATTTTGTTAATGTTCTCTTGTGGCATTTTGCCATAATACAAAAATTGCTTTCTACACTGTCTAATGAATTCTTTAAGCAATAAACGTTCCATTTTCCAGCCATCAAATTAGTGTCAACTCATTTTGAAGCGCAGGTTTTGCAAGGTTTCTTACTTATTTATTCACTGACATTCATTCAGCAAACAATTTGTGGCTGCTCACTGCTGAAACATCTTCGCTGTCCCCTCCATAAACATCAGCTGTGTATTATTTGAGCATTCTTCAAGGGATCTTTAATCAGCCTGAGCGGTCCCCTCAGTTAGCATTTAAAGCGAATCTTTGCATCACAAAAGGGTGGGATGTATAAATGAGATGTGACATTTTATTTGTGTGGGGCTATGCAGCAAATAAATAAATATCAGGCCATGACAGACAGAGACTGCTGGGAAAATCTCCTCTACATTGCAGTCGCTGGTTAACTGTCACACCATTAAATTGTCTTTCACGTTGACATGTTTCCTTCCGATTGGTTAGCAGATGTAAAAAGAGGGAACACACTTGCCAAACAGTTTCCAAGAGCATGAAATTGATATTGTGAATCATATGTGACAGTGACTCTTCTGCCCTATAATTGATCTACATTAGGGCTACAAGGCGTCAACCTGTGATTGGAAAGCGAGGCACATCATGAGGCACTGTGTATCCCCGGCTGGCAGCCAGAGGAGTTTATTCTTGCACTGGAAAGATTACATCTTCAATTTTACCTGGGGTGTAGAGACCTCAGCGGGCCAGCAGATATCTCTCTATAAGTGGGACCTTACTTATTGCTCTTTCAAGTGGTAGATCTATCCATTCACTCTAATTAAATTGAGCTTTTTAATCTGGTTCTTCTAATCCAGAGTCAAGTGTGTTGGGACTTGGATGATGTGATTTGAAAGGGAATACTCTTGATTCACTGAAACACTGTTATCTCTTCTCCACTATTGAAATAAATTTGAAAATGAGGTTTGTGCTCTTAAGCACCACACACTCAGATGACCTGAGCCAAGTGCTTTGGCACACGATGTATTCCAAGTAAAGCAGAAGGATATAATGGAAAGTAAAAGCCTCCAATCACCAACTGTCATCTTTTTAAACTGAAATGAAATTACAGGAGAGGCAGCTAAAACCAGATCTCAGCAGGGATCAACAATAACACTGCTTTAATTTTTTTTCCTCTCCAATCAAACATGGCATTATTGTCCTGTTAAAACCTTGTCATAGACAGATTGCAAATGTAAAATTAAAATTCTTGGCCAACCAGTCAATTTCAGTGCCAAACTCTACAGGGGGGGATGTGGGAAAAAAATAGATAAATAGATAAATTAGTCGGATCTGTAAGTTGAAGATGACCTCTCTTGGCAGCCCCAGCGCCCATCTGGCAAAAGGTAAGCCCTCCTTCTGAAAGAAGCTAAGCATCCATTGCCCCTACTATATAACCTCTCGGCTGGGAGAATTCATGCAGTTTGGTCTTTAAGATCTAGATCAGGATGAGGCTTGATAAAGCTTGTTCTAGCTGGGTATCCAGAGATAGGGGTCTTACCTAAGTCATTTTCAGCATGATCACCCTTATCTGTGTTGAGCTGGGCTCCCCTGGCTACTCTGGAGCCTCTGTTTAACCCCGGCCCTCACATGGTTTCACCACCAAACACAAAAAAACACCCACAGCCAAAGATGCTTGTTTGTCGGGGATTAAAGGTATTTTCCCTGCCTCTGTCACAGCATCTGTATTTGGCAACAGTGGCCCTCTAATTCAGGTCATGGTGCCATCGCTCTCATCAACAAACTGTAGGCCACTTTCCAAGTTACATTGGCTCCCATAAAACTGTGCAAATCACACTGGACAAATATAAGAGTGGCCAACTTTCCAAGCGAGAAAAATAAAATGCTATGAATTAAATATAAAAATTTAATGGTGGATATTTAATCATGGTGTGTTAACATCATGAGAAAATGAAACAGGCGGGAATGAAATCAAAGCTATGGGATAAATGTTGCAGGGATATGACTGAAAATAATGGGACAAAGGATACATTTTAGGCAATAACCTCAGAGAGCAGAGCAGAGTTTCATAATTTATGTCTGCCTAGATAAAAGTAATCCACAACACAGAAACTAAAGAGCTGATCTCATAATGGATATTTTAATCAAGCCCCTCAAAAAGAAAGAAAAGCCTATTAAATTCCACTTTTAATTTATGAATAAAGAAATGATTTTTGCTCCTCGGTGAAATTACCAAAGGCGGCCTACAAGATGTGCAGGATTAAACATTTAACCTAAAAATTATACAAAAACTAGTCTAAATGTGCCCGTGTTTTATATTTATCAAAGTCATATATTTGTTTGTCCGTCATTATCTACAGTCACTGAAATAATTTATGGAGTGGTACCTCTGACAAAAAACAATGTTTTCCAAGAGGGTTTTCATCAATATTTCATGGCGGTTTGACAGACTCAGAAAGGCCAGTTACAGGCGCAAGTGTTGTCTTGACGGCAATAATATATCTACTATATTTACATCTCTTCCTCATGGGAGTGTGCATGCATGTGGGGCTACCTCCTCCGAAAGGAATATCACCGTAAACTAATCAGGAAGCTCTGACACAAACGCTGTCTGTACATCCCAAAGTGGAATACTCTCCTGCAAACTAATTGCTAAAGTTACCTGCTCTATGTACATCCGCTGGGACATCACTCAACACGTCTTCGTCATTTTATTAACATTCATGATTAAAAAAAAAAAAAAGCAAAAACAATGAATCATCATCTCTGGTTTTCTGTGCAATCATCTGGAAAGGTCAAAAGAGGATCTCGTTTTAGGCCTTCATTTGGAAAACACGCAAACATCAATTTCAAAACCTTGATTCCATCTATTTAGGCCTACATACATTACTGCTCAAATAGCCTAAATGGATGTCTAAACGGCAGCTCGTAAACAAACAGCAGCGGGGTGGGAATGGTCTTTGCTATAGCGCAAAGCATGTCACTCTAGGGGGTTGTGGGTGGAATCTCTCCATAGTGACAGGATGTGATCAGAGGTGTCCCTGCTGAAATCTATCCAGGTTACATGAAACTCAAAGCAAAGGAAAAAAATTTTTTTTTCTAAAAAAGGAAGAAGAAAGAAAGAAAACAGTGTAGCTGTTGACCTCAATCGCACATATCTCACAAAAACAAAACAAAAAAAAGCAATTCTGGGAAAGATGTAACAAAGGCAAGACCTTGGAGAAAAGGAGGATGAGGGTAGGAATAGAGAGGAGAGGAGATAGACATAAAACATGTGGGTATGCTGGTTTATGTAAGACCAAGGGGGGAAAATAAACAGGGAGATGGGGGCTGAAAAGAAGGGAGATGATAGGAGAGGGAAAGGAAGTATTGGGGTCACACTGATGGGCACTGAATTGTATTGTGAATTGAATGAACTCATCTTTAAAGGACTACTGTGTATTTTCCCTTTATTGAGAGAATAGCCATATTAACATCCTGTTCTCTTTGTGAAGTCAAAGCCATATCCGATGATGATTGGGTTTGGGAAATGCTCTGATGGAAAAATAGAGCCCATTGCATCCACATCACCATCTCACACCACATTGGCATATGCGGCTCACTGCCTCCCACTTTTGGCCAAAATTGAAGAGCTTGCACAGAGGAAAATAAATAGATGGTTGAATAGCAATGGCCTCTGCCACTGAACCTTTTATCAGTGGGAATCTAACAGCCGTGCCGTTTCAGAATTTCAGTTTAGCTTCCGATTACGGTATGTCCCGGCATTTTATTCCCTACATCTCTATGCTTCATAGCCTTCAAACACTTCTCGGTAACTGCCTATTATCCAACAGTTCCACTTCACTGACCCTGCCAATAAAACTTTTCATATCCTTATAAATGAACTCAATTGCCACGTTCTAAACATTTACACTGCACTAACAGATCATCTCCACACCTTGGAATTGGCTAAATTCCCTTTTCCTTATGAATATATAGGAGGAGATTAGAGATATGATAGCTTTTCAGATTGGCGCACCCAGTGAAATTAGTTTAGTGAGCATTTACAGACTAAATTGGAACCATTAAATAGCGGATTGAATTGATGGCACATTCATTGTCTCTCCATCGGTATCACTGTAAAATCAATTAGCCGTCACTTTTCCATTCTCAATAAAGTATGATTGTCAGCTACGGATGAATAAAGAAGACCCTGACAGCCACTCAGACCAGAACGCCATGTGAAAACAGATCTCCGTGTAGGCCAGGGGCTGGCAAATGTGATCGGTAATTGTGCAAAAAGGCACACTTGTGTTCATCAGAAGACCACTATGCATAAGATGGACCATTAGTTTAAAAATGTACCACATCAAAGTGTTACCGAGCACATGAAAATCTGCAATTATTGTTTCAGTGGAAAGATATAGAAGGGATGCTTATTGATTCTTTTGGAGGATTACTATGTGTAAATATTTGCCACTGCCAGAGCAGTTTGATGGTCATGCCATCAGTTTTGTTAATTCTATAATAGCTTTGAATAATATAACAAACAAATGATTAAAAAATTGAACAAATGAACATAATTATGTTGATTATAAATAGCACTATTGTCAATACCAATAATTTTTGCCTGTCATATGTGGTAAAGTAGATGTTTTGGGTGGCAACATCGATGCATATAAAGGCACGGTGGTGTGTTAGTTGTCAGTCATGTGATACTCCACTTGTGTTTTTTTTAATCAGTACAAGGCATGCATTTGTTTAACCAAATGCTCTGTTTGTAACATACGTTTATTGTTAGTCAGCTGTTCTGTTTTAGTTGCAAATCAAACAGTATTATGTCTGTCAATTTGCCAGAGGCACTGCTAAGTGTCCTCTGAGATCAAGACTTTCATCTAATTTTTTCTTCTAATGAAATCAAATAGGGTCTCCCAATATCCCTCATCAAAGCGCTTTGTGCAATATCTGCACAGAGAGCCTCTGCTCCAACAGCTGAAGTCCCTCCTCTTTATTTTCTCCATATAGAGTAACATATGAACATGCATATGAAAATTACTGAAGGCAGCAGCATCACATATGCTGCGATGCCATGAATGGCACAATGAAACAATGCCAGTTTTTCATTAAGCCATTTTACTGAACTGATAGAACAGCTGAAGCATTTTTTCTGAATATGCCAACAACAGATTAAACCAATGTGGCCAACAGACTGATGGACTGAAAACACTGTAACTTTAAAGACCTGCCAACAACCACTAGCCAAACTCTCTAGCTCCAAGGCACTGATGCTAATGCAGTGCAGCAACAGCACTTTCCCTTCAATATTTGTTTGAAAGATTTCTTTCAGATTATTTTTTTGCACATAATGCGTAATTTTGACAAATTTAGCTTCATAATACTCCATTATTTAAAAAAAAAACCAAACAAACAGGCTGCACAATTGTTGTTGTTTTTTTTTGTCAATTTAATCCTTATGATGATCCGTAAATATCAACAGTCAGACGTCCATTTAAAGTGTTCATTCCTGGATTTTAAATATGCTCCACCAAATCCAATGAAAATTCAAACCTTTTCATTTTAATCGCTCGATAAGGCTTCTTAGTTCCTGATGGAAATCATTATATTCAGCTAAAATGCAATTTGGAGTGGATGCTAAAAAATAATATGTGCCATAGCATTTGCACGTATAGGTATTAAATTCACTGTCAAGATCACACTGCTCTAATTTCTACAAAAATAAAATAATTAATGAATCTTCATCTGCCTGCTGCAATTACTTTCATGTGCATTGTACTGGTAGAGGATTGGTTATCACCACCCAAAGTAAAGGGCTTTAGGATTCTCAGATGAAAGGTGAGATGGAAATGCGATCGGGTATTATTGCTTCATGTTATCAACACTTCAGCTTCCAGTATATGTACCAATACATAGTAGATGCTCATCTCTGAGGTAAATACTTTGATTTCATGAATACAAATGGTTGTTCACAATAGCCAGGGTAAGAATTCAATCTATATCAATCTGATTCAGCGACTATTCCAGGTCCTTAGAAGAGAATGAAGGGATCCGCCGTTATACTTCAGATATGAGCTCAGTGTTTGGTTTGAGCAAAGAGGGAAGGTATAATAAACTGCCTGTGTGTTTTGCAGTTGGCCAATCGCTGCAGAGCTCCCAGGTATGGTGAGATTGACAATGTTAAAGGAAGCAGGCCTGGCAGCATAGGGGTCAGAGGATGTCCCAGGTAACAGATCAACCTCAGACCAGCCGAGGAGATCTTTAATGTTCAAGAATGAGGGGGAGGTGAGAAAAGCTTAAAGTGGGCTTTCTCATGAACCTGGCTGACCTGGAAGACAGGCTGTAGGGGAGGCCCACGGCTTCAGAGGAAAAACAGACAGCTGATGTTTGGTAGCAGGTGGGGTGCTGCTCTGTCCACAGGTGCTGCACAGATGCCTCCAAAGCAGAGCAAGCACCAGTTATCCAGGGACGGAGGGACCCACTGGAGCCTCCTGATTCAGTCTCACCCACAGCCCTCGCATCTGCTCAGCCATTCTCTAGGAGTAATTACACATGGCACCGGGTGGGCACATGATGGATGCTGAAAAATAAGGACAGAAATCTGACATGATTGTTTTTTTAGGGTTCAATGGTAACAAATGAAACGAGACCCCTCTTCTTTTAAATCATTTCCACCATAATTTCAATGGCATTTTCTATGTAGAAGTGAGGTCAGGCGCAGCTGTTCTCTTCTAAGAAGATTTTCAAGATGTTCAGTATTTCAAGGCCATAATGGAGAATAAATGAAATGTATGAGGAAATGCTGTCCAATTGGTGTCATAATTGCTATTTGGAAGATTCATAATTACAGAGTGCAGCCATCAGATAAAAGAGTGCAGATAAAAAGGAGTTGGGCTGGTAATGGAAATCTGTTTGGAAAGGAATAGTTTCTAATAAGTAATTTTGCCTAATAAACTATAACCGATTTAATCTCCACCTTATCAGGCCAAGATTTCACCACTTTCCTTTTTAATTGGCTATTTTGTAATCCTGATTCCCAACAGAGCGGATGGTCTGTCTCCCTCTCCAGAGAGTTAGCATGAAATCAGCTTGAAACACTGTGTCAATCTCATTCTGAAGTGGCCATCTGGCCAGTGTACAGAAGCTGGGGATGGCACGCTGAACCACAGGGTCTCTGCGAGGCAATCATCAGCAGATTTACACAATGTGTTAATGCAAATTTAATAGAGACTTCCTATCAGCTTCTTTAATCTTCCATGTGTTCTCAGTGTCATTCTGACCAAAAACTACACTACAACGGGAAATCATCTCGGTATATATTCAGCTGCTGTGGAGAGATTTTCTTTTTCTTCAAATCAACACATAATTTAAATATATTTTATCGGCAGTTATGCTTGGTGTAGCAGTAGCGTGTAACATTTAATTAAACAAGTACAGCTTACTATCCCAAAATCATACATTTGTGTTAGTTTATAAAGCTACTTGAATGTTATTCTTGTTTTTTATATTGTTTTTTTTTTATCGTTTTTTAAATTGTACTTAAAAACTAGCAAACTGTTGTCCTGTCTCATATGTAAAATTCATGGATTGAAGATAGACTGTGCTGACCGTATAAGTGATCTTTCGCAGTGGATTTCATTTGAACTCTGGACTCTGTCTCTTTAAAATGTGCAAAAACATGCTGGTGTCACGGATTATATTTTAGTCAGTGCTATAGACTGAATACTGGCACAGGCCCAAGAGTCTTACACGAGTGCAGACTTGTACATTAGTTAAATTAACATTAGTGGCTGTCTGGTGTGACGCATGTCAACCAGTGATGTAGCTCACTGATTTTACTGTACAATCACAGACACCAAATAAATGTCATTTTATTTAAATAGACAAATAATCCGCTGACATAATGGTTTTTATATTGTATTTTACTTTTTTTGGGGGGGGAGACAGAAGTCTAATTCCACTGTGAAATCCCTAAAAAGTAACTTTCAGGTTTGTTTACCAAAATATTCCCTTTATTCATTAAGGTGGAATATATCACGAGGGCCATAGTTAAGAAGTTTTGGGACGCTTAAAAGATATTGCTTAATTAATTCATGCATCCTGCTAAGATTTTAATGGCCCCTCTCTAGCTGTGAGCCCACAGTGTTATCGCCGCCTTTCTCTCTATTATGTTTACACTGGCATTTTTTAACGATGTTACTATCGTTAATTTCAATTAGGGAAATATTACGTTCTTTGAATATCCACATAATAAAAGCAAGACAATGAAAACCATGTATAAATCACTTCTACAAAGAGTAAAACACTGTTATAACACTGTATTTATTAAAATTAAGGTTTTAGATGTAAACATTTTGATCACAATACAGTCATGATGTAAAGCACATTCGACCATCTTGATCCTAAACACCATTTGGTAAGAGAACAAAGAACAGCCATATAGCCTGAAGGGGAGTCAGTGAATGGGAAATACTTTTATTAGTCCTTAGTCTCAAAGCCAGAAAATGTAGTCTGATGACCAGAAAATTGCCCAAGCTGCTCTCTCTATGACCTTTTTACATTTTTTCACCCCCATTCTCTATGAAGGGACACATCACTGTGACATCAGAGATTACAAGGTGTGGAAAATCCTCTCTTGTTTCCAGTTATTGCAGAAATTTTGGAATGTGTTTCTTGAGCTATTCTAAGTGCAGCAATAGCACATTTCAAAGCAGAACTACACTATGTTCACAGTGCTCATAATCCTTGGTTATGTTGGCTATTTTATTCTTGAAAGTGAGACTGTTTAACTTTTTGCAAGTGTATAACTGTATATTTCACACCGAGACAACGGTGTTCTAAAACTTCCTTAAGCAGTAAATCTATTTATTAGATCTATCTATTTTAAGGATTCTCTAACTTCTAAGCTTTACTCTTAAAAAGTTTTTCTGAAATGTTAGAGTCTTACATTTTCCTTCATCTATCTGCATGGTTCATTTTAAGAGGAGGAGTTGATACTTTTGTTCATTAGACAATACACTTTTATTGTGTTGCCAAGACCGTCTCTTTATTATTTGCTTTGCCCATGTCAGACCCATTGTTGCTTCATAATGCAGAGCCACAATGCTACTACACCAGTCATATATGCATCAGTAGTCTCTAGTGGGAGTATTGTTATGTAAATGCATATGATTGAACTTCCCTGTGATCAAGTGTTCTGCCACTGGTGGTGAAGGCAGTACAGAGCATTATGCTCTCTTCTTACTTCACTCATGAGTAAAACCACCCTGTTAGTTTTACCACAGGCGGTGGCTGTGACTTTGATTGGCTCAAGACCAATACTCCTCTCAAGCAATTTGATAATATAATTTATTCCAATCAGTCAAGTGTTAAAAAAAATCTAAATGCACAACTGGTTTGTTTTGACACATTTTAAATTTCATCAAATTTATACTTGTCTGACCTTTTTTTTTTAGCTCCCAAATATTATTATTATTATTATTTTCTTTTTTGTCATGCTGAATTTTAAACTAATTAAAACACGCAAAATGATTTTCAACAAAATGACATTGTCATATCTGCGTAATACAGGTCCTGGATTTTTTAAATGGTTAGGAACAGGTAAATAAAAGCCTGTGATTTCATTTCAACCTCAGTGTTTTATAACAAAAAAAGACATGGCTAAAGACAGAAAATTATATCCTAATGGAAATTTCCTGGGCTGTTTAATTGGATTGCCACTTTTATTTTACTTATCTTTGCAGTCCAACTTATTCAATGGAAGTGAGCACTTCCAGTTAAAGGAAATAACTGTTTCTTCTTAGTTGAAGAATATGTCTTTTATTGTGGTATTCAGCTATGGCAGCATCTACAAATTCAGCGGAGTCCTTTCCTAACCCTGATTGTGTCTGTCAAACGTGTGTACATTTCCAGGTTTATAAGGACATAGTGTATGTCAAAATCATCCTTATCTGAGAAGAAAATATTCTTATTTATAGGCCTGAAAAATCATTCTGGTACTAACAATCACCCCGGAGAGCATCTCTAAGTATGTCAATATGACAAGAATCATGATGAATAAATAGTGTTTTAAATGGCATACAGTAACAATCTTAACAGCATTGCAGGCTGAGTTAAGAACACATTATTTCATCCTGTATAGCCACAGAATAATAGAAAGGACTCCTATATTATTGCCCTTTTTTTCCTGGAAGCTATAGAGACTGACATTAATCCCAACTGTCTGTAAAATTGAAGCAATAAAAACCACAAGCAGTGGCATCAGATTTCACCATGGTGATGCTCCTCAAAAATATAGATCCACAGACAAACAATGATATAGTTGATTGTTTCAGTAAAGATTCCTGGACTCTCTGCATTCTCTTTGTTGTACATGAGAGACACATTACACCAATGGTGGAATATGACCTCATTTGCTGCAAAGAGGAAATTTAATTAACAGAGCAAACAGCGTCTGCCAATATACCTCCATGGAGACCGCAGAGGATAAGAACAAGAACCTGCAATACTGTCTTAAGACTGGACCAGCAGTTGGGCACATAGCATCAACCCTGTGGAAAGCTTTTAACGCACACCTTTAAAATGAAATGCGGTTAATGAAGACTATAGAAAGGGTACACTGTACATAGCATAAACAATGGATAAATTAGCAAAAAGTCAAAAGCTACAAAGTTTTGAGAACAAAAATGAGAACATGTGCTTCAGAAAGACAGTAATTCTAATAATTTGTCTAAATTCATGAGTCTTTTTTCAATCTTAAGTAAAACTGCTCACTTGACTTTATCGCTGTTCTTCTTTGCTGCTCTTATTGTGCCAAAGTAAACTGAAAATCCTCAGAGGAGCTTTCTTTGTATTTCTGATCCAATATACTTTATTTTGTCTTGTGGATAAACTTACTTTAATAATAACTATTTTCACACTTCACATTGCTACAGTGACTTAACATGCGCAGTATACGCAAGCTGGAGCTGAAGTGATACAAACAGTCCTTTATTTTTAAAGTTACAAATCATTATCCAAAGATAAGCAAAGCCCCCTCACCTTAAAAATAATACTTTGTAGTAATTATTCTTGAGAGTTTCACTTTTAAGATATATACTTCATAAGCACTGTGTGAGATATGGTTGGACTGATAGGGGCCAAACCGACTGATAAAAGTATGTAACATCACTTGTTTCGAAATCAGTCTCACCCACTTCAAGTAATTTGAGTGCAAATCATGTCAGGTGTTTGGCTAAGCAGATTTAAGGATTTTTTGTATACAACCAATGCAAACAACCTCCAAAACCCCCACAAACTTCCAACTTTTGTAGCCTGATGATACCGTGCAAAGGTATAAGGCTGAAGCGATGAAGCTTACCACAAAGAGAAAAAAGCATAGAAATACAATAAAAACAGTGGCTGCAGTGGATAGATTGATTATTTTTGACATTTGGTTTAACTTTATTACATAGCGTTCTTTTTCTATGGCTTCTGTGTTCTTAGCATGGAAAGAATAAAAGATGGATGCAGCTACTGTGACATCAGAGACTGGTTTCTGAAGTCCTGCTAAAATCTCTGTTGCAAAACCCTCCGGATGTTACAAGGAGGGGGGGTTGTCTGACTGTGAAACCACGTGCTTGTTGGCTACTGAGCTATGATTGACAAATTGTTGGTCAATGAATGCAGAGCTTCATACCACAAATAACCCCCCATAATAAAAGTATGGTTAAGTTTTACAAAACAGACTTTATTTTTCATTCCAGGTGACCCAAAATGAGTGGCCGAACCAGTAAACTGAGTAGGGAAGTGTTCACAGAGGTCAAGTCAAAAAGTCATTTTGCCATAGATTTTGATAGATCTAAATGTTAACAGTATGGTGGAAACTGTTTGCTGATATATTTCGATACCAAAGATATTTTATAAATATGGGTATAATCCCTGTGGCTTTATCAAGTTTGTAGGATGGGGGTGATTAGGGAGACCCAAGTAGACTCAAGACTATAGAGTATTTCAGTAGGAATGTCTTTGTGTTCCCCCAGGAATACTCCACATGTGTCCTGGACATGTAGGCTGCTATCTGAATGGATGGATGGGGTAATACTTTAGAATAAAGAGTTATAATACAAATTTATAGTCATTTAAATTAATAAATTTGAATTAATTATATTACATAAGTGATACAATTAACTCATGCTCAAGGAATCAGCAAAGAATATATATATATATTAGGGGTGCAACGATACTCGTATCGATATTGAACCGTTCGATACAGTGCTTTCGGTTCGGTACGCATATGTATCGAACAATACAAAACAACAATACAATAATTTATTTTATCAACTTTCCTTCTGACGATGCTGTCTGTGTTGAGCGCTCAGTGAATCTGCGTTCGACTACTCCGCCTAGGCTGCACTGTCGAGCGCAGATCTACTGAGCGCTCAACACAGACAGCATTGTAAGAAGGAAGAGCGCAGGGCAAGCTAGCGAGACAGAAGTTAAGCTCTGCTTGCAACATGGAAAATTGAACCTCCCCCACCCTCATTCAGATCTGGCGTTTGGAATTATTTTGGTTTTCATGTGACATATGACCCTGAAGGTAGACGCGTCATGGACTAAAGTAAAACAGTATGTTGGATGTGCCACGCACTAGTGTGTTAGCGCAGTTAGCTCATTAACGTGTTGGCCGTCTAGCCCCACGCACGGAGATTTGCCGTGTTGTGGCGTTATCGTCATTTCAACGAGATTAACGCTGACAGCACTAGTGGGAACACAACGAATATGACTGCACATTTACACCGACATCATCCTAGTGCAAAGAAAAGTGGAAGAAGACAAAAACAACAAGCATGCATGCTACAAACTTTACCCGAGTCATTTAGACAGCTGTTAGCACATGATCCTCCTTATGGGGACCTGATATGTTTAATATTGTGGCGAGCTCAGACAAGGTGGAGACGGAGGTGTCGTTTGGTCTTGCTTCCCGTGAGCTAGCCTGGGAGCACAGCCGTTTATTGACATCTGCAGAAGAACACTGCCGCTAGCTAACTGCTCAGCGCGGCAACCGCACAGCAACAACAACAACAACACACCGTCGCAGCGAGAGGGCGTCGTCACCCGTCACTATGGCAACATAAACTAGAGATGGACCAATCCGATATTATGTATCGGTATCGGTCCGATACTGACCTAAATTACTGGATCGGATATCGGAGAAAAATAAAAAATGTAATCCGATCCATTAAATATCACGAAAGCACCTCACAAAACTTGCAACACGCCGTAACTCACCTCAGAACATATGCATCACGTGATAGAGCAGCTGTGGCATGCAGGACCTGTCGGTGGTCTGGATAGCATGTGGAGCTTCGCTAGCAACCTGGCATTTCATCTCCGACAAAGTTATCCCCGAGAGAAGTAAAGCAAGTGTGTAAGTCCATCTCTGAATGTTTGTAAAGCATTCCTGCGTTAAGCTTAACAAGCGACTGCCTCTCGCTCTCCGGCTGCTACTTCAATCGTGAAACTGCTTAAATCAGCTGATCGGCTTTTCTGTCGCGAGTCTGTCTCTCGTTTGTTTTTGGTCCACTTTGCGCCAGAAAGAGCAAACCAGCGGCTGAACAACAGCAGCACGTTTAAGCTTGATAAGCTGTTGTTAGAATTTATTTAATATTAATTTCTACACCAGGATCTTTTTCTACGTAGCTGACGGCTGGTAACTGTGCAGGGGCGGATCTAGCAAAGTTTAGCCAGGGGGGCCGATAGGGCATTAACTGGGAAAAGGGGGCACAAAGACATACTTTTCTTTCTTATTCTCATTTAAAATGTATAGCTTTTAATAAATAATTATCTGACACCCAAAGTTTTAATTTGATGTAAAATGAATAGAAGTCAATTACTGTACATAGTGACTATTAAGTCTAATATATATACCCTAGTAAGCTATAGTACTTTTTACTTTGGGAAGGTACCATCTGTGCAGTCTGCAATTTTGTTGAAGAAAGATGTTGAATCTATTTAATATTTCTTGAAAAATAATTGATTTCTGTGCATTTTTTTTCACACTGCATCAAATTAAGGTTGATTACGTCGATTAAGCATCATGAGGTGGCGCGTGAGGGGTGGTTCCCTATTTTTTATTTATTTAATTTTGTTGTTGCTGGGAGTTGGAACCCTATTAGTTAGGTTGCTTAATATTTACGCTAAGTACTCTTTAAAATACCAGAATAGGGAGGATGGTGTAGGTCTAAGTTTATTAGATTGATCAGTATTGCTGAACTATGAAATATTTTTTTTGTATACAGGTATAACAGAATAGCTTTAGTGTAGTTGTTGTTTTAAACTTGAGTATGAACTTGCAGACTTGCAAAATGCAGCAAGATATTTTAAAAAACAGTTTTGTTGATTAAAAAACACTATATCGGATTCATATCGGTATCGGCAGATATCCAAATTTATGATATCGGTATCGGTATCGGACATAAAAAAGTGGTATCGTGCCATCTCTAACATAAACAAAACATAACTGTACAAACAGAACCCCGAACAGCCCTGACCCGCTACATAGCCCCAACTAAGGGGTCAGTCGTCCCCGACGACCCCATTACCCCACACAAAGTCCTGCAAATGTCCAGGTGCCTTCTTTTGCCGCACCGGCCGGTCATGACCGGCGGGGGAAAAGTCACTCGGGTCAGAACATGGGGTGCCACCATCATCCCACTTCTGACACCAATGTGGCGAGCTCAGACAAGGAGGAGACGGAGGTGTCGTTTGGTCTTGCTTCCCGTGAGCTAGCCAGGGAGCACAGCCGTTTATTGACATCTGCAGAAGAACGCCGCTAGCTAACTGCTCAGCGCGGCAACCGCACAGCAACAACAACAACACACAGGGCGCCCTCTGCCCCCGGAAGGACACACCGTCGCAGCGAGAGGGCGTCACCCGTCACTATGGCAACATAAACAAAACATAACTGTACAAACAGAACCCAGAACAGCCCTGACCCGCTACAATATGCTGCTGAGAATATAGCCCAGAAGAAGCGTATAGTATAGCTTTTATTTTGGAAAGAGCCATTTCTCTGTAATAAACTCTCTTTTCCAAAGATGAGTGATTCCTCAATCAGATTGATTTTTTTATTACTTTTGTTTCAGCAACATTAAATTTAAAAACTGTACTTTTGAGTTAAAATATATATTTATAATTTTAATAAATGAAAAATTAAAAAGGCATGAACATTTTTTTGTATCGAAAAAATATCGAACCGAACCGTGAATTTTGTGTATCGTTGCACCCCTAATATATATATATATATATATATATATATATATATATATATATCAGGCCGGGGTCTTTCTGTGTGGAGTTTGCATGTTCTCCCCATGTTTGCGTGGGTTCTCTCCGGGTACTCCGGCTTCCTCCCACCGTCCAAAGACATGCAAGACTTGTGGGGATAGGTTAATTGGATAATCCAAAATTGCCACTAGGTGTGAATGTGCGAGTGAATGTGAGTGTGAATGGTTGTCTGTCCTTGTGTGTTAGCCCTGCGACAGACTGGCGACCTGTCCAGGGTGTACCCTGCCTCTCGCCCTATGACAGCTGGGATAGGCTCCAGCGCCCCCCGCGACCCTGAAAAGGATAAGCGGAAGCGAATGGATGGATGGATGGAATATATATATATACACACACACACACACACACACACACACACACACACACACACACATAAAAGAAAAAAGAAGACAAAAAAACATATACTTTTTCTTTTTAGCGAATTGGATGCCCATTTAACATTTGCCTCCAACACTTTGAAATAATGTGAATACCTACGGTTGGGTATATTTATTTATATTTATAAAGTAGGGAATTCAGGCTACTTGATTGAATTAATGCATCATCTCTGAGCTTTGCTAATGACTTTAGGTGCTGTTGTGACCTTTTGCTGCCTTTACAATGTGACAACGTCTCACAATTTGTGTAAAAACAACACCCTCACACAGCAAGCAGCAGCAGAGGTGGTGCTCCATTACCCATGTAGCCCATTCATGGTTATGATTGTTATTCCTCTTTGGTCTCTGCCTGAGACTTAAAACACTTCCAGGGAGGACTAGTTTCACTGAATTACCGGTACCCTGATGGTTGAGTAGACTGATTTGTTTGCCCAGAGAATTGTTCATGTGCAATCAAGAACCAATAAAACACACAAAGAGCTTGGACTGCTTTTTGTGGAAGCAAATCATTTCCTGACAGAATAAAAAAAGAACAACAGATGCCCAACCGAAATGTCAGTAAGTCTATGCTTCTTTCTCATTCTTAATCTCTTATTTTACAACATTGTTTTCTGTGGAATTCATGGCTAAAGTGAGCAGCGTCTATATTTCAGTAAACAATTTTAAGCCTAATTTGGTATGAGACATAACTGGCCCAGTGGCAGTGTGCAACTCCAATTATGATAAGGATTAAGCACATGCAATCAAAAGATATAACAAGATAATGCGCAAAGATACATTTGGCAAGCAAGCAATTAATTGAAGAAGCATGACACCCTGCCTGCAGTAGATGAGGCAGAAGATGATGCTTCAACACTTCAGTATTATTAATGGCAAAGACAACTGATTTCTCCCCGTTCCTGTGAATTGGCTGCAGTCATCACAGGAAAGGTTGTCTGTATGATTTGGAGGAGCCAGACGGAGCTGTCAGGGAGTCCACTGCGTTTGGTGGTCACCATCTCTGACTGCTGTCTTTGCCTAGTGAACCCAGGAGGCAGGAAATGACCGAGTTCACGAGTTGATTAATGAGTGCTCTGCCACCAGTTGTCAAAATCTGACACTGATTGTGAAGCTTCAAGCTCTTATATGTGGCAAAAAACTGAAATACTGAAATATGTCCTTTGATGAATCAATTTAGCGCCGAAAATTAATTATGATTCATACAGCCTCATCATGAACACACATTTAGAAGACTAATTGCTGCCTAGACTCAAAATAAAATGAAATAGATTGCAAGGTTTTGTAGAATTGGCTGAATTCACACTGATACAACTGTGATCTTGACAGGCTGACTTGGCTGCTCGCAAAAATATAATGACAGATCTACTTTTCACTTTGTAAGTGAAATGGTTTCAGAGCAATGGTGATAATAACATATGTTAAATCTGTTTGGCTGCTGACTGTCCAACTGTTAGGAGAGATTATGAGATTAATTAGGAGTGGGATGGCTACTGAGGGAGAGATGAAGCTGTCATTATACAGTAGGTGTTGAGTAATGATGACTGCCTTGTCTTTATCCTCAGCGAGACTGTCTGCGCCGCGCTTTTAACTGTGACCCAATTAATACCCCAGGTAAACAGGCTCCTGCTGCGGTCATGGGCCTATTCCTCCTGAGACTGCCAGTGAAATGAAGCTGTACATTTTATCTGTGCATCATGGTTGGAAAGTCAACTTGACAGAACACAGGGCACTTGATAAACAGTCTATCTAGGGCACACAGTGTATAGCAGGGCTCTCAAGGGGGTAGACAAAACCCAAGACATTACAGAGAAACCCAAAGCAAATTATCCTGACATGGATGAAACAATAGCAAATTGGACAAATGATATAATTTGAGTCATATAGGCCCCAACAGAGTCTGGTTGTTTCTTGCACTCGAAGGGATTTGGAAACAGGAATAGTGTTTGATGGTAAAGGTCAGGAGACAAAGGTGGCTCCCTTCATGGTTTCCATAGTTGGAAGTCACTACAGCTCTGTGAAAAAGCCTCTCACCCAAATGTATTCATTATTTTGTTCCTGTTTTGTAATGCGCCTCATGTACGAGGAACGCTACCTTTATTATTCAGGAGTGTTTTCTTTTGGTCTTTGCTCAAAATACAAAGAGATTTGAGGGATTGTCGAAGGTGCCAACCAGAAGGCAGGTCTGTCTCATTGTCTATGCGCTATAAATCATATTTATACACCAACCACTGCTCATCCCCAGTACTGCAACTAGATATCTTTACTGTTGGGCAGCTTCAAGAAATACAGCATATATCTCCTGTTAAAACCCCCCAAAAATAACATTTACTGTGGCTCGTAATATCTCCACTTTGTCCTGTTAATTAGACGTGATTAACCACGAGGGAATTTCAAGATGTAAATGTGACTTTTCACTTCAAAATCAATCAAGTTTTTTTTTGAGACACGGGAACAAATATGTTAAATAAGTTAGGGGGACACATGCCTCTATGGGACTGAAAATTCCTCAACTGGTGAATGGATGTCCCCTTGGTAGGGAGGTGGTAGGTTAGGGAAATCTTAGTCTAGACTGAGTGTGCACTTTTCAGCAGGAGGGAGCCACAGTGAGTCATTAATCACCCGCTACTGACACTGAAAACCTTCTGCCCCTCATAAGGGCAAAATAACCTCCAACAATGAGAGGAACTAAGTGGCCAGAGACAATGGGACATTGCGTGGTAGTTTATGTTCCTCTCATAAGCAGCCCAGCCAGCCTCAGAAGATGGAGCAGCCATTTAATGCAGCTCCTAGACTGTATACAGCAGCAGGGAGGGACATTACATGGTTGGCCTCAGTGAAGCGGCCTAGAGATTCAAAGTGCATATTGGAACATGTGCTTTTTCCTCACATTGAAACTGACCCTCAGTAACATCATCATGAACATTTAGAGCGTAGAAACAAAAAAATGAGCTGTCATACCAAGAAAACTGCAGAGTTTAATGGTACAAAAAACCCCATTCAAACATTAAACTTGAGATATAGTCAGCAGGCACCATTTACCTTCTTGCTTTTTACTTCTGATTGATGCCAGGAGCAATGATGACATAGAGAATGGGAAAAACAAAAACAAAAACAAAACCCCAAAACAAACAAAAAACTATTAAAGTTACATTTTTAAAAAGTGTTGATCATATGCTGTAAAAACACTCAGTTACTGTTGAAAATCTGACATTATATGTTAAAAGAGCCGCAATTTACATTCTGATGTGGCATTATGCAAGAGGTTTCCGCTAGAGATGAACCAACAGATTATCAAAACTATTGCTCAAACCTTCACCTCCCCTCAGCTTTACAAGTATCATAGAGAGTTTCAGATCATCGTTTAGCTGTTTTCACAGCAGGCAGCTATTTTCAGAGAACAAGCTCTTTAAACAGAACATGCACTACCTGTTCAGCACTAAAAAGCAGACAGCCACAGTTAGAGGCTGGCTGGTGAGTGCAGTATAGCATTTAACTGCACATTGTCAGGACCGAGTAAACAATGAAAACCGAAGGTGAACATTGTACTAATCACTAATCACTAATGCACAACAAGTGAATGATAATAGCTATGTAAATGTCCTCATTCACATCTGCTTAAAAGCTCATTATGGAACATTGGTGATCATAAAAAAAGGCTTGAGCAATATATTACATTAAAATATTCACAACTACGTTTTTTTTCCCCTTCATAACTTCCTAATTACTGCCCAAAGGTATCAAACTACTAGATAATTAGTGATAACAAGACACTATTTTAGAGTACATATTGTTAGGAAGGATCTGAGGATTTTGTGGACACCCCTAACCACCATTTACAATTGCACTTTGTTGTTACATGAATGGACCACATGTATTAAATATCTATATGTTACAATCCAACCTTAAATGTACAAAAACGTCCTTACTTAATACCAGTATGCATTTATTATGAGGTCACTGGGGGAAAACAGTGGTGGTCTAATGGTTCTGACATGAATATGACCATTCAAAATAATCATTTCTTTCAAATGCTGCTAAATTCAATGGTATAACCATCTAATCAGTGGCGCTTATGCACATCCTAAAGTGTTACCAAGTAGGGTAAAATAATAATAAAATCAAGTATATTATCACTATTCTTCATTTAAATGCTATGCTTTCTACTTGTGGAGCTGGATTAAAAAAAACATATTTTCTTTTAATCACAACAGCTTCATATTTTAAAAAAAAAACCCTTGTGCTTGAAAGTCTCTAAGTCACCATTTATGCCTTTTTGTCTGATAACAGAGGTGAAAGATATTGAATATAAACACTCACATATTTATCATTTTCCTCATCGGTTAAGTGCTTACTAGAGACAGAGACAAACACAGCTGCCACCAGAAAACAAAACCAGCTGAGTTTGTTCTGCTCCCTAAATTGTGTTGTCAGTATCATCATGCTACACATCTCCAGTGAGAATAAACTGAGGAAGAAATGACAGATTTGACAGAGAGAGACACCAGGATGAATTTTGTGGAAGATGCTATTGTACAGCATAACTGAGAAAATCCTTATTTGATTATAAATCCTTAAGCACACAGTAACATCTATCTGCAAGCCAATTCAGTCATTAGCAGTTGCAATATTTAAATATTTGGTCATGCTTGATGTTTTCCAAATGTAGCCGGAGAGAGTTGTGAAATCGGAGTGAGAGATTTTCTTCTGCTGCTGCTATTTATTGTTTTAGCCCCGTATTTGCCCTACATGTATGTCACAGGAATTTGGCACCCAAGGAAATCCATAGAAATGGGACTACAGCCATTACACAAATTTGCATCGCAGATCTCATGAAGGCATGAAGCTGATTGATTAATAGAGACAGAGCATGCCAAGCCATATCAGGGCTCCCGCACAGGTTAAGTGGTGCTAAGATTGTTTTATATAATCTGTGATTAGGGGATGAGGAAGGAGAGTTTGATCTCTCAGACTTGCTGACCTCCTAATCACAGGGGGTCTTTCGATCCAGCCTGCACCAACAACTTCAATCAGACACACTCTGCGAGTTTAAAACTGGCAGCAGGGAAAAGGAAAAACTAACAGGGAAAGAAATCAATGTTTTTGCATTCCTTTTACAAGAAGAGATATATGGGAATACATAAATGTATATGTATTTGGTATTTATATAGGAATTACTGAATTCTCATGGTGCAATATTCTGCTTTTATAGCTGGTTGATGTAGAACAGGTTCCAGCTGCTTTATATACAATTCAGATGGGTAGTTACACACAGTGTTATCTCTCCTCCAAAGTGTCAGAACACAAGTCCGACGGGTACAAATCATACTCTATATGGTACAATGAGGCTCTTCTAGCCATCACCACAGGCATTTAACTTAGTTCTGATAACTCTGCAGCCAAGTTTAAAAAGTAATTGCTGGCAGTTATGATTTTTATTTGCAAACCCAATAATTAAAACACCCTCATTTAGCGAAAAACGTAGCCATTTCAAAATTCGACATAGTATGAAACCAAAAATGGATGGAAAATTGGAAAGATATTATTTACACGGGATACTTGTCCAGAAAATACAAAGGATTCAAGGTTTTTCTGTAAATTTCCTAGTGCAAAAACTCTCCAGAGTACAACATAATTATCTACATCATCAAAAGCAATTATGGAAGCATAAATTGAATGCATGTCTACACCCCCATTGTCCCTGGCATATTTGTCCCTTGCACAGATAACGCAGCATTAACATTACAATGGAGGGGCAATAATGGAGTTGCCCAGCTGGGGTTAAAGGGACGTGACAATAGGCGTGACAAGCTGCGGTTAGATGCAGCGCACAAAAAAGAAATAAATAATTTTAACCCATTGAAATGTTGTCTTGTAGAGTCAAAAGCCTCACACACATCGTGGTTTAAGATATGAGCTGCCATGACAAGCATAAACAACGTGAACTATACTCAACAGTCTGAAGATGATTTAAATGTTCTATTTATCATCCTGAGATGAGTCATGATAGTAAGTGAGGATAAGTCATAGTAATTAAAAAATAAATGCTGTAAGAACTTCAGTGTAGCAATAGATATACTTTTAGTCCTTTGTGGATGAAAAAAACATGCAAGACGACAGTGATGCTTACTGGGTTAAAGTTTTAGTTTAATCATATAAAGAGGCCATGAGGAAAACCACTGAGCATCATCTTCTTTATAACCGTTTACTTTGAATTTGTGCACTATCCACTTCCAGGTCCAGTCTTTGTATAATGCCTTATGATTTAACAGGTGTAGATATAAAATCTTGCCATAACTTCTAACAATTAACAGCATTAGTCAGAAAATGACATAAAAAACACCAATTATTGATTTGGTTGTAAGCAAAAGAGGAAATATCGTTCATTGTCATTGCCAAAGTCTTCCTGAGACTCTACCTTAGCTAATAGGTTTAAATTTTGGGGCTAAAAATTTGTTACCAGGAGAAGGTTACAAATAACTAATACCATAACTATGAGCCTCCTGCATTCCACGTGTTCATTTTTAATGCATCTATCAAATAAAGACAAAAACTTTCATTATGAGTTGCTCTGTCATAGTGTGTTAAGACCAACATAGGTCAGTCAGATAAGCTGGTTTGTCATTAGCCATAGAAATAGTTTGAGTCGGTTATTTTGCACACTGCCAACAGAAATACTGTTGATGCTGATGAATGAGCACCTTATTCAGTGTTTTAATAACAGTGAAAGAACATTAACAGTTTGCTATCAGAAAGTAGAATTCTTTTGAAGTCTCTTGAGAAATTAATAAATTTTTTTCGTCTTTTTTTTTAAATCAGAGGACCAAATTCTTTAACGGATCCATTAATGAAAGAGTCCCAAACTGCCATTTTCAGACTAATTACAAATGATTGGAGTGTAAATATTCAGACACGCTTCGGTGACTTCAAGTCCACCGACTAATTATTTGTCAGGAGAAGCTGAACATTGCTTCTTTACTTCTTTTTCATCTGCAGTCTGCACAGATAAAATTCAAATGATCAACAGAACCAATAACTATTTAGAAATATTCAATATTTGAGCTTGTCATTGAGAAGTTGGCATTTGTCAGATGGTAAAAACGACTCTAAAATGGATTGTCAAACATCAATTCATCCTCTGATCTAACATCCTTATCCTCAATCAACAAGAAGTGATAAACGTCTCCAAATGCTTGATCCACATTATTATCACGGTCTGCTGCAGTGGCTCATTTTGGGCCCGTTTCCTGAGCTGCAGTCAGCACACCAGGCCTACTTTTCCTCAGCTGAGACATTCTGAGAATCCCTGGCAGCTCATATATCAAGGGAGATCCTCACAGCAGTACTCCTCTTCCTTTTTCAATGCACAGGGTAAGTATTTTAATTAGTTGGCTAATTGTCTAAGTAATTGGAAGACAACTTAGCTCAAAGAGTAATCAATCTCTACAGGGCTACGTTCTATCACATCAAAGGATCTGTAATTAACACTGCAAACCATGGGATGGTCTTTGACTGAGCTCGATAGCATGGGGGCGTATGATCACAGATAAAACAGAGGTTGAGGAGACAGATCTGGGAGGCCTCCGCTGAATATGGAGAGGTGTTATCATTTAGACACAAGCAGATTCAGACCCAAACAGAGGCAGTCAGGCCCTCGTGCAAAGGCTGTGATGCAAGAGTTGCACTCCTTAAACAAAAGGCAGATAAAGCCACTGGCTATTAAATAATGCGTATGTGTTTTCGTGTGTTTGGCTTTCACACATCTGAGCATCGTCGATTCTTTTAAACTCTGGGAAAGCAGTGTTTTTTTCTTTTTTTTGTTGTTGTTGTTGTTGTCAATTTAAAAAAAAAAATCAACCTGAATGTCCAACTGCAAAGCTTGAATGTTCAAACGTGCATCCAACTCCCCCCTTAAATTTCCCCAAAGAATATCTGTTAGCTTGATTTTGACAATAAAATTGGCAATTCATTAAATGTTTTCATATACCGAGTATCAATTTCACTTTGCAGCAAAGCTCACGCTAGGCATTAAAAAAATTATACATTTGGGATGAACAAGACTAATCATGTCTCAGATTCATCCGTTCGAGGCCCCTTAATTTCCCCATTGTGGAAAACAAGACATATAATGAACAATTATACATAAAGTCAATTTCAGTGTTGTGTGGAAGACTTAATTAAAATCACTAATGAAAAAAAAAAGAACTGCTTACAGTGTGGAGGTTTACGTGTCAATTTCAAAATGACTAAATGCTTTGTCTTCGTGGAATGTGATGAAAATGACCCGAATGGCAACACACTCCATTTTTCTGTTTACAAACAATCATCATGAATTTAAATTACCGACCATAACCCCATCCTGTAATTCACTGAGAAAAGAAGTTGGCATAATTGGGAAAATTGTGGAAGGAAACAGCAGCTAAACATCAATACCATTATATTATTGTGGAACAGCGTCTCATACTATCAATTAACAAATGCATTCAAAATGCAGAAATGACTGTCATGCTTGTGGCAGCAGCCTAAAAAGGATAATTATGATGAAACATCCAAAGGAGAGCAGTCATTGGAAGACATGATATTCCCTGAAGTGATCCCCTCCCCCCCTCCAGCCCTGCACCCCCTGCCACAAGGCACAATTCACACAGTGGTACTGACAGATTGACAAATAAGGTTAATAAGTACTTTCCACCCCTCCTAAAGGCTAATCAAATATTAATCCTTGAGGTGTGGTCAGCAGAAAAAAAATACAACAAACAATTGGTAGAGCGGAATTGATCGAATTGATTCTCTCGCGTAATGCTTGGGGCCGGGGAGGAAGAAGAAGAAGAAGAGGAGGAGGAGGACGAGGTGGGAGGGGTGGAGTTGAGTTGGAACTGTAGGAATTCATTTCAGGCTGAGAATGGACAAATATTTGGATATAAGCGCTTAAAGCAATTTCAATTTTTAATCCATCTCCACGTTCTGGTGGCTCTGTGGGCGCAGTTTATACGCAGCACGCTTGCAGTATTGGGTGGGTGTGAAAGTGGCTCATGACCCCCCACCCACACACAACAAGCCCTTCCCAAACCCTCTACATGTACACACACACCTACGCCTGAAAAACACTGGTTTTTATGTGATTCTGTACTCCATGCAATGGGGATGCAATTGAAAACTCTCCTTAGCGTCTATTTTTAAAACAAACAAAATGAACACAGGTTTTCAAACATGAAAATCCACATTTATATGACTTTGAGTGTAACCTTGTTCACAAAAGGGTGAGGGTCAAAAACCTGGAACCAATAAAAAAACAAACAAACTAAAACAAACCATACTATTGGTGACAAATTTGAATTTTACACAAATCTCTTCCCCCCCTTCCTTGAACAGTTGTCACTAATCGGAAGCCTCGGGACATCTCGAGGCCTGGTGGACCATGTGAGCAGAGCCACACACACTCATGCTCTGATAGGGCAAAATTGGATCCAGTGAGAATGCAAAGAAGCTTATCAACCAACACTTCCAGGCAGTGCTCTCTGCAAGAGCATATGTCAACATCATTTATTAGATGTGGCCAGGGACTAAATTATGTATGATCACAAAACGAAAAAAGAAAAAAAAGTGGGGCGTGGGGGGGGGGGGGGGGGGGGGTAGGATCACACGCAGCAGGTGGATAGAATAATATTTGCAGGGAATATGAAATTATTAATAGAGGCCCTTAAGGGAGAATATTTGTTAACATTAACCGGTGAGTCATTTGTAATGCTTGGAGTCTGTAATTAATCATATTGGACATTTCAAAATCATATATAGACTTAAGTGAATGTTTTACTCACTCTGTTTTTAGAGAAGCAATCCATATTATTATTGTCACATATTCTTCTATATTAATATGTACTGAAAATTGTGCCTTTTCAAATAACATCCACTAAATTATATTTTTTTTTAAAGCTGCTTTAAAAAAAAAAACTGTTAACTGTATTTCCTTCATTCCAGCCAAACATATACTAAGTAGCTTTAATATTGCCAGATGAGCAATATCTCAAGCAAAATACTCTTCAGAGATACTATGTAATTGACTCCACATCTAACAGTATGGAACAAATCCCACTAGCAGAGGGAGTTGACAAATTGCATTAAAAACACTCAATTGGGCCAGGATTGGATAGAAGCTCATGTTCCTCCTTATCCCATTAAACATGAAACAGTTTAATCTCTAAAACTTGCTGACATACCAGGGAAACGCTTAAGCGTGCAGCTTGTATTTGATTTGCAGAAAAAAGTCAAGATACAACAACATGAACTACTGTACGCGTCTGTATGCGCGTAACACATGTAGACATAAGCAGAATTTACACTTGCCTCAACATAGAAACTGCATTATTTTAATCAACATCAATTACAGCGTCATTTAGCAGCACCGGAACAGCAAAACCATACGCACGCACATTATTTGTTTCAGCCTCCTCAAAGTGAGCAATATTAAAGAGACTCAAACTGTCAAATCATCCAAGTTTTTTTTTCTTCAATAGCTTACCCGATTTGAACATGTTCTGCTTCTTTTCATGACATGTAAACAGGTTTTGACATGGGTCTAGTTAAATGTGTAAGACATGCTGAAAAAAAGGAAAGGGAAATGCCTGAGAAAAAAAAACTCCAAACCTGTCAACACACAGTACCTGCTTTAAATCTGTTCCCCATTTCAGGCAATCTGTGGGAACCAGGCCTGTGGAGTCTAATCCTGTTTTCATCCGTACCCCTTCAACACCCCCCTCATCTGTATCACACTTTCAATTCCACTTGCTGGTGCCTTTGTGCGATTTTCATTTGATCTAGCTTTTAAAATTCTAAATCTATTCAAGGTTTTTTTAGTTGGATTCACGCTGTTGCCGTGAAGCCCTATTTATGTTCTAGATTTGGAATTGCAAATCAAGAGTGTGTGATTTAGGGGGAATGGGAGTCCAAAATTCCCCGGCATCACCTTTTATGATGCCGTAGGTTTAAAATGTTAACAAGGGTGTTTTACCAAGCTGATTTGTGCAGTATCAGTCTGTCTCTGGCAGACAAGCCTTTCAGACAATAATCATGGTAAACCTACACTTATTTACAGAGTATGGTAGTTTGAGTCACAGTTTAATTCAAAGGTCTGGACACAACCTGTGTTCCATAGTTATGGCATATAAAATGTGTGATTATGCTTTTTTTTTCTCTTTTTTTTTTACACCGGTGCACAAAAACAACAGCTAATGTTATACAAATTATTTTTTGGTCTGTTTATTATTATTACTATTATTATAATTATATTATAATGCAGCATTTCAAATATGAATACTACCAGAAATATCAGGCTGTAGTTAAAACTACATTTACAGTTCTTTATTAGTGATGCTCAGATTTATAATCATACTGTACGTACTGTATTTTATTTTTTGCAATACTTAATAATGCTGCATCTCCTTGACTAGATATATCAAACCTGCAGGTTACAGATATGAATACTGAGGTGCCTGAAAAATGTTAAACCGCTGTATAGAGTCATTGTTATGGTGTACTTCTCTTCAAATGTCTGATTAATGTTGTCTCCAAAGTCTCAACAAGATGTCACATTTGCCAGGCTGGGTTTCAACAATGAAACAAAACCAGGAAGTAAACCCAGTCAGTATAAATAGATGACAACTGACTGCTGAAAAATAAAAGTGTCATTCCGAATAGTACTGTCTTTAGGAAGAAAAACATCTACGTGTACAATAATCTTTGTACACGTAGAAACCTTTGAATCGCAGACATCTAAATCCAGTTTCTATGCAAAAATATAACAGCATCAAGAATACATGAGACAAAAACATTAGCATCCATAAAAGGATAAAGTTCGGATTGATTTTCTCTCACACCATTATAGTGATACCAATGGAACAATATCAGTATCAATATCAACCAAATTACCGGTAATGACTTCCCTACTGTGAAAGAGCTCTTGCCTGTATTGTACTTCTGTCTATTCACCGTCTATAAAAAGTAGTGAGGAAACAAACTTTGGATCTATCGAATAAATTCCTGTGAACAATTTATGCAACGAAATTTAATATTGCTGCAGACTCTCATCCGCTCTGCAAATAAATGGTTACTTCTGCACTCAGATATGACTCTAAAGAGCACATCACAGAGAAGCCACAATCGGTCGATTCATATTCCCGAATCACAGACATTAACATTCAAAAAAGATACACTTGGTTGTTTTTCAAATGTCAAGGCATAATAAACAAGGAAATATTTTTTATGTGTATGTTTGTGCTCAGCACTATGTTGCTTATCTGCTTTAGTAAGCACGTGTGAACCTTTGATGATCACTTTTCAGCCAATGTTTGTTTTGGAGTAAGTTGTAACTGATAATCGTTTTACGGTAAAACAGTGTATCGGCTTATCAGAGAATAATATTGCCCCACTTGATGCCCAGTCAGGGATTTAGGTGAGCATTATGAACTCAGCTATAACAAGTCCCGCTTCCTGTGATTATCTGACACAAGGTGCTGACAGACACTCACTGTTGACATTTCTGTTCATATTGGCAGTGAAAAAGACAGCAATAGCAGAGACTTACAGCGCTTACAAGGCTCTAACAGTTGTATTTTCTCTTTGTAGGCCTGTGTTGTGGGACTTGGCGTATCATCTGCAACTGAATGAGCTGTGCTACTGACCTGTCGTGACAGACCAGGATTGTACATTAGGGCTGTTTTCTCTTTGTCATCACAGTTGTGTGGTCAGGCCTGACACCTGGAACAGCTGAAACATCACAAATGCAAAATGTAAAAGCCCCATTGTAGAGCTGCATGTCAAAAAGTAGTATGTGTAATGGATAGAGGGTCACAATGTCAGCGTTTTTTTTATGTTGTGGTCGGATCCTAACCTGATTGGTTTCTGTTAGAAGTTATTATTAGAATAGCACAGACCCTACTTACCATAAAATAACAGGTGAGGTTAATGGCAAATGATTTGTTGCATTAAAACCACAGTTTTTGCATTTCCATCGCTTTTTTTGCCCTAATGGATTTTATTTTTACTGAATATTATCTGAAAGCATACATAATTCTGTGTGGAAGCAAATCTGTGTTTCATGAATACAAAGCAATATTAAAAGCACAACTTAAGAGACTATGAATAGATAATTTTGTATTACTAAAAACCAAAAATGCACAATTAAGACCATTTTTCCACACCTCCTGTATGGTAGCATAGTCGATAATGTATTATAGTTTATGCTGAAATAAATTTTGGGTTTGATCCAACATGTAACAAATCCAACAAGTAACATTGGGTTTAGTTGGTACACTACATTTTTATGTACAAGACCATCAATGATGGTCAAGTATCCAAAAACACATATTTTATATATACATTACTCTGAAAGTTCACCCTTATTGCTTCTAGAGGAATTAAGAGGGTATGCGGCAGCCAAGTGCTGCTAATCAAATGTACTTGATTAACAAGTGTGAGCACCGTTTATAAAAACAGCTTCCTGGTGTGGAACATTCAGGGTGTGTTAACAGCAGAGATGGGCAGTAACGCGTTACTTGAAATGCGTTAATGTAATCTGATTACTTTTTCAAGTAATGAGTAAAGTAAGGGATTACTATTGCAAAAACGGTAATTAAATTACCGTTACATTCCTGTAGGAACGCTGCGTTACTGTCTCATGACAGTGATGTAGGCGAGTGCGCCGTTGGTGACAACAGCTGTGTGCAGATCAACAATGGATAATATATCGAGTGCGGGAGAGAGTATGAGCGTGCAGCGTTTAAAGCGTGGAAGTACTGACCTTACTTTAAGTTTGATTCCATAAAAAGTGACAAAAACATTAGCATCCATTGTGCGTGGGAAGAAAACTTCTTTTTACAGCGAAAAAAAACCCTAAACTTCCAAGCAAGCACCTGAGTGCGCAACAATGTAATGGGAAATTCACAGAGAAACTCTCGGATTCTTACACTGACCGCTGCGGCACACCTGCACCAGGGTAAACCTCCGCCTACCCTACTCCTGCTTTACAGGTGAAAATAGAGCAAAAGGACCGCTGAGTCTTTGACTTTATTTATTTTCTGCTGTGTTTTACTTGCATCTATTTGAAAGAGTGAGTGTAAACACACAAAAAAAATATTTTATGTGCTGGAATGTGCAGAAAATAGGTTTAAATATTAAACAAATTTCTTCCAGTCAGAGAATGTTGCATATAATTACATTTCTGCTTGATGCATAAAGTTAAAAGATTAAAACTGATAAAACAAGTTTTAAAAAGAGACTTTTCCATTTGATTACATTTTGTATGATGGATTATGCAGAAAAAGTAGAATTGGGCTGAAAGATCTATCGCTTTATCACCTATTCAGGTTGTAAATCGTGTTTTTAAAATCAGTAAAGTAACGGGATTACTTTTTGGGGGAAGTAATCAGTAATTAGTTACGGATTACTTTTTTCAACTAACTTGACCAACACTGGTTAACAGAATGCCTACATTTTCCCGGGAGTGAATGTCCCAGGAAATTCACATCAAGGATCAATGAAAGATAAATTCCAAAAAACTCATGTGACAACACTTGTAATTCAAACAACTTGCAGGTCAAGCTTTTTCCTTGACCTTTGACTATACAAGCCCTGTCTACAGTACAGCCTTGATGACTGTGATGACGGCCACGACCCAAAACGTGTTGGCCAAGTGATAAAACTTTTCTCAGTGCACCTTGGAAGTAGCTGACGTTGTGCCAGAAGTTGTGTTTGGAGAAGTTCACAGTAAGAGACATATCAGCACAAACACGACATAGGGTTTGTTTTGCAGCCACAGGACCTGAGTACCTTACGGTCACTGAGTTGATCACAAACTCCTCTGTATACCAAAGTATTCTAGAGTCAAGTTAGCAGAGACAACGTCTGGCTGAAACGACATCATTCACCGAAACAATGATCCCAACCACACCAGCAAATCTACAACAGAGTGGAAAAAGAATCAATGCTGCAATGGCTCAGTCAAAGACCAGACCTTAACTTGACTGAAATGCTATGTATAACTGAATGCTTGTAAACCTCAATGTGTTGAACCAATCTTGTAAAGAAGAGTAAACCAAAATTCTCCATAATGATGTGAGGAAACTGATAGTCATGCAGAAAATTATTACTTCACCTTTTTGCTGCTAAATCTGGTTCTACAAGTTACTGAATGATGGGGGTACTTGGGTAGTTTGCTGTAAAGTTGCCAAGCTTTGCTTCTCTGTCTGAAGGTCTACTCTTAGTATGTAAGCAACTAATTTACCACTAAGAAAAATAGTATTTAAAAAAAAAAGGTCGCTCCAGCAAGAGTAAGTGAATAAGCGAAGAATTATTTTTAAACATGTAATTGGCAACCATAATGGCTACTTAGAGCATCAGGACAACATGGATGCTTCTTCAAGAAGAACTCATTAATAGGATATTATGGTCTAAATGGTCATTGAATCTTCCATATTTTTGACTCATTTTATAATCTCGTTTCTTCTCATTAATAGCAATACACTGTACATACCACAGACTCAACATCAATAATATAACGGGACTTTACTGCCTCCTATAATCTCATCGGCTCACAACCCAGATGACATACAACAGAATTTGTTGCCTTCTGATAAAGCATCAATATTAATTACATGTATTTATTAGATTTTAATATTTATAAAAGCCTATTAATATTGATATATGGTTCATAAATAGATACTTCAATTCCTGTGATATGCATCTATATGTCCACTATAGTGCAGTCACCAAGATTTATCTCTAAAGCACATACAGTAATGATTGTGGCACTAGCTTTTCCCATGACATTTAGAGGTTAATTTGCACTGGTTTCATGGTCATTTATCGATGGAGGGTTCAGAAATTAGCATTCACCACGCTTCTTATTGACAGAAGTGTTTAATAACCCATCAAATCAAATGGGATAGCGAGCCAGGAAGTGCTTCTCCACCGAGAAAATATGGTCTATTCAAACCACATGCATGTTTAGTTAAAAGCGTAGCCTGCTGATGTTGGATGTTAAGACATAAAAGTTTCTGTGTAGAATAAATTTTAATGTAACACGGGAAGCTATAAGACTGATTCTTTCAAGGGAAGAGATAAATATTCTTTTGGAAGTATGCCGTATGTGTGGAGAGATTTGCAGATGACACACCTGCATGAGATGCTTCGATCCAGATGGACCTGGTCAGTCTAGTGGAGACAGATGAGACAAGCGGAAGGAGAGGCTTCTTGTTCTCGCCACAGGTTTCCCTTTATTCTGACAGATTTACAGCATTACTCAATCTTTTATATCTGTTTTCACCTTCTGCTAGGCACATTCTGTTTGAGATTTACAGTCTTTCTTCTCACTTCCTTTCACAGCCCTATTCCCAAACTTTGTCACATTCCTGTGAGTAAGAGTGAAATTGTTTACCTGTGTGGTTGAATGAAGGACAATTTTCTATTTCAGGGGCTGCAGAGGAAGCATTGTGGGTTGTGGAACAACATAGCATGTTCACAAACATGTATTTTATTCATCAGACAAAAGTGCTCGTACTAGCTGGAATGCCAAAGCAAATCATGCACATTTTTGTCTAGGAAATTAGTTCACGCCTAGGAAATGCACTGCACATAATTTCTCTGATCTCCTTTAGAATTACTAGCTTTTTCCTCCACTCTTATCTTGCTCTAACCACTGTTTGCTCGAATGTGTATAATTTCACATCCGCAGATTCACACGGCATGTCACTAACTCAGAGTGAAATATACTTATGTTCAAAGGAGTCCTAATGTGGATTGATGGGTGGGCCTTCAGTAGCCTCAGAGCCGTTGACACACAGCTGTCTTTGCTATAAATCTTACAAATCCACAAAAAAAGTCTCTTGAGACGCCTTTGAGTGCTAAATTACTTCAGCTCTGAAAGAAAGTGTAGCACGAATCTTCCTGTATACACAATTACTGAGCAAATCATTTTAGTCCAATAGAGTTACCCCGTCCTATCACAAAGCAGCTCTTTCATGTTACGCGTATGTGACCAAATGTAAATAAGTAAACAAATCTGACTTCTAATGTGTAGTCGCTGGACAAGGTTAATCCTGCAGGTTAATAAATACAACATATTCCCCCTCTTAATAGCACACACGTCCATGTCAGAGTTCCTTTATCTACAAGCCTTGTCTTTGACTCTATTATATAATTATATCATTGCATTTGTCATTGGGTTTCACCCTTGGGGTGAAGAACAAATTAAAGGACTATGAGTATGTTAGCTTTATATAAGCAGAACGTCGGCTACACAAACCATAACAAAAGTTCATATTTTCGGTGTAATGAATGTTACATTATTTATGCTATGAATTATGGATGAACTTCTGCAGACCTATGCAGCCCTGACTGGGATGGCTTGTAATCAATCCTTGTCTGATGGACCTCTCCGACAAACATTTATTAGTGGTTACTCTTTCAAGTCTGTCTGGAAAAACCTCGCAGAACAATAATTATTACTACGATTACTCTTTTTACCTGCACTCAAGGTGTATATTACACTACTATTTGCAGAAAAAGTAATGCTGTGAATAAATATTAAGATATTGTTAGTGTGATAATTTGAAGATTGTGGCAACAGAGATTAAGCAGCTCACTGGTTCAGTGTCATTGAAAAGCTTATTGAAGCAGACTGTTAATACTACTCGCAAAATACTAAAGAGAATGCACGTTAAATGACAGCATCCTTTGAATTAATACACTTTGTAACTTCACAGGCAGCGATATAAGCACTGAGCTGAGATCGGAAAGAAACATTATTCATGGTGTTTTTCATCCTAACTCTACTTTATTAGCTTATTTGATTCCCCATTCTCCTCATAGTTGATTCAATACATTTCCTATTTGCATAAAACTGTCCGGTAAGATTATCTTCACTTATTCGATCTATCCTAAGAGTCACCTTGTTCAGGATCTTATATGAATAATGAGATTTTAAATTGGAAGACACTCACACAGAGAATAAGGCATTTACAGTTAATTCATCTCATTGAGTTACATTGCTTAGAGGTATTGGAGGGTTTAGATTTTCATTCAAGCATCATATTTAACAGTGTCTGCTTCCCCCACTTTACTGGCATTGAAATTTAAATGGCCCGAGCCTGACAGATCCAATATTGCGACCCACTGTTGCTATTTTCCTGGGAGCAAATATATTGTCAAAATCCGTATATTGAGAGAATGAGAAGGCACAAAAAAAGAGTGATCACATAAAAGTCTCACCTTTGTGGTCTCCCCCCTTTTTTAAACAAATATTTAAAAGGAAAAAAGTACTTTTTATTTGCCTATCTATAAGGACCTATACATATCTAAATATTGCAGGAATTATTCCAGCATTTTTTTTTTAAAATAATGTAATGTTTTCTTGAGAATACACATTTGTACATTAGCATCACATACTCATAGTGATTTGACAGAGAAAGAGACAGAGAATGAGAGAGAGGGAAAGAGCAAGGGGGGGTGGGGGGGTTAATTGGCTTTTTATGACTCCAATTAAATAACATTATGCATATACTGGCTTAACGGCTTATATGTGGCCTCCATTAACAATGTCCTCTTGATTGGTTCTTGGGCTTAAGGTCTCCTCCAACTCAGGCTTGTCATAGTGTTAAAATCCATATGTGCAGAAAACGCTTGTGACAGGGATTTTATATATTTATATATTTATATACATGTGTGAATAACTTAAAAGAAACACCAGAAATCTTTAAAATATCAATGACATTATCTCTACTAAACACAACCTGCAACAAGAACACTTCAAATGTTCACTGTCTGAGATGACAATTGAATCAAATAAATCTCATCATTAAGGCCTTAGTGCGTTATCTTGAAAGCAAAAGAGAGAGAAAGAAAACAAGCATGTGCCTGTCCTGAAGCGGAGCTCCTGAGGTGTTAACTAATCTCTGGTGGCCAGTCTATGCAGTGCCTCCTCTAATTGCTCCCTGTATTTCAGTCTGGTGTGAGAGCAGCCATTGTAGCGAGCGCCCAGTCAGCCCCCAGAGGTCTCACACCTTCATTATCACTCTTTATTGCAGAACCTTATACGGGCACTCGGCACCAAACAGCCTGCCCGTTAAAAATAGAGCCTTCTCCTCTTCTCTCCTTTTGGTGGTTTCAGTTTTAATTACTAACACAGAGCCAAAGCCAGAGTCCTCAGCAGGCCTGGCGTTTTTGTTCACTAATTAAAGCGAGGATGGAGTTTATTGAAGGGACCCTGACTCTGCTCTCTCATCTATTATTAAGAGGGCAGGACAAATCATTTTCAAATTTATATGCTGAAACCTGTCCAGGGACAGGCAAGGGGCAGCAAAGGTTGGAGAAAGGTGGGGTGAAACGGTGCCGAGCACAAGGGAAGGTGGCTGAGACGCTGTATATGTGGAGGGTGGAGGATATCCTTGAGAAGGAGCATTGATGCAGAAAATCAGCTGTTGTATAACACAACACGAAGAAAGGAGGTGCAATAGATTAATGCTAACTGCTTTTTGTGAGCAAAGTTTCTGTGATGCATTTTGCCTTAATTTTGATCATTAAGGGATGAGAGACCTGCACCAATAGTATTAGCAAAGATAATGGCATTGATTGGAGGACCCCCTCTGTGTGCTCTGTGTAAACAGTGGGCATAAATACCAAAACAGCAGGGTGGTAATGTAGGAGCACAATGTCCAGCCAGATTGATGTTCTCGGCGATTCACTAACCTCCTCTGTCTAACATTCTTAATTGTCTAAACAGCCCCGACCCTGACAGCTGCACAGGTACCTCAATGAAGGAACAACAAGACAAGGATCGGACCAGGGAGATGAGGCAGGACAGCTGGCAACAAAATGCTAAATAGAGCAGATGAGACACTGTACACAACTAGTCTTTACACGCTCAATTTTATGAGAAATAAAGTGTTTTTACACAAACATATATAAGTAATGTTGCATTTTAAAAAACTGATATAATATGAGGATAAATGCTACATTGCTTTGCAGATATACAGCTGCTTTAAAATCCTGCAACACTCACTTCTTGCCCAAAATTGTTGAACATGACATAAATTGATCATAGCTCAGCTTTAGAATAAACGATTCAACTACATTTAATGTGCTGGGTTGGTTTGGGAATCCTATTAATTTGATAGTTTAAAAAAACAAAAAAACAAGGAATTAAAAATCACCACATTATGGTTGAAGTGGTCTCAGAGTTGCAGTTCGTGTGAGCTTAGCCATGCTGGGAAAAACACAACCGGGAACAAGTCTACACAGAAAATTAGCAACATACAATTAGAGAAGAAGAAAACCTTCATATCTGGCTTCTAACCTTTATAAGATGAGGTAGAGTGAATTGAAAAGGAGAAATAATGAATTTAGCCAGCTGAAGAGCAAGAGAATCCTCTCTTAGCCTAACAAGCAGCTCGCATCCTCAGGGCAATTAGTCACTGTCATATGAGGGCAAATGTAGAACCCTTTGCATGCTTGTTAAGTAAAAACTTACACAGAGGTCACTGACATGTAAGAGAAATGCAGTGTAACCACTGAGATATAGACCATTTCTAGAGTAACAGACAAAAGTCCAGCATTACAATAAATCTGTTATTAAAAACAAAATCTATTATAGCCTTAATAACTGAAGGTACAGCAAAACACAAAAAACAAGAAAGATTATTTATAAGCAATTTAGTATATAGCATAAGCACAAAAGAGAATTATTTTGGAGTTATACAGAATAGCTGCTATGTTTTATACATGATTTCATGTGCTGCATCTATTGCACATATTTACATCTAGATAATTCTCTCCACTTCTTCACCCAGCTAGGCACAAACTAAGGAATAAAGTGAATTTCATGGCCATTTAATGCACAATTGTTAAATTTGGTCACTTCTTTGCATTATAAATGTACACTTCTTTCAGGGTGAATTTTTCCAATACATACAGGGAGGGATATATAGGTCACAGACCCCAGTGCCTTATCAGTAATTCGCCATTGCCTGGTTATTAAGGACAGCTTAGGTGGAGAGGGCTGGAGTACCAGGAGGGGTTAAGGTGAATTGATTGCCTGTGGACATGTTAAACATGACCCTGTCAGGCCTCCACTCCACTCCTAAAATGCGCCAACCTGTGCACCTCACTCCAAGTAATCAGCTGTAGAGGCTTTAATAAAATTCAGAAAGCCCCGAGAACTTCCCCCCAGGGACTGTACCAAGTTGGAAATAATCGAAACCTGAGGCAAAAGACATTTGCACTGTGTTACTGTAGGAAGCATAACAAAATGCCTAGTGCTCTGGCCTCTAAAAAATGTTTTCAAGTACGGTAAGAAAAAAAAAACAAGTTGTGGTTTATGAGCGTAATGGAAGCACATAGGTTGTTGTTGTTCACTGTTAAACAGATTGGAAAGTAATCACCAAAGTGTCTTTCCCTCTGCTGACTGGGTTCAGATGCAGCAGCTTGCAGCAGAGGGGCAGTGGCAGGGTAATTACGGGGTAACTTGGGCTCAATCTGTCTGTCGACGCCCTCCCTCTTGGAAGGGGGTGTTCCCCTTGATTAGCCGGACTCAGGGTGAAGCCCCCATTGCAAACGGCAGATTGAAGTTCATCACAGGGGTCTCAGCTGCCAGTATGTTGCAATGAATTGCTTGCTGTAAGAAGGTGTTGACAGGAGCAGCTGGACATCAGAGAGTGATGAAAAGAAAGGGAAATTCATGGACAACCCAGACAAAACAGTCCACTCGGGAAAAGACAGAATCGGTCATCTGGTGGTGAAGATCAGAACTGCAGCTTTTGTAGCCTCAGGGTGTGTGTGTGTGTGTGTGTGTGTGTGTGTAAAAGGCATATTTGTTTATGTGTGGCCTTCTCTGAGGAGAACGCCTGCGTCTGAGTGTTGGGAATACCAAAGTGTAAGAAGTTCAGTCACTCTGATTGATTGGATCACCAATGCCTCTGGCAATTACTGAAGTGATAACCTCCATGAAAAAGATATTTAAGTCAAATGATAATACAAACCATTCAGAATGATGACACGCCTGCAGCATGTATAAAATGATATTACCTTTAAGACTATATAATAAATATTCCTATTATCTTTACATCACTTGGGCAGCAAAGTGAAAGTGGCAGGAATGAATGTCTGAAAGTGTTAAATGTGTCACCGTTTCAAACACAGATCACGCCGAACCATGTTTAGCATCCACATGATAAATAATGGGAGGTTTCAGAGGGGCTGACAGTGACTGTAAAACATTACATACATATGTGTCTATTGTCTCACAAGTGCTGCTCCTTAGTTCAACAATGGTGACTAATGTTAGTGAAAATGAGAAATGTGTGTGTGTGTGTGTGTGTTTTGATGAATAGAGATGGTGCCCTAAGGTGAGGACAGAGTATATTGGTGTGATTCTACCATTCAGTATATTAATGAACTGCCTAAAGGTGCAAATTAGGTTTTAATGGGTGTTACTTTACTATCTTGGTAGTACCACACACAAAGCCATTTCAGTCACTGTACTCCTCCACTTAAAAAAAAACAAAACACAGCTATTATAAATTTTAGTCATTTTATCCAAATCAAAATACAAACATGTACTTCTGGAAACAAAACAAAAAAGCTTATTCATTTTGTTATGACTCTATGCTCCAAGACTAAGCTAGGCACTTGAAATGCCTCAACTCATACTGCCAAATTCTGTCTTCCACCAGCTTTACTGTGAACAAAGCTGGGCTATTTTGCATGTGTGCATGTCTGCTGCATAATTTGCTGCTCTTTATTTTGAAGCAAGAGAATTTGAGGGAAAAGAACTGTGGATTGCTACATTTCAAAGAAATGTGTGACAAAAGATGAGTTTAAGAAAGACGAAAGACTCTGAGAACAAATATCTTTTAAGTCAGTGGTTTGAGGGAACAGCACCCTGCCTAACATGGTCTCCTAGCACACTTGACACCAGCCACTACTTAATTAGCTGCCATCATTGCTGAGCCCTGGAGAAAGGAAGACAGGCTAATGATTAATGATAAAAAAAATTCCTGGAAAAAAAATTGTGACGCAACACGAAGTACTTTTATTTACCTGCACTGATGCTGATCAAGCGTGTGCTATATATGCACACAGGCTGAAACCATTTTCTTTCTCACAGTCAGTAATTGATAAGACATTTTTGTGGCACAAAATATGTGACATGTTTCTGTCTGTATGGTCAGGCTGAGTTGCATTTTTCATGCTTTAACTCCTCCACTGGATCTCTGAGCATACTGCAAAATAAATAGCTTTATTGATCTACAACTAATTAGGAGAAGATAAATGGTTCAACTGTACAAATACAGGCTCTGTAATGAGCCGATGTCTAGCAAGACGTTTTAATTGAGTTCTGCATATGAGGCTATTCTTCTGTATTAGAACTTGCACCGTGTTCAACATGAACCAGTGTGACTGATATACTCTGCAGATACCTGCAGCCTGAACTGATGTGGATTTCGAGTTACAGTTAATAGTATGTCAAACCTTCGTACCAAGATATTTTTTGGGCTCATGTCAGCGTAGCAACCAGATCCCGTGGTAAAACCACCTCTCGGGTGTGACTCGTGTTGTGTGCAGTCACCAGCGATCAAAGGCTAATTAGTTTCAGCTGACACGGGGTATGGCCCTCAGGTCAAAGATCATGACTGATGTTATGGAGATGATGGCGGAAAGAGGGAGAAGCAGGGAAGAGCCGAGGGATCTGAATCCTCATTAAACAGATATTGTTGCTTTTGTATCAAATCCCAGGCCAACCGTAACATAGTGAACATGCTTCTTATTCTAATCACTTGTTTTAGACTCAAAAAAAGAAAAAAAAATCTGAACTTTGAGTTGCTTATGTGAATACCTCTCCTTTCAGTCCTTTCATATAGAGAAGACAAAAATAGATAGTGTTTAAATGTAATCATTTTTCAGTGCATTCCCCAAAAGTAATTAAAAATTAAAAAAATATATATATATATACAAATGTGTGTGTATAGAGAGTGTGTATATATATATATATATATATATATATATATATATATATATATACAGTGTAGCCAGTGTACTTTATAGACAGAGTCATGACGAGGGGCTCCCTCTACAGGCCGACCGCTAACTCCAACAGCAGGCAGCTGAGGCGCTTACTGACAGCATGCTCTCTTGCAATGCTTCATTTGTCATAGCAGATGTTCAAAACTATTTTCCCTGGAAGCCTAAAATCTGAAGAAGTAAATTAATATCCCCTCCCCTCCCATTTTAAGTCCCTCAGACTCAGTTCATAGCCTGCACTAAGTGCCCTTGTTGACTCAATTGGATTAGCACTAATATGTAAACACAGGAGGTAAGAGGACTAATCCTCTAATGAGAGGAGAAAAAGTGAAATAAATAAGTTGAAATGCCATGCCTTGCCTTTAACTGAGGCATCTGTCAGGTAAGCCGGATATGTGTAGATTGAAAGTCGGTATCAAATGGGGACCAGGGGGATATTGTGAGATAAACAGTTGTGACCATTCAGTGACAGCGCAATTACTTGTTTGTAACTTAGTTGGATAATAGGAATACAGCCTCAAGGGGATAAGACAAAGACTTGTTAATTATTAAAGCTTACATCAGCCAGGCACTAGAGAGTTGCAATTATTAATGTTGTTGTTCTTGTTTGTGCTTAAACACTACCTCTGCTGTTAATATACTCATTAACCAAAATGAGTGATTTTATTACTCTTGATTTGGTTTGGGGTTTGTTAAACATATCAGAGCCCAGCTGTCGCTGTTTACTGAGGGATAAACACTTCTGGCATATGTGGACAGGTGATGAGAGAAACATCTCGTTATATTGCATTAATTATAAAACTGTGAATTTAAAAACACCTTGTTGCTCTTTAGGTACACAGTGTTCTCTTACTTTGGTAAAGTTAACTGTATTTCTTCTCCTTTTTTTTTCCATTCAGATCTAATCACATAGGGCTCACCCCTCCCTGATGTCACTTATTGCGCTGCAAAGATCTGCTCACAATTTAAGCATAATATAATATTATGCTCTAAATGAAATGCTGTATTTTACCTGGAATCCTGAATATAATGCCTTCATGTTTTTGTATTTTTAATCACTCTGTTAAAAAATATATATATATATATGACGGCAGAAACCACTTTAACAGTCAAATATCATGACTCTATTGTTATTCTTATATAAAAATGTGTTATAATCTGGCATATTGTAAATGAAAAAACGATTTTATTCTGTCACGTGCAGCTCGTCAAATGTTTTGTTTGTTAAATTCTTACAAATGAATTGAAAACAAGCTTATATCTTGCCAATAGTGACTTAGGTGTTCATACCGCTCTTGCTGCTCAAGAAGTCTCTCTAATTAAACCTTTTCGGTCGAGCGCAGCGATAAGGTGGACGCTGATATCGGAAAACAACATGATTAAGAAAACAGTTATTTTAACTAAAACTTGAGTTAGCATAGTATCCTCAGCTTGCGTCAGTTGCTCTGTGTTTAATTCACTACTTTTGATACTGAGCTGTAACTGCTGTGACTCTTAAAATGTGCTCCATATCTCCATGTACTGTAGCCTTTGTCTAATTTAGGGAAAAAAATATTACATGAACATATTCTTGAAATACTCAAAGAATTAAAAAAAGAAAGAAAGAAGTAAAGCAAACAAGCAATTATACTTGTTCACCCTCCATTGTGAGCTAAAGCCATATGCAGCTTTAAAGGGTGTTTCTCTTCCTAATGGGCCCCGTGAGGATGAAGGGGTTAATTGATGCAGATGTTGATCGCTTTTACACACGATGCAGGGAGCATCTCCCCGGTGGCTCCTATTAGAGGCAGTTTTAATGAAGTGCTAAACAGAAGGCTTTCCTACAGTGTGGTCTGTCCTCAGGAATACACGGCAAAGAAAGCACTTCACAGGAAAGCAAGGTCCCCTATTGATTGCCATGCCAAATAACTGAATCCCTTCCCAATCAATGCTTATTTATGGAACCTAATAGAAGACAACATGAGAGGAAGTCAATCGGAGGGGCGTTATGTTGCTTAGGGCACGTGAACGAGTACAGGGTTGTCATGTGGAGAAAAACTACTGCAGATTTCTACCTCTTGATGGTAACGGTCCCCATAATTTAACTTTAATTTGAGTAAAATGCTGGAGTTCCATTAGTGAATTTAATTTTATATAGTATTAATTAGGATATACTATGCTTTCTTATTGTTAGATGTTTTGGGATAAACAGAAAAAAATTTAAACGCTTGTGGGAACTTCAATACCCTTAAGACACAGTGTTCAGAAAGAATGAATTATTGTTTTGGCCATATTAGAATTTAAGGACAAAAATGACATTTTATATGTCTAAGATTACACATGAAGAAAATCCCCCACATACTAGTCAGTGGAGGTTGGTTAAAGTGATGGTAATGCAATGGGGCTTCTCATGCAGCGTTACCAGCCCATAGTCACTAAATTCTGCTCATTAAAATGACAAACCCAAACACACAGTTACTCAGGCGTGATCTTCAGCTGTGTATGGCATCTGGCCCTGATGCACCTCCACCCCCAACTCCCCAGAGCATCACACGCACACACACACACACACACACACACACACACATACAGAGAGTAACCCCAATCAAATTTTAAAACAATCAGCATCCCTTTCATTTCCAATTTAGTCACCTGCCACAGTTTCCTATTAGTGTCCACTATGATACAGTATTAGGGGTTTATAAATACGGATGGTGTCTCGCTCCCTTTCAGTCTGAAAGAGTTTTCTCCATTTCCCCCAGTCAGCTTCCCACTCCATCCATCAGCCTCTTCCATCCTGATTATCAGGAGACACCAGTTTCAAAGAGACATCTTAATAGTGATGTCAACGTATTAATTAGAAGTGTTAATGAGCTAAAAGCAACCCAAATTAAATTAATGCAGCAATAGACAGAGAGCGAAATTAGCTTCAATTTCTGTAAATGATTCTGAAGTGTGCACAACATATCAGCCTGTCTGAACATTCCCATCCCCCAAAGCTAATCAAGAGCTACATTGCAATTAGCTGCTTAATTAAAGCAACACTCTGCTCGGAAAATCCGGCACAATTAAGTAATGGCTGTTATAGCATGAAGACAGACTGTATTTTTCTTCTGGAGGAAAAAAAAAATAGAAAACAACATATTCTATCCCTAATGGCCTGCAGGGGATTGAGCCAGCCAAGATGTGCCAAGATGGAGAGGTTTCTATCTCACGCTTCAATGGGAATCTTTGCTCCAGCTGGAAGCCTTGTGAATCAATGACAGCAAGGCAGATCAAACTGCCGTGCCCAGGGTTGCTAAGACATCTGAATTGGCACTGACTGGGGTGACTGCATCCTAATCACCAGTTCTATTTTAGCAGCTCAATAGCTTCCAGTTGGACAGAGGGGCTCCAGACTATTGACACTTTGCACATATTTCAGCAGCAGACCTGTTACTGATCCCTGTGGCTATGGACACTGTTGTCCTTCAGTCCCTGCTGGTGTGGCTGGAATTCACCACAGTGTGGAATAAACAGTCTTAGAGCCAGAGGGAAAAGTGGCTATGGCTTTATATGCAATGTTTACACATCTAAATGGATAAATTAGGTGCATTTATCATTCAAAAATAATCTAAACAAAGAGGCATTTGGAACGCTAATTAGTCCCTGACATTGAAATGCCCAAGCTGTGGATGTTAAAGCATTTGTTTTAGGTGCTCAAAGAGGGCAAATGGTTTATACTGTTGAAAACATATCTGTATTCACCACTTTATACTACTAACTAGTATAATTAGCACTGAAACTACAAATTTTGTAGTGAATTGTATTGATATACTGCTAATTCTCAACAACAGTTTCTTCAAGGTCCTTCTATAGATAAAAAATGTGGAGAGATCACAATATGATCAAGCACTTGGCAACAGTGCAAAGGAAAACCTTCCAGCAGAACTGGACTCAAGGAGCTCCCAGTTAGGGGGTGCATGGAAATAAAAGGGGGAAGAAATGGATATAGTAACAAAACAAAGGATACACAGGATGCTTCAGTCATCTTAACCTTCCAAGATAAAGGAGAAGAAAATAATTTTGTGTATTATTCACTGCATTTTCAACACTGATGTTAAATATAAGCAAACTACATAATAAATTGGGGGGTTTTGCATCGTCTCTTGCAATAAATATATCTCATTTGCAACTAACAAGAAAGAACAAAGCCAAGTCCAAGTGAGAAATCCCCTCTGCTACTCAGTTATTTTCTGTTTTTAAAACTGCCTGAATGAGTGGTGAGCTGTGATTAACAGCCTTCTCAGAGGTGGAGTCCGGGGACTGTGGTGTAAACGCCATCTTTCAGCAGGTGTAGGCCACAGCAGACCATATGCCGTCAGGTAACCAGACCGGTATGCTCTACCGAGACTCAACTGTGATCATTTCCCTGGGCCTGCTTCTACTGGGAACCAGTGTCACTCACAAACACCATCTGCCAGGAATCAGGTCTGCTGCAAAGAGCGTTTATCAACGGGTCAAGGAGTGGTGCTTTCCTTTCATAAAAAGCCCACACACCTGCTGAAGGAAACAAAAGAAGAAGCTGCTTTGCACTGCTTTAACAGCAACTAATTTCTTCCAGGAATCAGCCGTGAAAACATAAAGCAGTAATAGCACCATGCACAAGAGATGGCTCCGACCCCACAGTGCTCCAGGATACCTTTCCCTTTGCTAAAGAGAGGGGAAAAGACACCTGAAGTGTTTGACGCTAAATTAGCTTTTCAAAGACAATAATTAGACTTCCACCCTAAAGGTAAATTACCTGCTAACCAACTGAACTGTGTTCTAATTATAGGATCTTGCCTCTGAGCCATTCCCAAAGATCCTTGTTCCTCACAAGATGTAAAACACGTTTAGAAAAAAAAATGTTGAAGTGGTAGAGCCTACATAATACAAAGTGGAAATGTGTTCAGTGCTTCCATTGCTCTGTAACACAGAGCTGGGAAAGTGACGGATCACTTGCGTAACTGCAATAACCTTTAGAGGATTTAAACAAGATAATTTCATACAGCACCCAGATGGCAGCAATCGCTCCCTATGTGCAATTCTGACAGAGGAAGTTGACTGAGCAACACTGGATGGGTGACAACTAGGTACTTATCTGTGCTTTGCATATTTTGCAGTTGATGTTGTGACACTGCAAATTGATTTGTACGACACAGTCAGTGGAAGGATATTGAATATGTACACTCGCACAGTAATAAAACCTATCATGTCTCTGATGAGGAGGGCTTCTTTGGCCTTTAAGTCGAGGTAATTTCTTATTGTTCTGCTGGGCTTAGGACTGAGCCTCCCGCAAGGTGGCACTGTGACAGTGGATCCCTGCAAAAACGCAGCGAAGGGCCACACATTTGAATTCATCACCTGTGCTGATAGCCTGTCTCTAATTAATATGTAAATTTAACATTGTTTGTTTACAGCTGTGTCGAACTTTGATGTGAAGAGTGGCTTCCAGGTTAGCAGAGATTTAGTGGAGATTGAGAGTTGAAGACTTGCCACATATTCCAACCAGCCTGTAATTTAATATTTTATTTAAATACACCGACTAATACTGTACGTCTCCACAGCTTACAACCTGGGAGACAGGCTAATGATATTTTATTAAGCCAGAGTAATTGAGGATCCCATCAAAATATGTAATTAAACACTTAAGCATAATTATCCAACACAGTAGGAACCCAAATGAATTAATTAAACGTCAATACATCAATTTATCTGAATTCCTTTGTCCCTTTTCTACTTGTAATAATTAACATTTTAATTGCCTTAATTTGTGATGAGTAAAAGAAATTCACACTTTATTTGACACCAGCAATAAAGCAAAGAATTCGAGCTCGCAGTATTAGCAGGAAAATTATGATAAATTTTAGCCACATATAGCTCATTGCAGGAAAAAAAACATGTTAAAATGTATTTTAGCATCTGTGTGTGTGTGTGTGTAGAATAAACGTGGGGGATGTGATTATGGGTATATCCATTTGCGTGCATGTGTATATGTGTGTATCTTTGCTTGCTTGCCTGGGTATATGTTCATTATCAGCAGGCTGCCTGGGTTTGATGCATACCTGGAGAGCAACTTAATATCCTCGGGCCACTACTACATGTCAGGCCATGAGAAAGATACACACACAAGACAGAGGAACATCTCTGGCCCCGGTGGAGCCATTTACCTTTCTCCAAGTAGGTTCAAGATATTAATTAAGATAAATCTACCTCAATTCACACATTCTGCCATCTGCCTATTTATCAGAATTATGTTAATCATTTCTGTAGGGCAAAAGAATTATTACCCATTTTGTACGTAATTCGTATTAACATTCAGAACTAAATGATTTTGCATTCTGTTCCATATGGACTCCTTACACCATGACATCTTTTCAGCATACAGTGGAAAAATAAGGGGACACATTCATAACACTCGTACAGGGCGTATGACAGCACTTTCCCTGCGGTACTCCCACAAACAATATGGAAATGTATCCATTCTAATCATACACAGCCTCTCAGGATTTATTTGTCATGAAGCACCTCGTGCGTTTGAACAGCTTTAAACAAAACAATAATTTTATGATGATCCATGCCGTCTCCATGGCTGTGATTTCATGTGATTCAAGGCAGCTTTTTTTTTTTTCCCCCTCTTTCCTTTTGGCCAATAGATGAGCTAGTTAATTAAACTCTGAGGAGATAATTAAGATGAGATGGCTGCTTGAATCAGTCTGGTCATTTTGCCATTATCTGGGGCAGACCGACAGGTGGCACAGGCCTGCATCAGGTGACAGCTAAGCTAACAGATCACATGATATGCTGGTATGGGCAAATTTCATAGCATCCCCTGGTGCAAGACACTTCATCTCACACACACGTCGTGCTATTCTGTGGATCTTCCAACTAGTTGTGCTTTGGAATCTCAGCTTTGAGTTTGTGCCTGCGTGGATACTGGTCGCACGTTTGGGTCAAAGCTGGGGCTGGAAGCAGTGCCAGGGCGAAAACAGGGCAGATCAGACTCCTGCACAAGCCAAGGACTAATGAGGGTGAGGACGGGGCCAGGCAAGGCTATGTGATTAAATTTAGATCTGGAGGGATATCTTGACCCATGGTGGCCTATGTCTAAGTGACATTTACCCAAGAGAAACACACTGCAGCTGAGGCTTATTAACCTTTTATAGATCTAAGCACTGCCGCCTGTCTTAATTGGCAATTGGACTATTAAACAGACCAAATTCAGAGTGATTTGATCCAACAAGGTCTACAATGTGGAGGCTATTTTGGAAGGTCCAGTCTGTGACAATGTGTGCATCCAATCCGTGTACGTGATTCAATCCTCCAAAGTATATTCTCTGAGATCTTCAAACTATTACAGGACTATAACAAGCCTTATTTGAGGTAAGTCATTAGGTTAACTGTGAATCACACCGTCGGTAGTACAATTTGAATCAGCTCCCATGAATTATAAGTTAGAGAGAAAATTATATCAAAAGAAGACGACAAAAGATGGACACCGGGTTGATCACTTTGAACTCCATCCTCAAAAAGTGTTTCTTTGAAAGCACAACTATTTGTACCAGTAGTGGTGTCAATCCAGCTCATTAAAACATAATTGAAATAAACTAAATGATACAGCCATGAAGGTTGCCGGCATATTAAGAAGTATACCACAACATATGATTACTCTTTGAACATTTACAAAAAGAGCCGAGCTGCTGAAAACACCTTCATTTATATGTTAAATAAATACAGATTAGCCTTTAACAAAACTTGTTAATTATTTTGAGTCTGGCAAATTTACACGTGTCATCGTAATTCCTAAAACATAGTTTCCAGAGGTTGTCTGTTAAAAGCATTTTTTAATAAATCTGAATTCATTAAGAGTATCATGGAAACACCGAGCGCATTTTATCTGCACCAGTTAATTCAGTGATATAATAATGACCTAAACTGGGGCAATTACAGTACAGTGCTTTTAAAATGCTGTTTTCAGAGCAAAATGCTGCTTTTGATCATATTTGGAACTTTGTATTAATCAAAATTCTGCTGCAACATCATTTTAGAAAATGCAGGTAATTGGGTTTCACTGAATTTTTAAAAAGTCACACATAAACGGGGGCTCATATCATACACACAAAGTTTTTTGTACGATAAAGAAATTTATAACTGTTTACAATATTAATCTGAATGCAGATGATCAGTGACAACAAAGATAAGCTCTGCAGTTTGTTAACGTTGCAGGTAAAATAAGTAAAAGTTTAATTATTTGCTTATTTAAAAAAAAAAAAACAACAATTTACATGATGTGTCTAATGTTAAATAATGATGATCGGCGACAGAGTCAAATATAATCAGCGCAACAAATATTCCGAGCAGCTCTAAAACTCGTGTCTGCCTTGTAGTGTTGATGAAGACTCATTCAGTACATGACGGCCACTTTTATGGACTTCTTACAGTCAGTTAAGATGACCGACAAGCACTGGGAACATTAGTTCTGTGCCACAAGTCCCTCACATCAACTGTCTTGTGGCGAGTAAGGGAGGGGATCAACATATTCTAAATGAGCAGACATAATCCCACTGAATGTGGAGTTAAGCCATTTCATAATTAGCAGATTTTCTAATGTATGCCAGGCTTTAATGACCTTTGCAAATGAGAATGGTTGTTTGAATTTCCATCCTTCACATCGTTTTATCCCTGCCATATCTGCCTGATAGAATGAGTGCACCAGTTGATGATATGCATAAGCTTAATGAACAAGTGCACACACTTCTGAATGGAAACTGATGAGCTCAAGGCAGGGAGATTGGAAATGCATTTCCACACCTTGCATATCATCATCATGACCATAAGTGGTGTCTCTATGACCCGTTAACAATGCATTTCAAGCCTTTTCCTTTAATTAGGTACACTTCTCCCTCAGATTTCTCTCATCAAAATATTATTAGCAAACTATGGCTTAAAAATACACTAGAGTTATAGAGCAGCACACGCCTTTAACTATTCTAAATGACAAAATCATCATTCATTCAGCAGCACTGATGACATATTTCATCGCTAGACTGATGTTTTGTTTGTTAGATGTCTAACCTGAAGCTGAAATTCTCAGACCTTCAGTTTAAGATTGTGCATTGCTTTTAGACTTGGGTTAAAGGATATACCAAACTGCCGGTGTGGAGGGTCATTTACTCCATGTTTTATGGTCATGTAATAAAGTTCGGGGCTTTAAAAAAAATGTCCTAGTGATTTTCCGCTAGTATAGGGAGTGCAGAATTATTAGGCAAGTTGTATTTTTGAGGAATAATTTTATTATTGAACAACAACCATGTTCTCAATGAACCCAAAAAACTCATTAATATCAAAGCTGAATGTTTTTGGAAGTAGTTTTTAGTTTGTTTTTAGTTTTAGCTATTTTAGGGGGATATCTGTGTGTGCAGGTGACTATTACTGTGCATAATTATTAGGCAACTTAGCAAAAAACAAATATATACCCATTTCAATCATTTATTTTTACCAGTGAAACCAATATAACATCTCCACATTCACAAATATACATTTCTGACATTCAAAAACAAAACAAAAACAAATCAGCGACCAATATAGCCACCTTTCTTTGCAAGGACACTCAAAAGCCTGCCATCCATGGATTCTGTCAGTGTTTTGATCTGTTCACCATCAACATTGCGTGCAGCAGCAACCACAGCCTCCCAGACACTGTTCAGAGAGGTGTACTGTTTTCCCTCCTTGTAAATCTCACATTTGATGATGGACCACAGGTTCTCAATGGGGTTCAGATCAGGTGAACAAGGTGGCCATGTCATTTTTTTTTCTCTTCTTTTATACCCTTTCTTGCCAGCCACGCTGTGGAGTACTTGGACACGTGTGATGGAGCATTGTCCTGCATGAAAATCATGTTTTTCTTGAAGGATGCAGACTTCTTCCTGTACCACTGCTTGAAGAAGGTGTCTTCCAGAAACTGGCAGTAGGACTGGGAGTTGAGCTTGACTCCATCCTCAACCCAAAAAGGCCCCACAAGCTCATCTTTGATGATACCAGCCCAAACCAGTACTCCACCTCCACCTTGCTGGCGTCTGAGTCGTACTGGAGCTCTCTGCCCTTTACCAATCCAGCCACGGGCCCATCCATCTGGCCCATCAAGACTCACTCTCATTTCATCAGTCCATAAAACCTTAGAAAAATCAGTCTTGAGATATTTCTTGGCCCAGTCTTGACGTTTCAGCTTGTGTGTCTTGTTCAGTGGTGGTCGTCTTTCAGCCTTTCTTACCTTGGCCATGTCTCTGAGTATTGCACACCTTGTGCTTTTGGCCACTCCAGTGATGTTGCAGCTCTGAAATATGGCCAAACTGGTGGCAAGTGGCATCTTGGCAGCTGCACGCTTGACTTTTCTCAGTTCATGGGCAGTTATTTTGCGCCTTGGTTTTTCCACACGCTTCTTGCGACCCTGTTGACTATTTTGAATGAAACGCTTGATTGTTCGATGATCACGCTTCAGAAGCTTTGCAATTTTGAGACTGCTGCATCCCTCTGCAAGATATCTCACTATTTTTGACTTTTCTGAGCCTGTCAAGTCCTTCTTTTGACCCATTTTGCCAAAGGAAAGGACGTTGCCTAATAATTATGCATACCTGAAATAGGGTGTTGATGTCATTAGACCACACCCCTTCTCATTACAGAGATGCACATCACCAAATATGCTTAATTGGTAGTAGGCTTTTGAGCCTATACAGCTTGGAGTAAGACAACATGCATGAAGAGGATGATGTGGACAAAATACTCATTTGCCTAATAATTCTGCACTCCCTGTACATGATCTTTATTTTATGAAAGTTTATAGAAATGTTTTGGTAAAAATAAAATAAATGAAACATACAGGAAAAAAATACAGAAAACATCTGAAAAAAAATATTAAAAAACAAAACGTGATATTATGCTGTATTTTTGTTTGTTTGTTTTTTCCAGTGTATCTGAATATTTGCAATATTTTATATATTCAAATCCATTCAATCCAAGTCTGTTCTGGGTGATGATACAGAATTGTCGAGAGAAAGTAAATATATTAAAAATTGGCTCATACAAACAATTTAGAAGACTGAAAAATTATTTTTAAAAAGTTGCAGAATCCATCTTGGTTGTTGTCTTTTTATTTTTTGGATAAACCTGGATTTAATGATGAAATGTGCTTATAATTAATTATGAGTGATGACTAATGTTGGGTGGGTGCTTGGGTGCGTGGAAGTGTATTTATAGTTTATGATATTGTAATGTCTCTGTAAGTCTCTGTTTATTGTTGTTTGAAATAGAAATAAAACTGTTAATCAAAGAAATATCTCAAGCTCAATCACTGCTGTAATAGATAATAGATTAAAATTGCTTACATGTACTCTGTGTAACAGAACTGGTCGCCAGTAAAACAAACAAACGGGGGGGAAAAAAACAAACAAAAAAAAAAAAACACCTTTTAGTGATTTTAATATTTTTACTCACAGCAGGCAGTTTTTAATGAAACTGATGAGATAAATCTACTTTGCAAAAAGTAAATCAGCTCAATCAGCACAATTCCAAATGAAACTAATGTTGCCCCTTCCTCTGCTGGCTGTTTAGACCTTGTAAAACAGCACCTTACAAAAATTTAGTTATTGCACAAGCCAAAAATGATGCATAAATATATAATAAAGTTTTTCATGTGCAAGTTTTTCCTCTCTGCAACTACAGCAAAGATGACGCATTTGTTAAGGTCATATTATCATCTACTGGAATAAAGCTTTGCCAGATGTGATTGGATAAACATAGAAAACTGATCAAAACTTCTTTGTCACAATGTGCACATGAAAGTAATGCATCAATATCTAGTGAAACCTAATTACCTATCTAATTACCTAACAGTTAGGGTTTCATACATCCATCCATTTTCTTCCACTTATCCAATTTAGGATTGCCGAGGGGCTGGAGCCTACGCCAGCTGTCATGGGGTAAGAGGTAGGGTATATCCTGGACAGGTCAGGTGTTGTGCATAAATAGCAATATTAATCCAACTACAAGTGGGCCTACTGTGCGTACCTTTCTTCAAACTGTAAATAGAGACATAAATAACACATTGATAACTGAAAAAGTCCCACACATAAATACAACTCTTTCATGTTTAAAATACTGTTAATCAGTGTATGAAGATGACATGACCAGCAGTAGCAGCAATTTCTTCAAGACAGAAAAGTTTCAGGATAATAAATTGGCTCACAGAAAGAAAGTTTCATTAAATTATACCAGTGATATATTTACCACTCTACTGTCAAGCTGCCTAACTTCTAGCCCTTCACAGGATCCTGGTAAGAAGCTACGTGGTGGGTTCTGCTAAAAGCCACCAGCATTCATCATGGTTTTAATGCTATCAAACTCTAATCTGTCTGGGATTTCATGTGTGTTAACACAGCTACAAATGCAGGGAGCATACACTTCAACAACACTACATAAATGTCTCAATATCCGAACTAGACAATAAACAAACCCATTCAGTTCCAGGGATTTGCATGAGAAACGTGAGCATTAGCGAACACTGAAGAGTCTTCTGCATTTCTGCAGAGGGGAACGATGGCTTCAAACATGATTCTTTGTCAGTCAGGATGGGGGACACAGTCGCGAGCGCTTCTCAGTTTTGGCAGATCTGGGCTCACAATGCCATAGATTAGTAACAGCCTGACCACGGATCTGGAATAAGCTAATTGCTTAATTAGCTGACCCAATTCTATAAGCTTCTTTTAGCATATTAACAAGAGCTATGTAACAAATAGTAATGTTTCACAGAGGCGGTGTTTGTTTATGGAATTACAATAATGAGGATCAAATACAAAACATCCGGTCAATGGCATTTCTTTTATGGAACCTCTGCTTTAGAAAATCATTGCATTGTGTGATTTCAGCAGAACACTGAGGTAAAACTTTGCTCTGATCATAATGCTTATTTGCTTCTTATTTTTTCCTTTTCTTTTAAACAATTAAGCTACTTTGGGGTAATGGTTTGACTGCCCTCTTAATGATACTGGACATTTGGGCAATGTGGGACAAATGAGGAAAAGGATGGGGGGGAAATGTTATTAGATTGAATGATGATTGAAATGGATTAATTTACATTTCCGGCATGCATACTTTACATACATGATCTTTGCTCAGCACAGGGAGTTCTGGGCAAAAGAGCACTATTTGTATGAGATGAACTCATCTATATGCTAATTCATTGGCATGTAGACCTGCTTCATTTCTACCATTCAGGACTGTTTACCTATTAGCTCTTATAGATGCAAAGGGAATTGGAATATTAAAATAAAGTAAAAAAAAAATAAAAATACAGGGCATTAGCAGCACATCAGCTGTTATTATATTTATAGAAGTGGTGGCATTTCTGCCCTTTGTTTAAGCTGTAACCAGCACCACAATCCAAGACTCAAAATGAAATAAGCCAACTCTTTCACTTAAGTGGGACTTGTTGCCACTGACAAAGGTGCTGCAGCTTTTTAGAAGTCATTCAAAGGACTAGAACAGACTAAACCAGGCTCAAAGCTATACAAACTCCTTTGATTCGAATGAAAAATGATCCGACGCTCAAAAAGCGCAAGGCAACTTCTCTTTAGCATGGAGCATTCAAGTCGATTTAAGGTGCTACATTATGTTTGTGTATTAGTCTACGTGACTATAATTCAAGCAAAAAAAGGAAGTGATTTAAATGTTGGCTGAGTGCTGCGTAGTAACACTAATATGGCCTTATAAAGAGATGTTTGACAGATCAAGCTGCAAGTGATGCCTAAATGCTAATGTAATTTCATATGAACCAGGCTGAAAGAGATGCAATCAACCATTCCCCGATTCAGATGACTGTTGTGTTTAAGAGGATGACAACCCCTTTTCTCATTGTCTATGTAATTCACCAAAATTGCCACTTACAGCCGCTAAGAGCAGGACGTTTCATCTCCAAGCTTCCTCTGGTCTTTGCTACTCATCCCATTTCTACTTCCTCCAAAAGTGCCACCACTTCATTAACCTTGCCAGGCATGAGATAAGAGAGGCAGTGCATCAAAGCTGCCAGCCCACAGAGAGAACAGAGCCCTGCATGTCTCCACTACACAGCGGCCGTCACACACACACTCCAAAACCCATCCAACTCACAGAAAAGACCTTTTGTGTTCCAAACTGTCATTCACAAATGTGGTGGTTTTTTTCTGTTCTTGTGCACATGACATCATTATGTTTTAAATATAAGTCCGGGTGGAGCAAAAGCATTTGGTTGTTCCAAAGGTTTTAAGTGAGTTTGACTGTGAGGAATGCAAAATAATTGGTCTCGGTCAGACTTTTCATTGCCTCCAACACTTATCTCCTAACACGCATTGTCTCATTGCATAGTCATAAGAAGAGTTCAGGTACACGCTGCTGTCATCGCTATGACCTACACACTTAAAACCTCGAAAGGGAGAAAATGAAACAAGAAAAGCATCGAGCATCATTCAGCCCGATGAGTAACAACTCCCGACTTCCTCAAAGCATGACAGTAGATGGAAGGAAATATATTAACTGAGTCACAATATTGTTTTACTTGCACCACATACAAATCTCTCTGGTGTATTTAATCCCTCTACCCACAGTTTCTCAGAAAGGAGGATATAAATTATTTTCCTTTGGTGGAAACGGCAAATCCCTGTCTGGATTCTGTTAAAAGGCTTAAAATGTCACTAAATGCCAAGGCTGAGACTCCTGCTAACACGTAGGTCTTTAAGACAAGATGTTAAAGCGTTGAAAGTTACCTGAAATTGATGAGGTTAATATTCTTATCGCAGACTGAGGCTTCTGAGAAAGTGGATATTGAAAATAGCCAGGTAACCCTTCATATTAGAGGCTATCAGGCGGATTAGTAGCATAAACACCAATTACACATTTCATTGTTTGTTAGCATTTTAAAAACATGCCACAATGCATAAATTAAAAGGACCGGGATGTGAGGGGTGGGGGATGTATTTCGCTGTACAGTATCATTACCAGTATGGATTTCAGTAAAGAAGACAAGGAAATGTCCCTAAATAACAAGTCGGAATGCTGAATGCTGGGCTATAAATGAGTAATTTACCATGAATATCCTTCTCTATCCCTTTACAGCCATATGAGTTTCCAAACCACATTATAGGATCATGGAGGGGTCTGTCACTGAAATTTGAAATAGAGGACAAAGGGCCACGGAGCAAATAGGTTTTTTAGACACCATCCTCTGAGTTCTCTGCCAATGTGAATCAGAGGTAAAATACAGTGCATTAAGTCGACCTCTGAGGCTGCACAGAGAAGGGTAGAGTGAGACATTCTGCTATCTATTAAGACTTGCGTTATGTATATATTGTGTTTTGAAGGAATTTTACTGATCCACAAAACCAGCAGGCAAGGATAAGAGTGAGTCCCTAAGACCATGTGGTAAGCAACTGCAGTGCAAAATCTCAGGCAAGTTGAAAGTTGCTGTGCCGTTAAGGAGAAAGTCTGGCAGAATCCTGCATGCCCGCTGATAACATGGTTGGATTAAGGATGTTTAAGGGAAGTGAAAATTATTCATTTGAGATGGATGAAAGCTGCACTTGTCAAGTCTACCAGTCATGCACTTTATACATTTCATTTCCACTAGCCAGCATGCATAATTTCCCCTCAATGCAAATTTCTACACACTGAAAATGGTGAGCATATTTACACCGCTCCCTTAACACATTCTCTGACACAGAAAATGGATAATCTCTATTGAACAGGGAACAAAACAATGCAATTTTGTTTGCAGAGGTGTGAGAATCTAATTTTGTGCAGAAAGATAAACTCTCAAGACTCCCTAGAATGCAAACAATGGCTTTCATTTGAAATCATGCCTGAATGCCCCCCCAAAAAAAGAAAAGAAAAAAAAAAAAAGACGACTATGTTTTGTGCCCTGCTCATCACAGACACATCTTTTGTAATTTTTAAAGCATGTGCCCAGTTATCCAAACGGGCTTGTCTTAGTAGTGTAATTACTGATTTTAAGTCACAAAGTCTTGGCCTCGGTGTTGTTCTAGGAGCTTTGCAACCAAGTGTGTATATGTATACTGTATCAGTCTCACTCTCTATACAAATATTATGATCTCTCTGATGAGAATTAAGTCTCCAGCCTGGATGGCCAATAAATTAGAGGCACGCTTCTCGTTTACTCATCAGAGCTAATGAGCCTGATAAAATTACCTCGAGGATCATAATTACAGGCTAGTGGCAGAGACTCTGGCAGTGACTGGAATAAGACGAAACACACATACGCACACACACAGAATTTAGATGGTGTTGGAAGAGGCAGACTAACAGCCAACCTAGAACATCACAAAGAACTCACGCCCTATTAATAGAATAACAGACTAATTTCAGTAAAAGAAAAAAAAAATGCTTTGTACATTTTCATGAGACACACAGAAACCTATACTGTTTGACATCGCGTCGTCACGAAATGCACAAGATTAACATAATGTAAGGTTCTGAACAATATTACGATTTCCACCTTTCTGTTCGAGCAGTTCAAACTGATTTCACCACCCTTTCATAAAGATTAAGCACTTCATGGGTAATGGCATATTTTAATGAACGATGGCAGCCTGGACACAAGAGCTCACCTCAGAGGATTCCATTTCATCACACATTCACAGGATGAATTGTTTTACTTATGAATATTAATGTCTCTCTAATTTGAGGCTGTTGTTAATGCTTGTCGCTAGGAGCTCGGCAAATCAGGTCCCATTCCTGTTAAAACCATGTATTAGACACCCCCCTGACACTAAGCCCTCGCCTTTGATTCTTAATTGCAGAAGTGCAAGCATTTGCAGTAGATGGGGCGCAAAGCTTTAATTAACTCTAATATCACACATTCAGTCTCGACTGTCACCCACATCACGCGTGGCATTTTGTACCAATATCATCCTCAACTGTGCTCAGCTAGAAAGATTGTGTTCCAAGTTCATGATCACAATTTCATGCATCTCAAAATGAGCGATATGTAGTTTATAAGAAGCTGCGATATATTGACGCCAGTGAATTATCTTGATGCCGTCTTTAAAAAGCTTTAATGAAGGCATACATCGATGCTGCTCCGTGATCGCTCCGCAGCTTTAATGCAAAGGAGTTCCAGTGCTGTTGGCTTCTTACTGAAAGCAATGTCTGATCTTGGTAGTGTCATTGTATCAACAGTCATTGGTGAAGCTTGTAACATGGGGAGGGAAGAGATGAAAAGTTTGGGGATCTATTTAAAATGGAAGGAGGCGGTTATTGAGTAAATAATTCAACCTCTCGTTCGTTCTAATCTTCAAAGGATTTATTGGACAACAGATTTCAAGTTTTAAAATACTATAAATAGGAGAACGCATACACACACCTTTCAATAACACTTCTAAAATGCAACATTACAGAGCATTCCTTACAAACACAGCAAATGCCATTTTCACAGATGAGTGCCCTCGCACGTCATTTCAACATTTTAATAGCTCAGGTATGGAGCAATTCTGATGCAGATATTAGTAAAGAGTAATGTTTAATTAAACCAGGTTTGAAGATAAAGAGCTCAATACATCCTATAGTTTATAAGCCTTTGCCAGCCATAAGCTACTGCTCTTCCTAATCCTCTTTCACATAACATTATTGCATCAGCACAGCTGAACATTTTTGCAGCATTTATAAAATTAGCAAAGAAATTAACTGTCTGTACTGTGGCAAATAGGATTTCCAAGTTCTTGCCGTGTGATACAGCATACCCAGGCTGCCACCTACAGTACAGTCTGAGAGAGGAACTACAGCCCAACAGTTCAACATGTGTGGCTCCCCATTTTACACTCCACAGCCATTCAAACTTAATTGTCAAGGCTCCCTCTAATATCCTTACAGGAAATTTGTTAAAATCCATTATTAAATAAATACTGAAATAATTTCATTTTGACTCAAGACTGGCAAAGGATTACACATTTATCCTTCTCACTCCTATTCACATGTGGAAGAGCCAGTGTTCCCTCATCATTTTGACATTATGACAGTTGATTCGACGCTGCTTTTATTTTAAACCATGTGCGATTTTAAAATGGTTACTTTATTCCAAGAATATATATATATATATCTATACAAATTAGTATATCCCCAAATGTGATATTCATTTTACTTTAGTGAGACTGAAATTATATTAACAGAAAAATGAGAATTTTCTATACGAACAACCTTAACAGTGGAACAACAGTGGAGTAGCAACAAACCAAGAATTGAAAGTGATTTTCTAAACAAAAACATTTGCACCAATTTTTTTTTCTTTTTTTTCTTCAAATGGTGTATAGACAAAATATGGCTTGGTACACATCCTTCCTAATTTGAGATCTCTTCTGTTATCTTTCCCATGAGCACAAATTATACATAAAAAAAGTTAAATTTTTAAAAGGAATATTAATACAATAGAAATAATGACAATTTAGTAAAAAAATAAATAAATCAAATAATCCCCTTTAGGATCATTCAAAGCGTCTTTTACTTCTTCGCCTGAACAGTTTTGAGATTGAGGATTTCCTTTCATTTTTGGCTTTCTTCACTCCTGTTCTCAACAAAACCAGTATATTAACAACTCAAATCAAATTGAAACAGAAAAAAAAAGACATTTTATATGTTGCTTACCAAGGTTTTGCATCATTTTATTCAACTGCTGATCTTCCTCCACTTCCCTGAAATTAGCCAAAAATCAAACTAAGCACTGTCATATCTTTTTACCACATCAATCTTTAAGATTAACTGCATTGTACTTAAGAATTAATTAGAAGATTGATAATGTTACCTCAGCCTGTCCTCGTCGAGACCATCCACAATTGCGTTTCTGCCATCCACGATCTCCATCAATTTCTGCATTAGTTTCTTCTCCTGCCGTTGTTCCTCTCTGGACTTTAAATGATCTGTGACAATGTTAAGAACCGCATGTCGGAAAAAGAAGTAAGACAGATGCTGACAGGCAAAGAGACCGAGCGCTTACCTGGCTTCTCGAGCAGCCTGCGAAGTTCCCCCTCAACACCTGGCTGCTGCTGCTCCAGCTCTTGAGTCCTGGCTCTGAGTTTTAACATCAAATACTAATTCAAAACTCACATTATATCTAAAACTTCTAAACAATCCTAAAAATTTTGAGTTTCTCAGTTAAGTTTGATTTTTGTCCTAATGTTAAATGCAAGTAAAAGTACAAGCAATGAGGGAAAAATCTTTAAAGAAAGTATCAGGTAAAATAAATAAGGTTTGGAATTAATATAATCAAATTGGGGCAGGGATAGCTCAGTAGGTAAAGTGGGCGCCCCATGATCGGAAGGTCGGCGGTTCGAATCCACTTAACGGCTACCCTGAGGTACCCCTGAGCAAGGTACCGTCCCTACACACTGCTCCCCGGGCGCCTGCTTAGTGGGCTGCCCACTGCTTCACTGAGTGAATGGGTCAAATGCAGAGAAAAACAAGTAATTTCCCCATGGGGATCAATAAAGTATCCATTATTATTATATAAAGAGAAATCCAACTTTCAAGTCTCAAAGTAAGAATATTGTTCAAAAGCCTTTTCTAGTGTAAACAAATATTATCCAAATGAGTAATAATTCCCTGAATAATGGAGAAAGGGTCATTTAATATTCTCAATCTACATCGATCCTTCAATAATACTCACATGTAAATGAGCTCTGATTCTTTCCTAATGAACATTTGTTTTTTTCGAATGAGGTTAAACCAGTCGACCATCAGTGGGTCCATCAAGATGTCACCTTCTCCATCTGCAAAACAAGTTAGTAGCACTCAGCTGAATTTATTCAAAAGATAAAATAAAAAGTTTTATAATCACTGATGTGTATATATTGTAGTAAATCAAGCAATTATAATCACTGACTAGATGTTTATTTAACAAGCTCATAACATTTATCATTTCACGTAAGCCAAATATTTTGTGCTGTTCTGATGTTAACTGATATACTCCAAGAGCAAACTTAAAAAAGATAAAAATTTAAAAAAAATAAATAAATAAAAAAAAAAAAATACCCCACTTGAGCAGACTCAACCTCACTGTTTGCAAGAAAAACATTAAGTAGAAATTAAGGGGGGGGTTAGGATATTTTGGCTCATATGCAGGTAGGTGGTTCTCAATTTTTATTAAGAGAAGAAGTGACTCACATCCTGGAACCACGCTGTCACCTTTATTAAGACACTATGTCACAGCCAACAATCTTAAAATGGAGCTTAGCCTGCCAAACCCGAATCTATTTTTTTTTAATAATATCAAAATGTCACAGAACATGATGTTACAAAAAACCTGTCTATAGACACTTTATAGTTTGTCAGTCATCATTCCTGTGGCATCGACTTTAGAATATAATACAATGTTTTGTTGACAAACATCTTTTTGCAATTTACTCAAAAACCAATCCAGTAAAAAAAAAAAAAAATTAATGAATTACTAATTAAATCATTCACAACAATACTGCTTATATTTTTCCAAAGCTTTCATTATGTGGGGTTAAACTGGTGGCCACACATATACAAAGAAGCATTTTAAAATTTCATTTTCAGCCCTGAGAAGTTATATTATTACCCAGATTTTAAAGAAAATGTGAGAATGGATGAATTATGGATACATGATGCAGGGAACAATGCAATTTACCATCAAAGATGATTCAATATTTAAGGTTTTCAGGATACGGTGTATACTTTTCAGTATTGGTCCACCACAGTACTCCGACATGCACTGAAACAGTGCTTAAATTTGCTGCTTCACCGAGTCATACCCGAGTAGGTGGATCAATTGATTTTAGGCTGAATATTTTGCTAATCCTAATTAGCGACCAATCAGTCAAGTCACATTTACAACAGAGAGCGAGCTGCAGAGACAGAGGACAGAGCCCCACACATCCTGTCATTACCAGAACAAACATGATTTGATTCTGAACTGAACCTGAGTGCCAGGGTTTAGTTTTTATGCCAACAAATTCCAGTTGAGAAGTAGATGATCTCCTAGGTAGTGTGGAAATGATGTTAAATTCTGGCCAATTGACATGCTCAGGCTTCCTGGGTGGCATGTAGAAAGAAAAAAAAAAAAAAAAGCAATCGACCAGAATACACACATATAAATATATATATAAAAATTTATTACTATATCCAAGTCATGTTGACCTTGAGCAAAGCAATAAGGCCCCCTACTCCTACGACCTCAAAGGAGACGCAACATCCCTGTGGGCTAGCTGTGCCTCTCACCTCATTTGACTGCAGAAACACTAATAGAAATGGCATGCACCTCACACACACACACACACACACACACACACACACACACACACACACACACACACCCACACACCCCCCCCTACCTTCAGCTGATGGTGAGCACATGTGTGAAGCACCCAAGATACAACTCACCAATGCAGCAGAGTGATTCAGCAGTTCAAACAAAAATATGATGTCAAATTTTAGTTTAAGGTTATTGCAAGACACATTTTGCTTTAGAATATTACCTCATTCAAACCAACATAGCGGTGAAGGGTCTACCAACCCTCCTCTTGTTCAGAAATGGCCAGGTATTAAATATTACCTAGCTTAGTCCGATCCACATATACAGATGTCACAATTGGTCATATGCAGCGATATAGATGTTACAGATGGGATAGGATAAAATAAAATAAAAAAGGAGATACCGCAATAAAATTTAGTATAATCATCTTGCAGCTCAAACTTCTTGTTATTACACAGAAAATCCTTCACGTTTCCAGATAATCATACTTCAAGCAATGTGATGATTGTATGGAAAGATGTAGTAGCTTTTGCTTTAAGAGGTTATTAACATGGAATTAGATACAAATCAGTATTTTGAAACCCTGATTCCTGGTTTTTACATTACCATAGAAATAAGAAACTACAATAGACAATATGCCACAACATTAAACATAATATTTACAAATAATAATTATTATTATTATTGAAGGAAAAAAAGATAATATTTGCATTGTGACCTTGTGAATAAGGGGAAATGCTAGATCCCATAATCCCATCATCATAGTATGATAATACTATCCTGATATGGTAAAGCATCACCCAAAATAACCTTATGATTATGAGGTTACTACCACTTAAAAAAAAAATTTAAAAAAAATCACTGTATGAAAAATGTAAATGCACAGATGCAACGTATATGTATTCCTAACAAGTTATGATATCATTACCAATATACTGTATGATTAATTGGGTTTGCCTCAAAGGCATCTATGTTTTCATTGTATTGCCCCTAGATTTTGGCCCCTTATAAAATTTCAGTGTAATATTACTAAAGTAATTAGTAATGTAAGATATCACATGATATTCATTTGTAATCAAGATGTGGTAACTTGCCATTTCCATATCTTTAACTTATCATATCCAGCTTATTACCACACTACTGCTCTCACTTGTTCAGAAATAATATGGAACTACGCTGCAGAGTTAAGAGTGAAAAGCCAGCTACTAAATGTCTCATGAACCATGTCTGAAAGTGGACTATTGATTGCATTGTTTAATATTTGTATGTTTTTACAAGTAAAAAGGAGAAGTGGAAGACATAAAACGTACCTTCCTCACAGCTTCGAAGCTTCTGTTCCAGCTCCACACCCTCCTTCTCCAAATGAGCCAAGTTTGTCTCAATATCATTCAGCTGCCTTTCAATCTGCTCCATTGGGATATGATAAGACCTTACCTGGTGCAAAACAGAGAATTTAAGAGTCACTGTCAAGTAAAGATTATCGTAATTTGAAAATTCTGACTTTGGCCACTTTAATGTAAAGAAGGTCATCCATTTTTTGCTGGGAATGTAATGAAAGCATATTTGTAGAGCTGTTAATTAATCTCTTAAGAGACTTAATGGAGGGAACTTACAGAGGGTGACCTCATTTCAGTCCTGGAGGCGTTGGTGGGTGACAAATACTTTCCCTTTTTAGCAGCTAAGAGGTAGATAAAATAGGATTAGATAGTTCTTTCATGGCAGCTTTTTAGAAAAGTATTGTCACATATGACTTAACCTGTTTTCAGTAAAATAATTTTTTTTTAAATGTATTTATACACTTTTCATATGAAATCAACAAGAAATCTGAAATCATGTATATTTGGCTTTGATAGCTATTAAAAAGATGGGAAACAACCTGATGGATTTCCATGATTGGCTGGAAAAGTAGTTGAAGAGCTAATAGATTTCACAGCTGGCAGTCTGGGTGAGGATTTCACAGGCAAGCAACTCCCAAATTTAAAATCTAAAATAAAGAGAAGAGGCCTTAAACACTGCAGAAGTGCAGAGTTCACAAAATTTTGTTTTCATTTTGTTTGTTTAATATGGGAACTAATACAATAGGGTGTGTATAATTTTGTGGACGTTCAGAGCATACACAGGATGGGTCCCATTGGCTAGAGTGAGTCATTTAGCATTTCCTCAAGCAAAACCATGAGGTTCACATTTATAGTTTTCATTAAAATAAGCCAACTAAAACTGGCATAAAATTTACACAAACCACCAAGAATGTATTTCATTCTTTGTGTTGATGCTCTCGACTTCTCATACAGTCTAGATTATAGATAATATTTTTGGTTAGAACCCAATCACCCTACCCCCAAATTCAAAGTACATCTATTTTACCATCTTAATAGATGAAAGTGCAAATTTTCCACCAACTTCATAGTTTCATTATGTCGCTTTAGATTCTTCAAGAGCTTGAATAAGTTAGCCAAATAAATAAAATAAAATACACATACATTTGCTTTACTTGGGTATTGCTGCTCTCAGTGTGTATTAATTGATTCCATTAACACATGACTGAACTTTGTTATTTAAACATGAAAATGGCCAAGACAAAACAGCTTGAGTCACCAAAACCTTTACAGAGAGGTTCCTTGCAAGCTAGTTCTGGTTCACTTTGACATCAAACACTCAATTCATTTAATATATCAGCAGACAAATGTCTCTCATTATAATGCAAAGAAGCCTCTCACCTAGGATTTCAGAGGCAGGCTGAGGTTTCTGGGGACTGACTTCCCTAAAGCACGCAGGATCAAACAGAGCAAAGCTAACTCCTGGTGCTGCAGGTGTTTGAGCCAGAGGAAGCCTTGTTGGACTAATTGAGACATTAGATGGAGGTGTGGACATGAATTCAGCTTTATGATTTTCAGTAAAAGCTTCAGGTTCAGCATCTCTGTAAGATATAAACAAAGAAATGAACTTATTATTTTAATACAGAGGCATTAATCCGACACAGGTGAAATGTACTAATAGGTCAGACGAGTAACAACCTCACCTTAAATTTTGAAATGTTAAAAAGGTGATGAAAACAGTTGAGGAATCATCAGCAGGGGTTAGAAATGAGAAAATCTAGTGTTAAGGAGTAGGAAAGCAGGAGTTCAGGCCTTGCACTCCTCGGGACTTGTTAAGATGGGGGATAGAACTAGCGGCTCCACTTTGAGCCAGTCAGCAATAAAAGAGATGGACGAAGATGATTCTGCGTTCTGGAGAGTAAATAATCTGATAGGTCAGATGTATTTCAAGGCAAGTCTTTCAAGACATTCTGGTCCACTTGTGCAGCTTTTCAACTTTCAGCCGAGTAACTGCAAATACTTACTTTAGCCCGAGTTCGGTTTTAACAGGTTTTCTTTGCCACTCATGGTATACTGGATCTGCAGAGAAACGACAGAAAGTAAAATCAAAAATGAAAAATAAGATCATTATTGCTAGTCTCCAAAGACCATGAATACTTAGATGGGAAAACTATAACGGCATATCACTGCATTTAAGAAAGGACTTGCTTGATAAACAGCTGAAACAACCGTGATTAAAATGATGTTGATTCCAACGATTCATTTTTTCTTGCTGAAGCAGAAGGGCATTCCTCCACAAAGATCAACGATACTTTCCTCAATTCAAAGAAAGCGTTTCAAAATTTCAGAGGTGGTTCTTGTGCCTGTGATCGACATCGCCACCAAGTTTCCCAGCATCTCACTTGGCAGTCTTTTTCATAATCTTGCTGACAACAATAACACGAATCGCAATGATCACAAACGTCTAACTCTGCATTAACCTTGGCGAATAAAAAGCACAATGGTAAATCCGTCATTACACTTCACCTTATAATCTTGTGTAACTACCGTTTTAAAACTTTTAGAACGAGAGAAGATGGCGCATTGCAGCTTATGAGACATCTGCTTTGTCAGTGACGTGCACACTCGCGGCACTTCCAAGTTATTGTACACAATAAACAAAACAAACAAACAAAAAAAAAAAAAAAAAAAAAACTTCCCTCGACTCGTGTGTCACACTCGTCTAAACAGCTGTCAAGCGCACAGTTACTGGTTTCATTATCTAGGTACCGGTATTCACAGCACTCCAATAAAATGATTGCGCTCCACATTCTCGTCTGCACACAAGAACAAAATGATGCTTTAATCACTGACCTTGGCGTAATGTCCAGTCAACATATGGTTAATATTAGTAAGAAACAGACTTCATTTCCATGTCTGGAAAACTTCCATCAATGCTAAAAGTAAAAGTGACTGAAAAACCATTCTCAATAGACCCACCAGTAATTGTATTTCTGTCTACAAACCCACCGACAGTCAGAATGTGACACCCGTGCATGCACATCCATCCCAGGAGAATGACAGTTCAACTATGAAAGTTCATTAGTGTGAGACAGGAATTAAAATGTCAGCTATCAGCATGCGAGATGCACTGGTTTTATAAATAGGGCAAAAATGACAAAAGGGCTTTGTTTTCTAGGAATGTGAGAGACAGACTGAATGGTGGGGGTGGGTGGATGCTGGCTGGATGTCAAATAATGGATCAGACACAAGTAAAATGAATTTAGTGGAGCTTGCCTTTGGTGGTTTTGTGTACAGTTGTTGGCCCTGTGTTGTCTTTATTGATGGCCTTTAGACATGGCAATTCCTTATTGTTTGCCTGAGTGGTGGAGGGCTGTCCTGCGTAGTTTCCTGCTGAGGCTTGGCTGCATTTATCCTTTTTCAAAGCAGAGCTGTCAGCTAAACTTGGCTCATCACCAAACCTGGGGACAGAGAAAGCCCTCACCATCAGCTTTAAAAAAAAAGACTGTGGGAAAGTTTCCTTCAGAAGGACAGTGCATTCATGGCTAAAGATTGTATATTAATGCAATGCTCACCATCTCTCATCCGCCGATCGGATTGTAAATGGGCGTTTGTTATTATTGTTGTAGTTTTGCTCTGCTAGTTTTTTTCCAACCATTACCCTCGACTGGCTCTTTCGATCATCATCATCATCATCAGTCGGGACCTTTGGCCTTACTTGAACACTTGATTGCTCTGTTGGCTTCCTGTTGTTGACTTTGGAGATTTCAGTAACTTGTGGCACAGTCTGGAAAAACTTCTGCCGGGCAGCCTGTGTCTTCTGGGCTGAGGCCGTCCAGGACTGGGAGGTTGGAGTAGGAGCAACTGGTTTCAAAACATTATTCAGTGGGGCTGACAACACCGAAGGGGGGTGTGGTGAAGGCCGTTTTAGGCTGGCATCATTTAGTGGTCGCGCAGCTGAACTGGTGAGACCATTTTTGATCAGAGCCTCAGAGGAGGAAGTCTTGGAAGTGTTCTGGTGGGAGTTACAGATAAAAGTGTCTGGATCCGTCCCAGGTTTGTAACCGCCTACATGGAGTACGCTGGCGCACTCGCCACACCTGGTGGTGGAAGTTTATTAATATTAAATTATTAATGGAATAAGCCCCTGTGCAGGGGGAAAAAGCATCTATGAATATAGATTAAATTCTTACTTGAAACAGCTTCTGTGATAGAGCTTGCCTTCCACAAAGTGCCTCTGAACAAGATGAACATGGCCCTTGCATGAAACACATTTGCTATTGAGAGTCCCGTTTTTGTTGGGGTTTTCAGCCAAAACTACCTTCTGTGAAAAAGAATCAAAAGTGAGAAAACATTTATCCAGAAAGGTATCCCATTTCCCCTAGGATTCCTTTGGTGACCCACTGAAAATAAATGCTATGTTTAATCCTAAATATTATTCCTTTAAAAAGCAAAGGTGTGTAAAAGAAAGACGTTTTAACACACAGCCTTAATTTTAGCTGACTGATGACGTGCCGTTTGACATGACTACTGACCTGAGTAGAAGCTCTTGCCAATTTGGGTGAGGTCTGAGCTGTGTGAGTGGAAGGTAAACAACTCTCAGTGGCAGTTTTAGATACAAAGCTTTTGGCAACCACTGGGAGGTTTTTTTTCTCCGATGGCTCCTCCTTGGAGCCCTCTGCTGGCCTTTTTACACCTCCCACTGAAGACAGTAAAACATCATTAGTGTCAAAGAGTTGGGGGAAAAAAATATCTCAGCCTGTACATAAAAAAGAAATATATAAGGAAAAAGCTCAGAATTAAAGAGGATGAACTACTCAAATGCAGTTGCTAGGGATTTTTAAAGCAGACATATTCTCACTGGGAGGCCGTCCTTTGAAGTAGTTGTAGTACTGGGAGACGTAGGTAAGAATGCTCAGCCTGTCTGGGATCCTTAAAGCCACCATGTCCTCTGCATCTAACAAAGCTGGGATCCCCAGCTTCTCCTCTGCGATCTGAAAAGCCTTAAGAGAAAAAAATAAATCAAAGTTTAACCAACAGCCCCCAACTCCAACTAAATATGACAAACAAAGTAGGCATATCCAAAGCACTTTTTCCATGTAAAAGCATGGCATTGGCTGGGCTACCTCCTACAGTTACAGCATGTGTAAATATGTCACACAATACAATTTACTTTAAATAGACTGGCGGTATTCTGTGGCACAACCCTAGGAGGTTTGGAAAGGGCTCTATAATGAATGGCACACTTCCTGTGAGCTTGTAGGGATAAGAAAGAGGATGGGAAGAGCGGGATATCAGTGCATTGTTTAGGATCAGCCTGGATATGCTCATTAAATGTAAAGAAAAGCCTTACGGAATAGCAAGTGGGCATATATAAAAAGAAGGGGATACTGAGGAGTTTAAGTGGACAAAACCACAAATTTCAGCTCATGGGGAGGAAAACAAAAGTCTAACATGGTTATTTATTAAATTAAAATATATAGAATTTACTCACCTTTAACCCCACCACCACCCCCTATCCCTGTACATGGTGGATTTTCCTAAACCTCCAGTAATATAAAAATAAATAACAGAGTATCGGAGATAGGGAAAATGGGTGTTCAATCAGGAGTTGGGCCCATAGGTACAGAATAGTGGATGTTTTTGACTATGAAGCAACCGGTTGCTCTGCTGGCCTCCACTGTGAGATGTCTGTGGGTTCAGATAAGGGCAACAAGAGGCCCAGGGAACTCATAAACATCAGAAGACCTCCGCTGCTGGCAACAGGAGGAGGAGCATAGGCCAACTCCTCCATTGCAGACCATGTTAAAGACCCTGGAAATAAAGGCAGCTGGGATTAAAAAAAAAAATCGGTTTCCAATGACCATGTTCTCCTACAGAATCCTTCCTTCAATTACTTCTCTCGATAGGTCTTGTTGAACAAAAGGCTTGCTTTCTGTCCACGTGGCTTGAGCTGAACTAAATAGCTTAGGCTTTTAGAGTGTAAAAACACACCACTGTCAGGTAAAGGGGTGTGCTTTATTTCTAACACAAAACAAAATTAGAGCTTTATGGTGAAAATGAATTCTAAGAAGCAATTTCATACTAGATTGTACCTGAAATTAAAATCCAATTTATCATCCAGCCCTACCTGTAAGAAGCGTGACACCATTCATGAAATATAGAAAGGGTGTGAATTACCAGGTGCTCTCTCATGTTTCAGTAGAGGGAGCATCTTCAGCAGTGTATCAAACTTAACCTTGACCAAACACACAGCTCTTTGCCCACAAATCGTTTTGTTCTCATATACCATTCAAGATGTATGTATGTATCAGCAGTGTCTTCAAGAGAACAGTCACCATAAGGACCGAGTGGCAGACAACAGTAAAGCCTCATTCAAAATGAATAGACTTGAGAGCCTCTCCCCTGAGGTCAGGTTTGCTGCTGACACAGCCAAGATGATCGAAAACAACAAGGAAGTCGTACGGAGCGCGTACTGTAGCACACTTACTGCAGGGCCTGTAACCCTCAGAGGAAGCCGGCAAGAGGTTAGAAAACTAAATAATGGAGAGGTCCCAGCTGTGCTGCTCATGTCACGCAGGGGTTAACCGAATAGATGAGTTCAAACGGACAGAGCAAGAGCAAAGATTGAGAAAGGTTGAGTTTGACAGGAGTCTAAAATTAGTAGAGAGATATGGCTTTTGCTTAATCTGCTGTGCTGTGAAAATTGAAACAGCTAAATATTTGTCCAATCTGCTGCATAGATGCCAAGGCAAGAACAAACAGCGTGTTGCTGCGTGGCCCGTCATGTCTGGGGTTAATGAAGTGGATGTTTTCTGCTACACCAGATTTTGCAGTTTGTGTATGAAGTCTGCTCCTCTCAGTAAGACGAAGGCTGAACATCTTGACATCTTACCAGTCTGTTGTTCTCAAACACATCCTCCTTTCTGAGTGAGTCATAGTCTCTGGGAAAACAGGAATACAATGAACACAGAGAAGTTACCTCAACTACCCAGAATAGCTCTTTTACAGCATGTAGAAAAAAATATATGTTTAAAAGAAGAAAAAAAAACAGCACTGTGAAACTGGACAAATGACAATGTATTAATAAAACACAGAAATAAGAATAGGGATCACTTAAGTTAGTACTTATACAACTAACATATTAAAAACAAAATAAGGGTAAATTATTGGAGGAGGCAGGCTGTCTATATGTATTACAATTATTAAAGAACTTGACCAAACCAAAGTAAAGTAAAGTTTTGGGAGAAAAGAAAAAGTTTTCAATACTTACATCAGGTCCGGTCTGTACTTGTGTATTAGCGCACAAAAAGCCAACCCGTTCCTGAATGAAGTGGTCATGTTGGTGATGGCCACATCTCTGTAGCCCTCACATTGCATTTTACACCACTGCTCCAAAGCCTTGATGGCAGCCATGCTTGTAGCGCGACAGAACCACTACTGCAGACAAAGTGTGCAACAGGCAGGAGGTGTGACGGAGTGAGAGGAAAGACAGATATAAAACAGCGTGTCTCTGTGCTGGCTTTGACCGTGATCTGCGAACTGCAGCTGCGTCCTGTTTCCTTCTTTCACCTGCTTGTCTGACTCACAGACTCTGCGAAGTGCTGCTTGCTGCTGCTGGTGTGTGTTTCTCGGCTCATTTCACTAATTGACGCCACTGCCGATTCGTCATTCACGACAGTTGAAGAAAAGCTCATTCGGCTAAGGAAATAGTTGGCTAAGTCTGATGTTCATAATTCATGCACGTTTTAATCCCAGGAAGTGGATCATGCTGACCTATTATTTATTTATTTTCCCTGGGGTGTGATTATTGAGTTAAATGATGTTTAGAAAACCAAATGAAGGTTAAATCCAGTTAGTAGGTAGGTTAGTGTAATCTGTTATCAGACAGCACATGTTGTTATTTAGTGTTTTTAGATCCTCGTGCTTGTCTCACCTGACCTTCTTTTTTCCCCACAATTATGGCACATTTGAACCATCTTCTCTAATAGTCTTTATTGCATTTATTGACCCTGGTATGACAGCCAAAACGATGATCGTGGAATAAGCGCTTCTTGATTTTATTTTGCTGGTAAAACACGGTGTTGGACTTATATGCACGTGAGCCAGTTACGAAATTGAGTTTTCAGTTATATCTTTAAAGATGCAATTAAAAAGATCAAATTAAATAAAAGATATTAATTGAACATAATGACATGACAGTTATAGTTAAACAGACATAAGAGACATAACTAAACGACAGCTGCAACTTTTTGAGGACAGAAGTTTTATGGCCATAATATATTATTTTAATGCTAAATAAAAATATCCTTCGAGCAAAGCTTTGAAGAACAAGTGTGCTCTGGGATATCTAGAGTATAAAACCCCAGTATTGCTACCTCAGACAGTGTACATAAGGATAGTTAATGCTCTTCTACATGCATTCTTTAACCTTATTGTTCTTTGTGTGCGGCCTAATTGGGGACTAATTGAGGCCAGCAAGCCTCATCTAAAGATTCTGACCCAATTAACCCATGTCGCCATGTCCCATTAAATCTTAGGGAAAAGTTACATGTTAATTTCTGGGCAATTTTTCTATGTAGTAAACTGAATACTTAGACATTTGATTTGCAAAGACAGCTTGCAGAGTGATTTCACCTTAACTGGGAACAAAATAAGTCTGTGTGCTTCCCTGGTCCGTTTTGAAAAGTAGTCCCTAATCAAATTTGACCCAGACCTCATCCATGAGTATTCAAACCTCTGACACAGAGAATGTAATTAGTGTGAGACCAGAGCTGAAATTGAGTCTTTGAACTGGGAGCAACCCACACTGACCTCATCATCGATACATGTCACAATTACTGTAAGACATGAATTGCTTATTAATTGACACAGGGTGACTCAGAATATGAAAGCAAAGTCTAAAACTATTGCAGACAACAATTTAAAAAAAAAGTTTCAATACGTTACAATAAAATACAAATAAAAAACCGCATTCAGTCGGTACATGTAAAAAAACAAACAAAAAAAAAAAGACAAACAATATTTGTCGCCTTGTCCTGTCTAAAGACGTATTGAAGCCCAGAAGGGGGCAGTGTCACACTGTTATCATACCGCTTTCAACCTGTGGTCAACTCTATAAACAAGGCACACATAACATAATTAGTATCTTTAAAATCTAGAAGTTTAGGTGAAGCAGGAACAATTCAAGAGGCACAGAGCACATATCATCAACCATATATCTTTCCGCACTTCTGTGTGTGATTCAGCACATCAGAGCACAATTTCCTAATACTAAATAAATAGGCTGTAATTATAGTACAGAGGAATTAGTATAAACAACAGGGTTTGTTGATCCAAAAACACCTGAAGGTTCCAAAGAGAACCAAACCACCCCTCTCACAAGCGCTACTATGCAAATATGAGAAATATCTTTTTTTTAAATGTATTGTAGACCACTTCTATCTCCTTTAACCTCAATATTAAACATGAGGTAAAGTTTTGACCCGACATCAGAAATGAATAAATGTAGATTTTGTAACAGAAATGTTGTATTAGTTAGTATTAAATGTCTAATAAATGAGCGTAAATACTGCAGTTAGTCTTCATGATTTCATTTTTTAGCTATTTGCGTTGTTTCCTGTGAGGACGTGTGGCTGCATGTAGACATCCTGCCTGTGTGTGGAGGTAACCCAACAGGTCAGGGATGGTTGTCATGCTGAAATCATTTACAGATTGAGTGTATCCCATTTCAGTTTTGCCCTGATAGGCTGACACAATAAGACGTCCACATTTATCATTTGTCATTGTTACATGTTGAGGCCCCACCATGAAGCATCTACCATTCATTGGGAGTGGATGCCACTGCACATATCTGAGGTGTATCTAAAACTGTATTCAGCATATAAAAAGACATGATCATTTGCATATATATACACACACACACACATATATATATATACATATATATACATATATATATACACATATATACATATATATATACACATATATACATATATATACACATATATATACATATATATACACATATATATACATATATATATACATATATATACATATATATACACATATATATACATATATATATATATATATATATATATTTTTTTTTTTTTTTTTAACTTTCTTTATGTTTTCTTGAGTATATATATATACTCAAGAAAACATAAAGAAAGTTAAAAGTCAGTTGGAATGCACAGTAAAGCCAAAACCTTAAACTTTGACATTATGTAAATTTTATTTTTCAATATAAAATCTTACAGAATATATAGACATACATATATTCAGCTAATGACGGCTAAATATTTAAGTTCCACTTCCCCCAAAAGTTCCAACTCATGTATAAACAGGAAGATTGAAAATGATCAGTCATTGTGCGTGGCATCAGTTTCCTGTGTTTGTGACTGTTTGGTGCCTCCTGACATGCTTACATTGCCTTGGATCTCAGCCTCGTGCTCTCTGGCTTTGGCCCGCAGCTTAGCAATGCTGCAGGAGCGGAGCTCCTCTGAGCTCGGCCCCTCCGGCCTCTCCCACTTCCCCAACTTCTGGGTTGTCCATGGATAACCTTCAGCTTCCTGTTGTTTCTCCCAGTGCTCACCGTCCGATCTCTCTGCGTGTTTTAAACTCTTGCTCGCTTTTGGAGATGTTTCATCGTTGTCCCTTTTCACATAAGGCCCTGGACACTGGCCCTGGAGTTTCAGTTGCCGTCTCATTTTTGCACGGCGGTTTTGAAACCAAACCTTGGAATAAATGAAAGAGATATAATATATGAATGTAAATAACATGGAGATTATATAGTTAAAAAACAATAGTTGAAATGTAACTGCACTAAACAGGCTCTGATGTATCTGTAGTCAAGAATTACTTTCATACTGGTATCAGCTGAAACTGTGATTACATTTCTGTTGGGACAGAAAGGAATCTTGACCATATGGATAGCAAAAAATTACAGATTAATCTAGTCAAGTTATTGTATTCATATAGAATAAAATACTATTTTTTCTCCAGGCATTTTCCTTTATTTGGTGTGCAAGATGATTTCACTGTGAATTATTGTAAGTATTGTCAAACATGCCTATGATGGAAAATAAACAGTAGGGCTAAAGGCAAATTTGCACACTGTGCGTAAAAATTAATATCAGCTAAATGAGTACAAAGTTAACAACTCCAGCAGGAGTTCGTCGTGCCAATCACCTGGACTCTGGCCTCAATAAGGTCCAGTCTGAGGGCCAGGGCTTCCCTCATGAAGATGTCCGGGTAGTGGGTGGTCTCGAACGCCTTCTCCAGCTCCTCCAGCTGCCAGCTGCTGTAGTTGGCCCGTGCACGACGCTGCTTCACTGGCCTCTGTTCATCTGGAAAGCACACCACAAGCACCAATTACACAATCGCCAATGGGTGACAAGGAACTAATGGCTCTAGATTGGATAATTAGCACAGCAATCATTAGGCCCAATTTAACACTGCTTGATAATTGATTGTTAGTTACGAGCTGTTAGTCAGTCTTTTGTAAACATTTACACTGCAATCAGATGGTGCTCACAGACTGTCTTTGAGACTGGTCATACTGTGCCAGTTTGGCTACGCTCTATCTGAACAAGTCCAGTATGATACAATCAGTCCCATTTTGGCTACAGCAGCTGTGGCTTGAACTCACCTATGCTCTCTGTGAGTGGCCCAATCCTGACCGCCTGTGTGGCCATTAGCAAAGCTTCCTTGCATAGCTCTGGCTGCAGATAATTCCTCAGGGATTCGTAGCTGATAAAAGGCCCCGGGATCAGGAACTGAGGTTGAGAGCCCAGTCTGGCTGGGAAGGCAGGAAAAAAATGAGCTGCAGGTGAATGGAAAACTGCAGGAAGGAGAGAGGATACCAGCTGCCCTGTGCCAAACATGTCCAAGTCCAATATTTAACGTCAGTCCACTGAAAAGGGTCTGGTTGACTTCTAGAGGTTTGCTGGTAGAAATGTAAAATGCATTCCAAGGTCCAGGGTACAAATAGAAGAGAAAATTAAAGAGCTACGATTGTCCAGCAGATGCATCCACTTGGTTGTCAGAGCTGCTGTTTGCTGCTGAGGTGCTCAGCCCAGGTACAAGGTGTTGCCTGAAGAGGAAAGGTAAGACTTGAGCGGTGGAGGTGGGCTCACCTTAGCTTTCTTCCCTTCCCCTCCAATCATCTTCCCCTCTTTTCCCAGTCACATGACATCTAAACAGATGTAGGTTTATGGCCTAAACAAACAAAAAACCTATGATTTGTTTCTCACAGGATTAATAGTATCACCCCATCACTATTTACTGTATTTGTCATCTCTTCTCCAACCACATACATCCTGCAGTCTTTTTCAGACATGCCCCAAACCTCCTCTCACTCTCTCTCGCTCTCTCTGCCTTTCAGGGACAAGTTGCAACATCTTTGGCTCCTGAAATTTCAGTGAGTGAGACGAATGGCAGCTCAGTAAGTAGCAGAGATGTTTATGTTCACTTAGGCGCATACGCTTCAGACAACTAGTTCAACGGTTGTCAGATATAATAGCAACAAATTACTGTACAGGAGACATAGTCCACTTCCTGCTGTGACAAAACAAATTTCCCACGTGTGGGACTAATAAAGGTTATCTTATCTTATCTTATCTTATAATAAAAGCAGTTGTTCAGTTTTGTGGAATGGAAGTAAATACAACGGTAGCTGAACCTGAATAGCAGGTCTCAGTGTTATTGTTTTTGATTTTCTTCTTCTTTTTTTTTGGCTGTTCCCTTTCAGGGCTCACCACGGTGGATCAGATGCCTCCATGCTGGTTTGAGTTTATTGTTCTTAGTAAATGAATGCTGTTATGTTTTTTTAACAACAGCAAGGATAGCTGTACATCATACCACTCATCTTACACAGTAGCAGAAGTGCAGCACAAATTACTTTTACATGATAAAATAAACTATTTAAATATTCAAATAGATAAACAAAGTTAGTTAAAATGTCTAAAAAAAACCCCAATAAAAACATAAAGTATTTTTATTGTGTGCATTTTGCTTTATCCTATACATATTCTATACTCTATATCTTAGACATCTTCTTTTGCAAAATTTGGTCCCGGACAGTGTTTTTTTTTGTTTGTTTGTTTACAACTAATTTACTAATTTACAATTTTGGCAGACTCCCATTATAACTCCTGAAAATCTAATGTAATAATCTCAGTTTCCTGTAGATGACTAAAGATCAAAAATAATAACTTGTCTCACCTGTGTTTGCTGTACTTTGTATTCTTCTGAGTTTTAAAAAAATGCTAGAAGAAGCCTATTAAGGTAATTTTTCAAACCTTTATTCTAGCACTCTACTGATGTTTCTTGCATTTATAGTTCACAATACTGCTTTGTTGTATAGCCCATCTTCCATTTGGCTTTCTGTTAGCAGACTGCAGGTTTCATCCACAGGTGGGTGGGATTTCCCTGCCTAAAATGACCATAGTAGGTATATCGACTCTCGCTGATATCATACAGAGCCAGTGTTTGAAAAAAATGGTACATAGGTACATTTTAGCATGTTATCTATATAGGTTAGTTAACATTTAAGATGATAAACTTAAAGGTTTACAACTTTTAAAAGCACATCATCAACAGCTGCATGAATTGGAATAAATTTTATAACACTTCTTTAAATGAATGGTCTCCTGTGGATGTTTGAAATTCTAGCACACTTTAAATGGCAATCATAAGTACTCTAACTGCTAACTCACTGTGTTAGGGTTACTTGCTTAAGGAAGTAACCAAGCGTCCATAACAAAGGGTATCTACATGCAAGGGTAGGTTTCCCTCATAATAACAACACTGTCACTTGTTCACTAAACCAGAATCAAAAATGCCACTTTTCTCACATCTGATAAAATACAAGTTTTAAAGAGGAACCAAATTGTCATATATATCTTTTAAAAAACATTGCATCAGAAGGATATGTCCCTGATAGCAAATCTTTAAAAAGGCAATTTTCTATTTTTGTGTATTTGTATTCTGTCACTTATCCCCTATAAAAACCCACGTTAGAAGCGAACTAGAGAGACATAAAATCTAAAAATGTTCTGTAGTTACAGCAAAATAGTTTTATCATATCATGTGTTTGGTAATGATAATCTTACTTCCACAGCTGTAAAGTATGTAGTCAGTAGTCAAGCCCTGATGGGATTCTTCCATCTCAGATCAAAGCTAACACATCAACACATTAACAGCCAAGGCACGAAGATTATTAACCCTTTTTTTTTTTTAAAGCAAGACAGCTGTAGCTTAGTGGTGATGGCTCTCTGATGAGATGATCTCCAGCACTGTCTGTGAGAATTAAACCCAGGTGTGTCAATTAATCCAAAGTTACACATCACCTAACAACATCTCTTTCTAACTGCTCGTCAGCTCAAACGGTGGTGAAAACACTCCGCTGTCAGTGTTGTCACCACAGAGCTGGCGGGCTGAGGTGGCTTTGATCAGCCTGGGATCTCTGCAAGTGGCAGCTGGTCAGAGCTAAGGTGAGTCACAGGATGGTCATTCCTATACGTGCTGTGAGGACTGCAAATCCATCACCTGTGTGGCCCTTTCATCTGCACCTGTTCAAACACTAAATTAGGAGGCAGGATTAGGGGTTGAGCAATTCGGATGTCTTTACAGCCTGAGTTGTACCTGAAAGCCAGTATTTAGGTGGAGTGTCTTGTCTTGAATTGCAGATAAAAATTGCTCGTTTTCCCTACATTATGATTCCATAACAAAAACCTAACAACAAGGAAATGTCAGCTAATAAAGCATTTTAGCATCTCTTTAGCAATCAAATCACCCCAACCCAAGAAAACAGCACTTCTAACTGCACTATTAATCAGTATGAATGATCTATCGTTTTAAGTGAGCCAACTCAACAATTAACAGGTCTTAGCACTACTTTCTACTCATGTGGAAGCGTATGCATGTAGGGATGGGAAAGGACAGACGGCGATTGAGAGAAATAATTTCTTGCGTTTGCAGGGAAAAGGAAAATAGATTAGAAGTGTCTGGTTTGAGCTGTGGCTAAATAAACACTGTGTGTGGCGGGACTGACGACTGAATAGCCATTCTGTTTGTCCCTGGCACACAGATAGTTACAGGGATTTCTGGATTGTCTGAAAGTAGACCCCTTTTCCCACCCTCAAACTACTTCTGTTTGTCTGTGCCGGGGTCCTTTAATGCCCATTGATCCAGATAATCAGGGACAAGATTGGTGAAAAACCAGCGGGGGAGGTTCTGACAGTAGTTGCTCAAAAAGCCTGATAGTGGATAATTGAAGGCGGCATTAAGACAACAATAGTAATGGCTAATGCCAGCCTGTATTGGAGTTCCAGCTTCTTGAATGACAACACTGGAGATCCACAGCTAAAGTGGCAATCATTGTATTATTAGCAGACCTTCAAGTGAAGGGACGGACTACACATTATCTGAGATTTTAGTAAGTCACCAGTGGGATGCTCTTCACGTGTCTTTAGCTTGAAATTGGCATGTTTGAGCTTGAAATTATTCATTGTGAAAGTAAAAAAAAAAAAAAAGTAAAATCAGTTTTTCGGTCTCAAAGTGAAGTAAAGTGTTTTGTTTCTTCCACTTCAGTCACACTTGAATTTAAAACCAATCATCAACTCTATCTGAAATAAAGAAGCAGAAAAGTACTATTAGACAAAAATCATTATTCAGATTTGAAATTTGTTTACACCTGAAAGCCAGTGTGACTGTTATATAGCCATCTGGCAGCAGTGTATATAAATTATGAACACAACATGGATATACAGTCATGGTACAAACAAAGTCCACCGGCTGTCTCTTCAAAGTTTCACATATCAGGACATAATATAAAATTATGTAAACCTTACTAGGTCTTAAATTAGGTAAATACAATCCCAGACGAACAACGCTTGACATATTATGCCATGTCACTATTTAACAAAGTCAAAATACAGAAGCAGTGTGTGAAAACTACAGTACAACTCATGAGTCAACAGTTTACAAAAGCACTTCTGGCAGCAACAACGTTAAGTAATTATTTCGTGTATGACCGAATCGGTCTCTTGCATCATTGTCAACTCTCATTTACAGCGATGCTTGAGTTCATAAAGATACGTGGGCACTCACAGCTCTTTTAAGTTCCCACCAAAGCAGTTCAATCCACCCAATTTGGTACAAAAGTCGTCTATTGGACAGACAGCCTCAAATTTCACTCTAGAATACTTTAGTATACAGAGGAGTTGTGTTCATGACCCCTCCACCACTGTGCTTGACAGCTGGATTGAGGTGTTTGTGCTGATTTGCTTAAAGTGCTTCTTTAAGATCATTGCTAATATACCACCCCCTTAGCATTGTGTTAACATACACCTAAATGTTCCATATCTGCAAAATCCTGCTTTTATAGAAGTGCTCACACTTGCTAATGGTCAATTAATCTCTTGCAATTGATTATCAGCACCTGGCTGCTACTTACCTTCCAATGGAACCAGTTTTCAGATACGTCTTCTGCAGTTTGACCTAATGTTTGCCAAATACATAATGACACATTGTAATAAGACTTGTTTTGTTGTTCACCTGGAGTTGTACTTATCTAATTTTAAGACCTGTTAAGAACTAGATAACCTTTCATTATGTCCTGATATGTAAACCCTTAGAACTGGCAGAAGGTGCATCTCCTTTTTACCATGACTTTATCACTTTCGGGTTGAGATGGCAAACATTTTATCAAACAGCTGCTTTTCAGTAGATCCAGTTAAAAATAAGCATAAGGGAAGTCTGAATTGAATATCCAGATTCCTGATAAATCTTTGTCTATAATTAATGCTCTTGAATTAGTCAGTTTTGGTCGCCTACAACTCCTCCAAGAAAATACTTAAAGTGTCTATAGCAAGCACATCAGGAAGTTGCAGAGTGAGTCTGTCTGCAATTTGTTTTTTCTTTAACTTTGTAACCTAAAACAGCTTCTGGCCGCAGCCAAAAACAACATTACAAGAGCTGCGTGACACAGGAGCTGATAATTATCTGTAGGTTCAGTTTTCAAGTATATAAATATTAGTGGGGGAAAATAATAATCTCAATACCTCCAAACAAACCTATGTATAAAATAACCTACTGAAGACATGATAACTCTATTTAAAGCTATTAACAAGACTTTTTTACTGATGAAACTTTTTATATCTTTAAATTTGTTGCACAAAAAAAACACTTTCACTAAGCTGAAATTTAAATTAAATCACTCAGGCTATTTACCCACTTTTTTCCTTGACAGACATGGCTGAAGTGGATTAACTGTCACGCTCTGCCCTCGTTGTCATAAGATACCATCTGCTCTAATAGAGATCGTGAACACTGTGCATTATTATTTTTTCTGATCCACTCCAGTGGCACTTTAGCTCATAAAACAAGAGTTCTGCCAAATGTCATGCGAAGATGGATGATTATCGTCAGCTCCACTGTCATGGGAATTTATCTATCTGGTGTAATTTGCAGGCTGGAACAGCAATGAGCACAGATTCAATATTTAATGAAAGTATAAGTGAAGCTTAAGGGTTGTCACTTATGCCTCTGCTGTTAATGACGTGTCACATTATCATACTTATCTGATTGGGTCAATTTTAACTGCAATTACTAGCCTCATTTCTTTTTAATTCATTAAAAATGTTGGATCATTTCAGTTGTCCACCTCTGCAAACACATTGGGAATGTATTGTAATGTATTCTCTAGCTTCTATATATTTTAGTGTCAACTGTCAGCACAAACTTAAGTCTAAAATCTATTAATGGGAGCTTGGATTTGTATAATTCAATCAACACACCTAAAACATTTTAGTTTAGAGGGGAGAAAAAGTATGATGACTGAGGAAGCCCCCATGGTTGGTGCCTCACTCTCGCTGGTAACAGTATCCCACAGCGAACTGGTTGATTGTTTTAGTCCTGGATCACTGGCCATGGGATAAACCTGAGAGCCCAGCCTGCTTTTCATGTCAAAACCTTCAAGGGAAAGCGGCCACAATCCAAAAGCAATCACACTTGAGACATCAAAGTGCCAGGGAGAAGAGAGGCGAGAGACGGTCCACATTTTTTCCATGCAAGCCAAGTGCAACTCAAGCGTGGAGTAAAAGGAGATGATCTAAGACGAGGGTGCCATTGAGAGGAAGACAGAGAGCAGACAGATGTGCATGGGCAGGTAGTGGCACATCAGGGCCCCTCCTGCAGCTGAGAGAAAGACCAAAAGGCCTCCAGTGGTCGGCATTCCTGCTTGCCGCTCATTTACTGTCCACTTTGACATGGACGGGGAAAATCGGTGATTTTTCCAACACTTGCATGGTTGGTGCTGGAAGAAATATTAAGACTGTGTATTCAAATTAAAGTGATCTTACATTGAGCAAACCAATTATAGCATTCAAATTGTATAGTACCAAACAATTACAGCAAAATGTTCTGTAAAAATGAAAACTCCAAGCACTCGTTATGCACAAGTGACTGCTGTTAAAAAAAGAAAAGTGTACCGCAGGTTGAGATGGAGCTGAAATGTTTTAACCACAACTTAAACCGTTTGGTAGATTAGTCCACCCCCACCCCCACCAAGGTCACGGCCTTAACACAAGAGTGTGTGTTTTGGGGGCTGGAGACCATATGAGAAGCCTCGGTGTTGGAGCTGCAAATAACCAGGGAGAAATCTGAAATGTGATAAGGAGCACCAACTAGCCACTGTTGTTTTGCAAGTGGTCATGACTACGAGCCAGAGTTGACGTTCACGGCATTAAATAAGAATAACATTTACTTTTATTCTGAACTCTTTACCCTTAAATCAGCAGTTAAAGCCGGTGCCAAAATCCATTTAGTGCATAATTACTTTCTGCAGTAGATTTGGTTTTTTGAAAGGATTCTTTATTTTACCATGAAGCAAAATGTTAACTGTGATCACGCAAACATTTAGCTCTCTGCAGCTGCCTTTGAGTGGATCTGGATTGGTATGATGAATAAAGACAGAGGTTGTTAACTTGTCAGTGGTCCATCAGGCTATTCAGCAATAGGCTTGGCCCCCCGCTCTCCCTCCCACCACTTCCTCGTTCGCTGTCACTCATCTCTGTTCCGCCTCACTGCTGTCCAGCCAATGGGATGCTGGCGCCGGACCAAGAGCCCAAGCTGCTTGGACTTGTGTAGTCTGTTGACTGATAACCATAAACAGAATTTTTGGCGAGTTACAGGACACCTTACAGGTGCAATTAACACATCACACAGCAAGTATGGTGCACGATATATATTTTCAAAACGTTTAAAATTTGAATTATGAACATCATTGTTGTCACAAGTCACCCTGTGACAGTCCCCCAATACGTTTTTATAGCACTTTGTCCAACAGTTTTGTTATTGTTGTTTTTTTTTTATAAGAAAAAACACATTATTTTGATCTGAAGAAAACCTGCTTCCAGCTGCCAGGCCCATATATCTCAATGGGTGACTGAACATTTCTGAATGACAGATTCCACTGACCCACCAGTGTGGGCATGTCTTACCATCACTGATGATCCTCAACCGTGCTGCGACTGCATCTCCACGTCCTCCTATGTAACAAAACACCAGGAGCACTCTACGTTGTAAAACGGCCTACCCACATCACATCTTCAAAGAAGCCTTTGGTCTGTGTGATTGAACAATTACCACCATGGTTAATTTACCATAAATGTGGACGTCCACTTTGCTAGTTTACCGGCATGCCTGCACATTGTTTAACTTATCCCTTTGACTCCATCAAGAGGTTTCCAGATGAAGTCACTGGCACTGGGCAAAACAACTCACACTTTCATGGCAAAATGGTTTCCATCACAGCATGTGCATCACGCCTTTAATTTGTCTGTTACACCCCAGTGAAGAGCAAGCGTACATGTGACAGCTGTTTCCAGTTTTATCAGGATCCAAGAAATATTGGAATGAAATGAATCCTTACAGCATGAATTTTTCCTCAGTTCAATCTTTTTTTTGAGGTGCTAAAATATTATTTTGAAAGCTAATAATGGGTTCTTGTGAAATTTCTGTTGCTACATTTTGAACTTTAAACTGCTTTCCATATTAAGTTCCATCAAAGTGTCTCCACTGAGCTTCCAAACTACTGAAATATTACACTCCTCACATCCTGTCAGGTTGAGTTGAATGAAAAATAAAAAAGTGGCATTTTCCAAAAGTTATTTTATTAAGTTCACAATAAGGTTGCTTCCAAATGGTGCGGAGGTTTGAAAGGAATTCACAGCACTGTTTAAACAGTTACACTTTTTCGTTTCTTAGTTTTAATGATTCACAAGCTCTTCGAACATTTTAATAACTAGTTAATAAATGAAAGCTCTTCTTGAAACCAACTAATACAGTCAAGAAAATAAGTTAAACTCTTAATTTCAAATTCTGGAAATTCAAAAATTCAAAGAAGGACTTCATTTTCAAAACTATTAAAAGTGTGAAGCCAAAAAACCCTTTTTTTTTTTTCATGAAGCGTTGAAATAGTGCATCTGTAAATAATTTAATAACTTCAGAAATGCAAAAGTTTCTCTCCAAATTACACCCCAAATTATGAAATATGAATTCCTATATTATATTTATTTTTCATTATCTTCTGTTGAGAATTTCTTCAACGTTATCCGCTCTGCTGTCTCCAACTAATATTCCTATATAATAATATGACCTTTTGATGTTCCATTTAACTTTATTGTTGAAGTAATCGAACCAAGTTAAATAATCCATATCTATTCAAATGTAGCACAGTAATACCTGTTCCATTATTACAATTACGCTGATTTTACCATTTTAATTATATTATTTTCATTTTATTCAATGGGATTTTTTATGCATTTCTTGAAGTTAATAAATTATCCTGAAATTACTGAACTGAACTTAAGGGATTGAAAAAACATAATATCAAGGTGTGGAACGCAAAGAATGACTGACAGCATTTTTAGTCAGACGTGGAGTCAAACACTTTATCGTTAGGTTGTTGCTTCCATGTGAAGGACTTTCATGGACTCTGAGATCATTGAACTGGTGTCGATTTGTCCGTAGATACCCACCAAAAACGCCTTGTAGAGCAAGATGTCTGCATGTTCTGGAGAGGGAGGGGGGAAAAGAGAACACGGCATCATTCAGCTACAAATGTGCGACAAAGACCCAAACTCTTCCACGGCATGCATTTTTAATTTCTCTTTGATATTTGGGCATATTGGGGCCCGATGAATGTAAAAACAAAGAATTACCTGATTTTTTTTTTTTTTTTTACCTTATTTTTGTTTTTATAAAAAATGAGAGCCACATATGAGGATATTCGTTTAAAATTTTGATAGAACAGTAGCAGTATGATGTCCTCGTAAATGGTTATCAGGCCCTTGTGGAGTAAAATTGAGTATTTTGGTCTAAATAACCCAAAATGCGATGTCCACATATGTGGACGCCAAGTCCTAGGAGGTTAAATCACTTAAAATATTTAAAAATACACAATTTACAAAATGTTTAATATGCGGTTCGTTTGACCAGAATACCAGCGCAGGACTCACAGAAGTGTCTTCTTACCTTGACAGAGAAGCACATATTCCGGAAGATTCCTTAAAGCAGTCTGCACCACGTCAAAGTTGCCACTACCCATGCAATACATGAAAGTTGGCAGGAAGTCTGTTGCCAGGCTACAACACAAGAAACACACACTCTTATGTAAGCAATCAGAAATTATATAAATATATGAACTAAAGAACAATGACAGATAGAGATCAACGTATTTTTTCATGACTATTGGCCTTTTTCCTCCTCTCAGTTATTGCCACACATTTTCTTTTGCTATCAGCATGTTTTCCTTTGAGTGGTTTGTCCTGAAATGCTTTGAACCTACCATGGATTATTCTGAATGCAGCGTAGGGCGAGACTGAAGGCCATGTTCCGACACAACTCCTCAGGCGAAGTCATGAGCCTCTGCAGATCATTCTACCAACAGAAACACAAGGTGGTGATTGACGTGTTTCACACTGAGACACTGCACTTGACCTTTTTTGTGTCCATTTTCTGTGACTCACAATGAAGTACTGTATGATCTCTGGGCTCCTCCTTGACTTCTCATCCACCTCTGTCAACACCTCCAACACATCTATAGCAGTTAAGGGGGAGAGAAAAAAATGAGTGTATTACTCACTATAGGTATTAAAACACTACATTACTCAGTATGTTGTAGGACATAGAGGAGAGAAGTTACCCTCGACTGCCTCTCCCTTTGACATCTTTTTCAAGTACATTGTCATGTCTGCAGCGCTCAGTAAAAATGAGGCCGATATGTTGACTAAGGGCAGAGAACCTGCAGCCAAGTCGTCTGGTAAAGAGAAAAAAAATGAGATTAAAGAATTCACGCTTTTGTGGAAACCACAGTTTGCATAGAGAAATTACAAAAGATGCTCTCAAAGTGTATCACTGAAAACGTAGCAATGTATTCAGATATACAGTATGCCAGCAGGCACAAGGTGATCACTTGTAGCTTTAGTGTAATTACACATGAGGATCAAATGTGGACAACAGCAACTCTTACCATCTCTCTCTTCTGTAGATACCTCTGCAGAAGAGCTTTTTACAGGCAAAGTGAGTCCAGCTAGGAGAGATTTCAGCTGGACCAAATCTGGATTTTCTGCACACAAACTCCTGAAACGAGAACAGAAAAATTTGCCAAGTCTTTCTGCAGACTTTTTTTTAAGGTGTTTACCCATCAGGAATGCTTTCTAAAGTTACTGCTGCCACTTACTGTAAGATGTCAGAGTGCTTCTGTAGATAAGGAATGGCTGCTGCTGCGTCGTGTGTAATGTACTTCTGTGTAAACTGAAGAAACTTGTTAATGAAGACCAACGGCGAACGTGTCCTCTGGAAATTCTACAAGGCAAGAGAGAGGCACAAACATAAAAAAGACACTATTAAAATCTTATTTGTAGCTCCTTTTGGTAGGATCCCGATACTAAATCCCCTAAAGAAGATTTGGAAACGTGGAGCTACCCACCTGAAGGACCTTCATAAAAGACAGAAGGCAGTCTTGAAGCGCCCTCTGGTGATCACTGTGGAAAACAAGTGGCTGCAGAAGCTCCAGAATAGCGAGTACATTGCTGAAGAATGTCATGTGGTTTTGCTGGCGAAACTCCTGCATGTTTAGGTGCATGCGACCGTGTAGGAGGCCTGCAATCATGGGCAGGTGTCTGGAAGGTCAAAAGAAACAAAAGCGCATCAGTAATCAGCTTAAACACAACACACACATCTATAGTGGTGGATAATTTACAAGCTCATGCAACAAAAAACGGCATCATAGTTTAGTCTTTCTTTTTCACCTGAGTAACAGTACAGGGTGCGATACAGCCAACTTCCTGCAAGCGAGGTTGGCATCAGACACGCGGCTCTCGGCAGACTTTGAGTCTCCTATATCAGCAAGCAGTGTGACCAGGCGATGCACCAGGACATCAAGCTGAGAAACATAACATTTGGCAGTAAGTGGTATGTAGTAGTGAAATTGTGATTTTAAGAATTCAGAAAACATTATTTATTAGGTAGACAGAGACAAAATATTTTACAAAAACACAATTCAGCATTATGAGAACTTTTAGTGGGGACATCAGAGATGGTTTAACCATTAAGCAAAGCTGCAAGTTACGATGTGTGACCCGTTTCTAATACACAACATCATGATATTGCTATAACTAATTGTAGCACTGAATAAAGGGAAATAAGAATAATTACATTTAAAGACACAATCAAATCACTCAATTACTTGTATTTAGTAAGAACTATACCATTCAGTCTACAGTAACATCTTGTTGCAAAGCTGGATCATTATTGGATCCTGGCATGTTGATGTTGTTTATACTTATAGTCCACCTTTACGTCGTTGGATACAAAAAAATACACGAGGAGCCTACACAAGATTAGGCAAGAAGTTCTATAACAGAGGGAAGACATCTTTACCTTGCAGCTGCTGCCATCTGCTGCCCCGCCGCTGCTGAACGTGCTTTCAGGCAGGGCAACGTGCTGGATGACCTCAGGGAAGTGCAGATAGATCTGTAGCAGCAGGTTCTGGCACCTCTTACTCATTGCACTGAAAGCCAAAATAAACAAAACACTAAGTATGCTATATGTTATGGTTCCACCATGAAAAGTTTCTTTGGGAGGCGGGGGGAAGACACCATTAATGCATTATTGGCTTAGAACAGTTCAGTTGTCCATCCTAAAGCTCCAAACTTAGCGAGAAAATAATCAAGAGTTTAATCCCTCATGTTATGGAGTTGTGTCACTTGGACCTTTTTATTTGACAGTAAATGGACGCTTACTTTTTGTGCAGTCACAGAACACTTGTCACAGCTTTTCTGCTCAAGCGAGCAAGAGTCCCACTGACTTTATAATGTAACTTTTATCAAATTCACCCAAACTAATCTTTTTGCAAGTGATTATACACCGAGCTGACGTGACACCAGTTTAAGGAACACGATATAGTAGTTCCCTATTATTTATGTCTGTAGGCAACAACAATTATCATATATTAACACAAGCTATTGACATGAATAGCTTGATGCAATTCAGAGGTATTCACCTTCGAGTCAATGCAGTTTTATAAAATCCTCTTACTTGCTAAGGCTCTTGTCAGGCTCAAATGATGCACTTCTACTAAATGAGCAGTTTATTACAGCTATGCATTAAGCAAATCAGAGCGACCTTGACCAAGAGTAAAACATCGGCTCACTGTTCAATAGTTTCTGTGTAATTGGAATAAACACCAGCTTATCTGTCAGCAAGCTCTCGCAAGAAGAATGCTTAACATACAATCAAGTATTTACTCGACACAAGGCCGAAACCCTCTACTTTCAACATGTTTTTATCCCGCCATATTTTCACTAGCAACCATTTCACCAAACAGCTTAACTGCACTTAAATTACTGTAATTCTGAAGCTAATTTTCCTTGACCTTGGCCAAAGTTTCCTCATTAAAGTGGTTTAATAACCAGAGACATATTCATGAAAGGAGGGTTTGCCTCCACAAAGAGTTGCACCCTGATCTCTGACAGCTAAGTCAGTGCAGGAATTCACAACACAGGCAAGTTTAGAGCTTCAGCCTTAATCCTCTTGCCTTCATTATAATACACTGAGCTTTTAAAGAGATCACAGTACAGACGACTTCTGCTGGTTTTAATTTCACACCAATAGACCTAATTATCAAGTTTTCCCTGGTCCACAGCATTGTGGCTGACAGAGGAAGTCTGAAAAGTTCATCTGCACTGAGAAGGAAAATCTGGTGCGATTTACCCCAAGTTTATCAGCACAGCATAAGAAGGAAAAAATGACTTTCAGTATTGGGGCCAATTAGTGTGATCAATACAATGTGTCACAATAAGATTAATTGACTACTATGGTAAAATATCCACAACTAAATGCAATAAACATATGTGTTACCAACTAAGAATGGATAAAGAAAAAATCAATCTGAAAAAAAAAAAACCCAAAAAGATGAAGAAACAGAGGAGGCGTTGCCGATAAATACAGCAAATTTTTAAATAATATAAACCTTACCTGTCCTCCCATTTTTTTGAGCAGTTGATGAGGTACTCTGATACTTTCTTGATGTCTTCTAAATTTCCATTACAGTACGAGTGAAGGAGGGGCAGTCTGGATTGGATGAGGGAGCAGGGGGCCTGGTCCACACTGTTTTTGTCATCCTGGAGTGTGTCGTGGCTGTTAAGCTCTGATTCTGACAATATCAGGTCCATCAGGCTAATGAGCTCCTCTGAACTGAGCCGGAGAACAAACTTTTCGGTTTTCTTCTAAAAAGACCAAAAGGAGAGCACCAGTCACCAACATCAGCAGAAAAGAAATAAGAAAAAAAAGGTGGTAACTATGAAAGCTTTTGATCCTACTTGAGGGATCTTCTGGTCACGTCCTTGCCAGATACGAGGAATGTGGCTGCACGCCCACAAGAAATCCAGAGCAGAGGATGGGTCCAGTCTAATAAAAGCAGCAAAGTGAAATTTTGAATTCTCTACACATAGGATAATCCTCAATAAAACCTCAAGACTGTGGCAGACAAAGGTTGTGATAAAACTACATACTTGTAGTCTCTGCGCTTGCTGAGAAGAGCACTGATACACTGCAGCAGAGTGGACCAGTTTGACTGATGTGTAAGCAAGGCCAAAAGATAAGGTCTGTAAGCTGGGGTCCCTCGTGCCTGAAACAGATAAACAGTAAGAAAGGATGCATCGCTAATGCCAAGCAAACACCTTCTCTGGTGTGATAAGCCAAGAACACTATCTGCACACAAGCCTTATCTTACCTTGTTGAGGGCAAACAGCAGCTTCTGTTGAAGGTCTGGACACACTGAAGTAACCTCAGGGTCAAGACGCTCCAGCCAATCAACCAGAAGCCCAGAGCTAAGTCCTGACTTTGTCACCTCTGAGCCACTGCCAAAGATCAAACCAAAGGATTAGTTTATACAAATGTAACTCAGCATCTGTTAACTACTAACAGGAGAGCTAAGGCACATCAATAATAATATTTAGTGTTAACAAAGTTGTACTGGTCAATTAGAAACAACAAACCAATTTTGAAGTTGTTACATGGAACCTGTCTTTGTCACCTTTAATTATCATTTTAGCCTCAATAATGACAACAAAGCTTTTAGAGCTACATCCCTTTTCTGACAATTTACAGAGAGCATCCAATAGTGCTATTACTCCCTCTACTTGTACTCCTATCAGAAAATATATAACACAGTAAGCAACTTCTCAGTGGCAGAACTGATTACAGATGTCTTTGATGTCCATAGCACGTGCATCTGAAAAGCCACCACAAAGCTGAAAAGCTAATTCAACGTTAAAATCCAAATGGAGTTTAAAGTATAAGGCCACAGGCAGCAGGCGCTGTTCTGCTATTTGTCCCAGGCAGGCATGTTTGCCATCTAGTCCTGTCAAATATAAATGTTTCTTGCATGACTTGTGAGGGAAATAGAACTGTAGCGCTCACTTATTAGAATCCACTTCCTTTTTCACAGCTCGCTCCTCGCTTTCCTGAAGGAGCAAAGAAATCACCATAGCAACAGAGCCCGCTGTCCCATTCTGTGTACCAACAGTCATCAGCAGAGACAGTAGCTCCTCCAAATATGGCGACTTCACCTCCATCAGCCCTTGTAGCACTGAAAAATATTAATAAGTAGTGTATTTATCATAGGCTTTGGACCACCTTTATATTGTTTAAACACAATAAATGGGAGTATGGGAGTGATAGTTCCTAATTCAAGCTGCTGTTTCTATCTATCTATCTATCTATCTATCTATCTATCTATCTATCTATCTATCTATCTATCTATCTATCTATCTATCTATCTATCTATCTATCTATCTATCTATCTATCTATCTATCTATCTATCTATCTATCTATCTATCTATCTATCTATCTATCTCCTAAACAATCCAGTGACTTCATTATTACCTTTGCCAACAAGTTCAGGTTCTGCATTACATTTCTCTCCAGTTTTCAGCATTGCTATGATGGCTCTCAGTGGAACTTCAGTATCTCTGCGATATGCCAACGCCTCAGCCAGGTGAAGGAAACCTGTACGTACTGCAAAGCAGAGAAACACATTACTCGCAGTTTATAGAAAATGAATAAAGCAGCATCTGCAAAGAAATTACTGGCATACTCACCATCACTGAGCCTGTGCTTGTGAGAGTTCTGTCCAGCAAAAGATCTGAGCAGAGTCTTTAGTGGTCCTGCCTCTACAGTTGGGTTGTCTAACCAGATTAACATCTCAACAATGACTTTGAGAAACAGTGATGAGAAAGCAATGTCCTGGGAAACGAGACGCTGCAAAGAACATGCAGAAAGCAAAAGATGGGAATACTGTATTTAGAAGCTTTATAAAAATACATAGAAATATGAACTGACTCTGCTTGTGTATGTGTGTTCCACCTGATAGAGATGAAGCTGGCGCATAAGAGGGCAGGACAGAGAGTGACTCCGATGCATTGATATTACTATTGGCCCTGCATGAGCAGAAGCGAGCAAGGCTGCAATGGCCTGCAGGAGTCGAAATGCCAAACCACCCTGCTGAATCTGGCCCTGCTTAGCTCGCATTAACTCTTTAGCTAAGGCCTGTTGGAGGGCCAGGGAGACCTGACTGGGAGGAGGGCCATGCCAGCGGGGGTCCACTTTCAAGGGGAAAATCTATAAAGATTAAGAGAAAAAAAAAAGTAGGAGAAGTTACCCAACATCAGTCTCAAAAGAAATAAACTACTTTTTATTTGGATTTAAAACTCAAATAAATAATAAAATTCAGCCCAAAGGAAATTGTAACTTGTCTACTAAGTGAGCTAATAGTTTAAATAATGCCAGAAAGAGTGGAGAAATAAATGGCCAGTACATCCTACCTGAAGCAACATGCCAGTGAGATCATCGTCAGGCCCGACTACAGGAAGCTGAGTGGCTGCTCTCATCTTCACAGAGCTGTGAGGAGTTTCCACTGTAACTTTGGCCTTACTTGTTTCAGATGAATCTGCCGGGAACAGTGCAATAAGAACATTAAATAATGTTGAAAATGCAATAAATTCTGAGGTGTAACTTTGCAATCTACTTCAAATTAAAGCCCAGGGCCGTGTACTGTTAGAAATCAAAGCATAATATGTGGATAAACATTTAATCTATCCAGTGATTTTAATGTTTACTTAAATGTTTTCAGTGTTGGGGAGTAACGGAATACATGTACCGCCGTTACGTATTTAGAATACAAAATATGAGTAACTGTATTCCGTTACAGTTACCGTTTAAAAAGGTGGTATTCAGAATACAGTTACTTTGTTGAAATAAATGGATTACACTGCGGTACTTTCCTGTTTCATTTTGTCGCGGGTCAGGACTGTTTGGGTTTTGTTTGACAGCTACGTTCTGTTGTTCCAGGCGGCAGCGTTACGGTTGCCATGGTTACAGGGCGACGCTCTCTCTCTCTGCGACTGTGTGTTTCCTGGGTGAGAGAGCGCCTTTTCGTTGTTGTTGTTGTTGTGCTAAGCTAACAGGCAGAATGCTACAAGCATAGCTCTAAAGAATGTAGCATCATGTTCAGTGTCGTCCGTGCTGCTGGGAGAATGGACTGCCATATACGTTATGTGTCTGTGAGCGCTAGGAGGGAGAAAAAGGGGAGTGGAAAGGTACGAGCAGTCATCGAGCAAAAACGGGAGCTGGAAGCATGTAAATATAATAATAACCACTGCAGCCAAGAAGAGTGCCTGACGAGCCCAGTTGTAAGTAAGCTATTAAGACTCGACTGTACACCGTGTTCGTGTTTTCCTCCGAAAACAACAAGTTCCGTTGGAGCAGCCTTTCAACGCCTCTCTCTGTCTGTCGCAAGAAAAGTTGACCCACACAACAAAGTAGAGCTATTTTTCGGCTACCAGCCGACAGGGACCCCGCCGTATTATGCTGGGCTTACACTGTGCGATTTTTTCAGTCGCGCGATTCAGCTCCTGCTCAAACTGTACGATTGACTCGCAGGGGTTAGAAGTTCATAGGTCACGATGCAGGGTCTCACACTATACGGCCCGATGCTCTGATGCGACCTGAGTGCTCACACTGTGCGTCCATAAAAATGAAGGTTATAACAGAAATTCTGTCGCTGGCTCTCCCTCTCCATCTTTCACTCACACAGACACACCACCACCATCAACTTTGCTAAATTGCTAATGAAAAACATTGGTCAGGCAGCTGTGATTGAGCAGCAGTGTCGATCCAACTATTTTCACGGTTGTTGTGGTCGTGATAATTTTGTGAGGCCACATCGAAAGGGCTCGGATGGTTCTACAGGTTGTGCCTCCATCGCTTGTGTCCAGATCACACGCTGCACTGCCGTGCTACGCCGTCTTTTTCGCTGACATTTGTGTTTGCGCGTGCGCAGTGTGGCAAACTGCGGTGACACCCTCACGACCAAGCGATTGATGATCGGGAGCTGGTCGTGAGGTGTCAATCGCTTCTCGTTACCCCACGTATACTACACGATGCACGACGCACGATGAAGGCCAAAATCGGGCCGATCGCCAAAACGATCGCACGACTCAAAAATCGGCTCAAAATGGGCCAAAAATCGCACAGTGTGAGCCCAGCATTAGTCAGAGGTCCCTTTACTACAGTTCGGAGTCGCGGACCTTCAGTAATAGTAATAAATCACACAGCAATAGTACATTCACGTTGTTGTAAAAAGCATGATAATATTGTAGCGGGTCAGGGCTGTTCGGGGTTCTGCTTGTACAGTTATGTTTTGTGTATGTTGCCATGGTGACGGGTGACGCCCTCTCGCTGCGACGGTGTGTCCTTTCGGGGTCAGAGGGCGCCCTATGTGTGTTGTGGTTGCCGCGCTGAGCAGTTAGCTAGTGGCAGTGTGTTCTTCTGCAAATGTAATAAACGGCTGTGCTCCCTGGCTAGCTCACGGGAAGCAAGACCAAACGATACCTCCGTCTCCTCCTTGTCTGAACTCGCCACAATATATTAAGTAATCCAAAGTATTCAGAATACGTTACTGTCATTGAGTAACGTAACGGAATAGGTTACAGAATACATTTTGGGGCATGTATTCTGTATTCTGTAATGGAATACATTTTAAAAGTAACCTTCCCAACACTGAATGTTTTACAGGATAAAGACACTGACCTCTGTGTGGAGGAAGAGAGGAACTGAGTAAAGAATGGAAAGTATGCCCCCCAGTGGCCCCTCGCTCATGCTGCACTTCAACCAAATGGGCCATGTAGTCTGTGACAGAGGATATACACAGTAAGATCAATGTTAAACAATTTTAAAAAATCCCCCAAAAAGTAAAAAAACAAAAACAAAAAAACAGGTAGAACACATAAGAAAAGAAAATCTTACGCTTGTCCATGATGTTTTGCTCTAAAGCCTGTGGATCATGGGACACAGCCTGATCCAAGTACTGCAAAAGTTTACTCATACTGGAGACTGGAATCCCAAAAGATTGAACAAAAAGCAGCAGCTGCTGAGCCTCGAGGTCTTGTAAAGCTGATAAAAGGGTACACACACATTCATTAAAAAGTAAAAAATGAATTATTTGATGAAAAACAAAGATTTTTATCCACATGACAAGTTGTACCTGCATCGACCAGTCGTGAGACCTCAGAACGAATCATCCTCAATTTCAACCAATCGGGAAGCAGCAGGGCTTCCTCTGAGGTGTCAACCAGGAAGGCAGTGGGTAGAGGTTTCTTGTCAGGAAACCAAATGTCCAAAAGCATGTGGAAATCACTCTCTCCTGTAATGATACACAGTGCTAAACTTGTTCTTACAGCCCTTTAGCAGTGCTGACAATGTACTTTAAAGCAAACAGGGCTACCTTTGGGTGGTCCCAGAGTTAGCAAGATAACAATAGCATGGACTACAAGAATGTGCATTGTAGCAGTCTCCCCTGTAGTCCAGCGTAGAAACACCTGGTCTTGAGATTCTGACTGTAAAACACAAAATAAAGCATGAAGTTACAAAATAAATGCATCTTTCCCTGGTGTATGTCCCCAGTTTAAGAACAGAAATTACTCTTCGATTTAGAATGACTCTCAGGTGGAAGTTCAATATTTTCTGTACTTGGCTATTCAGTACTAGAATTTTTTTTTCTTTAACTCAAAACTGTTCAATGAAAACAGAAAAATTATTAGTTTACAAGGCCTAAAATCTTAACATTTATTTAAAAGAGGAGCTATTTTAAAAATTTCTGTTAACTTTCTTATCACTTAACTAGACTAGCTTTGCTAGGTTTAAAATAACCCTTATTTATCTTAAACGCAGCATTGGGCAGTTTTATCTCCCTTTAAGACCACCCTCCCTTAAAGAAGGAGGGTGGAGTCTAAAGCCTGAGCTTTTGGATCACAGGGATTACTTTTAGACAATTATTTGAAATCTTTAATAGAGAATCCAACATTGTAACAGTAGTTATATGACTAAAAATGAGGAAAAGTTTAAATTGCTGTGGGCTAGTGAGAAGATCAAGAGAGCAGCATTCATCGCCAGTGCTCACCCAGCTGTAAAGATCCTCGCCCTCCTTGGTCTTCCTCATCCTCTTAATATACGTAGAGAAGATGGAGAGGAAAGCATAGAGCACAGCATCAGACTCAGGTCTGCTGGAGTGTTTGGAAAAGAGGTTGTTCATGATGGTTGAACGCTCGACGATGAGCCGGGCAATGTCCTGCAGAGAGCAAAAGGGAGACCAGACCCATGTCAGCGCTGCTCATTGACAAAAAGAACGGTTTAAAATAAAGTGACATGTGGAAACTCAAGCAACTCGCTGTGATTACCAAAGCCAGGTCATTATGAGAAGCCTGCTCCTCCACTGGTGCATGCTGGGATAGATAGATGAGATAGGCACTGATCGTCTGTGGATCTGTCTCCATGTGAATGGCCTTTAGAAAGTTAACAGACATCAAAACTCTTATTAATCTTCATTAAAGTTTTACACTTATTTCCAGTCCACTGTTGAGAAAAACTGACCTGCTGCAGGGCAGTGGATGTCATGCCCCTGACACTGTCAAACAAAGGGAGCTTGGGGAGGTCCTGTAGCAGCCACTGGTAACCTGGCAAGAGCTCAGCATCTGCAGAGTCTTCTTCCATGGGCTGGTCTCGCTCCTCCCCATCTTTCAGGCCTCCTTCAGTCAGCACCAAAGACAAACCCTGCACACAAATATGCAATGTATATTTTAAATAATGATTTACGTACAACACAACACCATGAAACATTTTTTATCCTTTCAGGACGGTACCTTCATGGCTAAGACTCTTGATGCCACTTGAGAAGAGCTGAGACGGCGCAGGAAGTAATCCAGTACTTCACATGTTGTCTGCTCATCAGCCTTGGGACCTAACAAAAGATCCTGGAGGCGCCCAAGTAATTGCCTCTGCTTTTGTTGTCTCTGACAGGAATAAAGATTAGAAATCATAGGATTAGTCATTAAGTCTTATTTTGTACCCAGATGCAAATTTCTATTATCAAGCACATGTATACATTTTGTATGGAGGGTATGAATTTGGGATGAAGCCGTGTAATTAAGAAATAATGTTAAACTAATTAAAATACTTGTCTCTTCTTGGCTTTCTGCTCTTTGCTTTCTCCTTCTTCATCATCGTCTATGAGCAAGCTGTCATCTGCAGCATCGTGAAGAAGGAATTCACACAGGCATTGCACTGGGAGCACATCCAAGGATCCCTCACTGGACTGGACCAAATCAGCCAACCATGGCATGGACTGAGAAGAAGCCTGTAAGGGATTGAAAATATACATTTTAACACTGACATTACAACAGCAACACAATTTATATTTTCTTCCAAGTCAGTCCCATTCAACCAATCAGTCTGGATGTGAGAGGTAGGGTACACCCAGAACAGTTTGCAGGGGTTACACAAAGAGAGAGACAACCACTCACACTAACAACTTAGAAACACCAAGTAAAGTACAAGTACATGCACTTCTGGGGAGAATCCACACAGGTACAGGGATAAATATGTAAACTCTACTCAGAAAGGCCAAAGACAGCAAGAGGATTTGAACCCAGAAGCAATGGTACTAACAACAACTCAACCATGCTAAAGCTTACAGCACTCATGTGGTTTCCCATTCAAATACAAACCAGGTCAAACCCTGCTTAGCTCTTGAGATCAGATGAGAATCGGGCACACTCAGGGTGGTACAGCCTAAGCCCCAAGCCAAGCTAATATAGCTAATATGCACATCATATGTTTGTTGAGGCATAATCTAATCTTTTATATCTAATATAATTATAATCTAATATTACATGTTCTTGGAAACATTAGATAAGTACTGAAGTCAATATAATACAACAATGACCAGGTCATTTTGGACATTTTAAAACGATATGTTCCATGTAATGCCTTGAATTTGGTCATTGTTTGGCAATTACTGAAGATGAGTTTGAAAAAAATTTCAGTCGCAACAGACAAAACTCACTGATTAATAACATAAACTGCTGCTCTTTTTCAGTACTGTGGCTGAACTGTCGGGACTACAACAAAAAAACTGAAAAGGGGGAAAAAAACAGGTTATTTTATGGAGATGGGGGGGGATGCAGAGTTTGGGAGAGTTATTGAAATGGTCATTACCTGTCTCTGGATGATGTTGAGAAGAAAGTCGGGGTTGCGACTGCGGCAAAGGAGGTGACCGAGACGCAGAGACTGGTTGAGACTTTTAACCTGCTCCTGGACCTGAGGGGGAGGTCTACGAGGAGGTCCCCTAAACACAAACACCAGCTATGATTCTGACCAGCAAATAAAAGCTAAGATTATTTGTTATGACTTCATTCACATTGTGATGCAAAGATATTAAGCTTATATAATTTTTTTCAGTAAAATAGGGGATTTCAAATGTCCTAATATATGAGCAAAAATGTTTCATTCTAGTATGGGTGTCCACTCTCAAATAACTGTCTTGGTATCTTACTGTGGGTCCAGACTGGTAAGCTGAGACAAGAGCAAGCTGTTGCTCTCCGTGATGGTCTGTTTGGTTGAAGCTGCAGCCAAGTGGCTCTCAAAGGCTAAAATCTCTTGTTTCTCTCTCTGGGAGATCTGTAACTCTCTGTTGATCATCTCTGTTTTTGTGTCCTCATCCGCAATGGTACAAGGAGGGTATGTATAGTTACTATAAAACCACAGAGACAAAAGTGTTAGCCAATCAGAATTATTACATTTAAATAATTTAACTGTTACTGATAACCTTTACTTACTTTGTCATAACCATCTCCATAAGCATTTTTAGGGTGGGATATCCATCCCAGGCAGCCAAACCTAAAAGAAAAAAAGATATCAGACACCATATCTGTCAACAGATACCTATAACAATTTATCTTATATGAAGATGTATGTAAATATGACTGCTGTACCTATCTTCTGAGGGTTAAATGCAGCCACAACAAGCAACAATAGCCATGCCTTCCAATAGAGTGTGGATATTGCCAAATTTGGTGGTTGGTACCTTAAACAAGAGTAGTCATTTGTTACTTAAGTCTGTAAACAGTATGACCTATATGTGTTCTTAAAAGCCATTAAGGATAAGTGACATACCCAGCAGGCAGTTGAATGTTCTCTGGGTGGTGGTATGTACACAGATTCAGAACAGCATCAATGAGCTGGATCCTCTCCACTCTCAGGACCTCGAGATCTGCTTAACAAGAAACAGGCAGACAACTCAGCAGCACGCATCGTGCCAAGAAAACTATAACAATGAAAATAGTCTTTCCTTTGTTACTAACATTACTTAGCAGACGTAAAAAACATAAAAGTTGCCCCTTGAAATATTTATGGCAGCTCATTAAAGAGAGGCACAAGTGTTTAACAAATCTACAAACATTCGACTAGAGTTTATCATAAATAACTTTAACAGCAGACATAAACATTTACTACCAAAATGGATCTTCCACAAACCATCTGACTGAACTCCGGCAGCTCTCTTAACCAGGTGATCAGCAAGCTCCATTGCGTCTGCCGGGCCCAGAGGCAAATCACGTGACAGCCCGATCACCAGAATACGCATCAGAGTGTCCTCCAAAAGAGGAACTTCAGAACAAAGGCGAAGGAAGAAACTGAGGAATGAAAAGAAAAAGTCCATAAAGTTACAGAAGCTAAAAAAAATTAAGAAATAACAAAAAGCAAATTATGTGCAACTATTTCAGGGTTGCTCACTTTCTGTCGCTCTCCGGAGGCCAGTTGTCCCACTTGTAATATGTCTCAGGCTGCTCTGTGAAAAGCACTTTGTGAAGGCTGCAGACATGAAGCAGATAAATGATTTATAAAGCAGCAAAAATATTTCCACGTGGACAATCGACACATCTGCTACAGATACTGACCAGTGAACGTAGTCTTTTGCACCAAGTTTGCTGATGGTAGGAACAACAGTGTGAAGCCACCACACAGCATCTCTCTGGATGGCAGCAATCTGATTCTGAAAGGACCTCAGGACCTCAAGATCTGAAACAAACCAGACACATGTTTAACCCAAGCCAAGTCGAGCTACTTTAAATACAGCAGAAGGACAAATAGACAGAACGCACTCTTCTTCTCTCCTTTGTCCCATGCAATGCCTGCTTCCTTGACCTGAGCGGTGATGCCCAACATCATAGAAACAGTGAGTAAATCTGTCACCTGGATGACAAATCGCTCCTATGGGAGAAATAACCAAGTTTAAATGCATGAACGAAACAGCTTCAACAAAGTAGGCCTGCTGAATTTTCATATCCACTGACTTTAAACTCCATGTCAACATAGCTGGCCTCTTTTCTCTCCTGCATCAAACCAAAGCAAAAGGACTGAAAGTTGATCTCATGCTTAGTCTGTTTGATGATTTCTCTGAGCAAAGCTCTTGAGGCACGAAGGTAATCATCTTTATTGGTTAACAGGTCCTGGAACACCATTGCCAAGAACTGCCGAGACAAAGATAAAATTAAATGCAGAGTTTATTAAAAAATAATTTCATTTCTGTTGAAATTTTTCCAAACGATCTAGTTTTACCTTTGGAGCTTGCTCTGGGCTGTGCTGCAGCACTGTATGGAGGACTTGCATGTTGTTGGGATTCCGGGCATTGGACAGCTCATTAAAGATGACGAGCTTCACCATAGTTCCCAGGTTGTCTCTGTGTGCATTTAGTAGCTCCCTGCAAAGATATACCCAAAGCTCCGGTTAGTGCGAATTACTGACTGTGATGACAAAATAGATGTGTGACAATAAGAACAACTTTACAGACCTGACACACAGCATGTAATGATTAAGAAGAACTTTGGGTTTGAGTCGGATCTTGATCAGGTTGGAGATAACCTCCATGTCATCTGCTCCGTGGGTGTTGCAGTTCATGCACAAAGACATCAGGAGGTCCTGAGCTGGGCGAGTCAACTGCAACCACAGAAAAACGTAAGCTAATGCTTAGTCGCCTACTTTTAATGTATTGCAATAGCTGTATCTTTAGAGGCCACATTTCACCTTTTATTTACACAAATCCTGCAACATATTATTAGTACAACTATATAACACTATGGATTTATTTAACACAGCTGTCAGTATCAAGGGTTTCACCTTTGGGTTCTGGAGCCACATCTCCAGCCTTTGCACCGCCATGAGTCTTGCCTCTTTGTAGCCACATGTGGCTGTGAGCAGACGCAACAGATTTCGGGACACATTGTCCATCGGCTGCCTGCGGTTCAACTGATCCCTGAGGACATCAAGCACATAGTCCTCCACACTCTCTGCAAGTTCGTCATACCTACAGGTTTCCAGTGAATAAGAACAATAAACACAAAATGATCAAGGAGCTCAGTGCATTGTTTCAATCATTTTTCATTGTTCAATTGTGAAAATGTAACCGCGTTACCTATATATGCTGTAAATCTGAACACACAGACTGTACGCTATGGCCGTCACATTTATGTTGGTAGCTTTCATACCTTGGCATAACCTGCCCTTCATCCTCAGGGCTGAGTTTCTCCTCAGCTATCAGCAACTCAGTCTGGCTGTCATCCTCATCTGGGGTTGATGGATGAGGGCTGCTACCTAAAGATCAAAAGCAGCATGACCAATCAGCACTTGTTTCTGACATCAGTAGTCCTGACTTACAGAAACCTGAATGTACCATACCTGCACTCAGATCTCCAGCAGAGCGGCCCGTATCAGCCTGGAGCAGCATACTCTTTGGGGGCATTTTTGTTCCAAAAGCAGTCTGAATGTTGTCAACAAAATTCTTACAGTGAGAGCTGTCCACCCAGATTCTTTCACCCAGAGAGTCCTCAATGTAAACCTGAAAGTATATGTCAGAAGGACAAATTATAAGAAGAGCTCATGCATGACAGAAATGTGTTTGAATTTTGTGGGTGTTCTCACTTTGACAAATATCTCTGGCCAGTTCTCATCCTCCTCGTATGCTGCCATCAGCAGATTGCATGCCAGAACAGAGACCAGGCTGTTGCCTTTTGCTTTAAAGTTGATAGAAGCATCCCTACGCAGGAGGCTGCACAAGGCCTAGTGACACAAGTGTAACACATGGAAAGTAACAAAGATTTTGTCAAATCAGTGAGGTTCACTTGGCGAAATATTGCAATGCTGATATACATTATTCATCTGTGTATATGTACTGAAGAATAACTGTGTTAAAATAATTACCTCAATAATTCCCTCAGTTGCAAAAACATTGGGCTTGATTTTGGCCAGAAACATGAGGCTAAGGTAAAGTGTGATGTCGGGCTTGGCTCTGTTCATCTTGAGCTGTTTCACTGCTCCACACAGCAATCCCTCAATGCGATCGTCATTTCCTTCTGATTCAGCAGCTTCAATCTCGTCCAACAGCACTGCTGGAGAAACTGCCACAGAGAAACATATTTTTTTACTTTCCTTGTCAGTTGTCACCTGAAGATTTTCTGACATTCCTATCTCAAATTTTACAACACTTCAGAAATGCACAGGCTTCAAAGTTACCTTCAATAGGTACTACTGATGGCTCCTTTATTGAGGGCGATATAGCCCTCTTGTCCACTGCAGCAACATCAGCGAGACGTCCAAGGGCACTGACAGGAGGGGTGGTGGATAGTTTGGGCCGCTTAGTTAGGTTGGCTAGCCCTGATGAGGATGGCAGAGTGGAGGAAGTCTCTCTCTTGCGGTCAGCAGGTAAATTTGTAGAGGTTGCCTTCAGGAGGACAGCAGGGGCTTTTGGCTCTCCTCCCTGGCTCTTAGAGCCCAGAGCAATAAAATCTCCTGTAGGGGGATGGCCTGCAAAAATGCAGATGTTACAATTTTAGTTTCTCGTGCCTAGGTGCTATTCAACATGGAACACACAGCTAAGATTGGATTTGGTTGCACAAGTAGTCCGACCTGATGGTTTCGCTGCACTGGGGCGCCTAAGAGTTGTAGGCTTTGGACGATTCATATTTACTGGTAGGCACAATTACAATCAAAGTAGAGCGGGAGACATGTATGTGTCATATGTGTAGCCTGTGTAAAACAAAACAATAAATAAACATGAGGTTAGTAACAACAGAAAAGTTAAAAACCAGTAATAAATAGCAGTTTAAATCGCTCTAAATCTCTACAGCTAGTAAATCAAAGCATAAGAAGACTAGCAAGAAGGATGCGTTCAATGCCGCTTAGCACTATAAAGGTTATTAATTACATGTTTACAACACACAAGACAAAAAAATGCTAGGCTAACAACGAAAACTATGGCTAGTATGACTACTAGCACGACGTTAAACGTTAACACTGACAACTAACAGGCGTTAGGTTTCATTTAATTTAAATCAACCGTAATTCGTTTAATTAATATGCTCAATAAAAGTCATACTGATATGATACCTGGACGATATACTTCACACAAAAAAGTCATTCACCGCCTCAAAGCTATCAGACAGACAGAGCCGTGGTGGCTTCTTTTTCTCGACTGAAATTACTCGATAATACCAACAAGTAACAAGTAACAAGCGCCACCAAGCGCCAGGGAGGATCATGTACATCTACTTTGAGCGTCACCTCCGTATACGAACTTGCTCTCTTCTCTCAACTTTTTATTATTAAGGCATTTCCAATCAGTTCAAAGTAAAATAGTTCGTCGTATCCTTAAATGTCTATGAAGCAAACATTTGTGTGTAATTACTTTTACAGATTAAAATGGTTAACTCTTCCAATCATGATGGTATTTTTATCTTTAACCCTCATCTGTAATATTTACGACAGAACTGCGCCATCACAGTTTTATGATTTTATTCCCCAGCTTCAGTACCAGTAGACGTGGTTTACAATATGTAAAAAAAAGTTTAAAATCTAATAATAAAAACTATATATGTTTAGCCAGTTTTATTTGCGGGGAAAAACTTATCATTTAATCACATCTGCCTTGGTAGACATGACAAATCTTCTCCTATAACTTTGTTTAAAACTTTGTAACAAGTTTTTTTTAACCGGAAGTCGTATTGTGTCATTGTTCCTGTAAGCTGACGAGCCAGCGGTGATCGTCAGAGGGCGTCCTTATACAAAATAACGACATTATAGATTCATAATACATAACTGTTTCCATTTACTGTTGATATAGCATAGATAATGTGTGTATAATGCTGTCACAGTACTATCTATGCTAATGTAATACACGTTAAAGGAAACGTGCTGTACACCACAGGGTTTGCACCATCACAGCAGACGAACGTGTATATTTGTGTGTACTGTCATTGGTCAATACTTAATTTAAAACATCTTCCGGTCACCTCCAAAATAAAAAAAAACTTTTTTTTTCTTTTTTTTCTTTTTTTTTTTTAAGCGAAGTAATTACGTGATATTACCAATTGGGGGCGCTAAAGATTCACACATTTTTCTTCTCCCTTTAGTGTTAATAACATGAAAATAAAAATAAACAAGAATGTGTTGATAAAAATGTTTTTGTATCAAAATTACTGATGTTAACATCAGTAATTTTGTGAAAAATAAATATGTGTTAATTGAAATAGTTTATGGTAAAATTAAGTTGAAATCAGTGTCACATAAAGAGACAGAAATAATATTTTACTACTCTCTACAGTATTTAAGTATATTTATATTTAAATATGTCACTTTTTTCAATAGAATCTCCAAAATCTTTTTCTATTGGAGAAAAATATGAGAATAACAGCAATGTTTTATACTTTGACTCAGCTTTTTGATTAGGTCTTTTTCTAAAATCCCAAGTGAAAGATGAAGAAATGGCCAGCAGATGTCATCACTCTAACTTTATCAAATGCTGCAAAACCGTGAATCATTTTAAGCATAGTTACTGGCATTTGCTTAATGGGTTTCAGTCAGTGCCTTGCAAAGCTTTTTCATCATCACTTGTGCCAGAGTCTGCAGATATTTTGCCATCTCATAATCATAGTCATCATTATTTCTGCACACTGTTCCTCACTACAGCTTTAGACTGGTCGAGCTTGAAAAAAATACCCCTCTTCTTTCCCATTTAACCTTCATTTTTTAGTCTCCTTTGTGTTCCCTTGTGAAGTCGGAGGACAAAAAGGCAAGCATTGCATTTGAACTGTGAGTTTTAAGCGCTTTATTCTGAATTAAGAGACAAGATAGCTCTCATCACTTCATTTGATTCACATCATGCGTTTAATTACTTTCATCCTTTGTGAAAATTAATTGAAAAAAATTAAACCCAAGCAAAACTTTGGCTGCTTTTAAGCTTAATAAAAGAACTGCATTTCGCTTTCAAAAACACCGCAGCCAAAGGTCTGGAATGAGATGCAGGTCAATCAGCTATTCTACTAAAATATGAAGATTAAATATTCTTCTGTGGAGGGATGCAGGTGCTTTTTTGCCCCCTTTAGCAGAAATGACCTTTTTTAAGAGTTTTTACATAATTGCTTACTATCTGGCACTGGCTGGTTGAAATTTTTTAACCACTCCTCTATGCAAAATTCCTTCAGTTGCCAGATGACCTTAGGCAGGAGGGTTTTCAAACAGCAGTTCCTCTATCAAATCCTTTTTGAACTCTGGGCTTTAAGGACATTCAATCACCTTACAGTTCTTCCTTTTGAGTTATTCCAGGGTGGACTGAAGGTTAATTATTGCCTTGTTGAAATGTCCCTTTCTGATTCACTTTTCAGACAGGTAGCCTCATATTATATTCCAATAATCTTAGTTATGATGCAGAATTTATAGTTCAATAAATGATCGCCCAGTCCCCCAAGAGAAGGGAGGCGACCCCAGACCTTCCCATTTCTGTCAGTTCTTCTTCTACTAAGCTCCCGGTATGACAAACATGTCTACTGTTACTTTAACCAAAAAGCTCTGCCTCTGATTTGTCTAGACAGAACAAATTATTCTAGAACTCCCAGCCTCAGCCTGTTGGCAAAATGTATTTTACTCTTAAATTTTTTGCTTCGAACATCAAAGTATTTTCCCTGCCACATCTTCAATACAGGGAACCATCTCTTTCTGATTGTCTAAACCTTTGCCTTGACAGTAACACTTGCATGAGCTACCAGCAGCTCCTCTAGTTAAAACTAGGGGTTTTGTCACTCTTGGGTTGGATTTGCTTTGGCAGCCGGTTCAGTAAAAACTGGCAGCCATCTAAAATCTACAGTTTTTACTGAGAGTGGAATCGTGGCTGCAAAAAATAATTAAAAAAAAATCTCTTGCTATATTCTTCTGGAGGTCTTAGAGAAAACTTAAGATTGTGGCATGATGATTTCAAAGAGAAGCAGCAAACTCTAGATCGGTTTAATTAAGACAGGCTCCACTTGTCACTTTGCAAGCGGAGGCTTATTTTATGCTAACAGTGACTAAACTTTTCTGAATATAAAGAATTAACAGTGTTCATTTTAAATGTGTTAATCTTCACTTCTTTTTTTTTTTTTCAAATTTACAGCTATCAGTAGCTTTAGGGGAAAAAAATGAGAGCATCAAAGTGTTACACTTTATAATGCCCATATTTAGTCCCGCCCATAGTCAGCAGCAGTGAACTGTTCATTCCTTAAGCATTGCTCAGCTGTGACAGGACTAAAAAAGAGAAATAACTCTGTCCTTCTCTCTGCTCTCTTGCTGTCTGCAAATCCCCAAACTCACTTTTTTGCCATTTAAAGCGTAAAAGAGAATCTTGGTATTAGACTTTAAACAGTCCACCAGTGTTTGCTCCAGCTAGTACTGCCATCACTACCACTGTAACCTCACCATGTTCATTTCCATGCTGCTCTAAGCTGCCAGCTGGTTACGTAAAGTGTTTTCATATGAAACACATTTTGGTGAAGTCAGTGGAATGTTCAGTAAATGCTCCAAATTAAATCTTGTGTCACATGTGAAGTCTACAAATGTACAAAAAAAAAAGCTGTTTTTTAGCTTTCGAAATTACGTACAGCTCAGACTGTGCCAGAGCTGGCTGTCTAATATGTCAGGTATTTTCAGCAAGTTGTGCCTGGACATTGTGGAAGGATCTAGTTGGGAGGAAAACAGGATTATTATTATTTTTAATGCAGTGTGAGTTAATTGGCTGTGAGTTTAAAGTATCCTATAAATATCTTAAAACCATTCTTCTGCTAACAAATCATTTGGAGTATTTGGAAGAAAAGGAATGATCCCCTTACAACAGTGGGCCTCTTTGTACCAGATCAGATTTCTTAGGAGTTCAGAAGTCTGAGTCAGAAAGAACCCAGATTAGTGAGTCAATGTTACTTCCTGTAATTCAAAACTGCCCGCAAGAACCCAGACCCCACAGCACGTCGATCTGACAAAAACCCCGGCAAGTCTGCCGCACATGGTTTTGCTGTTTTTGTTTTGTTTCACACGTCGGGTGTATTTCAGGTCATCCGCATACACTGCTGCCAGATGGACAGTAACAGAGGGTTATGCCATTGACTGAGCAGCTGGATGTCTGACTGGTGCAGAATATTCGCGGTGGTCCTGCAGAGACTCTCCAGTTTGATCTCTTTCTTTTCTCTGTCTGCACATTCTCTAGAAAACAAGCAATGCACCACACTTTTGTATTTACATTTTCTGCATTGTATCCCATCATCTTATTTCACTTAATATGTGATCCTGATTTACTCAAGCTCATCTTTAATACAATAACAGTTATTCTAATAACTCATTTGTGTCTCATCTCATCTATAATCTGTGATGTGATGCAAGTAACCTGTACACAAAGAAGGTTACTCATTTGGTTTATTTGCTTTTTACTCGAAGCAGGTTCCAGCATAGATGAAAGTACGGAGCCAACCATCCTTAGTAAACAATTGATTCCATATGTGATTCGGGGGAAAAGGTTGAACTGTTGAGTCATTTGCCATAAATGATGACATTCATTTTAAATCTATCCCAGTCTGCTTGTCTGGCATAAAGCCAGAGTACCAAAAAAAAAAAAAATGTTCTAAGGAATTAGTCAGTTTTTCTGTAAGCAAGCTTTTGTGAATCGTATAAAGGACTACTCCTCTCTGACTCAGAATTGTCAGTGTCCAATGTTTTTGTCAAGTGCTTTGGAAAAACTGTAAATGTTAAACCATCCACCCACCAGAGAGAAGTCTGCACAGAAAGATCTCAGCGCACTGAATCGCCCAGCCAGAAGCCAACTCAGCATTTCTTCTTTATTTACTAATAAACTACAACTCATTCTTTATCTAAAGGTCACGCTTTTGTCATGGATCGGACATTGTGTCTGTGTGCCGCTCTGTTTCCTCATTCGCCTCACCACTTGCTAAAGATAGCACCATTAAACATCATGGAACAAAAAATGATTCAATAATGAAGCTGCTTTTGGCCTAAAATGGTCAAAGAAAAAAAAAGCTTCCCTGACGTCCTGACAGCATGTCCATGCTCAGATTTTGAAGAGATGTATGGTAAATGCACAATAACAGCTCAAGAGAGTATTTAACTGTTTGATATTCGTCATAGGTAGCCATAAACCAATAAATAACCACAAATGGCTGAGTATGCACTTTAATAAAACCAACCAAAATCTACATATTTGGATGGCTTTGGATCCAGATGTTCACTTCCCCATGGTTTTACTGCATTGTACAGCAAAAAAAAAAAAGAAAAAAAGAAAAGAAAAGTTTTCAGCAATTTCAGCTGCCCAGCTCAAAGTGTTTTCTAGTGTCAGCACACTGCATCTGACTATAACAGGCACCATAGTTCAAGTCAAAGCTGAGATCTTCTAATACCATATAGCTGCAGAGGAAAAGCCATACAAGTAGAGGCCATAAAAGGCTACTGACTTAACATATTTACATTCAGTACTTAATTACCCAGAATAACCTGTGACGCTATTGGCAGTAGTGCAGTAAAAATAAGAGAAATCCTGGGACTGCTGAGCTACTACACCACATACTTTCCTCAGGAATGGAATGCTGCTGCTGCTCCTCAAGTCTGAGAGAGGAGGTCGCTGTTTTCCCTCACTCAAAGGTATTTTTTGAATACCTTGTAGTGGAGAGCTGACTCAAAAATATAGGAGTAGGAGGAGAAGAAGGAGGAGGGGGTGGTGAACATACTTAGAGAGCAACAGGTTTATGACTTCCTTTAGAAATCTGAAGTTTTTCTTGGCTAATGCTGGCAACGTGAGCTGACTTTGTGCAGATTAGTTTTGTAAAGTAAGCAAAAGCAGTCGCCAGCAGTATCTGTCTTCTATTTATGGCCTCCCCCAGGCCTCCCCCCCCTCCCCACCCCACCTCCCCAGACTGACGTCAGCACAAAGTTATTTTCATGAATGGAGGGGGCGGTCACGAGGAATCGGTGACGTGAGTGCTTGCGGAAGCAGAGCGTGGAATGTTGGTACATTGTTGTTGTTTTGTAGTTAATTTAGTACGAGGATACGCCGCTGCCCGTCTGTGCTGGACGCTTTTTACCAAGTTTGTCAACTTGCTTCACCGGTTGTCGAGGAAACATACTTTGACAGTTTTACACACTCCGGTCCACAGATATCTGAGTCCACAGAGGTGAGGTTGTATTTTTTTTAATTATTTATTTTTTTCGGGAAGATGTTTTGACATTCCTTTCTAAATTACTCGAGTTCTCACGGTGACATAGTGGCGCACGCAAACAGGCTTGTGTTGTGCATCCTCTTCGTAGGATAAGTTTTGATCCCAGTTATGAAAGCTCATGTTGATTTCGTAGATTTGTTTCTTTCGGGCGGACACGTGTTGTGCTGGAGATACATAATACAGTGCTTCAAAAGTGGCGCAGACCTCCGAGCAGTCGCATATAGGAAGTTAGAAATTGTATGAAAATATGTAAAAGGGGGAAACAAACGTGTGTTTTGTCGCTTTCCTGCGATTTGAAATAGTTCTTTGAAAATAACAGCGGTGATTATGACACTGACTGAATGCGGTCCCTTTAAAAAAAATTATAGCTAATAATTTTTATAAACTGTATAACGAGCGAGGAGACGTTTTCGACCAGCATTGTGGGAGGGAAGAAAAATAAGACGATAAAAATCACACTATTTCTTCGCACTTCTCATTAAAAGTAAAGCTAAAGTTACAGAATGTGTTACAAAATATGTTTATATACTATTACTAAGCATGCCTGAACCTCTAAGGTTTTAGATTATAACTTTTTCTAGAACGAAAAAAACCCAAACCCCAAAATTGCATTCCCCCCCCCATGTGTGTTTATTTATAGCATTTCTGTGACTTGAATTAGATTTTCGGAAAATGGAAGTGAAATAAACTTCCTCACTTTCCTATTGAAACAAATCCATGTACAGCATTTTTCACATCCTCCTTAATTTTCGCGCTCTTCCCCAGCTCATGGCAGCGAGGTTGATAGCGGGTGCTATAATGCAGAATACCAGCCTGCTTTTGACATTGAAATCGACACGTGGTCTGCATTTTTAGACATGTGGGACAAAGGGCACGATGTGGAGTGGAGGTAGACCACCGGGGTTGACTAGCCTACAAGAAACAGCAGAAGGAACCCATATTTCCACAAACGATGAATCACTTTAGAGACTTTATCTCATCGCTGTGTTTAGCTATAATTCCTGCTCTGCATAACTCTTAATGAATTGGGTAAAGATAAGAAAACCTTGAATTACAATGACTAATTGAATTTTTGACCATGGCTCTAAAATAGCTCACAATGATCTTCTTTGCAGTCTTGTATGTCCACCTTTCAGTTTGCCCTTTGCCATTTACTTAAAAACTTGTGATTAATATATGGAAAATATTTGTCTGAGTAACTTGTTCCGCTTAGATGGTCACAGGTTGATGTCTTGAGGGGGGGCTTTATGATTCACTGTTGTTTCTGGTGGGTGCACACTGACTTTCAGTCTGAAGCAGTAGGAGCAGGGTGTGCTCCTGTCATGAGGTTAACATGTGGTTCAATCACCAAAGTGATGATATCTTTTTTGGATGGAGAAGTTACAGCAGCTGACTCATCATACCAGTATGGGACAGTGGGAGGGGGGGGGGGGGGGGGGGGGGGGGAGAGAGAGAGAGAGAGAGAGAGAAATTCCCCTGAAGATGCAGCATATGGTCAAATTGTCTTCTCTTTGTTTCTCATTTTGCCGGACAGTGGTGATGGATGAAAGCAGTGCAGAATGCGAGACCGTTTTTGTGGTGGAGTATTGTGAAAGTGAAATGTTTGTGGTTAGCAATGCTATGACTCACACAGAACACGTTGGCTGTGATGTGTTTTGCTCCTCTTACTGGAAAAAAGATGTCAAGTTTTGATTACTGACTGTGGAAGCCAGTGATTTTTATTTGCAGCCGAACATGCCAACCAGAGTGGACACAGGCAATAAGAGGTGACTGTTTGAACAGGTCTGCCTTGCATCTGTCAAACGTGACTCCCTGGCAGTTATATAGCATTTGAGATTGTTCCCTCTGCCACTGGCAGCGACTTGTATCAAGTCATTTCTGTCAGAAAGACTGGATCTCAAACCACTGCTTTCACCTCATTATGGTCAGAGGTGTGGCAAGTGTCAGAGGTACTCCTGTAATTATATTGCCGGATTGTGTTGCTGGGAATTCTCTGTTGATTCCTGATGGAGCTGGATGCAACTCTTGATTCTGTTGTGATTCAAACTCAAATCAAATAATTCGAAACGTTTGCTCAACCTATCTGTCCTGAAAGAACATTATCGAAATCTTTAGGACTATTATTAGCAGTGACTGAATATTAATATGTCTTCTTTTATTCACTAATTATTAGTTATAATTAAAAAAAGGACCGATGTGTCCACTTTTCATTCTTTACATCGTTCTGAAAACCAGTGTCGATGACTGGGAGAATATCTTCTCACAGATATTCGGTGAGATCTCCTCCCTTTCCGCAAGAAAGTTCCGCTGGTCATGCCAACCATTTCTGAGGTTCTCTGTACTTTTCCTTCCTCTCCCTGAAACAACGGGATTTTCCAGGAAATGTCAGATCAGGAGGGTGTGATTCCCTGCTGCTGGTTGTCGCTTTTACCAGTAAACAGCATGACTCACTGCTCAGCTATGCTCTCCATTTCCTTCACATAATATCCCACCAAATGTGCTGCGCTGGAGAAAGAGCAGAGTGCTGCGTGCCTCAGTCTGTGAAGAAATCTCTCCACCCCCCTCCCCTTAGAAAAGTGCAAGAAATGCAAGCGCTTTCTCATGAAGACTAAAGTTGAATGTCAAGGGCAGCATTAAGTCTGCTTTGCGCTGAACCCCCTCCCCAACCTGCACAAAAAGAGAAGAAAAACAAAGAATCCAGACAAGCCAGCTCTGCATTTATTAGTGAAGTGTGAGCGCATAAGTCTTTGATACGCTGTTTATTTTAGGGGAAGGCTGGGCCCCACAGTTACCTGCTGTAACTGAACAGCAGCCATGAACTTGACCCGATCCCTGACTTCAAAAACAGTAAGCTATACTTTAACCACGAGGTATCGGTGAAGGAAAGGTACATACATTTATTTAACTGGCTTGGTCTCAGATGTGGAGCAAGGTTACAATGGATTTCTTGTCCCACAATTGTTTGCCTAGAGATGATTCTTTTTAAAATCACTGTTTTCTTGCTTCTGCTCTGGTTTACTTGCTTTTGAACTAGTTAAAAATATTCATAACATGCATCTGTACATCTTCAAAGAACACAGCAGGCAACATTGTGCTTTTTGCTCAAATCCCCCAGCAAACAAGCAGAGCCGTGAAATGTTTGTGCTTATAGTGGATAGACAGTGGAGCATTTACTCCAGTGAGTACTTATTTGGTTATCAGTCGTCAGAGGGGTGTCGTTAGGAATAAAACAGTATTGCTTGTTGTATATCAAAATGAGGGAAAGTGAATTTTTAAAAAAAATGAAGCACTTTGTTTACAATTTGTCCCTCAAAGGAACACAACAATAAGAAAGAAAGACTCCTGACTTCCACACGTAAGCATGCGCAGGCTGTTTTCCATTTATTTGGCCAAGTGACAGATGTGCGATACTTCAAAATTCCAGACATTTTGTGAAATTTGCAGCCATTGTTTTACAAGTGGGTTTGTCTCCACTCCACCCCCGTAGCTGAGCGCATTGCAGGATATATTCAGACTGCATGTTCCCTCTTCAGCGAAGGTTCGCCTGTGTGCATGTGAGGGTTTGCACATGTGTGTTCGCTCAGGAATGTGGTTTTGTTCTTTACCCGCCAACTGTGGCTTTTCTTTGAGGTAGCCTATTTTCCCAGACTCCTTTCCTTACTGTTATGAAGAAAAAAAAAAAGCCTAACGTAAGTTGTTTTCTTGACTATAGTGAGAGGACGTGTTTTGTCTGTCTTCTCTGTGTGGTTGCTGGGGTTTGTTTTGTTCTCTGAGGAAACTTTGGTGTCTTAATCAAGAAAGCCGTGTCCCTGTGCAAGTTGCAAAAACATAAGCACATGCCTTAAGAATTTCAGGCAAACAATCTGGCATACTGGTTCAGACTGGGGACCTCTTGTATAAAGATCAGAGAGGCCCCAGTCCGCTTTTCCATGATTTTTTCAAGGAACATACCCAGGGACCCCCCTCTGACGCAATACCACTTAAATTAGACCGTTTAGGGCCAGCTTGCTTTTGAGGAATGTTTTATTTTAGTTCATCTTTATTTGATGCCTCTAAAATCTCAGTTATGTAATTCTTTGCAGCATGTTTTGCAGATAAATAAAGGACATCAGCGAGCACACCAGATGTTCCTTAAATCTCTAAACCGAAGTTTGTGTGGATTCTGTTTGTAGCTGTTCGCTCATTACACACATTTGCCATGTGTTTATTTTCCAAGTTAGAAAATCAAGTCAGAATCCTATTTCAGGACAATGACTTAGTAATGTTTAAAAAACAAGAAGAAAAAAGCATTTGTTTTTCTAAGTTTTCACTGCACTACTGGTCTGAGTTAGAATCCCCTAGAGGCCCTGTATTAACAGAAATATATATATCACACAATGAACAGTCACACCCACAGTATTTTCTTCCACGAATGCTTCAGCTAATAGGTCTGAAGAGAATATTTCCCCTCTTACTGAGGGTATCACTTATCGCATTGCTCCCTTTAAATTGTTTAGTTGGCAGAAATTTGTGTCAGCACTGCGGGCTAAATATATCCACGAGCGTTAAATAAGGGCATAGGGCAGCTCAGGAAAGCCCAATGAGAGGATCCAACCACAGAGAGACGGCACTAAATCGATAGACTACATTGTCTCCCAGCAAAAATACATCAGTGACTATAAAGGAAACTATTTCTCTGTGACACTCTATCTTTAGGAATTTTCCACATGCTGCCCTGTAAAGTTCAGCAGAACTATAAATGTTATACTGATGTGATGATTTGCTTTGATGAGGAGGCAGAATCCTGTAGACTGCTGCTCTGTAAATCCAGAGAGGTCAGATCAGAAGATAAATGATGGATTTAAGAGGAGAATTGAGGATTTTTGTACACAGGTTGCCTTGAAGTTAGCAGCACAAGTTAGTGCTGTTCTTTTTTTCTTTTGGTCTGTACTATGTATGGGCTGTGTTGTGGTTATGAATGAGACTTGTTTACCCTTTTGGTGACCATGTGACTCACACTCCCACGCCCATTTGCAGGGCGTTTCCATGGTATCTGTTGAGCATGGAACAGTGCACTCGTAGTCAAGCTGGTCTGTAGGTCTTGAAATGGAGCCTTTGGGGGATGTGTGCCTCTCACAGGATCGCAGCTCAGCGCTCTTGCTTTTTTTGGCCATGGCAGCAGTCTGGAAAGCATGTGGCTCACTGTAATGAGTACAGAGAGGCTTTTCTAAATACTGCCCTGGCAAAATCACTGAGGCAGAGAGCTTAAATGCAAAGTTCTGTGACGAGCAGGAGAGAAGTTGCCTGTTTCTAATTTTGCCTGGTCTAGTGAACTACATTGTCACGGCCCTCTTTTTAATATGTAAAGACAGACAAGCAACAGTGCTGACAATTAATAGAGTCATGCTGCCATCTGCTGGTATTTATGTCACTAACAAACAAACATGAGCACTGACATATGATGTAACCCTGGGATGTGACGTCTGTGCAGTAAACTTCTCGAGTATCACCACTGGGGGTGTCATTTCTGCTTATCTGTCATATCTGAAATGTCAAATAACATGCAAGTAAAAAATATCAGTATCTCATTTTTAAAATATAGTGCTTGAACTAAAATGCACTGTTTAAAATTCCTGTATGTTAACGCACTCTGCAGCAGAAGTAACCCGAGTAGTATAAACTAATGATATGTGCAAAGTAACACATGCTGTCCAGTCATTCTAGTAGAATAACTTCACTACCTCAATTGCTTCTAAATTGCCAACATAAGTAGCTGAGTAAATCTGCTTAATTGTAATTACTTTCGTCCATCAATAATATGTTCTGTTTCACTTACTTGAGGTCGTATGTTTTTTACTTTTCAGTGTCTTCTGTGAGATTCTGGTCATTTGTCTTCATGCAGGGAATGACGACTACTTTTAAGACGAGCAAAGCTTTAAAGGTAAGCATGAGAAGTTTGAAAAATGTTTTAGTGATTCACGCCTGCACACAGTTCTTCATGCACTGCTCGTGTCTTGCAGGTCAAGAAGGAGGTGGGTGAGAATGCCCCTGTGCTCAGCGATGATGAGTTGGTTGCCATGTCTGTGCGGGAGCTCAATCAGCACCTGCGTGGGCTCACCAAGGAGGATGTTGTGCGATTGAAGCAGCGACGGCGGACCCTGAAAAACCGCGGCTATGCCGCGAGCTGCCGCATCAAACGTGTTACCCAAAAGGAGGAGCTGGAGAGACAAAAGACCGAGCTGCAGCAGGAGGTGGACAAGCTGGCCCGTGAGAATGCCAGCATGAGATTGGAGTTGGATGCACTGCGAGCCAAGTATGAGGCTTTGCAGTGTTTCGCACGGACTGTGACCAGAGGGCCTCTCTCACCAGGCAAAGTTGCACCTACCAGCGTCATCACCATCGTCAAATCTACCAGCCAAAACAACTCCAGCCCATCCGCTTTCTCAACACCTTCCTAGTGTTGACAGGACTGGGCTCTCCTTTGCCTGCCTGGTCCTTCCTATTTCTGACCTGGTCTAAACCTACTCATCCCACACTGAGACGAGGCTCGGTAGTTAGACTGAGGGGTGGCCGGGGTGGCAAGCTCTATGTGATGTTATGCTGCATTCACAATTCTGTCTCCCTCTTTTTGTCTCTTTTACACAATCTACATTGTCTGTGCACTGTGCAAACCCCCTTCCTGACAACCAGCACCGGCAGGTTATCGGGCCTCTGTGACCCTACCTCCATGACTAATAGCAGAGATTTGCTTTTACTCAAATTTCAAGTATTTGACACGCCTTAATGTGGCAGCACATGGTCTGGGACACCTCTCATACTTTATGATGTAAAGAATAAAATACGAGAGGTTTAAAGTAACGCATATGAGACAGTATGGATACTTTTAAAGTCTTTGCCAAATCACATTTTCTTTGTATAAATATTAATGAGCCTGTGTCTGTTGCCTTGAACAGTTCTACATGTGATCTATGCAATATCTCACATGTATTTTAACACAGAGGTGATATCTTTCCACTGTGAGGTCAAATGGACACTTCTTCAAGGCCACAGTTATCAGATGCCTTTGAAAGCTAGCCAAACGCGGCACCGGAAACTTATATGCTTAGCACTTTTAGGAGGTGCTAAGCAGTAAAGTCACTTGACTAAGTGTTTGAGTAACATGAAAACTTATGTAGAAATGGTTCTGAGGGATCTTTGCATTATACTGTTGACAACTGACCAATGTTTAGCTAAAAAGCTATACTAGTCTTTTAACCATGATACCTATATAAGTAACTTATTTAGAAAGCAATACCAGTACAGTTCAGAGAAGTTTGAATGATGCAGCTAAAAGTGATCTAATCTGGCAGTTTTGAAGAAACACCTTAAATTAATATTTGGAAAGAGTTAAAATCACCCATTACGATAGAATTTGTCTTTGTCGGACTGGACTGTGTTTCCTTGTACAATATTCTGAAAAGTGCCATTTGTGCCTTCATTCCTCCTACTGGCAACTGAGAAAAGACATGTCTGAGTACCGTCAGATTTCAGAAGGGGTTCCGATCTCTCTTGTCAACTACATTCTAGTTGACAGATAGCTGAAAAGTACTGTTATGTTATGTTGTCAAAGACAGTGTAGGCAGTTGGAGCTGTTGCATGTGATTGCATTTGTGTGTGGCCCCTTGACTCAGAAGTTTCTTGATATATATTGTAGAAAATTTTTTAAATTCTGTTTAAATGGTAAACTTGGTCAGACTAAATTGCAAAACTGGAAAGTGATTAAGGAACATGCGTTTGACAATGGTGTCTTTCATCAAATAGCACTTAGAGAAGACCGTTAAGATACAGTGAGCAGAAAAAATAAATCACAGGGCCACTTGTTTAAAGAAGGAAGTTACGCTTGCATTTCTGCAGTTACTGGAGCTTAACTAGGTGAAAACACAATGTGGTCGGACCACTTACAGGAAAGTTGTGCCGAATGTAACTAATGATAGTGAACTACTACTATCTGCTGAGGCACTTACTGAGTGGTGTTTAATCTCTTTTCTTTGTATGCAACTCTTGGTAGGTAATCCATATTGGATATAATAATAAGAGCAGACCTTTTAAGTATGATGCAATTCAAGTTGCTTACTGTATATTACAGACTAGAGACGGCAAAGCTCCCACCGCTTCTGTTGTCCCTTAGATTGAGAACTCCGTCCAAATAGAAATCATTCCTAATACTGGGTCACAAGAAGTGCTGCTGCCGGTGTTGGTATTTCCGAAACAGTAACCAGCTACTTTTCTTTTGACACGCTCTTCTACAAGAGAACTCCTGACGCCCGTCTCTAGAAACTGTGGTGTCAAGATAACTAAATGCAGTAAAGGCCTTGCTCTCATTGTACATTTTGTAATACCGTATTTAAATATGAAATTCACTTGAAATCGAGCTGTTCTTACCGAGAATCCATTCCCAATTTGGAGTGAAGTCAATAGATTGTTCATGTCAGGATTTTCTCTTGGCTAAGAGGACATGACTGTTCTTCCCCTGTTCCATAGCTGCAAAGAACAGTATGGGGAACTTTGCTGCTGTACAACCTGCTGTGATTTATAAGCAGGGGCATTGCTGTGTTCTTACTCTCATTTTGTATTTTTCATTTGGTTTGTGTCAATACAGCCCATATTCTTTTTTTCCTGATACTTAGTTTTATAAGCATATACATTATATAAATATACATTATATAGTACATATTTTTCTATATTTATGTCTTTTACTATGCTGGGAGTGGTGTGATTATGTAATCGGTCTTTGAAGTCTAATTATATGAATGCTGAACTTTTCTCTTAAAAAGAAAAAAAAAGGAAAAAAAATAGTAGTCAAATTTACAACGAGAGAACTGTTTTCGTAACTTAAGTTTTGTGAGTATTTATGGCCCAAGAATAGTTCTTCTCAGCATATTCACAATGTATCTAATGCACGACTTGGACAGTAACTAGGGTTACATGCAGGCTGCAGATGACCTTCTGTAGAAGCGATCATATTTTGTCATGTCAAATTTGATCATTTCGAGTGTAACACGAAACACTGCCTAATATCAAAAGTGCCTAATTTCAACCAAGTGTTTAGTTTGCAAAATAGGCTTTTGGGCAGCGTTAACTGAGGAATTATTAAGAATATTGCAAATAGAATATGAGGAAAATTTGCTCTTAAAACAGATCAACCTGCATGCAAACCTAGTCCGCCCCTGCAGCCACTAAACCTGGTATACTTTTCTAAATATGTCAAGCCAGAAATTTCAGTGACTGCAATGCTTTTGTAACTGCTTAACAAAAAACAAAACAAAAAGAACCCCAAAGCTCTTTTACGACTGTTCACCCAGGCCTCTTACAGATAAGGAATGTGTCAAGCCTTGGACAAATGAGTACATATTACCTGTTTACATAACTTATTTCTTGAGCACATTCACCTAAAAGGCTTTGTGGCTAAAAGCATTTTCTGCATAGCATTACAGTGACCTCTTGTGGTTTAGTTTCCAAGCAAAACTAAGCTACATCAGGGTTTCTTTAATTTTAGCACTTATTACTGTATTTGAGTCTGAGGTGAATACTTTTTTATGAGCACACCTAAATAATAATTACCTGAAAAAAAAAAAAACAGTTTCAAATTTTAAAGTATATATTTATGTACAGTGCCTAAATAAGGACAAACCTTCCTCTGGGTGAATTAAGTTCTACATTTCAGTATGACCTAGCAGAGAGTTTATTCATGCTCTTTTCTTAAGCTACCCAAAAAAGTCTAGTAGACACACAAGTTTAAAGAAGGTTAAAGATGTAGATACATTAATGTAGACATGTTTATAGGGGAAAATAAAAAAAACCCTCCTGCCATGGGTGAATACAAACCTTGGTTTGATCAGCTTTCTTTCTACATCGAAGTAAACCGCAGTTAATACCAAGGAGCAGTAATAGAACAGATCTTTTTTTAAATCTTTCATACAATAATTATAGCAAATGCATGTACAGAAATGTGCATGCTTGTATGTCTTGAGTAAGCGTTCGAGGTGATCAGCCGTCTTTGATTAAATAAGCTTCAACACACAAGCTTTGCCAGTCCTACAAGCTATAGTATTTAACTTTAGCCATGTAGAAAGTCAGTTTTAATATTGTAAGAGTGGAGCATGTGTACAGATTAGGTGTGGCTAAAATTATGGATGAAATACATTGAATGTTAGTTTAACAGCAGCAACTTCTGCGTTTGTGAGTTTGAGATAAATGTCTCGAGGCTTAGAGTGACTGTCAAATAGCAGTAAAAAGGCAGCATAAATTGAGTATGTACCATTCATGACTTGTCATTACTCTGCTCATATATTTTATATTTATTTCAATGATTTGTGTAATTTTATTAAAAAGAAAAAACACCTAAATTATTTTTTACATTCATTTACATGTTTTCTTAATGAACTACCCTCATGTACAAATAAAATCTATGTTGTTTCTGCTCTTATTTAATGTGTGGTAAATTTATTCCTATAAATAAGGGTCACTGATTCTTTTTTCTCATTAAAACAAAAAACATGTGAGTTAGAGAAGGAAACCTCTTATTTTATTTGGCTGATTAAGAAACAAGAATAAAACAATTTTGAATGTTTTTATACCCAAATGTAAATTAATTTCTGCTTTCCCAGAAAGACAGGCATTATTGGCACAAGAGGGTATAAAAATTCACAAGCATTTGTTAGCCTCTGTTTTAAAACAACTCTCATGTTTGCTGAAGGGGGAAAAAAAGAAATGAGCAAAAGTCTTTTTCTCCTAGCACAGGTTTTGGTTTTATCTAGGCCTGAGATACACACAATAAATATTATTAGGATCTTTAAAATTATACTCCAAACAGAACATATCATATCGAACTAATCAAATTCTGTACAGATTTCACAATCCCTGGAACATGGAATCATAATGTAAATAGTGATGTCCACATGTCAGCCTAAAAAAACAAAATAAAGCGCCACTAAAAGTACAACGCTGCAGGAACTGTGAAAAACGAATCTAGTAAACTGCTGTCTAGTTGCACTGAGTTTCACTCTTTAGCACACTGAGGAAATTAATGAGAATAATGTAACTCCCACACTGTAGGAGGCAGGTTTATCCAGTTTATCCCTGCTTCGGTAGACACAAAGCATTGTGAAGTGCCTGCTCCAAAACTAATGTGTCTTTGAACAAATCCTTCCATTTGTCAGGAAACCGTGCTGAGGAATGCTCAGCAAATACTTCAAACAAGCAGATGCGGGAAACGGTCCATGAAGTGCCACTCCCAGCCATCGCTGGCTTCCCTGCTTCCCACCTGGAGTCACACATTAATCATCTCCTCTTTGAAGCTGACACGAATCAGAGAGAGCACACTTCAGACGGCCAGAGCGCGAGCAGTGACATAATGACAGAATCAGCATCGGCGACACAGCTGAAAATCCAGCAGCTTGATTTAAATAAAACACAGCGCTCCAGTCTTCTCTGATAGAGTGAAGGCGACATGTCGTTTTCATGCAATTATTACTGCTGATATGAACTCAGATCAGATATCTGGCTATTAAGCTATTCATTTTAATACGTAATCCATCATGTGGTCAAATTAGCATTGAAACAGGACAGAAGTAGGAAGCTCATCTGAAATACTGGGAAACTGAAAATTAAACACCTGGGTTCAATCCAGCTTTATGCACTATAAGATAAAGCTGTTCCTCCAGGGGGTCAGCAACAGGGGTGGGAAGGGCACAAACACCTGGATCTTGCTGGAAAAATGCCTAGTACTCATCATCAGATGTAATCAGCATGATTTTGTCAGACTTGCGGGAGCTCTTGTTGCCTGTGGCCACTTTTCCATTTGTGGTGGGCAGGGTCACCTCCTGTGTGGATTGCTGGGTGTACTGCTGATAGGCTGGAGAGAAGTTGTGGATGGCATCCTGCACCATGTCTCCCGGGTTTATCGTTTCCTTCAGACCACTGGAAATGCTCTGCATTGGTGGGAGAATTTCTGTAGAAAAGCAGGAACGAGGACAGGGGCACATTAACGATCAGACAAAATGAGACTGCAATATAATTGCTTTAAAAATTTCACAAAAGTGATCAATTTGGCCACCTGAATGCAAATAAATGTGAAGGAAGTGAACATTTTTTTTTTTTTTAAAATAACGGCATAATACTTTATTAAATCACTGAAAATTTAAAAAGGAGTAGAGTTTTCATGTACTGACAATAATGTCTATCAAAACATCCCAATTGCAATGCTAGCAATTGGTCACAAAAAGTAATTTCATGTCTTAAAAAACAACAACAAACTAATAAACCCTTAATAATGAATTCCAGTTATTGGTGGGATCCAGTTTTAATAATTTGTTAGTACTTCTAAATGTTCAAAACATCCAAAAATCCGCTAATCTGTGCAATCAACATTGTGTGATCATTGTATTGATTTCATTGTAGAGACAAAATGGTTTTTGATCTGGTTAAGTGACCAAAAATAGGGCTTGTCGCCATCAAGTGACTAAATATTTAATTTGTACTGTCTGTTTATTGTAAGACAACAATAAAAAATAAAAAAGGGGGTGGGGGGCTGGTAAAAAAAAACAGATTTTGGTTTCAGGGTCACTGGCTCAGGCTTACGAAGGTGTGCAACGAGAAGCGTAAGGTGTGGTAGTTAGGCATGGCTGACCAAGGTTTGGTGAAACTGTAAACCAGGGGGTGTGGCAACTTCTGAAATAACATATATCAACACCCGAGGAAATATGAATGTTATTGTCCCAAAGTTCAGCTGTATTCTTGAACGGGGTGACTTAAAACTAATCTAATAATGAGGTACTCTATAGAGAAACACTGTTCTATCCAAGTGGACCACATTTCAATTCTGAATTCAAAGAAGTTTAAATGAAACTATGCCTTTTCATCAGCATTTCCAGAAATTGTGTATAGTACGGATTTTAAGGAATGTAGGATTTCCTATATCAGGAAACATTGCAAAATGGCAGAAGACACATCTTTTAGCTTCTATTTGCAATTTTCTTGCAAGCAGCATCGCTCACTTCATCCTTTTTAAAGTACAGTGCCTTTCCCCTCATTTTCCTCTGGTTTGCTCAAAGGCAAATTTTCTCTAACTTATTAGTCAAATTATATGCTCAGCAACTCCAACAGTCACATAGTTCATGTTTGCACTAGATTTAACTCAAGTGCAAATGTGTAAATCTATAGCTACACATTTCAGTTTCTATATCGCTTAAATCAGAGGTATTGTGACTCCTCCAAGTTGCTGGTCTAAAGAGGTACAGGGCAATTCAATTACTTTTACTTCCCAGGCTTTCAGGCCAGTGTCACTCCTTATTCTCTAGGGAAGAAGGGCAATTAGCCTGGGAAGACGTCAACAGATTTTCAAGGCGAGGACAAGAGGTAACAATCAATTGTTTGTTGTTTGTTTCCTCTGTTCTCTGTAAAAACGACATCCCTCACCTGGCACTTCATTTTTTTTCTCCTGGTAGACAGTGCAGGTGAAGGCGTATCTGAGGGCAATGGCAGCAAAGAACATCTCAATGCAGATGATAAAGTTCTGCCAGCCCGCCGCCACAGTACCGGCGCCAACCTCGTGTCCGTCGATGAAAAGTGCATTGGGAATGACGCCACAGCGCTCCAGGATGGCGAGGACCATTCCTTCAAAAAGACAACATTTTTAAATCAATTTATATAATTCTATCCGGTTGTTCAGTCTGACGTCACTAGCCGTGTCTGGGTCTAAACTCCGCTGCAGGTCCATATATCAAACGATCACTATGGGATTACTGAGAGTTGAAAAACTGTCTAAAGTCTTTCATCTTTAATAAAATGATCAGCGTTCTGCTCTACCAGGTGTAACAATTGAGTTTAACATCCAGGCATCCATGAAAACGGAATTTATGACATTTAACGGAGTTAGAAGTTAGCAGGGAGTTAGCTCGCTAGCTTCTATCTAAATATAATATAGCATGTCCTGACTGTGGGGTTTTGGAAACAAATTAAAACGTACAGCTCTGCTATCACTTCCAGCATAAATGAAGACAGAAAACTAAACAGCAGTGACGTTTGTAAGGTTACTGAAGTTGGGCTAGCTGGTATATAATGATGTGCTACGTGACCGCTAGCGACACAGCTATGTTAGCATAATATAAACAAGCTAACTTTTTTTCCCACTCGATAAAAGTTAATGTGAGTGTTCTCGGTGGTCAGGAACAAATGTAATCGCATGGCAGGATGCTGTAAAAGGACCAAACTTCAGCCAGGAGAACAACTGAGATAATCCATCCACAATACGAGGTTAGTCATTCATATACTGCTGCATGGGCTGGGCTGTAGTTAGATCCTAAGGTTTTAAAAACTGAGCTTAAATAAATGATTAGCGGTAATAAAAGCCGAGGGAGGTCAACAGGGATCACTGACTGTTTTAGGAGCTTTTTGAGATCAAATAGAAGAAAATACATAACATTAAACATGTTAACAACACAAAAGCCATATTAAACGCAGACTACTTTAGACCCGGAAGTAGGATTCGTCGCGTCATCACTGAACAACCGGATAGGCTGGCAAAGAAAAGAAAAAAAGGGGACACGCACACTGAGCTTACCTTGCCAGAAGGATAAGAAGATGACGGATTTAATTGTGAGAAACTTGAGCACCGGTTCGTACGGTCTGAGCAGGTCACTTGTTGCGAAGAAGAAAAGGAATAGAGCGTAGAGGGCCAGGCTGACTGAAATATTGTAGATGATTGTGATATACAGGTATCCTCCATTCACACTGCATGAAAAGAAAGTTGGAAGAACGGCATAGTAAATTTGCAAACATATATAGGATTTCTTTTGATAGTGTCTACTTATTTGGGTTTTGACTTCTTCAGCTCTTCAAGCTGACTGAGAAGAAGTGGCTTAAATTTGAGGACATTTCAGCCATATCGCATCTTTTTGTCCTCTTCTTTGAACAAGAGGTTAAGACTTTTATATATACACAGCCTTCTTATTTTTAGGATGCATCCAGTAAACAGACATTTTTGATTGTCAGCCTGCCTTTTTACCCTTTTTGCATTCTAGAGAGCCTCTCTGAGGATTCAGCTGTGACTACACTAATTACTCCCATGCAGTATACCGTGCACGGTTGGCTGAAAGCGTTTAAGTAAACAATCTGTGAATCATTATAGCCTTACTGCAGAGCCTAAAGAAAGATGTGAAGAAAGACACTTATTTCTGACTGCCATTTTTCCTGTTGAAGTATATGAAGAAATAATAACTTTAAACTTCTAAAAAGTGGGCGATGATATAAAGCTGATTGGATACTTCTATAAAAAGCCCTCATTGAACTCTGTGCTTCGTTGTGAAACAAGTGTTGTCACAGCTGAATCTTCAGAGAGAGACGGTGAATCAAGAGGCACAGAAGAGCACCTGAAAATAAGTCGGGCAGAATTTACGGCCTGCAGATTTTATAGCTTTTGATTATATGCTAAAGCTAATTTTATTGAATATATCACACTCTCCTTGTTCTGTTAAAAACCTTATTGGCACATGTGAAGCACTAAAGTATGCTGTAATTAAATCTTTCTGTCTGCAATTTATCCCCAGCTTTTGACAGACAAAGTAAAAATGTGAAATGAAGCAATGCTTCTTCTCCAAGCATAACAGGAAAAGAATGAAGGGCTTTCATTTCAAAACACTACATTTCAGGGAAAGTTGCAAAAAGCAATAACTTCACATTATCAACAATGCCAATGAAGCTGTGAGTGTGGCTACACATGTGACACAACTGGGACAAACGCAGCAGGGCACATGTGAAGTTTCTATCCATCAGTTTCAGCTTAAAATAAATACTTTTAATTCAACTATTTTCATCATGCCAGCTGTGAAGAGGTGATATAATTATCTCTATTTGCAAATTGTTCCCATGCACATAAACAGCAAACAAGCCTTCTGGCTATCATGAGGAAGCATATGATACATGGAGAAGGAAATGCAAAGAGAGGTGGTGCTCACTTAAAATCTCCATCGTGATATTTGCCAAAGACCTGCAGGATGATGGTGATGACTGCCATGATGGGTTTGACAACACAGAACTGGAGAGTCGCCTGAAGAAGAAATTGTAATTCAGAATGAGACATCAAGAAACTATGAAGGAGGATGTGAGAATCTGTTTGCACATCTGACAGACAAAAACAGTCTGTTATATCCCCAATCCCTTTAATGTCGTCACCAGCCATTTTCCCACCTCACAAGGTATGATTTTTTACATTATATGTCGTATACACCAATTCAGTTATTGTTTGTATTTAGTACAGCTAATAAATGTATGAGCTTACACAATTGAAGAAAAAAAGAAAGGAAAAAAACAAACAAAACACAATTCCATCTCCTGACATGGTAATAAACAGGTTAAAAGACAAATAACCGTTTTATGGTTTTATGAGGGGTTATGCACTGAACCATTTTTTGGCTATGAGAAACAACTTCCTGGGATCTCTTCTGGTTGCTGGGCAATTGCTCAAAGGTAAGAAACTGTCCTGCAGCATCGTCCCATAAAACAACAAATTGTTTTTAAACATCAGTTTCTGTGCAGAGTTATCATATCCAGTCTTTGAACTACGCTAACTGCTCTTAAATCAAGCTGACAGATGCTCTCAGCAACAAAACAAGCAGGCATATTTCATACAACAAATCATTGCTGTAATTATTAAAAGACTTAAAACACCTTATCATTGTAAAATATTATTTATTTAACCTACAGGATACATGTTTTAATGCTGATCTGGATGGAAGGTGGATGAAACAACAAAGTAGGCAGCGAATTGAGACCTGCATGCATGCATGCATCCCAAGAGTGACAGGTGCTCTCTGTGTTGTGTATTGAAGCCAGAACTAACCAATTTGAAAGAGGTTGCTCTAAACTCCCATCACTGCTGCTACACTTGAAAGCAACAGACCAGGTCTTTTCAACTTGAGGGATTTCCAGTGACGATGGTCAGCTTGGCAAAACGGCATCGATAATCGTTTAGAACACCGATTTACTTTGAAGCTCAAGTACCAGCAGTTTTCACTTACCGTACGCCTATTCGAGTGCAAGCTTGTCACCCCGAATATCCCCAAAGCAAGTCATTTGCATGATACTTCCTGCCATGCTTAAAATTGAAAACAAAATACACGGCCATAGTTTGCAGTGGATTAACAGTCAACCATGGTTTCTGGTTCAAATTAATTCAGTCCAAGCAATCCACAGTCTTCATACACTTAAATACTAATCTCAGATACATGTGAGAGTGCACTGCATGATACATATGTAAGAGGACACTGTAATTCTGCATGTTTTTTCATCTTGACTAACAACTAGTCAGTGAGTCTCTTTGCTGTTTGGTGTTAACCATGTAGATTTCACACTACACACTAGAAGTGCGACAAGAAAGAATCAAAACAGTAAAGCTGAGGACACAAAAATATTGTGAAGCTCTTCAAAGCCCTGGAAAGCTGAAGATGTATGTTATTCCTCTGCCAAGGAGCTGAGATGGAGGTATGTTTTCAGAGCTTTTCGTTTGTCTGTCAGCAGGATTACACAAAAAACTACTAAACTGAGTTTCATGAAACTTGGTTGAGAAGAGGACAGTGGGCAAAAGAAGAATCTTTCATTTTACAAACAGATCCAGACATTTCAAATTCTAAAACAAGGCATAAGCTTTGGTGAAGGATTCGCTCACAGAGGGCGACTTCATGTCAGCCTAATTCAACTTGTGATTACAAATTTGCACATTTGATAGAATATTAAGTACAGCAACCTATTAAAATGATCAAACTACAACACTTTGCGGTCATACCATGTTTTACTGCACCTTATTTGTTTATTTGGAAGCAAAACAGCCACAATTCACATCCACGGGATTTCACTTGTGCTCAGTTTCAAGAAAAATGATTCCCCAAAGCATCCGACAATGAGATAAATGACTTAAAACTGAAATGTCATCGAACAGTTTAGGATGTAAGAGCAGCTTATCCTCTAACCTTATCTTCAAGAAACACCATGACTCCAGGCTGCTTTTTCATATCACTATTTCATTTGTTAAGCCCCCTTATAATCACAAACTGACGCGTTCTCAAAATGTGCGAAGAATTTTAATGCTCGTTACACCCGTGAATGTAGATCGAGGCCTATCAGATGTCACGTTCTTCCAGTTTAAGTACTTTCTTGTAAAGAAACTCACAGAGAACAGTGTTTTCTAATTCTGAACCACAGCTTTGTGTGATCGATATGAAGTGCTTCAGTGATTTAGTTCAAATATATTAATATGTATGGCAGCCACTTAAGCTTGTTTGGAGCAACTGTCAATGACTTTGCTTTGGTTTACATAAGCAAAACAGAATTTAATCAGTTGTAAGGTGCTAGATTTATAGAAAGCTTAGTATTAAGCCCTTTCTCTAGGCCTACGTTTCACTGATACACAACAAATTACAAAAAAAATACTGGAGTATCTGGATCTATCTTCTTCTTGTCTTGTCTTAATTACCCCCTCGTAGAGAATTATCTTGTTTATAGCTTTACCTCAAAGAAATTGCAAGATTTTCCTTTTAAAACATTTCATGGAGGACTTCTGCCAGGGCACAATGAGTGTTTATCACTTGCTTCTTATTAAAAAATTTTCATTTTATGCATTTTCTTTTGAAGACAGTTCTAATATCCATCAGTGTTAGACTGGAAGCTTGTGCAGCATCCCAAGACACTGGGATGAAGCACTGCGCTGACAGCTCATATCATCGCTCTGTGTTTATTATCAAACTGCTTTCACCTGGCCTCGATTGCTTTTGTTTTCCTTTTTGTAACCAATGGATGTTATCCTCTGAAAAAACACAGAGCCAATTATAACAGCTGTCATTTTTAAGCAGTCTGAAGACTTGAAGTGAATAATAACTCGCAGTGAAGGGTTTTCGTTTTCTTTTTTTTTGGATGTATTCTTGTTTTCACTTCGTGCGAGTTTATTTCAGAGGCCCGAAGGAGAGTGTTTAGAGCAGAGATAAAAGCATGATTGAAGCTTACCTGTTTGCAGAATCTCAAAAAGCCAATGGAGTAGCTCATTCCAACGAGGCAGCAGGTACCATACAGACAACTTGATCTGTCAAGTCAACAGAACATGAGGAGTTTTTAAGTTGTGTCAATACTGAAATGTCTGATAACAAAATCAAGCAAAGTACACAAAAGATATTTTTCAAACAAAAACTTAAGACATCAATTTGTTCAAGCTTTTGTGGAGATTTTACATTTTATCTGGCTATATTTTAGATTACTGTGAACTGAGTATATTTGGGCTTTGGATCATTGGTTTGACAGAAAAACACATTAGAAGGTATCACCTGGCTCATGACGATCTATACATATCTATATCTACCTATATAGGTATATATCTTTTTTATTTTTAATATTTTTATTTTTAATTTTTCAACTGTTTAACTCAAATATCTAAATCAACCAATGGCGTTGCAGCAATCCAATGCATTTAGGCATGTAGACAAGCACAGGATAACCTGTTTAAATTCATCTTCTCTTCTCCATTCAATCATTAGAATGTAAAGAGTAGTGCTTTAAGAGAATTTGAGCTTGGCATGGTTGTTGGTAACAGCAGCTGGACTGAATATTTCAAAAATCGCCCATCTCCTGAGATTTTCCTGCATCTCTACGATTTACAGAGACTGGTCCAAAAACGAAAATATCCAATAAATGTCAATTCTCTGGGTGAAAATGTCTTGTTGATGCCAGGTGAAATGGCCCAACTGCCTGAAGTTGAAAAAGGCAACAACAACTCAAACAGCCACTTGTTAAAACCAAGATATGCACAAGGCTATCTCTGAACGCACAGCACATATAACCTTGAGGAAGATGGGCTACTGCTGGAAAAGAACACACCGGGTGCCACTGCTGTCAGAGGAGAGCATGAAACAAAGATGCAATTTCAGCCAGAATTGGAAGATGAGAACTGGTCTGATGAATCTTAGTTCCTACCTTTCGGACGGTAGGGGTGTTGGTGAAAACAACATGAAAGCACCGATTCAACCTGCTTGTATCAATGTTTCAAACTGGTGGTGGTGGTGTAATGGTATTGGGGATTTTTTCTCGGCAGACTTTGGGCCCATTGGAACCAAACTAAAGATCGTTTAAATGTCATACCTTATCTGAGTATTGTTGCTGACAATGTTTTCCTTTTATAGCATGGTCAGCAACCATTTATAGCTTTATATGCAGTGTGTCCATATTCTGATGTAGGGCTGGGCCATATTATACCGTTCACGGTAATACCGGTATAATGTTAGGCAACGATAGGAAAATGAAATATCGCGATAGAATGGGAGTAAAACACGCATGCGCAGTGCCTTTGTTTTCATACGCACATGGCCGATTGTTGAGTGAAACAGATGAACCAGAATTGGTTTGTAAAAATGGTGCAACTTCCGTGATGTGGAACTGGTTTGGTGTTTGTCCGTCAGATACACAACAAAGCACATTTTTTTTGCAGAACATGCAAGCGGCCGTTGTTATTGTCATATTTGTCGGACTAAGATGCTCTTAAATCTGGGAGTAATCTGGGTCCTAAACTCCGTAATCTTCAGGTCAAACAACACTGCAGCATCACTTAGAGTTAAAAACTGTCTAAATTCTTTCATCTTTAATAAAACGATCAGCATTGCTGCTTTACCAGGTGTAACTATAAAGTTTAACTTCCAGGCATCCATGAAAACAAAAGTTATTACATTTAACGGAGTTAGAAGTTAGCAGGAAGCTAGCGGAAGTTAGCTCGCTAGTTACCTAAGCATGATATTGCATGTTCTGACTGAGAGATTTCTGAAAAAAATCAAACGTACAGCTCTGCTATCACTTCCAACATAAATGAAGACAGGAAACTAAACAGCAGTGACGTTTGTAGGGTTACTGAAGTTGGGCTAGCTGGTATATAATGATGTGCTACGTGATCGCTAGCGACACAGCTATGTTAGCATAACATAAACAGTGAAGCTGGAGGACGAACACTAACACTTTTCCACTTATAAAAGTTAACGTGAAGGTTCTTCATGGTTAGAGACAAATGCAATCGCATGGCAGGATGCTGTAAACGGACCAAACTTCAGTCAGGAGAACAACTGAGATAATCCATCCACAATACGAGGTTAGTCATTAATATACTGCAACAACATGGGAATAGAGCAGCTGCCAGAGAATTCAACACTAATGAATCAATGGTACAGAAGTGGAGGAAGCAAGAAGAATGAGTTTAATAAAGTTTGATTTATCTGACTGCTTTGTTTCGCTTAATGTGCCTTATAATCCCGTGCACCTTATGGTCCGAAAAATGCATACTGCACACTGCAGTTTAATGTTGCAAAGCACCTCTTTTTAACCATATAACCATATTATACGTGGTTATGCTCAGGATATGTCAGCCCATTTCTACTGGAAATGCCTTTTGGTTAAACTTTCAGCAAGGAATTTGCATTTGCACTGTTACATTTTTATAAAGCTTTAATGTACATAAAAACCAGCTTCTTGTTTAAGTGAAAATAAATGGAAGGTTGTCTTTTTGCGCTAGTAATGTTGTGGAGTTGTATTTTGTCTCGCATCAATTATATCGTCGGTTATATCGTTATCGCAAATTTTCAAATATATATCGTGATAAATATTTTTGGCCATATCGCCCTGCTCTATTCTGATGGCTGCTTCTGATAATGTCACAAAGCTCAAATCAGAGTTTCCATTGAATTCCTAAAGGGTGAATGATCCTTAAACAAGATAAGCATTATACATCTTGTCTCCACCAGCTCTGTCAAGAAATACCATCATTTAACAGAGATCAGATTAGAGTCTGAACACACTCGAGAAACTGGCCCAGACTAGCTGCCCTATGGCTGAGTCAGCCATAAACACAGCTTATGAAGACTGGGTAAAAGCAGAGAGATAAAGAGAAGCCTGACCTATGAACAACACAGCAGTTTATTGGTAGCACTTTCACTGTGCTGTTCAAACAAAATGCTAATTCAAGAGTAGAAAACGCACTTTGGACCTTTTGGGATCATAAAAAACAACTATAGTTGGTTCCAGGTGAACTAATGTATTTATTACTCCTAGGTCAACGTAATCATTAACACTAAAAAGCTTTCCATCATGTACATGTAACATAGAACTGAGTGCACTCACTGTATAGGCTTCCCTCGGATCTCTGACATGATTGCACTCTCTCCTCTCAAATACTCAAAGGACAGGCTCAGGAAATTGTAAATGACAAAAGCTGTAACAAAAAAGGAAGAGTTATTTGTCTTTTTACCAAATTTCAAACACATTTCACTGAATAATTTAAACTGTAGGATAATTTTCCATCACCTTTAAGTTTAACTTCACCAAAAAGGTCAAATCATTTTAGAGGAAAAAACTTTCACATGATAAAAAATAATTAGTCCTACATTTTATAACAATAAATGTTTTAGTCCTTACATTAAGAAGCTTCTAAGGGTTCTGTGTCTCGGAAATCCCTTCCTAATCCTTTGTTGCTATTTAAAGAGGGATTAATGAAGCTAATGCAGATGGTGTCCAGTCAAGAGAAGGTTCATTATGTTTTAGCCGTAGCCGCTGGTGGTATTCCAGTCTTCCTGCTTCCTGATGCACCGCACTATCAATCAGCCACAAAATTGGCCTGCAAACTGGAAACTAATCGCTTGAATAATGCATTTCCTATTTTTCTTCTTTCTCAAATTACTTGTAATCCATTTTGCATATGATTCACCTTTGCCACCGGTGAAGTGCTTTAGTCTCAAAACTTCAATTCATAATTATAGGTACACTGTAGAAAGCGGCTACTCTACCTAACTGCCACCTAGAGAACAGGGTTTACCGTAAATTAGATTTGCATATTGAAAGTTGCTGCAGGATTTTCAATATCAAACCAAAATAAATTACCTTTCCTGAAAGACAGAAACACTGCAAACCAGGGAACAAAACAAATTCACCAAAAAAAATTCAACTCACCCTAGAAATGTAACACCTGAAATAATGAGGTCTATGCACATGAGAACAACGACTGCTGTGAAAAACTAGTCTGGCTACTTCCTTGTGTTTCTACTCCTGGCAGCCATATAAAACAAAGGCATGGAAGTAACAATGACTGCCCATGAAGAACACCATCACCCACAGTACTGGTTCTTGTGATACTTACCTTCATAGCAGTCTCGGACAGAATCAAAGTAGACATAGTACTGGTTGTTGCTGATGAAAAGAAGGCTGAGCCAAGAATCAAAGGCATAAACTGGCACAATAAACAGGATGCGGATGATGTAGCGCTGCTCATTTGGGACGGTGTAGGATCTAAGGTGTGTATAGATCTGCAATGAAAACATAGTTAAAGCATAGGAGAACAATTAGGAAACAAATAGCCCTTTTATTGCCAAGCATGAATACAGAACCACAAAAAAGGGTTATGAATTCAATAACTTCTATAACTATAGAAGTGATGTCTGCCTACATGTGAAAATTGGTTCAGACCTGCCTTTATTGTTCAACGAAAAACTGGTTATAAGGAGTATTACAACCTCAACTTGAAAATAATTGGGTTTTTTTTTAATTCATTATTTATGAAGTGTCAAAATGACTTGTTACCTGGCCAAAGAAAACACATATTTACATTCATATGAATCAAATACAAAGTAGAAAACCATCTATCTTTCTATGTAAATCAAGAACAGAATATGCAGTTTGACATTTATTCCTTTTCACCTTTTGAATTGACTGATAAATTCTTTAACAATTTGTTAACTCTAAATTTAACTTTAAGTTAAAAATATATCAATTGTAATGAAGATGCTGGCCAAAAAGAGCTTTTGTATATACTGAATCCATCATTTAAATACTAATAGAACACTAGAAAGTGTGCAGACAACTACGCTAATGACATCCACATAAGGAGTGAGGAGTTGGCAAACCTAGAGTACAAAACAGAGACGAACAAACCACTTGCTACTCACAAACATCTGTTGATATTTATTAGAATAGTCACTAGACTTAGCATAAACATGAAAAGGGTTAAGGATTTACAACAGGGTTGTTATTAAGTGGAGATGATTTATTGGTATGATTTAGATCATTCAAAACACCAAGTTTTATATGTTAAATGTCAGTATGTTATTAGCTTAAAATCAATATGTTTATGTATATCAGTAGCAGAGATGAAGATCATATCACATTTTATGACCAGGTATTTCAAGAGTCAATTCAGCCTCCATAAGGCTTAGATTTTTTTAATCACTGCATACTGATAATAAACTTAATAAAACTGTAACTCACCATTGTTTAATGTCTTTGGACTTTGAAGTTTTTACTTTATGGTTACTTATCAAGCTTTTCAGCTTATCAGACATCTGTAGTGGAGAATGGTAACATAGGGGTGATAACTAATTCATTTTTTTTCTGTAATATACTTACATATCTATATTATTGCTAATATATATTGTAATATATGTATATCATGGCTAAAGCACTTCTGGATGGATGCAAACTGCATTTCGTTGCCCTGTACCTGTGACATGTGCAATGACAATAAAGTTGAATTCTATTCTATTCTAATTCTATTTTTCTACAGAGAAGAAACAATATAAACCACAAGAGTGTAAACACTAAAATGCCAGGCTCCCAGGAGCAACCATGTCACCATTTTCTTTTTAATCTGGATGGTATTCCTCGCCACATTGTATCTTGCCCTGACTGTTCTGTCTGCCACAATGAAATACTAGAAGCATGTTGTGTAAAATAAAGAGAAATTACCCAACACCCATTTTAATGACCTCCCCAAACAAAGTTACTGACCACACCTTACATTGTACAGCTCTTAACACTATGATCGGTAACTGGACTTGGTTTCAATTGAATTATATTTAAAATGGGATGTAGTGTATCTGGCAACACACACATATCACATGGCAGACAACTCAGCTGTAGTTTTTAGACTTTATATAAAAATCATCACCTGACAGGATAGTTTTACAATCATGTAAAACAGTCATGTTCAAAGCACCTACTTAAAATGAAGTATGGATAATAAAGTTAAGAAAGTGACTGGGTTTTACTATGTGTTTATGTTATGAAAAAATGTTAAGTGTAATTGTTCCTTTTGATGCTCTAAAGGTGACGTAATGCAATGCCACCACGGAAGTACTGTCTAGTACCATCAAGATTAAGAAATCCACAGCAAAATGCTGCAACATAAAGCAGTTGGGAAATATGGTGGTGGTTATATCCCAACTGTTTGTATCACTGAAATTTAAATTGATACAGTCTTGTCAAACTTATAATCATAGGAGCAATTGAACACAACAAAACCCAATGTTTATACTTATATCAGATTAAAACGAGTCTGTTTTGTATAAGAAAAACTTGTTCACAGGTTCTGTGGTAATATAATGATAACGCCTTTAATAAGCAGCTAAACAATGGCTGTTAGTACTAATATATAGTAGTGAGAAAAAGTCCCCCCCCCTCCCTTTCTGATTTTTTATTTTTTTGCTTGTTATCACATTTAAATGTTTTAGCTCATCAAACAAATTTAAATATTAGACAAAGATTAAAAAAGGTAAACACAAAATACACTTTCTAAATCAAGGCGTTTATTATTAAGGTGGAAAAAAAAATCCAACCCTATATGGCCATAGAAAAAGGGATTGCCCTCTGAACCTAATAACTGGTTTGACCATCCTCAGCAGCAACAACTGTTTGATGAGTCTTTGACAACACTGCAGAGGAATTTTGACCTACTCATGTTTTTAATTCTGGTATGACGTTCCTTTTCTGAAATGCCGCGTTACTTTCCGCCAGATGTAATAGGATAAACCTTCCAAAAGATGTAAACCTTTGTCAGTGAACAGAATACTTTCCCAAAATCTCTGGGATCATCCATTTGTTTTTTGGCAGATGTGAGATGAGCCTGCGCATTCTTTTTGTTCAGCAGTGGTTATATCCTTGGAGTTCTCCAATGGATGCCATTTTTGCCCATTCTCTTATTTGTTGTTGAATCATGAACTCTGACCTTAACTGAGACATGTGAAGCCTGCGGTTCTTTCATGCTGTTCTGGGTTATTCTGTGACCTCCTGGATGAGCTGTCAATGTGCTCTTGGAGCAATTTTAGTAGGCTGGTCATTTCTGGGAAGGTTCATCACTGTTCCAAGTTTTCTCCATTTGTGGATAATGGCTCTCACCATGGTTCACTGGAGTTCCAAAGCCGTAGAAATTGCTTTGTAACCCTTTACAGACTGATAGATGTCAGTGACTTTGTTTCTCAGGTTTTTCTTTAGATCACAGCATGATGTGTTGCTTTTGAGATCTTTTAGCCTGCTCAACTTTGCCAGAAAGGTTTTATTCAATGATTTCTTGTTTTTACAGTCTTCCAGTAATCAGGCCTGAGTGTGTTTAGTGAAAATGAACTCAGTTTTCCATAAAATGTGGTTAATCACAGTAAATTCACAATTTAACATAAGCGCAATGACATATTTCACACAGGACCAGGTAGGTTTGGATAACTTTTCTCCCTTAATCAGTGAAATCATCATTTAAACACTGCATTGTGTATTTATTCAGGCCATCTTTGTGTAAAATAAAATTTGTTTAATGATCTGAAACATTTAAGTGTGACACATATGCAAAACACTAGGAAATCAGGAAGGGGCAAACACTTTATCACGCAACTGTAACTTCAGTAACTGCGATGTAAAGGTTCTTGATTTTCAATTAACATATTTTTTTTCAATATCTTGTAACTAGAAAAAGTCTATCTAAAGCCATTTTAATTTACAAGCGCTTGTAGTGCCATTTTCAAAGTTACTTTTTACCTAGACAACAGTAAAAACACAAAATGCCCAACTAACCTTACAATTACTGTAATTAATTACCAACAATTTGAAGCAAAAAGGGTTCTCTTGCTTAAATGTATTATTTAAACATCCAAAAAGTGTCTAAAGACGTATAATAACACCCAAATTAGCATATTGGAGTGAGGAGCTTGCAAAGTTGGAGTCTAATCAATGAAACAAAATTGTAGGTGTGCATTGGAGCTAAAGAAGGAAAAAAAAAGCCACAAGCAAAGCAAACCATTTGCTACACAGCATCCATTGATATTTCTTGGTCAAAACAGTTACTAAACTTATGAGCATCAACTATATTTACATAAAAAAACAAGAGTTAAAATTTACTAATGAGCCCAGTTAGAGAGGTTGTCACTAGGTCTCCACCTAGTGACATTTAGTACTGCGGGTACTCTACCTAGAAGTGAGTTCTGGGCTACAAAACCACAAGTACGTGGTTTTTAGCGGCTATTGAAAATCATGTCACATTTTATGACCAGCTAATTCCATAGGGCTCCCATACTTCTTGTCAGAAGTCATGTATACTGATAACAAACTTAATAAAACTGTAACTCACTTTTTGAAAATGTCTTAAAAAAGGAAGTTAGTGATGTGTAAGTGTCAACTTTAAGCTTATCAGACACTCTTATACCGATAATAACTAATGTTCCTTTTGTTTCTATAGAACAGACAAGACATATCACAAAGAGTGAACACAGACATATCAAACTCCTGAGTGCAACCATGTCATCTTTTTCTTTTTAATCTGTATGGTGTTATTTCTTGCGGCACTTTATCTTGTCGTGACTCTTCTGACTGCCACAATGGAATACAAAAGGACAGAGGCATGTTGTCTAGAATAAAGAAAGATAATCCACCCTCCCACACCCTCCCAGAACATTCCTGCTACTAGATTACTAACCACACCTTACATTGAGGAGCTCCAACTTAAGTATATGTTCGCTATCTGGACTTTGTTTTAACAAACTGGTAAAAAGTCTTAACTTATTATTTTTACACACATGTGCATACACATACATACACACACAGTTGCCTCTATAAACATGGTTGACGACACGTAAACTAACACATGCACCATATGGCAGACAATTCAGCTATCATTCTTATCAGTGACCTTTAGCTTTTAGACAAAGCTTTACATAAACACGGAACAATTATTACACCAGTGAGTCACATTTATTGATTACTACTGTTAATATGGTTAAGAAAGGGATTGGCATTTTCCAGTCTGCTCTTAAATAAATAAAATGGAAATAAAACACATATCTGTTAGATAAGTAGTGGAAAGTCTGAGGAAGGTTCTTCCTTTCAGAGCTCTTGGGTAATGCAACGCTAATACGTAACCACAGTGGCTAAGACTGTCAAGATTAACAAATCGACAGTAAAACTGTTGGGAAATATGGAAGAGTTATATCTGTAGTAGTGTCTCTTCAGCTAAAAAATTAAATTTCACTGAAAAATTAGTCAAATTATCTCCTCAGTATTGCTATACTATTGCTGAAAATGGATGCAGTCAAGCACAAAGACCTCTTAAAGTAGAGTGATTATTAAAGAATAAAGAGAGACGACATTTTCTGGTAATAACTCAAGATTCATTCTTCATAAAATGACAATTTGAAGAAGAAAAAAGGACTAGCAGTTTAAATTTCCTCAGTAAACGCAGACACTTATGACTCATCAGTCAGCTACCTCTATATGAGAGGTAATCCAATTAATCCCACCAAGCTCAAGTCAATTTAGCCTAAAAATAAAAACATCATTATTTCAACTCTGACCATACCGCCTCCAATATTTGTATGATTATTTTTGTGGTTATTTCTGGATTGGCTGTAGCTCATTAGGTGGAGTGGAAGGGTGATGGTTTGTTCCCCCAACTCCCCCAGTCTGCATGCCAAATATCCTTGGGCAAGGCACTAACCACAAGTTGTTCTCTGATGCATCCATCGGAATATGAATATACAGTATGTGAATGTTAGCTAGAAAGCACTTAAAGGATAGAAAGTGCTTCTGTGAATGGTTGAATGTTGTATAAAGTGCTTTGAGTGCTCTGGGAGAGTAGAAAGGCACTATATAAGAATTAATCCATTTAGTCCATTATTTTTGATCTTTTTAAATTGTTAACTGAATAGCTTCAATTTAAAAGGTTACTAAAGACTTTAAAACAAACATTGTTGAACATTAGAAAAGCTGTGATGAGATTTTTTTAATATAATTTTGGGGTATCTTATCAAGACAAATTGACAAATCCAGTCACTCAAAAAAATAACTGCCACATTAACTGATACAGAAAATAATTACAACTTCACCTTAGACAAGCACACAACTAGTCTGTGGATCACAGAACTTTCTCTACATTAAATGAACTCTAACCTTGTGTAGAGCATAAAAAAGAAATCCTTCAGATATATCATTTTCAGTCATTTTTGTCACAAATTTATGCAAAGCCAGAAAGATGAGTGCTTTGACTGGTGACGGCACTGGTGTTTGTGACAACCCTTCAGTGTACGTGGTAATGGGTGTGTTTAAAAGCATTTTGCAGCGCTGTAGGAAATTGAGAAAATTATTACCAATTTAATTTTTTTTTTTTTTTCACATGAATGCAAAAAAATGGCATGAATGGATCTAAAAATCTCACTTATAGCACTTTACTCAGCACATCCCCATTTCAGCCTACACATTAAAGGCTGATTACTGTGAAAACAGTGGCCATCATTTCACATATAGTGAAGCAGACTGTAGAATGATGCCCTAAATTTGCTTTAAAACACAGAAATATATATCCTTTCTGACTCCGCAGGCAAATCGTAGTTGTGTGATGAAAAATGGCTTCAGCCCACAGTATGGATAAGGGAAAAATGAATACACAAATAAACTAGAACAGGACTGAATCTAAAGTATACATGGTAGCTAAAGGAGAATGCCTCCTGGAACACATAATACAGTCATAAAACATGACATAAATTCAGTCTGATGTTCTTAATCCCAAATGCTTCACGTTTCAAAGGGACCAATAAGCCCACCATACACACACAAACTTCACAGATTGCTACTCCAAAATGCACTGGAAACATTATAGCAGAGGATCTAAGGCCATCGTCGATATGTGTTTAGTATTCAGAATGTGAGTTTAAGAGTCTATAGCAATCCTCTGGAGCGGAGTCAGATGAAACACCACTAGCATTGCAACACTCCTCCTGCAGACCGTTTTATTCCCTCCTGTGCTACACAAAGGATGTCGGTTACAAGCCAGCATCCTCCCTGTGGAACACTTGTTGTTTATTTGTTCAATTAAGATGTCTTGCTGGCAAGTGTTTGGCCAAACATGTACTATATTAAAAAGATAGAAAACCAATTGGCTCGATACTGTGTCACAAATCCCTAAACACAGATTGCTTTTGGATCACTGATTGCAACATTTTAATGCTCTCTATGTCGCAAACTTATTTATCTAAATAAATAACGTGTCTTTCATTCATCACACTACATAATATAAATATAACACTGTATACATTTAGTCCAATGATTCTGGATGGGTGCATAATCAGTATTTAGGCTATAAGATCAGTGAACATGAGCACAAAATCCTCTTCCTTTATAATGTGGAATATGTTATTTTAAAAAAATCAGTTGGTTTCCCTGCTGATGGTGCACAGCACTCTTTAGCATTCACTATGAGTGAAAAAAAAACATAATGATCAGCTATCATCTCAGCACAGCGGGCACATCAACCACACATGCGGAAACACTTCTTTGCAGCAGTGATAAAATGGTTTCTGGGTAAAGGTAGTCTGTTGTGAGCCACTCATTCATCGTGGCCATATTCTTACCCATACAGAGAGGGCTCACTGTGCATTCATTGTCCTGTAATAAGCTTGGGTATTTTTGTCAGTTTTAATCTAGTAGTCAACAACAACTAAAAAGTAAAACAACGCTCACACTCACAACAAGTGAGGAAGTCCAACCAAGTTAGGGACTAAATTACTTGCTTGCATGGGAATAAAGTAATACCTTTAAATTAGATAAGAAAGTGCCAGGGTGAGAACCAAAACAAATAAACAGTAAAAGCAGGGACAGTGAAGTCAGTGCACTAATAAGCCTTTAGGAATAGAATAATTTGTTTCTGTCCTCTGGACAGGGAAGTGCAGCACATCTGTTTCTGTTACACTAAAATAGTGAGCTGAACTCTTTATGCATTTGCATCTTTGAGCGTGTGATGCTTTGTAATGCAGTGATTTTAGTTCTTTTCACGTATTTACAGTGATTTACATGAAAGCCTTTTGTGAAATGGTGCATACTCACCTGGTGACAAGTTATTAGCAAGGCAGACCAGACGAATATCCCTGAAAGGACCTGGGCAGCCACTGTGTTTAAAAACATCCCATTCTGTATGATTGCTCCGTTGCCTGATACAATAATGGTCATGTTGGACATGCCTGATTTTGAAGCATCCAGGGCAGACGAATTATTTTCGGTTAATGAAGCCATGTCTTCCGAAGAAAGGTTCATCTGAAACAGAAAGAAAACACGCCAAGTCGGTTTAGTTTTTTTTACAGTGAGCACACGGCCCCTCTGTGTTTGACTGAGTGACTGTATGCTGCCCATTAGGCACAAGACAAAAAAGGCAATAGTGTTTGCTAAACGGACACAAGAAGTGCCATTTTTAAAGAAAAGAGATGAATGTGGTTCAAATGATCTTATCGACTCGTACCTTCTTTACAGTCAACAAAGAGATCTCCTTGTCCCGGAGAGGGCGGAAGTAGCTTTATCGCGTTTAGAAGTCACTGTCCACGAGCCAAAATTACACGACGAGCTTTAAGGGTGAAATATATTTTCAGAACAGCTAAACGTGACAATTTAGGCCCATTTACTAACCGCTCGTTGACTTCATCCGCGACGCAGTCAACAAACTAGACTTCCTTGTTTGAGGCAGGTGTCTCGCAGAGGTCGAAGTCCACACAGTCGGAGAGCATAAAAAATGCTTCTATAGAGTATACAAATGTTGCGATAGAACCCGAATTTACTGCGAGATGCCACGAAATAACAAATAAAATTATAAACAGCAGAGATTTGAACGTATCCTCGAGTGGCGACTCTGGGAAGCGGCACAAATCAACAGGTTTACAGGTGGAAGGTTCACGTGACCTGGACTTGACGCCTGTCGTCATCACGTTACTTCAGTGACAGAAAGTGCGGCACATTTCCGCTCACAGGTGCGCTTACACCTGAGGCTAGAGGCAGAGGTTCGCATAGAGTTCAGTGGTTACGTCAAAGGCACATCAGGATCACCCATCATCATCATCTGTGACACAGCCAAGGATATGCACCCAGACCCCAAGAATTATTGGTGAACTGGATGATTGCACCGACTGTAGCAGCATTTGCCGGCGGCCTCCTCTCATATTATATACATCATGTATAACAAGACCACTGACTGTTGCTGCAAGATCACATAGACGGTGGCAGGACTTTCTTTAAAGGAGCCTGGACCAACAAACTCAGTGACACCTTGGTGCTGGTTTTGTATAATTAGACAAACATCATCTTATTCTTTACGTTGTCATATTATTGTAAAGTTTTTGTTATTGACTTTCCGTTTCTATGGGCTCTGCCTTCTGCCCTGTTTATGGGGAAAAATCTAAGATAAGATTCAAAGATGAGATGTATTCTCTGATGGATTTAGATGAATGCTCAAGTGCACTTAAGCTCTACTAGCCTCTCATCAATGAGCAGCGCCCCTATGCAAAGTTACATGAAACAACAGGAAATTGGATAAACGCAGTGCTTTATTATGTTCTATTTCTAGTTCTACATTATTCATGTCTTTAGATGTTTTATTTAATGATGATTCTTTGACAAAAGTTGATAAATTTATAGTTACTTCTTGTCTTCTCTTCAAGGCAGACCCTATAGGAGGAATTTGAGGAAGGTTACTTGGCTATGAAGATAATAAAATATGTAAAATATGACCTGGCCTCATTAAGGGAACATCGGGTTATATGACAAAAAGTGCTATTCAGTACCTGTTCATACTATTTTTATGAACTCACAACTTGTGACTGAATATTTAAAAAATGTTGTCTTTGTCTTTTCCTAATAAGTTTTCCTTGACGTTAGTATAAAGAATCATGAGGGCAATAAAAGCTGTGAAAGAAAATAACGCCCAGTGCTCCAAAAATGCTTGTGCTTTATTTTACTTGATAATGTGACAGCGGACATTGTTGATGTGACTCATTTAAACTATGTTGGCTGGAATAAAAGTGAATAACAGTGAAAAATATCATTAATTAAAAAAATAAAACCAAAAAAAACGTAACAGGAAAGAATTCAGTTGCTGCTTTGTTTTCAATCTTATACTAACTTTAGTTAATTTATGAATATATTTTGAAACTGCAACAAGTTGTTTAACCCACAGGCAAACTATGACCACAGCACTTTAGTAAAATCGGGTGGTAATGATGTTGTTGCCCTGTGAGAAGCACTTTGTAACGTTGATTTAGAAAACTGTCTTGCTATACAAAGATAATTAGCTATAATAAAATGATCAAAGTGAAGAGGGCTGTAGTGTATCTCAATTTGCATTATGGCGTTGCTGAGAAAATGCTAATAATACTTACCCTTAACAAGTGCAAGAGTTAAAATTGATCATCTCTTTAAATGGAAAGTAACCATTTTTATTTAAGTTCATTTCTTTTCTAAATTCCAGCCTTGGTAATCAAGTGATATTATATCACCTTTATTTATTTCAGACAAGATAAGTCCCTATTATTATAAAAGGGAAAAAAATAACAAAAGTACTTTTGTTATATTTATACTGACTGCAGACCTATGAAACAGAACAGTGAGATTACATGGGTTGGGTTTTCTCAGATGGGCTTTTTGTGGTCAGTTTTTATGTCGACAATGCAGTTTCAGTATTTCAGTTTATTTAAATCATATTTTTTGAGGCAAGTTCTTATTGAACGTGAATGAAAACAAAAACATTAGAAAGGCACAAATTGTTTGATTTAGGAGAAACACAAGGAATTCATCACGTTTTAATTTAATACACCATTGAAATGTCTGCTTAATCTTTTGTAAACATGAGAAAGATATTCTTTTGTAAAGCAAGAGCCTGGAATATGCTCAACTCAGAAAACAGGTAGTTAAAAGTTTTCTTCCATGAAGAAGGTTAAAAATATAAGATGGCATTCCTTTTAGTTTCATTTGATGCACTTACAAATTCACACACTCAGGCACTACTGCTGTGCGAACTGGTTATGTAATGCTAGTCTGTGAGGGTTTTAGTTTCATGTCTTAGGATGAAATTTGGATTAAGATACTAACATTGAAAATTGGACATAAATATGCAAATTGCTTTAATAAACAAGGTGCATTTATATTTTTGCTACATTGATTTCAACAGAACATGTAAACATTACATTCTTGAAATGTATATTCTGAGTTATAGATTATATACATTTATGTTTTAGGATAATTCAGTATTTTTGTAATTTTCTCTCTCTATGCCACCACAGTTTTGTCCCATTCCCATTTCAATCAAACAATCAAGATATGATAGAAGTAGCAGGATGAATTGTGAAACGTATAGAGTTATACTCTGCTCAGATCCAGCCAAATGCTGCAAAACTGATCAGACAGTGCTTCACAGTACAAATGGATAATGACCCAAAGAATACTGCAAAAGCAAACTAAGAGTTTTTCAAGGCAAAGTCATGGGATATTCAGCGTGCAAGCCAGTCACCTGATCTCAACCCCATGGAGCATGCTGTTGCACTACTGAAGACAAAACTGAATGCAAAAAGGCAGTAACTGAATGTAGCTAAGTCTGGAAGAGCATCTCAAGGTGAGAAACATTTGGTAATGTCCGTGGGTTCAATACTTCAGTCAGTCACTAACTGCATTTTAAGCCTCTGAAAGTGGGAGAGGCACTTTTATCCAAGGCCTAACTCCTAAATAGTTGCAAATCAAAAAGACAGAAAACCAATTGCAAATCATTTCGTAAAACCACTTGAATTAAAGTTGACAGTCTGCACTTCAATCACAATTTCACTGCTTGACTTAAAATGCCCTGTGGGAGTGAAGCGAAAAAAAAAGTGTCAGTTTCCAAATATTTATGGACTTGACTATACAACTTCACAAATGTAACAAAAATGTAGTATTTGTATATTACTGTCAGAAAATAAAATAATTTTTAGATGGCTATAATAAAATAATCTTTTAAGAAAGCTGGTCATTTTTCTCTGAAATTAAATGAATATTTCAGGGGTTTGGTCTATAGGTCCAGGATAAGACATCTAAAGGCTTTTCTTACTCCCATCTTACATTTAAACCAAAAAAATTGACCAAGCAAAACAAAATTGAGCATATTAATTACATTTAATGCATATAAAAGTTAGCTATTGTTCTAATATCAAAGCTCAAGTAGTGAGATGTTATAGAAACAAATGAATAACAAAATGTACTTGACAAAACCAAGGCTCTTATCTTAACCAAGCTCATATGCATCTTTAAATACAAATGAATCATATGTTCTATAAAAGGCTTTTTTTCACAAAAGTACAAAGTTCTGAGGATGATGACAAAAATAATCCAGAGTGTTAATAATGAAAAAAATATACAGCGATGACATCATTTTGCAAACCATCACTTAGCACACTTTGAGCTTTTGAAAGGAAAACAACATGCAGAAAATCTTTCTTTTTAACAAACAGTTAATTATGCGTTTCATAAATTATGTTTTGTGGAAGACAATCTGCTCTGCACATTTATGTCTTGGAGACATAATTGTTTTAATCAGATTAATTTTTGGAGGAGTTTCATTTTAAAAAAGATGCAGAGATAAAACGTGACAGTGTATCCAGACGAGCTGTATTTTACGCCACCTACAGGCTTCATGTCCGTTTTAATTACTTCCTACCAGACTTGACAACTTTTGATCATCTCTTTAATTTGTTTTATTGCATCTATGGAGGAATCCTTCAGTGCCAATCCCAGCAAGACAGGCCGGTTGCCAGATTCCTGCGACACGAACATTGCCAGGTTTTTGGCACAGACATGTGTCAGAGGCTGGAAAGAGAAAAATCAGGCATTAGATTATCACCAAAGCATTATTTGTTCAGTTCGCTTAAATCACACACATTATGACTACAGCTAATTCATTTGTTGAGGTTCCCCTGCAGGGAAATCATACAACACACTTTAATTTTCTGTGTCATGACTGTAAACTTCAAAACGCACAGAAAGCCTGTGTAATGACCTCTATGTACTTTCTCACTCGATCTAAAACAGTTGTTCACTTTACAAGAAACAAGCATTGCAAGTATCACCATTTAAAATGGTTAGAGGAGCAAAAATAACAAAAAAAGTATTCATAAGCAAGTAAACTTTGTATTAATCCAATAAGACACTGATACTACTTCTCCTGCAATGTGTGACTGTGAGAAAATGACATGCTCATGCAGAGATGAAATAGGTTTTCTTGAGTAAATCTTAACAGACCACTGAGCTTCAGGCCTGCACACATCTAATTTCGCCACAATCCGCCTGAGCAGTCCAGAATCAATCTCATTTGCCCTTTAACGGCATGAAATGAGATACCCTGTGTTGCAACAAGTCTGCCTGATGTCCCGTGAACAAGTTTGCATCACACTGACACGATATTTGTGTGAACAATTTCAGCCAGTGTACCTCATCTTTGCCCAGCAGTACTTTTGTAGAGAACGTTGGGGTGCTTAGATCATTAGATCTGGAGTCGGGTGTGACAGAGATCAATGTCCCAATTTTGCCATACTGAGTGAGAACTACAAATATGTAATTACTGAACTCTGTACAGACGACTTCTGTTGGAATTCCATTGACTTCTCTCTGAGCTTGTTTCGATCTGATGACAGACTCAGACATTTTGTTAACCCTGCACAGAAAAAAAAAAGACAAAAATATGTACATGGAGTTTACAATGCAAGAGTATTTGCAGATTTTTAAAAATTTTAAACACAATATTTTAAATATTAATTATCTGCCACATGTTGTGGACAGGTTTAGTTTCCCACAGCAAAATATACATCTGGAACTTTATACACCATGCAACTATGCTTACAATGACTATCACAATTTCTGTAGACCTAAGATAAATTCTTCAAATTGCATTTTCTATTACACCTAGAGTTTATTATCTCATATGAAAATTAAACCGGCCCTTTCGCTAAAAAATCATACCACTATTCAAGTATAATAATAGGTACACATTAATGCTGCTAATCATGTCATAAAATAATCTACCAAAATGTTTCACTCATGTATTTATTTGGTGTGAACTGTGGAGTTCTTCTAGGTTTGTGCAAGTGCAAATCCCTCTCCAGTCAGCTTCAGGTATTCTTGATTACTAAAGGGCTTGCTATGTGTTGCATCCTCCCTGTTGTTTTTGTGTGCATGCTCGTTTTTAAACTGCACATCTGGTGGTTTCAAACCAGAGCTACAGGCGCAATATTATCTCATTTATTAGTAAATGACATTTTCAAACTAATAAGCTATCAGACTTTTCAGATACAATGCTGCACTAAGTACAGTTAGAAAAAGCTTGCTTTGAAGAATTATGCCCTTACTAAAAAAAACCGCATTCAATCACTTGGATCACAAATTGACTATATGTGTTATTTTCCTACCCTGTCGTCATCAACTCCCCACAAGGGATGCTGCATGCTCAGAGGCTAACGTTAGCTACACAGCTAGTCTGAGCTTAGACAGTGTATTAACCGATGGAATAAAAATACATACGTTTTGCCCCGTCTGTGAACAAATTCCTCGCCCTGTGTCTTCAGCTGCCCACAGTTAAAACTTTACTTTTCACAGAATCGCCTCACTTTAACTCAACTTCAGCCGTGCTCTGTCATTCAGCCTCCACCGTGAAAACAAACCGAAACGAACGTGCCTCGTTGTGTTGAGCGCGAGTACTCTGCGTGATGACGTTTTGACGTCACGCTCATTCCACCTCAGGACAAAGCGAGCAAGGAAGAAACGCTCGCGGTCAGGTTGAATGCAAAATAGATTTGTATATAAGCAACGTTATTATAGTTAACTAAAATTAAACTAAAAACCAAAAAAACATGTGAAAAAATTATTTTGGTTAACTAAAAACATATTTCGGTTTTTGATAAGAAAAAAAGATACAAGTAAAAACTAACTAAAAATTCAAAAACTAACTAAAATAAAATTAAAAATTAAAAATCTTGCCTTCGACACATGCCCTCCATACAATAATATTCAAAAACACTAAAACTAACATTGACACTAATAAAAACTAAAATAAAAACTAAGCATTTTTAAAAAATAAAAGCTTAACTGAAATAAGAAAATCCGCTTGGCAAACCAAAACAAAATAAAAATACATACTAATTAGAAAACGGAAAACTATAATAACTGCATATAAGTCAGCATAAAGTGCAAAGAACCTTGATTCAAATTCATTTTATGTGTGGTTCAAACTATTTGTTGTTGTGAAATAAGTAGCTAATTTTTAGAGAGCAAACATATGACAATTACAAGCATCAGGAATAGGCTATATTAAAAGCTTCGTGAAGTTGCACCTGCTGTGACTATGTCTAACATCATGATAAAGTTTTTTTTAATACAGACTTTTTCTATAAAAATATTAATAAGTATACTTTTTCCATAGTTATTGGTTTTCCAAGTGTACAGCTGTTATGGTCAATATGATTCATTTTGAAAGTCCTGCAAAAATATATGTTTAAGCAAAATGGGTAGCTGCAGCAAAGTAAATATACATCTCACAATGAAAGTTGTTATCAGCCCTCTTGTTTCTGGTTTGGTTTAGGAGAACAGTCTCCTTTTAGAAAGATTTGCAGGTTACCTTTTCATGCCCTTGGCATTGCTCTCACAAAACAGTTCCTTAGAAAATCCTCACAAACATGTTGTGGACAAGGGAAGTTTAGTTTCCCACAGACTTGAGGAATTAAAACACTTAATGCGTAAAGAGATCTTTGAGTTTTATTTTTCTCATACATTAAATATTCAAAGTTCTGGCATTGTTCACTTTGCATTATTATACTGACAATGATTTAGCCAACTTTCATAAAGTATTATCAAAAGGGAATTTGTTTGAGCTTAAATTAAATCGGATCCCCTGGCCTGGTACATTTCAATCAATATTAGCCAACAGAAAGAGCTTTTCCAAAGCAAGCAATCACAGAAGCAGGATGTTTTTAATTAACTGTCAATGGAGCTTTAAAGAAGCAGATAAAGTTACGCCTTTTATTTTTCAGTTTATTTAATTATTTACTTTTGCTGTGGGTTTCGTTAAAATGTGATTTCACACTACTGGCTGAACAGTCCCTTTGTTTGATGAGGAGGCTGTAAAAGTCCATGGCACTATAACAGGAGATGAAAACAACAGATAGGGATGGACATTACAGTGTAATAAGTGGTATTTGCACTTCATCATTTTCTTTGTGCCTGACAGACAGTAATAAAAAAAATAGCTAACACACATGAGATGAAAACCACCTGCAAATGTATTGCCTCGACATTTAACGTATTCTAGTATTTGTGTGTAGGCCATGCAAGTACTGTTAAGTCGGCCCTTTACATTTAGACTACAGATTGGCCAACCAAGGCAGTCAGATTTGCTAATACAGCTAAAGGAGATACAGGCAGATGAGAAATTTTCACTGTTGGCAAAAATGCTTGCATGACTTTTTTTTTTCAAGTGGATGTGAGGCTTGACTGAAGTTTGTGAGTGCTGCATCAGGCTGATTCGAAAGGAGCCATCCCTATGAACATGACACATTCACAATGTCAAATAGAACAGGCTCAGCAGAATTGCTATGCACTCTGAGTAGGCAGCATTAGCTATGAAATTGGTTGGACCGCTCCCTATACTCCCTGACTGACCATCTGTGTCCTTGACTGATGATTCTGATCTAAACAAAATTGTAATGCAAATATCAATATATAGTATTTCTACATTAATGTATAGAATAAGCTGATCCTTTCTTTTGAATTTGGGTGAGTTAAAAATCACTGTTTTATTTCCACAACATGAATAGAAGGCTTAGAGTTTTACACTTTGTGAGCCTTCAAGTGCACGAGTAGCAAATGGGCACAAGGTTTGGGAAAATTGTGAACATTCCTGTTGGAATAAATAAACATGTCCTTGTTGAAAATTGATAGAGCTACTTTCATAGCTGATTCAAAAGGATAAAGCTGCTTACAAACACAGCTTTCAGCTTTTTGATATCCAGGGAGTACACTATTTTATTTTTACAGATAAATAAAAGATGACAGATGATAAGAAAATAAGACAATTCACGTTAAAGAAATAAAAGGAAGAAAGAAACAGAAATACTAGGATAAGGCATGTTGTATGTACCAGTCATGGTGGGCAGTCTTAACATTTGACTTATGCGATCTTTTAATTTTTGTGTTGTAAGCACATTCTGGGCATCATAAGAAGAAGCAGGTTTTTCATTCTCAACTTGAAAATGGAGACCATATTTTTTTCTTCAAAGTTCTTCAAAGTTGAAGTCATTTTTTCAAAATGTGCATGAGCTGTTAGCAACTTAAGCTTTATGGTAATGTGAATCCTGTGCAAGACTTTAAAATGAATTTGTTGAATATTTGTGTTGCACAAAATGGAAAAACTATTATTTATATAGATTGCCCATTGATGTCTAATTATTCACTATTTAGGTCTGATGCCCATTTATTTGAAGAGAGCACACTTTTCCTAATAAAGGACGCAGAGCTTAAAACTATGGATATCAGTTTTGTACTTTGGAGTTTCTTTCAGCTGTATATAAATCGTGTAAAGCTACACTTTCAAGTTGTTCTTACATTCAAGATCAACACACAAAACAGAGATCTGTGCTAGCTACATGGCCCCTTCACTGAAGGTTCTCATAAAAGTTTTTTCATCCTTTAATTTTGTCTGTCTTTGTCTTCATCTGAGTTACATCAGTAATATTTCTTCAATCTTTAATCAGTTTGAATATGTCCTCAGGGTCCTTGTTATTTTAATTGCCAACAATTATGACATGAAAGGACAGGCATGTGTTGCCTAGCTGTTTCAAAAATCTTGCCTGCTGTGTTTTTTTTCCACATCACGGATTTTGACTTCAGATCTCTACATGTAAAAGAGTCCAAAGAAGCAAAGAAAAAACAGTGGTTTCAACAGGTTTTTGGGATATGGTTTAATGACAGCAAATGTCACTAAGACTTTGAAATGAGTGCGTGTCCGTGTATTATTAAATAGCAAATTACTAAAGGCATTGCTGTAAATAATGAGTTTTAGAGACAATAACGTCTATAGTGGTTTTTCCTGGGATTCAAGGGCTCTTGCTGTTTCCAGGTAAATTGAGAAACCATATAGTCATGTGCACCTGTAGCTCAGGTGGAAGAGCAGGTTGTCTACTAATCACAAGGTCGGTAGTTCAATCCCTCTCTTCTCCAGTTTTCCATAATCCGTGGGCAAGGTAATTACCCCTTTTATAATAAGATTCATGTAAAGACAGCAACATGTGTTTTTGTAATCAATGCTTTGTATTCTTCTCTTCATCTATTTTTATATTTGCTGCTTTTGCCCATGATGTCACTAAAAGTAGCCTTGCACCTGCACTGAATGAATATGCTCTGGAGCGATGCTTTGGAGGTCCTTGAAAGCAAAGCTTTTTGATTTCGAATCACATAAGTGAGGACATTTTATTTTAGTTTCTAGCTGTGTAAATAGATTTGCTCTCAAAAGGAAAAGGGAAGTCTGACCATGGTACATTTCTGGAAGAGTTACTGATACTTAAGTGTTCTCAGTTTTATAAACACATCCCATCCTTCTGTCTGTATGAGTAGTCAAGCGTTTACTCTGTATCACACACAGACGGTCTGTGTCAAAATGTCAACCCATGTAAAAAATATCTTATTTTGCTGAACGAAGCCACGGCTGTTCCATCACTTCATTTTGATGTTCTGTTTCATTAGATTTGTCTCATCAAATGTCTTCTGAATACACTGAATGCATATAAAGCCGAATATGTTTCTTTTTACACCCTTTTTTGAATAATAACTACCTTAATATTTAGTCATCAGTACTGACAAACATTTTCCTCAAATCTAAAAAGATGAGCAACAAAGAGCCAAGCCTTCACACCTTAGTGTGAGTTACAAACACACCCATCCTGTATGTATAAACTTCTACATAAAACCACTCATAAACAACACATACCCTAACAAAAAAACACAAGTCGTGAACCTCAAACAGGCCTTTAAAGGTTTATTCCAAAGTGAAAACCAGCCTGAACCTCACTCACAAACTCTATAAGTTAAACTCAGTAGGCTAGCCATAAAAGTATACATGCGCACACACACACACACACACACACACACACACACACAAACAATTATTACCCTGGTGGCCACTAGAGTGCTGTGCTGTATTACAGATAGAACTCAAAAGAGTCTTTATCATGACATTTTTAAGTTGCACTACTGCTTTCTGGGACTGACCACTGGGGCTACTATCTGCGAAGTGTTTCTGAAACAGAGACAACAACAAGCCACAGTGAGCAGAAATCATATGTGCTGGCAAAATGTCAGACAGCCTGTGATTTACCTCTTCTGTCTTAGAACTACCCAATTACTATAATTTTTTAAATGATTTCATTAGAGTTTATTTAATAAGATGATGGAAAGATGCCAGTGTGAAATTGGTAGTTTGAAAGCTTTGTAAAAGCAGCAGAGGATGACTATAATCTAGGGGGGGATAGGAGCTGTACATTAATAATTAACGATTACATCACAGGCCAGAGTTTCTGGATTTGAAAGATCACTCTCAAATCAAAGCCAAAAAGAAAGAAAATCTCTGCCTGCAAGCTTATGATTGCCCAGGGTCCCATCCACTTTCCATTTATATTTAACTTCTCAATAACAGCGGCCAATACACCAAGCAACTGTTCAGACATTTATATATTAAAGCAAAAGAATCACTTGACAAATCCATTTTTGGGGGCTACTGATTTATTTCTCACTTCCTAATCGAAGGCATCATTTATGGAAGTTATGTATAGCAGTTTGTACAGTTTGTTCTATGAAAGAAATTAGATTCAAATATTTTTCAAAGGAAAAGAAATGGGAGTTTAATTCATTATAAACATTAAACCTTGTCACAGTGAGCTTCTTACTGTGTTCCAGAATTGCACACATGCAGCTATGAGTGAAATGTCTCAGGTTTCATGCTGTTCCCCACTCCTGAAATCATATCATGCACAGTTAAGACACAAGAAATTTGCTTGAAAATGATTTAGGAACTAGAAAAAGATTTCCAGGAAATGCTGCATACGGACTGATTCAAGCATCTTTGAAGTGCTAGTGTTCATGTGAAGTACACAAAATTTTGGTAAGTGCTTCAGAAATTTGAAGCAAATGCTATAATCTCTCCTTCGCCACCTCCTTGTGATTGGCAGAGAGCAGTAAAGGAGACAGAGGGCAGATACTGTGTCTATACAGATTCAAATCAATAGTTAGCATATAAAAGCCTTCCCCAAGACTGATGTAGAGCTGCCATTAATGCTTTGGAGGTAATACAAACTCAGCATGGTGAGGAAATTGTTTAATCAAACTGTGGTCTGAGTACGGTATCTGTCTAATAACATGACATTCAGATAAAAATTTCTAACTCACATAATATTTGTGTTCATAGGTTACAAATTAGACCTGTTAAAGGAACAGGTATATTACTTAGCTATCAATGGTATTATTTTAGTTTTAATGCTCTAAATTGATTTTTAATTTGCAGATAATCATAATGTATCAGTATTTAAAAGTTATAATGAGTATAACAGATGTTTTTTGTCTTTTGATAACTGTTTATATGATTTATATATATATAAGAAATTATGTATGCATAAAAAGACAAACTAAATAGATTGCAAAGAACAATGTCAATGGAACCTGCAAATAGTTTTCTTGCCATTATGTGTGTAATATTACCCATACCACATCACATACTAAAAAATAATTGACTGTTAATGTAACAATAAAATAATTACACCAGGAAAATGGCCCTAAAAAGCTCATTCAACCATATTGCCATAAAACTACTGCTAATATTTAATATTTAAAAACAACATAACATGAAAGATGTAAAACAAGGCATGCTGTATCTTACTTTCACAGTTAGTTTGTTTTAATTTCAAATTTAGAATTTATGAAATAGCTTTGTGCCAGAAATGTTTATTTTAATAATTAATAAAAAAAATTGCTTTGTAAACGAATTATATATTAAATTGTCTTTTTTCTGTTTCAAAAAGTGTTTGTGTGAACTACTTCATGAAATATCCATAATGAAAAGAAGGGTAGAATAAATCAGACCAGAGTGAAGGTGGGAACTTTGTGCAATATTAATATTTCCATCATGTTGAAAGTGAAACATGATCCTTTGGTTGAAAGTCACAAGGGGTTACATAACCGGTAACTGTTCAGCACCATCAGATTCCTCAGTATTCAGCAGTGCATGTATGCTATACTTGTCCTTGTTAGATTACTCTTACAAACACACTCTCAAGTCTTCTGCATTTTTTTGCAAATGCATCTTTTTGGAAAGACCCTTCACCTTTTGAGCAAGAAAATTTGAATAATTAGCAGCAAAGAAGGCTTACTTTTAACAAATTGCTCTCATCTCAGGGGTGCTTAACATATTAAGTGCTTCACATTTTCTTTGTTCTCACACATTAAGGCGCTGCATTACGGTCTTCAGTCTTGTATTTGTGAACATTAATCATCACTAATGACCTTCATTAGTACTTAACTTATTCTATCTAAGTCCATGCATGTTTGCTGTGCCAGCTGAGAGCAGACTTGGCCAATTATGTATATATAATAGTTCATACAAGATGGAATTAATGTCACTGAAGTTGGGGATATTGATGGGTTTCAGCAAGACCTTCTAAATAGTTGAGCATATTTGGCTGATGAATTCATTAACGGTAATCAGTTTCAACTGGCTCTTGCCACGTGCATTGAAATGAAACAAAAAAGCCGCGTGCCCTTTAGAGTTGTTTAAATTTTCACGCAAATATATCACCTGATTAATTCAAATAACTTTGTTAATTTGTGCCTCTGATTATCTGCCTTGTCTGTGATATAGCACCTCATTAGAACAGAATAGCCAGAAGGCATTCATAGCACCCCAGCTAAAAAATTTAATATTCTAAACAATTAATATTGATATACAGAGGTATAATGTAAGACAACATAATTAAATGTAGAGTTATTAAATAAATACTGAAACACACTTCTCAAAAGATGAGGATGAGAAGAAGAATACAAGGTGATAATTTAATACTTCACCTGAAGTACTAAAGTGCACTTTACTTTTTCTGAAGGACGATGGAAAAACTGCAGAGGAGAAAGTATAAAAAGTATATCCTGTGTTATTTATTTATTTCAAAATTAATTAATTCATTTTAAACCAATGTTAATGAGGAAGAGTTATTTTTTCCTCAACGCCTCAGGACCTGGACTCAGTGGCATCTATTAGTTTGCTACACTGTTGCTTTTGTGGTCCATGGAGTAATACCCCCACACCTTCAAACTCCACTGAAGCCAAGAAACTCAAGGCCACCTAGAAAAGCACTAGGCACACACACACACACACACATACGCATGCACACTATTGTGTACATCTTCCAACTCACATCTGCAGTTGAAACAAGCTGCTTACAAGAAGGTCATTCAGATTCTCCAAGTTCCCATTAAAGAAGTCAGAAGTCATGTGTAGAAAAAATGTGCCTGCATTAGAATATAGTGGATAAAATCATTTTCACAAACGAATCTTCCACAAATAGTTGTGTAAGTGGTACTTTTGAATAAACAGAATAAACAGTGAAAATTAGTCGAGCTGAGTAAATACCTAAGCGTGAGCCCTTCCAAATTTGAATTAGTTAATGTACCTACATATTTTCACAACTGTGACTTTGTTCTTGTTAAAGCTATCATTAATTAATTGAAACAATATTGTATTGCTGTTATTATAGCGTGCCCTCTTTTTAGAAACCAATACCCAGAAGGAAGGAAACATGCCTGAAACTCATCATGATTTGCAGATTTGAACATGTTTGAATGATGGAGCAGTGAATAGAACTTTTTTATAACCTTAGTGTCATTTTATATTCATAGTGCAGCCTCATATTTAATCTGCTTCCATTTTTGCTGTCCTCGATTTGGTTGAGACTGTTCTTATTAGTCTCCATTTTCTAAGCATAGGCTCAAAATACCCAAAGGCTATGTTGGCTATGTATTGTTGTTATTTCTTGTTCTTTTCTGCAAATATTCTTTTAGAACCTCGACAATTATAGCAGTAGTGCTTTGATTTGTGTACACCTAAACAGCAGGCAAATCCAAAGCAGCTCATTTAATTCGGAGCAATACGAAGGCGACTACATATTTAATGACTTCGTCCTTAATTGAACATGCTGTGACATTTCCACTAAAGAGGTAGGAGTTTTAAAATGTGCTGAGGAGTAAAACTCTGAAAGGATAATTTGCTGTGATTAATTTACGCATCTTCTTACAAACAAACAGAAAGCAGACGTTAATGATTTGCATTATATGAGACAGTGTTACCTGTAAGATCTCCCACATCCAAGTGTTCGATATGGTGTTTCATGATGGATCAAAACATACAAGATGTGCATATTTTACAGAGCTGAGCGTCGTCAACCATGCAGTGTTAAGAGGCGATTCGCATCCTAATAATACTTGATGTACACATACATCTTCTGCCCAGAGGTGCAGATACAATAAGAGGAGCCTCAAAACAATGAATGAATAAAACAAGACTTGTGGCGACTGTGAGAAAGGGTGCTTTTAATTTTCCTCTCCAGATCAGTCTCTGAGCAGCACTGAATTTTTCAGTAGTCTATCAGTATTGGTGCCTAAGAGGAAGCCTGTCAAACAGAGCTCTGTTGTCTGTCGCTGTTTCTTGTGTATGATGGCAGAGCAACTGAGAAAGGTTTTGTCAGCAGACAAAGAAACCTTTTAATCACAGAAGGGGCCTCAAAAGACAGCCAGGGCAGCATGTTCTAATTGTGTGGCTCTTCATCTAATATTCCTAAAGGTGGAAAACACTGTGAACAGATTTTAGGCTGAGCCAGGGAAGTTAAATCTATAATCTACAGTCTCAAGTAGCATTCTTCATCTCAGGGCAGATCTTGTTTTGGGAGTTGGTTTCAAGTTGTTTTTGACTTGTGTGTTTCACTGCTGCTGTGTGTCATTTCTTATGAGTTCTTTCCTTTGTGATGAGAATAAGAATTGGGTCTGGAGTAGCTTGCTGGAACACAGTTAAAAAACAATATTAAAATTAAAAATATTGAAAAAAAAAATATATTGAAAAAAATATATTTGGAGTCTTCACTAAAAGGCATCTGTGTTTAAAAATTGAAAGCCCCCAGCCTTTTACTAACCTAACATTTGTGATTTCAATAGCAATAATTTGGCTGGTATTCAGTTTGTTGATGAATAACTGAGACCACTGGGTATTGTTTTTCATTCAGACATAATGGGCACAATATGTTACAGTGACATGGCAATGTCTTTGTAGACAGACCATCTTAAATTCATTCATCAATCTGGGTCCTTGTGTTTGATGACTGGTTGGCATTTGGTGAAGACTGAGTGCAGGAATGGTGTCTGGTCTGTGATTCTGCTTTGGCATTATTTAGAACAGCAGAAGGCTCAAAGAGACATTGCACACACGCAAGAAAAGGTCACAGAGAAAAATGGAAAACAGCAGCAAATTGCCTCTCCAGCCCATTACTGGTCTTTCTTACCACAATATGTTACCCAGTTTGGCATGCTGGAGGGCCAATGTGAACTATTGGCTCTGACTTAGGACAAGAACAAGTTAATCTGGTCTGGGTGCTTCCCTCTAGTCAACACAATCTATTTTCTTGTTTATTTGACTTACTCAGGTGAAAAAGGAAAAGAAAAAAAAGGAAATGACCCTTTTTCGAATATTTGCAGTGTTTAACTTTTGATTATATACTTACCTAAAACCAAGGTGTGAATATATTGATAATGACACTTTGAAGTGTGACATTTAATAATATGAGAAGACTCTAGTGAGCTGAATTTACTCCAGAAAGCCCAAGGCTGTTTTTTCTTCCAGATAAGTTGTTCATTTTTTCCTGTTTGTTTATTTTCGCTCCGAAATAAATGAAAAAGTGTTATAAATGATTCACAAGAAATTGCAGTCGCTAAAGCTAATGTTCTTTTTCATTCATTCCTGAGGTTTGTGACTAACAGTTGTACATCTGGTCTCTGAATGAGGATGTCATATCGTCATGACAGATTGGATAAACCCACAGAGTTCATGAATGACTGTGGCACTGCAAATGATTTGAATTTCACATTCCCGAACTCTCATATTTATCAGAATGAAAAAAGCACTGTAATCAACGACATTTGCATTTATGCAAAATATGTTTACTGTAGGGCACCATTTTTGCTTCAACTGACCTGTTCATTGTTTCATTCTTACATAATATTGCTATTCTGTCTCAAAATTGCTCATTTGCATCTGTCCAGCCTGCACAAAGAGATGTAATCCTGACATGTTCTTGGGGTCTGGTTTCCCCATTATAAGTGAAATTGGGATATACTCATTTTTGTCAGTTTCCTTGCAAAATTAAATTACTGGCAGCAACTATTTTGTTCACAGTGAGCCTGTTGTAATCTGTAACAATAGTTTCTTTCTTTGAAACTGTTAGGATCCTGTGTTTTGTAGAACATTGGCTTAGCAGTATAAAATGCAGCTTATGTGTATGTTCAATGAGGAGGATCTAAAATCACTCATTTGCTTGCTTTCCTGTCCTTCTCTACTGCTTGTCCGTTCTTTGCATCACTACCACTTTCCCACACTGTCTATCTCAGTACTCACATGATTACTCTAGTCCCTTTCAGACTTTCCTGTTCTCCCTTTCAGACTACCATTCATGCAAACCACTTCCTCCTCATCTTCACTTCACCTGGATCACAGACTCAAGCCTACAAGCTTCAGTCTTGATCTTCACCACCAGCATCTAGACTACTGGACATTCTGTAGTGCTGAAAACAATTTATTACTTTAAAATGTATCAAAGTGACAAACCCAATTCTGTAAAAGTTGGGAAACTATGTAAAAAACTGTGATTACAAATTTCTATGATTACGAACAATTTCAGAATGTTACTCCAAAGTTCACCATGCCATCCACAAATACAGCTTAAAGCTCTATCATGCAAATAATTCAACTAAATTCAGCTTTATTTATATCACAAAAACAGCTGATTCAAGGCTGTTTATATTGGAAGGTAAAGACCCTACAATGATACAGAGAAAAAAGACAAAACCCCCAAAATCAGATGACACTCTATGACCAAGCACTCTGGTGACAGTGGGAAGGAAAAACTAACTTTTAAAGAAACTTCCAGCAAAGCCAGACTTTGTGACTGTGACTGGCCATCTGCTGTGACCACTTGGGGTAAGGGAGAAAGGCGGGACAAAGGCATGCTGTGGAAGAGAGCCAGATATTTATAATAACTAATGATTAAATGCAGTGTGGTGTATAAACACAGTGATTGAAAAAGGTGAAGGAATAAGAAATGCATCATCTGAGCAGCCTAGACCTATTGTAGCATAACTAAAGAAGGATTCAAGATCACCTGAATCAACCTGAATTATATTCTTTGTTTTTAACATAATATTAAAAATATAAAACTTGTTTGTCTCCCGAATTCTAATTTAAAATATTTGGTGCATCATGACACAAAAATATGGCAGAGATGATCAGGACAGTTCAGTAGCTAAAATCCTACATCAGACAAGAACGGGACACTACTCCTCTCATAAAAGTTCAGCAACTGGTCTCCTCAGTTCCCATACGTTTACTGGCTGCTGTTAAACAAAACGGGAATACTGATCAACTATTCTCCCTGTCCCAGCTTTTCTAAGATCTGTTGCTGCTATCAAATCTAGAATGGTACATCTCCTCAGTTTAAACATTTGATATTGTTCTATTGTGAATCATTTTTAACATTAAAATGTTAACATCTTATATGGTATCCCAACGTTTCTGGATTATATTTTGATTGGAATATTACTTTAAGACACATTTGCCCAGGGGCTGGACCAGAAAGCTTAGTATTAGCTATTCAGGGACTACATTATATTCGATTAAATAAAAAGTGTGTGGGTTGCCTGATACTGTACATGTTGTTGGGTTGGGAGAGCTAAGTGATTTTTCACTCCCTTTGTAGAAAATTGCATAAAAGGCTGCTACATCATATTCAGCTTTTTAAACTCACACCTGTTGCTGTTATTTGGGTCTACCAAGTTCAAACAACCTCTTTAAAATGTACCATTAAGAAGCATGGCCACGTCCTTGCAAGTACACATGTTAGGTTTTGTCAGTGTCCATTACATTCTCTAAAGCTCTATTCAAGTAATTTCTTCAATTTTAAAAGAAGAAAAAAAATACATGTAACCACAGAAAATTCTGTTAAGGGCTGTTAGGTTTGAGGCACAGATGCTGGGATGATTTAGAACAAGTTTTACTCACTGCTATTACTGTCTAGAATAGGTGTTCTGAAACTTATAGTGACAGAAAAACTAACATTTTAAATGTTTAATGGCCTGATAAATTAGTTAACTAACTATCTTTACTGCTTAAGAAAATATATTCCAGTGAGTTCCCAGTCACACAGACTTAGAGACCTGTCAGCGACCCCTTGACAACCTCCAGTCCATGGAGAATAATCAGTGCTTCCTGATCAGCTGGTGAATGGTTGATGGAGCTTCCTGGCAGTGATAGTACTCTGTTTGGTGAAATTGGTCACAAAGTAACATGTAACATGTAACATGTTGCAATTAAATCTTCCTTGGAATTTCTTTGGTTGCTTACAGATGATCACATTTGCCTCTTGTTTGCATGGAAAATGCTGACTTGTCTGAAAGCACTTCGAAGGCAAACCTTTTCAAATTTACTACTGCTCAGCCAGTTGTTGTGAGTGTTTGAAGACAAGTTGGTTTCAGTGCAAACTACAGCTGTTCGTGGCTTTCTGCTACTGACCAAAGCAGGAGGTTTTTGGTGCAGCACCCTCTTTGTGACCAGTTTCACCCAGGGACAGCCAGCAACTGCCACTCACCAACTGGTTGGGAAACACATAATCTTCCTTAGTGGCTGGGGAATGCCAGGGATGTTACTGCCTGATATCTAGGGCTGACTGACTAAAGCTTTGTAACTTACAATTATTGAAATAGTGCACACTTACATGTTATGAATTGAACTGCCTTTATTCTTTAGTAAACACTAACAGATGTGTTATCTGGAAAATCAAGCTTTCCAACAGCTTGATGTTAAGTTACCTATATTGCTAAACTAAATCAGCAACATGTCCTGAACCATTTAGAGTGAGTACACCGCTTATCATGACTTAAAACTGCATCTGAGAATCAATGCTGACACGTGTCTGTGAGTGTGGGGGGTGAGGCGGTAGTAGCTGATGAGGTTAGGGAGGTGTGTGGGTCTCTGTGGTATTTGCTTCAGTTTACAATCTGTTTGGAAAAGACTCACAGCACAGGCTCAAATGTTCAAGGCTGTGTTTTTTCGAGTGTATCCAGTGTCCAGGGCTCATCAGGCATACAGCAAAAATCTGCCAGTTTAATGTGCTCACTGAACAGGAACATTGTGTTTGACTGCGGCTGTTCTTATCTGCCCCTTGGTAGTATCCTACTCACATTCTAATTTACTTTTCACTGAAAGGCATTTTTGTTATTAAATTATTCAAATGAAGACTGCCACAGTATATGAAATAAACTTAAAGAGAATGGGCTTAGATTCCACTTTAGGCAATAATGGCTGCTTGCCATTTTCCAAAAAGAGAATCATTTAAACCAATAACCCTCAAACCATGTAGGAGGGGAAAAGCAATAAAGCCTACTCTGTCATGTGGATACCACACAACAAGAAGTGGTAAATCAAAACCCTCTATGAAGAGCATTTCCTTCTAAGTATCAATGCCAGTTATATTAAGTAGAAGGTATAATTCTTTGCTAATTTAATGCAATTCATGTTGCTTTAGATCATTTTTGTATATCGTCTTTGTTAAAAATATATAAAAAGGTAGAAATGTAGGTGGAATCAAAAGGGTGACCTACAGGGTTTAAGTTTATCATATGAAACTAATTCACTATTTCATTAATCTGACCATAACAAATAACACATGGGAAACAAAGTACACTAGCCCCACTTTTTCAGGAGTGTGTTCACTGAAGTGAAGAGCATAGCAGCATTTTTCAGAGCTTTGTAGAAGGTTTCAAGCTGAATTTCCACAAGTAATCTTTCAAGAATTTATTAGCTTAAGCTTTGACGCCACAAGGAGATATTTTGAGTGGAGTCTTACTTCCACTAGTGGTGGATTAACCATGTGTTGACAATAAATGTGATATTTATTTCATATCATAAACGACTGTGTGAATATTCTTTTTGCATGATTTAGTACACTAGATCATTGCACTTTGTTTTCTGATTTGGTTAGAGGAAGAAGTTAGAGGGTAATCTCCCTGTTAGCATTTATGATATATTATGGTATTATATTTCAATAAACATCATTATTGTGAAGTTTTTTGGCCATGATAATTGTTTTCTGAAAATCCGATATCTTGGCATCCCTAACTTGGATGTTGTCATTTGCAGAGACTGATCCATTTAGTTTCAAGCCATATTAAATTGACTAGAAATGTCTGATGTTTGGATGGGACAGCTATGTTAATTTCACTCCTTTGTGGAAAATGACATGAAAGACCATCACATCATATTCACCTCATTACATTTGTACCTGTTGCTTGCCATTTAGTGCTTCTGAAGTCCAATAGTGTAGAGAGCCAAAAACATAAAAGAACAACAACAAAGCTGAAATCTGACAGGTCATTGCAACATCTGTGGTACGGCACACACACACAAAAGGAAAAGACTGGCAAGAGTGATGATTGTGAAAAAGTAAACTTTTTTGAAAGTAGTTTAAATTACAGGAAAACTGCACTAGGAGGAAATTTCATTTAGTCTAAACTAAGTCATGCTATTTTGTAAGACAGTGATCAAAATACACTACATAAACACCACATACCATTAAAAAATATCACATGAAGTACAAAGCAAAAGAAAATGAACTCTTCCTTCAAGACATGCCAGCCTAGGTAAGGCTATTGCACCAAGCAGCCTTATTTAAAAATGTCTTACACCTACTAATCTATATGTGGTTCAAATATCTTTATGCAGGTAAGGGAATACCAAAGCTGATTCAGTTCATCTGGATGTTGTGTTTTCAGTGGTAGAAACCACTCATACGAGTGGCTTCTTCACTCTGTACAGTCTAGCCGAGACTGAAGAAGTCACATGGATAAATGATGAAATATTTCTCCCTCTGAAAAAACTACATCCAAATGAACAGAACAAACTTTCTGGCATATATGTGTAAGTCATTACTCCCCAACGAGACCGTTTATACATTGCTGCACCTCCTTGTGGATGGTGAAGGACATGCAATTTCTTAACTAGATGTAAATAAATAAATATATAAGTAAATATGTCACTTATTTTTCACAATGCACTATATCTCTTTTATTTTTCAAAAAGTCTTTGATAGTATCTGATTGATGTTCAATGGTTACCTAGGTTCAGTCAATCCTGAGCACACGGTACACCTCACCTGCCAACACAGCAGCACAAGAAAATCTTTGAAAAGGTGAATTTTAGATATCTCAATATCAGATGATCTGATACCCTTGCTTAGTCTATAAATATGGTGTCAGTGATAGATGGTCAAGATATTTTATAAATCAGGCTTTCATAACAGCCAGTGCCGAACTGCTGTCATACTGTTGTATGCCTGCTATCAGATCATCTCTGGCTTTGCTGGTAAGTAACAGTGTAGGTGGGTGTTATTCTAAAGAGCGGGTCCTTGCAGGTATTTTCTTTGCTTGCTGGCTTTACCAGTAAATAGCGGTCTCTGTTTTATCATCATTGTTTATTGTGTAATTCTGCCGGACACTGTTGGTGTGTGTAGCTTGTTCTCCGTACGTATTTGATTATTATTTTTTTCATTGACAGATGTTATGTGGTTAGGTTATCATTAGGACAGATATCACATAGGAAGGCATGCATGACTAATGCACATTTTACAGCATATAACATTTATACATATTTTATTCATGTGCATATTGAGAGTGCTACCCAGAACTCTAACACATGCTGTGCTCCCCAACACTGTTTCTATTATTTACATCCAAAGCCAATACATAATGCAAATGTGGGCATATTTTTTATGTAATGCAGTCAGAAACAAGGTTCTGGAGTAAAACTGGGGTAGTGGATGGGTGTATGAGGTTGGAGTTCTCAGTCTTTTGATGTCTTCTAACATTTGATAGCAATGAACTGTTTCGCCATTTAACAAAAATGAAGAATAATTAATAATACAAAAAGATGCACCTGAATGCATTGTGAGGCAGGGTATTACACCACAGGAAGGTTTACACACTCTTCCCCCCCAAAAGAGACAAAAAATAAAAAATGCTGTTCTGCATTACCATTAAACCAAATATTACCTATTAAAAATCCTCTGAATACCTCCAACAAAATGGCTTTGGAATCACCAAAGGCAAATGGCAATAATTTCTGTAACTCATTTTTACAACACTTCATCCCCAGAAAGCTGTAGAAAAATGTTAACTTTGCTCCTGCTGAAAGGGACTTCAGGCCCTGAAGCACTTTGGCAATTAATTAGAGATTTCTAATGATGGAACCATAGTTATGAATAATCTTGTCCCAAACCGCCAGAGTTAGCATAACCTTAAGGGAGCTCTACATGCAGGCTTATTGTAAGTATCATTACTATTCGTTTAATTCTTCCAACCATTATATATCACCCTTTGCTATCTACCATCTGATAAAATCTGTTTGCATTGCTCTGATCACAGCTCAAGTCAGACATTAAATAAACCAACAGTTTGTTTATTATTACCCATTCCCTTTTTCGCATTGAGAGTTTAGTAATTTTATAGCATCTCTGAGTGTTTTTTTTTTCCCTATTAACATCACAGGAAGGATTACTGTTGTGGATTAGAAGCACTGAGTCATGTGTGGGTAGAACAGGTAAGCAGAAGCGAAGTGTTGCTATGGTGTTGGATTTGAAAGTACTCTTTATGTTTCAAGATATCAGACTTGCGTGGGCAAAGTCTGTGCAGTTGTCATCCAGCCGACCTCCAAGCTCAAGTCACATTTCTCTGTGCAGCATTTGATCTCAAATACAATGATAGATGGATAAATCAGAACTGTGTTTGCAGCAATAAAACTGTGAAAATGAGTCAAAAGCTTGTTTAAAGATACAGCAACATGGAAAAACATCAAATTATTAATACTTCTGCAAGATATTTTGAAAGAAAAATAGTAACTATAAAAAGTTGCATATGAAGAGTGGAGCTGAAACACAAAGAGGAAAATGGCAAAACTAAAAGAGCCACATGTTAGCATTTGAAGAGAAACCAGCAGGTTTCTGCCTTCCAGCAGAAGGAACCTGTTTTAGAAACCTACATTGCCTCTCATTAAATGTTCATAATATAACTATGTCATCCAGTGCAATCATTAACTTTTCAATAGCCAATAGCCAAAACTCATTAAATTTTACTTCAGCTCTACATCTACTCTACATTGGCAGTAAAACAACACACAAAAAATATAATTTCCGTGCTAACAGAATGATTTGTTCTGTAAACAGTTGAGAAAATTTCCCCCAAAATCACATATTTTCCTAAATATTTGCTTTACATAAATTCAAAACTGTAACTATTAAACACTAACTTTCTAAAGCAAAATGCCAACTGAATGAGATTAAGAGTTAAAAGAATACAGTATAAAAAATATAACATCAACTGTCCACAATATGCTGAACATGTCATCCTTTTGTGTAGTTTTCAAATTCTGAAAGCATATCATTGCAGATAAAAATATCTTATCATATCCTGCAGACACTATCACCTGTGAAGAGAACAGCACAACCCCCATAGTTAAGCTCTGGCATGCAAAAGCAAAGCTCCAGTAGACAAACACACATTCCAAAAAAAAAAATAATAAAAAACCCACCACACAATGACTTCTACTTCCCTTGTTTTCTTCCTCAGACAGGCATCCCAGTGGGCTGAACATACTGGCTGATATACTGTACAGCATGTGTACAAAAAAGTCCCATCAGTGCAAAAAGTGATCCAGCTCAGTCACAAATTGTTTGCCCTCTCTGCCTCAACATTCTGTGTGCCAGCAAATAACATTTTTAAGAGGCAGTACCTGACAATGAACCCCCCCTCAGGTATCTGGAAACTGTTGTCTTCCCACCAAATTCAACAATGCAGGGTCAAAATCTCTTTCAGTACAAGTGAAAAAAATATTCATGTGAGTAGCAAACAGTAAACAGGTTATTTAATGATTTATCCAAATAAATGGTAATATGTTTAATAACCAAGTATGGAAAAAAGACTGGAATCATTTTTTCTTTCTAATTCATTAATGCAGGCTTTTCATTGCAATCAATGTTGGAATGACTCTTAATGCAATTAGTGTAGGCTGCATAAATTGGACTCAAGTCAGAATCAAGTCTTTGCTTCACTTTTGGTCAGGTTGGTTAAAAAAATAAATATGAACAATTATGTCTGCAAATATGAAAGTGGTTACATGGCATCATAATACTGTAGTTTCCATCCAACTCTAATTGATTTGCTGCTGCCAACATATGTGATTAGACTTGTTCTTCATTCTTCTCTTCCCTGCATTCTGCAGCTTTTCTTTAAAGTGTGATAGTATCTTGACAGGGTTTTGCCTATCTTTTAGCTCCATTCAGAGTCACCGCTTCACATACTTGTGTGAAACATCAATTGTCCAGGGTCCTGTTGCTGTAAAATTTCCTCTAAAACCCAATTAGAATCTGACACCTCTCTTTGAATATAGCTTTATTATATCACCAAGTGACCTCCTTTTATTCACAAAAGTACAATTTTGCTGTTATGCTTAGATATTCTGGCATTCTGATTATGTTAACTTAAATTCAACATAAAGGATGGGCATAGCTTCCACATCTGAAGGCAGAAAGTCCTTAAATCTAAATTATTCCTAATGACCATTTTCCTTGACAAAATGACCGCACTGCATGTGATTCATGTTCTTACCTTATAAAGTCCTATTTAATACAACACGATGTTCATTCTATAAATTATAGACCCTGACAGAGTAAAATTGAAGCTCAACTAAGATATGCCCCAGAGCTTAGCTACTCTACAAGTCCATACTTATTGTTTTTTCAGTTAGATCTACCACTAACTCCTGACATGTGTTAAAAAAAAATAGATGGTTATGGCCAAAATAGTTAAACGGGCCTTCAAAAACCAGTGTGTGATGTTGTGGTTGTAACCATCGACTGTTACCAGTTTTCATTAGCAGAGGCATCAGAAACGAACAACAGTACTATGAAAAGCTATGAACTCCTGGTAAACCAGCTGCGCACATCACTGGGGCCCTGTGGTGTTATTTTAAGCATGAAAGCATCCTAATAAACTCTTAAGCACTCACAATGATTAGCTATTGCATAACTGTGCCAGGGTTAAAGCCCAGTTTTAATGTAGTTTGGGTATTACTAGGCTTTGGTCTTGGGCTGTATTCCAAAAGGACAATTTAGGAGAATTACTGGAGGCACTTCAAGATGTCAAGATACCCATTCCATCAATGAAACTTTGTGCTGCTGAAGAAAAATACATCTCTCACATGTGGCCTTTGCCAATTTGCCACATGCATACTTTAAATTAACTAACATACAACAGTACAGCTGACTGACTGCCAGACCACTGCATGCTTTATTCTGTTTTTCTTTCTGATTAGAAAAAGAACTGTCCACTGTGTGGGCTGATGCACAGAAATTCATAACAACATAATAGCAGCAGCCTTTTGATTTCATTTGAGCACATTTATAAAGAGAACATTTTTGTGTTAGGAAGAGGTGGGAAGAATTCATGGTATTCATATGGGTTACTACACTTACATATATACAGCATCTTTTGCACATATGCTGTTTAACATCACTGTCATCGCTAATATCTGCAATCGCATTAGAAAGCTAAAAAAAAGGAAAAAACAAATACCAATAAAGCACTGTGAGCCCTTATGCACTCCAGAGGATTTTTTTGTTTTGTTGTTTATTAAAAATGAATTAAAGTGATGTTCACTTTGGCAGGAAGCCTTGGATACACCAAGCAATTAAATGCATTATCACTTCTGAAATACTGATTTTTCAATGTTCTGGCAGGTACTCTCCATGCTTCCATTGAGAAAAAAATTATGTAAAGGAAAAACAAAGTGGCATGAATGCTCAAATGGAGACTTTGAACATGTTATTTATTTATTTATTTATTGTTAATATTTATTTTGCTTATTACCAGCATTGTTCCACAGTACCAAAAGATATATGGAAAAATTTAATGAACACATAATCGCCGTCTCTTTGAGGAGTCTCGGACACTGACTGTGTAAGAAAAATGGATAAAAGTAACCAATGTGCAAGCTGTGCCAAGTAAAGTAGATCCATCCCTGCAAAAACAAACATAATATATTAAATATTACTATTTCAGATGCATAGTCTTTGCCAAAATAATATACTAAACTTCAAACATCTACAAAAATTAAAAAGATTAATCTTGGTGATAAACATAACTGCACGAAATTTTAAGTTTTTCCTTTCATATGATCAGATGGTTGGAACATAAGGCTGTTGGCTCTGTCTTATTCTTTATTTGTATCAGACTTTTGATGATATCCACCAAAGCCTCTAACTTTAATACAAAAAATAACAATTTAGTTATTTTAAAGTTAGGTTAGCTGGTGGCAGAGTATCCAACCAAAGGTCTTGTAAAGAGATGCAGCTGATATCCATTTTCTGGAGATATTTTGGCAACTGATAAAGAATTACTCATTTTTGAATCAGACCTTTTCAAGGGACCTTCAGCCTGCATGGTTCTTGTGAACTGACTGAGAAGAACTGACTCACAGCAGCTTAAATACTGTGAATCAGATATGTTACAATTCCTTACTATATTTTATCCTTTATGAATAAAATCCAAAGACCTCGCAAAAAGACGCATGCACTGCAATTCATTCATTGTATTTGAAAGTTCTTCTATATAATATCTTCTTTATTTAATCTCTATTTCTGTCTAAATTTACAATTTAAATTTACTCTGTGTATAGTAACTATGCTGGGAAATCACATATTCAAACACGCTGTAAATGACAATGAAAAAAATACGTCTTGTCAGACAAACTTTAATCAAGTCCTCAGGCCAGATACAAACAGAACCTGCATTCACTGATAAGTATTCTTATTGTTATTTATTGCAGAGCAAATAATGTCAGTTGAGTTGGCCTTGTTTATAGCTAAATACCATCAATCTGTCCATATATATACATCTTTTCTCAGCAACTTGTTCAAATTAGAGTCATGGGGGATTGGAGCCTATAGCTGTCACAGTGTAAAAGGTGGGGCAAACCCACAGAGCTAAAGCTACAAGTTTAAAAGTTGGTAAGCGGAGAAACCAGTGACCAAAAATACAAACACCATAGATATAATAGCATATACAAACAGCAATGACTATACCCTAATAACAGAAAAAATGACTGGACACCCCTAATACCACATCCTCTACAGGGAACGTTACAAAGTCAGTATAATAAGAGAGGCACCTCAATATCAACTATATTTAATTTTGTGTACATATAAACTGGGATATTTATAATTAGAGCTATTTGTATATATTTTGCTTTATTGCAACATATTGTATTATTTAGTTTAGTTTAGTTATCTGCTGTTTTTACTGTCTTGTGATCACATAATTTTCTCTGGGATTAATAAATTATTCTGATTCTGATGATTCAGTACAAAAGTCACCATACCTAACCTCCATGCTAGGCTTCTGATTGTGTATTCGGTCCAAGAACAGGGTTATTACACAATTCATCAGGTTAGTTCTGTTGTTAAGTGTTAGATACAGTAGGAGTGCTGGATTTGCTTGCATTAGTATTTTCTTTGTTTTCCACTGGGAAAGCCCAGGCTGTCCTGCTGTACTCTCTGGATATTACGAACTTACCTGATGGACACTACCTGAGCATAAATATTCAAACTCGGTGCCACCATCTGTGCTGCCACATTAGAAATAGCATTATCATTTTACAAAACAAAAGCATTAATACCATACACTTGTAGAATTAGAATACTCCTTTTCAGCCTCAGAAACACTATGGCATTTTTAAGAGTGCACAATTATTCAAATTCTAGACATGTTTTAAAAGCGTAATTTGCATAATGCAAAAAAGGTAGGGCAGGGATTCACAGAGGTGCATTATTACCAGTGACACTGAGGGTAAACAGATGAAAGCACCACAAAATACAGATTTTAATCAAAATAAATGTTATATACTATTATATATAATGCTAACAAAAATACAACGATTTTCCTTTTCATTTTCTTTATGTTTTCATTTTAAACATTATTTAACTTTATATGAGTACTTATGCATGTGTTCACCACGGATTAGTTCTAATATGGTTATCCTAGCTTATTTCTTACAATTACCACTGAATAAAATCCTCTGTACAAAAAATTAAAAACAAAAACAAAAAAACCCCAACTGTTTTTAATTAAAGCCTGTTGCTTAGAAATGCTCAAGCCAGCCTCTAATCTCAAAGCAGCATGATGTTGAGTACAAGGGCAGATTATTTTCAGGTCAAAATTTAATTCTCTTCCCATCAAAATCAAAGACCTGAACAAAGGACGTCACTTCTTCATGTTGTCGAATTGGATTTTTCCCTCCTAAAATGTAAGGGAAAAATGTTGTCTGATGTCTTTACTGAGTAGAGGATGTCAATGAAGCTTTTTATGTGAGCTGCTGTCTAACTGCTTTACTCTGGTCTGCTTCATTTACTTAATAGTTTTCACCTTTTTAGTACAAGCTATTTTACTTTTTTACAGAAAGTAAAAAGTTTCTGCATCAGAAACTCCTGAAACCTGGAAGAAAACACCAAAATGCAGAAGAACAGCATGTGAGAGAGAATTTCTGCATTTAACAGTTGGTGAAATATTTAGTTTGGAAAATCCAACATTTAACTTTAGTTAAATATTTAGTTTAGAAAAACCTTAATTTGGGGTTTACTGAAATATTTAACTTAGGGAACACTCTGCATGATTTCATTAAATATTCATTTTGGAAATGTAACATTTAGTTAAATATTTAGTTTGGGACCAACTTCTGTTACAGCAAAAGCATTTTTGCATGTTTTTAAATAGTGTCTTAAAACATGTTACAAAATATCACTGAGATGATATGATATGATATAAATATAATGTATTTATTCCACTTATTTTATCCATACAGTTCTTCAGCAGCCACAATATAAAGTTTAGGCTATTCAAAGATCATGACATACCACCTTTTCCTATGGATAACATGTCATATTAAACATATATCCCTCTTGGGAACAGCTAACATTTAAACTAACTGGAGCTGATGAAATCTTACTTGATGAAATGTAGTTGTCCACATTTCACTGAACCAGCAGATCAGAAAAAAACAAAAAACAAATAGGCTATATCTGTAGAGTGGTTGAATTATAATTCACAAATGCGTTTTATTAATTTTACTTAATTCAGGGTCCTAGGTGGGTTGGAATCTAGCCCACCGATTAACCTATCATACGTGTCTTTGGACAGTGTAAGGAAACCAGAGTCCCTGAAAAGAAACCACACATACACATAGAAAAGCCCCAGCTGACCAGCAGATTCAAACCCAGGCTCTTCTTGCTGTGGAGTGCAACCACTCCACCACTCAGCTACCCTTTAAATTAATCAAGTTGAAATTAAGAAGATAAAATTACAGACCTTACCTACACACATTATCTAAGAATATTACTTGAGTCTCAGTCTGGGAATACATCTAGTCTGCATACATCTAGTCTTATTTCACACATTCTAGGTGGGCCAGTGGGCATCCAGGCCAAGACTTCCTGTTCCATCTGCAGGTCATTGTTACAAATATTATACACTTTAAAAAGCTAATGGAAAGTTAAATTGCCATCAGATGATACGCAATGATTTCAATATTGTTTTTCATCTAATCCAATCTATCTTTTGCTCTCAACACACACTGTTTATTTCCAGACAAGTATTTGGGCTTTCAACATTGATATCTAGTAGCATCTTGTTTTTAATTCTTCTTGTTCTTTTGGCTGCTCTCATTAGGAGTCACCACAACTAATCATTTTTCTCTTTCTCACCCTGGCATACTCCTCTGTCACACCAACCCTCTGCATGACCTCCTTCACAACATCCACGAATATTCTTTGTGGTCGTCCTCTTTTCCTCCTGCCTGGAAGCTCCAACAACCTTTATCCTCTGCACATGAGCAAACCATGTCAACCTTGCCTCTCTAACTTTCTCAAAACTACTCATCCTCAGCTGTCCCTCTGATGTACTCATTTGTAATCCTGTTCATTCTAGCCATTCCCAATGAAAATCTGAGCCTCTTCAGTGCTGCCATCTCCAGCTCGGCCTCCGGTCTTTTTGTCAGTGCCACCGTCTCCAAACCATACAACATAGCAGGTCTCATTACCACCTTGTAAACCTTCCCTGTCACTCTATCCTGCCATCCTTCTGCCACAAATCACCCCTGACAGTCATCCACACCTACTCCACCCTGCACTCTCTTCTTTACCTCTCCTGTGCATCGTCCACCGCTTTGAGTGGTTAACCCCAAGTATTTAACTCGTCCGCCTTCATTGCCTCTGCTACCTGCAACTTCACTGTTACATCTGTCTCCCTCTCACTCACACGCATGTATTCTGTCTGTCTTCTGCTGACTTCCATTTCTCTTTTCTCCAGAACATATCTCCACATCTCCAGGCTCTCTTCTACCTGCTACCTCCCTACTCTCACTATAGATCACAATGTCATCTGCAAGTATCTTAGTCCATGGACACTCCTCCCTGACCTCATCTGTCAGGCTGTTCTGAGAAATCCCTGAGAAGGGGCTCAGAGTCAACACTGATGAAATTCCACCCCCCACCTGTCACTCCTACTTCATCTCACCGCTTTCTTCATCCTGCACCACCCTCACATACTTCTCTGCCATCCTGACTTCCTCAGAAAATACCACACTTCCTATCATGGCACCCTATCATATACTTTCTCTAGATCCACAACGACACAGTGCAACTCCTTCTGACCTTCTCTATACTTCTCCATCAACACTCTCAAATCAAACATCGCCTCTGAAGTGCCCTTTACAGCATGAAGTCATACTGCTGCTCCTGGCTGTCACCACTCTTCTTTACCTAGCTTCAACAACTCTGTCCCATATTTCATGGTATGGCTCATCAGCTTCATCCTGATAAGGACACTTCTTCTCCATTCCTCAGGCATCCTCCCACTCTCAAGGATTGTGTTAAACAGCCTGGTTCAAAAGTCCACTGTCCTCTTTTCCAGACATCTCCATACCTCCACAGGTATGTCATCAGTACCAACCATCTTTCCTCTCTTCATCGTCTTCATAGCTGTCCTTTCTTCCCCCTTACTACAGCTACTTTCCCAGTCACTGACAACATTTCCCTACCACCCAGAGCCTATCTCAGCTCCTTCCTGAAGTCTGTGCAACAACCTTCCTTCTTCAACTTCCACCATTTAATCCTTGCCTCTTCCTGTTTCTAACGTATTACTAATAAAGAAATAGTTGGCTCATTCATCAAATATACCTTTCCCCAATAGATCCCAACCAGGTGAGACAATGAGTCAAAACATAGTCCTCCATCTATATAGGTTTTAAACAAGCAAGTCAACAAACAACCTCCAAAAGAGGAGAGCAAAATCTGTGAGTTCCCCGATGCTTTGCATGGACAGAGCTGTCTGTTTTCCTGCTGTTAAATGCTGGCTACAGTATAACACATGTCTTTCCATATATTTTCCAAGCATACTCTGTTCCTATAACACGCATTTCTAGCTTCCTGAAACTATTTGACATTCATTTATATATTATAGTTATTCAGCCACACACGCACACAAAAGCGCGGCTAAGCCTCGCTCTTCTCTATGCTCCCATGCACTGAAAACCTTAGATAAGTGCTTTCAATAAACGACCTTGCACAAATAAATGTTCAAGACTGGAAGACTTGTTGGAGAGAATGTTCCTGCCCCTGAGCAGAAAAGCAGGACAGAACCAAATCCAACAAGAGGCTAGTAGAAAAATATGATTTGTGTTTGTGTGAGGTTGTTTTTATGCTCGTTGATGGAAATCAATAAAAGCATCTCCAGAAGGACAAAGACACTGAACAATATGAATTAAAAAAGAAAAAAAAAGAAGATTCTATAAGACCGTAGAACATCTTTATCATCATGTCATCATTAAAATGCTTGTTTATGAAAGTAACTGTTCATTAGTTTAGCTCTCGTTTTTCCGATTCAGCTTCAAAAGGTATTTTTGTTTTCTTACTGAACATCCGATAAGAAATCTGCACAATGAGTAATGACAATCTCATTCTGACATGGGAATCATACTGAAAAATATGCTTATCGCTCTGTAACACAGTGTGAATATTAAACAAGCAGTTTATCTAAATGATGAAGTTAAATGATAACAATATTTTCCGCCAGATAAAATTATCATTTCAAATGTCTCTCTATTCAGTAGCCCCCTCACCTTTACAACCTCTCCCATAAAGTGAAAATGTCCTCTGAATTTTAAATCTGCAATATAAAGATACTTGTTGTGAAAAGGTCAGAGGGCCTCGTTCATTTAGCCTTTGAGACTTTCAGGGACTGTTATCATTACCAAACTTACGTTCAGTCCAAACTGCTACAGCCTCAACATGCTTTTGATGATGTTAAATTTCTGGGTGTTATTTTAAATATTCATTGAAACTTATGATCTGGTTTGAGTGCTATGAAAATGCCATCTGTGCAATCAAACTTTCATGATATATTGATTCTAAAAAAACTGGATTTAAAACAGACCTAAGCCTTTGAAGAGCACAATCCCATCCCATATTTTCCACTCCATCTGCTATGTTGATTTGCCAGCTTTTATACGTTGGCTTTATTTGTTTTTTCTTGAATCATATGCATTTGCAATTCCAAACTTTTGCCAAAGTAATATCTTTCTTTAGCACAGAGTGGACAAGCAAGCTTATCTGTTGAGAGCCAATTTTCTTTTAGAACTCATTCACAAAAAAAGAAAAAAAGAAAGAAGGGAAAAAAACATCACTGCAAGCAGCAAATTTCACTAATAATGTAAATTTCGTGTCTAATTGGCAGCTCACCAGCTGTTTCTCATCAAAATAATGAGTCTGTTTTTCCTTTATGAGAAAATTATCTATCTTCTTTAGACACTGAAAGCTTGGCTTCAGTTACTGTGTATTTCTACTGATGCAGTTTGCCCTGACTACACCACTGCACCCTGAGGTTTCCAGATCTGGCCTGAACTTGCCTATCATTGCCAGCAGCTAAAAAGGCGAGGGAGAGAAAGAGAAAGGGAGCGAGACAGAGAGAGACTTTAACTACCAGCAGGCAGCTCATTCACTGCTTAAGACTTACTGATTTATTTCCTGTCTTTGTTGGTTAAGACAACACAGACCCTTTCATAAGTCTTCCTGCTCATCTTCATCCTCCTTAATGGCTCACTGCACAGTTTGATTGTATGCAGATGAGGGAATCTGAGGAAGTCTCTTTTTTTGGACATGCATAACTGCAGGGTCTTAGATCTGCCACTCGAGTGTGACTTATTAATGATTTCTGGGACTTCAACCCTTGCATATGCACTGAGCAATATAAAAGGTTAATAGGTATTTTATTTTCACAGTCTGGAGAAAGGCTGGTCAGATTACAGTTATTGGTGGATATTAAACAAATGCATTATAAGCAGTCAGCATAAGAAATTGAGTGGCAGCCATTCAGCAGGATGAGCATTGGCTCAATAGATTGTTAAGAGAGAAACTACCTACAAGGACAAAAAAAAAAATCCAAGCAAAATCCAACCAAACCACCAAAGTGGGAGAATATGACAAATTTTCTGCAATTTTCTCATTAAAGACACAGGGAAATTTGAAATTTGGACCTGGTGGTAGTCAGTGTAAAGAAAAGCTCAAACTATGGAGATTTAGAAACTCAATTACACAAGCACATTAACATACATGCCTCCTCAACATACACAAAACACTTTTGACACTTGCCACTATACATAAACATTAGTGTGAAAACCATAGCACTCCAACTGAGTTTCATTGTGACATCAGATATATTTCCAAAGCTCCACTTAGAGCATTTATGAGTCATTTTCTTCTCCAGCACAAAATATATTGCTAAGTGACTGCATGCAATTATGTAGTATGAAAGATGTGATACTGAGAAGGTTCACAGCATGAAGTGTCATTGTTCCAATATACATTGTATAGCGTGTTCTTCAGTATTACCTTCATATTGCTAATACACTTCATAAAGAAAAAAGTGCATATATATATATGCTTATTGAATACCTCAGGCAGCAGAAATCCAAGATAGAGGAGCAAGAGGAGGAACCACTATTGAAGGTATGTACCACCGGTAGATAGAGGAAGTGGCTGAACAAAGCTGGGGTCTATCACACCAGGTAAGACACCAGGTGCAGGCTGTATAAAGATGCCCCTGACACTATCCAGCACATAACAGCAGGGTGTAAGATGCTAGCAGGCAGGGCATACATGGAACGCCATAACCAAGTGGACTACATAGTATACAGAAACATCTGTGCCAAGAATGTCCTGGAAGTCCTGAGGTCAAAAGGGGAGACGCCTCCTAAGGTGCTTGAGAATGACCGAGCTGAGATCCTGTGGGACTTCCAGATACAGACAGACAAAATGGCGGCGGCTAACCAACCAGACATAGTGGTGGTAGACAAGGAGAGGAAGACGCTCCCAGACCTCTGGTAGAGGACCCAAGGTTGAAGGATAGACCGCCACACATGTCTTTCCATAGATTTCCCAAATATACCCTTTTAGTATAACACACAGTTTTAGCTTCATGAAACTATCTGATATTCATGTCATGGTACAGTTAAAGCTGGAGACAGAGCAATACTGGAATAGCATTGGGGATATCTAAGAGCAGACCACGGCAACCTCCTTGAACAGGGTTCAGTAACCATCACAGTTACAGTCATCCAAGAATCCAAGGGTCTCCAGTATGAAGAGTTGGACAGCACCAGGCCCCAACATGATTCACACCTACTAGCTGAATAAGCTAACTGCACTCCATGAGTGTCTGGCAGTACAAATGAACCAGTTCCTAGTCAACAAGAGACACCTAGAATAGCTGACCAAAGGCCAGAAAGTGCTGATCCCCAAGCATCCCCCTGAAAGACCAGACTAATAATAATGCTCCTATCAGGCATTATAGCAGCACAGATGAACAGGCACATGGTTCAGTACATGTGCGGGACCCAGAAAGGAATTGGCAGAGGAGGACCCAACCAGAGGAGTGAAACACCAGATCTTGGTAGATGAGCAGTCGCCCAAGACTGCAAGACCAGGCTGACTAACCTATGCACCACCTGGTTGACTACAAGAAAGCCTACGACTCAATGGCCCACACCTGGATCCTGGAATGCATAGGACTATACAAAATCAACAGGGACTTAAGACACTTCATCAGGAACTCTATGGGAACAACACCAAAGGCCAACTTCAAGCCAACATCCCAAGTAGGCATCAAGTGCGGTATCTACCAAGGTAGAACACTGCTGTTCTGCACCCCCTCAGTGAGGTTATCAATATGATGTATACCTTGTATACCCCTGCTAGGTTTACATCATATACCGTCTCAATCTGCAGATTGTGGTGTTGATCTTATTCTTCCCATTCAGCGGACTCCTCAGGACTTGCCCTACTCTCTGTAGGTATTTGGTAGTTGCGGCTTTCCGTAACGGCCCTTTTATGGTTCTCACTTGCCTCTGGGATTCCCAGGTACCTTTAGCTGACGTAGATTTTTGTGGTATTGCCTTCCGGTAGTGTAGTCCCCTCATTTCTGACTGCCTTCCCTTTCTTTGTTACCATCTTACTACATTTCTACAGCCATTGCTGTAGATCCTAGTGGTATGGATCAGTCAATCTGTCATGTGAAGCTGTGTGGCAGGCAGGATTGGACCCAAATGCATGACTCATAGACGGAAGGTAAAACTAAAGGTGGCAGCTTTATTGTTGGGAAAAATGGTCAAAAACATAAACTCACAAAAAACAAACTAAACTTTAGAAAAATGGAAGGTAGAAACATAAACACTAGGGAAAAGAAAACTCTAACACCATGAAATAAGAGACTCACGCACATGAGGTGGTACGACATGACAAAGGGCAAAGGCAAACACGGGGCTTAAATATACAGAGGAGTAAAGAGGGAATGGGAAACAGTGGAAGGGAGACAGTTGGGATTAATTAGACATAACGAGACGAGGGAAGCAAAACTAGAAACTAGAGATGGCACGATACCACTTTTTTATGTCCGATACCGATATCATAAATTTGGATATCGACCGATACCGATATGAATCCGATATAGTGTATTTTTTAATCAATAAAACAGTTTTTTAACATCTTGCTGCATTTTGTATAAGTTCAAACTCAAGTTAAAAAAAAAACACACTAAAGCTATTCTGTTATACCTGTATGCAAAAAATACACTGCACCCAAAATATTTCATAGTTCAGCAATACTGATCAATCAAATAAACTTAAACCTACTCCATCATCCCTATTCTGGTATTTTAAAGAGTAAGCAACCTAACTAATAGGGTTGCAAACTCCCAGCAAAAAATAAATAAATAGGGAACCACTCCCCACCTCATGATGCTTAATCGACGTAATCAACTTTAATTTGATGCAGTGTGAAAAAAAAATGCACAGAAATGCTAGGGTATATCAGACTTAATAGTTACTATATACAGTAATGGACTTCTATACATTTTTCATCAGATTAAAACTTTGGGTGTAAGATTCAGATATTTACTTATTAAAAGCTAGACATTTTAAATGAGAATAAGAAAGAAAAGTATGTCTTTGTGCCCCCTTTTCCCTGTTCATGCCCTATCGGCCCCCTTGGCTAAACTTTGCTAGATCCACCCCTGCACAGTTACCAGTGTCAGCTATGTAGAAAAAGATCCTGGTCTAGAAAGTAATATTAAATAAATTCTAACAACAGATTAGCAAGCTTAAACGTGCTGCTGTTGTTCAGCCGCTGGTTTCCTCTTTCTGGAGCGAAATGGGCGATAAACAAACAAGAGAGACTGACTCGTGACAGAAAAACCAATCAGCTGATCATTAATCAGTTTCATGATTGAAGTAGCAGCAGGAGAGGAAGGGAGAGAGAAGAGGCAGTCGCTCCATATATTGGTTGTTAAGCTTAACGCTGGAATGCTTTACAAACATTCAGAGATGAACTTACACACTTGCTTTACTTGTTTCTGGGATAACTTTCTCGGAGATGAAATGCCGGTTTGGTAGTGAGGCTCCAATGCTCAACCAGACAACAGGTCTTGCACGCCACAGCCGCTCTATCACGTGATGCATACTGCTCCGACGTGCTACAGTTATGAGCCGAGTTATGCCATGTCGCAAGTTTTGTGAGGTGCTTTTTTGATATTTAATGGATCGGATTACATTTTTTTATTTCTCTCTGATATCCGATCCAGTAATTTAGATCAGTATTGGACTGATACCGATAGGTAATATCGGATCGGTCCATCTTTACTAGAAACACTGACATGAGACACAGACTTTCAAAGTAAAACAGGAAATATAACACAGAGATGCGGACTTGACAATGAGACAGAGAGACATGACTGACCGTGGAGACAGAGGGAACATGAAGCATGGAGACAAAGGGTAACCAAACGTGAAACACAGGGAGGGTACAGAAACAGAAACTCCAAGCTTCTTTAACAATAATCAAGAATTATAAATCAAACACAAAACACTGGGTCACACCCAGGACCACGACAGAACCAATGTCTCATTCACTTTTGACATATAGCTTAATGTCATCCATGTAGCGGAAGTGGCTAAGGATTGCTCCATTCCGTAGTTGGTATCCAAAACCATCCTGAGCCACGTTCATGTATGAAACTATGTGCCTGTTCATCATAGCCTGACAGGAGCTTTCATGTTGTACTGATGAAGGTTATTGGCAGGTAGTTGGATAGAATTGATCCTTTCTCAGGATCCTTGGGGATCAAGACTTTTTGGTCTTCAGTTAGCCATTTGTGCTGCCAAACACTCATGACACAGTTAGGTTCTTTACCCAGTAAGTGTGAATCATATCAGGGCCTGGTACTGTCCAGCTCTTCATATTTGGCACTCTTTCTTGGATGTCTGCCATTGTGATAGTTACTGGAGCCTGTTCAGAGAAGTTGCTATGGTCTGCTCTTAGCTCCACTAGCCAAGTATGTACTCCTTGTGGTTTCCAACTAAGTTGTCCTTTTAATGTTATGATAATTTAACATTATTCTTGCATGATTACATAACATTTGCAGTAAATTGTACACCATCTCTAAGAGGTAAGTCCTAACAGAAATGAGCAAACTGTCAATACAGCTGACTTTTATGTCTTATGAGTCACAGACTGGAATACAGCGGCTATATTTACATTATTGTTTTTTTTTAAATCACAACTAAATATATGTCAGTTAATGATACAAGTAAAGGAGAAAAGATGTGTACAATATGACAAAAGTTTTGCATTTACATCACATTAAGTCTGTGAAGATTCTCAGTCATCCAAGTCATCGTAGTCAAAGGAGCTTGCAAAGAAAAACGTCTGGACTTCTTTAAGTTGCTTGAAGACGTTTCACCTCTCATCCGAGAAGCTTCTTCAGTTCTAAGGTCAAATGGTGGAGAGTCCCAGATATAAACCTAGTGGGAGTGATCCCCACAGAGGGACAAAAGGACCCCCTGATGATCCTCTAATCACCTGAGCCAAGGTGTGAAATTGGGTGTGGGACCCAATCAGCCAGAGTTTCGGGTGTGTTCATTGTGAAACCTGGCCCCACCTTGTCATGCGAATTCCTGAGGTCAGATGGCCCAGGATGTGAGTGGGCGTTAAGGCGTCTGGGAAGGGATCTCAAAACTGGATTATAGATGGCAGAGAGTTGGTGTCGTAAACCCCCACCTCTGTTCAGAGACCAAACAGCCACTTCACAAGCGCATGGCACAACACAGAAGAGCCACCACCACAGGACAAGACTCAGCAGTCCATCTGCATCTTAAGGATAAAGGACACTCTTTCGAGGATGCTAATGTTCACATTTTGGACAGAGAGGACAGATGGTTTGAAAGAGGAGTGAAAGAAGCCATCTATGTCCACTGTGAGCGACCATCTTTGAACAGAGGCGGGGGTTTACGACACCAACTCTCTGCCATCTATAATCCAGTTTTGAGATCCCTTCCCAGACGCCTTAACGCCCACTCACATCCTGGGCCATCTGACCTCAGGAATTCGCATGACAAGGTGGGGCCAGGTTTCACAATGAACACACCCGAAACTCTGGCTGATTGGGTCCCACACCCAATTTCACACCTTGGCTCAGGCGATTAGAGGATCATCAGGGGGTCCTTTTGTCCCTCTGTGGGGATCACTCCCACTAGGTTTATATCTGGGACTCTCCACCATTTGACCTTAGAACTGAAGAAGCTTCTTGGATGAGAGGTGAAACGTCTTCAAGCAACTTAAAGAAGTCCAGACGCTTTTCTTTGCAAGCTCCTTTGACTACATCACATTAACAAGAACTCATGTCACAACTCATCAACACATGAAGGCAACCTTGACTAGAACTGCATAATCTCTCCTGCTTGGGCTATTCAAATTCTATTTACATGTAGTGAATATTGAGTGTTGAATTCAAGGTGAACTCAACCTCAGTCCAGTCTTAATACACTGATATCTGTAATGCTTCTATTGAATGTTTCCACATTTCAATACTTGTTAATGAATTTTGAAAATTGACTTTTATCTACAGAACTGCAAGAGAAATGTTTCTTGCAGTTCAAGCGATCATCAAAATAATTAATGTTTTGCTCAACTGCGAGATGCTGATGTTAGTTTTGATACATTACAATTCTACAGAATTTGCTAGAAGCAGTAAAGTTGTAACTTTATATATTTGTTCTCTTTGGAAAAGTTAATCCATCCCACATGCCCCAGTAGTTGACACACAGTAACGTCATAAATACTAATGCAAGCTGCAAACACATTTGCCAGGGGATGCAGCCAACAGTCTGTTTGGAATAATTGTCTTGGCTCTTTTTGTATAGTCAGTTAACTAAATAGCTGTATTTACCTCATATCAGGCCTTACTCAGAGATAATGTCAGTGGTGGTGAAAGTCAGGCTTGCTTTCATGGCAGCAGCTTGTTGCCACTCTGAAGACCCGAAGACATGGGACCAATCAACCACGAGAAGGTATAAATAATGTTTGTGCTGCTTATTAATATTTTTTTTTATAATTGATTTAGACAGTATGAAAGTTTTACTGTTCACATATTTATGTTGTTAAAAAATGGAAAATACTAATATTGGAAGAATTTAATGTTTGACACTTTATTGGAAGTATAGTGACAGATATTCAAGTGAAGCTGCCAGGAACTTGCTCATTCATACGCAGACTTTATAAATCCTTTAATGAGAATTATGCATTTGGTGTGACATAATGTAACCAAATTCTCTAAGGCGTCCTCTAAAACTTCCATTTGGACTTTAATTTAATGCCAAAGCTGTTATGGATTTGATGTTCAAAAACAATGAAAAAGGAATGAAAACTTGTAAGGTGACAGAGGAGACTGTATAATTGAAAACAAAATCATAGAGCCCCTGAAGAGCCCATAGTAATTTGCATAATAATGAATACGCATGTGTTATTTTGTAGTCCCGTACATGCTGTTTAACTACACTAAGACTTTGAAATTGTTTGTTCCTGGGCTTTGAACCTCTTGCTGTACAGCTGATGACTTTGCGCCGAGCAAAATGACAGAAAAATAATGGAACACCATCTCTTTCACGTCAGAGTTCTCTGTAAATTCATTTGAACACATCTGTTCCCCTGGAGTGTCATCAAGTGATGCAGCTGTAAAATGTGGAAGCATCATCTGTTAATGGGGATCAGCACAAATGGCTACCACAACCCATCAGCTACCATTTATTTAGAAATAAAATGGACTTATTTGTATACTCAGTCAGCTTTCTCTGCTCAGGGGACAACTGAAATGATATCCTAGCAGTGGAAACAATAAATTGGAATTGTACCTAAATGCTGAATAAAAACCAGTTATCTAATTTATCAATTAAAAAACTCACTTTGCCTGCCCATATGCCTGCCATTAGCAGTCTGTTATTCCTCGTGTTGGCGAACAAGTGCTTTTTGCCCTTGACCTGAATGAAATATTCAACAGAGAGCTACATACACACTCACACACAAACTCACATAGACGCTGAACAAATGCAGGTGCTAGCTTAGGATGAGCAAAAAGCAGACATCTTCATCTCCAGTCATCGGAGTTGTCATTGCTCGGCTCCAAGCCTCTCCAACCTGCCTGACACCTGCATCATTTTAATGGTTTGATTAGCTTGAGCCTGAGAGATATGAAGAAGGATTACTGCGACTGCATCTGTACCACTTGAATCTGGTGGTATCACAGTGTCACATAAGTGTATGACTGAAGACCCTACAAAGTCAGAACTCACTAACACTCATTTGTAATGTTTTTTGTCTTCCCTGGTAATCCAAAGTGGAAAAAAAAACCCAGTTAAATATCTCACTTTAATCACAATTTAGCACATACATGTACAGCCATGCAAACGAGAACGTTTTCACAGGAACCTCTTGTACATCCCACAGTTCAGCAGCTTATAGAACCACTTTTACCAGCAATAACTTGAAGTAACTATTTTCTATATGACTTTATCAGTTTCTCACGTCATTGTGGAGCAGTTTTGGCCCAATCATATTTACAGTATTTTTTCAATTCATTAAGGTTAGTGGGCATTCATTTATGCACAGCTCTCTTAAGATCCCCTCAGCATTTCAACCAGGTCGAGGTACCTTAATTCTTTTCTTTTTCAGCCAGTCTCTTGTAAATTTGCTGGTGTACTTAGGCTCAATTTCTTCTTGCATGAGCCAATTTGGTCCAAGCTTTAGCTGTTGGATCGATGGCCTCACATCTGACTCTTGAATCCTTTGGTATACAGAGGATCTCCTCTTGACCTCAGTGACTGCAGTGTGTCTAGGTACTGTGGCAGCAAAACAAGCCTAAATTATCACTGTGTATATCAGTTGGTATGGAGTGTTTGTACACATAATGCACATAATGCATTATCAGCACAAACACGTGACCATATTAGAGTTTTGCCAAATCAGGCACTATGCATTATGACCAGACATCTCCACCTCTCATCTGGTCAGTCTAAAGGAAACTATTCCTGAAGTCTTGTGGTTTGATTAGATACCATTTTACAAACCTAGGCTGTGCTGCCATGTACTTTTTAGAGAGAAGAAGTTTTCTCCTTGCAGCCCTTTCAACTTGTTTAGCCTTTTTCTAATTGTACTGTCATTAACTTTAGCATTTAATATACTAACTCGGGCCCATAGAGTCTGAGATGGAGCTCTTGGGCTTTTGAGCGTCTGACCTTGGGTTGAAGACTGTAGCATTGTGATAACACATACCTGAATCCTTGAGCTTTTAAATAAGTGGTCACACTTGCTAATCATCAGGTAATCAGGTAATGCACCTGATTTTAGCACTGCTTACCCTCTTAATTCCTATGGAATTCTCAGTGTTCATATTATGTACCCGTGAAAGCTATTTTTCACATGACTGCATTCGTGTGTGTATATACATATATAATACATGACTGTAAATACAGCTACCTTGAATTCAAGATTCAAGATTCAAGATTCTTGAATTGACTCTAAATACAGTTACCTTGAATTAAGGCTTACTAAGCTGTAAATGTATTTGCTGTTAGATGTTAGGCTTTGTAAGAAATGTACATATGCTATATTAATTTGTCTGTGTATTAGTGCTAGAATGTGTAGTTTGAACCGATACATGCTCAGGCTTAATTCCCTCCCGCCACCCACCAGTTACCTGTTCAATAACAAGGTTTATATAAAATGCCAAAAGGAATGTCTTTAAAATCTCCCTCACTAAATGTTGCATGGATAATGGCTACATTGTTGATAATGAAATGTATGTGTAGCTGTGGTTTTTTGTGAGATATGATGTGTTAATTAAAGATTTCATTGCCTTAGGACAGAATGAGGCTAGCTGATTTCCTCCTGTTTCCAGTCTTTGTGTTATCAACCCTAAGTACCTGCTGGTTGCCACTTCACATGCTAACTACATTTTTGAGAGTGGTGTCAGTCTTCTCTGACTGAAGAAAGCAAATGAGCATGTTTCCTTTTCTGTTGACTTTTCATCTGTTATTATGATTAATACAGAAAGGTGCTTACATACGCGCCGAGCAAAATACAGTTTTACGTTGTCTTTGCTGAAAGAGCCAGTGGGCTTTTTTGGATGAATGAGTCCATATGCTGCATCCCTCACACATAAGAGCTGCAGGCCGGAAACAAGGCAGAAGCTGTTCTCAGTGGTCCTTACGACATGCTGTCTCTGTCTCTGGGGCTTTTGGGTTTGCATGTGTGAGACCAAACTCATACAGCATTAAAATCCTTCCTCTGTTTCACATAAAAACCCCCATTTACTTAAGCTACTTTATCTCACTTTAACCTAAATGAATTTGTCCTAATCTGCCCCTAAAACTACAAGTTATAAAAAAAATTAAAACTGAAGAACTTGTCCTAAGTCTTACTTTTGACAAATATGTAACCATTTGACAGTGATGTAACAATCTTTTTGCTGACAGCAGATTATTCATTAGATCATAATAGTAACACCAGCTGCTGCCCTTATACTTGCTGATTTGTGTGTATTTGACACCTTTGTAAGCACTCAATGTGGAAGTATTCATAACTCTTCCTGGCACACTGAATAGAGCAGAATTGGAGCATTTTTTAAAAATGTACAGTAATAATTAAAATGCTGCTTTTGCATGCAGCAGAGATTTCATGATTTATTTCTCCTTGCTCGTTTCAGGGACCCCCCTGGTGATGTACTCACTCGATTCAACGTGTTTTCCTCTGAGAGCAGCTCTTTTAGAAAGTGATGCGTGATTATCTCCGCTAGTCACAATTCTAATCAAAATAAAGTTCAGATGTACCGTGGAGCCAGCATTTTGGGAGAAGCACAGATGTTTCAGATGGCATGAATCAGGTGGTACTCTCATTCTGCTAAGAACAAATGATGTGATTTGCAAAAAGGGAAGAAAAACCTCTAGAATTTTATTGGAAGTACAGTATAAGGCTTTTGAGTGCTTCTATAAGACTTTTAGTGGCAACATAGGAGTATTTGTCCAACTGCTGCAGTGTTTTGATACAGTTCAGTGCATCTTTGCAGGACTTGAGAGACACCAACATAGCATTCATGGTAGAGCTAGCAGGCATATAGAGTAATCCAGAGTTAAACAGGTGGTCAGGCTTTAATGATATTAACACAGTGGAGCTATTGTGTGGTAAACACACACAAACTATGTTCTGTTTGAAAGAAAACTTTGGGTGTATGGTAATGAAAAATAAAGTTTAAAGACTAGTTAAACTAGTTACATTGACCTAAAGAAAAAGAGTGGGTGTGTTTAATTTTTGTTATGTTTAATATATCTATTATTGTAAGAACATCAGATCTCTTTACATAAACATTTTATTAATTTTAACTGAAAAATCATTCATGCTAACATCACAAATCAGTAACTGGAACTATCTAAACAGTCTGAACTGCATAAGGCTCATGCATGGCTTCACTTTGTTCATAATTGTATTTCATTGTAAGCAGTCATATCATATTTGCTCAGGACAGAGAGAAAAAAAGCGTAGCTGGAGTTCTGGTGCAGGAAAACTCAGTATAATTATTTTACTGAATAATACATTTCTGATTTCTGAAACAAGTTTTGAGAGTTCTGTGTTGCATTTTAATTAAGAAGCACCACAGGCCCGAAGACATCTGATTTCTTCAAATTAAAGCAAACAGCTTTTTTTTTTTTTTTTTTTTTTTTTTTTTTAAATAGAGGCTACACACAAAAATGTGAAAATCTATTTCCCAAATATCCCTCTAGTTAAAAAACTTGGCAACCCACAAGGAAGCAGCAAAAGTTAAAAAATTATCCCCCCCAGTACCCTGTTGGGATAATAAGCTGGCCAAAGAAGGAGATAGAAGCCTCTGACCATGCATGGAGGATTCACCCCAAGTCCATAACCCTAAGATTGTAGGTTAAGCAGAATAAAGGAGGCTGGAGACTAGTGAGTGTCAGTGCCACAGTCAAGGATGAGGCAACAAACATCCACAAGTACATCAGGAAGATGGCCACGACTGACTGTGTCCTAAGTGAATACCTCATGCAGCAAAAACCCAAGAAAGAGGCGCAAGAGAAGGAACCACCATGGAAGGACAGGACCATGTCCCGTCAGCAGATACAGGAAGTGGCTGACATCCAGAAATCCCACCACTGGCTGGACAAAGCTGGACTGAAAGATAGCACAGAGGCACTAATCATGGATGCACAGGAACAAGTTCTAAGTACAGAATCAATAGAGGCTGGGGTCTATCACACCAAGCAAGACCTCAGGTGCAGGCTGTGTAAAGATGACCCTGAGGCAATCCAGCACATTGATTGATTGATTGAATCTTTATTTTGAACATGTTGAAAAAGTACAACAACATAGAATTAAAAAGAGACAAATAAACAAAGGAAAACAAAAGGAAAACAAGCAACCACAACTACAAATAACTTTCATGTTCAAAAAGGAGCAGGAAGAAGCATAAGCTTGTTTGATCCCACCCCTTTTCCATTATCTAGTAATCAATAGACTACAGAAATACCACCTTGCAATTGCATTATATGTTACGTGTATTTTTATTTATTAATTTATTAATTTTTATATTAAAAAAAAACACCCAGCTTGCCCCTGTGGGCGGTTTATCCTTCAAGCTTGGGTCCTCTACCAGAGGCCTGGGAGCTTGAGGGTCCTGCGCAGTATCTTAGTTGTTCCCAGGACTGCGCTCTTCTGGACAGAGATCTCCGATGTTATTCCCGGGATCTGCTGGAGCCACTCGCCTAGCTTGGGAGTCACCGCACCTAGTGCTCCGATTACCACGGGGACCACCGTTACCTTCACCCTCCACATCCTCTCGAGCTATTCTCTGAGCCCTTGGTATTTCTCGAGCTTCTCGTGTTCCTTCTTCCTGATGTTGCTGTCATTCGGAACCGCTACATCGATCACTATGGCCGTCTTCTTCTCCTTGTCTACCACCACTATCTCCGGTTGGTTAGCCACCACCATTTTGTCCGTCTGTATCTGGAAGTCCCACAGGATCTTAGCTCGGTCATTCTCCACCACTCTTGGGGGCATCTCCCATTTTGACCTCGGGACTTCCAGGCCATATTCGGCACAGATGTTTCTGTATACTATGCCGGCCACTTGGTTATGGCGTTCCATGTATGCCCTGCCTGCTAGCATCTTGCACCCTGCTGTTATGTGCTGGATAGTGTCAGGGGCATCTTTACACAGCCTGCACCTGGGGTCTTGCCTGGTGTGATAGACCCCAGCCTCTATGGATCTTGTACTCAGAGCTTGTTCTTGTGCTGCCATGATTAGTGCCTCTGTGCTGTCTTTCAGTCCAGCTTTGTCCAGCCACTGGTAGCCCTCCTCTTTCTTGGGTTTCTGCTGCCTGAGGTATTCACTGAGCACTCGGTCAGTTGGGGCCATCTTCCCAATGTATTCTTGGATGTTTGTTGTCTCATCCTGGACTTAGTCTGTTTCACAGCTTCACTCCACACACATAGATGCAAAAGCTTTTTAATGTTGTACGATACAAGGATGTTTTAAATTTAATTCCCCCCTCAAATTGTATCCCCGTTCCCTTTTAGAAAACAGTTTTAGAATATTGTCAGGAAGCAGGTTATTTATTGCTTTATACATAATTTGTGCAGTGAGAAAATGAACCTGTGAATTTTAGAATTTTTGATTTTAAGAATAGTGGATTTGTATGATCTCTGTAACCAGTTTTATGGATTATCCTTATGGCCCTTTTTTGTAATATAAAGATTGATGATAGCGAACATTTGTAAGTATTTCCCCAAACCTCTGCACAGTAATGCAAATATTGTGCATTTAGGGAACAATAGAGAATGTGGAGTGATTTGTGGTCCAGAATGTGTTTTACTTTACTCAAGATTGAAACACTTCTTGAAGTTTTGTTATGTATATGATTTATATGAGACTTCCAGTTTAATTTATCATCTATAATCACACCAAGAAACTTATGTTCAAGTACTCTTTCAATTTCCACACCATCTATATGAATCTGAACTTGTGCATTTCTAAGGGAATTCCCAAATAAGATTATTTTAGTTTTACTTCGATTTAGCGATAATTTGTTCCTGTTAAACCATTTTTAAAATTTTGTGCATTTCTGAAGTAATTGTATCCAGCAGCTCCTTTAGATTCCCCATTTGTGTGGTCTGCAAATAATACAAATTATAATATATCAGATGCCTTACAAATATCATTTATATAAATAATAAATAATTTTGGACCCAGTACAGAGCCTTGTGGAACACCACAAACAATGTCCAAGCATGATGAGGAATGGACACCCAGCTTCACAAATTGTTTCCTGTCACTTAAATAATTTTTCACCCAATGCAGTACAACCCCCCTGATCCCGCACCGTTCCAGTTTATTAATTAATATGTCGTGATTGATTGTGTGTAAGATGCTTGCAGGCAGGGCATACATGGAACTCCATAACTAAGTGGTCGGCATAGTATACAGAAACATCTCTGCTGAATATGGCCTGGAAGTCCCGAGAAAAATGGGAGATGCCCCCTACATTGCTCGAAAATGACTGATCTAAAATCCTGTGGGACTTCCAGATACAGGAGCTTGGATAAAAGGATAAAAGGATCTTGACAGATTAAAGATCTGTGTTCCATTACAGATAAAAGGGGCGAGAAGGGAATTTTTACAATTCTCCACCTCTGGTCCTCTACCAGAGGCTTAGGAACTTCAGCCCCCTAAACAATATCTTTGCTGTTCCTAAGACTGCGCTCTAAGGGAATTTACTATTTACTATTCGTGGTTCCCGTTTGTCTGTGGGATTCTCAGGTAATTGTAGCTGCCCTCAATGTCTGCAATATTGGCTTCTGGTAGTACAATCCCCTCAGTTCTGACTGTCTTCCCTCTTTTGGTTGCCATCCAACTACACTTCTCTAGTCTGTATGGCATTCCGATGTGATTGCTGTAGATTCTAGTGGAATGGATCAGTGAATCAATATCTTGTTCACTCTTGGCACACAGCTTGCTGTCATCCATGTAGCGGAGGTGGCTGATGATTGGTTTACGAAGCCTGAGTGTTTGTAAGATTAGCCTGCTGCAGTGGGGCTAACTAGTAATGAAGTTATGCATATTTGAATATATATAATAAGCAGTATCCTTGTATGCTGAGATATTTTAACAGCATCCCTGTATTAATATTGTCATGCAATAATAATACAAGCAAAGTTAATACAAATAATGCTTTGTCTAAAATGAGTTCATGAATAATTCTTCTCCTAATGACTGGTTATTAATATGTCAAGCTAATAAGCTTATGGGGGATTTTGTGCTTCATCAAAACCTTGGAAATTTCTGCTGAGACTGAGGCCGTATATGCCAGTCAACTTAACAGAAATCTGAGTGTGCAGTTGTGTCAGTGTTCATGCATGCCTATGTGTGTGAGTCATGCTTTTATTGCTTTATAGCTACAATAACACCACCTGCAATAATAGCTGAGCATGTTCCTGCTGCGTGTGAGTGCACTTCACTTGCCCTCTTCTCACCTTAACAGAAGCAGTGGTGTTCAAAAGAATGAAGTGCTTTTAGCCCGAGTTTATCAAAACAATCCCTTTCTCTGCACCATCTGTCAGAAATCATGGGTCAGCTCGTAACCTTTAACCTTGGGGTTTTTATTCAAGCATGGCAGCCCAGTAATGAAAAGTTTTAAAGGAACTGAAACAAGTATTTCCTCTGAACACTTTCCAACCTCCGCTGATCATACACTTCACAATCTGCTCTGGTTTTTTCATCGTTACGTGAGCTGGGGAATCATTTAGACAACACAGTGTAGGCGGATGTCCTTTTGTCAGTGCGCAGCATCTGTGTGGGCTGCCTGCTAGGCTCAGCTCTCTTATGGATAGGGCACTGGAAAGCACAAGCTCCCTAGCTGCAGTCAGACAGATGCAGACTGGTGGGCGCCTTATTGCTAACTGCCTGCAGACAGATGCACCAGCACAGGCTACAATGTACCAACACTTAGTTGGAAATCACTGCAAGAGTAATGTGTGTATAATATACATGTGTGCCTCAGTCCACTTCCCTGGCCTCTGACCCACCATCAGTCTGTTTACATCCTATAAAATGAGTCAGATGTTGTGAATGAAAAAACAAGACTGTGTAGGATGAATGTTTTATCAGGATGTATGCATATATTGTTGCCATAACTGTTTTATCTGTTACTTGCTCTTGTATCATTCAGCCACATGTACAGTTGTGGAATGAGGCTTACATATGCTCATCACAGACATGAATTTCATGGTATTTTAGGTTTTTAATGATTTCTTTGAACTGTTCTTTTTTACCAGGGTGGAATGATTGTACAGCATAAATCTTTAATGACTTAAAAGTTTCAACTTATTTAGGGTTTTATCTAATCCACACAGGTTCAGAAGTATGCATACTAGCCCAAATATATGGATACATCACCGCTAATATTTGCCTAAATGTCCCTTAACAACTTCCACCTTGGTCAGGAACTTTTGGCAGGCATTATAATGGCTAGATATTTGACCACTCTGCGTGGCAGAATTTGTAGAGTTCATTTTTATTTGCTTGGTTTCCTGGCACTGAACTGGCTTTTAAACACAGTGCACAAATTTTTTATATGTTTGAGATTGGGTCTTTGGGTAGGCCATTACAGCAGCTTATTGTTAGCCTGCTTTATTCATTTCAAAACCACTTCTGATGTGTGCTTGCAATCGCTGTCCTGTTGGAACACCCAACTGTGTACAAGTTTCAATTATCTAGCTAAATTTGGAGATCATCCTTCTTCTTCATTATTTGAGCAATATATCAGCACCTCTGCTAGTAAAACAGTCGCAGAGCATGATGCTGTCACTACCATGCTTGACATTTGTTGTAGTGTTCTTAGGTTTGAAAGCCTTAGTTGTCTGTCTGTCTCTCTTTCTACGTATTTTTTTCTTTTGAGCCTCTATGTATAATGTATCATTTTGACACGGATGAGAGAAAATCCAATGTAGATTATACTTAAGCAGCCAATTGTTGTTGTTTTTTTAAATCATTCTAGATGTATGCTGTACAATCATTCCACCCTTTGAAAATTATGATGACATTCATGCCCATGATGAGTGTATGTAAACATCAGACCACACCTATACCTCTGCCAAAGCTGTAAACTCCCTCCATGCAAACCAAAAACAGAGTCTCTGGATGATCAGGATGAGTCTGTGTCATTTTTATTCAGAAAACTTCAGTCAGACAAACTTCAGTCAGACAGTATGCATTTGTGAAGATACGGTGCCAAATGTCCACTATCCAAATCGTAAATAATCCATCCAAAATTTCCTGGTCCCAGATCCAGAGTTGGATCAAATACAAAAAGTTAATCACTTCTAATCTGGGCCAAGCCTCACTTGTGGTGAAATTTTCTTGAAAATCTGTAAACAACTTTTTGAGTAATCCTCCTAAAAACACCAAACAAACAATCAGACAGACTGTGCCAGTCGTATAACTATTTTGGCTGATGGAAATTTTTTTGAAAAAATATTACTATTTGTTTTGGGTTTTTTTTTAATATCTGAGAAAGTTAAAATCAGTGTGGAAAAATACTGCATCAAGATAGCACGTTGGAGTTGATTAATCAAACAAGCTGTAAAACATTTCTGAACTTTGGCTTTGCTTAGGGGTGTATTTACTTCATGTTGGAGGGAGCTTTGCTGTCTATGCCTCTCTGTTTTCAGTTTTCATAGAAAGCTGCTCACTGTAGCTTCATGTTTATCATACAGACACGATTATCAGTCTTCCCAGAAGGTAAGTGAGCAAATATGCAGTATTTGTCAAAAGTCAAACAAATTAAAAGGTAAAAAAAAAATAAAAAAGGAAAAAGAGAAAAGAAACAGGTTTTGATCAAATCCAGTCGCAGCCATTCTGCAAGCTGATATTTGCAGTATGCAAATGTAATATTAATCTCATCTAATAAACAAATAGTTTCCTTGTACCTATATAACTTAAAAATGGTGTTTCAGCTAACACTAGGAGGGTTATGTTTATATATATATATAACTATAGCTCACATAATTACCATTAAGAAATATCATAAAGAACCTGAATGGGCAGCACATCCTTCACGGTTGAGTAGTTTCCACTAAGCCCCATGCCGACTGCTTTATTACATGTCTGTACTGTCTAGTTGAGATGTTTCTAAAGACATTTTATATGATGAAAGAAGGCATCAGTTCCACAAGATGAATAATTAACTAGTGATTTTTACCCCTTTAGGCCATGAAGCTGCTGCCAGTCTGTGTGCAGACAGGTGAGAGGATTGCTGACTGTATAAACGATGGCACTGAGTCAGAGGATCTCATGGTTTCACAGGCATGCAGCCAAGCTTGTTAATAAAAGGTAGGGTATTGTACTGAATTTAAAGTTTAAAATTTGAATAATTCAAATACACAGTTATACAGTTTACCTACACCCTTGCTGTTCTTATATATATATTCCCTATAAATATCATACGTGGTACAATCTAATTAAATATTTTTCATTACTCAGGTATTCGTGAAGCTGTCGGCATCAAAGACAAGAAGTGCTCACTGCCTGAATATTTGCTTGTCAAATCATCACGACATTGAGGTTAAATCAATCTGTCAAAGAACTTCAAATTTCAAGTCATTGTACTTACTGACATTGGAGAAATTGAGCCTGCGAGGAGTAGCAGGCCCCTGAATCATGCATGTACTACAATTCTCTAAGGTGTGATGTGTGAAATATAGGTATGGTCCTATTTCACTTTTTGCCTCTAAGCTAATGGATGGAGGAGTAGTTGGCTAAAGAAAAAAAAGAAATAAGACCAGAGTAGGCACACAGGCACTTTGCCATTTTTAATTATATATGGTTTGCATTCCTGTCAAAATAACCCCACTGTGCTTTCCTTGTAAGAGTATATACGCTGGTCACTATTTACGGATCTGGAGCTCCATCTCATTTAGTTGGAGGCTGGGCAGCCAATCCTAGACCTAAACCGAAGTAGCTGAGCTCTGAGAGCTGAAAGTACCCCCATCAGGTATTTTCAGCCTTTCTTCCATCTAAACCATAAATAAAACCTTGTTCATTTCAGAGTCACAGGGTGCAGGCTGCATGTCACAGCTGTCGGAATAGCCGTGTCTCTTTTGTAAGGCTTTTAGTGTAGGTGTAGTGTTTATCCCACCGGTCACGCTGAGGCAGCCACCATGGGGCCTCAGCCCTCCTCTCTGAGTGTTGGCTGAGTTTGCCCACGCTCTGCTCTCCACTGTGTGTTGTCTGCCTCACCAAGTACCCAAGTTGTCAACTATCTTCACAGGAAACATACAAGAGGAGGGGTGCCAAGAGGAGCCGTAATTCTCTCTAAATTACAGACCAAGCATGACCCTCACTCATTTATTTTTTTCTAGCTCTTCTGGAAATTAGGAGGTAGGATTGTCACCTGGCTGCTGGATGATGAGTGCAGACACAGGCAAAGCAGAAAGATAATAAACATCCTTAAGGGTAATAACTTGGTTTAAGTAAAATTTCACTATCCCTTGAGAGCTGCCAATAAAAAGATAAGATCTCAAATTGGTCTCCTTGTCTTAGTTGAGAGGTGATTGATATTCTGTCAGAACAGAAGACATCTCTAATAAGCTAAACCTAAACCTGTGGATCTGAATGAAGTGAAAATAAATCCTTTGCTCAGTGATTCCATTTTCAAATCTGCAATGTAGAGCACATTGTAGAGTACAGTCAGTTGTTTGAGATGAGCTATCTCAATTTGTCTGCACTAACTAAATTAAAAAGAAAATGCAAATGGGACTCCCACATTAGCTCAGGGCTTTGGTTCTGTGTCCTAACCTGGTCCCACTCAGTGCTCCACCTAGTGATTATGCAAATGATTCTTCAGCATTAGTTTGCTTTTTGCAGTTCTTTGGGATACATTCCTATCCCCTCTTCCTAGTCTGATTTGACCTAGCCTTGCAATTTAATTTGCCTCCACACGATTGTGGCAGCCACTACTTTAATATTCTGTGACACTTTGACATCATTGTAAAATAGTATCAATGGAAAAAACTAAAATTTTTAAAGCTAAAACTCCAGGCAAGTTTATTTATGGTGTTATGACATTAAAGAAGACAAATTCATTCAGACCGCTGGTCAGACATAACAGGACATGAGAAGGCATCAACTAGACCTTAACTCAGGGTCAGGGTCGAGTGGGGTGTGCGTGTGTGTCTGCTTGTGTGTGTGTTTGTGTGTGTGTGTGTTTGGGGGTTGTTATTCCCTGCTATCACAGGGCATGAGAGGTGGAATACATTCTATCACAGGGCTAACACAGAGAGACAACCATTCTCACCTGTGTGCAATTTAGAATCGCCTATTAACTTAGCATGCATGTCTTTGGACTATGAGAGGATACCTGGAGAGGCATGTTCTCAACTCCATCTTGAATCTTGAATCTGGAATTCAAGTGATTTCTTCAGTCTTAAAGGTCAATGTTAGGTATTTGACCATGATCAGCTAACTTACTTCAGACACTTTATTTGTAATGTTTGATCATTTTCTCTCTTTGTCTTTTCTTTCTGTATTTTTGGCCGTAAACCGTGGTGATAACAGAGAAACCTGCAGCGATTGCACAGACATATTAATGCCGTGCCACATTCATCCACTTCGTTTCGATGCCTATCAAAGATTCCGCACTCCATCTGTTTGCATGTTGCTTGGTGGACAGTAAAGGTTATGCAAGTAGAGCTTTTAAAAGGGAGCAAACATCTCTGAGTGCACCTTCCTATACCTCCCATATAACCTTATCATTGGTGAAGTAGCTGCAGATGTCATACCCACTGCTTAGCCAGTAAGATAGATCTCCCGCACTTCACTGACAGCAGATATTCCATTATATCAACCAGCAGTCACCGTCTCTTCCTCTGAATTATTACCAGCCCTGTCACTTGCCTCAGCACCAAATTGGCTTAGCCAGTAAATGAAGGATTTGAATAATACAGTTCACCTTTTTTTTTCTCCACTCTCACTGCCTGGACTTCATTTACTGACAATATAATCTTTTCATTTTCAGCATTTTGTTTTTAGATAAACAAATCATTTCCTGTCCAGTCAAATGCAAAACAAGTCCAACTGCCTGATAGTGAAAGTGCCATTGATTTAATTTAATATAAATTATGCTTTTTAACTTTAACAAATGTTTCATCTCAAGCACAGTAGAGTTGAAAACAGTAACAAGAATGATATCACTGTATTTCCTCAAATGTTAAAATTTCAGGGGCAGTTGTATTTTTGAAAGATCCAGTAGTAGGTTTGCATTGTTGCATATTATTAAATACTATTATTTCATATGAATATCATTGCTTTTTAAATACTTTAGATTTTACATATTAAAATTGAAAACTGTATATGCTGAAGTCAAAAATGTACTTGTTGGTGCATACACTCACTAGCCACTTGATTAGGTACACCTTAGAAATAGCTAGAAGGACCCTTTTCCCTTCAGAACTACCTTATTTGTACATTTTTTGTGCCATAGATATAATTATATGTAATCATGTAATGTCATTTATTTCCCACACCACCATGACCACTAGCCTGGGTGGATGCATACTTTCATATCGTTCAAATTCTGACCCTGCCACCTGTCACATCAGAAATTGAGACTCTTCACACCAGGCAACATTTTTTCCAGTTTTGGTAAAGTGTAGCCTCTGTTTCCTCTTCGGAACTGCCAGAAGAGGCACTCCATATGCTCTTCTGCTGCTGTTGCCCATCTGCCTCAAAATTTGACGTGTTGTGTGTTTAAACATGCTTTTCTGCATACCTTGGTTGTAACAAGTGGTTATATAAATTACTGATGTGTTCTAGCAGCTCAAAGCAGTCTGGCCATTCTCCTCTGATGCCAACAAGGCATTTTCACCCAGAGACCTGCCTCTCACTTGGTATTTTCTGTTTTTTTGAATTATTCTTTATAAACCCTAGAGATTTACAGGAAAGTCCGAGGAAATCAGCATTTTCAAGTACTCGCGTCAACAACGTCACAATCATGCAGCATTCAAATTCACTGAAATCACCTACCTCCTCCATTATGATGTTCAGTTTGAACTTAAGCATGTCGTCTC